>NC_092127.1:114666433-115892511 GCF_043159975.1 Macaca nemestrina | reverse complement strand
TATCATTACCTCTGCACCTGCTGAGGCACCCTGCTGTGTGGTACATAACTCAAGAACTCTACAATGAAGGGGGAAATTGTCCCTATAAAACCTGATGTCTGAAAACCTAGATTATAATTTTCTTGAGACAGAGTCTCACTCTGTCACCCAGGCTGGAGGACAGTGGTGATCATAGCTCACTGTAGCCTCAAACTCCTGGGCTGAAGTGATCCTCCCACCTCAGCCTCCCAAGCAGCTGAGACTACAGGTGTGCACCGCCACATTGGCTATTTTTTTTTTTAAATTTTTTGTAGAGACAGAGTCTTCCTATGTTGCCCAGGCTGGTCTCACACTCCTAGCCTCAAGTGTTCCTCCCACCTCGGTCTCCCAAAGTTCTGGGATTACAGGCATGAGCCACTGCACCTAGACTATAACTTGTTTATGTTAGAACTTAAAGCCACATTAGGTTATTAAACATGAAACTGATGACAGATACAACTGCCTGGGTAGTATAAATATAGAACCTCAGAAATATGTACTTATATGGTTTTGATTTATATAAATTATATGTAATACATCTAATAAATATATGTATATATAATAGATATAATTTATACGTTCTAAACCAGCCTCCACTTGACCCAGTCAGGTGAATGGAATCACTCACACTTCACAATCCTTTTATAAAAATAGGACTAACACCAAAACCCTGACCAATCACAGCTCTAAAGCTGTTTCCATGTCCTGTACACACCTGCTCCTCCCAGCTGAGTTGTGTGTTTCCGAAAGTCAACTGTGTTTGTTCTCAAACCTGTGTGTGCCAGTTGTACTTGTTATTAAGTTGCAAGATTTAATTAAATGTTCTCACATACTGATGAAGTGTGAACTCTAAAAGAAAATTGTCTCAGTGAAAACCAAATTGGGTGTTTGTGAAAGACTCAGTAAAAATGGGTCATTAATAAAAATGCTTTTGAATTAGGTGTGAACAAGGCAAATGTAAACGATTGAAGAAAACAATTTAAAATCTAGAAGAATTCTGTCCTCAGATTGTGCTGCAGGTGTCTTTAATTTCTGATTCCACTTTAAATGGGATTGCATATGGTATGTCAGAAATCCTACATGGTAAATAATGGTTTTTTAAAAAGAACTCTAATCAGCAGACAATACTTAAAAAAAAAAAAAAAAAAAAAATTACCTTGGTCTGTCATCAAGGGATTAGTAAGTGAAAACACATTTATATTTTAATTTAAAGATTACATGTATGTATATGTACTTATACATATGGAGGTGTGGATAGAGTAATTTAGAAATGTTTGTAAGAGAAAGATTGATTTTCCATGATCCAAAAATCAATTTTAAAAATTGATTTTTAATGACTTTTCCAATCACAAATATTCCAAGCATATTTGGAAAGAGGGCTTCTATTGTTTATTTGCCTTATGCACTTCCCAGGACTGTCCTACTCAAGAGGGGTTTTATATAGTCAGCGTCACTAGAAAATTTCAGATATGATGCCACTTGCTAAGGTTTATTTGGTTTTTACTTCATTTAGTTTTGTTTTCATTTACCAAACATTTATTGAAAGCCATGAGAAAAGACTCCATTTTGAAAACAATCATTTGAAAAGAGAGAAAAGGCGTTGTCAGACTGCTGGATGGATGGGGGAGGTCGTGACCCCCTGTGCTGTGCCCTCTCTGGCTGTGTCACACCTCCAAGCCAACCCTTTCTCTAACTGCCCCAGGAGCTCATGGAGGTGGCCCCTGCTGCATTGGGGCTTGCTGAGAGGAAGGCAGGCAGGCAGGCAGGAGTGCAAACTAGAAAATGGGCCTGAGCTTCTCAAACTCAGGCCAGTAGAAAAATGAGACTAGCCTTAGACCAGATGAGAAAATAGCCTCTTGACCAGAGTTAAAGTATATTTTTTGACCCTGGCTTTTCCCAAACAGATATGAGGGGCCTGAGGGGCCTTTAGAACTGTGCAGATAATGATATCAGTAAATAGGGAGACATTTCAAATCCTACTCTAGCTATGCCCTCCTACTTCCAGCTTATCAAGCCACACATGTGCATGCTTTATGCTTGACCTGCATAAATGCATATGTGTACAGGCACATGCGCACGCGCACGTGTGTGTGTGTGTGTGTGTGTGTGTGTGTGTGTGTGTGTGTGTTTGAAGGCCTCAGGTAAGGGCTACTTCAGCTCGAATCCAGACTAAAGTACCCTTCTGATGAAAGATGTTTTATTTTCCTAAATACCTAAGTAATGAAACCAAGCTTATGGAAACCAGATTCTTATGAAAAGGTGCCCCAAGCACCAGCAAGCTTCAAGACTGTTTCCTGAGAGAACCAAACAGAAGAGAACTAGGTAGACTGGAATATGGAGTAGAGCTTCATTTCAGCCATCCCAGAAGGATCATTAAGCTGTTCTGTTTTCTCTCTATTTTAATTATGTTGGGTCTGGAAATGGACCCCACTGTGTGTCCCTGCGGTGTACAGAGCCATGGAAACCATTCCTGTCACTCTGCTGAAGGAAAGAGGCTTCAGTAAGTGGAGAAGGGTGAGGGGGGAATGGAGGAAGTATAGGTACTGACACAGGAGCCCTATTTTGTTGATCTGAGGGGTAACTAGACCCCTGCCCGGGAGGTCCTCAAGCCCTCTAGAGAAAGAAATTACAGGGGCCTGAGTCATCCCCCAGTTATGTAAGAACATAGGGCACCCTAGGGGATTGAGGGCCTCCCCTATCAAGAAGTGGGCAACTGAAGTACACAGACTGTGCTTGGCTAAAGGTTACAATCAGCTTCTGGTTTATTATCTGTTTAACTAAGTGGATCAAATGAGAATTGACTGGAATTGGACACTTAAAGTTTCCTTACAAAAGGCCGTTATCTCATAAGCTGGCTTAATGGAACAGCCTGTCAGGGGCTTATAAGAAGTAACTGAATACAGCACCTTACAGAGCAGAGATTCAAAGGAGGCTGTGCAACCAGGCCCGGGATACCTCACACTTCGTGTGGCCAAAAAAGAAGGATCTAAGGTCTAGCTACCAACCACATTGTTAGCATCTAACCCAGAGACAGACCCAGGTATTCCCAAAAAGAAAGGTATTTGCAACTCCCTCCATTTTAGCATCTCTTTTGTTTAAATGTGAATTAAGTGTTTTGTTGATCATATATGGCCTTAGCAGATATGAAATAGCACATACAGCACATATATATAAAATAGCACATTAGCATACATATGTATGTGGCCTTAGCAGGTATGAAAGACAGCAGAGGGGGCGCCCAAGATGGCTGAACAGGAACAGCTCCAACCTCCAGCTCCCAGCATGAACGACACGGAAGACGGGTGATTTCTGCATTTTCAGCTGAGGTACCGGGTTCATCTCACGGGGGCGTGTTGGACAGTCAGTGCTGGTGAGCGGGGCAGCCCGACCAGTGAGAGCTGAAGCAGGACGAGGCATTGCCTCACCTGAGTAGCACAATGGGGAAGGGAATTCCTTTTCCTAGCCAAAGGAAACTGAGACACACAACACCTGGAAAATCGGGTAACTCCCACCCTAATACTGTGCTTCACCAGGGTCTTAGCAAACGGCACACCAGGAGATTATATCCCACACCTAGCCTGGAGGGTCCCACGCCCACGGAGCCTCCCTCATTGCTAGCACAGCAGTCTGAGATCTAACTGCAAGGTGACAGTGAGACTGGGAGAGGGGCGCCCACCATTGCTGAGGCTTAAGTAGGTAAACAAAGCTGCCGGGAAGCTCGAATTGGGTGGAGCCCACCTCAACTCAAGGAAGCCTGCCTGCCTGTGTAGACTTCACCTCTGGGGACAGGGCATAGCTAAAAAAAAAACAGCAGACACCTCTGCAGATGTAAATGTCCCTGTCTGACAGCTTTGAAGAGAGCAGTAGTTCTACAGCATGGAGGTTGAGATCTGAGAACAGACAGACTGCCTGCTCAAGTTGGTCCCTGACCCCTGAGTAGCCTAACTGGGAGATATCCCCCACTAGGTGCAGACCGACACCTCACACCTCATATGGCTGGGAACACCTCTAAGATGAAGCTTCCAGAGAAAGAATCAGACAGCAACTCTCGCTGTTCAGCAATATTCTATCTTCTACAGCCTACGCTGCTGATACCCAGGCAAACAGGGTCTGGAGTGGACCTCAAGCAAACTCCAACAGACCTGCAGCTGAGGGTCCTGACTGTTAGAAGGAAAACTAACAAACAGGAAGGACACCCACACCAAAACCCCATCAGTACGTCACCATCATCAAAGACCAAAGGCAGATAAAACCACAAAGATGGGGAAAAAGCAGTGCAGAAAAGCTGGAAATTCAAAAAATCAGAGCGCATCTGCCCCGCCAAAGGAACACAGCTCATCGCCAGCAACGAAACAAAGCTGGATGGAGAATGACTTTGAGGAGTTGAGAGAGGAAGGCTTCAGTCTATCAAACTTCTCAGAGCTAAAGGAGGAACTACATACCCAGCGCAAAGAAACTAAAAACCTTGAAAAAAGAATGGATTAATGGATAACTAGAATAATCAAGGCAGAGAAGACCATAAAAGAACTGATAGAGATGAAAACCGTGAAACAAGAACTACGTGACAAATGCACAAGCTTCGGTAACTGACTTGATCAACTGGAAGAAAGAGTATCAGTGATTGAAGATCAAATGAATGAAATGAAGCGAGAAGAGAAGTGTGGAGGAAAAAAGAGTAAAAAAAATGAACAAAGCCTCCAAGAAATATGGGATTATGTGAAAAGACCAAATCTACATCTGAGTGGTGTGCCTGAAAGTGATGGGGAAAATGGAACCAAGTTGGAAAACACTCTGCAAGATATCATCCAGGAGAACTTCCCCAACCTAGTAAGGCAGGCCAACATTCAAATTCAGGAAATACAAAGAATGCCACAGAGATATTCCTCGAGAAGAGGAACTCCAAGACACATAATTATCAGATTCAGCAAAGTTGAAATGAAGGAAAAAATCTTAAGGGCAGCCAGAGAGAAAGGTCGGGTTACCCACAAAGGGAAGCCCATCAAACTAACAGCAGATCTCTCGGCAGAAACTCTACAAGCCAGAAGAGAGTGGGGGCCAATATTCAACATACTTAAAGAAAACAATTTTGAACCCAGAATTTCTTATCCACACAAACTAAGTTTCATAAGTGAAGGAGAAATAAAATCCTTTACAGACAAGCAAATGCTTAGAGATTTTGTCACCACCAGGCCTGCCCTACAAGAGATCCTGAAGGAAGCACTAAACATGGAAAGGAACAACCGGTACCAGCCATTGCAAAAACATGCCAAAATGTAAAGACCATCGATGCTAGGAAGAAACTGCTGCATCAACTAATAAGCAAAATAATGACCTAATATTATCATGACAGGATGAAGTTCACACATAACAATAATAACCTTAAATGTAAATGGACTAAATGGTCCAATTAAAAGACACAGACTGGCAAATTGAATAAAGAGTCAAGACCCATCAGTTTGCTGTATTCAGGAGACCCATCTCACATGCAGAGACACACATAGGCTCAAAATAAAGGGATGGAGGAAGATCTGTCAAGCAAATGGAAAGCAAAAAACAGCGGGGGTTGCAAACCTAGTCTCTGATAAAACAGATGTTAAACCATCAAAGATCAAAAGAGACAAAGAAGACCATTACAAAATGATAAAGGGATCAATTCATCAGGAAGAGCTAACTATCCTAAATATATATGCACCCAATACAGGAGTACCCGGATTCATAAAGCAAGTCCTTAGAGACTTACAAAGAGACTTAGGCTCCCATACAATAATAATGGGAGACTTTAACACCTCACTGTCAACATTAGACAGATCAACGAGACAGAAAGTTAACAAGGATATCCAGCAATTGAATTCAACTCTGCACCAAGAGGACCTAATAGACATCTACAGAACTCTCCACCCCAAATCAACAGAATATACATTCTTCTCAGCACCACATCGCACTTATTCCAAAATTGACCACATAGGTGGAAGTAAAGCACTCCTCAGCAAATGTAAAAGAACAGAAATTATAACAAACTGTCTCTCAGACCATGTACAATCAAACTAGAACCTAGGACTAAGAAACTCAACCAAAACTGCTGAACTACATGGAAACTGAACAACCTGCTCCTGAATGACTACTGGGTACAAAACAAAATGAAGGCAGAAATAAAGATGTTTTTTGAAACCAATGAGAACAAAGATACAACATACCAGAATCTCTGGGACACATTTAAAGCAGCGTGTAGAGGGAAATTTATAGCACTAAATGACCACAAGAGAAAGCAGGAAAGATCTAAAATTGACACCCTAACTTCACAATTAAAAGAATTAGAGAAGCAAGAGCAAACACATTCAAAAGCTGGCAGAAGATAAGAAATAACTAAGATCAGAGCAGAACTGAAGGAGATAGAGACACAAAAAACCCTCCAAAAAATCAATGAATCCAGGATATGGTTTTTTGAAAAGATCAACAAAATTGATAGACCACTAGCAAGACGTATAAAGAAGAAAAGAGAGAAGAATCAAATAGAAGCAATAAAAAATGATAAAAGGGATATCACCACCGACCTCACAGAAATACAAACTACCATCAGAGAATACTATAAACACCTCTACGCAAATAAACTAGAAAACCTAGAAGAAATGGATAATTTCCTGGACACTTACACTCTCCCAAGACTAAACCAGTAAGAAGTTGAATCTATGAATAGACTAATAGCAGGCTCTGAAATTGAGGCAATAATTAATAGTCTACCAACCAAAAAAAGTTCAGGACCAGATGGATTCACAAGCGAATTCTACCAGAGGTACAAGGAGGAGCTGGTACCATTCCTTCTGAAATTATTCCAATCAATAGAAAAAGAGGGAATGCTCCCTAACTCATTTTACGAGGCCAACATCATCCTGATACCAAAGCCTGGCAGAGACAACAAAAAAAAGATGAACATTGATGCAAAAATTCTCAATAAAATACTGGCAAACCGAATCCAGCAGCACATCAAAAAGCTTATCCACCATG
This sequence comes from Macaca nemestrina, assembly GCF_043159975.1. NCBI lineage: Eukaryota > Metazoa > Chordata > Mammalia > Primates > Cercopithecidae > Macaca > Macaca nemestrina. The sequence continues at coordinate 115,885,491 of NC_092127.1, read as the reverse complement.
ATCAAGTGGGCTTCATCCCTGGAATGCAAGGCTGGTTCAACATACGCAAATCAATAAATGTAATCCAGCATATAAACAGAACCAAAGACAAAAACCACATGATTATCTTAACAGATGCAGAAAAGGTCTTTGACAAAATTCAACAGCCCTTCATGCTAAAAACTCTCAATAAATTCGGTATTGATGTAATGTATCTCAAAATATTAAGAGCTATTTATGACTAACCCACAGCCAATATCATACTGAATGGGCAAAAACTGGAAGCATTCCCTTTGAAAACTGGCACAAGACAGGGATGTCCTCTCTCACCACTCCTATTCAACATAGTGTTGGAAGTTCTGGCTAGGGCAATCAGGCAAGAGAAAGAAATCAAGGGTATTCAATTAGGAAAAGAAGAAGTCAAATTGTCCCTGTTTGCAGATGACATGATTGTATATTTAGAAAACCCCATCATCTCAGCCCAAAATCTCCTTAAGCTGATAAGCAACTTCAGCAAAGTCTCAGAATACAAAATCAATGTGCAAAAATCACAAGCATTCTTATACACCAGTAACAGACAAACAGAGAGCCAAATCATGAATGAACTCCCATTCACAATAGCTTCAAAGAGAATAAAATACCCAGGAATCCAGCTTACAAGGGATGTAAAGGACCTCTTCAAGGAAAACTACAAACCAGTGCTCAGTGAAATAAAAGAGGACACAAACAAATGGAAGAACATACCATGCTCATGGATAGGAAGAATCAATATTGTGAAAATGGCCATACTGCCCAAGGTAATTTATAGATTCAATGCCATCCCCATTAAGCTACCAATGACTTTCTTTACAGAATTGGAAAAAACTGCTTTAAAGTTCATATGGAACCCAAAAAGACCCCGCATTGCCAAGACAATCCTAAGCCAAAAGAACAAAGCTCGAGGCATCACGCTATTTGACTTCAAACTATACTACAAGGCTACAGTAACCAAAACAGCATGGTACTGGTACCAAAACAGAGATATAGACCAATGGAACAGAACAGAGCCCTCAGAAATAATACCACACATCTACAGCCATCTGATCTTTGACAAACCTGACAAAAACAAGAAATGGGAAAAGGATTCCCTATTGAATAAATGGTGCTGGGAAAATTGGCTAGCCATAAGTAGAAAGCTGAAACTGGATCCTTTCCTTATTCTTTATATGAATATTAATTCTAGATGGATTAGAGACTTAAATGTTAGACCTAAAACCATAAAAACCCTAGAAGAAAACCTAGGCAATACCATTCAGGACATAGGCATGGGCAAGGACTTCATGTCTAAAACACCAAAAGCAACAGCAACAAAAGCCAAAATTGACAAATGGCATCTAATTAAACTAAAGAGCTTCTGCACAGCAACAGAAATCAGAGTGAACAGGCAACCTACAGAATGGGAGAACATTTTTGCAATCTACGCATCTGACAAAGGGCTAGTATCCAGAACCTACAAAGAACTCAAACAAATTTACAGGAAAAAAAACAAACATCCCCATCAAAAAGTGGGCAAAGGATATGAACAGACACTTCTCAAAAGAAGACATTCATACAGCCAACAGACACATGAAAAAATGCTTATCATCACTCGCCATCAGAGAGATGCAAATCAAAACCACAATGAGATACCATCTCACACCAGTTAGAATGGCAATCTTTAAAAAATCAGGAAACAACAGGTGCTGGAGAGGATGTGGAGAAATAGGAACATTTTTACACTGTTGGTGGGACTGTAAACTGGTTCAACCATTGTAGAGAACAGTGTGGCAGTTCCTCAAGGATCTAGAACTAGACATACCGTTTGACCCAGCCATCCTGTTACTGGGTATATACCCAAAGGATTATAAATCATGCTGCTATAAAGACACATGCACACGTATGTTTATTGCAGCACTATTCACAATAGCAAAGACTTGGATTCAACCCAAATGTCCATCAGTGACAGACTGGATTAAGAAAATTTGGCAGATATACACCATGGAATACTATGCAGCCATAAAAAAGGATGAGTTTGTGTCCTTTGTAGGGACATGGATGCAACTCGAAACCATCATTCTCAGCAAACTACCACAAGAACAGAAAACCAAACACCGCATGTTCTCACTCATAGGTGGGTGAGTTCAATAGACTAAAAAATTAGTCTATTGAACAATGAGATCACTTGGACACAGGAAGGGGGGCATCACACACTGGGGCCTATTGTGGGGAGGGGGGAGGGGGGAGGGATAGCATTCGGAGATATACCTAATGTAAATGACGAGTTAATGGGTGCAGCACACAACATGGCACATGTATACATATGTAACAAACCTGCCCATTGTGCACATGTACCCTAGAACTTAAAGTATAATAATAATAATAAAAGAAAGCAAAATGTAGTCTTTGACAGGACGAACTTTGGAGTTAGACTGCAAGAGTTTGAATCTTAGTTTTACCACATACTGACTGAGTGAGTTTGTGTTACTTCTCTGCGGCTCAGTTTCTCCATCTGCAAAATGAGAATGATAATAGTACCTAGCACATTACGTGCTGTGGAGATTAAATGAGCTAATATGTATAAACTTCTTAGAATAGTTTCTAGCATAGTATGAGCAACTGGTGCTTATATACTACTATTATCACAGAAAATAATTCATCTCATTTAACAGCTTTTGTACCCATATTCCATCTTATCTATCAATTCAGCATATATTTGGAATGAGCTGCATTCACAGATGAGATCTGGAATTGTGGGAGGCAGCATACATGGAGAAGTTCAGGTCTGCAATCAGGGATATTTGAACCCTGGCTCTGTTGGGAATAGTGATGTGATATTCTTGTATAAGTCATTTATCCTGACTGATCCATATTTCTAAAAGGTGTGTGTATGTAACTTTCATTATAGGGTTTGGAAAAATAAATGTAAATCCCTCTTTTGGTGAAGATTGATGTGATTATGAAAAATGCTTAAAGACTGATAAAAATGAGTCACCTTTGGCTCAGTATCATATAACATATATGTTATATCATAAAACATATATATCATAGAACTTTGAGGATGATAGACAAATTGGAGAGGGTTAATGGTTTGGACAGAAATTGCCCATGTACAGTTGGCTTGAAAAATAGACATAATTGACTATTTTTCAGCAAGGTTGACTATATTTGTGAATTTAAGACTTTACATTTTCCTTCCAGCAGTTTCTTAACAGTCTTATTTTTCTGTTGGGTTCATTTGAGTTCAATTTACCAGTAGTAACCTGTAAACACTTCTGTCAGACAACCTGCTCCACAGTTGATCTAAATCTCTGCAATTACACAGCCTATGATTAATTAATGTCAATGTATAATCCAAAATTTTCATGTATAATCTAGAATTTTAAGTAAATGCTGTATAATCTAGTAGATGATTCTATTCCACCTAGCCTAATGAATGAATATCATACTTCTCATATTCCAAAAAATTGCAATAGACCATATGGAAAATGGATGGCTCTTTCTGTTCTATAGAAAATGAATTACTTTAAATAAAAAAATTAGTCTATTTAGCTGGATTGACTTTTAGAGAAACTGAAAAACTTTGCATGATATTAGAACTAGTAGCGTTTTTTTCTTCTTGTTTTTGTGCCTTTTTAAATTTGAAAAAGTGGTACATAGTACACAACTCCTAGATATAATTGATTCAGTTTCTCACATCTTAAATGGCTGAGCCTAGGGATTGAAGGAAAGAAGCCACATGTTGAGTGAGAAGCCATAACCTCCCAGGGTTTATTCTGACTGGTGATTGCCTAAAGCATAAGCTAGTGCATTTCAACTGAAGTGTGATGCCAACAGCAAGCACGGTATGGTATCAATCAATGCTCTGTACCTGTAGCTCTAAACTTGCCTTGGTTATGAACTCTTTAAGAATCAAGAGGGAATTATAGACATGCTTCCCATAAAACTACACATTTTCTTCTTTCCTCAAAGCTTGGCATAGAATTCCAGGAGGCTCCCATGAACTTCCTGAATCCCTTCTTTCTCCCCTTTCCCCCTAGTCCCCTGCAGTCTATGAATCCCATGTGTGTAGGGTCCACTGACGTGAGGAGGCATCCTCTCACTGAGCTTGACCACACTTTTATTTATTTATTTATTTATTTATTTATTTATTTATTTATTTATGTGAGATTCAGTCTCGCTGTGGTCACCCAGGCTGGAGTGCTGTGGCACGATCTCAGCTCACTGCAACGTCCACCTCTCAGGCTCAAGCAATTCTCATTCCTCAGCCTCCCAAGTAGCTGGGATTATATGCGGCCTGTCACTATGCCCAGCTAATTTCTGTATTTTTTGTAGAGACAGGGTTTCACCGTGTTGGCCAGGCTCATCTTGAACTCCTGACCTCAAGTGATCCACTCACCCTGGCCTTCCAAAGTGCTGGGATTACGGGTGTGAGCCGCCACGTACAGCCTGATTTTTTTTAATGGTAATGGGTTGGACATTTCTGGAAACCAGGAGATGAAGACTAATCAGAGGCTTTTGCCCATCCTTTAAGAGTTATTACATACAATGTCACACCGTAACTGAGAGTACAAGCTTAGCTTCTCATGTGCCACCTCGCTGTGTCTGATGCAGCTGGATTCTTTTGGATGCTTCTATGTATGTTAGATTCATTCTATTTTAGTTTAAGCTTGTTTGAATCTACCTCTACTCCCTAAAAACTGTTTCTTATTGTCAAAATCAACACATGTGTCCTCACTTTACATCTACTAGGATAGCTATAATTAAGAAGATAGCTAATAATAAGCATTGGTTAGGTGTAGAGAAATTGAAAGCCTCTTACACTGCTGGTGGGAATGTAAAATAGTGCAATCATTTTGGAAAACAGCCTAGCACTTCTCCAAAGGGTAAACACAAAGTTACCATATGACCAGCTGTTCTACTCCTAGGTATATACCCAAGAGAAATGAAAATGTATGTCCACACAAAAACATGTACATGTAAAACTAGCAGCATTACTCATGATAACCAAAAGGCAAAAACAACCCAAATGTCCATTAACCAATGAGTCGATGTATAAAATATGCTATTTCCATATTCCATATACATGAATATCCTATATACAGTGAAATATTAGTAGGCAATAAGAAATGAAGTACTAATGTTACAACTTGGATGAACCCTGAAAACATTATGGTAAGTGAAAGAAGACAGTCACAAAAGACTACACATTCTGTCATTCTATTTGTATGAAATGTCCAGAATAGGTAAATCCATAGAGACAAAGCACATTAGGGATTGCCAGGGGCTGGAGAGGGGAGAAATTGGGGGTGACTGCTAACAAGTATGGGGTTTCTTGTTGGGGTGACACAGTGTTCTAAAATTGTGGTGGTGATGGTGGTGGTTAAACTCTGTGAATATACTAAAAGCTTTGAATTATACACTTTAAATGGGTAACTGTATAGTATATGAATTATATCTCAATAAAGCCATTACTAAAAAAATAAAGCCAGACCTGTCTTCAAATCACTAGTGTCTTGAGACAAGGATTTGGGTGCGAATACTGAATTTGGAAAGATATCCCAAAGCACAGTCAGGAGGTAGGGAAGTGAGACGGGGGAGGAGGGAAAGCCACTAATGAGGGTATTAATCGGTGAGTTGATGTTGTGGGCAGTGGGTGCTCCATCCTTCTGGGGCCCCTCAGAAAGGCTGTGCAGACCACAGCTCAGAATTACTCCTCCACGGGAAAAGAAAATGGGATTATTTCTATGAGTGTGGACTCCCCAGCACTCCCAGCCTGCCACATATACAAGCCAAACATGCTCCTACGTCAGAGAAAGCCCTTAGACAAGAAGAGGCAGAGGCAGAGAGAGACAGACAGACAGACTGACTGCCTGACATGCAGGTACTGAGGTAGGAAGCATCAGAATACACGGAAACTTTACCACTCCTGCAGGGGATACCCAGGGTGACTGAGCGGGTATGGGCAGGGCCTTGTCAGTCCTTCACACACCTGCTTTCAGGGGTGTTACTTAACCTGCACCTCAGTCCCCTTATTCTGAAAATGGAGAAGACAATAGTTCCTGCCGCATACGGATGATGTGACGATTAATGAGTTAATGTAGCTGATGTATTTGGGAGAGGTAAGAAGACGTATTTTTAATATTTTCCTGTTTTTTTTTTTAACTTATCCATGATCGTGTCTCTTCTGAATGAGCTTCTAACAAAGCAGAGAATACGTTCTTCTAAGTTTGAAAAAGAAACAGAAGGTTGCAGAAAACCGTCTTGTTAAGTCCCCCTGCGTTTGATCAGCTTTGAATGGCTGCCGTCTGAAATGTGCCGCGTGCTTTGTTAACACATTAGACAAATGCCCATTGCAGTGAGTTCTGTCCCTGGAGCAACACTGTGATCTTCCTCATTCTTGCTGTCCTGCTTTATGGGAACTGTTGGTGGGATTCAAGCAAGCGAGTTTGATCATAACAGTCTCTTGTACTTTCCTTTGCATCTCCTCGTATTTTCCCAAAGTTGTGTTCCGAGGATTATGGGCCCTGGGAGCTTGCTTTCTGTGAAATGTCTGCAGTCTAGGGATGGAAGCCAGTGGCTGCAATCCCAGGCAATTTTGAGTTCCACTTCTGTCAAAGGCATTTATACTCAGTTTGCTTCATTGCTCGTGGACGATTGCAACAGGCCAGTTGGTAAACAGCCAGGGGAAAACAGGGTAAATAATAATAATAATAATAATAATAATAATAATAATAATAATGAAAAAAAATAAAACCTCCCAACTGCATTACATCGAGCTCAAGCTATCATGATGAAAACTTAAAGATTTACTTACTCAAGAAAATATCTCTGGATTTTTTCAGACTGGGACTCTTCAATTAACCTAACATTTCACAAATCCAGAATTGCTGTGGATAAACTCTTTACTTCACTTCGGGATATTGCTGGAGCTCGGAATCTCATGAAACAGTTTAAGTCTGTATATGTTCCTGGAAATCATACCCACCAGGCAAGTATATACGCTTTAAAGTAACCTTCTAATCTGTTGTACTTCTAGGATTCAGAGACTATAACTACAAGAAAAGGTTCCCTTTTAACCTCCCTAAAATCAAAGGTTTGTTCCAGATAAACTCCAAGTTGTCTTTTAGTTCAGAGTTTTGGGTCCCATGGAATCTGAAAGCCTCTCAATTCATTTATGTCCCAGGCTTGATACGGTGGGATGAGGACTGAGTTGGGAGTCAGCCACGGCTTTCTAACTGTGGGTCTGTCGTAGACTGATTCTATAGCCTTCTGCAAGTCCCTTCTCTCCTCTGGGACCCAGTGACTACAAGTACCAAATGAGGGGCTGGCCTTAGAGGATTCCCAAGTTTCTGGATCTAACCAGTCCATAAATATTTTGAACAAGTAGAATAATGAAAAACACCTAATAATGTTACAACAAGGGAAAAAGTTTGTGATGAAAACATGTGTTATTTAAAATTCCTCCACTGCTTTCAAAGGAGCGCAGGAGGACCTGAAAAGAATGTTTTTTGACCATTGAGTAAGAAGATGTTATCAAGATTAAGGGGTAATTGTTGTGTAAAAACTCAGAGGGGGAAAGTACATAGAAGATCCAAAGGGAAGCTTAAGCAATAAGGAAAGGTTAGAGCCATTGAGGCTGGGAGTCTTTGTTGGACAAGGTAGGAGACAGAACTAAGGTTCCTGGTGGTCAAAGATGAGCTCTCAGAGAAGAACAAATGTTTCTGATGGAAAAGATAACTATTTTATATAAATAGATATCCATCCATCTATTTTATATAAATAAATAAATAAAACCTTTAGTAAAATCAACTTTATTCGTTAAGGCTTTTTGGAGAGCTGCATGTGCTGTTAGTGGGGAGGAGTTCAGCTTCAGGGTGCCGATTCTTTAAGGGAGACTTGAGCTAATGTTACCCACTGCAGCCTAGCACAATCCAGATTCTTCCTCCAGTATCCTGTATGTGTTTGGGAGCTGATACCTGAAGAGCGCTTCTACATTGGATTTTTACTTTGATTGCCAAAAGTTATGCCAGGGAGGCATTATTATTCCAAGATCCAGGAAGGCCAAGTAACGTGCCACAGGCATGCAGATGGCCAGGGGCGGATGCCAGATCTTTGCTGCCAGCCCAAAACCTCTTCCCCGACTATAATATGGTTCTCATGGAGATTCTAGAAGTGTTGATTGATGGTGCCGATGGTCATCTGAAGTCACCTACCAAGATACTGAAGACCTTAGAAACTGTCACTCTGCTTAGAAACATAAAGATTTTCACCCTTTACTCAAAGATCTGAGAATGCCACGGCCACAAAATACAGATAAAATCACTCCAATAATCATATGTAGTTTTGTCATTTTAAAAAATCAGCGATCTTAAATACTATAATGTGGCCTAGTTCCAAAAGACATGCTAGAACTAGTGATATATGATGCATTGAGACCAAAAATGTCAAGAAGCAAGTGGCTGGTGTAGTTGGCAAAGAGAAAATAAACCACTGAATGAATGAGGTATTTTCCATTTTATGTCATCCGGGTGACTGATTGGCCAACTTCACGTAAACATGGATTAGCTCTGTATCTTCGCACGATAAGGACAATGATGAGTTTCTTAGACCTCATCTCCTTGCTGCCAACGCTGCCGTGTCTCCAGGCCTCAAAACCCTGTCCTGCGGCAGTGGCCTTTGGAAAATGGAGTTTCCCTTTGTTGTATATGTCCCCCGTTACAAGAGTCAATAACGTCAGCACCCTCCCAACAATCCTAAGCATCAGTGAGTGGGAAGTGAGGTGGAGGTAGGGTAATGTGTGTACATTGGGGGGGATTACATAAGTAATGATGCAGACACATGGTGAAATGCTGTGCAACCATTACGACGAATGGAATAGACCTAGATCTGCTGAGCAGGGTGTGTGTTTGAATCCTTGGCTCAGGGTCCACTTCTTGAGGAGCTCAAACTGAAACAGAGCTGAAACTGAAACAAAATGATCAATTGGGTGGCAGTAGGGGGACATGTAGGTCATTCTGTAAAGCATTATTCTATTTTTATAAAAATAGAATAAAATAAATATTTCATAGGTATATAAATTTAATGTCTTTAAAATTTAGGAAAAATTTATAATGGTTACCTTATGGTGGATGTGTAGGGTTGGATGGGTAAGGAGAAACACTGATTTCTTGCTTTATTTTTACATATTCTATATACATGACATTTTTTAATGGGGTTATGGGTAATTTTTACCTCTCTGGGTTTTTCAGTGTTTTTCAAATTTAAAATATTTTTAAATTACAGATGTAAGCCTTGTGAGAACAGGGATATTTTTATGGGTTTTGTTCACTGCCATATCCTCAGTACCTAGAGTGGCATCTGTCACATAGTGGATGCTTAATAAATATTTGTTAGGTGCATCTTAAGTACAATATATATATCTTTATTACAGATCAGGGGATTTATTGGGACACAAAATATGCATACATAGGAAAGTACAAGTGTCCAGATTAGACTCAGAGTCCAGCTGTGTGTCCGGTTTTTAAAAAATAGTCCTTGGCTGAACCATCTTCTGTTTATCCCGTCTCCCAATTTGGTCCTCAGCCCTGTGGCTCCAGAAGAAATCTGTACTTTCTACCCAGCTCCATGCTATCTCCAGACAGAATCTGATTGAGATGTCCTGGGCTCCCCGCTCACATGGGAGAGCACTAGCTGACCTGGCCCTGGGTTTCTGTTCCAGGTCTGACCTATGCTGCACATTAGGCTCTAGGCCTTGGGCCCCCACTGGCCCCACCTTCCCTCCCAGTGGCCCTCGCTCCTGCTGTGATGCACATGCACTAGTCTCAGAGCCACTCCTGTTTCCCTTGCTAGGACTAGAGGCACCCCTTATTTTAATCTTTATCCATTACCCCTTTAGGAAAATGTGTCAGTCACAGTTCAGATGCACAAAACAGACACCATCTAGTCATTTTAAGGAGAAGGTGTCCCAACTGTGTTACATCGAGCATATAAAATCTCTAGAGGGGTCAGAGGAGTGGGATCTGTACTAGACCTCCAGAAATAAATCCCAGAACATCACCACAGGCCTGGCCCTCCCAGGCAGCCAGGACCTTTTCACAGCCTGGAGAGTGGGGGCAATGGGATCAAGAGGCAACCACAGAAGCTCTTGCCTTAAGGAACATGTCACCAAGACTGGAGACAGCGCCTGTCTTTGATCACCATGGTATCTGCATGGGCTAGCTCAGTGCTTGCCACCTAGTAGGTGAGTAGATGGATGGCTAGATGGATCCTAGACTGTACATGCTATCTAGAATGGCATTTCTTACATTTTTAATTCTTAGTGAGAGGGAACTTAGCACAGAGGATAACAGAACAGATTTTCAAGCCAGAGCATCGGGGTTCACAGCCCAGCTGTCCCCTCTGCTAACTGTGTGACCTTAGGCAAGCGACTTCACTTCTCTGTGCCTGGTTCCTACTCTCTAAGAAGGAGCTAATAATAGTAGCTCTCTCATAAAAATGCTCTAACGATTTGGTGAATTAATACATGCAAAACTCTTAGAACACGCTGAGTGCAGTGGTTCACACCTGTAATCCCAGCTACTGGGGAGGCTGAGGTGAAAGAGTAACTTGAGGCTAGGAGTTCAAGACTAGCCTGGGAAACACAGCAAGACTCTATCTCTAAAAACATTCTTAAATTTTAAAAAATTAGCTGGGTGTGGTGGCAGGCACCTGTAATCCCAGCTACTAGGGAGGCTAAGGCAAAAGGATCACTTAAGCCCAGGAGTTCTAGGCTGCAGTGAGCTATTATTGTGCTACTGTACTCTAGCCTGGGCAAGAGTGATACCCCTTCTCAAAAACAAAAAAGAAAAAACTTCTTAGCATAGTATCTGACATCCAGACAGAACTATGTAAGTATTTGCTATCTTAGCCATTGTCACAGTAAAGAACAAACATTTTAGCTTTTCCTCTTTTGCAACATTTTAGCTTTTCCTTTGTTAGGACATGGGCTACACAGAAAGGGTGTCTTTCAAAAGCTAAGTGTCCTGTTAGCTGCTGTGGGGCAGAAGGTTTATTGCTGACACCTATTTATTTTAAAAGGTTGGGTTTGTTGGTCACTTATGTAGACTGGAAACCTAAGCCCCCAACTGTGCCTGTACAGAAAGTCTTTTGTTTTTCTCTTTGAGACGGAGTCTTACTCTGTCGCCCAGGCTGGAGTGCAGAGGCGCAATCTCAACTGACTGCAACCTCAGCTTCCCAGATTCAAGCAATTCTCATGCCTCAGCCTCCCAAGTAGCTGGGACTACAGGTGCATGCCATCATGCCCGGCTAATTTTTTTTTTTTTTTTTTTTTTTGTATTTTTAGTAGAGACAGGGTTTCGCCATGTTGGCCAGGCTGGTCTTGAACTCCTGACCTCAGGTGATCTGCCCACCTCGGCCTCCCAAAGTGCTGGGATTACAGGCATGAGCCACTGCGCCTGGCCACAGAAAGTCTTCTTGCCCTTCCATTTCTTACTGCAAATGCTCAGTTTAATGAAAGGTTTAATCTCCCCACTAAATGCCACAGTGTGTGATGCGATGCCATTCCTCAGCTGCAACACCAGGAGGGTATTAGGCAGATGTCTCAGGGCAGGGAGCTTATACGGGGCTTTCAGACAAAATACTATATGGCTTTCACATGGCTTACCTTGGCATGCATCTCAAAGAGCAGGGCTGAGCTGCAGAAAACCTTCCACAGACGCATACTGTACTTTATGCCTCCAGCATGTTGAACAAGAGCATTTCGAACCAGCAGTGCCTAAGAAGGCTTGATTAATCTTGTGCCCAGTGAAATATGGCTCTCTGAACAGGCTTTAGGCCTGGCCTCTTTTGTCAGCAATCCCCAGCCCTGGCCTCCAGCTGTTCTTTTCCAAGTGCTAAGTTCTGTTCCTCCTCCTGATTCTTTCTAATAGACCTGCTAGCATCCTTTCTGAAGGAATCAGCGTGGCATAGGACTAAACTGAGGGCCAGGAAACTAGGCTCTGTCCTGAGTCTACTTCTAATTGGCTGTGTGAACTCAGGCAAACGTATTAATGTGTTTGGGCTTCGCCTTCCTCATATTGAGTTGAAGGGGCTATACTCAAATTTTTAAAAACGAATTTGCTCCTGGATTGAAGCATGGATGGATGGATGGGTGGATGGATGGATGGATGGATGGATGGATGGATGGATGGATGAATAGACAGACAAATGAACCATTTTAAAATCGACAAATACATTGTTTGCTTTAAGAAGATGAAAGGAGAAAAAGCAGTCATCGTATAGCAAAAAATAAAAATAAATGAGCCATGGATTAGTCAAAGCCATGAGCAATTTCGAACAGATGTTTTCTGTGCTGTCTTGAGTTGAAACAAAATGAACACCCTCCCAGTAAGCCTGGTTTTTCTGAGAGGCTGGTTGTTTAGAGTCAATTTTGCAGAAAAGGGAGAAGCAAGCATCTTCACTAGCAGAACTGAGGAGGCCCCAGCAACGAGCAAAAACAAGGTCAGCAGCCCCGGCTGACAGAGATGTGACTGTGGCTACAACTGGGTTTTCTTGGAAACTGCTATCCTAGGTCATTTTTAAGGTGCACCAAATTCAAGATGTTGTAGTTACACTACTTTCTCAAGATTGTATCTGACTTATTATATATTATGTCAGGAACTGCTGCTATACTCACTGCTTTTCCTCAAGAGCTAACATTTAAGTCAACAAAAGAATCTTCCAGACTCACCACACAGTATGTTCACCCCAAAAGAGTAACAGAGACATTGACACAAGTATTTTAGTTATCGCATTTTACTTAAATGTGATATTTTTTAAAGATTCATTTTTTGAAACTTCAACTATTCCATGTGTATCAGCCATCAGGGGGTCTCTTTACGATCTACCAAGCTATCAGGCCAGCCTCATGAGGTCCTCATACAGGGCCATGATATGACCTTCATGGGCCCCGTTTTTTGTAAAAATAAAAAAATAGTAAAAAGTATATGGTACAATTGCATTGGTGTAAAAATAAATGCATTAATATTACATATGAAAACATCACTTTCACCTTAAAGTATTTTTTCTTCTGATTAAAAAAAAAAAAGCATTTTCATGGGCCCTCAAAAGGAATGTGGGCCCAAGGCACTATATGTTTGTATCTAACAAATAAGTCAGCTCTCTAGTCATGGCTCCCACTTGACACAAGTGTGCCCAAGACGGGAACGTAGCTCCCCATCAGGGGAGCTTCAGGCATTCTTCCTTGGAGTCGTCCTTGTGACCATCCATGAAGCTTGAAGCAGTCCACACAGCTACTGAGGAGTTACTTGGGCTGGTTTCAAGGTGACAGCTCAGGAGTGAGAGAGCTAGATTCACAGGGGATGAATACACAAGTCCCCTGACTTAAAATCCTCGTATCCTGTAGGAGCTAATTTCTCTGTAAGAACTCCACAGACACAGCTTCCAGCACTCTTCCAAGGGACATGTCCAATTATTATTCAAGAGTCATTATACTCAGAGAAGCCTAAAGCTCTGGCTTTCTATCAGATATTTATAGTTCTTCCAGTTTAATGCAATTTACCAACCAGGGGTCATTTTTGTCATAAGCAATCTTGCCTGGCTACATAGTTCGACATTCTTCCTTTATCAGGTTTCCAGGGAAACAGAGAGAAAAAGTTAACCAAAGGTTAAATTCTTATGTAGAAGGGAAAAGGGTTTAATAATCTATTACCTACAACCTGCAGCTTGCCAGTTGTTAAAGAAATATTTACACTAATGTTCCAATCAAAACTTAACAGGGTGTCTATGGCAGAGACCATGCTGTGTATTCCCAAAACTCCATTGCCTTTTCTTCTGGGGCAAATAGACTACTTTTTCCAGGTTCCCTTGTAGAATTGTAGAATCCAGGTTCCCAATGAACTGTGGTGGAAGTGATACATATCACTTTAGGACTGGACCCATAAAATCTCTGGAAATCCTTCATACTCTCTCTCTCATTCATCATCTGCTGATAAGAGGCAAAGTCTTCAGTGTAGGATTCGAATGCTCTAAGAAATGGTGTAGCACAGTGGTGCCCAACCTTTCTGTCACCAGGGACCTGTTTCGTGGAAGGCACCAGGCAGTGCAGGGTGGGGGGTTGTGGTTTCAGGATGATTCAAGCACATTGCTTTTATTGTGCACTTTATTTCTGTTATTACATTGTGATATATAATGAAATAATTATATAACTCACCATAATATAGAATCAGTGGGAGAGGTTAGCCTGGGGTTGGGGACTCCTGGTGTAGCAGGAACCTGGGTCTCTGAATGATTGGGCAGGGCACAGATCTCCTACTGCCAGCCCACACTGGATGTGATATAAGCAATAAATCAATGACCAGCAAGAAAAGGAAAGAACAAATTTTTCTGAGTTTTTCATTCCTCTCCCAATCTCCCAAAAAGGTGAACTGGCAGAGAGTGTTTGATCAGAAAAACTAAATTTCTATGGTTTACCCTCTTAATATGGAGACAAACTATATGGCTAATCTCTCCTCTGGCCCTTCCTAGCACATGAGAGAATCTTTGAGTACGGCACCAGAGAAACCACATCTGTCTCCATTATCACCACCTTCTACAGGGTCCTGTGCTGAGAAGTGATTCATTCCTGGCTGAGTAGAAGATTTCGTGGAAGTCAGAGGGTTCCCATCTAAGAAATCATTGCCAAGCAGTTCATTCTAACCAGATTTCAGTGACATGATTTAGGGCACAAAATGGTCCAAACTAAGTGGCTGAGAGACAGAAACCAAAGGTTCTCCTCATTAAAAACTTAACTGGAAATTTTTTTCGTTAAGAAGACACAAGTACTGTTTCGTGCCTGAGAAAGTCTTTACCAAATTGTGCTCTCTGAATACACAATGTTATCCAGTTGTTCTGTACTTAGTTCTTTCAGTAGAAAATTTAGAGGGTTTTTTCCCCGCATATTCCCATTCAAGTAGGAAAACCTATCAACTTCTCTATAAATTAATATTTACATCATTTACTATGCTTTTGGTTACAATTAAAAATAGGTAAAGGAAAAAGTTCTAAAAAGCTGAAACAAGATAGGTAATTTTTTTCTGCCTTTCTAGCCCCTGATTCTTGCCCCTCTCCTTTTTTCCCATTTATGTATTTTTTTAAAATCTTAATGCTTTTAGGTAAAATATTAAACCAGAGTGTCCCTCTCATCCTCTACGGCATTGTTTTAATGGAATAAATACATTTTAGAATAAATTTTTACAATGTTCATTATCTCATCTTTTCTGTTAATATCTGTACCTGTTTTTGTCAGTGTTCAAGATTTGTTGTGTTTTGTTTTGTTTGTAGACTTAATCAGCTTCTGTTACTATTATAGCATTATGCTATAATAGTATATTATAGCATATACAATCAGTATTACAAACAATACTGATTGTATATAAACAATCTGATTGTTTACTAAATAAAATGCCACTTTTAGCTTGGAAAAAAGAAAGAAAGGTAATTTATGAAATCCTATGACTTAAAAGTCTAGAGGAGGGGTAGCTTCAAGTGGTGAGAGGCCATTGCCAGGGTAATGGTGGCAGGAATTGCAAATAAACAGGAGAAGCAAGTTCCTGCTTGTTCTTCCTGCGTTCCAGTCTCCCTCTAGTGCCTCCTATCGGCAGAGTCTAACAGACCCAGCTGACAAAGCACAAAAGTGGTTTTCAGAATCTCAGCCCAGCATCACAGAACTGAGTCTAGAAGAGAGGGTTTGGAGTTGAGAGACAATAGCTTAATAACGACCACATTTTCATAGAAAATGTTATTTCAAAATTATTGTTATATGAAAAGATGATGAGAGAGAATGCAACCAAAAAATGTAAGAAATGAATATCAAAGAGGTAGGTCAGGCAATTAATTAATAAAAGCATTTATGTTCTTTTTCTGGATTATGTGATGTGTTTGCTGTTACTTTTCTGTATTTTAAATCATAGTTTCCTTTCTTCTGCTAAATAAATGTTCACCTACATACCTTAAAAAATAAAAAAGAAAAGATTTTCAACATTCCCAATGTAGCACAGAGCAATCACAAAGTCTTAAGAATGAAGAGGTTAAGAAAATAGCACTTCTGAATCTCTGCTCACTACCCCCAAGGAGAACCCAGCTCAGCGGGCATTTTTCTCCTGGATGTTTCATTCCCCAAAATTTAGTCAAAAGTGGAGCAAGGAAAAGAGAGAGAGTGATCCTAGTGTCCCTACTTTCCCCAATCCCTCCATAACTCCTGCCTTCCCCTGTCTCCCAGTCTACCCTGGGGTCACAGAACCCCTGAGAACAAATCCTATCACCCCAGGTACACTGTGCCTTGGACAGAGGAGGTACAGAGTATAGTGTTTTTGCTTAATTACAGAGCCACCTTTGTGCTGTGTATGATCTGTTTTCCAGAATCACTACTCTTCCTTTTTGTACAGTGCATCTTATGGAGAATAACAATCTTTTTTATTTTTTTGTAGGTTAAGGGGTTGCATTAGTCCATTCTCATGCTGCTAATAAAGACATTCCCAAGACTGGGCAATTTATAAAGAAAAGAGGTTTAATTGACTCACAGTTCCACAGGGCTGGGGAGGCCTCAGGAAACTTACAATCATGGCAGAAGGGGAAGCAAACATGTTCTTCTTCACAGCAGCATCAAGGAGAAGTGCTGAGCAAAAGGGGGAAAAGCCCCTTGTAAAACCATTGGATCTGATAAGAACTCTCCCACTATCATGAGAACAGCATAAGTGTAACTGCCCCCCATGACTAAACCACCTCCCACCAGGTCCCTCCTGCTACATGTGGGGATTATGGGAGCTATAATTCAAAATGAGATTTGGGTAGGGACACAGCCAAACCATATCAGGGGTATATTTTCTTCTCTCTTAAATATGAAAGCCTATGTGTATTTCTCTGTGATTCTGCTTAAAGTTATTTTATATAATGAGTTTTAATAGATTAATAAATAACTGTAAGCTTCTGGAAGGAGGAAATGTCCTTTTATATCTTTATATTCCCTTCATGCTTTCTATCAGAATTCCATTCAGTTACAAGTAACAGAGATCTGAAAAATAGTGGCTTAAACATACAAGGTTTTATGGTGACATGTAAAGTAGGCACTAATTTAGCCTGTCCATGTTATGGTGATAGTGACTCCATAAATCATCCCTTACCAAGTTTTCTCTAGCTCTTTGCTTCACCATCTCTAACGAATGCCCTGTCTTCCAAGATGGCTGCTGGAGCTCCAGGCTTCACTTCTACATTCTAGCCAGCAGAGCAGAGGAAAGGAGAAAAGCATATCCTTCCATTTTAAAAAGGAGACTTTTGAAATTCTCACATTACCCTATTTGCCCAGACCTTAATTGCATGGCTATACTCAGCTGTAAGGAAGGCTGGAGAATGTAGTCTTTTAGCCAGCTGGTAATGTGCATGGCTAAAGATTGAAGTCTATTACCAAGGAAGAGATCAATTATTATTTGATGATAGTGCTGATAAGGTATCAGATTATTGGCCAAACAACTTCTTGTGGAGAAGCTTTAAAGAGATGAAAGTTTAAGAGAGTCAATGTTCAGAAAGGCTAAGGTAATAGAAGAGGATTCAAAACAATTTACTCAGGGAAGAGTATTTGCAGGATTCAGAGGCCACTCCATGGCCCTTTTTTTACATTTAAAATAATATTTATTAAATTTTCTTATGATTCTGGAAGTGGACCTCTTAATTTTGGAAAATTTGGAAAAATAAAATAAATGTCTCCTACTTCCTGAACCTAGAGATAACCCTAAATAACATTTTGGTGTGCTTTACCTCAATCTCTTTTTCATGCATAAAGAATTTATTAATTTTTAACAATTAAAATGAGATCATTCTTGCTGTCTGTAGTGGTGTTTTAAACTGTGCTGTAAATAAATAAATAAATAAATAAATAAATAAATAAATAAATAAACAATACAAAGTCTTCCTCTCACCTTTCTCCCTTGCTTGGTGTGCCACCCCATAATCGTTGCTGCTGATAGTTACTATGTTTCACACCAGAGTTTATTTTTGCATATTTCAGCAAACATAAACTTCCATATTCCCCCTGCCACTTTTTACACAGATTCTAGCCCATCATACACAGTGTTCCTCACCTTGCTTTTTTCATTCACACACTATTCTGTGCCTTGTTTCTGCCTCACAAGCACAGAGCTCTCTTCTCTTTCATGGCATTTCTCCCTGTGGATGCACCCCATTTATTAAACAGCTCCCTACTGATGGCGCTTGGGTGACTTCTAATCTTGGTACTACAAACAATAAACAGCCTTTTTGGATCTCATTTGCATACAAGAGCATATGCAAAGAATAAATGACTAGGAGTGGGATTGCTGTGTCAAATGCATCTGTGATATTAATAGGTATTATCGACTTGCTCTCTGCATTGATTGTAACAATTAACCCTCCCACCAGCAATGTGTTAGAGGGCCTGTGACCCCATGGCCTCATCAAAAGAGTGTATTTTCAAACTTTTGGAGTTTTGATAGTCTGATTAAAAAAAAAAAAATCCATCTTGGCATAGATTTAGTTGCAATTTCTTTATGAGCAAGGTGGATCCATAGTTTTCAAAATATTCCTGTCTGACCAGTGTTTCTGTTCATTGCCTTGCCCTTCATGATCATTTAACCATGAGATCTCTGGACAAACAATGCTCTGTTTGACTAATAAACATAAAAGAGTTGGTATCCCCAAGTGAGAAGATGCTAGTTTTCCCTGCATCTTATCCCTGGGAAAGATGCCGGCTATATTCCTGCTGAATGGTTATGATTTTGATGGTTTATACCTTGCTTTATTTCTAAGCTATTTTAAATAAGAAAATTGGAAAGGGAAAATTTGAGTAAAAAAAATGACTGGAAGAAAAGCAATATGAAGCCAGGAATGAGGTCAGTACACTAAGTATTCTAGACAGTTGCTACAGACAAGTCACATATTTGTCCAATCAAAGAGAGAGTTTAATACAGGATATGCCTCAACTGTGCCTTGTTAGAAACTGGCTTTACTGAAGCTATAATAGATCAGAGAGTGCATTGAGAGAAGATATTCCTTCCTCCTTTGCCCTTCATGCCCCAGACTTCGTGCCATATCTGACTGGAGGATTGGGAGGAAGGTGGTGCACCAAGTGGGAAAAGAAAACAGGAAGAACTTGGTAACAAGAGCTAAGGAAAGAGGTGGAGAAAAACAGCTCAGAAAGTGCCGGGTCAATAAGGCAGCTGGCTCCCAATATAACCTAAACATGGATGGGTTATTCAGGTCACAGAAAAGGAAGGCATTTAGCAGCACTTATCAAACTGTAGAAGTTGTTGCAAACTAACATCTCCCTAATTCTATTGAAATTCTTATGATACCATGTAGTCTGCTTTCTGACCTTTGTCAGATTCCTTTATGTCATCTTAGCTTCTTTTCCTGGCCAGGTCATACTTGGGAGTTGAGCTCTGTGGAAGGAAGAGGGATTGCTTTAAGCTTGGTTATTGACAGCACATTGTAAGTAACATTGGAGTTCCTAGCAGAAGACAGCATAATTCTAAGAATATTCAGGAAAAACTGGAGACCATCTTCATGTCTGTATCAAATGACAGTACTTTGTTTCTCAGTATACTTCACGCATAAAATTGTCACTTTAAATAGAAAAATTAGTCATAGTATGATTGTAGCTCTGGTAAGATGTATTTGCTTGTAGAAGGGAACATGAGAAGCAGAAAAGCATGCTAAAGCATTGGGTGAAAGTTTATTTTAAAACCCAATGTTGTCATATTGTCTTTTCTCTGATACACACACACACACACACACACACACACACATATCATAGCTATTGCTGAGTATCAAAATAAACTTGCTTTGCTTTCTTCATTACAGATAAAGCTGTACTCTCTCCAGACAAACCAAACAATCCCTTTACTCACAGTATTTTGTCTTTCCAGGCATCTTATAAGCCATTGTTGAAGCAAGTTGTGGAGGAAATATTTCATCCCGAGAGGCCAGATTCCATTGATATTGAACACATGTCTTCAGGTCTCACTGATCTCCTTAAAACTGGATTTAGCATGTTCATGAAGGTAAAGTAACCATGAAGATGTAATCCTGAATATAGAAATGTTCTCTTTGCTGGGCATGAAAATGCTGGCACCCTGTTAACCCTAGCCAGCACCACACAGATAACATTTGGCTCTTCTAAAATCAAGGGCAATCTTTATCTTTTGATTACAAGCAGCCTGACCTGCTAGCCTCATACTGCTTCTTCTGACCTGAGCACTATGGTCTTTTCTGGTCAGCACGTGTGGTCTAAGGTGGAGGACACAAGCTCTCTGGGACAGCACTATTGAAACTCTCCTTGCAGTCTATGTTTTCACTTAAAATGAATCCACATAGCACACACCGGTCTTAGTGACAGCCCTTTGCTCTTAATTCTAGAACTGATTATATAGGATGATGAGTGGCTCTGCTCAGTCCTATGGCTAGCATCACTTCAAAACCCACTTGGAAATGACTTTTGGACTGGCAGACTCCTAGGTGACAAGTGCCAGAATTTTTCTGGCTCATATCTGGGGTGGGTCAAAATGACTGACCAGCCCTTGAAGTGGGGATGAAAGGAGGAAAAAGTACACAAATGTGATCTATTTTTAACCTACTGTAGAGTTTCTAAATCTAAAAAGATTTCAATAAGATTACAGGCTGACCTCTCAGTCCATGCCAGGATTTCACTTGTAATAACTCTTGGAAGTAACAGAATGTTTTGCCAGCATCAAAGCATCTTTGAAATCATGAATTAATCTACCTAAGAGATCTGGCCTTTCAGAGTTCAATAAATGCATATTCCAGGAAAACTGTTCCACTCCAAAAGCCAGAGGACAGATGCCAGACAATCAGACTCTAAACCAAGCAGTGAACCTGCTGGAGCGGACCTGCAGCTCTCCTTCCTGCTCTTCCCAATTTTCAGCAACTTCTGTTGCAGCGCCTGGTTGGTGCATTTTCCTTCTATATTTTTTAATAAAGCAGTGCAGTCAGCTTCTTCAAAGTGTTTAGGGACTTCTGAGTTGGTATAAGTAGGCCCAGAATTGGTCAGTGTCTCCCTATCCTGAGTAGCCCTTCATGGTGGCTAGTTGGTATAGAAACTCCCAGAGTAGACACAGTTTCCAACCTTTTCCACTTGAGCATTCTCTTCCTTCATTCACAGGCGTGGCTTTACCCTGAAGAGAGACTAAAATAACAAGTCTGGACTTTCAGAGCCTGGTTAGTAAGGTCTGAGGATGGCCCAATTCCCATGTGCCCTCTCCCAGACAGGCTGCTGTGTCTGTGGTACAGTCAGACCCTGTAGAGGGGGGTCTGACCAAGGGTACAAATGAAGGCTCCACCCCACCTGCACTCGGAGAGTTGCAGTGTAGGTGACAGGAGGCCCTAACTCTGCTCTTTGTCCACAGATGTTCCACAAAAATAACTGTTTATTAGCCAAAGGGATCTTTGATCAAATATGTTCCAGAAACACTGGCTTAAACAACAAATTTGGTTGTTTCTTTGTAGTCCAACATCACAGTGCCTTTAATACACTAATGGACTTTACAATCCTTCCTGAGGAGAATATAGAATATATTATAGAACATAGTTGTGTTGTGTAAGGAGTATCCACCTGCATTTTCTGTCACTGTTTCATGAAACAAGAGTGTCACTTGTTGTTCTTGTTGTTGTTGATCATGTTTATTTTGGAGTTTATTTTTTAATGACCCTTTCAAACACTGCAGAGTGTTTTCTACATCGCTTCCTGCTCCACTGTCCTCAAGCAGGCTCCACCTAGGAAGATGTTTAGAACCGTCCTGGGCCAGCACTGGGCTATTGTGTTTCTCTCCATTTCAAACCCCCAGTGTTAGGGCTCATGACGAAATGCTCCGCCAGCTTAAGACTGATCTCAGAGGGAGGTTTCCAAGTAATGGATTTAAGAAAAAGGAATTTGTGTTCCCCCAGTTCCCCCCAGCAGCTGTCAGGATCCATTCCTCAGCCTTTAGCTGTGAGGCCCCAGCTCTCAGTTGCCAGGGCATCTCATCTGTCTATAGGGGGTGGGGAGAGTCCTGGTGGGCTGGCAACAAAGCCCTCTCCACTCCAGCCCCCAAAGGAGAGTCATTTTGTTTGTTTTCTAAATGGGCCTTCTCCGTGGCTGAACCCTCCTACCACTCCACATGGTACAGCAAAGAGTTACCGCTGGTGTATGTGTTAGGGTTTGAACAAAATTGGAATGAACTTAAAGAGGAACACCCAGTAGGGCTTTGAGACACTGACTGTAATTTCCCAAAGTGCTACTTCTTTGAGATAGAAGTGAAGCCATCAAGAGAAGATGTCTACCACTCTGCTTGAAGGCCCTCCAGAGGAGGATGCAAGATGCAGATGGAGTCTAACATGGCTATAACCGTTCACCAGCCTCCTTCGTGTTGTTTTCCATCACCTCTTACTCTCCCAAGTTATACAGAGAACCTGTGATCAGTGTGTTACATGGTTCAGCCAAGCTCTTACCATTCATTCTGATATTGATCCTCATGACAGCCTTAGAATGTAGGTCCTATCATTATCCCTGTTTACCAGTGAGGAAACTGAGGCCCAGAAAGGTTACGCAGTAGATGTGAACCTCCAGAAGGCTGAGATGGGGTCTTACTCTCCCCTGTTCTCAGGCATTTTCCTAAGAGCACACAGGAAATAGTGACACCAGAATTTGTCCCAAGGTCACTCGTATTCCAAAGCCTAGCTCTTAACCACATTTCTTGGCTCCAGGAGGCTGCCAGGCATTTTCTTGGAAGTTAAGTATTCATGTACTCATATGTCATTCATTCTGGTTTCCTTCGTGGTTACTCATTAGCACAACTGCTCTCCCTTTTCAGCATCTATCCAGCTCATGAATAAAATCTATGCCTGGGCTGGTCATCGAGACAGCCAGTGTGAATGAGCTCCCTCGAGGGTCATCTGCTGCTACCTCATCTGCATCTCTGGGACTTGGCCCTGGGACTCATTGGCAGCACTCCCCAGGAGAATAAGTGTGTGCATTGGAGTTGAGTTGCCTCTACACATTGCATCTTCATTGTGTATTAGCTACCAACAGTTATTGCTCATTTCTTTCTTGTCACTTGCTGCCCTGCTTTGTTCTTCTGGAATCTGCTCCCTCCTCCCCTTCTCACTCAGGACCCACCAGTGCTGAGCCAGAAAGACACGAAAAGGCAAATTCTGCTGAATAAAGTTATCAATGTGGAATCCTTCCCGTGCTCAGGGTGCTGCTGTAGAAATGGGAGAATTCTAGAGCCTGAAAGGCTCTAGCTGAGCTGCTCGTCCATCCCTTCCCTATCTCTGAACTCAAAGATGGTTTCGTGATGGTGCTGACACAGGGACACCCAGAAACAGGGTCTATAGACTGTACGGGGATGAGGGCAGATTGAGAGGCTGGTGAGAGATGCGCTGGGTAACAGAGCCAGCAGTTACTCCCGTGGGGTGTAGAGTGTGTGCCCTCACAGCAGGTGATGGAAGGAACACAGGAGAACATTGTCCAGGCCCCACGTGGCTTCTTCAGGGCTCTATACATTTTGTTCATACTTTTGTAGCTGCAGTCATATACTGTTTTGTATCTATACATATTAGGTACCTTTCTCCAGACTGTTTTTCTTCAGACTAGTGTTTTCCTAACTGCACAACTTGATTCACTGCACATTAGTGGATCAAGATATCAGTCCAATGGTTTTGAACAGCATGTTTTACTGAAAAAGAACAGAACAGACTAGATCAGAGTTCACTGCATCTAGCAAGATAAAATAACACAACCCAGTCGCACATAGATACACACGCATTATTTAAATGTTTTCTTATCAAAAGAATGTGAACGCTATCACTGTGAGAATCAGAAAGCTGATTCTTTTCTTTTCTGCATCCTCAGTGGTCGGTACCTGTATAGGCCTTACAAACAGCAGAGTCTCACCAAAAGTTGGGAGGGTGGTCAGGGTGGACCTGTTTTAGTCCTTATTCAGAAAGCAGCACAGCTCCAAGGCACTGGTTCCTCTTTCCAACTAGTGCCCTTAAGCCAAAAGCTTCTATCTCAGTTTCACAGGGGTTGCAAGGTAGCAGCCCCAATCACTCAACTCCAGTGACCCTCAAAGGAGGCCCTGACCCTCCTTTCCAGTAGCTACTAAGCAAGGCAAAGCTGGTCATTGCTTCATCTGTAGGTAACCCCAAAGAAGCAGCAGCCCACTCGCTCTTGCCTCGCCCACCATGCGTTGATGTGCACAAGGGGAAGGAAGCCTGCCTCCACCTCTGTCAAAGAAATCTGATGCTCTCTTCTCCTTTCCACACTGACAGTGTGCAAATCTGTTTCTTCCAACTTCTTTGTTTCTCTAGAGAACAGAACAGAAGTAAACGAGTGTATTTTGTAGACTGAGAAATTCAAGGAATCAAGAGGAGAAATGTCCTCACAGAGTGGTCACATAGGAGAATGAGTGACACCAAGGGAGATTTGAGGCTCTTTCCTATTTAACAGCTTTATTTTTTAAGTTACATTTTATAAATGATAGACAGCTGTCTCTTTCATGCATTCCTTCCTCATGCCATCTACTATAAGCTATGCTAATAGCAATCACTTCATTCTACTGTGTTTGTTTACAACAGCCAACAGAGAGTAGTGGTAACACATCTGGAGTCACATTATTTGGGTTAGAACCCGAGCTCCACCATTTACTAGCTATGTGACCTTGGGCACATCTCTTAACCTCTTTGTGCCTAAGTTTCATCATCTATAGATCAGGGATGATAATAGCATCTACTTTTGGGGGCTATTATGATAATTAAATAAATGAATGCATATAAAGCACTCAGAACAATGTCTGGCCCGTAGTAAGTACTACATAAGTATTTGCTATTATTATTTTTATGGGTTTGTATCCCTGCCACACTGTGACGTCTGAAAAGAGCCACCTTTAATACCCTTGTATGCCTGTACGTAGCCAGTGCTCAAGTATTTGGGGCACAAAGCCTAACTGTTGGGTGAACAAGTGAATTAAATAGAATAGAATAGATATGCTGCCCCCCCAAAAAGTCACAAACATTTCATATTTCACTACTGATTTGCTCTTGTCAGAAAGGCATGGAGTGCTGAGTGCTCTTCTTTTGCTGTGCCTGTGGGAAGCCGTGTTCATAAGGCAGTAATGTGTTTTTCCAGACTCCTCTTTTCCTTTTCCACTGTGAGTAACTTGTTGAGCTCCTCAGTCTTGGGAGACATCGACTGTCCTTCTTGGGGCAAACTATAGGGAGCCAGTGAAAATCTGGACACATGCCGTCACAAGCTGTTTCACAGGAATGGAGGCCAGCAGGGCTAGACCCTGGCCAACACAGAGGCAGAAGCCCCAAGCAACTCAGGCCCACAACTCTCCCAGGAGTACTTCAGCAGTGCAGTCTTCACATACGGGAACTGAGCAAGAGCTCTGCTCTGCAAAGGTTTGCTGCTGCTCCTCGGGCAACCTCAGCACTGCAGGGAAATGGAGACCTCCATTCCAGGTACTTGGAAATGGCTCACAGAACTCAATCTTATTTATGTACATTTTTGCAGGCAGCGAAAGTTAAGAAAAATACCTGTGTGTCTAAGATTATCTGCATCAAACAAATCCTCTATGATAGGAAAGTCAGGGTAGCTGGATTTTGCCTTTACTAGAGTCAGAATTTCATCTGCGTCATATTGCAACTGGTTGAACTTACTTTCTTTGCAGTGTTTAGCATGCATTCCTGTTGAAATCAGATTGTCCAGAGAAGTCTTTCATCTCCACCTGTTCTGCTTATCTATTGCTACATACCAAGTCATCCCAAATCATTGATTTAAAATAGTACTGATCATTCATTTTACTCATAATCTACACTCTGGGTAGAGCTCAGTAGGGAAGGATTCACCTGCAAGATGGCTCATTCATATAGTCAGAAAGTAGACGCCGAGTGGTAGCTGGCATCGAGGGGCCTCAGTTTCTCTCCATGTGGGCCTTTTCATGTGGCCAAGATTTCTCACAGCATGGCAGCTGCATTCCAAGGGCAGGCATCCTAGGAGAGAGCCAGGATTCAGATGTATTGTATTTTATGACCTAGCCTCAAATGCCACATAACATCACTTCCACAGCACTGTACTCTATTTGTCAAGGCTATCACAAATGCCCACCCAGGTTCAAGAGGAGGGGACACGCACTTTTCCTCTTGAAAATGGATCAAGAGCATGAGGAACAGAAAATATTTTCATGGGCACTTTTGGAAAATACAATCTGTACTCCACCTAAATATGTTTGGCTGTCAAGCTGAGCAAGGCAGTGTTTGGCTAATCCTAGGAGTTTTCCCTCCAATCTAGAGGATGGAAAAATCACTCATGCTTCTAAGCTGGTTTCAAAATAAGTGAGCCCAGAAAGGTTTTGTCAATGAAAGGCCTGTTTGCTATTCTTCCATATGTTTTTTAACAATATAATATTTTTAAAAATACTTCCTGATAAGAAACTGAGCTGGGGAACTTTCCTCTCCCAAGTTTGCTCCATCAAGTCCCATAAAGTAAGCCAGATGAGCTGGGGAGAAGAGCAAGTATGCCCACTAGATCATTTTTCCAGCAGTTCTGAGAAGTGTTTGAAGTAACTTGATGTACTTCTCAACCAGAGGATAGACTTGCGGTTAGCCACAGAGAGCTGTCAGCTTCAAAGGGCAGTGTGTGAAGCCCACTAGGGGGTGGTTCTAGCAAACTAGGGAGAAATAGCTTTGGCAGAACCTGACATTCTTAAAACAGCCTTTTCTCCAAAATCCTTGTGCATGGAATACCTTGAGCTCCTTAGAGAAAAGCTTGATAATGATCTAATAAATAAATCAAAACATACCTTACCCCTCTCCCTACAACATTAATTTAATTTAAAACTAGCATGTCTAATAGGCAGCACTTTTAAAGTGCATTTCTGGAATTTGTGGTTTGGATCTCAATCTCCTGAAAATAATTTATTTTCTATCTACTCCATATGTTTGGACCTCAGCTTGTTTTGACTAAAGGACATGATTTGTCAAGATGTTTTCTCTGATAAAATTGACATGAGGAGGTTGGGTTTTATCTAATGAAACTGCATGAGGCCCTTTTACCTCCTTTTAAGTGTGCTTTTTAAGATGTTCTTTCTTTCTTCTTTCATTTCTTATGTGGCCATGCTTAATTGGAAAAAATTTTTTAAACTATGAAAAAGACTCACAGAAAGCCCAGTGCTTACCTCTGGGTCCCTTGTCTAAGTGGATATGAGTCTCCCATTGCCTTAAGTGGCAACAAAAAGAGGACCACAAGGAGAACTAGAGCAACTGCTCAGGTAGGCTTTGAAAAGCTGCTGGTGTTGAGGGGTAAGAGTTAAAACTCTTTCCATTGGAAGTAAGATGCCAACAAATTGTAATAACTTAACTAAAGGAAAATTTATTATGAGGCCCATGGGATGTCCTGGGGAACCCAAGGGCAGCGATGCAAGAGACCTCAGGGAGGATTGAGACTAAGAACTGGAAAGCCATCAGGAAACCAGACAGTTCTATGAGACCCATTCTGCCCTGAATGAGAACAGTGCCCTGCATTTTGTAGATTCTCAATAAATAGTATAAATGAATGGTTGAGTAGAGTAGCTATGCCACAGCTTTGACTGAACCTCATTTATCTTCAAGCTTTTGAGGTTAAGCTTCAATTCCCAGGGAAGGGCCTCTAGTTGGCCCACCCTGGGTCAGGGGGCCATTCCAGAACCAATCAACTGTGACTGAAGGACAGGGTCACACTGTGACTGCATGGATGCTGGGACCCTTTCGTATGACCATGTGGACAGGAGAGATTGTTGGCTTGTGGATTGGACAGATACCTGCAGAAGAATCTATAACAGGGGTAAAGGATGCTTTGGAATGCAGAACAAAAATCATGGGCTGTCAGTAAAGATTGATGTCAGGTCCTTGGATGGTGAGAGCTGAACATGCCTTGGAGGTCATGTAATCCAGTTACACATTGTTCGTATAAGAAAAACAAGACAGGGTGCAGTAGTCCTCCTGTAATTCCAGCTGCTGGGGAGGGTGAGGCAGGAGGATCGCTTGAGCCCAGAAGTTTGAGAATAGCTTGGGCAACATAGCAAGACCCTGAAAAAAGAAAGAGAAAAAAGAAAGACAGGAAGGAAGGGAGGGAGGGAGGGAGGGAGGGAGGGAAAGAAAGAGAGAGAGAGAGAAAGAAAGGAAAGAAAGAAAAGAAAAGAAAGAGAAAAAAAGAAAGAAGAAAGAAAGAGAAGGAAAGAAAGAGAAAGAAAGAAAGAAAGAAAGAAAGAAAGAAAGAAAGAAAGAAAGAAAGAAAGAAAGGAAGGAAGGAAGGAAGGAAGGAAGGAAGGAAGGAAAGAAAGAAAAAGAAGGAAAGAAGGGAGGGAGGGGGGGAGGGAGGGAGGGAGGAAGGGAGGGAGAGAAAAGAAAAGAAAAGAAAAGAAAAGAAAAAAGAAAAGAAAAGAAGCAAGACTCAGAGGGCTGAACTATTGGATTAGGTCCATTGGACTTAAGGACATTTCTGACAAGAGGAAAATATCTCAGTGTTCACATTTGTTGATTAAATGAATACAAATCCTGGAATTCCTCTTTGCAACACTATTTGAAACCATTGTTTATATTTTCTTTTTCTCAATCATACTCCATGCTGTGAAATACGGTTCAATATTTGCATAACATTAGCTAAACATGATCCATAAGTTCAAGTGAGATAGATTTTGGTATGAACTGTAAAGCAAAAACACAAACTTGATTTTGGCAGCCTGTATATTGCATCTGACAGTGTGCAATGATTGAGAGGCTCTTTTGTATGCTAGTCATTGTTGCGGTTAAGGAAGATATAGAGACAAACCAGGTTCCCTACCTGCCAAAGCACAGCTATATCACGTAGCTTAAAGTTTTTTAAGGAGATGGATGAGAAAATTGAGGATTGCGGAGAGAAGAGATAAGTGGTGTGGTGGACGGAATGTGAGGGCACAGAAGAATAGCTCAGTCAGGGAGTCAGAGAAAGCTTCCCAGGGGAGTTGGATTTTGCCAGACCAGCAGGAGTTAGGAACTCCGAAGTAATGAAATGCCATCATACATTGAGGTGAGTACAGGCAGTTCCAAATGACTGGAGCTAAGGGTGACATGCAGGGAGTAGAAGAATATGAAGACACAGATAAGCAGAAACTCGATCCCAGAGGGCTGGAGTTTTGACATTTGACCAGAAACACTGAAGTGCCATTGGATGTTTGCTAGGAATATATAACCAGTTTACATTTTATGAAGTTCACCCTGGCAGCAGTGCATGAGACAGAAACAAGAGCAGACTGACTGGGGAGGGAAGGTGAGAGGATGAAAGTCTAAGGTCAAGTAGGGCCAAGGGACGAGGGGACGGGGATGAAGCCTGGTGGATTCCACAGGACGGGGATTGACGGGATGCAGCCGTAAATGAGTGGAGGCTGTCTAGGGCCATTCATTTAGTTTGGAGTGACTGGATGGACAGTGTTAACATTGTTTCCATTGGGAAGCAGAACTGGAAAAGAAGAAAACTTGCACTTTAGACTTGTTGAATGTAGGAGCCTGAGAGACAGCCTGATAGCTCAGCAGAGCCTGGGCCAGTGTTAGCAATCTGGGGACACTGGCATGTGTGAGGCATTGAACTATGGACAGGGACAGGGCCACCCAGGGAGGATGTTTGGGAGAAGATCAGGGGCCAGAGGCCAGAGCAGTCAGGAACACAGCTTGTCATGGAGCAAGTCGAGCAAGAGGAGCCCTCCAAGGAGGGAGAGAAGCTAAGAGGGCTTAGAAAGTAGAGGGCAGGGGGGAAGTTTCAGGAAAAAGGAAGCCATCAACTGCAGCAAATGAGGCAGAGAGGTCAAGGTGAACAGCCGACCGGCTCTAGCAGCATGGAAACCTTTTGCAATGGGATTAACTGTAAGTAAAAGTAAGTCCCACAGGCTCTGGTGACTGGCTGATGTTTCTAAAGAACCAAAAGTACAGAGTTTTAAGAGATGAATGCTGATAAAAATGCTTTTCGTTTGAAGACTTTGTTGAGAAAAGGCAGTATGTGGAATGAAAGGTACAACGGTTACAGCTCTGCAGCGAGAGGGACTTTGATTTCAACCTCAACCCTACAGCTTACTAGTTCCGCCGCTTTGGACAAGTTATTCCACCTCGTTAAGCCTCTGTGTCTCTGTGTGAAATGGGGCTTCTGCCTACTTCATAGATTCCAAGGCTTGCATAAAGTGATGCTTGTCGCTTACCCTCTCCCACCTGATTTTCCTCCATAGCGCTCACCACCTTCCTTACTTACCCACTGACTTACCGATTTTATTGACTGTCGCTCTCCCTCTGCTAAAATATCAGCTCTGTGACAGCAGGGGTTCTTCTGTCTTTGGTTCACTGATGAATCCCTGATGCTTAGAATGGTGTCTGGCCCCACAGTAGTTAGTCAATAAATATTTGTTGAATGGATGAATAAGTGAATAAAACATGAAACATGAAGTGTTCAGAGGGAGTGGCAGTGCTGTTACTAATTCCTGGGGGGAGAAAAGCCATTACCAAGGGCCAACTTCAGTGTCAGCCTGGGTGCTTCCGAGGCTTAGTACCCCCTTAAGGCCAAAGCTCCTATTGAACTGTCTTCCTTCTACAAGGCCCTGTCCATTGTTGTAGAATGACCTGCCCCTTGCCTGTTGTAGGGACAAATGAATCACAAATAAAGAGAAACTGAGTGGAGGAGCACCATGTGGAGGAGGAATCAGGATCCCAAGCTCTTAGAGGGCACCTGGAAACTGGAAGCAGCAGCAGAAACCCTTCTTTTGGCAACCCCAGTGATAGAAGACAATCACAACACATCAAAGAGCTCTCCCAGGGGTGCACTCCTCCAAAGGGGCCTCAGCAGCCTCTGCTGCAAAGGCTGAGATGGAACGGTGTAAGGAAACTGTCTTCTCTCACCACAACTGATGTCTTAAAATCACAGCCAGCAAAGATTTCGAAAATGAAGGAAAGAACAGCGACTCGGACTTACTTTATTAATCTGTGCATTTGCAATTGCAGTAGTTATGCTTCAGTCTTTCATCTTCAAAGTGCCTTATACCATGAGCTAACATGCAAACAGGGCTTAGTCATGTATGGCCTATTGTAAGGAATGTGTTATTCTGATGGAAAAGACTGAAAAGACTCCACTTCCCAACAGTCTGCTGACTTGAACAGCTCCACAAGAAAAGTCTGGTATCAAAACATGAATCTAAACAGAAACCAAAATAGCAAACACCAACATGCATTTTGGACCCATTTATTTGTACCAAAACCAACATTCCCCCCACTCCTTAGCCCCAGGGTATTGTTCTTTGTTGTCGCAGTTTGTTTCTTTTTTTTTCCCTTTTCATCTGTCAATACATCCTTCCAGGATTCTCCCAATGTACTTTGGATTCCAGACTCTCTTATAGAAAGCATATGTCTTTGGGAACATATTGTACCACGTTCAAGTTCTGGAGCCAATTTATTTCTGTCCCAGGATTAAGTGAGAAACAACAATTGTTTGTAGGGCTGGAAGGAAGATCCGGGTTACTTACTCAGGCAGAAGAACTCTGCATAAAGTAAAGGGAGAGTTTCTAAGAAAAGAAGGGCCTTTCCTGTTAACCTGCGGATATGATTCATTCCTTCATGTAACTATTTCATTCATGCAACATTTACTGAAAGCTTACCAGGTGCTAAGTACTAAGCACAAACAGGCCAAAACCCACTGGTGTGGTCCACACCGTGTCTATAGCCTGCAGGCCTTTCTTACTGATATGGAAAATCCCCAAGGTGTATAGTTGAGTAAGTATAAGGTAGACTGTTAAGGTCAAGATGATGATTACCTGTGGGGAGGTAGTGACAGGAGTAGGTCATGAGGGGGTCTCTTCAGGGTGCTGGTTTTCTGTTTCTTGGTCTGGGTGCTGGTTACACTGGTTTGTTTACTTTCAAAATTAATGGAGCAGCACACTGGTGATATGCATACACTCAGTAAATTATCATATGTTTAACAGATGTTCCAAAAAACAAATACCAGGTGTTCAGGTATGGCACAAGCCGCCGTGAATGGCTCCAGCAAATAGTGTGTGTGGAGGAGATGAAAACAGAGTCATAAACCAGAGCCACATTGTAAAAGCCTTATATGCTAAACTACAGAGTTCGAACTCTATCCTAAAAGTTATGAGATTCTATGCAGAGAATCTGAGCATGTGATGGAGCCGAGAGGTGTTTAAGAGTGTGGCCTCTGGCATTTTGCTCCTGGATCCATTACTGTGCATGAACCTCAATCTCTGCATTTGCAAAACACACTAATAATTGTGTTTGCTTTCTAAGGATATTTTGAAAATTAAATGAGATAATACCAAAAAAAGTGCAATGTCTGCTATATTCAATAATAAATATTTGTATTTTAGAAAACGTACTTGGCAAAAATGAGGAGAATGGATGGGGTATGGCCAAACTGCATAGGGGAGACAAACTAGAAGACTGTAGCAGTGATCTAGTGTGGAAGTAACCAAGGAGCTGTTGATAACTTTAAGTAGGTAGAATGAACAGAACGTCATCTGGGAGATGAAAGAGACAGCAAAGTCTAAGATGCCCCTCATGTACCTGGCTCAGGTGACTGTGAAGATGGTGATGCTGTTAAAAATTCAAGAGAAGGAAAGGTTTTGGGGAAAAGATCACGGATCACATTTGAAACCTGTTGAGTTCAGAAATCTCGGGAGGTATCGTCCGCAGGAGCTGGGTGGTGCTGCTGTCCACGGGAGCTCAACAGAGATGACTGAGCAAAAGGCATAGGTTTGAGATGGACATAAAAAATGGCGCATGAGAAGATGAGGTCCTTCAGGGATGTTGCATTGAGTGCAAAGGGCAAGGAGGCAAGGATGGAGCCATAAGTAACAACATTTAAATGGGCATACCGAGAAAGGGAACCTATTAAGAAATCTGAGAAGAAATAATTAGAAGGGTAGAAGGAACCACCTAGAGAAAGTGCTATCATGGTTCTTAAGGAGGGTGTCATCAGCTGTGACAAATGCCACAGAAATGTCAGGTTAGATGACAACAAAGGAGTGTCCACTGACTCCTACAATATGATAGCCACTGGTGACTCCCGTGAGAGCAATTCCAGGGTACAGTAGGACAAAAGCAGGGTTGCTATGGTGTCTGATATGCAGATTGGAAGAAAGCAGTTGACAAACGTGGTCAGGGAGAAACAGAGGTACAGAGCAGGATGCGGACTTGAGTCTTTTTCTAAAGATGAGAGTGTTTTGAAATTTTTTCCAGTATTCACCACCACCTATTTTGAGGCCATTAGATAGTCCCCTAGTCCTCTCTCTTCTCTCTGTCCTTCCTTTCCTCCTGCCTGCTGCCTTTGCATTCTGAATTTCCTCTTCAGAAGCCAAGGAATAATGACATAACTGGGAACACTTAATGCATCATCCTTTCAAGTGCTTTTAGAATAAGATGTTGAGACATGGGTGTAATCAGGCAAGGGAGCCAGAGATCTCAGCTGAGAAAGGAGTTGGGGGTTGGTAAGAGAAAGGGCTTCCTCTTGCCCTGCTCCTCCCCCAGGCACTCCTCTGGACTGCCTGTGACCCACAGATGCACTGTGATGGACATGTACACTTATACCTTCATTCCCCTTCTCCTTGCTGGAGGTGAAGCCTGTTACCCACCTTCTGGCTTTGGTGGCCACGCAGGCAGCTGGCAGACTTTTTCCTGCAAGGACTCCATGCATGCTCCATTCTGGCTGGGCCTCCCTGTCCCACTCCACCCTTCCGGTGACTGATTGTCTCTGGAACTTGGCTCACACTATTTCTCCTGCCCACTCCTCATCAAACCAACTGTGGCTTCCAGATTCAGCTCAAAACATACTGTCTTCAGAAATTCCTTCTTGTCCCCTCAGTATCCCCATCACTGAGTCTAGTTATTGGTCATTTTGCATTTCCTGAGTGGTTACTTTGAGTTATTCTCATTTTAGTATATAAGAATATTTTTACCTCATTGATGAAATCATAGGGAATCAGGTGGAATTCTCCACAGCATCTTGTGTAGGTTCCATGCAACATGGACCCTCAGCTCAGGCTACCTTGAAGAAGTTAAGGGCTATAAGTCTGTGCTGTAAGCACCTTGAGGGGTGGGCCCTGTGCTTTTTCATCTTTGTACACCCTCTGCCTCCACCTACCTAAGGCTTTAACTATTATTTCCACAAACATTTATTA
The DNA here is from genome assembly GCF_043159975.1 of Macaca nemestrina. Taxonomy (NCBI): domain Eukaryota; kingdom Metazoa; phylum Chordata; class Mammalia; order Primates; family Cercopithecidae; genus Macaca; species Macaca nemestrina. Next base: position 115,851,256 of record NC_092127.1, on the reverse strand, counting down.
AGCACCTATTATGTACCAGAAATTGTACTAGGTAAGCTGGGAATAGCATAAACCAGGAGGATGAGGCTCTTGCTTCATGGAATTTATGTTCTAGTAGAGAAGATGGCCAACAAGTAAACAAATAACTAAACAAATAGAGTAACGACAAGCTGTTTTACATGCTTTGAAGGAAATAAACAGAGCCATGCAACAAAGAAGGGGGCACATTTATACTGAGATTAACAAGAAAGAAAGAAGTTGTCCCTCAGCCTTCTCTTGTTTTTAGTAGCTCCTGCTCCTTTAACTTTTCTTTCAACGAAATCTTTATCGAAAGAGACATAATAAGGAGTTGTGTTATACATTTTCCCAGTCAATGAGTTCACAGACCACTGGGACATCTGATAGCTAAGAAATCATCATCTCTCTAAGGGCTGTTTATCACACCTGCATAATGAAGGTAGTGACACAGGATTTTTCTCACCCACTTTGCCAACCAGGGACCTCCACAGCCAGCAATGCCCCACTCCCAGGCCTTGCTAGACCCCAGGCTTGCCACAGGAGATGCCCCACCTACTCGGCCCACTGGGCCATACATGGCTTGTGCAGTGGCTCAGCCTGTGGCTAGGCAGACATGCCCCAGCTCACCCATGTTATAGCTTGTACCTGCATTCAGCGGTTCCCGAGTTCTTGTCCCATGCCCAAGAAGAACAAGGTCACACTGACAATTGAAAAGTGAGGAGGGTGGAGAAGTATTTTATTGAGCAACAGAACAGCTCTCAGCAGAGAGGGGATGCAAGGGTGGTCCCCAACTGAAGTCAGGTGGTTTTGCTCTGTGTGTGGCTGTGTCCGGGGCTTTTATGGGCTCAGAATGGGAAGTGCATGCTGATTGGTTTGCAAGTATGCAAAAAAAGGCTAAAACAAAGTCACCACTGAAAGATAGACATGACAGTGTAAAAAACCAATTAGGGAAGGGTAGGTATATGTAAAATAGGGGAAGGGTAGGGATCAATCAGAGGAAAACACACCAAATAGGAAGACAGGTTCTCAATCCAATCCATGGATTTACCTGGGACTTGTAGCTAGGCTTTAAACTGTCATCAGGTTTCACCAGGGTCCCACCCCTATCTCCCTAGGATTTATCTGCCTCCTGCCACTATCAGTAGTAGTCTTGAGGTTTCTACAGAGGGACAATGAAGATGGCACCCAGCTGCATCGCACCTGCATCACTGCCATCCATCTGATATTGCTGGTGTTTTGTTTTGCAGGTGAGCCGCCCTCATCCTAGTGACTACCCTGTCCTGATCCTCTTTGTGGTAGGTGGGGTCACAGTCTCTGAAGTGAAAATGGTCAAAGATCTTGTGGCATCATTGAAACCAGGAACCCAGGTACTGAGTCTTCCATGATTTGAACAAGAGCTCAGAGGCAGGGGTGTGAAGGGTGGGTGAGGGCCCTCCACCCAGGGGTCCCAGTGCCCATCTCCTAGCCTGCCTGCCTATCACCCTCCTGGCTTTGTTTCTTCCCTCCTGCTGCCACCTGTGTCACAATGTCTTCCTGCAGCCAGAACCAGCCCTACATGCCCATACAGGAACAAACAAGTTCCTTTGTTCCCAGAGGTGCAGGACTGGGTCATTTTGATAAAGTCTATCATGACAGATTAAATGCTATGACACCAGGCAAATTAGCCCTAAATGGAAACTCTGTTGTTTGCAAAATAAACTGGGGTAGGGTGGAGTCCGGTGGGGTGAAGGGAGGGAGGAGAGCTCTTCTTTTGTAGCTCTGGGCTTCTGGGGCTAAGGTACTGTTATCCCTATTCCTGATTCCTTAGGGTCCTATATTCTCTGGTGTCCAATCAGTGTTGAATATCTCAGGAGTTTTCACTGCTCTCTAGGCTCCAGATAATGGAGGGATGACTCCAAGAACCACCTCCCAACTGTGGCAATTAGAGAGCAGAGTCAGAGGAGTGCGGGAAGGAGCATTGTCAGACAATGACTAGTGTTGTAGCTTTCTTCTCTATACCTCTTGCCAGGCCCCATCCCATCCCCTAAACAAGAAAAATGGCTCTGTGGCCCAGTAGTGAAGAACTTAGACCTTTCTATTTTATGGGCCCAAGTTCCAATCCTATCTCTGCCTTTGACTAAGCAGGTGATCTGGGAGGAAAAAGCCCTCAGTTTCCTCATTTAGGAAATGGGCCAAGGTGGCTGTGAATCTTAAATCAGAAGAGGCTTGAGAATATGCTTCTTAGCACTGTGCCTGGCTCAGAACTCTCAGTCAATGATGGCTGCAGTTATTCCCGGCCGTTTTTGAGCAGTCACCACACTGCTGTGCTGGAGGATTTGAGGCTCACAGAATGAGGCAGCAGGAGCCCAGGGAGAGAGGCTTCTGGAAGAGGAGAACCCCTGCCTCTGGAAGTTCTCCTGTGACTGGGGGTGCACAGCCTGTTAAATTGGTAAGATGTAAAACGCTTGCCTTAGTGTGTTCCCCAAAGCAGCCCCAAAGCCAGGGATGAGAGAGCAGGTAGTTTACTTGGCAGATGATCCCAAGAAGCAGAAGTGAAGAACTCAGAAAAAAAAAGACAGTGAAGAAGAAAAGCCACAAAACAACACACTGCCAAGCTGGGTATGCTCTGGGTGCGCGGTCCTCCAGAGGCCCCTGAGAAGCTGGTGTTACATGGCTCAGAATTGTCACGCCAGAGGTCAGAGAACCTGGGATGTCTTCCCTTCCACTCTCATCCCCCCAGGTTGAGACTTGACTCTGGGGGTGTTATCTTCCCAGTGCTTTGGGGTTACAGCTTTGTGCCACCTCCTACCTCCACCCACTACTGTACATATCCACACAGCCAGCTCCAGGAGCTGCATCCTTCCCTTTTGTGACATCCTACCTGTTGCTCCGGGCTCTTTCCACATCTCTACCCACCTCCACCATCTATACTGGGAAATGCAGATCTGGACTTCTCCCTGACTACTTCATATTTGCTGGTCTAGTCTCCCCAATCAAATATAAATTCCTTGAGGACAAAGGCTGGGGCTTTCCAGGCCTGAGCAAATGGCAGTGACTCAGTAACCCTTGTAGTTTGAGGGGTTTATTGACTCCAAGGGAACTGGCCTGGTAGGAGCAGTCTGTGTTGTTAGATTCGCTGAGCTACCAGGTTAAGTCAAGAAGGTCTGGTCCCTGCTGGTCTCCAGACACCCAACTGAGGAATGGGACCTGGATACCCAGAGAGCTGCAGCAGGCTCTTGAGCAGGGCAGTGACCAGTTTTTGACTATGATCATTCTTCTGTTACTATCACCTGTTATGGTCATAGCTGGTAAGATTTCTGATAAATTTGCAAATTCTGCTTCATTTAACACCCTCCTTGCCAGCAGTGATATGGTTCTGTTTAATGAATGATTGCCTTTTTGAGCAAGACATCTTTTTTTTTTTTTCATCAGAAACCACACTTCTTGCTGCCCCTCTAACATAGTGAACCAAATTCTTAGCTCTTCAGAACAGTGATGCATTGTAATAGCCTGAAAGACATGTTAATCCCTACTCTAAAAGGATAAAATGCAGACGTTTTCAAAGCCCTGTGACCTGAGTTTGACAGCAGAGCCCCAGAATCTACAGTGACTTTGCTGCAATCTGACGCTGTGCTCAGTCATCTGCAGAGAGAGCTTCTCAAAGAATTTTGAGCTTAAGGATCAACCTTGACTGCTACTTGTCCTTTGTGCAAAAAGCTCCTCTGAAGAGTTAGCAGGCCCTAGGAAGATTCCTCAGGCAGCAGGGGAAACAGAAGAGGCATTCTTTATCCTGAAGTCCTTCACTCCACATTTTTGAAGGAGGTGAATTACCTGGATGTTTGCAGAGTGACACCTGCTGTTGCAGGTCTCCCTTTCTTAGACCTTGACAGACACACAGCTGCCCTGGCCCTACAGCAAACTCTGCAGATATGAGACAGGACCAGCTTCCTGCTTTTTAGAGTGCAGCGGAAATCATGCCTTGCTGCCCTAGCAATACACGAAGTGGCATGCGTGCTAGTTCCAGTGTCTGCTCAGACTCTGACTTCTGTTCAAGAACACATGTGACCTAATTGAAGGGGATAGGTTCTACAGAATCTATATCCAATAGACCGTCTAAGACCTTTGGGCGAGCAAGGGAGTAACCCTCACTTGATCATTGATGTAAACAGCAATAATAGACATAGCTAGTGCTTCCATTCTGGCTTTACTATCCAGCCTTTACTTGACCATCTCCCAGGATGAGGATTTGTCACCTCCCACTGCAGCCTATTTGAGGCTTGGAGGGTATATTAGTCAGGGTTCTCTAGAGGGACAAAACTAATAGGATAAATGTAGATGTAAAGGGGAGTTTATTAAGGAGTATTGACTCACACAGTCAGAAGGTGAGGTCTCACAATAGGCCATCTGCAAGCTAAGGAGCAAGGAAGCCAGTCCAAGTCCAAAAGCTGAAGAACTTGGAGTCCAGTGTTCGAGGGCAGGAAGCATCCAGCATATGAGAAAGATGTAGGCTGGGAGGCTAAGCCAATCTAATCTTTCCATGTTCTTCTGCTTGTGTTTATTCTGGCTCCACTGGCAGCTGATTAGATTGTGGCCACCCAGATTGAGGGTGGGTCTGCCTTTCCCAGTCCAGTGACTCAAATGTTAATCTCCTTTGGCAACACCCTCACAAACACACCCAGGAACAATGCTTTGCATCCTTTAATCTAATCAAGTTGACACTCACTACTAACCACCACAGAGGGCTTCATTCTTGGTTCTAATATCTCCTCTAGATGAAGCCCAAATCTGCCTCTTTGGTACTGTCACTCATCAGTGCTGGTTCTAGCTCTTAAGCCACACAGAATTTAAAAGAAAATGAGGTTCATCCCTCTTCCACACGACGATTCTGCAGACATATGAAGATAGCTCCCATGTCCTCCACCAGGTCTTCTCTTCTCCAAACTGAATATCATCAGTTCCTGTAGCCACCCCCCTCTTACCCTGTGACATGGACTTGAATTCCCTGATGATGTGGCAGTTCTCCTCAACCCCAGTTTGTCTCCCTCTCTAGCACTTGATTGGAACCAAAAGCCAAACCTTGGTGTGGACTGATCAGCTCAGAGAAAATTGGGGTCATCTCCTCCTCCTCTCTACCATGGCCTACAACGCCCACATGATCTCACCCCTGCCTACATCTGGGGCTTCTTTTCCTACCATTCTTGTCCTTGCTTATGCCCCTCCAGCCTCAGGACTTTGCATTTTTCAACTATTATATTCTCAGCACCGCAGAGTCTGCCACTTATTGGATATTCATGAATGTTAATTGAATGTCCAATACTGAACATTAGAGACTCTACTTATGTCATTCCGACATAACAGAAAAGCAGCTTTTCTGGAAAAGACCACACAAACCACACCAACCTATTGACTGACACTGACATTATAGACAATTAAAACCACCTTGTCTTTTGTATCTATTGCTATTATTCCAAATCTTCCCTATTCTACTGCTGTGTGGGTGCTTTTTGGATCCACATGCAGGAACTTACAATCATTCCTATTAAGCTGGATTAACTAATGATTCAACAGGCGTTTATAGAGTATCTAAAAAGCAAAAAGATGATCTGCTCTGTGCCAGGCATTGTCCTTTATGCTAAGGACAGAACAGTGACCAAGCTAGACACATTCCTACTTTCATGGAACTTCCATTCTACTGGGTAGTAACTGACAATAAACTTGGAAGCGCCAGCTCGTGGCAAGTGGACAGCAGACATAGATAGGTGCTAGTGTAGAAAAAACCAGGAGGACGAGCTTCTTTTAGATAGCAAGACTCCCATGGAGAAGGCTTTGGATCTGAGATTTGAAAAGCATTCGGGGATCAGCTGTTCAAAGGAAATGAATAGAATCCATTCACAGCACCTCCAGAAATGAATTCTCTTTCACAAAAAGTGGCAAGAATAGCATGAAACATAGGAAACCAGAAACCACATGCCCACCTGCTAGCCTCTGAAGACTTCTCTGCTCTAAAAGGGACATGTTTTCTCCACTCTCCTGCCTGTGGTTGTTGGGAGATGTACTGATGAGTGAAAATGTGTGCATTGGAGAAGGTCCTCTTTCCTGTCTACTGAAAAGGGATCAAGAGGGCAACCTCCCCCATCCCAAACTGCCACAGACACCAAGTGGGAAATTCCAGGTTTCCCCTGCTCTGATCCGCATATGCCCGACACCAGCCTCTCTCCTCACTCACTCAATGCCTACTGTGGGACTCCACGGCCAGACAGCTCTGGCTGGCTGAACTTTGCAGCTGGATGGTAGCCGAGAGGCTAGCAGAAGCCTGTGATTGTAAGAAGAAAATAACAGGGAGGGAACCTCTGAGAAAATACAGGGAACGGCCAGCTCAGGAACAAGAGGAAGGCCAGTGGGCAAGATGACACCCATCCACTGCTTTTCATAGTGAGGCATGCCGCACCCACACTTTCCTGTAGTTCTGCATTTACAGAGTTCAATATTTTTTTTTCTTTTTTTTTTTGAGACGGTCTTGCCCTGTCGCCCAGGTTGGAGTGCAGTGGCACGATGTCGGCTCACAGCAACCTCCACCTCCTGGGTTCAAGTGATTCTCCTTCCTCAGCCTCCTGAGTAGCTGGGATTACAGGTGCCCACCACCACTTCCGGTTAATTTTTTGCATTTTTAGTAGAGACGGGGTTTTACCGTGTTGGCCAGGCTGGTCTTGAACTCCTACCTCAAGTGATCTGCCCGCCTTGCCCTCCCAAAGTGCTGGGATTACAGGCATGAGCCACCATGCCCAACCCAGAGTTGAATGTTTAGTGAAGACATAATAATTTTTTTAAAAAAATAGTAGACCCAGAAATATGCTCACACACAGTTTTGCACACAACTTAAGAGGTTCAAGGATCCCTAATCCTGGCTCCACAAACCTGCCTCCAGGTTATTCTAAAATTGATGGGAAGCCCCGGGGAGACAACAGCGAAAAGATCTGAATCTCATACTTCAGGTCTTCTGAGAGCCTTATAAGCACAGCACAGTGACTCTGTGGCAGTGGTAGTCAGGTCAGATGGTTCCCAAGTTTTTCAGTAAGGCTAATCCACTGTGTCACTGGCTTAATGATACAAGCCTTCTGGGTTTAGCACAGGTGTGTGAGTGTGTATGTGTGCATGTGCCTGTACAGCGTGAATACAATATATGCTCCAAAAGCTGCCTATCGAATGAATATGCATGTTGGTGCCTGTGCATATGTGGGTCACTTTGGGGAAGAATCTCCCAAATTTAAAAGAAAAGGGGACAAAAAATGTACTCCTTGCTCCTTTTGAGACTGAGTGTTAGAAATCAGGGGGATATGGAATGTAAATCCTGGACTTCCCTGCTTCCTGTGTGCTCAGCAGAAATAGAACAGGAAGATGCTGGCACCTACAAATTATAGCCATGGTCTGGAGCAGCAGAAAGCCCAGAGGACTGGGTCACTCCTAAGGGCTGGGCTGCCCATGTGGAGTTCAAGGCAGGCCTGAGAACAAAGACTGAACATCCCCCTTCTAGCTGGAGTAGAGAGCCAGTGCCGGCCGAAAGCTGCTGGAGGGACTTGGTTCCCTGGCTGATGTCCTCCACCCCGTCTCACAGTCAGCCGGTATATTTTTTTGATGTCAAGTATCTGCTTTGACACAGAGGCTTGTTGTTGATGAATGAGCAGGATCTTCAAACATTCCTTGATAGAACTGCCTGCAGTTAGCAACACGTGCTCACACCTAAGTCATAACTACCCTGCAGCTTGCAGTGTCGTTCAGGCTCTTCGAAAACAATTTTTTGTTTTCATTAAAAACCCTGTCTCTCATATTTGACTGTGAAATTTATTTTTAATCAGCAAAGATTCTCTCCCCACTGGCTGTTTTTGTGGGAGGTGTTCCAGTGGGTGGATGGTGCAGGGCAGATATGGTGGCTGGGCCAAGCTCTGAGCACTGCAGGGCGCTCTTGAGCATCCTGGACACCTCTGGCTTGAGAAGGAGGCTGGCCACTGCCGCCAGCCCACTTGGCTATTAGCAGGTGAAAGTGGGGTGGCTAGGAGTTGATGGTTCAGGGGTAAAGTCAGCTGACTCTTCAGCCCTGAATGACACTCAGGTCTGAGTTGAGAAGAAGTAACAAAAACTACCCCTGAAACAGGGGTAGAAACAGGAGGTGAGAGAGGGAGGGGAAGGAGAAGGAGGAGAAGAAGAGATGGCAGGGACCCTGAAAAGGGGAGAGGGAGAGGAAGCAGGGAAGACCAGGTTTAGGTTCTATGTACCTCTGATTTCTAATACTGAGAATCAAAAGAAGCATTTTAGAAAATGCAGAGAAAAGTGGCCATATGGTGGGCAAGGATTGAGCATCACCCATGGGAATTTTCTTCAGTGCCCTTGGCTGCCTGAGAAAAGACCAGTTCTCTGAAAGGAATTCTCTAGTGCTTAACTTGTCCACTATCACATGGTTGATGATCATGTTTAAAAACAATTAAATGTCATATCTGATCAGCTAATTTCAAACTCTTTTGACTATTTTCTTTTTCATTTTTGAGCATCTTTGTTCCTGTTTAGGGCCCACTTTTTAGAATTTTAGGGTGGTCTTAGCCAAATAATGTAGAAATGTTCTAGTAGAATGTGCTTTAAAAATTCTGAAAATGCTCAAAAGTAGCCAATACTGAAAGATGCCTAAGATGCAAACATACTCAAAGACCACCAACTCTTATATTTCATGCTCTATGTGAAATGTCAGCAGTATGATCCTGCTTGCTCTTCAAAATAGGAATTAGAGACAAGTAAGGTTTTCATCGAATGGAGAGGAAACACATTTACCTGGAACTGTCTGAGCATCTTCCACTAGAGCTGCCCTGAGCGAAAACTTCCCGCTGACCATGGCTACACTCCCTGCCTCCTTCACTGCTTTATGGTTTTTGTTCACTCAATCAGGCGCCAACTGACTCAAAGACCTGCTGTGTATCAGGCACTGTGCTAAGAAACAATGAAAAGACTCAGTTAAGTTGACAGGGAATACAGTGAGATACCAACAGCCAGGGGACACACTCAGGCTTTGGGGAGGGGTGGTCTGGGAAGGCTTTCTGGAGGGAGTGATGCCTGAACTGATTGCTGAAGGACAATGGAGGACGGGTCTTTGGCCAGAGTGGGGAGCTCCTCTCCCGGACCAAGAAGCATCCCCAAAGTGCCAGGTGCAAAACTGCGAGGAGTTAGGGAGGCTGGAATGTGGGACTGATTTGGGGGTGTGGAGGCAAGGGCCGGATGTGGAGTGCTGGCAGCGTTCAGGTTCTGAAGTCCTTTGATGCTCTCCTGGAGGGCTGGGCTTACCAGAGGGCAGTGAGGAAGCTGCAGGGATTTTAAGCCTGGTAGTAATACGATCAGATTCACACTTAGGGTCACTGGCTCTGGCAATTCCACTCCCCTGCATCCACCCCATGACTGCTGTGAGCTGGGTGGAAGGATGTAGCTGGGGATGCACATAATGAGGACAGTGATGGTGACAAAGCAGTCATGGCAGCTGCCATTCTGAGCCCCTCTGGAGCCTGTCATTGTGTCAGATATTTTAGAAGATGTTCACATTGATCCTCACATAATCATGTGGGGTGGGTATCATTCCCACTTTACAGATGAAGAAATTGAGGCTCCATGTGGTTAAGCAACTTCTCCAGGGTCATTCATCTGGCAAGTGGCCCAGCCAGGGTCCAACGCAGACTGGACCTTCCTAAACCTGTGCTCTTAACCACTGTGCTATCCCAAAGCCTCCTGGCCTCAGTCCTGCTGTCTCCCCTCCACGAAGGCCCCCTAACTTACTGCTTGAGAAACCCCTGTTTTCCATCTGTTTCTTTTCACCCCTCCACAGAGCAGACCCCAGACAGCCTCTGGCTGAGCCTTCACAAAGCTGTAGACTGATTACTGTTAAATACCTGCTTGTTCAGATGTGAGGACTGGCCTTACTGTTTCAGCTCAGTGCAGTAGCCAAATCCACGGTCTCTGTCAGCCATGGCTGGAAGCCCAGCACACTACCCGAGAGTGACAGATTCTTTGGGCTCAGTTATTGCTGCTCTGGAAGTCAACACTTTTAGCCTTATCACTCCAAGTTCCTCAAACGTGCCAAGAAGACTTAGCATCCATGGGGATGGAGATGTACCCTAGCCCTCAGGCCCACCCTCACCCCAGCCGGAGACGAATCCACCATCTTTGCTTTAGAATTAAAGACCCCAAGGGCTGGCAGTGTGCTAGAGACTGCCAAGTCACAGCAGGAGGGGAGGGCCCTTTGCATGAACGACTACTGGCCTCTACCTCCTTTGAAGAACCTACTTCCAAAGAGTGCGCAATGTTTGTCTTTATGTGTGCATTTAAAAAGATTTGTGAAGAAGGGCTTCTTTTTTTCTTTTTCTTTTTTTTTTGAGACGGAGTTTCACTCTGTTACCTAGGCTGGAGTGCAGTGGCACAATCTCGGCTCACTGCAACTTCCGCTTCTGGGGTTCAAGCAATTCTCCTGCCTCAGCCTACCAAGTAGCTAGGACTGCAGGCGTGCACCGCCACGCCCAGCTAATTTTTGTATTTTTAGTAGAGATGGTGTTTCACCATGTTGCCCAGGCTGGTCTTGAACTCCTGACCTCAGGTGTTCTGCCCAAATCGGCCTCCCAAAGTGCTGGGATTACAGGCGTGAGCCACCGCACCCAGCTTGAAAAAGAGCTTCTTAATTGTGGTCTGTGAATTCCTAGGAGTTCATTAACCACCGCTAAAACTATAACACAAAATCTTGTATGAATGTCTGTATATTTTTCTAGAAAGTTCTTAGCTTTCATAAGATTCAGAAGGAGATCTAGGACTGAATCACAAAACCACAATACAATAGCAGCTCACAGTTGCTGAGCACTTCCTGTGTTCCACATACATGATCTTACGTAATCCTTGCCATACTGCTTCAAGCTTGGCACTGTTATTTTCCTTCTGAGAGAGATGAGGTAAGCAAGGCTGTAAGTTGTGACTTTCTGGAGGGCTTCTGGCCAGTCAGTGTGGAGCTGGGATCTACTCAGGGTCTGCTGATGGCACTCGCCTGGAAGCCGCCAGGCTCAATTACCTACTGGGTTTGGTGAGGAAGACCTGAAATAAGTAGAGACCCTCTTGGGAGACACACATTCAAATGGTGTCTAAACCATGCATGCAGATGATAGAGAAGGCCAATCTTCACCCACTGTCCTCAAAGGCTCCTTGCATGATTTTCGAGGAAAATCATGAAACACAGATTTCAGTGAATTTGTTTCTGCCAAAAATATGACTTGGCTGACATTAACTATATATATATTTTTAAGATAATCCTCTTTCAAGAAGAAGTAACATAGATGCTTCCAAAAACTAAGTTTTTAAACAGAAAACTTTCTCATAAGGTTGTTGAAAAATTATTTCTTTAACAACAAGAAAATGCTTCCTTCTCTCTTCCTCTTCTACTTTTTCTCTTCATTGGAGTACAGACTTTTTGTGTTCCACCAATGAGCTCGTTGACATGGATTGGTTAATTCACTCATTTAATTATACCTGGGACAATGTGGGGAGTGGGAAAGGAGGATGGTAAAGTGTGCAGGCCCACTTGCACCACTCCAAAGGAGCGCAGCCAGGTAGTCATGCTGTGGGCCTTGGAATCCCCTTCCAAGGGATTGTGGGCTGTGGAATTCAGGCTCCCGGATAGCTTTCCTCATAGTCACCTATTCTTCTAGGGTGCATACAATACTGCTTGTGCAAAACCTAACCAGGCCCTTATAAAGCACATCATGCCCCCAGCCCAGACCCAGGGAACAGGCTCTCCCACTGTTGCAGAGACAAATCTATCCCGGAATAAAATCCAGACTGAGGGAAGCAGACAGGGTCACCATGAAAGAAGCCAGAGGAGCCCAAAGGTGCATGTGGAGTAAGGGAATAAAGGGTCCAGAGCCCTTGATGACAGGGAAGGGAGGCACGGGGGCACTGGGGCCAGGCTGTCTGCGCTAGGATCCTGACTCAGCCGCTGACTGTATGTGTGTCCTTGTACAAGTTCCTGAGCCTTTCTGTACTTTATTTTCTTCATCTACAAAGCAGGAATAATAAATGTACGTATTTCATAAGCTCAATATCAGGATCAAATGGATATTCAATGAGATAATCCTCAGAACCTGGCACATCATAAAAATTAACAAGTATTCGTTATCCTTATCATCACCATCATCATTGTTATGAGTTGAAATGTGTCCCCTTTAAAATATCTTACAGTCCTAACCTCCCCACTGGTACCTGTGAATATGACCTTACTTGGAAATAGGATCTTTGCAGATCATCAAGTTAAAATGGGGTCTTTAGTGTGGGCTCTAATCCAGTGTGACTGTGTGTATATAAGAAGGGGAAATTTGGACACAGCAACAGACATGCATAGGGAGAGACAATGTGAAGGCGCAGGGTAGCTAGGAGAAAGGCGTGGAACAGATTCCCTCGCAGCCCTTAGAAGGTGCCAACCCTGCCAACACCGTGATCTTGGACTTCTAGGTTCCAGAACTGTGAGACAGTAAGTTTCCATTGTTTAAGCCACCCAGTTTGTGGTACTAGGAAACTAACAATCACCATCATCACTAACAACATCCGCCTCCTGGATGTGCCTTCTCATGCTCCCTGGAGGAGCAAAGGCTCCCTGAAATGGGGAGAAACCTTGATATTGAGGTCAAATTACTGCATTACAAAGCGAGAGTATGATCCAGTCCAATTTAGCAGCAAGGCAGTGGCTGGTCTCTGCCTCTCAAATGTACCTAGTGCCAGTCTCAGCCATCCTGAGTGCCCCATTGGCTAAAGGTTCAGTAGACACAGCCCAGCTGTCCTACAGGCCATCTCTCCCAGACTGTGTCCCCCTCCTTCCAGGCAGGGCACTAGCGCCATTGAACTGGCTGCCTTCTACCTTTCCTTCATAGAACTTCACTTCATACCCTCCCCTAAAGACATTTGTTGCATTCTATTTCTCATCATCCAGTACCCTGAGATTGGCCCCCCTAATTCCCTGCGGTGTGTTTGCCCTCTCCCGTTGTTAGGTAATCGTGCTGTCCACTCGACTCCTGAAGGCATTTAATATTCCTGAGCTGTTATTTGCAACTGACCGACTGCATCCAGACCTTGGCTTCTGAGCATCCGCTAAGAAGATAAGACCTACTCATGCTGGAAATGCTGATACAATTTTCTGCCACCACTCCAAATACTCCTCCACAACCAACATCCCTGTCAGTAATTGCAAGCATGACAGAATTCTGCCTGAAGGGTCTTGATACCTTCGCAGTGAGGTACTTTGCTTGAATTGCTGTGATTCTTAAAAAAAAAAAAAGTTTTTCTTATTTTCCTGAAGGCGATAATCTGTCTTTTGGCTAGTCCAATTAGTGATTGTTTCCATTTATCCTTAACCCTCTGTGAGCTTCCTGATTCCACCTACAAGTTCATTAATTCTAAAGAGAAGCCTGTTGGCAAGTGTTGGTAGGTTACAACTCTTTTAATTTGAAGTTGCTCGAGAAGTTAGACATGCTTTAGAATTATGAGTGTGAGGAAAGTTTGATTTATATAAACTTAGGATTATATAACTGAGGAGAGAACATTGCAAATAGGGTCTGAGGCTTTGTTTCTCTCTTGCTCTGAAACATTTCTGAAAAGGCAAAGAAGGGAGGGGTAGTGTCTAGGGCAGTGCTGGTAGCCTGCGTGTGTTGTAAATCATCCTGCCATAACAAAGAACTGCATTGTTCTAGCTGGCCCACTGGGCAGGTCTGCCAGGCTACTTGGAACTGTAGTGGGAAGGTGGTTGATTGGAGGGTTATCTGCGTATAAAAGTTTTCCTCCCCTCCAAAGAAAGACCCCAATATAAGATATCTGGTCCCAGGGAGTCTAAATTGTAACAGCAACCCTTGTGGACTTTGTGGGTATGAGTTTTGATTGAAATATAAAGCTTTCTTTTCTATAAGCGTAAGTTTTCCATCTGACCATTAGCAGAAAAACCTAGACCCACCTAGTGAAATTTTGTAAGAACTCCAGGGCAAAAATGAACCACTTGCAACCCACATGTTTGTAGGTGTATGGTTAATGGAAGTTTCTGGCATCCATGTTGGTAATAAACAGATAAAACTGAAAAGGTTTTTATCGTGGATTAAACAGGTGAAGGAAATAACATGTAAACCAAAACACTCACATGTCTCTGATTTTAGTTCTTTACGAAACACTGTCATTTTTGAAAGAACCGTCAAGTTGGAGATTATTTTAAGATGTAACCAAAGCAGGGTTTTTGTAGACACAGACACTCTTTTTCTTGCCCAAGTATGTTTTCCACATAATATCAATTCTTTCATGAAATAGAGGAGACCTCAGGTGCCTTTTTCATTCTGCTAATCCTAAAGTATTGAATTTGAATAAGGAAGGAAATGGTAACCATCCATAAGAAATGTTAAAGCAGAGATGACTTTTCTAAAATAAAAAAATGAAAAGTAACCTGTTATGTGACTCAAATCTGTACTCCCTTCATTCATTCCTAAAGATTGACTGGGCACCTGCCATGTTCCAGGCACAGTGCTAGGTTCTGGGCCATGTGGTAAATGAACAAGATGTGTCCCTGACTCTGTGGCACTCAGAATGAGTAGCTGGCACTTTTCTGATGCTCAGGCCTGACATGAGCATCTACTGAAGATGAAGTTGTAAATCACATGTCTATATGCAAAGGAAACTTTCTGGAAATACATATATAATGGTTACTTCTGGGAACGAATATCGAATGGGAAGGCTAAGAGAAGGGAGAGTCTCACCCTCAGTATACTTTTGTATTTTTTTTTTTATAGCAAACGTGTATTTGTATATTACTTTTGTGGCTTTAATCAGCCATAGCAGAAAACTGTATTTTTACAAATTAATTTTTTATTTTAAAAAATATTCAACTTTGGGAGGTTGAGGCAGGTGGATCACCTGAAGTCGGTAGTCCTAGACCAGCCTGACCAACATGGAGAAACCCCGTCTCTACTTAAAAAATTACAAAATTAGCCGAGTGTGGTAGCGCATGCCTGTAATCCCAGGTAGGGAGGCTGAAGCAAGAGAATCGCTTGAACCTGGGAGGCACAGTTTGCAGTGAGCCGAGATCACACCACTGCACTCCGGCCTGGGCAACAAGAGTGAAACTCCATTTCAAAAAAAAAAAAAAAAAAATTCAAAAACTTCTAATCTGAAATGATAAAATGAGGAAGGTATTGATTACAAACGTTACTCAGCAGTTCTTATGTCTTGAAAATGCTCTCCATACTGTAATTAGTATGGTCAGGGGCAGTCTGTGAGTGGTGGGAGAAGTGTCAGAGTGTGGCTTATGGTCATCTTTTTCTTCTCCGGAGGCCGGCTTGAGGAGCTGAGCCAGGCAGGCGGTAGGTGGTGGGAGGCTTTGGAGGAAAGGTAAGCTGGAAGAATTTCTTGGTAACCAGAGTTTGAGTGAAGATGAAGCAGGAGGCACAGGACGTTCACTGCTCCTTGATTAAAAAGCAGGAACACGATAGACATTTGGTATAAATCCTGCAAAGGGCCTCCAACAAATAAGGAAAAAGAGGGGGGTTTGGGGGAAAGAGAATTGTCGCCATGGCAGAACCTCCCTGCTGCTGCTGGGCTCTTGGGCACACTTCTCAGCATGGGAGGGGCTGGAGGAGAAGCAAGTCACACCCTCCAACCCCAAAGGAGCAGCTGGCAGAAAAGGGCTCTGAAGGCTTCTCTGGGCCTAAGTCCCAGTTCTGCCACGCCAAACACTGTGGATCTCTCCAAGCCTCAATGTCTGCGTCTGTAAGAAATGGTAACTGTGGCACCTGCCTCATGGGGGCGGTTGCTGTGGAGCCATCCCTAACACAATGGCCAGCATGTGAATTTCAAGGAATGTGAGTTTTCACACTGAGGATGCCAAGGAAGTTACCTCTCAAAACAATAAAACATCAACAGGAGAATAATAGTAATGAAGAGGAAATTTGGAGGCACTCATGGGGTCTACAAGGAGGTGAGAAAGTGGAGGAGGAATAACAACTTGGTCCA
Source organism: Macaca nemestrina (assembly GCF_043159975.1). Lineage (NCBI taxonomy): Eukaryota > Metazoa > Chordata > Mammalia > Primates > Cercopithecidae > Macaca > Macaca nemestrina. The sequence continues at coordinate 115,835,236 of NC_092127.1, read as the reverse complement.
GGATAGCGTAGCCCAGAGGTCAAGAGCCCAATCCGATGGCTGGATTCCAGTCCCACCTCTTCCACATCGTAGTCCACCTCTCCTGGTCTTCGCTGACCATGCAGTTGTATAACAATAGGACCTGCAACATTGGGTTGGGGAAGAATTAAAAGAGTGAATACGTGTAATGCATATTCATTCAGAGCACATAAGCATTTATCGGTAATAAATGTCTGATTATTGCTCATGCAAGGCCATATATCTCTGATAGAACTTTCTCCATCACTAATGCTAGCCGATTTCCCATTTCAACCTCTCCAAATGTATCCATTCTAAAGGAATCTAGCAGCTGTCAGCCACCTGAAGGTGACTTAAAAGGCTGACAGGAGTGGTAAGACTGGTTTCCCCTGTCTGGGGCCTGGGTCTGAGTGTTTATCACCTAAACAAGCACTTACAAATCCAAACCTTCTGCCAGCAACCTCACTGGCCACACTCCTTATAAACACAATTGATAGAAGTGTAAATACTTTGTAGCAATTGACTTCTGCCTTTGTAAACCCTCTTCTGGAGTCTACCTCAGAGCAGACATGGCAGGCACAGCCAAATGGTTGGAAGCACTCCAGGCTGCATCAGCCAAGAGTTGTCCCCAGTGGGCAGGGGCCTATGCAGATGGCTCTGTTTATGCCACCCCTCCATTACAATGGGATCCCAATAACAAAGAATTCCATCAAACTCCCCACAAGACCACTATTATTTATCTTACCCTGGTTACCAGAAACAGAATCTCAACAACAAATAATCCAGTATTACAAATGTCTGCTGTCCAGCCCAACAAACATCAAGAGACTCCATCTCTGTCTTAAAAGGAATTTAAAAAGACAAAACCAGATGATAGAAGGTTTGCAAACTATTTGAGAGGAAAGCTTGGAGGGTGGTGGCTGGGATCTTGCCACAGTCAGTAATAACCCTAATCCCGTTCTCATTGCAAATTCAGGAGAGCAATGAGGGTAGTAAGAACTTTCTGGAACCATCTCTCTTTAGACTTGAAAGGGAATATGTGCAACACCAGTTATCCTGGTTATTATAACCAGACAAGCTCTCTAATCCATCCTGGGCCACTTCCCAAGGGACCTGTCATGAGTTATCCACACAGACGACTGGACAGTGCTCATTTCCCCTGGGTGCACAGGTAGCACCAGAGATTATCAGCTAGCTCATTTTTGAGGGATGTGCCTACAAACTTGTTCATTTGCCTAGAAAACACATTTGTTTTCTCCCTCTTGGAGTGTAAGATGAATGTCAAAATCTCATTTTTCACCAAAGCGAGGGGCTTACCATAAATACACCCATGGCTCCTAAACCTGGGGTTAGGAGCTGGCTGGGCAGGCAAACCCGGGGTCTGCGGCGCCTGGTGAGTGCTGGAGCCGGGAGCAGCCAGGAAGACTTTGAGGGTTGAGCCCTCTCTGCACACCACGCAGCGTCAGGCGGGCTGCAGAGTGTTTTGAATGTTTTTGATTTGAGGCAAGGGAGGAAACTCAAAAGGCAGACATCATGACAGAAGTGGATTCGGTTCTGAGACAGCCGGACTGCACGCCCCTCCCGCTCCCAGCCTGGACGTCTTTATGACTGAGCAGGGCTGGAAGCCAGTAAGCAGCTGGCTGATGGCAACAGCAGATGTGGTGTGGCAGCCAGGGGGGCCTGGAGCCCAGCAGGATCCAGGAGCCTATAGCAGCAAAGGGGAGATGAGAACAGCAGGACAGGAGACCCGGCCAGGGGAGGGAAGAGGAGGGCTCCTAGGTGGGGCTCTGCTGAGCCATCAGCCCAGGGCTTAGGCAGTGGCATCAGACAGACCTGGGGTGGAGTCCTGGAGGCCACCTAGGGCCTGGGCCAGCCACTTAATTCTCAGCCTCCCTTTTGCTTTTCTGAAGAAGAGACTAAAGATGGATTGTAGAGATATCACAGCAAACATCAGTTATTTCAAAAACCCTCCTGTGGGGCCTGGCACGCAGATTTTCCATAAATAGAAACATTAATTGTTATAACTGATGTGGCCCTAAGGTAAATTTCATCTGTCTGTGCCTCAGTTTCTTTATCTTTAAAATAGAAGCGATATTACTACCCTTCCTTATAGGATTTTTCAAAAGCTTAATGGGGGTAACATAGAATCTAGCATGTTGTAAATGTTCAGTAAATTCTAACTCCTTCCCTTTCTCTGCTCCCCTGTACCCCAGACACATACACATCCCTGCCTTCCCCTTCCCAGATGGCAAAGGAGGTATTCCCCTGTCTAGATGGAGAGGGTCGTTTCTCAGGGCCAGGTGGTGGTAGATCATAAATTTTAAAACAAAACAAAAAAAAACAGGGATTAAGTGAAGAGTTAACCAACAAGAGATGAGCAAAAGTAATAAAACATAAATCTAGACTTATTAGAAGAGAGAAAAATGTGTTCTAGAACTATAAATAGACAAATCTGCCTGAGAGAGTGGACAGAATGGGGACGTGGGTGGTTTCCAGCTGCGACTCTGTCTCTGTCCCTCTGTGTGTGTCTCTGTCTGTCTCTGTCTCTTTCCCTGTCCTCTCTCTCCTAGAGTGCCCTTACACAAGCCACTTTATCCCTCTGGGTGCACTAGAGCTCTGAGCTCCCTTCCAGCCTGTCTAAGGTGCAGTAGGAGAGACTGAGTCCAGTGCAGGGGTGAGGAAGTAAGGGGCAATCGCTAACTGGGGGGCCAGGAAGGGAGAAGGCAGAGCTCACAGCTCAGCAAGGGAGCAGACAAGGCCTGCCAGAGCCCTGCAGCCTGTAAGTTGGTGGGAAGGAAAGGGGGCAGTGGCGCGGCAGTGATCACTAAAATGCAGCACTGCTCAGCGCCTCGGGAGCATAAAGCCAGCCACCTGCAGGCAAACTCTTAATTCCAGAATGTGGGGAAGGGACATTTAGCAATTATATAAAGATCAACCTCTTGCTCAGTGGACATTGTTAACACAACCACGTGGGCTGAATAGAAATAAAAGCGAATAGAATCCAGTTGGAGATACTTGTCACTGCCCTTGAACTGAGATGTTTTCAGTCCCATGTTAGCACCATTTCCCTGCCCACCACCAACACACACACCCTTCTCAGAGATGAGGTTAGGCTGGAAGCACAGAAAGTTACCTTGCTTATTAGGAAGGTTTGAGGCATCCCTGGAAACCCTGTCAGCCATCAGGATCTGTACCCTGTGGGAACACTGATTGGAAATCCTGGCACCACCCCACAGTAGCCCCTCAACTGCTATTCACTGTGGCCCCATCGCCCCACGCATGCAGGATTGTCTTAGCTATGAAATCCTCCAAAAGACTAAGAACAGGAAATACAGTGAGGTGGCATTGATTCAGCTCCTTTGTGTGAATTTGAAGACATCACCCAAAACTTAGAGCCTGTCTTCAGGATCTGTAAAATGGTGTCAATACCCCACAGTATTCTCTTGGGTTCTCCTGGCCTTAAATGAGATCAGGTATGTGAAAGCACTACTCAAAGAAATGTCAGCTGTGATTATTTGCCCCTATAGATGGTGGCTCACTTAGCTTGCAGGAAAGATCTTCTAGGCCCAAGTGGCACAGACGAGAGAGCTGGCAGCTTTAGTGAGACACGTGTGGCAAAGGTCCATGGGACTGGCTCCTGATTTCACAGCCCCAGATCAATGACTGCAAGCTTCTACAGTGAGAATAAAGTGAATCTCCTGAAAGCAGCATACCCAAAAAAGAGGTCTGCCAAACAAAGCATGTGTAAAGAAGCAGTCATCTTAGTGTCCAAGAAAGAATACCCTCGAGGCTGTGCTGAATATGGGGAGCCAGACATCTGCCTTAGTATACCTAAGACATGAAGTTAGTGAATAGGAGATAAGCTAGTCTTGAATATAAAGCAGCAAATTACAATTTACAATGCTACAGGCTGTGGCCTTTGACAGGTTACTGATCTTGTTCTATAAGCCTGCTTCCTCATCTGTGTTATGGGGATAATATTAGCATGTACCTCCTTGGATTGCTGTAATCCTTGAGAGATAACCCCTGAAAGGCACAATGCCAGATTCAATGTGCCCAATAATCACAGGATACCAGGTCATACTTTGTCTAAAGGGCAGAAAGTTAACGTCTCAATAGAGACCAAGTTAGACGTCTGCTCTTTTTCAAGTGAGATTTATTGTACATAAAATAAATTAATTACAGTTTAAGCCAAAGCATGAGTGGCTTTTTAAAGTGCATCTGTAGAGGGGATTTGGCAGGTAGCCCCTGTTCACTTGCTGTAAAATAGTGTTTTCGTATTTCAGCCACCCTTAGGCACGACTCAGCCAGGCCTCGGAAGCACTCCAATGCCGTTGCCATGAACCATTTACACAAATCACACCAAAATCAACTGACACATTTTTTTTCCTGATGGAACAGTTAAAACCAAAAACAAAAAACTATACGGGCAAAGTCTGGGGCCGAAGAGTGTGAAGTTCACGACTCCTCAACACACAGCCCACTGAGCATGCACATCCTGTGAGGGGGAACCAGCGCCTTCCTGCAAACTGTGCAAGCTTACCGATGTCTGGTATACAGAATATTCTGGCCCATAAACTCAATCCATTTTTGAGGGGTAGGGGATTTTCCATCTTGTTCATAAAGAAAGAAATCTGGGTATCCTTCAGGTTAGAAAGGCATTCTGTAAGAATAGTGTTCCAGAGTTACAAATCATACTGACAAGAGAAAAGCAATTCTTCCTCTTGGGGGAAAAAAAGACAAAAAGAAAGAAGGAAAAAGAAAACGGGGAAAAAAGAAAGCCTATCAATGCTTAATCTGTTCTGTCATTCCCACTGTAAATCACACCAATACATTTGGTGAAACTGCAACGAACCACCATTTACAAGGTAGCTAAATGCAGACACCAAAACGATTATGCCCCCTCCCCACTCTAAAGGAAAAGACACAGAGTACATTTCACATATTCAGAGAGTGGCTCAGTGGGCTCTTTCAAGCCTCATCAATCCTGTCCCCCTTCTCAGAACAACACTTCCTTTTCTGTAGCAGTTCCATAGGCCCTCTTGGCCCTTCTGCTCCAGCCCTTTCTGGAACCAGGAATCACTGCCAGTATTCAACATTCCTGCACTCAGGCCCTCTTCCTGGGAAGACCAAACCCCCTTGAGTGCTCCTCCTGCTTCAGACAGAGGTGACAGTCCTCACTTTGGCAGAGAGAGCTTGCTTAAACCTCCTCTTCAGGTCCTGCATGTTGGGTGACTTGGGCCTGGGAATGAGGGAGGTTCTTCGCTTCTCAGGTGTGCTGCTAGGCTGTTGTTTGTGACTGACCTCTTTACAGAGAACATGGAAGGCGCTGTAGACGTCACTATAATTTTCACTGACAGACACTTCATAGAATGAGCAGCCTAGCATGCTGGCCAGCTGCAGTCCAAGCTGAGGGTCAACCTGTTTGATGTGCAACAGGTCAGCTTTGTTGGCCACGACCACCACAGGCAGCCGGGTGCCCAGGTGTAGCTGCTGCACGTGCTGGTGAAGCTGGCTGATGAGTTCATAGCTCTTGTAGTCAGTGATGGAGAAAACTATCACCACAGCATCTGCCCAGCGAATGCACCTATTCAGCTGTTCACTGCAGCTCAGGCTGTTCTCATGGACCTGAAAGAGAGGGGTGACGGCAAGGTGAATGCTGGTCAGTGGTGCAAAGAGCCTGGGCTTGGGTAGATTTCAAATTCAAAAGAGCCCTTCATAGTAATGCCAAGTTGCGGGCCATAAACAAGTTACATCGCACACACTTCAGCTTTCTTGACAATATGTTGATCCAGCTGCACAGAGTCGGAAGAAATAACAGTGCAGCTCACCACACTCCAGTGGAAAATTGACCTGCAGAGAACTCCATGCAGAGAGACTTTGTAGTTGCACAAAATGGGAAATTAACTGGCTAGACAGTAAGTCTGGCGAAGTAAAGATAGGAGCTGGAAGCATTTAAACCTGGATAACTGCCCAGTTCAGGAGGCGGGGGAAAAAAAAAAACCCTAGCATGGCGCTTTTGTCTATAGAGCAACTTTCCACAGTACAAAAGAGATTCCAAGTATTTGCAGACTATACCCAGAAGCTTGGTTTTTCATGCCAAAGACACATATATTAAAACTGGACTTTTTAACCAGAGCAAGGAAAACACCAATTCCTACTCCATTTGGTTTGGGCTTTCCGGCTGCGTTGAATCCTTCTAAAGGAAGATTTCTGCCCCTTGGCCAAATCCCCCAAACTAAACCATGCTAAGATTGACCAACAGCCAGATACAACGGAGTTGTCAGACAATATGTAAGTCTACATGTAACTCCGCAAATTTCTCTGCTCCTGCAGCATGAGGGACTTGAGAAAAAGTGCATGATTCCACAGCCAAGTAGGCTCCCCTTTCACCCAGAGTCTCAGAGCTTCTCACCTGAATACCTGGAGTGTCTTGAACCTGAATAGCCAGGGTTTCACCTTCTATCTGAACTTGTCTAGTATACAGATTACCTATGAAGGCAAATAAAAAAGATTATGTTCTTCCTTCTTGTACAACTTTTAAAACATTGAGTTTTAAGCTAGAAAAAAAAATGCACAATGCACAAAGGCACACAAAAAAGCTATAGTTTATTTCTATTTAGTGGGCTTACTTCAGATTAAAAAAAAAAACAAACAAACAGCAATTTTAACCTTATGTTAGATGTATTAAAACCAGGGCAAAGTTTGCAAGTTTTTGAAAACGTATTTATCTAATTTTAAACAAAGTTTCCATTTTTAGAATACTCCCTTGATGCAAATTATCTTGCTCAGCCTATGTGAGGTTTCTGTTTTCTTGAGTACTTGATCGTTCTTTGACTGTAACTTTGTATTTTGGCCGTTAGATAGAATGGCTTGCTAGACAAATACTGTTAGTAAACACACAGCCAATGTTATCAGTTGGAATAAAAATGTGACATAATGATAATCAACTCTACATCAAAGCAGAAGGCTGCCACGTCTTATCTTGGGATAGCTTATACAGCTCGTTTCAAATAATCCCCTATATGTACTCATATGGTCTACAGATTTAAGCAATTTGCTAACAGAGCATAGGTAGAAAGCTCTTAAGCCTCCCAGTGGCTATTCTTAATCATAGGGATTGAAAAATGTGTCCTCTCATTTATTCAGGAATTCTCCTCCTAAAATTCTACCATCCAGTTGTTTGTTAAGAAGGAAGAACTTTAGGTTTACAACTGCTCTCCTTTGGCCTTTGCTTTAAAAGGTCACCTCTGAAAGGCAGCCAGCAGAGAAGGAGAGGGGTGGGGGAAGGAGCTGACCATCTTTTTTTTTTTTTTTTTTTTTTTTTTTTTTTTTTACGACTTTTGCCGGAGTATTTTGAAGGGAAAGGTTCTTGACTACAAAGGGTGCTTCCAACTGGGGTCACTATAGTTAAAACATACCAAGGGGAATACTTTCAGGCACTTGATAAAATGATGAATGGGCTTGGAATGGAATGAGGCCAGATGGTAGTTATTGGGAGGGGGGGCATGGAGGGCTGGAGAAAGTTTTAAGTGGCAAGATCCTCAGGCTCGGACTGTCACTGAAAGAACCTGCCTGGGAAGTGCTGGAAAATGGGAACCACAGCCCTCCTGCAATGGGACAGAATTTTTCTCAAATGCATTGTCTCACCTGCATTTCTTTCATAGTCACCGATGAATCGCTTGGTGAGGAACCGGACCACCAGTGCTGCAGGTCACAAAAAAGAAAGTCAAAATGTTAACCTTGGAAGTTAGATTGTTCTCCACCCCACCCCCAGCCTGGAAAACAGCTCTCCCAAAGAAAGCCATAGATGGCCACCAAGTGAAATTCCTACCCTGTAGCTCCTTGACCCTTCTTGCAGACAAAAAGAAGGGGGGTAGAAGGCATCGTGAATTATGGCTCTGTGCAGCTGGAAGGCTCACTGAGCCCATCCCCTTCTCTGAGCCCGGCTGAGCCACACCTAAGCCTTCCACTAGACCCACGTCTTCCTAACCTTCAAGACCTCCCAGGGGTGCTAGCTTCACTAACTCCCCTTTCTGTGCCAGGCATTACCAGAGACTAAAACACCCCAAAGTTCTGATGGCGGCGGTGCCGGTGGTCCCCAGAAAGCCGCCTGGCCATTCTTGATCCCTGTTTCCCTCCTTTGTGGAAGCAGGCGGGTGGCGTCGACAACCGCTAAGCCCACTCCCAAGGGGCAGCGGCTCCCTGCAGGGGACGGCGAGCGGTCGGACTGCAGCTCCCGCCGCTCCCCATGCCTCGCTCAGCCTCAACTCCCGTCAGGGGTCGCCCACGACCAGCCCCGGGGTTAAGCGCGAGGACTCACCGGTCTTGCCCACGCCGCTGGCGCCCACCACCGCGATCTTGACCAGGCGGCGGCCGGCGGCGCCCACGCAGCAGTCGGAGGCGGCGGCGCTTCCCTGCGCGGGGTACTCGGCGATGGTGCACATGTTCTGAATGAGGCGCATCGCCTCGGCTGCGGAGCACCGCGCGGGAGGGGACTGAGGAACTGGAGAAGGCTAGCGCTGCACGGGAGCCGGCGGGAGAACCCGAATGCGGGGCTCCGCAGTAAAAAAAAAAAAAATATATATATATATATATATATATATATATATATATATATAAAATAACAACAACGATAAATAAGTGCAGGTACGGGCGGGGCTGGGGGCGGGCGCCAAGGCTCAGCAGGGCTCAGGCTCCGGACCGAGACTGTACTCGGGCGGCGCGCAAGTTGTTTTCTCCGCGCCCGGCCCCGCCCCCTTCCCCCGCGGCCAATCCCGGGGCGCCCTGAACGAGGCCGCGCCCCCAGCGCCGCTCCGGGCGCGCGACGGCCCCGGAGGCGCGTGGAGTCAGTGAGGAGCCCCGTGAGGCCTGGGGGGAAGGGGCCTCGGGTGGAGGGGAGCGGCGGGTGGGCAGAGGTGGCGCAGCCCAGGGCGGGCGCCTGGTAGGTCCCGCCGCGCGAGCACGGGGCAGATGCTGTGGCTGCCGGACCCGGGAGAGAGCCCAGCCCCCACAGAGCCATTCCGGACCGCTGCCTCCGCCGGCTCCACAGCCCACGCGCGCATTCGCTGCAGCCCCCACCTGGGGCGCCGGCTCGCGACGGGCCGGGAGCGGTGTCTGCTGCCCGGCTTAGTGCCGCATGCCCTAATTTGGAGCGATTGCACTGGCTTGGGTACATCCCGGCTCATAGATTCGGCTACAGTTGCAGTCATCCACAAAGCCCCCAGCCTAAGACCTTTAGAACCCCCTAAAATGTGACATTTGAAGCAAAAATATCATCCACATTTTATCCTAGACCCACATTCTCTGGCTCTTGTCGACAACACAAGCTAACGCGAACACACATGGTCGGACGCATGCACAGCACGCCCAGAAGCGGATCAAGAAGTAATTATAGAACAAGCGTTCCAACGCCTCACTCAGTCACACCTTCTCCAGGAACTGTGAAATGGAAAGAAAACAGCCCAGCTGCGACGTCTGAAGGGGCCCCGCACTTCGTCCCTGGTCATAAGACACCGCAAGAGTTTAGTTAAGTGGCTTGATGCCAAGGAAGAGGTGGGCCCTGCACTCCTAAAATCCCAAGCTCCGGCCCCTTACAGTCTCATCTGAGAAACACATCTTCAATGGCAGGCCAAATTCCTCTTGCAAGCTACAGTCTGTAGCTGCAGCTGATGGCAAGATGTCACTAGAGTCGCGGGTTAACCACCCCATCCCCCATGCAAGGCCCTCTCCCCGCTACCCTTTCAACCTTGTCCCAGAGGCTTTTATGCTGGGGTATGACAACAAACTCTGTGACTTTGTGTACCCACCCACATTAAAGTCTGAAATGTGAAATAAACCAATGCCCTTATCCACATATGTCACGCATCTAATTTGACCCTCTCTTCCAACCTGAACTTAATTGACCAGGTATTTGACAGAATTTATGAACCTCAGCCAGTTCAGACTCTGAGATGAACCTCTTGTCTACAGAGGTTTAGGTGTTTGCAGGAATGCAAGGAGAAATAGAAAGGTAATCTCAAGGTAGCAAGTTTTCTAGGATGGGCCACATAATTAGAAAGACACACAACCTTACAATAAGCATAATAAAATGTTGACTTCTAGGGAGATCACCAGAACAAAATAGCCATTTGAGTCAGAAAGAAAAAGAGCATTTCCAATATGCAGCATGTCTTTCTGCATGGTTTAAATCAGACTTGAGTGTCACTTCTATAAAATCAAACTTTGCAAGACTGTAATTACAGGTAACCATGTGCTTTTAAAATCCTTCCCCTCCAGAAAGCCTGCAATTCTATCATGCTTACATGGTAAAATAATTATGTAGGCTAAAGTATTTGTTTAACTGCTTTCTCTCTACACACACACACACACACACAGAGAGAGAGAGAGAGATGACAAAAACTGTCAAGGGGAATTTTGCTTTGAATCATTTAGCTTCTTGGGCTTGATTTTCATTACCATAAGCCCATACAAAACCTATGATTTTTCTGTCTGCAACGCAAAGGCTTGATTTGGTGTTCTTATTTTAGATCTAAACGATCTGGCTATGTGTTAAAGAACACAGAAAAGAAAGAAGCAAGAGAAAGATGGAAAAAAGAAAAGAGAGCTCTTCAAATTCCAAATACCTAGCATATCGCCTATCTCCACTCCACCTACCTCTCCTTCTGAGACATTTATAGAGTTAAAAAGAGGAAGGAGGCAAGGCAAGAGAAATGATGATACATAATGAGTGCTTATTTCATTCTAGGTTGTACACAGGAGTTTTGCATTTAAAAATCTCATTTTACCTTCATAACAGTCCTATGAGGTAGGTATTACCATTACTCCTAGTTGCCATTATCTATTGCTGCTTAGTAAACCACCCCAAACTTCAGTGGCTCACAGTTCTGTGTGTTGACTAGGCTTAGCTGGGGGGTGTTTACCTAGGATCTCTCACGTTGTTGCAGTCAGATGGCAGCTGGGGTTGGTATCACCTGAAGGCTCAACTAGGCAGGACATCCAAGATGGTATCTTCGTTCATATGTCTGCGTGTCAGCTGGAATGGGCAGAACAGCTGGGACTAGCTCAGGCTCTCTCACAGCATGACGACGGGCTTCCCTTTGAGTGAACATTCTGAGAAACCAAGTAGAAGCTGCCAGTCTCTTAAGACCTGCACTTGGAAATTGGCACAGCATCACTTCTGCTCTGTTCTATTGGTCAAGTGTCACAGAGCCCACCGAGATTAAAGATCAAGGAGCAGGAACATCAATCCTATCTTTAAATGGGAATGGTGTCAAAGAATGTGTGGCCATCTTTAATTCACTATGCTTCCATTTTACAAGTGAGAAAGCAAAAAGTCTCGGGTTAAAAACTCCTCCACCTTTTTTTTTTTTTTTTTTTTTTTTCTTTTTTTGGTCAAGCCAAAAGAGACAAGGATGGGGAATTGAAACATGAGGGGTTTGGGAAGAAAAGAAAAAAGTATTTTGCCAAGGTTCAATTTTATCTCAGCATCTGGAGTTTCTAGCACTTCCTTTGATCTTAAGAGATTTAGCCCAGACAATTCAGTCCCTGGAAGCCCTTAGAATGCCAGAATATAAATTCAATAAATATTTGTTGGATGTCTGGGCTATGTGTATACCAGACATTATGCTAGGTATTGAGTCTACAGTGGCAAACAAGAAATGCAACCTTTGCCATCCCTGCAGCTACATTCAGCATGAGAGACAGAAGTGAATGAGCAATTTCAATATAATGTGAGAAAACGCTTTGATAGGGAAAATTCAGGAATTACAGGAGCACAAACTAGTACTAAAAACCTGGGCTGTGGCAGTCAAGGAGGGGGTGGTAAAGGAGTTGAGAAGTTTGTGTGTTGTGTACAGCGTGCATGTGTGTGTGCATGTACGTGGGAGTATGGAGCAGGGAGTGAGGAGGGGGCGAGATGGGTTAGTTTGCAAAGAGAATAACACTTTCCAGTAGGTGCTCAGTAAATAGTTGTGGATTATAAATGAAAGCATTAGTGAATATAGCAAAGGCCTCACATTGAGAAAATGAATTAAAAGAACAGTGGATAGTTCCTGTTGGGTGAACAGAGAGAAGAGCCCTAGTGATTTCTAAGGACGAGCCCTTATACTGATGAGAAAATCTCCAGAAGTTGCCTTGGTGCTCCCTTCTTCCATAGGAACATGCCCCCATGGAAGCCAAATGAGCTGCTCCTCTGCCCACGTCACCAGGAGTTGCTCCCAAATCAGCCCTCTCTGAACATCCAGGCGTTGCGCAAGAACCAGACTTTATTTTTTCTTGAGACTTTTGTCAACTCGGCTTGTTTGGATCCAGTAAACAGACACTCTTTAGCGGTTTTAACTCGAAGATGATTTAATACAGGAAATTACCTGCTTTCAATGTCATTGGAAGGGCTAGAGTAGCGGGCTCTAGGCTGGACCTACAGAAATGGCTCCTAGAGCAGCACTGCAGAACTGGCCCATGCAGGAACCTACTGCCTCTTCCATAATCAGGGGAACACAGTGGCTGCCTCTGTTGTTCTCTCTCAAAACTCACAAAGCTAGAGACCAGACATTGGAAAGTTGCTGCAGAGAAGCCCAATATCTCAATTGTGCATGGCAGCAGAAAGCAACCAAGCAGCAGAAATAATCTTTCCTCCTTGCTTCTGCCTTTCAAATCTCTGAGCACATCTGATTAATTAAATTCATTTGTATCTGTTACCCTAGCTGCAAGGGAGTCTAGGAAATGTCATGTTTACCTTTCTAGTCCTGGCAGTACATGAAGACACACTGGAAACAGATAGACAGGAACTCAGTGTGAATTCACCATTGCTTCTACTCTTCTCTAGCAGCCCAAACAACACAAAGGCCCAGAAAAGGAGAGATCATGTCCCAGTAGACATTTAACTTTCAATTATAAAAAGGTATAATGAGGTTCTTTTTGAATTGATTGCTTTGAGACCATATTCAAGACCACTGTTTTCATTACTTTTATGTAGTATGTATTGACAGCTGTGTTAGGCTGTTCTTGCATTACTCTGAAGAATTACCTGAAACTGGGTAATTTATAAAGAAAAAGGTTTACTTGGCTCATGATTCCACAGGCTTTACAGGAAACAGTGCTGGCATCTTTTTGGCTTCCAGGGAGATCTCAGGAAGCTTACAATCATGGCAGAAGGTGAATGGGGAGCAGGCACATCACATGGCAAAAGCAGGAGCCACAGAGAGAGAGAGTGGGAGGGGAGCTGCCACACAGTTTTAAACAAACAGATCTCATATGAACTCAGAGCAAGCGATCACTTACCACCAAGGCAATGGTCCAAACCATTCATAACGGATCTGCCCTATTGATCCAAACACTTCCCACAAGGACCTGCCTTTGATACTGAGGAATACAATTCAACATGAGATTTGAGTGAGATATCCAAACCGTATCAACACCCAGCTCCACTCTTTTGGACGTTTCCTGTAGTCTGGCTACAAAGAACATCTGTTGACCTCCCTTGCTCAGAATCATTTTCCATTCTTTTGATAAGAGCACTCCCAATTTTCCTTTAGAAACCTCTCCTGCCCCACTTTCATGTTGTCCAGGAGGTGGTGGTATGATGATCCCAGTCCCTAATTCTGTGGAATAAGGGGCGTCCACCCCCGGGATTCCTTCATGGCTGGGCCAATTAAATCCATCCCTGAGAGTTTTGCTAGGAAAGAGGTTCTTCATTTGCACTGGTGTCAACCAGCTGGTAGAAAGTGAGCCTGGAGCTCCATCTTGGCTACCTCGTGGAGAGTCAGCTGAGAATTGAAGCCAACCCAGAAGAAAAGACAATTGAGAGGCAGAGACAGCCAGGACCCTGATAGCACCTTTTCCCACACTACATTCAGCCATGCCTGAAAATGCAGACTTACCCCCAGTTACAGGAGTCAATACAGTCCCTGTTTAGATTCAGCTGGTGTGTGCTGCATCTCTGTCACTTGGACTGCATAAGCCCTCCCACATCCTGTTTGCACAGAGTCAGGAGCTCCACACAAGCCACGCTGAGGTTGACTCCCGAGCACTAGCAATGTTCCCTCATTCAGAACTCTGAAACTCAGCCATTCATTCTCAGTAGAAATCACAGATATCAGGCTGTTATATCCTTTTTATTTCATCTCTGTGGATACCCTAGCAGTGCTATCCTGCAATCTCTAGAAACTAACATAAGGATATTAGTATATCCAGACAATGGAATATTATTTAGCACTAAAAAGAAATGAGCTATCAAGCTATGAAAAGACAGGGAGGAACCTTAAGTGCGTATCACTAAGTGAGAAAAGCCAATCTGAAAAGGTTACATACTGTATAATTCCAACTTTATGACACTCTGGAAAAGGTAAAACTGTGGTAAAAGGATCAGTGGTTGCCGGGAAATCTGGGGAGGGTGGGGTGAACAGGCAGGGCACAGAGGATTTTTAGGACAGTGAAAATACTCTGTATGATACAACAGTGGTGAATACTTGTCATACATTTATCCAACCCCATAGAATGTACAGCAAGAGTGAGCCCTCATGTAGAGTGGCCTTTGAGTGATCATGACATGTCAATGTAGATTCATGGGTTGTAATAAATGCACCATTCTGGTGTGGGATGTTGATAATGGAGAGATTGGTGGGGAGAGGGCTAATCTTTGCACCTTTTGCTCAGTTTTGCTGTGAACCTTAAACTGCTTTAAAAAATAGAATGCTTATTTTTTAAAAAATGAGATTACTGGACATCTAATCCAACTCCTCCTCTGAGATTTTCCAACCTAGTCTAGGATGCTTCCTGTGATGAGAACTTCCTACCATCCACAGTGGCACATTTCTACCAAGCTGATCTCTTCTCTCCTATAACATCCTTCCAGAAAGACAGACTGGCATGCTCACCAGCCTTCCAAATACCTGGTTCCTTGCTCATTCGCCTTCCACTGCAGCTTAGAAAGGACTGGGAAGGAAGAAGCGGAAAGGTGGATGCCTGTGACAGGATTGTAAAGAAACAGCAAACCCAGGAGGACTGGCTTCTGTATCTGTGTTGAGGATGACAGTTTTTAATAATCAGTTTTAAAAATTAAAGAGAACTGTGGCTCAGAAATTCCTCTGAATTAAAGAGGAGAGGAAATTCATTTTGAGCTGCTTATTTTCTAAGAGATCTCTGAGTATGGAAATAGGAACAGGACAGATATAGCTTAGCATAATAGTGAGTTTGTATCTAGTGACTCTATGCGATGTGTTAGATATCTTGCAGTCCATGCATCCCCACAACAGAAGGCTGTGCTGATACCCAATGTGTACTCAACAATTGTTTTGTCTTTAACTGTCAACTTTCCTTCTGGGTGAGTCTAGACTAAAGACAGCCAGAATCACTAGATTTAAAAGGCAAAGTAGGAAAGAAGGCAAATTGGAACTCAAATAAAATAAACACACACACACACACACACACACACACACACACACACACACCTCTTGCCATTAGAAAGATCACCTCCTGACTAGAACACTTTAACTGAGAAAAGTAAGATCTTTAAGTTCCAAGAAGGGGAGGATGGGCCTCAAAGGGGCCTTCCCTCCCCCTCCCACATACCTTGGTTGGTTTCCATGGTAGCAAAACGGCCCACATGTCCCCCTTTCCACACCCAGGAGGAAAGAAGAACTAGTATTCTAGGATTATATTCCCCTGCTACTCAGTCAGATTTTATCTTCCTTATTCTGGAAGATTTCTTCCACCCTCTTTCTCTATTTCAATGTAATATATGAAAGAAAGATAAAATGAAAGGTTAAATTAGTTCTTTCTCATTTAGGTTAAAATCTGAGATTTTCTTCTTCTCTCAATGATTTGAATCTTAATAGCCTCAGTCATTTTTCTGGGAACATAGAACACCTATTTGATAAGCAATCTTATGACAATAGGTCAGAATAAATTCAAATATTAAGCAGTCCACGAAACAACTGGTAAATTTCCACTGTTTTAATTGGAAATAGGAAAAGTCTCAGTGCCCAATTTCACAACGCCTTTGGAACACTGAATGACACTAGAAACGGACATTACTACATTATTAATAAAGCCATTGGTAGAAGTTCCCTCAGTTAAATGTAAGGTCTAATAATATTGCAGATAGACAGTGGCAATGTTCTTTGGGATCATTCTCTTCTCCAGCGGGACAAATCTTACTAGAATGTCCCTCTGCCTCTTCTCCTTCTAACTCGTTGTTCGTTCAGAAGATAAGAGAGCAAAAGAAATGAGCATTGGCCTTGGCCTCACAGGAGCGAGTACTCTTGGGATACTTGACAAGATTTTGTGATCAGAAGATATGCACAAGCAGAAAAAGTTCAGAAAGATTCAGACAAATGGGCCAATTGTTTAACAGACCCCTTTGGGTTCAAATTCCTAAGTAGATTAGACACACCTAATATTTGCCCTCTAACTGCCCCTGGAGTGCAGAAAGGGCTACCTAAGGACATTTTAGGCGTCCTTGTTTGTCTTCGCATAGCAGGCAGTATCCTCTCCCCAAAGCACCAGCTCCTTAGCATAATGTACTAACACCTAAATGAAATCAAAGCTTTTCAAAAATATCCATTCATGATATGGGGGAAAGAACAAGCTTCACTTCCCCCCACACTTCAAGTCACCTGAAAGTGAGAAATTAAGTCTTGTCTGGGGCCACACTGGTTCTCATTGCTTTATCGGACTCTCAAAAATCAGAGTAGCCATCAAATACTTTCTAAACTGTAATTAATTAGTGCCACCATCTCCAGCCATTCAATAGTGTCTAAAATATCACAGATCACAGTATGAACGATTGAAGTTGAGCCCCAAGTTAGCAGAGGTGTTTAAATTACATAGTTGATGAAAATGCAAATGGAAACTGATCATTTCTTAAACAAGTACAAAATTCAGTCGCCACCAAAGGAACTTTTTTTTTTAATTTTTTTTTTTTTTTTTTTTTTTTGAGACGAAGCCTTGCTGTGTCACCCAGGCTGGAGTACAGTGGTGTGATCTCGGCCCACTGCAACCTCCTCCTCCTGGGTTCAAGCAATTCTCCTGCCTCAGCCTCCCAAGTAGCTGGGACTACAGGCGTGTGCCACCACACCCAGCTAATTTTCGTATTTTTTAGTAGAGGCAGGGTTTCACCATGTTGACCAGGCTGGTCTTGAACTCCTGACCTCAGTGATCCACCGACCTCAGCCTCACAAAGTGCTGGAATTATAAGCATGAGCTACCATTCCCAGCCAAGAAACATTTTTACTGTAACAGTAGTTTATGAACATTTAGGATTTTCACCAAGATATATGCATTGTTAATGCTTTTTCCTTCTAATTAAAAAAGAAAATGGATAACAGATGAGGAGAATTTGATGTGATGGTTTTTAGGAAATGCACAAATGACTCATGCACTCACTTGATTTGACAAGGGTACTGGTTTCTGTGTAAAGAAACAACTTAGCCCCAAAATAGAAGTTGTGCACAGCAGATTGTAACTGATAGAGGAACTGCACATTCCAAGCATCAGGAGTATGAAGGCTGGTATGCTGGGACATCTCTGCTGGGAATGTTGTGTGAAGTCCCTAATTAACTATTATTAATTCAGCTGGAATGTAAGGCTATCCACTCCAAAGTGTTGCAAGATAGAAAAGCTCTAGTGTCATTTGAGATGATTTTAACTAACTCTAAAAGCAAAAAACAACAACAAAATATTGTTTTGCAAAGTATGTGTACCCCCATGCTAACTAGGAAATATATTCAGCTCAATGACAAGTAAATTACAACAGATTTTGTGCCATACAATATGTTGAATACCCAACAAAATTTGTCATATAAAATAGCCTGGTAAATTATAAAAATTTAATACTTTCATATGTTCATGATGAAAGTGAAACAAAGAGCTCTTTTTCCAGCCTGGATTGTCCTTTAATTAGTGGTTGGGAAGTAGTACATTCATAACCTTGTCAAATCTTCTCCCAAATTCCTCATTAACTGGACTTAGATGAGGAGATAGATAGAAAGAACACGCTAAAGTCTTTCTTATATTCATTTGCCAAAACACACAGTACAGCCAAGAGCCAAGGCATTCCTCTGCTCTCTATCCCCAGGCAAGAGATGGAATGATTCCTCTTGGACAAGCTGGCACACTGTTATCAACCTGAGACCTACTATGATTTTAGGGCAGAAGACAGCAGGCTCCTTGTGGTTTCAGTGCATGCCAAGCCCCACAACCTTGTAGAGAACAATATCCAGACTGTGGTCCTGTCCAGCAGCAGGCTCCAGAAGTTTCTCAGCAAACCAGCAAAGCAATACAACCCTTAGCAGCTCCTCTCCCACCACTATGAAATAGTTTGACCCATAAGGAGAGCCCTTTCAAGTCATGACCGACCTCTCTCTCTTCCTCCATCCTTTCTCTCCAGTTCACATGCAGGCCCAGCACTGCCTGGACGCTTGGTTCAAGCTTGTATTCTTCACCATTTGACTTCCTGCGTTATTTGGTGGGCTGTTTATTGTCCAACTCTCCACACTAGAGTGTAAGCTCTGTAAGGGTAGAGATTTTGTTTTGTTCGCTGGTCTATCCCCAAAACCTAAAAGAGTGCTTAACACACAGCACATGCTAGCACTTAATGGGTATTTGTAAATGAATGAATGAATGAATGAATGAATGAATGAATACTATGCGTTTTATATGCAATAAGAAAGGAGGCAGTGGGAAGAGCCTGAGGAAGCTGGAATTGTGGAAGTGGATGTGGGGAGCCGGGGCTGGAGTGGGGAGGGAGTGGTGGGATGAGAACACAGAAGCAGAGGCTGGCTTTGGAGATGGGGCAACCTCTCAGGATGCTCCAGACATAAGCTTAATCTTGGCTCATTTTTCCACTGGCACCAGTGGAAAGATGAAAGGGAAGGGCTTGAAGGGTGAGGTGACTGAAGAGGAGAGGATGGAGAGGGTGAGAGGATGCTGCTGTGGCCAACTGAGGTCTCAAGGAAGTAGAATTTGGGTCATTGGCCCAGAACAGGGTGAGGGACAAGACTAGGAATGGCAGGCTGGTGGTGGGGAAGTCAGAGGAAGAGCAGGACAGGCGGGCGATATCCACTGAAAATCCTTTGGCAAGAACCAAAGGACCAGCTGAAATGAGAAAACAGGAGTGTGTAGGGTGTGGTTTGGGCAGCAGCATTCTCTGTAGGGAAGGAGAAGCAGAGAGGTGGGGTGGGCAGGCATCTCCGAGAGCCAAGAAAGTGAGTTTCTTTGGAATTTTGGTGAATGGCTGATTCTGAAATCCAAGTGGGAAGTGAATCAGGGATGTCCATCAGGAGCCTATAATGGTGAATAATTCTGGAACCTTCCTGTGGGCCAGGCACTGAGCTGCACACAAATTGTCTAGTGGCACAGCATCTCATGCCAAGAGTGCCTGTGAATGGACACATGTGTTTGACTGTACAAGGCAAGGACTGTGATTTTTTTTCTACTTCTTCATTCTCTGCACCTAGCATGTGTCTGGTATATATTAAGCACTCAGCAAATAGTTGTGAATAAAATAATGAGCAAGAGCAGGTTCTATGCAAGAACTGGCAGATACGATTTTCTTTCTCTTTCTTTCTTTCTTTCTTTTTTTTTTGAGAGGGAGTCTCACCCTGTGGCCCAGGCTGGAGTGCAGTGGTGCAATCTCGGCTCGCTGCAACCTCTGTCTCCTGGGTTCAAGCAATTCTTCTGCCTCAGCCTCCTGAGCAGCTGGGACTACGGGCATCCACCACCATGCCCAGCTAATTTTTTGTATTTTTAGTAGAGACGGGATTTCACCATGTTAGCCAGGATGGTCTTAATCTCCTGACCTCATGATCTGCCCACCTCAGCCTTCCAAAGTGCTGGGATTACAGACATGAGCCACCGTGCCCAGGCGCAGATACAGTTTTCTATTGTTTTCTGTCTTTTCCTGGACCTTAGGGACTTACACCCCTTTCCCTACAATGAATTAAGCATGTACCGTGTCCCAGGCACTGTTACATAAGGGACTTACACCACTTTCCCTAATATGAATTAAGCACATACCATGTCCCAGGCACTGTTCTGAGTGCTCCGTATGTATTGACTCTTTTAATTGTCACGACATACCCATGAGACAAGGCCAGTACTGTTGGCATCTGTTTACAGACATAGAATTCACACCCAAGAAAGTTAGGCAGTTTGCTCAATATGACACCGTTAGAAAGTGGGAAAGGCAACATTTGAGCCAGACAGTCTGGCTCCAGAGACCCACGACTCTAAATCTGCTGCTCACTTCTCAGTAGGCTCTACTGCCTAGTTACCCAGGGCAAAGTCCCCTTTATTCTCAGGTTTTGTCTCCCCTTTTTATCTTTTTGTGACTCACAGGTGAAGGAGGTTTGTATTTGGAATGGAATATGTGAAATGCTAAGATGAAGAGAGAGCAGAAGACCAGAGTCCGAAGCACGTGTGTGCGTGTGTGCACACATGCGTGTGTGTGTGTGTGTGTGTGTGTGTGTGTGTGTGTGTGTATTGTGACAGGGACTGCGGTTGCTAAAAATGACATCTCATATATTCCCCTCTAGAGCTGCATGGATCACAGCTATAGAAAAGTGATTTGACCATGATGTTACCTCCGCCAATGTAGAGTCAGAGCACAGAAAATTTAGGACTGGTTCCCCAGAAAAGCAACACCCAACCAAGATTTTCAGCCTGTTCCCCATGAAAAAGGGGGAAAGAGCATCACTTATTGAATTTAACTTAAGCATTCGATCAAACACCTCTTCATTTTACCCAGAAGTCCCAAGGCCTGAAAAAGAAGCCCCTCAAAATTGAATCGGTGCAGTAGAATTTAACTCCAATCATAAGCAAGGCCTCTGCAAGGTGCTTGAAGAAGGAAAAGTGGCATTTGTCTATTTCTTGATGTTTTGCTTTTTCTACCTTCTGTCCTATTACATAATGCTAGCCCCATTCAGAAAAGGAATAATGCTTCAAAACAGGGCCAGCATTCAATGACGAGGAGCACATTTGCTGAACACTGGTGGCTGTTGACAAATGCCACAGCTCCACTTGAGTTTATAATAATCAACAGAACCTTTGATTATTTTGTATGCCTTGCCAATGTGACAGCTATGTATATGTAACAGGCTCCAGCAGAGGTCTCAAAGAAAGGATTCTATTTCCATCTTGGACAGAAAGTTCCTTCTACTTCCGCAGCAAACATGCTTACCTTCAATTGTCCTCATTAACATGATGCTGAAAAGTTGAAAAACTGATCTTGTTTCAAATGTTAAAATAATGAAATTTTCCCAGGAAAGATATCTCAAAAATACTAAGTGTTTATGATGCAGGGTCAGTCAGGTTTATTTGTTTAAACCATCAGGTGCATGTGAGTTCGATGTGAAGGTCACTGAAAGACTTTGACATGATCCCTGCCTTCAAGGAATTTATAGTCTGCTGAGAAAGGCAAGATCCACGCAGGAAAGAGGGAATGATATACTATAATCTATAAAAATAATGTCAAATAGTATCTAAGAAGAAAGTGGAGGATGAGTAAGTGCTGGAGTGACTGTAGGAAGCTTCTTGGAGGAGCTGGAAATTGGGCAGCAATTTGAAGGATGGATGAGATTTGGATAAGAGGGTGCATTTGAGGGGGAATGGAAGTGACCTTGTGGAGGAAGTGGAAGAGGCTGCACTGATTGATGAAATTGTGTTAGGATGGAATGGGAACTCAGATTGAATGAGTAAGATGTTACCAGATTGTGGAAGGACTTGGAAACTGAAAGGCAGGACATCTAGGCTTTAGTCTTGATACTTGCTAGTACCCAAACTGAGTGGGGGACCCCAAGGTTTCAACAGAGGCTCTCACAGTAGCCAGCCACCCCTGCTAGAGCCTATTGGCAGGAGAGGTGCACTCCAGAACCTGCCAAAACCAAAGCATTTGAAACATTGTGACTATGGCTACTGTCAACAATAGGCCACAATTCAAGTTCATCATTGAACTATGGTCCATTTCTTACCTTTGTTTTTCTGTGAAAATTAAGCTACAACCACTGCCCCAGTGCCTTGACGTTCCAGGGGCAGAAGTCACATGTGGAATGAAGAGGAGTGAAGGACTCACAGGTGGGAATTGAACAATAAGAACACTTGGACACAAGAAGAGGAACATCACACAATGGGGCCTGTTGTGGGGAGTGGGCGGGGGGGCAGGGATAGCATTAGGAGATATACCTAATGTAAATGACCAGTTAATGGGTGCAGCACACCAACATGGCACATGTATACATATGTAACAAACCTACACATAGTGCACATGTACCCTAGAACTTAAAGTATTTAAAAAAAAAAAAGAAGAAGAAGAAGAACAGGAGTGAAGGAGAGATGGGGTGAGGGGGTGAAAGCCAACCCTAGGGAGCCACCAACCTGGAAGAGGATGGTGAGAGCCATGAGATAAAAAATTGGCTGCTTGAGGCTGGACACGGTGACTCACACCTTTAATCCCAGCACTTTGGGAGGCTGAGGGGAGCAGATCAGTTGAACTCAGGAGTTTGAGATCGACCAGCCTGGGCAACATAGTAAAGTCCTGTCTCTACCAAAAATAAAAGAAATTAGCCAGGCATGGTGGCATGCACCTGTATTCCCACCTACTCTGGAGGCTGAGGCAGGGAGATTGCTTGAGCTCAGAAGGCAGAGGTTGCAGTGAGCCAAGAACACACCACAGCACTCCAGGCTGAGTGACAGAGCAAGATCCGGTTTCAAAAAAAAAAGAAAAAAATAAATAAAAAATAATTGGCTGCTTGAACAGAACTTGTCCAGAAGCTAGGATAACCAGTCAAATCACCTAAGTGGAGAGCAGGTAGACATGGGAACAGAATTAATTTTGAAGCTGATGCCATCTAGTTAATATTTACAAGGTGCTAACTGTGTGTCAGATGCATGTTAGGAAAATGCAAGCTAGAACTTAGTGAAAAGGAAAACCTTCAATACCCAAGGAAAGAAGTCAAAGCATGTCCAGCCAGGATCTCATTCATTCATTCATTCTTCCATCTATTTATCAACAAAATAT
Source organism: Macaca nemestrina (assembly GCF_043159975.1). Classification (NCBI taxonomy): domain Eukaryota; kingdom Metazoa; phylum Chordata; class Mammalia; order Primates; family Cercopithecidae; genus Macaca; species Macaca nemestrina. The sequence continues at coordinate 115,812,225 of NC_092127.1, read as the reverse complement.
GTTAAGTGCAGTCATTGAGTTACCCAATCACAGGGGGCCCCGCATACACTGTTTTGTATATAAAGGGCACTGCTGGAGTGCCATGTATGGTAAATATGAACAGTGTTTTTGGAGCTATGCATCAGGATGGCCCAGATTGCATGCCTACTATGTGCCCCAGGCACTGTTGTAGATGCAGATGAATGTAGGTTCAGGGGAGAGTCCAAGACTAGGAAGCAGCCAACCAATCAAGGCTGGAAGTTGAAAGAGCACAGAAAGAAGAGCAAGAGATGTATGCACAAGGCCCCAAAACAAATCCTGCCAGACACCAGGGCCTGGGCCAGCTCTTCGTGCCCACCCGTTCTAGTCCTCACATTTAGAACAGGTGCAAAGAGAGCCGAAGGCAGCTTTTCCCGTAGAAAGAGAGGTGAAAATGAAAGTGCATTTATAGACAGATGCTAGATTTATAAAGCATCCTCTACAAAGCCCCTGGGCGAGTTGCCTTCCTTTGGTGATGAAAGGTCAGCCGTTTAGGAGACAGGCTGGACATCTGAAATGGCTGGAGATAGAATTCTCAAGCCTGTGCTATGGAATAGATGGATAAATGGCTTTCTTTATTCCCTCCGGGAGGTTAATAGTAGGGAATAATTTCCAATCTGTGATCACACCTTTCTCTCTATCTCATTACACACTTACTTGAGTGAGAAAGGTGAAGTCAGTAAAAATTTATGGACTGTCTTGTCCTAATTTCTGCAAAACTTTGACTTTTCCTTCTCATTGGCTGCATGATTTACTGAATATGTGCTAATAGTCACAAGCCTGGCACTTGGTGAGTACAAGAATGTTTTAAGGAAGTCAATACTAATGTCACATTGGTGGCTTATCTGGTATTAAGCTGGCCATAATGTTACAGCAGATGTCTAATTGCTTAAAAATATGAAATTTCTGTAGAAAAGCAGAGTCAGCAATGACTCCCTTCTCATAACTGTCTCCCACTCAAACTTAAATCTCTTGATCTTTGGGTTATTGTTCCAGATAGTGTCAGACAAGGTGTCATCCTTTGATGCTAAAGACTAATTCATGATGCCTTTAGCTAAGTAAGAGAGAAGGACCTGTCTTAGCTAAGTAGCAGAGGAGTAACAACGCTGGCTGGAATGGTTTTCATTTTATCGTGTAGATTAATGGATTTATAGGGAGGATAGGAAAAGAATCTTTCTTTGCAAATTAGTCAGGATACTCCTTGGAAAAAAAATAGCAGAAACCCAACTTAAGCTGTCTTAGGGATCAAAATAAAATGTATAGGCTTTTTTAATGGGAAAATCTAAAGTTGGATTTGGTAGGTTTAGGCATGGCTGGATTTTATAGTCTCCAACAATCTCCACAGGTCCATAGGTCTCAGGCCTGCTACTCATCTCTTGCCTGTCTTTATTCTTAAGCAGTCTCTGGCCAGGCAGTTGTCCTTGGAAGCTCCAAGCTTATATCAACCTCACAGCTAGCAGCTCCCAGCTGAAAGAAAAGACCTGTCTCCTGGCAAAAGTTCCAGAGTTGAGCCTGAGTTGGCTGGCTTGGGTCACAGGTCCATTCCAGAATCAAGTGTCCTGGCCAAGAGGGTAGAAATTGCTGATTGGCCAAGCCTTGACCACATGCCCAGCCCTGGAGCAGAGAATTTGAGGTCAGCTACACTGAACCACTTGGATTAGGAATGGGAACAGGATGGGTATGAATGAGAAATGAACACCAGGCAGGTGAAAGAGCAGCCCTCCAATGTGCGCGCCCCTCCGTGTGTAAATAAGTCATCTCTTCTGGGATCTTCACTTATTTGTATGGGGCCCTGGCTCACATTTTGAAATGGAAGGGGCCCTGCACGGACCAGGCTATGCTGTCCTGGTGCCCTCCGAAGCTTTCTGCTTCTCTTGCTGACATTTAGTGCGTCTCTCTAGGATAAAGAAAAATGGAATTCAGAAGGCATTTCTAAAAGGGTTTTCATCCCCAGTGGTTGGTCCACATGCACTGGAAGATCAAAATTTCATGGGGAGGCAGAAGGTGGGAAAGGTGGAAATCTGCACCTCCAGATCTGAGTTCCAGCTCTGCCACCAGCTTCCCATGTGATCTTAGGTTAGTTCTAACTCTTCTGAGGTTCGAGACTCTTGCCAAGATGGGAATTACTGTATACTTCCCACCTCAATGACTGCGGTGAGGCTGTGAAAACTTTCAAGAAAGAACTTGACAGATTTTTAGTAGTAATAATATTGGCGACAATTTACTGAGCCCCTACTATGTGCCAGGCAATACATAGATTATTCATTCATATCACTTACATTTTAGAGCTAAGAAAAATGAGTCCTAGAGAGACCAGAGAGCTTAGCCACAGTTGCCTGGCTGGAAAAAAGTAGCGCTAGGATTTGAACCCAGATCTTTTTAGCTCCAAAGCCTGCATTCCCTCCACAATGCTAAACAGCCTCTGTGGCAGACACTGTAGGTGGCCTCCAGGAGCCAGCCCCTCCCCCAAACATCATTTCTTCCTAACCAATTCTTGTTGATTTTCTCATTCTATTTTGTTCTGGTCAGAAATGTGTCAGCCCTAAAGGATGCGTCATGATTGGTCTAAGCCTACCATAGCTATTCCATTTCCCATTGTTAGATATTTCCTTTTCCAGCATCCCTCACCACAGAAGTGGCCAATGAGATGTAATTGGAATTCTTATGAAGGAGCTTTTGAAAAGCATCTTCTAGTTAGATAAAAAGAAATAGTTCCACAGTAGTATATGTGACAAATGCAATGTCCCTGGTATGTTGGGTGTTTACCTCTCCCAACACCTCATACCTGGTAAGCATGAACCAATGTTAAAAATAGTTCATAGGGCTTCCTTTGGTCATCTCCAAGCTCATCCCCAATGAGGAGCCTCTGCAACTGACTGATTTCTACGCAACAGCAGCAGATACACGCATTGCCATGACCCTTCCCGACAGGCATTTATGACACGAGACACAGATGCCAAAGCTTAACTTTTTAATTTTTGAAGCAGCATATTGCTTTGTCACCCAGGCTGGAGTGCAGTGGTGCAGTCACGGCTCACTGCAGCCTCAACCTCCCAGGCTCAAGCAATCCTCCCACTTCAGCCTCCCAAGTAGCTGGGACTACAGGCACATGCCACCACACCCAGTAATTTTTTTTTAACTTTAGTAGACACAAAGTCTCACTATGTTGCCCAGGCTGGTCTCACAATCCTCGGCTCAAGCAATTCTCATGCCTTGGCCTTCCAAAGTGCTGGGATTACAGGCCTGAGGCACTGCACCTGACCAAAACTTACTTATTTTATGACCCAAGTCGATGCTTCATAAAACCATTCTTTCATTGTACAAGACAATCATGCACTATTCATTACAATTCCCAGGAATCTCAGACCTAAGAGTCATGCTTAACTGGATCCATATTCCTCATCTTGAATATTCTGATACGACTCGTTCACACCTTCATTGCTAAGCCTTTAGTTAAGCCTTTGTTCTTTTCTCATTGCTTAGTATATAGTTTCATTGCATCTGTGTTTTTTATAGAAATGAATCTCAATTCCCATCATAAATGAGTAGTTGAAGAAGTGAAAAGAAAATACCTACACATCCCGAAGAAAGGAATATAAACATAAACCACACACTCATGTTTTGGTTGTGAATTGAGTCTGATCAATGTAATAAAAGTGTTGATTAAGGTTAAGAGTTAGAGTTAGGAAGTCAAAAGGCTTGGAATAGCTATCTCCCTCTTAGCTTAGCTGAAAAACATTTCTTCACTTAGGACAACAGTGTCTGTGAGGGCCCCACACTTTGATGAGGGAGGGAACCTCCAGGAGAAAGAATGTATTAAATACAGGAAACCACGTTGCTGTCATGAATGAGTCTTGGGGAATAAGACTATTTGTGGCAGACAGGATTACCTGTCTAATCCAACAGCTAATCCCAACTCCTGGGCCCTTACAGGTTATGTTACAGAAGCAAAGAAAAGTAAATTTCCATTTCCCAATCTCCATCTTAGTGAGGAAGGCTATAACACAGTCCTGGTCAATGAAATAGAGGAAGTGGAAGTTTGTTGACAGTTTCAGGAAAACGTTTATCTTCGATGCAGCTGGCACTGCCCCTTTCAGGAGGAAGTCAGGATGTGCACGCTGAAGCCGGAAGGAGGGTTGATGGGAATGGTGAGAGAGTGTGGAATTTCTCCTCTGACTACTTCATCCTCTCAGTGAAGCTGAAAGCAAGGCCAGCAACTGAGATGGAGATGGGGAAGGAGGTGTTGTGGAGTTGAGGAAGGAGGAGAAAGTGTGGAACAGTCACAGAGTGGAGTAGAAGGAGGTAAATCAACTAGGGATACATGGTGGGATTATTGGGCAAACTCAAGACCGACTTGAAATTGGTGGTCAGGAACATAAAATGAGACTAGCCAGCATGGCTGAGTATTTTTCTCAGGTCTTGTCCTTTGGCCTGCATGCAGGCACAGAATAGGATTTGACTAGATTATGTTCTGCCAGGATAATACAATGAAGAGAGAGAGGTAAAGAGGCTGAGGGTCTTTGCAAGAAAGTGACTCCAGACATGGATAGTGGACGCTCAGCTGGAGAAATGAGGAAAGGAGGGAGGTGAGGGCAGTAAACTTAATAGGACCTTCTACCCACTAGGGCCAAAGAATGATTTGTGTTGAGCTACTGGAGGAAGTCAGCTGGGGGAGTAGAAGATGTGGGACATGGGGGATGTTTGAAACTGAGATTAAGGAGGAGACACAGCTTTAGTCACATCTGGATTATGATAAAGGTGCAGCGTCTGGAGTAGAAAATGAGGGTCAAAGAGATTGTGCTCTGCCACTTCCTTGAATTTAGATAACAGACCTAAGGCCTGAGAACGTGAAAGTGTTATCCTCCCATCTCCCACAAAACTGACTGGTTTGAGCCATTCATTGGAAGCTTGTCTCCATGTAGCAGACAATAGGGCCCGCCAGAGTTTCCAAACCTCTCTCCTTCCCTCCTGTCCCAGTTAGCAAACTACAAGCTGGAGCCCTGTTCAAGAGGAACTCAGCAACAGACAGAGAAGCGAGACAGGGCCTTGGGGGAGGAGGGATGGCAGGAGGAGGTGTGGTGGAAATGGCAGCTTAGTCTCAAAACAAGTAGTTAGTGGTCGCAAGAGCAGGGGAGACTGGCTGTCATGCTCTGGGGCTAAGAACCCCTCTCCTTTGTTTAGCCTGGAGAAAGCCCCCATTTTGAGGTGGAAGTGAAAGCCATAAAGGTTAGAGGGCAAAGGGCTGAGAGTCAAGCAGGACATTGTGCTTACACAGTCAGGATTTCCCAACTGGAAAGATCTTTACAGTGCATCAGTTAAGGTTAGATGCAGCAGGTTGGAACCAAAGTCTTAGAGGAGCACTCTCAGGCTGCCCCGGTAGACAGTTACAATAGTTGCACAATGTTGTCGGGGTACTGGCTTCATTTTCTTGCCCACAACCTTACCTGTGGCCCCCTTTCTAGTGATGTTATTTGGGGCAAGTTGCTTAATCTTTCTAACACTCAGTTTCCTCATCTGAAGAAGAAAAGTAATTGCAATACCCATTTCACAAGGATAATGAGCGGATTAATTAAAATAATACCTGGAAAGTTCTTTGCAAAAGTGTCAACACAGCAAGCCTCGCCTGTTTTTATTTGTTTTGTTCAGGACTTGTACAATGCCAGGCATACAGTTGGAGCTCAATAAATAATTGCAAATCAGTTATTATTATCATTATTATTGTTGCCATAAAAGACCCACAAACGACATCAAGAGCCCACTCCATTTACATAGCACTTAGTAAGAGCCTAATTTAACCCAACTTTATTTCTGGACAACCAGTTGAGCTGGAAGGGACCTGGGGTGCAATTGTCAAAAGGCAGCTGATGGAGGGCTGAACCCACGTCAGCCCAGTGGAGCCCAGGACTGCCCCAAATGCTACGCTTCCGCCAGACCAGACGCTGCTAATGGCTTTTGTTGGTCTGCCAATTCTCCCGCCCATCCTCCTCTGGGAAGAAAGAGCAGACCGGACGGAAGGAGTCCTTCAGAGGCCTATGCATGCCAGAGGCTGAGAGCCTTGGAAGGGGAGCGAGGAGACAATCGGGGGGAAGACAGTCACTGGGGAAGACAGTTCTCAGGGATTCTGCAAGGCCCTGGAGGTGTTTCTCTGTCTCTGCACCCCTGGTACCCCTACCGCTGTGCATGTAGCTTTGCTTCATACCACCTGCACTTCCTTGCTTCCAGCGGGATTGTGACAAGAAAGCTCGCAGAAGTCAAAACAAGCCTGGTGATATGAAAACCATATGAAAACTTGGCGGGGTCCCATTTCAGACTAATGGGCCTCCCAGACATCACCGAGCCCACAGACACTGGCCCTTTGTGAGGTCGGGGCCTGGCTCCCTCACTCCCATTCTACTAAGACAGAATTCAAAAGGAAACAAGCAAGGCAGCCAGTCTCTTTTCTCTCATCCACATGCTTCCAAAGGCTTAGAAACAGAGTAACGTCACGCACTTTGAGTGATGAACACAGGGTGTTGTTACCGGCTAGGCCCATTCACAGTGCTTTTTCAGTCCTCACTTGATCTTCATGGTAGACCTTCGTCTCATTTCCAAAAGGAGGTCGCTGCAGTTTCTGGATGTCCCATAGCCCAGGTTCCACATAAAAAATGGTGGAGCAACCAGCTGGGGTTCAAATGCAGACCCATCTGGCTCAAAACCTTGACCTTTGATTGTTACAGAGCTACCTCCCAGATGACCTTTTGATTATTTCAGACAAATTTACCAACATTCAAAATTTTGCTTCAGGGCTTAGCTTTCAGAAAAAAAAAAAAAAAAAAGATGTTTCCTGTTCTAGAAAGAAATCGACATATACCTTTTTTTCATGACTTGTTATTGAATCTTTGGACAATACTGTAACATGCCAATTGTTATTTATACCTGAAATTTCTGCATTTCAAAGTCTGTTGGGTGTGGAGGGAGACTATTTTCCAGAGCCATCATTATTGTGGTGCTAAAATTAAATGCTCTTTTAAGGCAACTTAAAAAAAATCAGAACGTGAGATCAATGGCTGTGCAAGAATAATGACTTGTTCTTAAGACTGGAAAAACAAGCTTGGTATGCAAATACACCTGCAGACTATAATCTGTATGTAATTTACAATTACATATACATCGATTCTATATCTTCGTGACATGGCTTCTGAAAAATATCCTGAAGATATTTTAAAGACATTTTAAAACTTGATAAACTTTTGTAAGTCTGGCAGGACCCAGGTGCTCTGAATTCCTCTCTTATGGATAGTATGGGCAGTAGGCTGGAAATGGAACCCTCTGCTAGAAGCTGCCTGGTCACTTCTGGAAATAACTTTGGCCCTGATCATTTTAGAAGAAATGAGGATCTGTATCAATGTCCTCATGAAGAGACACATGAAGGCCTCACCCACTTATCTGGGATGAAGGAAAGGAAGGGGTAGGGGCCAGAGTGATTAAAGGAAAGAGAGTGAAAACCCCCCAATTGCCCATCAGCAGGGGTCTGGCTAAACGAATCGCTCCACATGCACATCCAGATGAAGTGGGTGTTGTACAGCTGGTGAGAAGATTGGCTGCATCTGTAGGGATTGATAAGGAACAATCTTTTATTGTAAATATTTTTTATTTACAGCACATTTTTTCAATGTAAATTTTTTTAATGCAGGCCAGGGTATGATATTTGTTGTTTTAAATTGGGAGTTATCTGTATCTATAGCTTTCTTTCTCCATTTGTTTATCTATTTCAGTATCTAAATGTATAAATAAATATACTTTGAATATCTCTAGAATGATACATAATAAACTGGAAACAGTGGTTGTTTCTGGGGAGGAAAATGAGGGGCCTGTAGATCAGAGTTAAAAAGAACATTTACTTTTCACTGGATACCCATTCATAATGTTTGAATTTTAAAACTTAAAAAATATCTTTACTATAGCTAACATTGGTTTAGCACATATTACATACCCAGTATTGCTTCACATTAATAACTTCACATTTATAGACGCATTTAATCCTCAACACACCTAAGAGTTAGTAACTATTAGGATACCATTCTATACATGAGAAAACTGAGGTGCAGAGCTTATACTTCTAGCATCTGAACCCAAGTAGAGAGGTTCCAAAATCCAATACCACATGAATGTACTGCTTTTAAAGAATGAAGTCACTATTTTTTCTCAATGTGGAAGGGAGTACTTGCAGCCACCCTTGACACTGAGGGTGGCGCTATCCCTGGCTCAGTGATTGCCAGTGTGGTCCCCAGTGATGCCAAGTAAGAAGTGGTTTGGGTGAGATTTTGTGGGGAAGGTGAGGGTGGTCCATCACGTAAACCAATGCCCTGTTCCCCAGCTCCTCGATGAAGAAGCTGGGAGTTTCATTCTCTGACAGCCTTTGATCCTCATTATCTTATTGCTAAGTTTTAAACAATGTACTCTACATAAATTAGCTTTAAGCCTCCATTATGTGATTTTGCAACCCTTGTTAGATATGGGTAGCATACCAAGGAGGAGAAATCAAATGATAGCTTCTCTTGATCTCTAATGGATGGATAGAAATTGAAACCGGTCACCACAGTTTTCTTACAAAATTAAAGAAGTACATTGTGTTCTCTAAATGAATTCAAGCTACAGTGAGAATAGCTTTCTCTCCGAAGTTACAGTAACCCTGAATCAAGTTTGGCTCATGGGCCATCTGGCTGCAAACCCCACAGTACTCTACTTATATTCAAAGCAGTACTAATTGCCTTGTTAACAGAGCTCCTCTCATGAGAATGAAATTTAAGCAGAGGAATATCAAAGTGTGATTTCAAGAGAATTGCATTGGTCCGGGAACTGATAGCATTTCCAGCAACCAAGTCTCAGAAGGCCCACGGAGCAAATAAAGAACATTTTAATGGTATTGTCAGGAGGATACAACTTTTCGAGGCAGATTTGCAAACAGGAAAGGGGGCAGAGACTGTTCTTGTCTAGACATCTGATTAGTGGGAAATTGTAGGATTATAAGGAGTGTGGATTTTTTCTGGCTGACGTTTCTGAGGAGGTCAGGCTTTCTGCACAAAGAGGTAGGTGAGAGAAACATTTGTATCCGGTAGAAAATGCTGACTGGTCCTTATCCTCCCTTGGGCTCCAGAAGCAATTCCAGACCAAGAAAATATATTACTAGATTGAAACCTGCTGCCACTGCTTGGCACAATGGGCAGTTGCCTGGGAGGGTCTGGGGCTTGGAGATAGATGAGAACCGCTGCTGGAGGACACAGTTCCAGAAATGTCTCTCCACTCCTGCCCCTGCTTCATGCCCTTTGATCTCCAGTCCCAATTTGCTTTCTGATCATGCTGCTAGCTGATCCCCTGGACTTGAGACCTCTGTTCTGCTTAAATAACAGCCCATCTTTTGTCCCCTCACCTCTCCCAGCCACTCCCCCCGCCCCCCGCCCCAGGGCATTATGGAAACCTCAGCACTTTCAGGGTGGAAGTTACAGGGTGGGCAAACAAATAATTTCTGCTTGGGTGGCCATGAAGCCAGATGAAATTGGGAGTAGGTGTGGAATGATCCCATGGGCTCGGGCAATGGGTAGGACTCTGGAGGTAATAGGTGGGTTCCATAAGGAAATGGGCTGAGAATCAGAGACTTGAGATTTTAGGATAGGTTTCTCATCTCAAAGGTGGAAAAATTAATAAAGCTAGTGCTGCTCCGATCCCACCTGAGTTCTTTCTGCTCAGTGCTATCAACCATTACTGCCTGCAGCCCTGGGTCACATTCTTTTGCCATGACCTAAGATAGGCACCGTCTGTGAGAAAGCCACAGCCCAGCTCCATGACAGGAACAGACATTGCAGCAAATGCAGTCGTTGGGGTTAAAAAATAGAGAGCAATTATATCAGTCTAGTCCCACTAGGAGGGCAGAAACTACTCTGTATTTAAAACAGGAAATTGATTCCAGGGAATTTGTCACACGGGTGAGGGAAGAGCCAAGCAGCCAAATGGGATGGTGAGACCACCTGAAGTAGGCAACAGAAGGAAGCTGTGGCTACCCCACGGCTTAAGGGACAAAGCGAGGAGATGGTGTAACCAGAACCGAGGCAGGATGCCCAGAAAGAAATCACAACCAAAGGAGAAGCACCTCACCGGCAGCTGGGGATGCTGAGGAGCAATGGGGAAGACACCATCCAAGGCAAGAAAGGGAACAGAACTATCTTGGCTTTTCTCCCTCTGCCCTGTCCTCCAGTCTCCTGACAGTGCCTCCCGCTGGCTGAACCAAGCAGGAATTGTGCCATCATGGAGCCTGGGAAACAGCTTTCCAGGGCAGACCAGGGCATGGGCAAGTTGGGGCAAGTGAGATAGAGTAAGTGAGTTGGGGATTCTGTAGAATACTCTCCTGGCATCTGCTGCTTTTCCCTCTGCAACAACCAGAACTAAACCACAAAACAAAATATTTGTGCCATTATTAGTTGAATGTCTCTGCCACCTTGCCCTAGTCCTGCAAACTCAGCTCCACGAGGACAGGGATGGAGTCAGCTTTATTCATTGTTGGATCCCCAGCATCTAGCACAGTAAGTGGTCCCTGGTAGCTTCATTTACGATGTTGTTAATGAATCGTTGTGTACTGTCCATCTTGCAAACAATTGATTCTTAGAGTAGGCTTGTGGGATTTTAGATATAGTGGAAGTAGCACTTACACTCACCACAAGCTCTGAAAGTACCAGATCACCCAGCCCCTGGAGTGGCACTCCTGAGAGCTCAACTGCATGCAACTTCAGCAAAAGATCTTAGAATGTAAATAGATTTAACTCCATTGCCAGAAGTTACTGGTACTTAATACTACTTGATAACTATCACATTTTATAAACTGTAAAATGATGCTTTAATGTTAGAGATTATAGTAATAATTATTACTCTTTGCATGGGTAAGCGCACATTCTGTATCTGCTTAAAATGGCAGGGAAGAATTTTAGAGTTTTTCCTTTTTAAGACCTGCTAACACTGGGGCACAGATAGAATTTCCAGGTGACAATTTAAGCCGTTTGGTCACAGGAAGAAAGAATGAAGCATAAGATGAGAAATTGTGTAGAGATAAATATTCAAATAGAGAAAAGAAAAGGCAGCATGGAGGAGCTTATACGTTTCAGGAAAAGAGGAGCAAAGGTGGTGCAAGGAATGGAATGACGTAGAAACCACAGTTGCAGTGGATGCTGAGAGCTGTGTGATCAGAAATCATAAGAAGTGAATAAAGCAAATGCCAGTTAGGGCAAAAGTACCATTGAAACTTGACTGGAAGAGTTTTATTAAACCAGAAGGTGACTAACAAGTTGATGACTCTAACAAACAACCACAGTAATAATAACTAGCATCTGTTTATTGCTGACAATGTGCCATGTAGCCAGCTAATCCACCAATTCTCCGGACAACCATGTAAAGTAGATACTATTATTTTCTCATTTCGCTTGAGGGAAACTAGAAGATATATCTGTGTGTGTGTGTGTGTGTGTGTGTGTCTGTGTGTGATTTTGTTTTGGTTTAGTAACATCTGCTCCCCATTCCTAATGGTGCTCTGTATTCTTTTTGAGGAAAGTGGTAACTGGTTTCTAAAATGGCCACTGAACTTCACTTTCTGATATTCACACTCTTTACAGTCCCCACCCACAATGAATGGGGCTGATCTGTGTAATCAAAAAGAGACTGTAGAAAGAGTGGTATATGTCATAAAAGACAAGATTGCATCCACCTTGCTCTTTTGGATCACTCACCCTGGGAACTAGCTGCTGTGTCATGGGGAACTCAAGAAATCCCACAGGGAGGCCCAAGCGCTGAGGAGCTGAGGCCTCCTGCAACAGCCAGCACCAGCTTGCCAGCCATGTGAGGGAGACACTTATGAAGCAGACCTTCTGCCCCCAGTCCAACTCTCAGATGGCTGCAGCCCCCCACTGACAGTTTGACTACCACCTCATGAGAGACCCTAATCCAAAATCACCCGGCCAAACTGCTCCTGCATTCCCAAACACAAACTGTGAGATAAGAAGCGTTTGCTGTTTTCTTTGATTGCTGAGTTTTGGAGTAATTTGTTATATAGCAACAGATTTTTTAAAAAGGTGTTATTTTCTTTTCTTATATATAATTTTTATTTTTAATTTTTGTGGGTACACATTAGGTGTATATATTTCTGGGGTGCATGAGATGTTTTGATACAGGCTTGCAATGTGAAATAATTGTGGAGAATGGGGTATCCATCCCCTCAAAGATTTATCCTTTGAGTTACAACCAATCTAATTATATTATTTTAGTTATTTTATTTCTTTTTATTTTATTTTATTGAGACAGAGTCCCACTTTGTTACCCAGGCTGAAGTGCAGTGGCGTGATCTTGGCTCACTCCAGCCTCCGCATCCTGGGTTCCAGGGATTCTCCTGCCTCAGCCTCCTGGGTAGCTGGGATTACAGGCACGTGCCACCACAGCCAGCTAATTTTTATATTTTGAGTAGAGACAGGGTTTTGCTCTTGGCCAGACTGGTCTCAAACTCCTGACCTCGGGTGATCGGCCCACCTCGGCCTCCCAAGGTACTAGGATTATAAGCTTAAGCCACTATGCCCAGCCTCTCTTAGTTATTCTTAAATGTACAATTAAAGTATCATTGTCTATAGTCACCCTGTTGGGCTATCAAATACTAGGCCTTATTCATTCATTCTATTTTTTGTACCCATTAAAGGAGTTATTTTCTTCATTTGATCCAAAGAGGAGGTGCATGACCTGAGCTAGACCAAGCCCACCCTTTCCTGTTAGAATTTCAGCAGAGTAAGAATGGCTGGGGCTTATTCATCCTGAGGAGACTTTTCTGTTAAAGACTTTTCCTTATTGCTCTTGCCTCCTAGTTCTCTAGAATACCTTCACACCTGCCTATTTGGAGCTGGTCCTCCTGGCTTCCCATTAATTCTGCAAGCACCCAATATCCTTCAATGCATTTCCTTTTGCTTCAATTAAGCACAAGCAGTGGAGTGAGAAAACTGGGTTCAAATCCCAGTTCCACCACTGACTGCAGTCTTGGACAAGTTGCTTGAGCTCTTTGTACTTCCATTGCCTCCTCTTTGACAAGTGTGCATAATAATAAGACATATGGGTATGTGGCTCACAGGGTTATCAGAAGGAAAAATAAGTTAGTAGTTAGCAAGCACTCAGAACAGGGCCTATCACATAAAGAGCAGCAGGAAGCATTTGCTGTTATGGAAACCAGTGAACATACTACTCACCAGAAACAGCCCGGGAAGGCACCTAGGTCACTGACTAGTCAAGAGTGCAGAACCTCCAAGATTTGAGCCCCACCTGGATTGCCTGATTTCATGTCTCTAGACCTTTAACCACTCCTCAATAATAGAAGCCCAGCCTGGCTGGAGCACAGTGCTAAGGTATACTCTTGTAATTATGCCAAAATTCACTTTTTTTTTTTAATACTTTAAGTTCTAGGGTACATGTGAACAACGTGCAGGTTTGTTACATATGTATACATGTGTCATGTTGGTGTGCTGCACCCATTAACTCGTCATTTACATTAGGTATATCTCCTAATGCTATCCCTGGCCCCCCTCCCCACAATAGGCCCCGGTGTGTGATGTCCCCCTTCCTGTGTCCAAGTGATCTCATTGTTAGATTCCCACCTATGAGTGAGAACATGTGGTATTTGGTTTTCTGTTCTTGCAATAGTTTGCTGAGAATGATGGTTTCCAGCTGCATCCATGTCCCTACAAAGGACACAAACTCATCCTTTTTTATGGCTGCATAGTATTCCATGGTGTATATGTGCCACATTTTCTTAATCCAGTCTGTCACTGATGGACATTTGGGTTGATTCCAAGTCTTTGCTATTGTGAATAGTGCTGCAATAAACATACGTGTGCATATGTCTTTATATCAGCATGACTTAAAATCCTTTGGGTTTATCCCCAGTAATGGGATGGTTGGGTCAAAATTCACTTTTAACATGAGTCAGGCAGTGGCTCTCAGCTTGCTTTAGCAGGGTTATACCCAATCCTCCCCACCCCCTCCAAAAAAGGGAGCTTCTCCCCTTGCCTGTGGCCATTCCCGTCTCTACCACACATTCTGATCTCTCACTCCAACTGTGAAGAACAGCCCCTGGCTGTCTTCTACCTCTTACCTTTCCTCATCTAGCTAGTTTTCATACCACACCTGGATGCCGATGAATAGATTTATCTTGCTTATCTTGTTATTTTACTGGGAGTGGATGGGCAGATTGAATGAGGAAAGTAGTCCAAAGAGGAGCTGACAGGTGCCTTTGGACAACAAGCAAGTGATATAGGTTACTGGGAAGTCAGCCAAGATAAGGCAGAGTAGACCACTGGAATCCAAAGCGACCTTAATAGGCCAGAGAAAATGCATGAGAAAGTGGGAAGAGTGTGTGGGTAACAGAATTAAGAGTCCGGACCCCCCCACTTGATTAACAAGAGCAGGATTTTTGTAAGTTCCAGGATTCACAGGGATATGAGGACTCATTCCTTCTTTCCACATATATTTACTGAGCATCTACTATATACCAGGTACTTTGCTGTGTTCTGAGGATGCCTCTGAACAAAGCAAAGTGACTGTCCTTACAGAGTGACATTTTAGTGGTAGAGATGGATAAAGTTAAATATATAGCTTGTTAGGTAATCACTAAGAAGAAAAGAATAACAAAAATGTCTTAGGTCAAGTACCCTAGAAACAGAGCCTGAGACAGGGGTTCAGTGCAGCTGATTTAGTTTTTAGGGTGTGTGTTTGTTTTGTTCTTGTTTTTGTTGTTGCTTTTTTGAGACACAGTTTCACTCTTGTCGCCCAGGCTGGAGTGCAATGGCACAATCTCAGCTCACTGCAACGCCCACCTCTGGGTTCAAGTGATTCTCCTGCCTCAGTTTCCCAAGTAGCTGGGATTACAGGCACCTGCCACCATGCCAGGCTAATTTTTTTTGTATTTTTAGTAGAGACGGGGTTTCACCATGTTGGTCAGGCTGGTTTCAAACTCCTGACCTCAGGTGATCAGCCTGTCTCGGCCTCCCAAAACTCTGGGGTTACAGGCATGAGTCACCATACCCAGCCCTGATTTAGTTTTGAGGGAGAGCTCTCAGACGAAAGAAAGTCAAGGAAGGAATCCAGTAGTGAATAGAAAAAAGCCAGACAAGATGTGGTCTTGGGTCTGATCCACAGGGACTCTGGAATATTCACAGAACACTGCAGAATTCTCCCTCTTCCCCTTAAGGTGAAGGAAGCAGCCTTTTGTGTTCCCATATTTTTCCATCACTGGCTGCAGGCTGCGCTAGCATGGGTGGAGAAGAGAATGTGATTTCCCATCAACGCAGTAACCGTTAGTTGAGGGAAGCAGGACATCTGGGAGCTTTTGGCAGCTGATATTCACAGCAACTCAGGGTGGGTGCACTGGGAGGAAAAGATTCTGGATGGAGCAACTGCCATGTCTACCTCAGGAGGAGGGGATACAACATACAAGTAGGAGGTAACATTTTACATAGGATGGACAGGGGACCTCACTGAGAAGGTGGCTTCAAGAAATGCCTAAAGGAAGTGAGAGCACCGATTGTGTGGCCAATGGGGAGAGGTTGTGTGTTGCGGGGTGGGGGTGGTCCAGAAGCGGGAATGGCAGGTACAAAGGCTCTGGCGTGGCCGTGGTCTTGGCATGCTAAAGAAAAAGCAAGGAGACTGGAGTGTAGAAATGAGAGACAGGCAAAGAAGATGCAGTGTGCAATGTAATGAAGAAGGCAAGAAAAGCTTATGGCACTTGTAGATCAGAGCCTGCACTGTACATTCCTTCTGAGAGTTAAGAAGCCACTGGAAGATTCTGAGCAGAGGGTTGACATGATTTCACTTTTATCTAGCAGGTTTATTCTGGCTGCCATGTTGACAGTAGACCAAAGAGGCCAAGAGTGGAAGTGGGAGGCCAATTATGAAGTGATTGCAATAATCCAAGTGAGAGAAGTTAGCACTTGAACCAAGGTAGTGGTGGTGAAGGGTGGTCAAATTCTGGAAGTATTTTGATAAGTGAGCCAAGAAGAGTTTTTTTGAGAGTCTGAATGTTGGGTCTGAGAGGAAGAGAAAAGTCAAGAATGGTTCCAAGGTTTTGGACCTGACCTCTAAGAAGACAGTTTTCATCTACTGAGATGGGAAAGCTGGGACTGAACCATCTTCAAGGGATTGGTTAGAAGTCAGTTTTAGACATGTTGAGTTCGAGATGTCCATTGGATATCCAAGAGAAACTGCCAAGTAGACACTTTAATAAAAATATGAGAGTCATAAGTGAAAAGATGTCACTCAAAAATATGAGATTGTATAGGGAGTGAGTAGAGATTTTTTAAAAAGAGAGAAAAGAGATCCAAAACTATTTGTCCAATGAAGCATGGCTGGGCTTGAGGTACCCCACCAGCCACAGGGGTGTCTTCCCAATGACCTACATGAGGTCCACTTTTATGTCCCCAGAGCACTCACCTATGGTGGGGTCACAGGGTGTGTCATAATTCCCAGAAGCTCCACCCTTGGAGCATCAGATTATATTTCAGAATAATAAATATAGAGATATTTAAATAATACCTATATCAAAACCCTACATTTTCAAGAAAGATCAAGTAGAGGGTGATAGTTGATAATAGCTTTTGTAAATGAGTCACCACAGACGTGCTAACAGACAAGCTCCACATACATCCTTCTTATCCTTCCTGTTTACAAAAATAAGACACCAGCTTTTTATCACTACACCTGTTGTTTAAAAGTTGTCCTGTCCCCAGGTTTAAATACTCAATGGTCATCTACTCAGACCTCCCCCAGGGAATGTCATTTGCTAAGTTGTCCATCAAGGCCGTCCCTGACTGTGAGGAAGACAAAGACAGAGCAGAGAGGAAGAAAGTGAGCTTCCTCTGCTTCTGGAATCCTGTTCCCCAACCCTAGGTGTGACTCCAGCCTGTCACTGAAACCTGGTCACGTGCAGATGGAGATGCACTATCCCAAGAAGACGCTAAAGAGAAGTGCCCTTGCAAAAATGACTCTGTATAGTATTCCAACATATCTATCTATCTATCTATCTATCCATCCATCTATCTATCCATCAATACCACAATTTCTTTATCTACTCATTGATTGATGGGCATTTGGGCTGGTTTCATATTTTTACAATTAAGAATTGTAAGGCCGGGCGCGGTGGCTCAAGCCTGTAATCCCAGCACTTTGGGAGGCCGAGATGGGCGGATCACGAGGTCAGGAGATCGAGACCATCCTGGTTAACATAGGTGAAACCCCGTCTCTACTAAAAATACAAAAAACTAGCCGGGCGAAGTGGCGGGTGCCTGTAGTCCCAGCTACTCGGGAGGCTGAGGCAGGAGAATGGTGTGAACCCGAGAGGAGGAGCTTGCAGTGAGCTGAGATCCGGCCACTGTACTCCAGCCTGGGTGACAGAGCAAGACTCCGTCTCAAAAAAAAAAAAAAAAAAAGAATTGTACTGCTACAAACATGCATGTACAACTTACTCATGTGGCCAAATACCACCTGTTCCCCAAAAACCTATGGAAATAAAATTTGTTTAAAAAAAGAATAAAAGTTAAAAATTTTTAAATTACTCTTCCCATGGAAGTCAGTGAATAGCTCCATTCCAGGCTCCAGGATGGGGCACAACCCCCACCAGTGGACATTCAGGAAGTCATACATATGGGAAATACAATGGTACCATCAGAAGGGAGACGACTGCCATGGGAAAGGTCTGCCATTGTACCTCCTACTCTCTGTCTGCCTTTTCCCACTGGAAGAACAATATCTCTTCTGCTTCCCCACAGTTCTCCCTTGCACCCTGGATTCCTGGAAGAGCTGTACAAAGTGCTCCGAACATCCTAGACTGGTGTTGTCTGTGTCTACAATTTCAAGATAACTACCACATTTCATCGACTTTATTCCAGGAAACAGATTCCATAATCAATGAAAAGGTCCAAACTTCTGAGAAAGAGTTTTTCTTGTTACAACATTTGTAGAGTCTTGCTTATGTTTGAGTCCCCCTACTGATCACTGTTTTGGCAAGACTGGGTGCATCTTACCAAGTTGGAAGGGAATTGTTCATGGGTTGCTCATGGGAGACATCAGGTGCCTGGGGCCTTGCCAATGTGGGAAGAGAAAAAGGAGAAAGGGAGAGGAAGGGGAGTCCTTGATTAGGGGCCAGGATTAGAATGAACTTGCCTGAGGCATGTAGGACCCCAGGGCAAACTAATCATTTGGCCCCTGGCTCAATTAGAAATTGGATTTAGTTGCTATTATCAGAAATCTGAGTGTGGTACCTTCAGGAAGAGGCTTATTCCTCTCCTACATAAAAGGAATCTGGAGGGTTTCTGTAAACTCAAAAGAGACTGAGGTTCCTTTTAGTTTTCTGGTTCACCAGCCTCGTTCATTGCTTTCCTTCTTGAAGGTTGCCTCGTGATCCAATATAGCTGCTGGTAGCTCCAGCCATTACATTCACATTCCAGGCAGCATGAAGGAGGAACCAAGGAAGGGCAAAAAAACTATTCACATCCTGTACGTTTTTAAAGCCTTCCCAGAAGTCTATACAAAATTTCTGCTTAAATCTCAGTGGTGAGAGCTCAGATGTACAAGCACACCTAGCTACAGAGGAGACTGTGCTATGTAAGGAGACAATGACAGTGATTTGACGGAAATACAAAGAATGGGGACTATTCGTAGTAACTCAGCTTCCATTTTATTGTCCTCAACAATTCTGTTCTGGCCCCCAACTTGCATACCTGCCTAGCAAAAAAAGAAACACTTTGTAAGGCACCATATTTACTACCTCTTGTTACTCAAATACTTCCCAGAAAATGTCAGAACATTTTTTCCATATATATTATACTATATTCTCCTAGAGAGAAATTCTAGTATATAGAGTTGGTTCCATGTTGACACATTTCCAAAGATAATTTAGCTTCACAGCAATGTTTAAACTCCCTTCAAAGACTGGTAGTTCAGGTACAGAAAGAGAAATGTCACATGTTCTCACTCCTATGTGAAAGCTAAAAATACGTATCTCTTGAGTAGAATGATCATTACTAGAGGTTGTGAAGGGTGAAGAGGGGAATGAAGCAAGCATGGTTAATAGGTACAAACATAATGTTAGAAGGAATAAGTTCTAGTGTTGGATAGCACAGTAGGGTGACTATAGTTAACAAGATTTATTGCATATTTCAAAATAGCTAGGAGATGTGAAATGTTTCTAACGCAAAGAAATGATGAAAGTTTGATGTGACGCTGTTCTCACTCATAGGTGGGAATTGAACAGTGAGAACACTTGGACACGGGGTGGGGAACAGCACATACTGGAGCATGTCGTGGGGTAGGGCGAGAGGGGAGGGATAGCTTTAGGAGAAATACCTAATGTAAATGATGAGTTAATGGGTGCAGCACACCAACATGGCACATGTAACAAACCTGCACATTGTGCATACGTACCCTAGAACTTAAAGTATAACAACAACAACAAAAAAAAGTTTGAGATGACAGATATCCTAATTACCTGGCCTGATTGTTACACATTGTATGCATATATCAAAGTATTACATGTATCCCATAAATATGTACAATTATTATGTATCAATAAAAAAAGACCATAGATTTTCAACACTTTCAAATTTCCAGCCCTTTAATAATAGGTCTGCGCAAAGTTAGCCCTCATCTGAATTCTTCCATTTTCAGATAAGGAGAAGTTTCACAGTTTTAGAATCTTAACAGTCTAAGTTATCTTGGAAATCCCACCTAGTCATTCAGTTATCAATAATAATTTATATTACATACATAAATTCTCATTATTATTATTGCTGTTAATAAGGTAAATAAATTTGGAAGAAAAAAGGATTGGTGGCCTGTGAAGTTACCTGGCTGATACACTTATAAGTCTGACACTGACTAGCAGACCTAGAGTCTAGTTCTTTTTTATTTTTATTTTTTATCTTTATTTTTATTTTTTTTAGATGGAGTCTTGCTCTGTTGCCAGGCTGGAGTGCAGTGGCATGATGTCTGCTCACTGCAATCTCCGCCTCCCGAGTTCAAGCAATTCTCCTATCTCAGCCTCCCGAGTAGCTGGGATTACAGGCAGGCACCATCATGCTCAGCTAATTTTTGTATTTTTAGTAGAGATGGGGTTTCACTATGTTGGCCAGGATGGTCTTAATCTGCTGACCTCATGATCGCCCACCTCGGCCTCTCAAAGTGTTGGAATTACAGGCATGAGCCACCACGCCCGGCAGATTCTAGTTCTTGCAATGGTACTGTCTGTCTGGATCCTTTATGCATTCAACAAACGTTTGTCAAACATCTGTATTGGTCAGTTTTCTCCAGAAAGACAGAACCAATAGTAAAAATATATAGATATCTGAGATGAGCTTTTAAAACATTTATTTATTTATCTATCAACATAGGCAACAACCTATGTTGCCCAGGTGGGTTCAAGCAATCTGCCCACCTTGGCCTCCCAAAATGTTGGGCTTGCAGGTGTGAGCCACTGCATCCAGTTCATTTGTATTTATTTAGAGACTGATCTCATTCTGCTGCCTAGGCTGGAGTGCAGTGGCATAATCATAGCTCACCGTAGCCTCGAACTCCCGGGCTCGAGCAATCCTCCCACCTCAACCTCCCAAGTGGCTAGAGCTACAGGCATGCACCACCACACCCAACTAATTTTTAAATTTTTTCTAGAGATGGAGTTCCCTTTGTTGCCCTGGCTGGTCTCAAACTCCTGGCCTCAAGTGATCACCCTGCCTTGGCATCCCAAAGTGTTGGGATTACAGGCATGAGTCACTGCGCTTGGCTAAGAGGGAATTTATTAGGGGAATTGGCTCACATAATTATGGAAGCTGAGAAACTCCATAACAGGCCATCTGTAAGCTGAAGACACTGGATGCTGGGAAGCTGACCTTATGGCTCAGCTCAAGTTCGAAGGCCTCAGAACCAGGGAAGTAGGTGGTGTAATTCTCAGTTTGAGGCTAAACGAATGAGAACTCAGGGGTTCACTGATGTAAGTCCTGGAGTCCAAAGGCTGGAGAGCCTGGAGTTGTTGTCCAAGGACAGGAGAAGAAGAGTGTAACCCAGGACAGGAGAAGGAGGGTGTAACCCAGGACAGGAGAAGGAGGGTGTAACCCAGGACAGGAGAAGGAGGGTGTAACCCAGGACAGGAGAAGGAGGGTGTAACCAGCTCCAGCAGCTGGATGGACACATTAGCCTCGTCTCTGTTTTTGTTCTGTCTGGGTCCCCAGACAATTGATGGTGCCCACCACACTGAGGGCAAATCTTCCCCACTCAGTCCGCTCAGACTGTCACGCTAATCTCCTCTGGAAGCATCCCCACAGACACACCCAAGACTATGCTTTACCAAGTTTGTAGATATTGCTTAATTCAGTCAAGTCAATGTCTACAATAACCATCACAACATCTAACCTACCCAAGGCATTACATGGGACACTGTGATCCCAAGAACCAACACAAGCAACGACACTGCCCTCGTGATGCTCACAGTCCAGTGGGGGTCATAGACAATGCACATGCATGGTGTAGGGTGCTGAGGGGTGGGGTGTGAAGCTCCCCAGTACCTCACTGGTAGGTCTTTGACCTCCAAGTTGGGAGCTGAAGGTCAAGTAGAAGTTATTCCGATTGTGAATAACAATGAAGTCACAAGATTAGGGGACAAAAGATCATCTGGCCACAGTGCAGAGAATGAACTGGGGAGGGACAGGTGTAGAGGCAGGGAGGCCAGGGAGGAGGCTGTTATTTTGCTTCACCCAGGAGAACAGAGGAGAGGCCGAGGCAGCGTGGGTGGAGAGAAGGGAGTGTGCCCAAAAGCTGTTGTGGAGGTGGCACCAAGAGAAGTTAGTAACTGGCTAATCAGGATGATCTGGTCAAGATGGCAGGAGGGGTTTAAACATGATGATGATATGTCACAGAGCTGGATAACACAGGGGGACAGGCCAGGACCTGGGACCACACTACCCATGGAGGCCAGTGACCCAAAGCCTGCCCCTCTTCCTGCACCATGAGGAGACCAACAAGTGACACTCCAGTCTGCACAGCCAAGCTCCGCCAATGCCCATCCAAACTAAGAACTGCCCCTGCAGCAGATGGAACCCTCCAGAGGACACACCAGTGCCAGAGGCCTGCATAGGCTCTGGAAGAAGCCTGGAGCTGTTTAGGCAGGGAATTCTGGGGTCCTGGAGCACAAGCATAGTTGAGGGGTTGGTGTGGGCTGTGATGGGATGTCCCTGTGGAAAGGGGCAAAGCCAGAAGAGAGCAGAATAGGGGCCTCAATGTCCCCCAGGACAGGGTCCCAGAAGCCCAGGCTAAGGGCAATACTGCAGGGAGAAAGCCAGATAGGGAAAGACACTGAGTTAAGTTCTGGACAGGCTGTGCTTGAAAGACCTGTGGACATGTCCAGAAAGTAGTCAGAGATCGTCATTCCGGAGCTCAGGAAAGTATGTCTCATCACATTCCCTGCAGTCAGTGTCACCCGTATAGAGCAGGATACTGCTGGGCTGTGTGATGTGGTCTTGAGGTCTTCCTTCCTGCTCCAGCACTCTCTGCACCATAAACCCTCTCCCCTCACCTCACTGCATGGCCACGTGGGAACCAAGCATGGGGAAGTCTGTCCCAGAGGCCCAACCTAGCCCCATCCACCAAATTCTTGTAATCAGTTTAACTACACAACAAAATTCAGATCAGAGTGAGGATTAGCAGAAGTAGTTCGTGAACAGTACTTTGAACTTCACAGATGAAAGCCTCCTCCCTTCCCCCATTCACACAAAGACAGCCCAAGGTATTAAATGTGACGTAAACACATTGCCACCCCCTGGCTTCTCCCCCCGATGCTAGGAGACCTTGCAGCTGGCTGCGTGATCAGTCAGCATCCCAAATTGCCTTCCCCTGTGGCATTCTACTCAGGTCTCCCAGAGGGGGGAAATGGATTCTGTCCTCAGCCCGCTGCTCCTGGAATTGCAAGCATTCAGTGAGGCTGGCCCCCACCCCTGGCTTCTCCAGGGCTCCTGCATGCAGCCCAGTGCTGCAGGGGACCATGGGACACAGACTTCCCCTCCACTATCCATCTCAGAGTGCACAGCACAGGGCCAGAGACGAGGGGCAGAGCCAGGAGGGAGGCAGAGCAGCCCTTAGTATGGCCTGGCCTGCTGCTCGCAGTTATTGTTCCCAGATGGAGACTGTCAAACCCTGTCAACCTCAGATACACACTGAGAGTGCTACATCCGCATTCCTGGAATGTGTGGCGGCCCCAGCTTCACCTTCTACAGCCCTTGATTCAATAACATGTCAAGTCCCTTCAGCCTCACCAGAGCTAAAACCTTCTCACCCACTCACTGCCTCTGCACACAGGCATTGTGGCTGTCTAAATATTTAAGCTGGACCAAGGGGAGGAGGTATATTTAGTCTGGATTGATTACACTAGTTGTTCAAGCCAACCGGGTCTCACCTGCTAGTGCCAGTTTCATAATGAGCTCTGGAAACCAAAGGCTGTTGGCTGTGCTCTTTGGGCCTTAGAACTGAGTATCATGACTGCTGTCCCAGGGGCTGGCTGCCTACAGGGAAGGAGCATGGCAATTGGGCTGGTTGCTCTTTAGTGTATGGCATGGCTGCTGGCACCACAAAAGGCCTTGCCAGAGACTGCTGGGGGTATCCTGGTGCCCTTCATTCTCCACTTGGCACACCCAGGCCATCACGCAGACCCCTCCACACCAGTCCTGGCATTGCCTGCCAGCATTGTGATGCTGCTCCCGCCTGATAGACCCTTTCTACAATGAGTCTATTCCCTTTGACTGATCTGAAAGAAATTTAATCTGCAAGTCATGAGGGTAGTTGTGGGGACAGACGAGGATACCTGGGTCCAGGGATGAAAAGCAGTTTGCTTAGGATCACACAGCAGTTGGTGATGCAGCTGTATCTATAATTCTGGACCTTTGACTTTCCAGCTGCCATGGGTTACATTGTGTCTTCTAACAAGGCACATTGAAATCCCAACTCCTGGTACTTGTGAATATGACCTTATTCGGAAATAAGGTATTTGCAGATGCAATCAAGTTGAAATGCAGTCATTAGAGCGGACCCTAACCTAGTATGACTGGTTTCCTTATAATGAGAGGGAAATTTGGACACAGACATACACAGAGGGAAGACAGCCCATATGAAGAAGGAGGCAGAGATTAGGGCTATGCAACCAGAAGCCAGGGAACACCCAGATGAAGCCTCCATGAACTGGAAGAGGCAAGGAAGGATCCTCCCCTAGAGGTCTTGGAGGGAGTATGGCCCTGCCCACCATCTTGATTTTAGACTTCTAACATCCAGAACTGTGAGAGAAGGAATTTCTGTTGTTTTATGCCACCCAGTTTGTGGCATTTTGTTACAGCAGTCCTAGAAAACTCATACCATCCAACAGCATCTCTGATACAAGAACTGGGTGAAATTCTAGAAAATGCGGTTCCTTGGAAGTGATGAGAGATAGCTCATTGTGGGTTTCAGATTCAAGAGTATCTACCAGGTCATGTTGAATATGTGAGTCATCTCTGAGAAGAACTTGATGTTCTGTGCCTCCTGTTACCTGAGAAAAGCCTTCCCTCTAGGCCCAGTGATATGGACTCCTCTCCTCCTAAAGTATAATTTGTGAATTAATGTAAAATCATCCTTCTGATGATTTCATGTAGGTAGCCTTCCCATCTGAGGGATTTCAACACACTTACCAAATACCGTGACCCTTAGGAGTGGCCTCTGGGGTTAGGAATTCCTGCTTTTCATCTGCCCTGTAACCTCCCCCAGTCTAAATGCCTTCATTAAACTGAGCCATTTAGTCTTGTGGATTCAGAAAAAATGATAAGAACTGGCATAGAAAACACTAGGGATCTGGTTTTGGACTGACTGTGGGCTGTGGGTTTGGGCAAATAGGGCTTTGCAATTGACCTCAATGTTTATCCCAATTCTCAAGACACAGAGATTATGAGCTGGCAATTTTCCGAGAATCCATTAGTCTACTCCTTGAGCCTGTGATGATGTTTCTTACAAGACAATTAGCAGTTTTTTGCATCCAGGGAGAGCTGTGTTCATGCCCTGACACCCAGCAATGCCAATCCAAGAGAACCCTCATGCCTGTGGCCTTCTGCCAGCCTCACACATCAGCTGAGGTTGGCTCCCCAAGCCCTGGGTCTCCTGGTTGCATCACTTTGGGAATAACCATACAAATAAATATGTTCAATATTTGTGCCTCACTGCCCCTCGCTGAAGCTTCTTGTTTACCATGGAAGAGCCAAGAATCTAAATGCATCAAGAGACAGTTCTCTCCACCCCGCAAGGCGTGAGTTGCACTAAGTGGAAGCATACTTTCTCTGTCTTCCCAAACCAATGCGTGGAACCAATTTAAAACCTCATAATCATGCAATCCATGTGCAGAAACTCCCCTGCATGCTTTAATGTTCCTGCCAAAAAGAACATAATGTTCTTGCCTGTGTATTAAGATAAGCGTTGCACTCCAAGGGCAATAGGTTTAAACAGCTGGTCACTGGCTACACCAATTATAGTATAGTCATACACGGCAACCTGTGTAGCCACAGAAAGTCATGCTTGGGAAGAAATTTCGTGACATGGGAAAATGTTTATGGTCTGTTATTAAGTGAAAAAAAAGCTGTTTACAAAACAGAATGCATAGTATGGAACCGATTATACAAAAATTATGCCTATATCCATAAACAATCTGGAAGGCTCTACTTCAAAATGTAAATGCTGGTGGAATACTCAGGGCCATGAGTGTACAATGGCCCAGTTTGTGCAGGACGCAAGGGTACCACTTGAGACAATAAGCAGTGGCTGGCATCTTGGCACAGGCTGTTCCTGCTGGAAAGGTCCATCTTTTTCTAATCATACAATGGCACCTTATAGGCTAGTGGGGACTGCAGGTGATTTTCATTTTTATTCTATGTGCTTTCTCATGTTTTCCAAAACTTCTTCAATGAGTATGTCCTACTTCTGTATTAACTTTAAAAAACAATACATAGTATAACTTTTTTTTTTTTTTTTTTTTTTTTTTTTTGAGACAGGGTCTCACTCTGGTCGCCCAGGCTGGAGTGCAGTGGCACAATCTCAGCTTACTGCAGCTTTGACCTCCTGGGCTCAGGTGATCCTCCCACCTCAGCCTCCCAAATAGCTGGTGCACACCACTACTCTCCCAGCTAAATGTTTTGTATTTTCAGTAGAGATGGGGTTTCACCAGGTTGCACAGGCTGGTCTAGAACTCCTGGGCTCAAGGGATCCACCCACCTTGGCTTCCCAAAGTGCTGGGATTACAAGCGTGAGCCACCACTCTCAGCCCCAATTTTTAAAAGATAGATAATTGGTGGAAATTTAAACATGATGGAATATTTGATGATATAAAGGAATTATTTTTAAGTGTGCAAATGGTATTGTGGTTATATTTTTAAAAGTCATTAGTTTCTAGTGATGCATATAGAAAGGTATATAGGTGAAATGATACAATGTCTGGGGTTGACCTGGAAATAATACGGGAGGTAGTTAAGTGGGAGGGAGTATAGCATGAGAAAGTTGCAAATTAACCGTTGTTGAAGCTGAGTGCTCGGTGCATGGGAGTTTTTAATTCTATTTTGTCGATTTGTGTATAGATAACAAATTGCCGTAATACAAAGCTAAAATCAAAACAGAAAATTGGTTTAGATCATTGTATTAGTCAGGGTTCCCCAGAGAAAAAGATCATATAAAAAATATATATATATATAAAAAGATCATATAAAAAATATATATATATATGTCACGGGGGGTGATTGATTTTAAGGAAATAGTTCACATGATTACAGAGTCGGGCCCACAAGCTGGAAAGCCAGAAAGACCCGATATTGCAGTTCAAGTCTGATGGCTGCCTGCCACAGAATTCCCTCTACTGCAAAGATTGATAAGCAGCAAGTCTTGTCTCCACTGAGACAAAAAAGAGGGAAAAGGATTAACTTACAGCGGGAAGAATTGAATTTAGCTGCATGGGAAAACTGAGTGCAGTTGATCCCTGAACAACACAGATTTGAACTATGTCCGTCCACATAGACATAGGGTTGTTTTTTTTTTTTTTTCATCCAAACGTTGGCCAAAAATACAGTACTGGCAGGATGCGAAAGCTGTGTATATGGAGGGCTGCCTTTTGGCATGCACAGGTTCCACAGGGCTGACGGAAGGACTTGAGTATATACAGATTTTGGTATATGCAGTGGTCCTAAAATCAATCCCTCATGTATACTGAAGGGACAATTGTACCAGTAAGAGAATGTTCAATACCCAGAGAGTTGCTGTATTAGCTAGGATGCTTTCAGCTGTGAGTTAAAAAAAAAAAAAAAATCGAACGCTGGTTTAAACTATATGGACGTTCGTCAATTAGTTAACAGGTAGTCAATTAGACAGGAAGTTTCAGGGTTGGTTCAGCAACCAGTGATGATATCAAGAAGCCAAGTGCTTTTCAATCTCTGTTTCTTTCCTCCTTTTTATTTTTGAGTAGATTGTTAGTTTTTTCAACTGTAAACCCATTGCCTTATGGTTGCAAAATGGCTACAGAGCTCCAAACATCACAATCTTATGTGTCCACAACCAAATGCAGGGCACAGAAGGAGCAAAACAAGAGAGAGTTCTCCTTCCTTCCTTGTTTCCTTCCCAAGAAGGAAAATTCTTGGTCAGAAGCCTCTCAGCAGACTTACCTTCGTATCTACTGGCATCTTGTTGGGATTTGATTGCATGACTGCCTCTAGCACCAAAGGAGACTGGGAAGATGAGCACCTGGTTCTTTCAGGCTCTTTGGGAAGAAAGACAAAGTCTGGGAGTGGCTGCTGTGCAACCCACAAACAGTGGTTGCCATGCTGCCATGGTTGTGAAAAGGAGTTTTGGTATATCTTTCCTCATTATTAAAATAATTTTTGCTAACTCTAGAAAAATTGAAAAATACAGGAAATTACCTATAACTACATGACCCAAAGAAATCCACTGACATTTTGGTGTCTGAGGACACCAAATTTTTTTTTATTGGGTACATGAAGCCAAGTGGAGACAGAGGAAAGAGGATCTAACCCAGGCCTTGAAGGTCTTGTAGACTTGTGAGTCAAAGTAAAAGGCTCTTCCTTGACTTTAACATTCTTCTTCTCAGGAACATAGAGAGAGGATTGAGATCAAATTTATCTGTTACACATTGTGGCAAGACAAACCACCCTAAAACTTAGTGGCTGAAACAACAACCATTTCTTATTGTTCAGGATTGTGTGAGTCAGGAGGTTGTGCCAGCCTCAGCATACAGACTGCTTTACATGGTGTTTGCTGGTTCACTCACACAGCTGTCCTCAGCTGGCATTTCACTGGGCTGGAGATCCAAGACAACCTCACTCATCTATCCTGGGCTGTGGTGTTGACTTTCAACTGAGACGCCTCGGTTTTTCTTCCTGTGACCTCTCTGGATTCATTTTGTCTCATCCTCCAGGGCCTTCCTTTTCAGATGTTTTTCCCTCCAGCAGAAGAGCCTTGAGTTCTTTACATGGTGGCTGCTTTTCCTAAATGAAAACAGAAACTAAAAACTTCTTGGCCGGGCATGGTGGCTCATCCTTATAATTCCAGCACTTTAGGAGGCCAAGGTGGGCAGATCACTTGAGGTCAGGAGTTCAAGACCAGCCTGGACAATATGGTGAAACCCCATCTCTACTAAAAATACAAGAATTAGCTGGGCATGGTGGCAGGCACCTGCAATCCCAGCTACTCAGCTACTAGGGGGACTGAGGCACAAGAATCACTTGAACCTGGGAGGAGGTTGTTGCAGTGAGCCAAGATTGCACCACTGCACTCCAGCCTGGGCAACAGAGCGAGACTGTGTCTCAAACAAAACACAAAAAATAAACAAACAAACAAACAAACAAACTAAAAGCTTCTTGAGGTCAGGCCTTGGCAGTCCAAGAACATCATTTCCACCCTGTTTAAATCAACTGATGCAAGTCACAAAGGGCAGCCCAGATTTAAGGGGAAAGGAATAGGCCCTTCCTCTTGATGGAGGAGAGGCTAAGGGCATGCCGGATGGGAGAGACTGTTGTAAGCATCTCTGAAACAATCTACCACATACGGCAATAGGTCTGCCCAGGATTAGAGAAGTTAAAACACATGGACACACACAAACATGTCATTATAGCAAATCCATTAAAATTCTAAACTGAAAACTGTTTCACCTTTGGCAGCTGTCTGAATGCTTCAACAGTGACATTCTATATTTCAAATGACAACTTTCAAGTTTGTTAAGGAATCTCTGTCAATCATTCATGAGAGTGTTAATAGCACTAACCCCAGAGCTAGAATGCCCGGATTTAATTCCAGCTTCATTACATTTAGCCCTTTGACATGGGACAAGTTATTTACTTTTGTCCTGTTTGTAAACCGGGAGTGGTGAGGATTAAATGAGTGGATATATAAGAAATACTCAGAGCAGTGCCTGGCACAGAGCAAACACAATGTATGTTTATATCGTTATATCCATTCACAGCAATAGTAGGTTTCTTTTCTGTGGTGTTACCAAATATGTGTTTTATAGAGTAGCAGGTATGTTTTCTCAACTTGCATTTTGTTTTACTTTATTTATTTATTTATTTTGAGACATAGTCTTGCTCTGTTGCCCAGGCTGGAATCCAGTGGCACAATCTCGGCTCACTGCAACCTCCACCTCCTGCACTCAAGTAATTCCTCTCACCTCAGCCTCCCGAGTAGCTGGGTCTAGAGGTGTGTGCAACCACACCCAGTTAATTTTTGTACTTTTTTATAGTGATGGGGTTTCACCATGTTGCCCAGGCAGGTCTCAAATTCCGGAGCTCAAGTGATCCACTCGCCTCAACCTCCCAAAGTGCTGGGATCACAGGTGTGAGCCATCATGCCTGGCCTTAACCTGGAGTTTAAACAACAAATAATCAATGTCTCCTCTTGCTAGACCCCTCAGGAGCATCCAACACAGTCTACCGTTCTCTCTTTTTTGTTGATTCATGCTCTTCTTTTGGCCTTCATATGCTGCACTCTCGTGGTTTTCCTCCTACAGCTCTGACACATTCTCCAGTTTCTTGCTGCTCCTCCTCCTATACCTAGTCTCCAGACATTGGAGGAGCTGCTGGGCCCTCTTCCCTCCTCATTTTAAACTCTCTTATAGATGCATGTATCCATTCCCACGTATTTCAGTATCATCTAATATGCTAAAATTCCCAAATGTGTGTCTTAGCTAGAACTCTCCGCTGAGCTCCCAAATCCTATACCAACTGCCTCACGGACATCTCTACTTGGACATCACACAGATATCACAAACCTCACATCTGCCAACTGAGCTTCTTCTACCAATCCCCACACCCCAGCACCTGTCCCTCTCCCAGTCTTCCCCATCTCAATAAAGGCACTTCCACATGCTCTGCTGCTAAAGCCAGAAACATGGGGGTCATTGTTATTCCTAACACCTCCCTCCAACTCCTTCACCCGTCCTGCCAAATCTGTTAGACCAAATAATATGAAATTTCCATCTTTGTAGGAAAAAAAAAAAGTCAGCTGGGCATGGTGGCTCACACCTGTAATCCCAGCACTTTGGGAGGCTGAGGTGGGTCAGGAGTTCGAGACCAGCCTGGCAAACATGGCAAAACCCCATCTCTATTAAAACTACACTGGGTGTGGTGTCACGTGCCTGTAATTCCAGCTATTAGGGAGGTTGAGGCAGAGAATCGCCTGAACCCGGGAGGCGGAGGTTGCAGTGAGCCAAGATAGCGCCACTGCACTCCAGCCTGGGTGACAGAGAGAGACTCCATCTCAAAAAAAAAAAAAAAAAGGCCAAATATGGACAATTTCATAGTGTTCACTAACACTTTATTTTTCCTTTTTTTGAGACAGACTCTCACTCTGTTACCCAGGCTGCAGTGCAATGGCACAATCTCGGCTCGCTGCAACCTCTGCCTCCCTGGTTCAAGTGATCCTCCTGCCTCAGCCTCCCAAGTGGCTGGGTAGCTGGGATTACAGGTGCCTGCCACCACACCCAGCGAATTTTTTTTATACGTTTAGTAGAGACGGGGTTTCATCATGTTGGCCAGGCTGGTCTCGTGAACTCTTGGTCTCACATGATCTGCCCACCTCAGCCTCCCAAAGTGCTAGTATTACAGGTGTGAGCCACTGTGCCCCAGCCTCAAACTAATACTTTCAAAACACCTCTCAAATCTGTTCACTTTTCTCATCTTCACTGACATGTCACCAATAAGGCCACCATAGACCTCTGTCAAGACTTTCCAACCACTTACCTTGCTTTCTGAAGAGGCCACTTTTCATACGTAGACAGTGCAAATTGTTGACAGTTTGCATTGAATCATGTCACTCCCTTGCATAAGAGCCCTTGGTGTCTTCTTCAGCCCTGTCTCGCGCCACCCCTCCCCATCCACACAGGCAATTTGTCTCTCATATTTCCATTTCTCATATTTCCTCAGTACTTTTCCAGCTGAGGTCTGATGTGAAGCCCACCCCCTGCCTGGAACCCTCTCCCCATCAGTCTTTCTCTGATTTTTTCCTGCTCATCTGCTCTGACCTGTCCTCAGGATCTCCATTCCAACTTAAAGCGGGCCTGCCTTTTGGTCTTTCCTAGCATGATAACCTATTATTTCCTGTTTTTCCCCCTTTCCCATTCTCTTTTTAAAAAGTTTGTATTGTACGTATTTAAGGTATACATGATACTTTTATATACATACACAAAGTGAAATGATGACTACAAGCAAGCAAACTAACACATCCATCACCTCACCTAGTTACTTCTTTACCCTGTTGTTTCTCTCATAGCACTTATCACACGTTGTTACTATGTGCTTATTAGTATTTGTCTAAAGCCTATTTTCCCTGCTTCAGTGTAATCTCCATAGGTACAGAACAAGATGGATTCTTTTTTGTTTACTGTTGTGTACTTAGCATCTCAGATATAGAGGGCTCAGTAAATATTTGGTGAATGAATAAATGAGTTCAAAGGCTGTCAAGACACTGCTATTTCTGGGGATTCGTGTTCCCAGGTAGATATCCCAGGCCACATTTCTCCATGTGATTCACCAATTTTGTTTTCCCAGTGTTTTCTTTCCTTTTTACTTCTGATTGTTGCACTAAATTAAAGGGGAGATTGCCTTTTTGCTAAATTTTCTTTTCTTTTCTTTTCTTTTTTTTGAGACAGAGTCTCGCTCTGCTGTGCATGCTGGAGTGCAGTGGCGCAATCTTGGCTCACTGCAACCTCTGCCTCCCAGGTTCGAGCAATTCTCCAGCCTCAGCCTCCCAAGTAGCTGGGATTACAGGCGTGTGCCACCATGCCTAGCTAATTTAATTACTTTTCTTGAAAATGTAATGAACTGAAAGGATCTAACTTTTTAGATCTATTCCACTGAAGGCTAACTTTATAGTTTTAAATTTTACATTTAGATTTATGAATATTTTTAACTTTTATGTAAGCTGTGATGGTTGGGTTAAAGTTTTTTCTTTATCTCTTTCTCCTTTCTTTCCTTTCTCTCTCTCTTTCTCTTCCTTTCTTTCTCTTTCTTTTTTCTGTCTTCCTTCCTTTCTTTCTTTCTTTCTCTTTCTTTCTTTCTCTTTCTTTCTTTCTCTTTCTTTCTTTCTCTTTCTTTCTTTCTCTTTCTTTCTTTCTCTCTCTCTTTCTTTCTCTCTCTCTTTCTTTCTTTCTTTCTCTCTCTCTCTCTCTCTCTCTCTCTCTCTCTCTCTCTCTTCTTTCTTTCTTTCTTTCTTTCTTTCTTTCTTTCTTTCTTTCTTTCTTTCTTTCTTTCTTTCTTTCTTTCTTTCTTTCTTTCTTTCTTTCTTTCTTTCTTTCTTTCTTTTCTTGCCTATGGATATTCACTTGTCCAAACTGCATTTGTTAAAAGGCTGTCCTTTCTCCTTTGAATTGCCTTTGTGAAAAATCAGTTAGATATATTTGTGTGAGTCTAATTCTAAACTCTCATTTCTTTTCTATTGAGCTATGTGTCTCTCTTTGCTAGTACTCACAATTGCTTCACTGCTTTGATGACTATAGCTTTGGAGTAAGTATTAAAATTGGATAGTATGATTTCCCTAAACATTTTCTGCTTTGTCAGAATTGTTTTGGTTATCTTACTTTTTTGCCCCCCCATATAAAATTTAGCATCAGCTTGTCTCTATCTTTTTAATAATTCTGTTACAATTTTGATTGAAATGACATTAAATCTGTACATCAATTGGAGACAACTGACATCTTTACTATATTGAGTCTTCCAATCTATGAGCATGGTATGTCTTTCCATTTATTTAGGTCTTCTTTGATTTCTTTTTTATCTGTGTTTTGTAGTGATCATCATACATGTCCTGTGATGTTAGATTTATACCTAGGTGTTTTATTTTGGGAGTAACTACTGTCAATGGCATTTTTTTAAAGTTTTGATTTCCAGTTGTTCATTGCTAAAATAAAGAAATAGAGTTGACTTTTGTGTGTTTATTTTGCATCCTGCAAACTTGCCAAACTCACTTATTAGTCCTTGGATTTTGTTGTTGTTGTTGTTATCAGAATCCTTGAACTTTCTTTTTTATTTTTAATTTTACTTTAAGTTCTGGGATACATGTGCTTAAAGTGCAGGTTTGTTACATAGGCATACATGTGCCATGGTGGTTTGCTGCACCTATCAACCAATCATCTCGGTTTTAAGCTCCGCATGCATTAGGTATTTGTCCTAATGCTTGCCCTCCCCTTTATCCCCACCCCCGAATAGGCCCCAGTGTGTGATGTTCCCCTCCCTATGTCCATGTGTTCTCTTTGTTCAGCTCCCACTTATGAGTGAGAACATGCAGTGTTTGGTTTTCCGTTCCTGTGTTAGTTTGCTCAGGATGATCATTTCCAGCGTCATCAGTGACCCTGCAAAGGACATGAACTCATCCTTTTTTTGGCTGCATAGTATCATGGTGTATGTGTGCCACATTTTCTTTATCCAGTCTATCACTGATAGACATTTGGGTTGGTTCCAAGTCTTTGCTATTGTAAATAGTGCTGCAATAAACATGCGTGTGCATGTGTCTTTATAGTAGAGTGATTTATACTCCTTTGGGTATATACCCAGTAATGGGATTGCTGGGTCAAATGGTATTTCTGGTTCTATATCCTTGAAGAATCACCACACTGTCTTCCACAATGAATAAACTAATTTACACTCCCACCAACAATGTAAAAGTCTTCTTATTTCTCTACATCCTCACCAGCATCTGTTGTTTCCAGACTTTTTAATGATTGCCATTGTAACTGACGTGAGGTGGTATCTCATTGTGGTTTTGATTTGCATTTCTCTAATGTTAAGTGATAATGATAAGCTTTTTTAAATATGTTAGTTGGCCTCATAAATGTCTTCTTTTGAGAAGTGTCTGTTCATATCCTTTGCCCACTTTTTGATGGGTTTGCTTTTTTTCTTGTAAATTTGTTTAAGTTCCTTGTAGATTCTGGATATTAGCCCTTTGTCAGATGGGTAGATTGCACAAATTTTCTCCCATTCTGTAGATTGCCTGTTCACTCTGATGATAGTTGCTTTTGCTGTGCAGAAGCTCTTTAGTTTAATGAGATCCCATTTGTCAATTTTGGCTTTTGTTGCAATTGCTTTTGGTGTTTTAGTCGTGAAGTCTTTGCCATGCCTATGTCCTCAATGGTATTGCCTAGGTTTTCTCCTGGGGTTTTTATAGTTTTAGGTTTTATGTTTAAGTGTTTAATTCATCGTGAGTTAATTTTTTGTATAAGGCGTAAGGAAGGGGTTCAGTTTCAGTTTTCTGTATATGGCTAGTCAGTTTTCCCAGTACCATTTATTACATAGGGAATCCTTTCCCCATTGCTTGTCTTTGTCAGGTTTGTCGAAGATCAGATGGTTGTAGATGTGTGGTGTTATTTCTGAGGCTCTGTTCTGTTCCATTGGTCTATATCTCTGTTTTGGTAACAATACCATGCTGTTTTGGTAACTGTAGCCTTGTAGTATAGTTAGAAGTCAGGTAGCATGATACCTCCAGCTTTGTTCCTTTTGCTTAGGATTGACTTGGCTATATGGGCTCTTTTTTCATTCCATATGAAATTTGAAGTAGTTTTTTCTTATTCTGTGAAGAAAGTCAATAGTAGCTTGATGGGAATATCATTGAATCTATAGATTACTTTAGGCAGTATGGCCATTTTCATCATATTGATTTTTGTTATCCATGAGCATGGAATGTTTTTCCATTTGTTTGTTTCCTCTCTTATTTCCTTGAGCAGTGGTTTGTAGTTCTCCTTGAAGAGGTCCTTCAAGTCCCTTATAAGTTGTGTTCCTAGGTATTTTATTTTCTTTGTAGCAATTATGAATGGGAGTTCTCTCATAATTTGGCTCTCTGCTTGTCTATTATTGGTGTATAGGAATGCTTGTGATTTTTGCATGTTGATTTTGCATCCTGATACTTTGCTGAAGTTGTTTATCAGCTTAAAGAGTTTTGGGGCTGAGACAATGGATTTTCTAAGTATATAATCATGTCATCTGCAAAGAGAGGCAATTTGATTTCCTCTCTTCCTATTTGAATACGCTTTATTTCTTTTTGCCCGACTGCTCAG
Organism: Macaca nemestrina; assembly: GCF_043159975.1. Taxonomy (NCBI): domain Eukaryota; kingdom Metazoa; phylum Chordata; class Mammalia; order Primates; family Cercopithecidae; genus Macaca; species Macaca nemestrina. Next base: position 115,776,572 of record NC_092127.1, on the reverse strand, counting down.
GCCAGAACTTCCAATACTATGTTGAATAGGAGTGGTGAGAAAGGGCATCCTTGCCTTGTGCTTGTTTTCAAAGGGAATGCTTCCAGTTTTTGCCCATTTAGTATAATATTGGCTAAGGATTTGTCATAAATAGCTCTTATTATTTTGATGTATGTTCCATTAATACCTAATTTATTGAGCCTTTTTAGCATGAAGGAGTGTTGAATTTTATTGAAGGCCTTTTCTGCATCTGTTGAGATAATCATGTGATTTTTGTCATTAGTTCTGTTTATGTGATGGATTATGTTTATTGATTTGTGTATGTAGAACCAGCCTTGCATCCTGGGCATAAAGCTGACTTGATCGTGGTGGATAAGTTTTTTGATGTGCTGCTGGATTCAGTTTGCCAGTATTTTATTGAGGATTTTCGCATCAATGTACATCAGCGATATTGGCCTGAAATTTTCTTTTTATTTTGTGTCTCTGCCAGGTTTTGGAATCAGGATGATGCTGGCCTTATAAAATGAATTTGGTAGAATCCCTCTTTTTTTATTGTTAGTAATAGTTTCAGAAGGAATGGTAGTAGCTCCTCTCTGTACCTCTGGTAGAATTCCGCTGTTAATCCATCTGGTCCTGGGATTTTTTTTTTGGTTGGTAGGCTATTAATTGCTGCCTCAATTTCAGAAGTTGTTATTGGTCTATTCAGGGATTCAACTTTTGCCTGGTTTAGTCTTGGAGGGTATATGTGCCTAGGAATTTATCCAGGAATTTATCCATTTCTTCTGGATTTTCTAGTGTATTTGTGTAAAGGTGTTTATAGTATTCTCTGATGGTAGTTTGTATTTCTGTGGGATCGTTGGTGCTATCCCCTTTATCATTTTTTATTGTGTCTATTTGATTCTTCTCTCTTTTCTTCTTTATTAGTCTGGCTAGCTGTCTATCTGTTTTGTTAATCTTTTCAAAGAAACCAGCTCCTGGATTTATTGATTTTTTGAAAGGTTTTTCATGTCTCTATATCTTTCAGTTCTGCTCTGATCTTAGTTATTTCTCACCTTCTGCTAGCTTTTGAATGTGTTTGCTCTTGCTTCTCTAGTTCTTTTAATTGTGATGGTAGGGTGTCGATTTTAGATCTTTCCTACTTTCTGATGTGGGCATTTAATGCTATAAGTTTCCTTCTAAACACTGCTTTAGCTGTGTCCCAGAGATTCTGGTATGTTGTATCTTTGTTCTCATTGGTTTCAAAGAACATCTTTATTTCTGCCTTCACTTCGTTATTTACCCAGTAGTCATTCAGGAGCAGGTTGTTAAATTTCCGTGTAGTTGTGCGGTTTTGAGTGAGTTTTTTAATCCTGAGTTTTAATTTGATTGCACTGTGGTTGGAGAGGCTGTTTGTTATTATTTCCATTCTTTTGCATTTGCTGAGGAGTGTTTTACTTCCAATTATGTAGTCAATTTTTAGAATAACTGCTATGTGGTGCTGAAAAGAATGTATATTCTGTTGATTTGGGGTGGAGAGTTCTGTAGATATGTATTAGGTCCACTTGGTCCAGTGCTGAGTTCAAGTTCTGAATATCCTTGTTAATTTTCTGTCTTGTTGATCTGTCTAATATTGACAGTGGAGTGTTAAAGTCTCCCACTATTATTGTATGGAAGTCTAAGTCTCTTTTTAGGTCTCTAGGAACTTGCTTTATGAATCTGGGTGCTTCTGTATTGGTTGCATATGTATTTAGGAAAGTTAGCTCTTCTTGTTGCATTGATCCCTTTACCATTATGTAATGCCCTTCTTTATCTTTTTTGATCGCTGTTGGTTTAAAGTCTGTTTTATCAGAGACTAGGATTGAAATCCCTGCTTTTTTTTTTTTCTTTCCATTTGTTTGGTAAATATTCCTCCATCCCTATATTTTGAGCTTAATTTGCCAGTCCGTGTCTTTCAATTGGGGCATTTAGCTCATTTACATTTAAGATTAATATTGCTATGTGTGAATTTGATCCTGTCATCATAATGCTAGCTGGTTATTTTGCACATTAGTTGATGCAGTTTCTTCATAGTGTCCTTGGTCTTTATATTTTGGTGTGTTTTTGCAGTGGCTGGTACCGGTTTTTCTTTTCCATATTTACTGTTTCCTTCAGGAGTTCTTGTAAGGCAGGCCTGGTGGTGCCAAAATCCCTCAGCATTTGCTTGTCTGTAAAGAGTTTTATTTCTCCTTCACTTATGAAACTTAGTTTGGCTGGATATGAAGTTCTGGTCTGAAAATTCTTTTCTTTAAGAATGTTGAATATTGGCCCCCACTCTCTTCTGGCTTGTAGGGTTTCTGCAGAGATATTCACCATTAGTGTGATGGGCTTCCCTTTATAGGTAACCTGACATTTATCTCTGGCTGCCCTTAACATTTTTTCCTTCATTTCAACCTTGGAGAATCTGAAAATTATGTGTCTTGGGGTTACTCTTCTCGAGCAGTATCTTAGTGGTGTTCTCTGTACATCCTGAATTTAAATGTTGGCCTGTCTTGCTAGGTTGGGGAAGTTCTCCTGGATAATATCCTGAAGTGTGTTTTCCAACTTGGTTCCATTGTCCCCATCACTTTCAGTGACCCCAATCAATTGTAGGTGTGGTCTTTTCACATAGTCCCATATTTCTTGGAGGCTTTGTTCATTTCTTTTCAATCTGTTTTCTCTAATCTTGTCTTCATGCCTCATTTTAGTAAGCTTATCTACAATCTCTGATATCCTTTCTTTTGCTTGATCAATTCAGCTGTTGATACTTGTGTATGCTTCACGAAGTTCTCATGCTGTGTTTTGCAGCTCCATCAGGTAATTTATGTTCTTCTTTAAACTGGTTATTCTAGTTAGCAGTTCATCTAACCCTTTGTCAAGATTCTTAACTTCCTTGCATTGGGTTAGAACATGCTCCTTTAGCTCAGAGAAGTTTGTTATTACCCACCTTCTGAAGCCTACTTCTGTCAACTTGTCAAACTCATTCTCTCTCCAGTTTTGTGCCCTTGCTGGAGAGGAGTTGCAATCATATGGAGGAGAAGAGGTATTCTGGTTTTTGGAATTTTTGGCCTTTTTGTGCTGGTTTTTCCTCATCTTTGAGGATTTATCTACCTTTGATCTTTAAGGTTGATGACCTTTGGATGGAGTTTCTCTTTGGGGATTCCTTTTGTTGATGTTTATGTTATTGCTTTCCGTTTGTTAGTTTTTCTTCTAGCAGTCAGGCCCCTCTTCTGCAGGTCTGCCACAGTTTGCTGGAGGTCACTCCAGACTCTATTTGCCTGTGTATCACCAGTCGAGGCTGCAGAATAGCAAAGATTGTTGCCTGCTCCTTCCTCTGGAAGCTTCATCCCACAGGAGCACTGGCCTGATGCCAACTGGAGCTCTCCTGTATGAGGTGTCTGTCAATCCCTGTTGGGAGGTCTCTCCCAGTCAGGAGGAATGGGGGTCAAGGACCCACCTGAGGAGGCAGTCTGTCCCTTAGCAGAGCTTGAGCACTGTGCTGGGAGAACTCTACTTGTCAGGATTTACTGCTCTCTTCAGAGCTGGCAAGCAGGTATGTTTAAGTCCACTGAAGCTATGCCCACAGCATCTCCTTCCCCCAGGTGCTCTGTCCCAGTAAGACGGAAGTTTTATCTATAAGCCCCTGACGGAGGCTGCTGCCTTTCTTTCAGAGATGCCCTGCCCAGTGAAGAGGAATCTAGAGCAGCAGTCTGGCCACAGCCACTTTGCCACACTGTGTTGAGTTCTGCCCAGTCTGAACTTCCAGGCCTTTTGAGCATGGTCAAGGGAAAACCGCCTACTCAAGCCTCAGTAATGGCAGAGGCCCCTCCCCCGACCAAGCTTGATCGTCCCAGGTTGACTTCAGACTGCTGTGCTGGCTGTGAGAATTTCAAGCCAGTGGTTATTAGCTTGCTGGGCTCTGTGGGAGTGGGACCCGCTGGGTGAGACCACTTGGTTCCCTACCTTCAGTCCCCTTTCTAGGGGAGTGAACAGTTCTGTTTTGCTGGGGTTCCAGGCACCACTTGGGTAAAAAAAAAAAATAAAAATAAGAAAAAAAAATAACCTCCTGCAGCTAGCTTGATGTCTGCCCAAACAGCTGCCCAGTTTTGTGCTTGAAACCCAGGGCCCTGGTGGTGTAGGCACACAAGAGAATCTCCTGGTCTGTGGATTGCAAAAAATGTGGGAGAAGCATAGTATCTGGGCTGGATAGTACAGTCCTTCATGGCTTCCCTTGGCTGGGAAAGGGAGGTTCCCCCACTCCTTGCACTTCCCAGGTGAGGCAACACCCCACCCTGCTTCTGCTTGCCCTCTGTGGGGTGCACCCACTGCCTAACCAGTCCCATTGAGATGAACAGGGTACCTCACTTGGAGATGTGGAAATCACCCGCCTTCTGCATTGGTCTCATTGGGAGCTGCAGACTGGATGTCTTCCTATTTGGCCATCTTGCCAGCAACCCACAGATTCCTTGAACTGTCTATGTAAACAGTCATGTCATCTGCAAACAGTTTTTTTTTTTTCCTTTTCAATCTGTATGGCTATTTTTTTTTCTTGCCTTGTTGCACTGGCTAGAACCTTTCAACATAATGATGAACAAGAACATTGAGAATGGAAAACCTTATCTTGTTCCCAATCCTGAAGAGAAAGCATTCTGTCTTTCACCATTAAGTACATTAAGTATGATGCTAGTCATAGGTTTTTGTAGATATCCTTTATCAGATTGAGGAAGTTTCCTTCTCTTTCTAGTTTGCTGAGTGTTTATAATTAAAGCTAGTAAAATTAGATATCAAAATTTGGATTGGTTTCTATTCTTAGTTTTCTGAATGTTTTTATGAGTGGATGTTGAATTTTGTCAAGTGCATTTTTTACATCAATTGATATGATCATGTGGTTTTTCTTCTTTCGACTGTTAGTACAATGTAACACATGATTTGATTTTTGAATATTAAATCAGTAGTCTCAAACAGCTGTTTTATTATTCTTTTTTATAAATTGCTGGATTAAGTTAACCAATATTTTGTTTAAATTTTTTGTGTCTATGTTCATGAATAGAATTGATGTATAATTTTATTTTCTCAAACTGTCTGCTATTTCTGGTTTGCAATCAAGGTATTGATGGCCTCATAAGTTATTTGCAGGGTTTCCACCAAGTTTATCTTTACATGTAATGAATTTTTTCAAATAGTTCTTTATGAGCCCCAAGTGGCACTTGTTCTTTAACACCAGGGTAAAATATAGTACATTCTAGTCCACTTCTGTTATGGAGTATTCTAGTTCACTCAACAATAAGTTACTATATGTAACGTACATGAAATATAAATTCAATTAATCAATTAGTTAATAAGTATTTATTCAGCAACTATGATGTAGTTAGGCATTACCCTAGGAGCTGTCAGGGATTCAAGAGAAATAAAACTCCGATTCTATCTACAAAGAATTTGCCATCCTTCAAATAGTTAGAATAAAATTAAATATACTACTCCAGAAAGTATCCAACCCTGAACAGACTTTGCTTCAGAATCCTACAGGATCTCAGGTTTATGACCATAATATTGATTAGCATTGAACTTTATGGCTCAAGTGCTGCATCTCTTCCCACGTCCTCCCTTAATGCTCTTTCTCAAGCACCAAGAGCTTATTTAATGCTCCCAAGAAGCCTGACAGGTATGTAATTTGGGTCTTTACTATCATTTTCATTTTGTCTTCATTTTTTCCTGCGTACAAAAATATTAAAGATTTTTTATTTTAATTAACAAAATATAAAAAGTAGAAAATGGAAATGTCCTATAATTTTATACCCAAAGGTAAGAGGTTGATATGTATATTATTCTGATTTGTTGTGTGGTCCTTAAATAAGATTTTTTTTAACTCTTTTCTGTAGCATGAAATCTAAAACCAGATACAGCAGGTTGATACAGCAACCCCACAAGTGTCATTTAAATTATAGCTATGGACACAGATTTTTTTTTTTTTTTTTTTTTTTTTTTTACAAAACTCTATAGGCATATGATATGGTTTGTATCTATGTCCCCACCAAATCTCATGTTCAAATGAAATCCCCAGTGTTGGAGGTGGGTCCTTGTGGGAGGTGATTGGATCATGGGGTGGTCCTTTAGGAATGGTTTAGCACCATCTCCTGGTGCTGTTCTCATGAGAGTGAGCAAGTTCTGTTAAGATCTGGTTGTTTAAAAGCATGCAGCACCTTTGCCCTCTCTCTTTCTTCTTCCTGCTCTGGCCATGTAAGACATGCCTGCTTCCCCTTTGCCTTCTGCCATGTTTGTAAGTTTCCTCAGGCCTCCTCAGAAGCTAAGTAGATACCAGCATCATGCTGCCTGTACAGCCTGCAGAACTGTGAGCCAATTAAACTTCTTTTCTTTATAAATTACCCAGTCTCAGGTATTCTTTATAGCAGTATGAGAACAGATACATAATACAACATACATATGTAGTTGTAAAGCATATATCAATACACCCATTTTGCAGATGAGGAGATGGTCTCAGAAGATTCATAGACATGCTATATAAATAGCATATTCACAGGTTCCAGGATTAAAATATGAACATTTTGAGGGAGCAATTATCCTTCCTATCACAGTGTTCAACAAATGATGCTGAATAAATGAATGAATCAACAGAGTGTGGTTGTTATGAACACAGAGCCAGCCACTTTGACTCAGAGCTTGGATCCACCATTTACTAGTTGCATGACACACGGGCCACTTGACCTCTCAGATTCTTCATCTACAAAATGGGGAACATCCTGATGGCCCCTCATAAGGTTGTGGAGATGAGATGAGTTGATATGTATGAAGCTCTGGAAAAGTGTTTGCTCTCGTTATGATGATTTGGAGCTGCAGGTATATTCATGTTATTCTAAGTATTGCCCAGGTCATTGCATTTTTATTGCACTTCTTGCAAGGTTGTGTGATGGGGTAGAAAGAGTGTGGGCTTTGGGGCAGAAAGACTGGCTCTGGGTCCCAACTCAAACACTCACTAGTTAAACAACCGTGTTAAATAATAGGGTTTCCAGTACATGAAGTTAAGGGGAGGAAATCTTCCTTACATGGCCCTTGTGAGGAATAGCTGAGATGGTGTAGGTGAAAAAGTAACTATGTACAGTATTAGACATGCAATAGGTGCTCAGTAATGGTGCTTTTATGATGAATTCTACATGTGCTATTGCACCCAAGGTTTTACAACACTCTGAGAGGCCCTGAATGCTCTGGCCTCCTCACTTCCCTCATCCCTCTGTCTGTGTCTATGCCTGTCTTTCTTATTTTCTGTAGCACTTGCCACCAGCTGATATACTAGATTATTTGCTTATGTATAAGGTTTATTGTTATTTTTCCTTTCTACTAGAACAGGGTAAAAAGCATCAGGAGGAGTGTGTGTGTGTGTATGTGTGTGTGTAAGAATTTAGTGGGAATCTATTATGTGCCAAGCATTGTTGTAGGTCTAGCTTCCTGTGTTATATCAATGCACAAAACAGACAGAAATTCCTACTCTGGTGTGATGTAAGAAAAGAATCTAGACCTAGAATATGCTTGGAACATAATAGATGCTCACCAAATTCTTACTAAATGAATGCCATGTGTTATGTGGAGCCAGTGGCCCAAACAGCTCCTGACATAAAGCAGGAGTCAATAAGTGTCAGTTGAATCAAATGACATTAAATAATTGTGAACCTACCCTCAGGAGAACCCTAGGAGAACCTAACTGGAGAGGTGGAGTTGCTCCCCTCCCAAACTAATTTTTCTAGTTTTATTTTATTTTTTCCTCATCAGATTTCCAAATCCTGAGCTGCCTGCTTTAGAAGCAATGATTCTTTGCTGGTGATTCAGTATTAAATGGTTCCTGAGCTGGCTGAGCTGAAAACTGCTCCCCACAAATTAGACGAGGTTACACTCCCACAGAATATATACTGGTCTCTTAATAGGGTGTAATTAATCACATCAATGAGCAGAATCACCAAAAATAGTTGCCAAAGAGCAACTTAATGCTGGATAATTATAAATTAGAGTGTTTGGTGAGTCCAAAATGCTGCTAGATGGGACACTAAGGGACCAAGCTGAGGAAACCAAATATTCCATGGAAAAATAAACATGAGAGAGTCCTCTGCACCTGGCTTCCAAACAGTTGCCACCCCCTTGCCACACCCCACCCAAGGCTCACTCTCATTTGCCCTTTATAAGCTACTTTAGCATGGCATATTTCTTTATTTCCTGAAATAATGGCCTTGAAGACTGAAAAAAAAATGATTAGCTGGTGAGAATGTAATTCTTCATGATATTTACTTAATTTTTATTTTTATTTTTAATTAACAAATAATTTTATACATTTATGGGATAGAATGTGATGTTATGATATATGTTCATACATATGCAGCATGATTAAGTCAAGCATATCAACATACCCATCACCTCAAATACTTATCATTTCTTTGTAGTGAGAACATTTAAAATCTACTCTTCTAGCAATTTTGAAATATATAATTCGTTATTATTAACTATAGTCATCATGTTATACAATAGATCACTAGAACTTATTCCTCCTGTTTAACTGAAACTTCATACCATTTGACCAATTTCCCCTTTCCCCATCCACTCCCACCTCCCCTAGCCCCTGGTAACCATCATTTTACTCTCTGATTCTGTGAGTTTGAGACTTTCTTTAGAGTCCACATGTGAGATTAGGCAGTATGTATCTTTCTATACATGGCTTATATATGTATCTTTCTGTACCTGGCTTATGTATGTAACTTTCTGTATCTGACTCTAGGTTCACCTGTGTTGTCAAAAATGACAAAATTTCTTCCTTTTTTCTGTTTCTTTTTGTTTGAGAGATGGGCTTTCACTATGTTGCCCAGGCTGGAATGAACTTTTTTTTTTTTTGGTATATTTATTCTATTTTATTTCATTTTTTATTATTATCATACTTTAAGTTCTAGGGTACATGTGCATAACGTGCAGGTTTGTTAAATATGTATACTTGTGCCATGTTGGTGTGCTGCACCCATCAACTCATCAGCACCCATCAACTCGTCATTTACATCAGATATAACTCCCAGTGCAATCCCTCCCCCCTCCCCCCTCCCCATGAAAGGCCCTGGTGTGTGATGTTCCCCTTCCTGAGTCCAAGTGATCTCATTGTTCAGTTCCCACCTATGAGTGAGAACATGCAGTGTTTGGTTTTCTGTTCTTGTGATAGTTTGCTGAGAATGATGGTTTCCAGCTGCATCCATGTCCCTACAAAGGACACAAACTCATCCTTTTTATGGCTGCATAGTATTCCATGGTGTATATGTGCCACATTTTCTTAATCCAGTCTGTCACTGATGGACATTTGGGTTGATTCCAAGTCTTTGCTATTGTGAATACTGCCGCAATAAACATATGTGTGCATGTGTCTTTATAGCAGCATGATTTATAATCCTTTGGGTATATACCTAGTAATGAGATGGCTGGGTCATATGGTACTTCTAGTTCTAGATCCTTGAGGAATCGCCATACTGTTTTCCATAATGGTTGAACTAGTTTACAATCCCACCAACAGTGGAAAAGTGTTCCTATTTCTCCACATCCTCTCCAGCACCTGTTGTTTCCTGACTTTTTAATGATTGCCATTCTAACTGGTGTGAGATGGTATCTCATTGTGGTTTTGATTTGCATTTCTCTGATGGCCAGTGATGATGAGCATTTTTTCATGTGTCTGTTGGCTGTATGAATGTCTTCTTTTGAGAAATGTCTGTTCATATCCTTTGCCCACTTTTTGATGGGTTGTTTGTTTTTTCTTGTAAATTTGTTTGAGTTCTTTGTAGATTCTAGATATCAGCCCTTTGTCAGATGAGTAGATTGCAAAAATTTTCTCCCATTCTGTAGGTTGCCTGTTCACTCTGATGGTAGTTTCTTTTGCTGTGCAGAAGCTCTTTAGTTTGATTAGATCCCATTTGTCAATTTTGGCTTTTGTTGCGGTTGCTTTTGGTGTTTTAGACATGAAGTCCTTGCCCATGCCTATGTCCTGATGGTATTACCTAGGTTTTCTTCTAGGGTTTTTATGGTATTAGGTCTAACATTTAAGTCTCTAATCCATCTTGAATTAATTTTCGTATAAGGAGTAAGGAAAGGATCCAGTTTCAGCTTTCTACTTATGGCTAGCCAATTTTCCCAGCACCATTTATTAAATAGGGAATCCTTTCCCCATTTCTTGTTTCTCTCAGGTTTGTCAAAGATCAGATGGCTGTAGATGTGTGGTATTATTTCTGAGGACTCTGTTCTGTTCCATTGGTCTATATCTCTGTTTTGGTACCAGTACCATGCTGTTTTGGTTACTGTGGCCTTGTAGTATAGTTTGAAGTCAGGTAGCGTGATGCCTCCAGCTTTGTTCTTTTGACTTAGGATTGTCTTGCCAATTCAGGCTCTTTTTTGGTTCCATATGAACTTTAAAGCAGTTTTTTCCAATTCTGTGAAGAAAGTCATTGGTAGCTTGATGGGGATGGCATTGAATCTATAAATTACCTTGGGCAGTATGGCCATTTTCACAATATTGATTCTTCCTATCCATGAGCATGGTATGTTCTTCCATTTGTTTGTGTCCTCTTTGATTTCACTGAGCAGTGGTTTGTAGTTCTCCTTGAAGAGGTCCTTTACATCCCTTGTAAGTTGGATTCCTAGGTATTTTATTCTCTTTGAAGCAATTGTGAATGGAAGTTCATTCATGATTTGGCTCTCTGTTTGTCTGTTACTGGTGTATAAGAATGCTTGTGATTTTTGCACATTGATTTTGTATCCTGAGACTTTGCTGAAGTTTCTTATAGCTTAAGGAGATTTTGGGCTGAGACGATGGGGTTTTCTAAATATACAATCATGTCGTCTGCAAACAGGGACAATTTGACTTCTTCTTTTTCTAATTGAATACCCTTGATTTCTTTCTCTTGCCTGATTGCCCTAGCCAGAACTTCCAACACTATGTTGAATAGGAGTGGTAAGAGAGGGCATCCCTGTCTTGTGCCAGTTTTCAAAGGGAATTTTTCCAGTTTTTGCCCATTCAGTATGATATTGGCTGCGGGTTTGTCTAAAATAGCTCTTATTATTTTGAGATACGTTCCATCAATACCGAATTTATTGAGCGTTTTTAGCATGAAGGGCTGTTGAATTTTGTCATAGGCCTTTTCAGTATCTATTGAGATAATCATGTGGTTTTTGTCTTTCGTTCTGTTTATATGCTGGATTACGTTTATTGATTTGTGTATGTTGAACCAGCCTCGCATCCCAGGGATGAAGCCCACTTGATCATGGTGGATAAGCTTTTTGATGTGCTGCTGGATCCGGTTTGCCAGTATTTTATTGAGGATTTTTGCATCGATGTTCATCAGGGATAGTGGTCTAAAATTCTCTTTTTTTGTTGTGTCTCTGCCAGGCTTTGGTATCAGGATGATGTCGGCCTCATAAAATGAGTTAGGGAGGATTCCCTCTTTTTCTATTGATTGGAATAGTTTCAGAAGGAATGGTATCAGCTCCTCCTTGTACCTCTGGTAGAATTCAGCTGTGAATCCATCTGGTCCTGGACTTTTTTTGGTTGGTAGGCTATTAATGATTGCCTCAATTTCAGAGCCTGCTATTGGTCTATTCAGGGATTCAACTTCTTCCTGGTTTAGTCTTGGGAGAGTGTAAGTGTCCAGGAAATTATCCATTTCTTCTAGATTTTCTAGTTTATTTGTGTAAAGGTGTTTATAGTATTCTCTGATGGTAGTTTGTATTTCTGTGGGGTCAGTGGTGATATCCCCTTTATCATTTTTTATTGCATCTATTTGATTCTTCTCTCTTTTCTTCTTTAATAGTCTTGCTAGCGGTCTATCAATTTTGTTGATCTTTTCAAAAATCCAACTCCTGGATTCATTGATTTTTTGGAGGGTTTTTTGTGTCTCCATCTCCTTCAGTTCTGCTCTGATCTTAGTTATTTCTCACCTTCTGCTAGCTTTTGAATGTGTTTGCTCTTGCTTCTCTAGTTCTTTTAATTGTGATGTTAGAGTGTCAATTTTAGATCTTTCCTGCTTTCTCTTGTGGGCATTTAGTGCTATAAATTTCCCTCTACACACTGCTTTAAATGTGTCCCAGAGATTCTGGTATGTTGTATCTTTGTTCTCATTGGTTTCAAAGAACATCTTTATTTCTGCCTTCATTTCGTTATGTACCCAGTAGTCATTCAGGAGCAGGTTATTCAGTTTCCAAGTAGGTGAGCGGTTTTGATTGAGTTTCTTAGTCCTGAGTTCTAGTTTGATTGCACTGTGGTCTGAGAGACAGTTTGTTATAATTTCTGTTCTTGTACATTTGCTGAGGAGTGCTTTACTTCCAACTATGTGGTCAATTTTGGAATAAGTGTGATGTGGTGCTGAGAAGAATGTATATTCTGTTGATTTGGGGTGGAGAGTTCTGTAGATGTCTATTAGGTCTGCTTGGTGCAGAGCTGAGTTCAATTCTTGGATATCCTTGTTAACTTTCTGTCTTGTTCATCTATCTAATGTTGACAGTGGGGTGTTAAAGTCTCCCATTATTATTGTGTAGGAGTGTAAGTCTCTTTGTAGGTCTCTAAGGACTTGCTTTATGAATCTGGGTGCTCCTATACTGGGTGCATATATATTTAGGATAGTTAGCTCTTCTTGTTGAATTGATCCCTTTACCATTATGTAATGGCCTTCTTTGTCTCTTTTGATCTTTGATGGTTTAAAGTCTGTTTTATCAGAGACTAGGATTGCAACCCCTGCTTTTTTTTGTTCTCCATTTGCTTGGTAGATCTTCCTTGATCCCTTTATTTTGAGCCTATGTATGTCTCTGCATGTGAGATGCGTCTCCTGAATACAGCAAACTGATGGGTCTTGACTCTTTATCCAGTTTGCCAGTCTGTGTCTTTTAATTGGACCATTTAGTCCATTTACATTTAAGGTTAATATTGTTATGTGTGAACTTGATCCTGCCATTATGATATTAACTGGTTATTTTGCTCAATAGTTGATGCAGTTTCTTCCTAGCCTAAATGGTCTTTACATTTTGGCATGTTTTTGCAATGGCTGGTACAGGTTGTTCCTTTCCATGTTTAGTGCTTCCTTCAGGGTCTCTTGTAAGGCAGGCCTGGTGTTGACAAAACCTCTAAGCATTTGCTTGTCTGTAAAGGATTTTATTTCTCCTTCACTTATGAAACTTAGTTTGGGTGGATATGAAATTCTGGGTTGAAAATTCTTTTCTTTAAGTATGTTGAATATTGGCCCCCACTCTCTTCTGGCTTGGAGAGTTTCTGCCGAGAGATCTGCTGTTAGTCTGATGGGCTTCCCTTTGTGGGTAACCTGACTTTTCTCTCTGGCTGCCGTTAAGATTTTTTCCTTCATTTCAACTTTGGTGAATCTGGCAATTATGTGTCTTGGAGTTGCTCTTCTCAAGGAGTATCTTTGTGGCATTCTCTGTATTTCCTGAATTTGAATGTTGGCCTGCCCTACTAGGTTGGGGAAGTTCTCCTGGATGATATCCTGAAGAGTGTTTTCCAACTTGGTTCCATTTTCCCCCTCACTTTCAGGCACCCCAATCAGACATAGATTTGGTCTTTTTACATAATCCCATACTTCTTGCAGGCTTTGTTCATTTCTTTTTCTTCTTTTTTCTTTAGATTTCTCTTCTCGCTTCATTTCATTCATTTGATCCTCTGGACTTGAACTTATAAACTCAAGTCATTGTCCTGCTTCAGCCTCTCCTAGAGTAGCTGGTACTATAGGTGCACACCACCATGCCCAGCTGAATCTGTTTTTCTCTTTCTTTTTCTTTCTTTCTTTCTTTCTTTCTTTCTTTCTTTCTTTCTTTCTTTCTTTCTTTCTTTCTTTCTTTCTTTCTTTCTTTTCTTTTCTTTCTTCTTTCTTTCCTTTCTTCTTTCTTTCTCTCTGTCTTTCTTTATCCTTTCTTTCTTCTCTCTTTCTTTCTCCTTTCTTTCTTTCTTTCTTCTCTCTCTTTCTTTCTTTCTCTCTTTCTCCCTTCCTTCCTTCTCCTGCTTCAGCTTCTCCTCAAGTAGCTGGGACTATAGGTGCATGCCATCACATCCAGCTGACTCTTTCTTTCTTTCTTTCTTTCTTTCTTTCTTTCTTTCTTTCTTTCTTTCTTTCTTTCTTTCTTTCTTTCTTTTCCCTCCCTCCCTCCCTCCCTTCCTCCCTCCTTCCCTCCCTCCCTCCCTTCCTTCCTTCCTTCCTTCCTTCCTTCCTTCCTTCCTTCCTACCTTCCTTCCTTCCTTCCTGTCTTGCTCTGAGGCCCAGGCTGGAATGCAGTGGCATGATCATGGCTCACCGTAACCTCGAGCTTCTGGGCTCAAGTGATCTTCCTGCTTCAGCCTCCCAAGTAACTAGGACTACAGATGCTTATCACCACACCTGGCTAACTTAAAAAAATTTTTTTGCAAGAAATAGTGTCTCACTCTGTTGCCCAGGTTGGTTGAACTCCTGACCTCAAGTGATCCTCCCACCTCAGCCTGTCAAAATGCTGGGAGTACAGGTGTGAGCCACCATGCCTAGCCTCCTTTTTAAAGGCTGAATAGTGTGTGTATATATACATCACATTTTATTTATTCATCCATCTATGAACATCAGGTTGATTTTATATCTTGGCTATTTTGAAGAATGCTGCAGTGAACATGGGACTGTAAAAATCTCTTGGACATACAGATTTCATTTGCTTTGGATGTATACCCAGTAGTGAGATTGCTGAATCATATGGTAGTTCTTGCTTTAATCTTTTTGAGGAAGAGAATGTAATTTTGGAGACTGAGTTTCTATTTGGTTGTTTTGTCTTGTTACAATTTTAGTTTGGTTGTTTTGGCCTTCTGCAAAGTTCACAGCACAAGTGAAATTGTTAAATAAAAGTTTATTGGCCAGGTGCAGTGGCTCACACTTGTAATCCCAGCACTTTGGGAGGCCAAGGCAGGTGAATCACTTGAGGTCAGGAGTTTGAGACCAGCCTGGGCAACATGGTGAAACCCTGTCTCTACTAAAAAATACAAAAATTAGGCAGGTATGGTGGCACACATCTGTAATCCCAGCTACCTGGGAGGCTGAGGCAGGATAATTGCTTGAACCCCAGAGGTGGAGGTTGCAGTGAGCCGAGATCACACCACTGCATTCCAGCCTGGGCAGCAGAGAGAGACTCCATCTCAAAAACAAACAAACAAACAAAAAAAACAACATTATTTATCATTTTTAGTAAAACAGTAAGACATATTTTGAAGGTTGTTTAGAAAATACAAATGAACAAAAAGAAGGACATATTTTAAATTGCCTGTAACTCCACTGCCCAGAGACAGTCACAGCCACTGCTCACCTCTCTATCTTTTGCAAGTCATGGACTTCCTTGCCTTCTGCCTGTCTCACTCAACTGTGTGTATGATGATTTAAAGATGGCATGTTGGCCGGGCGCAGTGGCTCACGCCTGTAATCCCAGCACTTTGTGAGGCCAAGGCAGGTGGATTACCTGCCTCAGTCAGGAGTTCAAGACCAGCCTGACCAATATGGAGAAACCCTGTCTCTACGAAAAATACAAAATCAGCTGGGCATGGCGGCACATGCCTGTAATCCCATCTACTAGGGAGGCTAAGGCAGGAGAATCACTCGAACCCGGAGGTGGAGGTTGCAGTGAGCCAAGATCACAGCATTGCACTCCAGCCTGGGCAACGAGAGCAAAACTACGTCTCAAAAAAAATAAACAAAAACAAAAAATAAAGATGGCATGTGCCACAATAAGCAAAGAGGCCAGGGACAACCTGCCAACTGCCCTGGTCTTGTCTCCCATGCTGCACCCTCAGTTTCCAGATCCAGTCTTGCAGAAGTTGTCTTCTTCTTGCTTTAATCTTGCAAGATTAAATCACAGGCCTCCGGTAAGGATGTTGTGATAAAGGGACAGACTTCCACGTGGAAGACATTCTGATCCTGGGTCTGACTAAGAATTACTGTGGGCCTTTAGCTTCCAGCAATCAAAGAATGAAAGGAACAAAATCGATTAATTATTCATTTGATAAGTATTTACCAACTGCCTATTCTGTGCCAGTGTTCACATTATGT
Organism: Macaca nemestrina; assembly: GCF_043159975.1. Classification (NCBI taxonomy): domain Eukaryota; kingdom Metazoa; phylum Chordata; class Mammalia; order Primates; family Cercopithecidae; genus Macaca; species Macaca nemestrina. The sequence continues at coordinate 115,760,520 of NC_092127.1, read as the reverse complement.
ATTGCTGCATAACAAACCACTTCAAAACCAAATGAATTTAAACCAGAATGTATTATTACTGCTCACAAAGTTGTGCTTTGACTGGGATCAGCCACGAGATTCTTGTCTAGAGTGTCAAGATCACAATCATATCGCAGCCGGGGTTGCAGTCATCCAAAGGCTCATCGAGGCGGGACACTCAAGATGGCTCCCTCATATGGCTGGTGCCTCAGTGCCTTCTGGACTTCCTCTTTTCATGTAGTGCTTTGCCCCCCAGGCCTTCCGCCCTTCACCTGGGCTTCGTGCAGCATGGTGGCTTCAGTATATCTGCTTCTTACATGATAACTGGCTTCCAAAGGTGGAAACAGAAGCTGCCACGCCAAAGTGTTATGACAAGTATGGGACAATAAAGGGTCACACCAGGAACAGGTGGAGAGTCACTTCTTCCATATTCTGTGAGTACAGCTGTCACAGGACCTACCCAGATTCAACGAGGTGGAGAAATAGACTGTACTCTTGATGGGAGAGTGGCAAGTCTGCAGCCTGTCATGAGGGATACACTCCCACTGTCCAAACACCTCCTAGCAGGCAGGCCCCAACTCCAACACTGGCGATCAAATTTCAACATGAGATTTGGGGAGGACAGGTATCCAAACTGGGTCAACTGGTCTCATTGTCAAGAGTCCTGAGTTCTATAGTGTTCCGTCAACACACACATTGCTGTTCTCTGTGTGACCCTGACAATTCACTTAACTTCTCTAGGACTTTAATTCCTCATTTGTAAAAGGGAGGCTATCTGGCCCTTCTCATAGAAGCGTTATGACAATTGGTGAGGTTATGGTAATAAAAGGACTTGGCAGAGGGTGAGAGTGAGTATTCATTTTTAAGGAGGGTATTAATTTTGAGAAATACCCAATCTGTGAGCTATTTAAATATTTGGAAGTACCAAGGAACTAAACATGGTTCCATCTTTCCAGTATTCCTCCTGTAACCCAGTGCTGTAGTTTGAATGTGGCCTTCAAAACCCACATTAAACTTAGTTGTCATTGTGATGGTGTTAAAAGGTGGGACCTTCAAAAGCTGATTAGGTGGCGAGGGCTCTGTCCTCATGTATGGATTAATGCCATTGTCACCAGAGCTGGTGAGTTGTCGTAGGACAGGGCTCCTGATAAAATGATGACTTTGGTCCAATTTTCTCTATCTCATGTACTCACTTGCCCTTCCACCTTCTGCCATGAGCTGATGTAGCACAAAAGCCCCACCAGATCCCAGCACCTTGATCTTGGACTTCCAAGCCTCTGGAACTATGAGAAATAAATTTCTGTTCATTATAAATTACCCAGTCTATTGTATTCTGTTATTGCAACAGAAAATAGACTAAGACATACAGCAACCAGAAGGAAATCATCAAATAGCTAGAAATGGACTGATATCATCAGCTTCCTCAGAAATACCAAAGTTAAACTGACATGCTTTTCAAGAGAGTGGTCACGAGCCTTTGGTCAAGGCTCAGCTTGCCGAGATAAACAACCAAGATGTAGTTTCCAGGAATCTGGAAGGGTTTACATGCCATACAAGGAGAAGCAGGATTTAGGATGAATCACTCTCTGAAACCTGGATTCAAGGCAAAGGAAGGGACAATAAAGGGTCACACCAGGAACAGGTGGAGAGTCACTTCTTCCATATTCTGTGAGTGCAGCTGTCACAGGACCTACCCAGATTCAACGACTCCATTTGTTCTTGCTTGGAAAAGCTCTCTGCCTAATGATGTAGTAAGATTAGCTATTGTTAATGAATCACTACAGAACTGCTACTAGGCAGGCCCTGGGCTAAATGTTTTATTATTATTTATTATTATTGCTATTATTATTATTTTTGAGATGGAGCCTGCACCCAGGCTGGAGTGCAGTGGTGCTATCTCAGCTCACTGCAAGCTCCGCCGCCCGGGTTCACATCGTTCTCCTGCCTCAGCCTCCCGAGTAGCTGGGACCACAGGGCGCCCACCACCACACCCGGCTGTTTTTTCTATTTTTTAGTAAAGACGGGGTTTCACCATGTTAGCCAGGATGGTCTCGATCTGACCTCGTGATCTGCCCACCTCAACCTCCCAAAGTGCTGGGATTACAGGCATGAGCCACCGCGCCCGGCCTAAACTTTTAAAATAATTATCTCATTCAGCACTCAACAATCTAAAGAGGTGGGTACCAACCACAGTTCCATTTTACAGATGAGGAAATTGAGGCCTAAGAACCCACAGTTATTATGAGCTGATAGCAGGATTCAGTCCTAGGAGGACTGGGTCCATGGCCCCTGAACATAAATCACTAATTATCCTGTCTCCAACTACCTAAAGGCTTACGGTGTCTCAAGACATAGGTCTTGAAGCCCTACTGTGTGCCAGACCCTAGTCTGAGTGCTGGTGTTGGAGAGCCAAGAAGGACACAGTTTTCATCCTCAAGGAGATCATAGGCTGGTGAGAAGAGAGATGGATGAACAGAGTGAGTATCCCAGCTAAATGTGCTGCTGGGTATCCAGAGGGATTGCTGCATGAGGAAAGTCCCATCTATCCTGGAGGCCTTGCCAAGAGCGGTCAAGGAAGATTTCCTGAGGAGACAACCCCTGAGCCAGGTCTGACATCTGATCCACAATCACTTTAATACAGACATGAACAGCATATGTTCTTCATATCCACACAGACACTACTGCTATATAAGTATGACCTTCTGATCCATCAGTGTGACTGATCCTCCTAATCTGTTTATGAACATAAATCCAATTACCATTGGTAAGAAAGGCTAGGTAGGCTTTCCTCAACCCCAGCCCTTTTATTTTTATGGTCCCAGCTACTCGGGAGGCTGTGGAAGGAGGATCACCTGAGCCTGGGAGGTCGAGGCTACAGTGAGCTGTGATCACACCACTGCACTCCAGCCTGGGTGAAAAGAGTGAGACCCTGTCTCAAAAATAAATAAATAAATAAATAAATAAATAAATAAATAAATAATGAATGAATGAATGAATGAATGGACAGAGCAAGAGAGAGAGGGAGGACACGTAAGAACCAGGGTTTCTAAAATCAGCTTCTGTCAGAAATTCCTGCCAGCACTTAGTAAAGGTCTAACACCCACATTTCATTAAAAATTAAACATTTATTATTAGGAGCAGAACTCTGATGTGCTTTTGATGATGCTGATTCCATAAGTAAAAGAATCTGAATTTTGGGCCAGGCGCAGTGGCTCATGCCTGTAATCTCAGCACTTTGGGAGGCCAAGGCGAGCAGATCACGAAGTCAAGAGATCAAGACCATCCTGGCCAATATGGTGAAACCCAGTCTCTACTAAAAATACAAAAATTAGCTAGGCATAGTGTCACACACCGGTAGTCCCAGCTACTCAGGAGGCTGAGGCAGGAGAACCGCTTGAACCCTGGAGGTGGAGGTTGCAGTGAGCCAAGATTGCACCACCGCATTCCAGCCTGGCGACAGAGTGAGACTCAGTCTAAAAAAAAAAAAAAAAAATAGGAATCTGAGTTTTGAAGAACAGTAGAAGAAATTTTAAAACCTGATATTGCTAATTTTGAACTGAATAACCCAGAGTAAGCTTCAATTTCCTCATGAATAAAAGTGGATATGATAATACCCAACTAGAAAGGTGAAGATGCCAGACACCACGGGCTCCACGCAGGGGCCTCTGAGAGGGCATGGTGGCCTTCCCTTCCCTATGGCCTCAGAAAACCTGATAGTCTGGCCTGACGGCTCCCTGAAGGTCGTGACCCTAGGAGAGGGATCTCCCAGGAAGACATTTCTTCCCTACTGAAGGGTTGCAGGAGGGTGGGCCTGAGACAAGAAGGGCAAAGGTCCCGGCAGCACTGAAAGAGGTTAGGGTATGCTGGGAAAACTAGCCACAGGCAGCGGCCCTCGGGGATTCCAGCCCTGGCCAGCCATTTTGCTGGTCATCACTGGTCCACGGGATTTCTGGATTTCATACATGTTAATTATTCTTCTCCTCTTATTCCCTATGTTTCAGCTCTGGGATTCTCTGAAAACAATGTGCTTCTCCATTCCTGTATATTCTACATTCCAGGTTTGGAATTCAGGTCTCCAGTCATTGTTTCTGGTTTCCATGTTGATGGCTCCTATGTTCTTTCTTCGATAGCTGGTGCTGTCTCTCGGGCTATGCTGACCTAGGCTGGACTAATTCCCTTGAGCAGGCTCATATTCAGGTTCTCAAAACTGAGCCCAGTTTGCTGTAGGAGCTGTATGAACAGGTGTGCGTGTGTGTGTGTGTGTGTATGCATGCGTGCACATGTGTGTGGCTGTGCACATGTGTGCACACTGGTGTGTGTGTGTTCCCCCGCAGCGTGGCACCTTCAGTCAGCTCTTTCATTCTCTTCATAGCCTCTCTGTTAATACATTCACTCCCAATCCTTTGAAACATTTCATCTTTAAACCCACAAGAATGTTAAGATTCTATCTGGGCTTCAGGAATTATATATTTTAAAAGTCACTTAAGTCGCATAACTATTAACCTAGAAACATTAACATTTTTTAATCTTTCAAGTTGTTCTGTGAGCGAATTCAAAGGTATCCTTTTCTTTCTTTGTTTAGTAAGTTAACTAATCATTCAGGCATTGATCTTATTTTTGATGTTAAGAAAACCCACAGTACTCACTTGCACCATATAGGTTTCTGCTGGCTCTCAGAAGGACTTGTAATCAGGAGAAAAAAAGTGATGTTTTGCAAGTAAAGAAGGTAATTCTCCAGGAATGGAGTTAAAAGAGAGATTATATGTAAGTATTGCCTAGGAATGTGTTTGATACAGTAATTTCTTAATGTGATGATACAGTGTAAATACATTTTATTTGCAATGTCCTTGAAACAACTTATCGAGGCACTCTGCTATGGAATGAGATACTTCTCTCCTGGTTAAGAGAACCAAGTGCTCTAAAGAGAACTTAACATCTTTTTAAGGCATATATCTCCAAAAGAAAGGGAAAGAGAAGCTAAACCTCACTAATACATTGAAAACCTAGTGTGCTTAAATGAAATGGTTCAGTATGTTTTATCCAGATGAGGATATGCAACACAAAAATTTGATATGTGGAAAAATTGATATATGGATATATATATTGGAAAAAATTGGATATATGAAATATAGTTGTTGCATTCTAACTTGTTAGGATCCCTTTGATATTTCATGGATATCTAATCTTTTATTTCAGCTATTCAGGTATGTGTAATTTTGTAATAAATTTTATTAACATATTTTATAAATGGAAAAGCACATTTTAATGTTGAAGCAGAGACTCCTTTTAAAAATAACGTTTTTTGGCTGGGCATGGTAGCTCATGCCTATAATCCCAGCACTTTGGGAGGCCAAGGCAGGAGGATCGCTTGAAGCCAGAAGTTTGAGACCAGCCTGGGCAACAAAGTGATACCCTATCTCTACAAAAAAAAATTAAAAATCAGGTGTGGTGGCACACACCTGCAGTCCCAGCTGCCCAGGAGGCTGAGGTGGGAGGATTGCTTGAGCCCAGGAGTTTGGAGGCTGCCATGAGCTATGATCATACCACTGCACTGCAGCCCTGGGCAACAGAGCCAGACTCCATCTCTAAAATAATAATAATTATTATTATTTTTTCTATAAAAAGCTACACATAAATTTATTCAGAAGAATATAAAAGGCACCCATAATCGCAGTATGATGAGAACCATTATTAACATTTTGGTGTCATCCTTCCAGTTTTTTTATGCATACATTTTTTAAATTAGGAGATCATGACATGTATGCAGTTTTATGTCCTGGTTTCTTGTTATTCTTTTGTTTCTGCTTACCACATGGTGTGAAGGTTTTTCCACGTCATTACATTCTTTTAAAGTGTTGTATCATTAGCTACATAGTTTTCTATTGTATGAATGTACCTGCTCTGAATAACTTGGGTTCTTCCTGATTTTTTATTTGTTTGGTTGGTTGTTTGTGTTAACAGTGGTGTGCATAGACTTTCGTGCATATCTGTCAGTAGTTCTCTGCAATAAAAGGTATGAACATATCCTTTTTAAAGCTGAGGTCAAATTACCCTCCAGAAAAGCTGCACCAATTAATACTCACTCCAGAAATGCGTAAGAATAGTGGGGAAGTTGAGCACGCAGCTCTGGGTTTAATCTTGGCTCTGCCTCCTCCGGTGATGGTGACCTAGGGCAAATTACAAAAATGCTCTCTTTTTCAAATATTTTTTAAAGTTTTTAAAGGCTAGTCCAGTGAAGCAGTGGGAATGGAGAAGGAACAAAGAGATATCTAACTGGTTGTGATCTATTAGTTGTAAACACCACTGCGCTTGGACCAGCCTCGTTACAGAAATTTTCTGTGCCTCAGACTCCATCTGAAAAATAGGGTAAATAAAGGTATCTATGCCAGGTGGTGGTTTTGCAGATGGAATGAGATTAAGTGCATAGCCTGTCAATGGCACATTGTAGGTGCTCAATAAAAGATAGCTATCATCAGCATCATCATGATCATCATCATCATCATTACCAGGAGAATCTTACAACCTGATTTTTCTACTTACTGATTTAATGCATTCGACAAATATTTATTGAGGGTCCTCTGTATGTCAGGCTCTGTTCTCTCCACCTGTGGTACATCAGTGAACAAAACAGATGAAGACTCTGGCCCTCATGGAACTCACATTCCAGTCAGGGGAGAGAGAAGACAAACAATAGATTATGAGCATCAAAATCAAGTAATTGAGCTGGCCATGGTGGTTCATGCCTGTGATCCTAGTGCTTTGGGAGGCCAAGGTGGGAGGATCACTCGAGACCAGGAGTTCAAGGTTGCAGTAAGCTATGATGGAGCCACTGCACTCCAGCCTGGGTGACAGAGCAAGAGATCATCTCAAAACACACACACACACACACACACACACACACGCACGCACAGTTATGGTGACACCAGCCGGGGTGGAAGTAGTGAAGGTAGCCAAAAGTAGTTAGACACTGGATATGTTTTGAAGGTAGCACCAATGGGATTTTTATAGAGCCAGAATTGGATGTAGGCTGTGAGAAGAATAGGAGTACAGGATTCGCTCCACGGCTTTTGATGAAACCACCTGGGGGGTGGAGTTGCCTTTAACTGAGATGGGGGATCAGGAGTTGAGCTTGTCTATTAGACATCCAAGTGGAGATATTAATAGATGTACTTCTGGAGTGTGGGAGAAAGGGCTGGAATTATGAAATAAATTCAGGAGTCATTGTCATCAGCATGGTGTTTTTAAAGCTACTTCATTCAGGTTGCTGTTACAAAATACCTCACAATATGACTAAACAAGAGAAATTTATTTCTCATGGTTCTGAAAGCTGGGAAGTCCAAGATCAAGGTGCCAGCAGATTCAGGGTCTGGTGAGAACCCATTTTCTTCATGGACATATGTCTTCTCACTGTGTCCTCACATGGCAAAAGGGGCCAGGCAGCATTCCAGGGCCTCTTTTTAAAGGGTACTGATCCCATTAGTGAGAGCTTTGGTCTCATGATGCCCCCACATAATACCATCGAATTGATTATTACTATTTTTTTTTTTTTTTTTTTTGAGATGGAGTCTCACTCTGTCGCCTAGGCTGTAATGCAGTGGTGCAATCTTGGCTTACTGCAACCTCTGCCTCCCAGGTTCAAGTGATTCTCCAGCCTCAGACTTCTGAGTAGCTGGGATTACAGGTGCATACCACCACGCCCAGCTAATTTTTGTATTTTTAGTAGAGACAGGGTTTCACCATGTTGGTCAGGCTGGTCTCGAACTACTGACCTCAGGTGATCTGCCCACCTCAGCCTCCCAAAGTGCTGTGATTACAGGCTTGAGCCACTGCGCTCAGCCGATGATTACGTTTTTAACATTTAAATTTGAGGGGGATACAAACATTCAAAATATACGATAAGACTAAATAAAATCTCCAAAAAACTGTAGTTAGATCAAGCAAAGAAAAGTTCCGACGTCTATACTCTCAGATACTCCAGCTAGGTTGTGTGTGCCAGGTGCAGTGGTTCACACCTATAATCTCAGTACTTTGAGAGCCTGAATTAGGAGGATCACTTGAAGCCAGAAGTTCAAGGCCAGTCTGGGTAACAAAACAAGACTCCATCTCTACAAAAAAATAAAAAACTTAGCTGGGAGTGGGTGTGCTCCTGTAGTCCCAATTATCAGGGAGGCTGAGGCAGGAGGATTGCTTGAGCCTGGGAGTTCAAAGCTGCAGTGAGCTATGATTGCACTATTGCACTCCAGCCTAGGTAACAAAGCGAGACCTCATCTATAAAAGCAAAATATAAAATAAGGTTGGAGGGGAAGGAAGAAACAGCAAAGGAGACTGAGAAGAAGCAAGCACTATAGGCAGAAAACTAGAAGGGTCTGGTGTCCTGGAAAACAAGTGAAACAGAAAGAAGATCAAGAAGGGAGTGACCCTGGCCGGGCACGGTGGCTCAAGCCTGTAATCCCACCACTTTGGGAAGCCAAGACGGGCGGATCACGAGGTCAGGAGATCGAGACCATCCTGGCTAACACGGTGAAACCCCGTCTCTACTAAAAATACAAAAAATTAGCCGGGCGCAGTGGTGGGCGCCTGTGGTCCCAGCTACTCGGGAGGCTGAGGCAGGAGAATGGCGTGAACCCAGGAGGCCGAGCTTGCAGTGAGCCGAGATCGTGCCACTCACTCCAGCCTGGGTGACAGAGCGAGACTCTGTCTCAAAAAAAAAAAAAAAAAAAGAAGGGAGTGACCCAAAGTATCAAATGCTACTAAGGGATTAAGTTAAAAGGAGGGCTGAGAACTGTTGGGTGGATCCAGCAGCCTCAGCCAAGGAGGGCAGATTTGATGGAATGGGTAGAACTAAAAGGTGGATAAGAGTGGGTTTAAGAGAAAGTGAGGGGATAAAGCTTAGAGACAGTGAGTACAGACATATCTGGAAAGCGTTTTGCTCTCAAACAAGTACGACAGTAGCTAGCTGGGGAAGTATTCATCAAAGGAAAGTGCAGTGTGTGCCGGTGCCTGCGTGCCTGTGCATGCTGAAGAACAGGAGAAACAACAGCGTGTGTGTCTGCAGATAGGAAGGATCCTGTAGAAGGAGAGAAAACGTTCCAATGTAGGAGAGAGAAGAACTGTTGGAACAATATCTTGGGTAGGCAAGAGGGAAAGCGGTCTAGTGCAAAGTGGAAGGATGGGTTTCAGATAGGAACACAGGAAATTCATCCATATGAAGATGTAGCTTCAGATGCTGATAAGTGGACAGAAGTGGTAAAGGCAATCTGTGAACATTCTCTGTATTGCCAGATTTTCTCGTGTACTTACTGGGTGCTCAGCACTAGGATGGCCATTAGGTCATCACAACATCTTTGTTGTGCCTTTGCCTCTCTAGGACAGTAATAACTCAGTACTGTTTGCAGGACTTACTAGATTTCATGTGACAGGGAAATGGTACCCATAGAAGGCTGAAGGGATAGTGGCTTGTCTCAGACCTCCCTGAATATGTGGGCCTTTCCTGGGGTCAAGAATTTGAAGCAGTTACTCTATCATCCATTACTAAGCATAGGTAGAATCTTGTGCTAAAAATAAGTATGCTAAAAGTAGAAAGTCCAGTACTTATCTGAGTTTTGTCAACTAAACTGCTAATGCCTACATCTACATATTTGGAAACATTTGTACCAACAGTCAGATATTTAGAAATACCAGAAACCTTGGCATCATTTGGCATTTTTACAACTGGATACCACTTATCTAGATATTTTGGTTTTGTGTGGACACAGCCAGGAAGCAGGAATGATCCATTTGAAATAAAACCTCTGTCCACAAAGATCTATCTCTGTCATCACACAGACATTAAAAGCAAAGAACACAGTAATCACTGAACCATGAGAAATAAAATATGATAATTTTACCTTTATCTTGCCCATGAAAATAAATATTCCCCTGTATTTATAGCTAAACTCTCGCCAAATATTTATTTTGTACTTTAATTCTCATTCTAAGTAATTAAGCTATTCTGGTTTCTTCTGTTGAAGTAATTACAAATTTTTCTTTCATCTTCTTTTTCATTTTTGATGAAATCTTAAACTTATTAAAACCTGTCCACAATGTGGCTGTCGTACACTCTTCAGGGTTCTCATGCAGCCCCATGGTGAAGTCAGCTTCATGTTCAATGCCTTTGGATTATGTTACTGCAATTCATTATGAGTTGTTGGATAAGATGCTGCAGCATAACCATTTCATTCAGTTTTTCTAAAACCCTGTGATTCTTTGTAGCCAATTAGGTATTACAGTAAGCTTCATCCATGCAAGGTACCATGACAAAGGACAGGAAAATCTTTTATCTATTCTTCTTTATACCCTTAGGAGCACTTTGCGATCTGTCGCCCCATGTTCATATGTACTTATTATGTGGAAAATGCCATTCGACTGAAGGAAAAGCAAAATTTTGGGCAGCAAGTTCCCAAATTTTTGACACTGATTTGTCCCTTTGGTGCAGTAATAACTCAAGGCTATTTAGATGACTTTCTATATATGGTCAGCTTCCATGTAAAAAGAAATGTTGAGAGGCAGCTAGTCAATCTGCCAGCCTTTTATTCCTTACTTCGTAGATCCCTCCAGTTTTCTTTAGATGATGCGAGTTTTGAGAGTTAAAACCAGTAAGGATACTCCTTGCTGTAACTACAACTTTGAATCCCAAAAATGTTGTTTATTACTATTTTTAAAATCACACACATATAAAAAGAAGAAAATGAAAAGTGTAATTGTCAGTATGTATTACTCATATTAGGTAGGGTAACACTAGCTGCTATAACAAATAAACCCCAAATTTCCATGACATAGCACAACAGTCTATTTCTTATTCATGTAACAGTTCAGGTAACAGTTTATTTCTTGCTCATGTAACAGTTCAGGTGGGTAACTAAACTGAACAGTTCAGTTTGGTAACTGAATGGTTGAGTTCAGACAGTGGCTGTTCCTCCACATTGTCATTTAGGAACCTAGACTCCTTCCAAGTTGAGGGTCTAATAGCTTCTGTTTCCTTGGAGTCCTCTGCACCTAGCTAACAGAGGGTGGAGGGGAGCACAAAACAAAGCCCCACCCCGGAAATGATACATCACTTTTGCTCACATTGCACTGGTGAGAATTAGTCATATGTTCTGATCTGAATGCAAAGGAGGCTGGGAAATGTAGTCCCTGATTGGACATCTGTGTCCAAGTGATAACTCTAAACTAAGGAAGAGGGAAACATGAGTTTCAGCCAGCCATCTCTGTCATGCTTGAGTTATGTCAGTACATTAAAAATATATATTCTGTAATCCCTCCTACTGTTAACATTTTGGTATATAGCTAACAAATGGTATCATACTCTACATGTTGTTTTATTAACTGAATATTATTCATACTCAGTATATTGAATCACATATGTCACATATATTTTAATGTACATCATTTGTGTGAACGGTGTGGCTGCAAATAGCAGCTGGGCCATTTCTCCGGTGTGTGTCTTTGCTAGCTATTATCAAAGACAGGGAACAGCATGGACTGGCAGAGTATAATGGCATGAGTCAGGCTTTGGGCTCAAGCAAATCTGGGCTCAAGTCCAAGCCCTTAACATTTGCTAGCTTGTAAAGACAGAGCAGCTCTTTCCTTAACCTATGAAATGAAGATAAGAACTTTGGTTCTTTAGTTCTTCTTTTCTGTAAAATGGGGAGAGCAGCTTATTTAAATGAAGTTGCTGTGAGGCTAAGTAAAATAATTTATGTAAAGAACTCAAATACTACCAAGATGAATGATACTTTATTTTTTAAATGTTGTAAGTGACTTTTATTTTAAAAAAAAACTTACATTGTTGGCATTGTGGCCTAGGTAGACAATATATAAAGTGAATTACAGCTTACATAAAGGTAACCTAGGGACATTTTTTTGGTTTTTGGTTTTTTTAAGGACAGGGTCTCATTATATTACCCAGGCTGGACTTGAACTCCTGGGCTTAAGAGATCCTCCTCACTCAGCCTTCCAAGTATCTTGGACTATAGGCACATCCCACTGTGCCCCACCCTAGAGATCTTGATGCTGATTCAGTAGGTTTCAGATTGGGCCCAGGAATCTGAATTCTTAGCAATTCTTCAGGGTCTGTTGCATATTATTCTAGGGACCAAAACCAGGAAACCCTGTTCTGTAGCTTCTATTTAGACAGCCAAATAGAGGCCAACAGATTGAGAAAAGCAAGACAGCAAATCAAGAGAGATTAATAAAGGACCCCCCAGATTCATAAGTGAAGAAAGAGATAAAAGGAACGTCTAATGCCGTGTCTCAAGAGGTTTGTTAGGTGTGACAAATTCTCATCACGTGCGATCATTCCAAGCATTGAAGAAATTCTGCACTGCTGTGTCCTGCCCACTAAATGTCAGTAGTGACATTTGTCAAACATAATTGTCAAAATGAAAAATATCCCATATTTTTCCAAATATCTTATGGGAATAGAATTACCCATGATTGAGAACCACTCATCTAGCCCCAAAGCTTCACCTTTTCAGATAAGGAAGGTAAGGCCCAGAGAGGTGGAGTGACTTGCTTATGGGCACACAGCCAGTTGGTGGTGGGGCTGGGAGCAGATTCCAAGTATTCAGCTCAAAGTTGAGGGCTTGTTTCCACCATATGGTCATGTCAGCTTAGAATGTTTTTAACTGCAAGTAGTAGAGAATCCAATTCAATATCACTTACCTGGAAATTGATCGATTCACCTCACTGAAGGCCCTGAGGTAGAACCTGCTTCAAAAGTATTAAATCCAGTGCCTGTGACTCCATGTGCTTGTGACTTGACTGGCTTTGCTGTCGTCTCTGTCAGCATCATCTTCAAGCTTGTGCTGATGGTTACAGCAGTGTCGGGCCTTGGATCTGAACAGCAATAGCCAAGTAAAGGGAGAAAGGGTCGCTTTCAGAAACTCTCCAAGGAAATGAGAAGTAACTTTCCTAGAAGATCCAGAAAACTGCTTCTCGAGTCTAAGTAGCCCACCTTGGGTTATGTAGCCATTCATGAACCAAATTCTTGCCAGAAATATGAGATAACACTTAGATCATCCCAAGAGCTGGGATGAGGTGAGTAACATAGTTTGGACACTTGTCCCTGCCCAGATCTCATGTTGAATTGTAATCCCCAATGCAGGAGGTGGGGGGCCTGGTGGGAGGTGTTTGGGTCATGAGGGCAGATCCCTCACGACTTGATGCTGTCTTCACAATAGTGAGTCTCATGAGATCTGGTCTTTAAAAGTGTGTGGTGGCCAGGCGCAGTGGGTCATGCCTGTAATTCCAGCACTTTGGGAGGCCAAGGTGGGCGGGGTTCGAGACCAGCCTGGCAAACATGATGAAACCCCGTGTCTACTAAAAATACAAAAAATTAGCCAGGCAAGGTAGTGCGTACCTGTAATCCCAGCTACTCAGGATGCTGAGGCAGGAGAATCACTTGAACCCGGGGGCAGAGGTTGCAGTGAACCAAGATCGTGCCATTGCACTCCAGTTTGGGCAACAAGAGCAAAACTCCGTCTCAAAAAAACAACAACAAAAAAATGTGTGGCACCTCTGCCCTCACTCTCTCTTGACCCGTTCTAGCCATGTGTTGTGTCTGCTCCCACTTCCCCCTCTGCCATGAGTAAAAGCATCCTGAGGTCTCCCCAGAAGCAGATGCCAGTGCTATGCTACCTATATGGTCTCTGCAGGTTAACTTCTACCTCTTTTCTTGTAAATTATCTAGTCTCAGATATTTCTTTATAGCGATGCAAGTATAGACTAACACAGTCAGCTTTCCCTGCACTGTGTTGACAGGGGTGGGTGAATATCTGAAAAATATCAAGTTTCTATAAGAAGAATGGACCCTCCTGCTGCTGGTTAGGCCCCCATCAGTGTTAACAATAATCATCTTGCATCATTTGCCACTTACACTCTCCCTCTCTTTTTTTTTTTTTTTTTTTTTTTTTTGAGATGGAGTTTCGCTCTTGTTGCCCAGGTTGGAGTATAATGGGGCAATCTCGGCTCATCACAACCTCCGCCTCCCAGATGCAAGTGATTCTCCTGCCTCAGCCTCCTGAGTAGCTGGGATTACAGGCATGCACCACCATGCCCGGCTAATTTTTTGTATTTTTAGTAGAGACAGGGTTTCTCCATGTTGGTCATTTATACTCTTAAATAGTTCTCCAGTTATTCAGTCTGCAACTGTGATGCCACATTCTTTGGGGTTTCCAAGGACTAGACAATATGCATAACAAACAAACAGAAATGAAGTGTGTTTTTTTGTCATATTAAACAATATATGGTTGCATACCTGATTTTATATATATACAATTTAGAGCTAGATTTGGCTGCATGTAACAGAAGACCCAAGAAACAGTGGTTTAAAAGACAAAAATTTATTTTCTTATACATGTAACAAGGCCATAGAAAAATAGGCCCAGCTGATAGGGTGACTCCACAATGATTAAGGATTCAGAATTCTTCTGCTTTGTTCTTCCACCATCCTCAAAATTAGGCTCCTTACTCTGTGGTCCAAGTTTGCTGCTCAGCTCCAATCATTGTGCCTACATTTCAACCAACAGAAAGATGGGAAGACCTAAAGAAGGGTGGATACTCCTTTGAAAGACATTTCCTGGAAGGACCACATACAACTTCCATGTAGATCCCATTGCTGAAACTTACTCACATGGCTACACCTAGCTGTAAGGGAAGCTAGAAAATGTAATCCTTATTCTGCACCATTGATACAACCTAAACATTGGGAATTTTATTAGTAAGGAAGAAAGGGGAAAAGGATATTGGGGGTAGCTAGGAAACAATGCCACATATACATCAATAAAGAAACAATGAAATACAAGTTCTGAAAATCTCCATGACCACTGAAAAAATATATTTCAAGAATTACTGAACAGCCTGGCATGGTGGCTCATGCCTGTAATCCTAGCACTTTGGGAGAGTAAGGTGGGAGGATTGCTTGAGCGCAGAAGGTTGAGGCTGCAGTGACCTGTGTTCTTACCATTGCACTCCAGTCTGGGGAATAAAGCAAGACCCTATTTCAATAACAATAACAACAAGAAGATTTTTTCAACAGTACTTGATGCATAGTATTTGGAATTCTTGAGCCTCACTGTAAAGTCTAGCACAAGTGAGAGATGAAAAGTGCCAACCAAGGAGAAGCCAATCTACGCTCAGCTGCTTAAAAGTGAGCCTGGGGCTCATATTGCTGAATTACACATTAAGCACATTTAAAGAAAAAAGTGAAGAAATCAGGTCATTAAAAGGTAATTATAGTCATTGATTGTATTTTAGAAGAACAGTTAAGAAATCCAGTTCATATCCCACAACAATAATTCCCCATCATCTCAGCAGAGCATTCTTGCTTGCATTCTAACACTGCCTTGGAACCTAGTGGTCCTATTCTAAATCTTGATGCTCCTCCCTTTCTCAGAAGCCTTATTTTCTCTTTTCTCTTTCCTACCTTCTTTTTTACTCTGTCATTCATATCCATTCTCTATCTCTTTCTCTCTTTCTTCTCTCTTTCTCTGTCTCTCTCTTTCTCTCTCTTTCTCTGTTTCTGAGATGGGTCCTACCATGTTGCCCAGGCTGGACTTGAACTCGGGGGCTCAAGGGATCCTCCTGTTTCAGTCTCCTGAGTAGTAGGTCTTGGCCTGGGCCGAAACTCTGGGCATCATTTTCTCTACTTTGGATCCCAAATTCCCAGAAATCAGCAAGCCAAGACAGGACTTGGAGTTGGGGATGGGGAGAAGTTGACCAGAAAAAAGGCAAGACAAGGACAGAAGAAGGAAACAGGGAATGGGTGGGAACAGTCCCGCTTTGTGAAATCCTGTCTGCGACAATCTCTCTTGAGTCATATGGTCATTGGGGACATTTGTCCACACAGAAACTCCCAGTCTTCTCCCAGAGGAGATCGCCATGGACCTCTCTGAATTAGTGAAGATGCGGCACAGAGGCACTCTTCTAGGGCGTGGGTACTTTCTCAACACTGAGATAAGGATCTCTGCCCAGAGAGTAATTATGGGACAGTTAGAGATAATGCTAACCACCTATGAATATCTATCCGCTCTTCAGGAATAAGTCAAGAATAAATTTTTATAACAAATTAATTTTGAAAAATGAAAACAAAGGTAGGAACTTAGTGTATTGGCAACACACACACACACACACACGCACACGCTATGAAACAGGTGACCTCTAGTCAAGATGACAGATTTAAAAAAAAAAACAGAATCTTGTTTCTACTTAAAACAAATAGAAAATTAGGAATTACCAAAATTACATGAAAAACAAGATCTGAAGAGAACACTTTGTCAGCCAGGGTTCCTTTGCTCAAGCAACAGAAAATGATTTTGGCTTACCTTACAAAATCAGTTATAAAAACTGAAATTTCAGTTACAAAAACTGAAAAAAAACCATAGGGCAAGAAAAGAGTTACCAGCCAATCTCACTTATGCATATATATGCAAATAGCCAAAATACAGTTACCCCTCAGTATACGTGGGGATTGGTTCCAGGACCTCCTGCATATACTCAAATTCTTGCATACTCAGGTCCACCAGTGGGCTCTACTGAACTCACATATAAGAAAATGTTCTCCATATACACAGGTTATACATCCCACAAATAATGTATTTTCTTTTTTGTTTGTTTGTTTTTGTTTTTGAGACCAAGTCTCACTCTGTGCAGGCTGGAGTGCAGTGGCGCAATCTCAGCTCACTGTAACCTCGGTCTCCTGGGTTCAAGCAATTCTCCTACCTGAGCCTCCTGAGTAGCTGGGATTACAGGCACCTGCCACCATGCCCAGCTAATTTTTGCATTTTTAGTAGAGACTGGTTTCACCACGTTGGCCAGGCTGGTTTCAAACTCCTCATCTCAGGTGATCTGCCTGCTTTGGCCTCCCAAAGTGCTGGGATTACAGGTGTGAGCCACCGTAACCAGCCAAATAATGTATTTTCAATCCGAGATTGGTTGAAAAAAACTGTACCCAGTTCAAACTCATGTTATTCAAGGGTCAACTATAAAAGATTAGCTCACTGAATGCAGCAGTGAATTTTTTAAAACTTTAAAGATAAAAATGATGCTATAACTGGAG
The DNA here is from genome assembly GCF_043159975.1 of Macaca nemestrina. Classification (NCBI taxonomy): domain Eukaryota; kingdom Metazoa; phylum Chordata; class Mammalia; order Primates; family Cercopithecidae; genus Macaca; species Macaca nemestrina. Next base: position 115,743,425 of record NC_092127.1, on the reverse strand, counting down.
ATGATACCATGCTATCACTAGACATTGCAGTCACTAGACACTTGATGCTCTTTCTTGTACCATTGCCATATATAGAAAAACAAAACAAAACTCTATATATACTTCCTTGATTCTTTGCTAATTTGCTCTAGGTTTAAAATACTAGGCAAGAGGCCCTCCTTTGCTGAAAACATAGCATTTTCCCAGGTCCTAGATGTTAATAGGTAGAGGAATGCATATGTTTGATCATTTAAGCTATTATAATGGAAGACAGGCTCTGCCTTTGGCCAAGACTAATACAACAGAAAATTCTTCAAACAGGAAGGTAGTTTAGATGTTAGACAGCAAAAAATAAATAAACAAACAAAAATCCATCAGAACCAATAAATATTAAAGACATTTTAAAAATCTCAGCTGGTGGGTAGAGAAAGAACATATGTCAACATAATAAAAGCCATACATGACAGACTCACAGCTAGTATCATGCTGAATGGGGAAAAACTGAACGTCTTTCCTCTAAGATCTGGAATACAACAAGGATCCCCACTTTTACCACTGTTATTCAACATAACACTGAAATTTCTAGCTAGAACAATGAGACAAAAGAAAAAAACTGACATTAAAGGAGGTTCCAAGATGGCCGAATAGGAAGAGCTCCAGTCTACAGCTCCCAGCATGAGCAACACAGAAGACGGGTGATTTCTGCATTTCCAACTGAGGTACTGGGTTCATCTCACTGGGGCTTGTTGGACAGTGGGTGCAGCCCATGGAGTGTAAGCCGAAGCAGGGCAGGGCATTGCCTCACCTGGGAAGTGCAAGGGATCGGGGCATTCCCTTTACTAGCCAAGGGAATCCATGACAGATGTTACCTGGAAAATCAGGACACTCCCACCCTAATACTGTGCTTTTCCAACAGTCTTAGCAAAAGGCACATCAGGAGATTATATCCCACACCTGGCTCAGAGGGTCCCACACCCATGGAGCCTCGCTCACTGCTAGCACAGCCATCTGAGATCAAACTGCAAGGTGGCAGTGAGGCTGGGGGAGGGGTGTCTGCCATTGCTGAGGCTTGAGTAGTTAAACAAAGAGGCCAGGAAGCTCAAACTGGGTGGAGCCCACCACAGCTCAAGGAGACCTACTTTCCTCTGTAGACTCCAACTCTGGGGGCAGGGTATAGCTGAACAAAAGGCAGCACAAACTTCTGCAGGCGTAAATGTCCCTGTCTGACAGCTCTGAAGAGAGTAGTGCTTCTCCCAGCACAGAGTTTGAGATCTGAGAACGGACAGACTACCTCCTCAAGTGGGTCCCTGACCCCCAGGTAGCCTGACTGGAAGACACCTCCCAGTAGTGGCTGACTGACAGCTCGTACAGCTGGGTGCCCCTCTAAGACGAAGCTTCCAGAAGAAGAACCAGGCAGCAACATTTACCGCTCTGCAATATTTGCTGTTGTGCAGCCTCTGCTGGTGATACCCAGGCAAGCAGGGTCTGGAGTGGACCTCCAGCAAACTCCAACAGACCTGCAGCTGAGGGTCCTGACTGTTAGAAGGAAAACTAACAAGCAGAAAGGACATCCACACCAAAACCCCATCTGTATGTCACCATCATCAAAGACCAAAGGTAGATAAAACCACAAAGATAGGGAGAAACCAGAGCAGAAAACCTGAAAATTCTAAAAATCAGAGTGCCTCTTCTCCTCCAAAGGAACAGAGCTCCTCTCCAGCAATGGAAAAAAGCTGGACGGAGAATGAATTTGGCAAGTTGAGAGAAGAAGGATTCAGACTATCGGTAATAATAAACTTCTCCGAGCTAAAGGAGGATGTTCAAACCCATCGCAAAGAAGCTAAAAACCTTGAAAAAAGAATAGACAAATGGCAAACTAGAATAAACAGTGTAGAGAAGACCTTAAATGACCTAATGAAGGGGAAACCATGGCACGAGAACTACGTGATGCATGCACAAACTTCAGCAGCTGATTCGATCAAGTGAAAGAAAGGGTATCAGTGATTGAAGAACAAATGAATGAAATGAAGCAAGAAGATAAGTTTAGAGAAAAAATAGTAAAAAGAAATGAACAAAGCCTCCAAGAAATATGGGATTATGTGAAAATACCAAATCTACGTCTGATTGGTGTAGCTGAAAATGATGGGGAGAATGGAATCAAGTGGGAAAACACTCTTCAGGATATTATCTAGGAGAATTTCCCCAACCTAGCAGGGCAAGCCAACATTCAAATTCAGGAAATACAGAGAACACCACAAAGATACTCCTCGAGAAGAGCAACTCCAAGGCACATAATTATCAGATTCACCAAAGTTGAAATGAAGGAAAAAATGTTAAGGGCAGCCAGAGAGAAAGGTTGGGTTACCCACAAAGGCAGGCCCACCAGACTAACAGTGGATCTCTTGGCAGAAACTCTACAAGCCAGAAGAGAGTGGGGGACAATATTCAACATCGTTAAAGAAAAGAATTTTCAACCCAGAATTTCATATCCAGCCAAACTAAGTTTCATAAGTGAAGGAGAAATAAAATTCTTTACAGACAAGCAAATGCTGAGAGATTTTGTTACCACCAGGCCTGCCTTACAAGAGCTCCTGAAGGAAGCACTAAACATGGAAAGGAAAAACCGGTAGCAGCCACTGCAAAAACATGCCAAATTGTAAAGACCATCGATGCTAGGAAGAAACTGCATCAACTAATGAGCAAAATAACCAGCTAACATCATAATAACACGATCAAATTCACACATAATACTATTAACCTTAAATGTAAATGGGCTAAATGGTCGAATTAAAAGAAACAGACTGGCAAATTGGATAAAGAGTCAAGACCCATCACTTTGCTGTATTCAGGAGACCCATCTCACATACAGAGACACACATAGGCTCAAAATTAGGGGATGGAGGAAGATCTACCAAGCAAATAGAAAACAAACAAACAAACAAACAAAAAGCAGGGGTTGCAATCCTAGTCTCTGATAAAACAGATGTTAAACCATCAAAGATCAAAAGAGACAAAGAAGGCCATTACATAATGGTAAAGGGATCAATTCAACAAGAAGAGCTAACTATCCTAAATATATATGCACCCAGTATAGGAGCACCCAGATTCATAAAGCAAGTCCTTAGAGACCTACAAAGAGACTTACACTCCTACACAATAATAATGGGAGACTTTAACACCCCACTGTCAACATTAGACAGATGAACAAGACAGAAAGTTAACAAGGATATCCAAGAATTGAACTCAGCTCTGCACCAAGCAGACCTAATAGACATCTACAGAACTCTCCACCCCAAATCGACAGAATATACATTCTTCTCAGCACCACATCACACTTATTCCAAAATTGACCACATAGTTGGAAGTAAAGCACTCCTCAGCAAGTGTACAAGAACAGAAATTATAACAAACTATCTCTCAGACCACTGTGCAATCAAACTAGAACTCAGGACTAAGAAATTCACTCAAAACCACTCAACTACATGGAAACTGAACAATCTGCTCCTGAATGACTACTGGGTACATAAAGAAATGAAGGCAGAAATAAAGATGTTCTTTGAAACCAATGAGAACAAAGACACAACACACCAGAATCTCTGGGACACATTTAAAGCAGTGTGTACAGGGAAATTTATAGCACTAATGCCCACAAGAGAAAGCTGGAAAGATCTAAAATTGACACCCTAACATCACAATTGAAAGAACGAGCAAACACATTCAAAAGCTAGCAGAAGGCAAGAAACGATGAAGATCAGAAAAGAAATGAAGGAGATAGAGACATTAAAAAAACCTTCCAAAAATCAATGAATCCAGGAGATGGTTTTTTGAAAAGATCAACAAAATTGATAAACTGCTAACAAGACTATTAAAGAAGAAAAGAGAGAAGAATCAAATACACGCAGTAAGAAATGATAAAGGGGATACCACCACCGATCCCACAGAAATACAAACTACCATCAGAGAATACTATAAATACCTCTACGCAAATAAACTAGAAAACCTAGAAGAAATGGATAAATTCCTGCACACATAAACCCTCCGAAGACTAAACCAGGAAGAAGCTGAATCCCTGAATAGACCAATAACAGGCTCTGAAATTGAGGCAATCATTAATAGCCTACCAACCAAAAAAAGTCCAGGACCAGGTGCATTTACAGCCAAATTCTACCAGAGGTACAAAGAGGAGCTGATACCATTCCTTCTGAGACAATTCCAATCAATAGAAAAAGAGGGAATCCTCACAAACTCATTTTATGAGGCCAGCATCATCCTGATACCAAAGCCTGGCAGAGACATAACAAAAAAAGAGAATTTTAGACCAATACCCCTGATGAACATCAGTGCCAAAATCCTCAATAAAATACTGGCAAAATGAATCCAGCAGCACATCAAAAAGCTTATCCACTACGATCAAGTTGGCTTCATCCCTGGGATGTAAGACTGGTTCCACATACGTAATCCATCATATAAACAGAACCAAAGACAAAAACCACATTATTATCTCAACAGATGCAAAAAAGACCTTTCACAAAATTCAACAGCCCTTCATGCTAAAAACTCTCAATAAGCTAGGTATTGATGGGACATATCTCAAAATAATAAGAGCTATTTATGACAAACCCACAGCCAATATCATACTGAATGGGCAAAAACTGGAAGCATTTCCTTTGAAAACTGGCACAAGACAGGGATGCCCTCTCTCACCACTCCTATTCAACATAATGTTAGAAGTTCTGGTCAGGGCAATCAGGCAGGAGAAAGAAATAAACGGTATTCAATTAGGAAAAGAGGAAGCCAAATTGTCCCTGTTTGCAGATGACATGATTGTATATTTAGAACTCCCAATCATCTCAGCCAGAAATCTCCTTAAGCTGATAAGCAAATTCAGCAAAGTCTCAGGATACAAAATCAATGTGCAAAAATCATAAGCATTCCTATACACCAATAACAGACAAACAGAGAGCCAAACCATGAATGAACTTCCATTCACAATAGCTTCAAAGAGAATAAAATACCTAGGAATCCAACTTACAAGGGATGTGAAGGACCTCTTCAAGGAGAAGTAAAAACCACTGCTCAATGAAATAAAAGAGGAAACAAACAAATGGAAGAACATTTCATGCTCATGCATAGGAAGAATCAATATGATGAAAATGGTCATACTGTCCAAAGTAATTTATAGATTCAATGCCATCCCCATCAAGCTATCAATGACTTTCTTCACAGAATTGGAAAAAAACTGCTTTAAAGTTCATATGGAATCAAAAAAGAGCCCACCTTGCCAAGACAATACTAAGCCAAAAGAAGAAAGCTGGAGGCATCACGCTACCTGCTTCAAACTATACTACAAGGCTACAGTAACCAAAACAGCATGGTACTGGTACCAAAACAGATATTCCTACATTCATACAGACAAATGAAACAGAACAGAGCCCTCAGAAATAAAACCACACATCTACAGCCATCTGATCTTTGACAAACCTGATGAAAACAAGAAAAGGGGAAAGGATTCCCTATTTAATAAATGGTGCTGGGAAATGGCTAGCCATATGTAGAAAGCTGAAACTGGATCCCTTCCTTACACCTTACACGAAAATTAATTCAAGATGGATTAAAGACTTAAATGTTAGACCTAAAACCATAAAAACCCTAGAAGAAAACCTAGGTAGTACCATTCAGGACATAGGCATGGGCAAAGACTTCATGACAAACAACAAAAGCAATGGCAACAAAAGCCAAAATGGACAAATGTGATCTAATTAAACTAAAGAGTTTCTGCACAGCAAAACAAACTACCATCAGGGGGAACAGGCAACCCACAAAATGGGAGACAATTTTTATAATCTACCCATCTGACAAAGGGCTAATATCCAGAACCTACAAAGAACTTAAACAAATGTACAAGAAAAAAATCAAACAACCCCATCAAAAAGTGGGCAAAGGATATGAACAGACACTTCTCAAAAGAAGACATGCAGCCAACAGACACACACACAAAAAATGCTTATCATCACTGGCCATCAGGGAAACACAAATCAAAACCACAGTGAGATACCATCTCACACCAGTTAGAATGGCGATCATTAAAAAGTCAGGAAACAGCAGGTGCTGGAGAGGATGTGGAGAAATAGGAACACTTTTACACTGTTGGTGGGACTGTAAACTAGTTCGACCATTGTGGAAAATGGTGTGGCGATTCCTCAAGGATCTAGAACTAGAAATACCATTTGACCCAGCCATCCCGTTACTAAGGATATACCCAAAGAATTATAAATCATGCTGCTATAAAGACACATGCACACGTATGTTTATTGCGGTGTATTCACAATAGCAAAGACTTGGAACCAACTGAAATGTCCATCAATGATAGACTGGATTAAGAAAATGTGGATGATGGCCAAATAGGAACAGCTACAGTCTCCAACTCCCACCACGAGCGACACAGAAGACCGGTGATTTCTGCATTTTCAACTGAGGTACTGAGTTAATCTCACTAGGGAGTGCTGGACAATCGGTGCTGGTCAGCTGCTGCAGCCCCACCAGCGATAGCTGAAGCAGGGCGAGGCATCGCCTCACCTGGAAAGTGCAAGGGGAAAGAGAATCCCTTTTCCCAGCCAGGGGAACTGAGACACACAACACCTGGAAAACTGGGTAACTCCCACCCCAATACTACGCTTTAAGCAAACAGGCACACCAGGAGATCATATCCCACACCTGGCCGGGAGGGTCCCACGCCCACGGAGCCTCCCTCATTGCTAGCACAGCAGTCTGCGATCTCGCGGCAAGGCAGCAGCGAGGCTGGGGGAGGGGCACGTGCCATTGCTGAGGCTTAAATAGGTAAACAAAGCCGCTGGGAAGCTCGAACTGGGTGGAGCTCACAGCAGCTCAAGGAAACCTGCCTGTCTCTGTAGACTCCACCTCTGGGGACAGGGCACAGTAAACAACAACAAAAGCAGCAGAAACCTCTGCAGACGCAAACGACTCTGTCTGACAGCTTTGAAGAGAGCAGTGGATCTCCCAACACGGAGGTTGAGATCTGAGAAGGGAGAGACTGCCTGCTCAAGTGGGTCCCTGACCCCTGAGTAGCCTAACTGGGAGACATCCCCCACTAGGGGCAGTCTGACACCCAACACCTCACAGGGTGGAGTACACCCCGAGAGGAAGCCTCCAAAGCAAGAATCAGACAGGTACACTCGCTGTTCAGCAATATTCTATCTTCTGCAGCCTCTGCTGCTGACACCCAGGCAAACAGGGTCTGGAGTGGACCTCAAGCAATCTCCAACAGACCTACAGCTGAGGGTCCTGACTGTTAGAAGGAAAACTATCAAACAGGAAGGACACCTACACCAAAACCCCATCAGTACGTCACCATCATCATCAAAGACCAGAGGCAGATAAAACCACAAAGATGGGGAAAAAGCAGGGCAGAAAAGCTGGAAATTCAAAAAATAAGAGCACATCTCCCCCGGCAAAGGAGCGCAGCTCATCACCAGCAACGGATCAAAGCTTGACGGAGAATGACTTTGACGAGATGAGTGAAGAAGGCTCCAGTCTCTCAAACTTCTCAGAGCTAAAGGAGGAATTATGTACCCAGCGCAAAGAAACTAAAAATCTTGAAAAAAAAGTGGAATAATTGATGGCTAGAGTAATTAATGCAGAGAAGGTCATAAACGAAATGAAAGAGATGAAAACCATGACACGAGAAATACGTGACAAATGCACAAGCTTCAGTAACCGACTCGATCAACTGGAAGAAAGAGTATCAGCGATTGAGGATCAAATGAATGAAATGAAGCGAGAAGAGAAACCAAAAGAACAAAGAAGAAAAAGAAATGAACAAAGCCTGCAAGAAGTATGGGATTATGTAAAAAGACCAAATCTACGTCTGATTGGGGTGCCTGAAAGTGAGGGGGAAAATGGAACCAAGATGGAAAACACTCTTCAGGATATCATCCAGGAGAACTTCCCCAACCTAGTAGGGCAGGCCAACATTCAAATCCAGGAAATGCAGAGAACACCACAAAGATACTCCTCGAGAAGAGCAAGTCCAAGACACATAATTGCCAGATTCACCAAAGTTGAAATGAAGGAAAAAATCTTAAGGGCAGCCAGAGAGAAAGGTTGGGTTACCCACAAAGGGAAGCCCATCAGACTAACAGCAGATCTCTCGGCAGAAACTCTCCAAGCCAGAAGAGAGTGGGGGCCAATATTCAACATTCTTAAAGAAAAGAATTTTCAACCCAGAATTTCATATCCACCCAAACTAAGTTTCATAAGTGAAGGAGAAATAAAATCCTTTACAGATAAGCAAATGATTAGAGATTTTGTCACCACCAGGCCTGCCTTACAAGAGACCCTGAAGGAAGCACTAAAGATGGAAAGGAACAACCGGTACCAGCCATTGCAAAAACATGCCAAAATGTAAAGACCATTTAGGCTAGGAAGAAACTGCATCAACTAATGAGCAAAATAACCAGTTATTATCATAATGGCAGGATCAAGTTCACACATACAATATTAACCTTAAATGTAATTGGACTAAATGCTCCAATTAAAAGGCACAGACTGGCAAACTGGATAAAGAGTCAAGACCCATCAGTCTGCTGTATTCAGGAGACCCATCTCACACGCAGAGACATACATAGGCTCAAAATAAAGGGATGGAGGAAGATTTACCAAGCAAATGGAGAACAAAAAAAAGCAGGGGTTGCAATCCTAGTCTCTGATAAAACAGACTTTAAACCATCAAAGATCAAAAGAGACAAAGAAGGCCATTACATAATGGTAAAAGGATCAATTCAACAGGAAGAGCTAACTATCCTAAATATATATGCACCCAATACAGGAGCACCCAGATTCATAAAGCAAGTCCTTAGAGACTTACAAAGAGACTTAGACTCCCATACAATAATAATGGGAGATTTCAACACTCCACTGTCAACATTAGACAGATCAACGAGACAGAAAGTTAACAAGGATATCCAGGAATTGAACTCATCTCTGCAGCAAGCAGACCTAATAGACATCTATAGAACTCTCCACCCCAAATCAACAGAATATACATTCTTCTCAGCACCACATCGCACTTATTCCAAAATTGACCACATAATTGGAAGGAAAGCACTCCTCAGCAAATGTACAAGAACAGAAATTGTAACAAACTGTCTCTCAGACCACAGTGCAATCAAACTAGAACTCAGGACTAAGAAACTCAATCAAAACTGCTCAACTACATGGAAACTGAACAACTTGCTCCTGAATGACTACTGGGTACATAATGAAATGAAGGCAGAAATAAAGATGTTCTTTGAAACCAATGAGAACAAAGATACAACATACCAGAATCTCTGGGACACATTTAAAGCATTGTGTAGAGGGAAATTTATAGCACTAAATGCCCACAAGAGAAAGCAGGAAAGATCTAAAACTGACACTCTAACATCACAATTAAAAGAACTAGAGAAGCAAGAGCAAACGCATTCAAAAGCTAGCAGAAGGCAAGAAATAACAAAGATCAGAGCAGAACTGAAGGAGATAGAGACACAAAAAACCCTCCAAAAAAATCAATGAATCCAGGAGTTGGTTTTTTGAAAAGATCAACAAAATTGACAGACCGCTAGCAAGACTAATAAAGAAGAAAAGAGAGAAGAATCAAATAGACGCAATAAAAAATGATAAAGGGGATATCACCACCGACACCACAGAAATACAAACTACTATCAGAGAATACTATAAACACCTCTACGCAAATAAACTAGAAAATCTAGAAGAAATGGATAATTTCCTGGACACTTACACTCTTCCAAGACTAAACCAGGAAGAAGTTGAATCCCTGAATAGACCAATAGCAGGCTCTGAAATTGAGGCAATCATTAATAGCCTACCAACCAAAAAAAGTCCAGGACCAGATGGATTCACAGCTGAATTCTACCAGAGGTACAAAGAGGAGCTGGTACCATTCCTTCTGAAACTATTCCAATCAATAGAAAAAGAGGGAATCCTCCCTAACTCGTTTTGTGAGGCTGACATCATCCTGATACCAAAGCCTTGCAGAGACACAACAAAAAAAGAGAATTTTAGACCACTATCCCTGATGAACATCGATGCAAAAATCCTCAATAAAATACTGGCAAACCGGATTCAGCAGCACATCAAAAAGCTTATCCACCATGATCAAGTGGGCTTCATCCCTGGGATGCGAGGCTGGTTCAACATTCGCAAATCAATAAACATAATCCAGCATATAAACAAACCAAAGTCAAGAACCACATGATTATCTCAATAGATGCAGAAAAGGCTTTTGACAAAATTCAACAGCCCTTCATGCTAAAAACGCTCAATAAATTTGGTATTGATGGAATGTATATCAAAATAATAAGAGCTATTTTTGACAAATCCACAGCCAATATCATACCGAATGGGCAAAAACTGGAAAAATTCCCTTTGAAAACTGGCACAAGACAGGGATGCCCTCTCTCACCACTCCTATTCAACATAGTGTTGGAAGTTCTGGCTAAGGCAATCAGGCAAGAGAAAGAAATCAAGGGTATTCAGTTAGGAAAAGAAGAAGTCAAATTGTCCCTGTTTGCAGATGACATGATTGTATATTTAGAAAATCCCATTGTCTCAGCCCAAAATCTCCTTAAGCTGATAAGAAACTTCAGCAAAGTCTCAGGATACAAAATTAATGTGCAAAAATCACAAGCATTCTTATACACCAGTAACAGACAAACACAGAGCCAAAGCATGAATGAACTTCCATTCACAATTGCTTCAAAGAGAATAAAATACCTAGGAATCCAACTTACAAGGGATGTAAAGGACCTCTTCAAGGAGAACTACAAACCACTGCTCAGTGAAATCAAAGAGGACACAAACAAATGGAAGAACATACCATGCTCATGGATAGGAAGAATCAATATCGTGAAAATGGCCATACTGCCCAAGGTTATTTATAGATTCAATGCCATCCCCATCAAGCTACCAACGAGTTTCTTCACAGAATTGGAAAAAACTGCTTTAAAGTTCATATGGAACCAAAAAAGAGCCCGCATTGCCAAGAGAATCCTAAGCCAAAAGAACAAAGCTGGAGGCATCATGCTACCTGACTTCAAACTATACTACAAGGCTACAGTAACCAAAACAGCATGGTACTGGTACCAAAACAGAGATATAGACCAATGGAACAGAACAGAGCCCTCAGAAATAATACCACACATCTACAGCCATCTGATCTTTGACAAACCTGAGAGAAACAAGAAATGGGGAAAGGATTCCCTATTTAATAAATGGTGCTGGGAAAATTGGCTAGCCATAAGTAGAAAGCTGAAACTGGATCCTTTCCTTACTCCTTATATGAAAATTAAATCAAGATGGATTAGAGACTTAAATGTTAGACCTAATACCATAAAAACCCTAGAGGAAAACCTAGGTAGTACCATTCAGGACATAGGCATGGGCAAAGACTTCATGTCTAAAACACCAAAAGCAACGGCAGCAAAAGCCAAAATTGACAAATGGGATCTCATTAAACTAAAGAGCTTCTGCACAGCAAAAGAAACTACCATCAGAGTGAACAGGCAACCTACAGAATGGGAGAACATTTTTGCAATCTACTCATCTGACAAAGGGCTAATATCCAGAACCTACAAAGAACTCCAACAAATTTACAAGAAAAAAACAAACAACCCCATCAAAAAGTGGGCCAAGGATATGAACAGACATTTCTCAAAAGAAGACATTCATACAGCCAACAGACACATGAAAAAATGCTCATCATCACTGGCCATCAGAGAAATGCAAATCAAAACCACAATGAGATACCATTTCACACCAGTTAGAATGGCAATCATTAAAAAGTCAGGAAACAACAGGTGCTGGAGAGGATGTGGAGAAATAGGAACACTTTTCCACTGTTGGTGGGATTGTAAACTAGTTCAACCATTATGGAAAACAGTATGGCAATTCCTCAAGGATCTAGAACTAGATGTACCATATCACCCAGCCATCCCATTACTGGGTATATACCCAAAGGATTAAAAATCATGCTGCTATGAAGACACATGCACACGTATGTTTATTGCGGCACTATTCACAATAGTAAAGACTTGGAATCAACCCAAATGTCCATCAGTGACAGACTGGATTAAGAAAATGTGGCACATATACACCATGGAATACTATGCAGCCATAAAAAAGGATGAGTTTGTGTCCTTTGTAGGGACATGGATGCAGCTGGAAACCATCATTCTCAGCAAACTCTCACAAGAACAGAAAACCAAACACCGCATGTTCTCACTCATAGGTGGGAACTGAACAATGAGATCACTTGGACTCGGGAAGGGGAACATTACACACCAGGGCCTATCATGGGGAGGGGGGAGGGGGGAGGGATTGCACTGGGAGTTATACCTGACGTAAATGACGAGTTGATGGATGCTGACAAGTTGATGGGTGCAGCACAGCAACATGGCACAAGTATACATATGTAACAAACCTGCACATTATGCACATGTACCCTAGAACTTAAAGTATAATAATAAATAAATAAATAAATAAATAAATAAATAAATAAAAGAAAATAAAAAGTAAATGGCAGATGCAAATCTGAAAAAAAAAAAAAAAGAAAATGCGGCTCATATACACCATGGAATACTATGCAGCAGTAAAAAAGGTTGAATTCATGTCCTTTGTAGGAACATGGTTGAAGCTGGAAACCATCATTCTGAGCAAACTGTTGCAAGGACAGAAAACCAAATACCACATGTTCTCACTCATAGGTGGGAATTGAATAATGAGAACACTTGGACACAGGGTGGGGAACATCACACACTGGGGACTGTTGTGGGGTGGGTGGAGGGGGGAGGGATAGCATTAGGAGATATACCTAATGTAAATGACGAGTTAATGGGTGCAGCACACCAACACCCCACATGTATACATATATAACAAACCTGCACATTGTGCACACGTACCCTAGAACTTAAAGTGTAATTTTTTAAAAAGCCTTAAAAAGGCCGGGCATGGTGGCTCAAGCCTGTAATCCCAGCACTTTGGGAGGCCAAGGCCGGCGGATCACGAGGTCAGGAGATCAAGACCATCCTGGCTAACACGGTGAAACCCCGTCTCTACTAAAAAATAGAAAAAAACTAGCCGGGCAGGGGGCGCCTGTAGTCCCAGCTACTCAGGAGGCTGAGGCAGGAGAATGGCGTGAACCCGGGAGGCGGAGCTTGCAGTGAGCCAAGATCCGGCCACTGCACTCCAGCCTGGGCGACAGAGCGAGACTCCGTCTCAAAAAAAAAAAAAAAAAAAAAAAAAAAAGCCTTAAAAAAAAGAAAAAACTAAAAGGCATCCAAAATGGAAAGGAAGAAGTCAAATTATCCTTATATGCAGCTGATATAATATTATATTTAGAAAACCTAAAGACTCCACCAAAAAACTATTAGAATTAATAAACAAATTGAGTAAATTTGCAGGATACAAAATCAACATACAAAAATCAGTAGTATTTCTATATGCCAACAGTGAACAATCTGAAAAAAAATTAAAAAGTAACCCATTTACGATACCCACAAATAAAATCAAACGCTTAGGAGTTGACCAAAGAAGTGCAAGATCTCTACAATGAAAACTATAAAGCACTGATGAAAGAAACTGAAGAGGACACACAAAAAAATGAAAAGATATTTCATGTTCATGGATGGAATAATCAGTATTGTTAAAATGTCTATACTACTCAAAAGAATCTACAGATTTAATGCAATCCCTATCAAAATGACAATGATATTCTTCACAGTAATAGAAATCTTAAAATTTATATGGAACCACAAAAGACCAAGAATAGTCAAAGCTACCCTAAGCAGAAAGAACAATTGGAGAAATCATATTACCTGACTTCAAATTGCACTGCAGAGCTATAGTACCCGAAACAGCATGGTACTGCCAAAAGCAGACATGTAGACCAGTGGAACAGAATAGAGAGCCCAGAAACAAATCTATATACCTGCAGTGAACTCATTTTTGACCAAGATGCCAAGAACATACATTTGGGATAAGACAATCTCTTCAATAATGGTGCTGGGGAAACAGGATATCCACATGTAAAGGAATAAAACTATACCCATATCTCTCATCATATATGAAAACCAAATCAAAATTGATTTAAGACTTAAATCTAACACCTGAAACTATCAAATATTAAATGAAAACATTGGGGAAACTCTCCAGGACATTGGTCTGGGCAAAAAATGTTTGAGTAATTCTCCACAAGCACAGACAACCAAAACAAAAATAGGATCATGTCAAGTTAAAAAGCTTCTGCACAGCAAAGGAAAAAATCAACAAAGTGAAGTGAGAATCCACAGAATGGGAGAAAATATTTGCAAACTACTTATCTGACAAGGGATTAATAATCAGCATGTATAAGGAGCTCAAATAACTCTATAGGAAAAAAATCTAATAATCTGCTTTTAAAAGGGCAAAAGATCTAAACAGGCACTTCTCAGAGGAAGACATACAAATGGAAAACTGGCATATGAAAAGGTGCTCGACGTTATAATGAGCTATCATCTCACACCACTTAAAATGGCTTTCATCCAAAAGACAGGCAATAACAAGTGCTAGCGATGATTTGGAGAAAAGTAAACCCTCATACACTGTTTGTGGCAATATAAATTAGTATGACCATTATGCAAAACAGTTATTTCTTCAAGAAACTAAAAATATAGCTACCATATGATGCAGAATCCGCCGGCTGGGTATATACCCCCAAAAAAGGAAATCAGGATGTCAAAGGGATATCTACACTCCTATGTTTGTTGCAGCACTGTTTATAATAGCCAAGATTTGGAATTAATGCAGGTGTCCACCAACAAATGAATGGATAAAGAAAATATGGTACATATACGCAATGAAGTACTTACTATTCAGTCATAAAAAAAGAAAAATGAGATCCTGTCATTTGCAACAACATGGATTAAATTGGAGGTCATTATATTAAGTGAAATAAGCTGGAAACAGAAAGACAAACTTCCCATGTTCTCACTTATTTGTGGGAACTAAAAATTAAAACAATTAAACTCATGGAAACAGAGAGTAAAAAGATGGTTTCCAGAGTCTGGGAAGAGTAGTGGGCAGGACAGGGGAATGGCAGAGGGAGAAATGGGGTGATTAATAAGTACAAAAAGTAGTTAGAAAGAATAAGACCTAGTATTTGATAGCACAACAGGGTAACTATAGTCAATAATAATTTAATTATACATTTAAAAATTACTAAAACAGTGTAACTGGATTGTTTGTAACACAAAGGACAAATGCTGGAGGGATGGATACCCCATTTACCATAATGCAATTATTACATATTGCACACCTGCATCAAAATATCTCATGAACCCCATGAATGCATACACCTATTATGTACCCACAAAAATTAAACAACAACAATAACAACAACAACAACAAAAAAACCTCAGCTAGGTGGGGTGGCTCACACCTGTAATCCCAGCACTTTGGGAGGTTGGAGAGCAGGAGGATTGCTTAAGGCCAGGAGTTCAAGACCAGCCCAATCAACATAGCAAGATCACATCTCTACAAAAAAGAAAAAAAATAATTGGGCATGGTGATGCATCCCCAAGTGGTCCCAGCTACTCAGGAGGCTGAGGTGGAAGGATTGCTTGAGCCCCAGTGGCCAAGGCTACAGTGAGCCATGGTCATACCACTGCACTCCAGGTCAGGCAACAGAGCAAGACCCTGCCTCAATCAATCAGTCAATTAAATAAATAAAGGGCTAAAAACACCAGAAAAGCAGATTAAAAAGAGTTAAAAGAAGGGCTCAGGAATGGGCAGAGGTGTCCTGGAGCTGACTTGTTCCAGCTTGGGAAAGCCAGCTGGCACATTTCTTCCCAACGTCCTGTTCAAGGACATCAAAATGGTAGCTTGAAATCAGGCACATGGGGGTATTTAGACCATGGAAACAAAAAACACTGTAAGTCAGGCCTCTTTTTTTTTTTTTTTTTTTCCAGAGAGTTAGTTGTTATACATACCAGTATACCACTGGAGTGGGACAGGGACTCCTGTTTCAATTATAAGCTTTATTGTACTATTTGGGTATTCAAACTATGCAAGTGTATGACCTGAGAAAACAATATTTTCCAAGGAGTAACCCATGGGATGAGGGAAGAAAGAAAAACAAAGAGAGAGGATTTGCCTTATCAAGTATCAGAGCATACCATAAAACCAATATAAATAATCTAATTAGATGGTATACACATATGAATAAACAGAATAGTAGAATAGAGAATGTAGAAATTGATCCTTAATACATATATACATTTTTACATGATCAAATGGTATTTCAATTCAACAAGAGAGATGATTAAGTTATAAATAATGCCAATTCAATTGTCTATGCATTTGTATTAATTTGTTATGGCTGCCTTAACAAAATACCACAGACTGGGTGGCTTATACAACAGGAATTGATTTTCTCAGAGTTTTGGAAGCCGGAAGCCCTGAGATCAAGGCATTGCCAGGTTTGATTCTCCCTGAGGCCATTCCCCATGGCTTGCCAATAGGACACTTTCTCACTGTATCTTCCTTGGCCCTTCCTCCCTCCCTCCCTCCCTCCCTCCCTCCCTCCCTCCCTCCCTCCCTTCCTTCCTTTCTTCCTTCTTTCTTCTTTTTTTTAACAAAGTTTTTTGCTTTCGTTGCCCAGGCTGGAGTGCAGTGGCATGATCTTGGCTCACTGCAACCTCCAACTCCCAGGTTCAAGCAGTTCTCCTGCCTCAGCCTCCCAAGTAGCTGGGATTGCAGTCGTATGCCACCACCCCCAGATAATTTTTGTATTTTTAGTAGAGATGGGGTTTCATCATGTTGGTCAGGCTGGTGTCAAACTCCTGACCTCCAGTGATCTGCGGGCCTCAGTCTCCCAAAGAGAGATTGGGATTACAGGCATGAGCCCCCGTGCCCAGCTTTCCATGGCCTTTTTAATGTGTGCATGCACATCCCTGGTTTCTCTTCTTCTTCTTATAAGGACCCCAGTCATATTGGATTAGGACCCCACCTAATGACCTCATTTTACCTTAATTCCCTCTTTAAAGGCCCTATCCCCAAATACAGTCACATTGTGAATCAGGTATTCAATGTAGGAATTTTGCAGAGACACAATTCAGTCCACACCACCACCTAAAGAAGTAATATTCAGCCTTTATCTTACATAATATTAAAACTAAATTCCAGGGTGAATAAAAATTTTAGATAAAAAGCTAAATTATAAAAATGTAAAAGATAATCTGGACTCCATGTATGTATAATCTAGGGTCACAGATGTTTCTTAACCAAGTCAGGAATCTCAGAAACCATGCAGTAAAAACAATAGAAATACTTGACTGTATAAAAATGTTGAACTTTAATGTAAAAAATACATTAAACAAAACAAAGCGTGTCAGTGAGAAGATAGTGCCGGAAACATGAACCACCCTAGGTATTTCAAGAAGTACAGAGTTTAATACAGAAAATTAGGAGTTTATAAAAGTATTAGAAGGGCCACAGAACAAGAACCAGAAGTCAGGTGTCTGCCACTGTATGACCCATTTCAAGGACACCTCAACAAAATTACAATGAGACGTCAGAAAGCTATTGCTATTATCATTGCTGCTTCTTCAGTTCTCAAAGTCAGGAAGGTGATGATTGGACACTGGAATGCAGAATCTGCTTACAAATATTCATAATTCTTTAAACTTGCTTTATAGCAGAAATAGCAGAAGAAAATGGTTTCTGCCTCCCTTCCATCTTCCAGGTCTTGCATGAATGCATCCCTTTGGTACAACCTACTTCATGCCACATTCCTTGCTGCAGCCTCGGCAAACATAGTGAGACAGGATTTTATTTTATTTATTTCATTAAGAATATTTTTGAAATTAGCTGGGAGTGATGTTGCATACCTGTAGTTTTTGCTACTTAGGAGGCTGAGGAGTGAGCATTGCTTGAGCCAGGAACCCAAGGCTGCAGTGAGCTATGATTGCACCATTGCACTACAGCCTTTGTGACCCTGTCTCAAATAATAATAATAATAATAATAATAATAATAATAATAACAAGCTTCCTAGGTGCAGGAGAATCTGTGAATGTGGTCTTTATCTTGCCAGCACCTGTGATCAAAAGAGTACATAGAAGGGGTTCTGTATCAAGGATTTCTCTACATCAACTGGCAAAATCATGTCCAGCAAACAAAGTTCATTCAAAAGCAACACATTTGGGGGCTGTGAGCTGGAAACTTCTACACTGATGATAGACAAAGACATATAATTTAAAATACATTAGGAGCTATTAAATATGGATAAGAAAAAAGTAAGCAATTGAAAAATGGCCAAGGATATCAACAGGCATTTACAGAAAAAGAAACATGAATGGCAATTTTTTAAGAAAATATGTTTAAACTCACTAGTTATCAGAGAAGACCAAAATTAAACAATACTGAGATATTAGTTTATACCTATCAGACTGGCAAAAGTTTTAAAGAGCAATGACATGTATCAGTGATGGGAGTTGGAAAAGGGTGATTGAATAAGGTCAGGATTCAGGTTTAAAAAAGAGAAATTATTCTGTTTTAATTTGTGTTACAGTCTGAATGTTTATGTTCTCTCAAAATTTTTATGTTGAAATTCTCACCCCCAGGGCGATAGCATTAGAAGATCTGGCCTTTGTGAGGCGATTAAATCGAAAGGGTGGAGTCCTTGTGAATGGGATTAGCACCCTTGTGAAAGAGCCCCTAGAGATCACTCATCCCTTCTGCTATGTTAGGTTAGAGTGAGAAGGAGGCTGTCATTTGTGAGGAAGCAGCCCTCACAAAACACTGAATCGGCCAGAGTCTTGATCTTGGACTTTCAGCCTCCAGAACTGTGAGAAATAAATTTCTGTTGTTTATAAGCCACTCAGTCTATGGTATATTATTAGAGCAGCTGAAACAGACTAAGGTAATTAGAAAGGAATGGAACACCAGGAATTATAATGTAAATGACATATTAAATGAAGTATATACATCAGGGTGCAGTGCAGGAAACATGAACCACCCAACCTGAAATACAAAATAATTTTTAAGCACCTATTATTGAAAGGGCTGGAGCAGTTGGCTCTAAGGTGTGCCTCCAGCAATGGCCTCCAGAAAAATCACTGCTGAACTCACCACCAGACATTGCTTTCCTTTCACCATTTTTTTTTAAACATGGAAGAGTATAATGAAACATCATTTCTGTAAAATAGTGACATTATGTGTGCATGTGTGTGCATATGCATGTGCATAAAAGTTACATGTACGATGGCCAGGTATGGTGGCTCATGCCTGTAATCCCACTATTTTGGGAGGCCAAAGCGGGCAGATTACCTGAGGTCAGGAGTTTGAGAACAGCCTAGCCAACATGGCGAAACCCCATCTCTACTAAAAATACAAAAATTACCCAGGTGTGGTGGCACACACCTGTAGTTCCAGCTACTCAGGAGGCTGAGGCAGGAGAATTGCTTGAACTCAGGAGGTTGAGGTTGCAGTGAGCCAAGATCGTGCCACTGCACTCCAGCCTGGGTGACAGAGCAAGACTCCACCTCAAAAAAAAAAAAAAAATTACATGTACAAGAGGAAAATTACGGAAGGAGACATACCAGACTGTGAATGTGGGTTATCAGCATAAGTGGAAGAGCATGGTTAGAGATGAGGAAGTTTGAATTGCTGTGAGTAAAAGGGGAAGAGGGAATGAGAAAGGCGAGGAGAAAGGGGGAAAAGAAAAAGAAAAACACTAAAAAACGACCATTGTTTTCAGCATGGGTCCTCAAAGCCACCCTCTGTAACCTGTAATTTAAAAAGCTTCTGTCCAAATGCTCACTTGTGAAAAAAAAACACCATCATTCAGCTAAGTATGTCATTGTGATTGATTTACATGACAGCAAGCACTAAACCAAACCACTGCTTAAATTATCCAGATGTTCTAGAATCAAATATTTCCCATTCTGGAAAGTAATTTGGCAAAAGCAGCAAAACTTTCATATCCAGCGATCCAAAAATTTATACCTCTAGAAATATACCTTAAAGAAGAACTGGAGATTTGGGCACAATTTGTGGTTTAAAGATGTTATTTTACTATTAACTACAGTAGCAAACAATAAGGAGAAAAACAGTCTAAATGGTAAAAATTAATTTCGTAGATCCATGAAATGGTACATCAAGTAACCACTAAAAATCATATTTTTAAAGATTTTTAACAGCATAGGAAACTGCTCATGATATAATATTAAGTGAATAATAAAACAAGACAGAAAATATGGATTGCATGCTAGACACACAAACACAAAGACCTTAAGGAGGAGGCTGGGCACAGTGGCTCACGCCTGTAATCCCAGCACTTTGTGAGGCCAAGGTGGGCAGATCACAAGGTCAGAGGATCAAGACCATCCTGGTTAACACGGTGAAACCCCGTCTCTACTAAAAATACAAAAAAAAAAAAAAAAATTTAGCTGGGCATGGTGGCAGGCACCTGTAGTCCCAGCTATTCGGGAGGCTGAGGCAGGAGAATTACTTGAACCCAGGAGGTTGAGGTTGCAGTGAGCCAAGATTGTGCCACTGTACTCCAGCCTGGGTGACAGAGCAAGACTCTATCTCAAAAAAAAAAAAAAAAAAAAAAAAAAAAAAAGACCTTAAGGAGGAACTACACCAAAATGCTAATGATGATTAGCTCTAGGAAGTAAGTTAAAGGTGATTCTCATTTTCTTCATTTATTTGTGGGTTTTTTTTCTACAAGTTTTCTATAATGAGTGCATATTTGGGATGAAATGTTCTTTTCCTCACCCGGTATGAAGGCATTCTGTCTAACAAATCGGTCGGCCCTGTGATCCACGGCTTGTCAACTCTGTGAGGATGGACATCTGCTTCACGTTGTGTCCCCCACTGCTGAGCACATGCTAGTGGATGAATGGTTGGGGGGATGGATTTGGTTGTGCTGGTGGGCCAGAAAGGCGTTTCTCTCTTCCATCAATTCCCTATTATTTTCTCTCTCTCCTGATTCCCTCCCACTCCAACTGTACTAAAGCAAGTTCTTTTGTTGCCACTTTGATGCATTCATTTTCAGCTAAACAAGTTTTTAAATAGACTTCGTTAATGGATGTCAGTGGTTCTGTTCTAGAACTATGTTTCCCTTCAAGACACCCAGGAACATTTTAAAGTCACAACTGAGCAATAACAAATTATTTATTATTGTTTTCCTTAACAAATTCTCACCTAATCATAAAATGATTGTGGATGTTAGTGTTTACATCCTGGCTGTCAGCAGTAGTGCAAGAGAACATCAAAGTTTTTTAGGTAACAAAGAATCACCTCTGATCTTCACTTCAAAGACAACCAGGAGAAAAAATTCTTCCCAGCAACATGTTTGAGATTAATGTCAATCAGGCTTTTCCCTCAACTTGTCTATGCAAGTGCATGCTTTATAATAATCGGAGCTTGTTAGGAAACCATAAACCTCCTCCAAAATGGCAGTAAAAATACCTACAGCACACACACACAATTTTTTCCTATGCATTATAAACAAATTTTAGTTAATATATTTTCCCCCACTTAACCCTGTGCCCGGAGACTAATTTTAAAAGAATGCCAATAAGGCCCCATCACAAAGATGTACAAATGCTGTTTCTAAGCCCAGGAATCTAAACACTCAACATTTTCTCTAATGTGTGTAGAAGTTTCCTTCCTCTTCAGAGCCCATGTCTACCTATCCATTTTCTCCCAGAAGCACAAAGCCTTCTGGTCTGGTTCTAGGACTTATTCAGGATTCTCCATTTCACCTTTATAAACAGATGCTCTTCTGGGACATGACAACCAGAGGAAGGCAGCTTTGCTCCTGGAACCCTTCCCAGCCTGGTTTGATGCCTCATCTCTGTCCCTCACAGTGCCCAGTGCTACCTTGACCTCATCACTTATTGTACGATCATCATCATCTGTGAGCTCTCTGAGAGTTAGGACCTTGTTTTGATCATCTGTGTATCCCCAGCACATAGCCCACTGCCCAGCACACAGTTGGAGCTCGCAAGTACCTGTTGTCTGGTTAAGAGCATGAATGAATGTGCAGATCACCCTTTACCCATGTGACTAAAAGCAAGAGTCTTCAGCAGTCTGGGAAGAAAGAGGGATAACAGTTGGGAAACAGGTCAACTAGAGCTAGGATAGGCAGTTGGAATATGTGACATAAGAAGGTCCAAGAAGTCAGGCAGCATATTTAGTAGAAAGGGGCTCATTAAACACAGGCTAAAGGTGAAGTGAATGACAAGATGACAGCCATTATAGGATACAAGCTAGAGCTTCAGACCCCAGAGAGCAGAAAGCTGATATCATTTTCTTTGCATTCTGTCCAGGATGAACGCTAACATTTTTAACTACTTGCACCTGGAAACATTGGTTGAGAACCTGTATTTATGTGTGAACGTGAGATCTGGGCTAATGCGGTAGCGCCCTCTTTCATGTAATAAATACTTAAAAGCTTTCCTGGTACTGCACACCCATGGCCTCCATGATGGGTCTGTCCCAAAATTAGCTTGGTAAGACTCCCCCCGGGCTGCACCAGTAAGTAACCCACCATGCTACTAGAATCTGATTAAGGGCATTATAAAATACAGTGATTTTTAAACATTTTTGGCCAGGCGTGGTGGCTCACGCCTGTAATCCCAAGACTTTGGGAGGCCGAGGAGGGTAGATCACCTGAGGTCAGGAGTTCAAGACCAGTCTGGCCAACATGGTGAAACCCTGCCTCTACTAAAAATACAAAAATCAGCCAGCCATGGTGGCACACGCCTGTTGTCCCAGCTACTCAGGAGGCTGAGGCAGGAGAATCGCTTGAACCCAGGAGGCAGAGGTTGCAGTGAGCCAAGATCTCACCATTGCACTTCAGCAAGGGCAACAAGAGTGAAACTCTGTCTCAAAAATAAATACATAAAACATTTTCAGTTGATCCCTGAATGTAATAATTCATTCAGTCAACAAATATTTGCTGAGTTTCAAATATGTGTTAGCTACTGTGCTATAATAGTAGGAAAGGTCCGATGTAAAAACGTTACACTTTTTCCATTCACTCTGCATGTCCACAGCCACTGCTGTCAAAGGTATAGAAGAATGTGAGCAAAAACAAAACAAAAAAAACAGAATATTTAGTACGTCCAATTTCATCTGAATATCAGCCTATATGAAGAGGGCAATTACTCCTATAAGTTACTGAAATGACATGATAGTTGATTTGGGGGAATTTTATGAATAGATTTTGTCTTCATTCTTTATGTAAAATCCATCCTGGAGTCCACATAATGAACATTTATAACAGCTTGGCCAGAATCACCAAGTAAGTATATCCAATGGGTTCAGTTGCAGAAAACAGAATTCATACTACCCAGGTGCAGTGGCTCACACCTATAATGCCAGCACTTTGGGAGGCACAGGTAGGAGGATGGCTTGAGTCCAGGAGTTTGATGCCTGGGGGATATAGCAAGACCCCATCTCTACAAAAAAATTTTAAAAGTAGCCAAGCATGGTGGTGCACACCTGTAGCCTCAGTTACTTGGAAGATTAAGCGGGAAGTATCTCTTGAGCCCAGGAGGTCAAGGCTGCAGTGAGTCACGATTGTGCCACTACACTCTAGCCTGGGTGACAGGGCAAGACTCCATCTCAAGGAAAAAAAAAAAAAGACTTCTATAGATATGCATAAAAAATGTACAAAAAATATATATATTTTAAATTTACACTGGCTTTTACAGGTCAGCAATCTCAGAGGCCTGGAGGCAGGAAGAGGCTGCCATTCCCTGTTCAGTTACTTCTTGAAACTCACCGATCAGAAAAAAATGTTCCTCCTTCCCTGGGGAAAAGTGAGGGAAGGAGCCCAGGCGAGCCAGGCACATTACTCTACTGCAAATTCCTCCACTTGGAATTTCTGAGTGAGAAGTTAAGCGCTTCCCATTAACCAGTTCAATATTTTGAAGTAGTTGACTTCCTTCCCTGTGATTCTGACCCGGACTCTGTCTTTCAAAAACAAGCACAATCACAGTGTGTGCCTCATCCAATTGTTGAAATA
Organism: Macaca nemestrina; assembly: GCF_043159975.1. NCBI lineage: Eukaryota > Metazoa > Chordata > Mammalia > Primates > Cercopithecidae > Macaca > Macaca nemestrina. Next base: position 115,719,354 of record NC_092127.1, on the reverse strand, counting down.
AGGACTGAGCTCTCCCACAGTAGTATAGGCCAGTAACAGTCACCTAGGATGGATAAAAGTATCTTTGACTAGCTGGTAATCTGTGTAATCACGAAGTTTAAGAATGTTTCTCATTTCATGTACATCATCAATATCAGACCCTCAGCATCAATGCTGGGATTTTTTTTTTTTTTTTTTTTTTTGAGACAGGGTCTCGTTCAGTTGTCCAGGCTGGAGTGTAGTGGCATGATCTTGGCTCACTGCAACTTCTGCCACCCAGGCTCTCACCTCAGTCTCCTGAGTAGCTGGGACCCCAGGTGTGCACAACCACACCAGGCTAACTTTTCATATTTTTCGAAGAGATGGGGTTTCACCATGTTGCCCTCACTTCCTTATACAACTTGCACTCCAAGTAACAAGCCAGGGTCCAGATATTCTTATAGGTATGCTGTAAACATCTGATTTTGCCATTCCTCAGGTTCATAGCTCAGAACACTGAACAAACATTCACCAAGCAACATAGCGTGATTCTCAGGGTCTGCTTGAGTTACTGCTATCTGGCAAGACATGCCCACCATCCAAGCCCAGGAGTGCAGGGCTGTAGCAAGGCTCTGTCTCTAAATAAATAAAATACAAACTACAAACTTCTTAACAGGTTTGCCATATTAATTCCCACAGACATACCAATTTACTTTTGAAATCATCTTTTCCAGTAAACCACCCTCATTCAACATAAGCTTTAATAATGTATTTCAGATACTCTTACTAATCTTACCGAAAATAGTCTATTTCCAAAAAAAAAAAAAATCTCCATTTATAAGGCAACACTTTCACTTCCTTCTTACTGTTTACTGTTTTGATTAGTACTTGAAATATTTATCTTATTCTCCTTTTGTTTAAACTTGGAACTGGAATTTTAAAGTGGAGCTGATAACCTACATACTACAGATTTGAAAGTTTTAGCCTCATCAGAAAAAACCAGCAGATGTTCATTTCTCATGAAAATATGGCAATAAGAATGCATTTGCAGTTACAAAATAGGTAAAGTCATTTGTGGTGCTCATTAATCCTGCTACTCCTGTGAAAAAAAAGCTAAAAACGTTGCCTTCATTTTGCAGATGGAAAAAAAGTAACAGGTTCCATCTTGCTCTAGGTATAACAGCAAAGCCTTTGGTAGAGCCAGAAATAGAACCTCAAGAGATTTGTGTTCCCTTTTTGATATAGAACAGAACTCAACTCAGCAGTCTCATTAAAATCATGCTACAGAAGAAGCTGGTCTGTCTCGTCACTCAATTTTCTTTAATAGAATACAATCATTTATTTCAGCTCTACTTTCAACTGAGTGCCTTATGCTAATTTGTCTGACCATACTGTATAAATTATTACTTTAATTTATATAGTGATTTCATAGAATACATTTGATGTTAAGCATAATGGATAATATGTAATCATTTTAAGGAATTTTTTTTTTTTTTAAAGAAAAAGCACTATTTAAAATCCAGTATCATCAAATTCTACAGGAATTCCTCTACAGGAGAGGAAGCTGTGTTATTTAGGTTCAGCAGGTAAACATGCATCTTCCAATACGACTGCCTTAATATAATTCTGTATTTTAAAGCATTCTAAATTAAGCCGCATAAATTTTTAAAGAAAACACCTTCAAAGTTACAGAAATTGAGAATTCCATGCTGCCATCCTGTGTCTACCATCTTGCCATTGCAGCTATAATTTCAATTTTCTAAATTTGTGTTTGTGCACACGTGTGCAAGTGTTAGAGTGGCATTTGAGTCTCGAGCTGCTACACTGATTACATGTGCTCAGAACTCCTAATATGTTCACTAACCATCTACACTATTGGACTGGGAATAGACTAGCTCTCAAAAAAAAAAAAAAAAAAAAAAAAAAAAGCAATATGTGGATCCTCAAGGGCAAAAGGTCAGGCATGGTGACTCACACTTGTAATCCCAGCACTTTGGGAGGCTGAGGTGGGTGGATCATGAGGTCAGGAGTTCGAGACCAGCCTGACCAATATGGTGAAACCTTGTCTCTACTAAAAATACAAAAATTAGCCAGGCATGGTGGCTGAGCTGTAATCCCAGCTACTCAGGATGCTGAGCCTGGAGAATCACTTAAACCCAGGAAGAGGAGGTTGCAGTGAGCCGAGATTGCAGCACTGCACTCCAACCTGGGCAACAGAGCGAGACTAGGTCTCAAAAAAAAAAAAAAAAAAAAAAAAAATTAGAGATGGGGTCTTGCTCTGTCATGCAGTGGTACTATCATAGCTCACTGCCTCTCACCTCATCCTCCTGAGTAGCTGGGACTACAGGCACATGCCACCGCAACAGGCTAATTTTTCTCAGGCTGGTCTTGAACTCCTGGCCTCAAGTGATCCTCCTACATTGGTCTCCTAAACACTGAGATTACAGTGTGAGCCACCACGCTCTGCCTAAAATGAGAAATTTAATCATGCCTATTGGGTAGAGTAGCTGGAAAATTTAAATGAGGTAATCTATATAGAGCAGTTAAAGGAGTGCAGAGAATGAAATAAGTGTGCAATAATGGTTAGTTATTATTAGCTGTGAACATGCTGACCTGAACAATGCTGGTCTTGCAAACATCAACTTTTATTGACCTGCATTTGTACAACACATTATTAATGAGCATCATTGATGGGCATTTTAAACATGGTCTACAAGGTCCAGCATGGTCTGGCAGTCACCAGCATCTCCAGCCACATCCCCTCTATAGCCCAGATTATATCACGCCTTATCCTATATCTCTCTCCACCCCACCTGACCCCTTGGCTTTTTTTTGTAGAAAGTCACGGCAGCCTTTCTACGTGTCCATGGATACACTGAGCTCCTTCCTAGAGCACACACACTGTACATCCTCTTTCCTCTACCTATACCCCAGGCTCCACTCTTTTGCTTTATAAACTCATCTTCAATTTTCTGCTTACTCATCCTTCCCTCAAACTCACAGCTAGGTCCCTGACACCACCACTCCAGCTCTTGTTAAGTGGTAATTTTACATTTTTATATGATTTGTGTATCAATGTCTGTTTTATCTACTATACTAAAAGTTCCACAAGGGCAAGGTCCTTGATTTGGGTTTTTTTTCACTATTTGCTCTCAGGTCTACTATAGTACTTGACATATGGTAGGTTCTCATTGGTTTTATAAATGAATAAACATATCCCAACAACAAGGCTATTGCTCCCAAGAATTGAGTATTTATCTCTTTCATTTTATTTCACAATCACTATTCTCCTCATCTCTGGCCTTATTCAATCTTACAGTGAAAAACATAGATATTCTATTAGGTAAAAGTAGCTTGGGGTAAAATAAAATGCGAATTTAATTGATAGAGAAAGGGAGAAGGAGAAAAAGTCAAGATACTTAAACATAGAAATGGGGTGGTGACAGCAGTGTTATGAATGTAAAAGTGTCTAAAGACATATGCAGAAAGGATTATTCTAAGAGTATTGCTTGCTTTTGCATGGTTGAGAATAATGGTATTTCTGTGGATGGATGTGTTCATCACACTGTAATGCATGTAAAAACAACATGTAAAAAACATCAATAACAGACATCTCAAAGAGTGCCACTTGGGAAAAAAGAAAAAATAAAAAGATATGGGGTAGTGAGTCAACATTAGCAAGGGGTAGTATAAACAGTGGTTAAACCCATGTCTTGAGCCAGGCAAAAGAGCAAAAGACAGAGAGAGGACCTCAATGAAGAAGGAAGAGACAAAAAATAATGGCCTGGGGAGAGCTTAGACCCGTGCGGCTGGCAGAACCCAGACCAGAGGGGTGAGAGCCGTGCTGCTGGTGGTGAGGGTGCTCCAGCCAGCAGAACAGTGGGAAGGGAAAAGCAGTGGGCCCATTTAGAGGTTGAAAGAGGCAGGGACTGAGAAGCTCCAGGGTTTGAGGACCACTCCCCCACACATAGAGCAGTTAGTAAGCCAACTGCGGACCACGTGTCCCACGCCCCAGAGCGATGGCCCTTGGCCCTTGTCTTTTCTTTTCTTTTTTTTTTTTTTTGAGACAGAGTTTCTCTCTTGTTGCCCAGGCTGGACTGCAATAGCGAAGTCTCAGGTCACGGCAACCTCTGCCTCAAGCGATTCTCCTGCCTCAGCCTCCCGAGTAGCTGGCGTTACAGGCATGCGCCACCACGCCCGGCAAATTTTGTATTTTTAGTATAGACAGGGTTTCTCCATGTTGGTCAGACTGGTTTCGAACTCTTGACCTCAGGTGATCTGCCCACTTCGGCCTCCCCAAGTGCTGGGATTACAGGCATGAGCCACCTCGCCTGCTGGCCCTTGTCCCTTTAGGTCTCTTCTGCTTTATCATACATGAACCAAAATAGGATGCTACTCAGGTGTGGAGGTGCCAACCAGCCACTACTTGTGGTAAAGAGTCTTTCATCGTATTTAGTCATTTCTACAGTAAAACGTATTTTCCAAAGACTACAGAACACCAGTCATGATGGGTTTTGTTTCTTTGTTTCTTAGAATCAAAGAGGGGTTTCATTTGTCCACAGGAAAGATGATTTGCTATTTTTGTATTTTCAAGTTTTAACACATGTTTTTTCCCTTAGCTCTTATAACCTTAATATTTTTATATTTCGTGTTGATTTTTTATTCTCCATTAAAAATGTCAGTCCAAGGGAGTCCTTTGTTTCTTCCATTTAAGGATTAGAAGATTGCCTGGCACAGAGTACACACCTGATGAACCCGTGCTGAATACTTAAGTGAGTAAAAACGCGGCATAAATAACAGCTCAGGGCTCTAGGCGGTCGCGTGACTGAGAGCCTAGGCGCCAAGGGGAGGAGAGGGTAATCGCCAAGGCTTCCCAGGGGAGAAACCGAGGGGTTAAGGTAACCAGATCGAAGAGGGCCAAGGCCCAGCAGGGTGCCTGAAGAAGCCGATTCTCCTGCCCAGGATGCCTGAGGTTCGAAGGATGCTTCATGCAGGGTGGCCTTGTCTCTCACCCGGCGTGCAGGATCCAGACCTAGGCAGGCCGAGGACACCGGTGACCAACGGCCGGGCCGGTCCAGCCCGGGTCCTGCCCTCGTCCCGAAGTTTCCTGGGATTGGCTGCAGGCCCCGCGGCCCCTCCCAGCCCCGCCCCGCCCCATCCCGTCCCGCCCGGAGTCTTCCCTACGCCCAAAGCGCAGGTATGTTACTAGTCTTGAGCGGGAGGAAATTACCCAGCCCGGAGCACCTGGCCTGTTGGACTAGTGGGTTCCTGGTGCCTGAATCCGGCAGTCCGCCCTGCGGTGCCCAGCCCCGCCCCGCCCCGCCCCAGCCCGGGATCTTCCCGGTCCTCGTGCGTCCCCGCTCCCGTCAGTTCCCGCCGCGCGCCTTCTTCTTGGTCTTCTGGCCGGGCGGGGATCGTCGGCCAGTTTGTCCCGAGGAGTTGCGCTGTGAGTGCGTCTCTGCCCTTTGGACTCTGGCTGGGAGTGCTCCCAGGCAGGGGCTAGGCTCTCCCAGTGTCCCCTCGAGCTTTGCCCGCCCCAAGCTCCTCTGCTCCCCGCGGCCAGAACGGAGGGGTAGAGCAGCCCTCGGCGGCCCAGGGGGCGGAAGGCCGTGCCAGTCCCAGGGCCGCGGGACGCACAGGCGCTGCGTCCTGCGGAGCAGCTGGGAGGATCCCGGGGCAGGTCCCGGCGCGGTAACAAGTTTGCGCTTTGCCTCCCCAGGGCAGACGCGCCGCTACTTTGTAGCGAGTTTTGGGCGGGTAGCGCGCGCGGCGGCAGGAACCCAACCCCGGCAGACCCTGGGCTCCAAGAATTCGTCTTCTACGTCTGCGGAGGTGCGGCAGCCTCAGTTCTAAGCGCAGGTATGTACCCAGCCTTGAGCGGAGGAAATTACCCAGCCCCGAGCACCTGGCCAGTGGGACCGGAGGGTTCCTGGTGTCTGAATCCGGCTCGCTTAACAGGAAGGCAATAGAGGCTGTGTTCCAAACCTTTACCTCACGGTGGTCTACTGCCTACCGACCATCCTGGTGTCTTTCCCTGTATGGCTGGCATGGTTCCTGTCTTTAGGTCTTGTAAGTATAATGCTTTATTTTTTCTTGAGCCTCTCCTATGTCTGCCCTTTGTGAGCACACTAGCTAAAGAAGTCCATTTGGTCCCATGTCTCATCCATAGCATAATTGCTTGGCCCTCTTTGGTAGCCATGTCTTTTTTAGGTTGTGGGGCATTTGCCCGACAATAAACATGAGTAAGAGATAAGGGTAGGGTCGCAAGCTGGGTGGAGGAGAGACAAGGAGTCCATTTTTGTCTGCCCATTTAGCAGTTTTCTGAGTCCTACCATTCCATAAAGATACTCTATCAGTTTCCTAAGTGTTGCGCAATGAATAATAACAATTTATATAGGAAAATAAATAGCTGTAATCGGATAGCAATTATATGCCCATTGGTGATGGGAGTATCTGCTGGGGTCGAGAATCTGTGGGGAGTAGGGCGCAGTGGCTCACTCCCGTAATCTCAGCACTTTGGGAGGCCGAGGCGGGCGGATCGCTTGAGGTCAGGAATTCGAGAACCGTCTGGCCAACATGGTGAAACCCCATCTCTACTAAAAATACAAAAATTAGCCAGGCGTGGTGGTGCATGCCTGTAATTTCAGCTACTCGGGAGGCTGAGGCAGGAGAATAGATTGAACACGGGAAGCAGAGGTTGCAGTGAGCGGAGATGGCACCACTGCACTCCAGCCTGAGCAACAGTAAGAACAGATTCCATCTCAATTAATAATAGTAAGAATAATAATTCCATCTCAAATAATCATCATCATCATCTATGGGGCTTTCAAACTGCCAAGGACATGGCAGAGTCCCAGGGTATATCTAGTCAGTGTAAGTAGTGTATGTTTTCTCTTTCGCCAGTGTACAAGCTCACTATGTCATAGCCAGTTATTATCTTTCTGAAAAGTTTGTTTATAAGAGCTGTCACAGAACAGAGTAAGTCTGTTTTTTGTTTGTTTGTTTGTTTAAGACAAAGCCTTGCTCTGTTGCCCAGGCTGCAGGGCAGTGGTACTATCTCAGCTCACTGCAACCTCCACCTCCTGAGTTCAGGTGATCCCCCGAGTAGCTGGGAAGACAAGCACGAACCACCATGCTGGCTAATTTTTGTATTTTTTAGTAGAGATGGGGTTTCACCATGTTGGCCAGGCTGGTCTCAAACTCCCGACCTCAGGTGATCTGCCGGCCTTGGCCCCCCAAAGTGTTGGGATTACAGGTGTGAGCCACCACGCCTGGCCCAGCGTAAGTGTGGATGACTCAAGGGAGTGTCTTAAGAGGTCTTCTTGGGGGTTAGAAGCCAACTCTGTGGCTGTAATCATGTGTATGTGGAGTGGGGTTCTCCACCAGGGAGAGGTACAGGTTTAGAGCATTACAGAGTTGCAGGATGAGGAAGGGTTGGTCTGTCAAGTAGAAAGGCACTCTTTTATGGAATTGTAAGAGTTGACACAGAATGGGAAACAAAGGTAAATAAGAGAACCTATTGTAAGGTTAATGGCTTTGTCAATTAGGGTGGCAACTGAGGTCACTACGTGGACATAGGAGCATGCCTGATGCCACGGGATCCAACTGATGTGAAAAATATGCTATGAGGCCAGGCGTGGTGGTTCACACCTGTAATACTAGCACTTTGGGATGCCAAAGTGCTAGAACTTAGAAGTCTGAGACCACCCTGAACTTAGAAGTTTGAGACCACCCTGGGCCACATGGCCAGACCTTGTCTCTATTAAAAATAATTAAAAAAAAAAAAAAAAAAAAAGCCAGGTATGGTAGTGCATGCCTGTAGTCCCAGCTACAGGGGAGGCTGAGGTGGGAGGATCCCTTGAGCCCAGGCGTTCAAGGCTGCAGGGAGCCATGCTTGCACCACTGCATTCCAGCTTGGGCAACAGAGTGCGACCCTGTCTCCGAGGGAAAAGAAAAAAATATATATATGCTATGGAACTTACCTGAGAGGAAGAAAGTTGTCCTAGAATACCCAGAGCTATCTCATTGTTTTCACAGCAATAAACATGGAAAAGCTTGTCAAAACTGAGTAAATAAAAACAGGTGTGTGGGGTGGATAATGCTAATTTCAGTATCTCAGTGAAGGTTTCTGTGGTTGTGCCTGGGAGAGCACGTAGAGGTTAGGCAAAGGCAGCACAACTGGGAATCCATTGGTAGCAATAGCCAGCTGGTAAGTGTGCACACCTGCCTTTGAGATCAGGATGAACGCAAGTGATGCAAGGCATTTGTGGCTGAGTTTGAGTAACCTGAGACATTCCATGGCCTAAGTAGGTAACAGTTCAAATGTCCATACCCATTGAAATCTGGTTCTGGGAGGCGTGACCAGAGTCAGCCAGTCTTCAGATGTTCTCAGGTGAAAGCAGTCTTTACACTATTTCGCTGGACCATTACTGCCTACAGTGTCAAATACCAACACTTGGTTTTAATGCACTGTCAAAGCTAGGGTTAAGTTTAAATGCATCATATGTGATATGTAAAAATATCACAAAGGTGCTTAAACTGTAAGGAAATTGTTCAGCTGTGACTCCAGACAGGAGTCCAGCTCCTCCAAAGAGGAGCTTCACATTCTCTTCTCTGGGTTTTATGGAGACTTACTTTACCCTTCTGCTTAAAGCACTGTGTTAACCTTAAAAGTGGCACAAGAAAGGGTGATTTAAGATTTTTTTTTTTTTTTTTTTTTTTTTACAGGGTTTGCTACTACTCCCTGCAGTGCTCCCTGGTCCACAGCTCATGCATCTCAGTTTCTTTTTTGAGATGGAGTTTCCATCTTTTTGCCCAGGCTGCAGTGCAATGCCTAATCTCGGCTCACTACATCTCCCAGGTTCACGCAATTCTCCTGCCTTAGCTTCCTGAGTAGCTGGGATTGCATGTGCCACCACAGCTGGCTAATTTTGTATTTTTAGTAGAGATGGAATTTCTCCATGTTGGTCAGGCTGGTCTCGAACTCCCGACCTCAGGTGATCCGCCCACCTTGGCCTCCCAAATTGCTGGGATTACAGGCGTGAGCCACTGTGCCCGGCTGCATCTCAGTTTCTTGAAGTCTGCAATCCCCATTAGAAGCAGCTGTTTTGCTAAGTGAGCCCATGAGTGTCAATTGCCTTTCTATTAAGATAGCCAGATTCGGGCCTTGGTGACAGACGCATCAAGGAACCCTCCAGTCCCACTGGTCATATGCTTGTGGCCTGGGTCATTTCATTCCACTCAAGGCCAGGGATGTGTGTTAACCTCCATGGGAAAGAAGAGACAGGGCAGGGTGAACAGCTTAGGATTGGTTAGTTTGAATCATTTCAATGGATTTCAAACTGTAGAGGTTGTCCCCTAGTTGCATAGCACGTGGCCCTGGGATGATTAAGACAGACAGATAATTGCTTACATGTGTGTAAGGGCCCGATAGAGGAGGTATGGCTCTGAATTAGTTTGTATATCAAAGACATGCTCCTGGTTGGCCCCTTGTTATCTCTGAGAATTGGCTAGCCCCCAAGAAAGGTAGTCTCTCCTCAGCTGGAAAGGTGTTTTGTTTGTTTTGAGTTTTGTTTTTTAGACAGAGTCTCACTCTGTCACCCAGGCTGGAGTGCAGTGGCGCGATCTTGGGTCACTGGAATCTCCGCCTCCCGAGTTCAAGCAATTTTCCTCCCTCAGTCTCCCAAGTAGCTAGGACCACAGGCGCACACCACCATGACCAGCTAATTTTTGTATTTTTAGTAGAGGTGAGGTTCCTCCATGTTGGCCAGGCTGTTCTTGAACTCCTGGCCTCAAGTGATCCATCCGGCTCAGCCTCCCAAAGTGCTCGGATTACAGGTGTGTCCCACCGTGCCCAGCCCTCAGCTGGAAAGGTTTTCTAAACGTCAGAACATAATTAGTATACAGAAAATTTTAAGATATTTACATATACGTGAATAGGATGATCAAAAGAGCCAAAAGACAGTTGGCTCTTGGCATCCATAGCATTTCTGATCAAATTATTTCCCAGTGCAGTACTCGTAAATCTCACCAAGACTCTGGAGTATGGTAAGCATACTGCAAAGAGTCTTCCGAGACCCACATTGCCTTTTATGGTACTCTAAACGGACTTTATAGATTTGTCTCCAGCCTTAGACTGTTCTCACTGCATGTTTAATGGATGGACTGTGCTATCCAACTAGATGTGCTAAGGCCATAACAGTGGAAAAGAAACTAACAACTGAGATTATTTCTTGTTTTGGCATTCCTTTATGAATTGAATCAGATAAAGGAACTCACTTTACAGCAGAATTAAATCATTTTCTTGCAAAAAACTCTTGGATATTCATTAAAATTTTATACCCCCTACTATCCTCAATCCTCAAGGCAAGTAGAACGTAAAAATCTAAACATAAAATGAACTCTAGGAAAAAGTCTGTCAATAAACTGGACTCAGACAGCCAGAAGCATTATCCTTGGTCCTTATAAAGATCTGGAATACTGGCCAGGTACAGTGGCTGTAATTCCAACACTTTGGGAGGCTGAGACAGGATGATCAGTTGAGGCCAGGGGTTCAAGACCAGCCTGGGCAACAAAGTGAGACCCCATCTCTACAAAAAATAAGAAACAAACAAAAAAGGTCGAATACTCCAAATAGGAGGACTGACTGCTTTTGAAATAGTTTTTGGCTACTCTGTGCCTACTGGCATCTCTAAAACTTTCATAGATCGAATGAGCATTGTGGGGACTTCAGTGAACAATTCAAAACTATGATTAATTATATACAATAATTAGTATACTTGGAGCATATTTTCAACAGGTAAAAATCTGTGACTTTCTCTAACAGACCCTGCCATCTTTTCAACCAGGTGATCAAGTATATCTCAACGTTTTTAGAAGAAAAGATGTATTGTAACCTCCCTGGAAAAAGAAGAGACCTTATGAAGTAGTGCTACCCACCTACACAGCCATCAAAATAAAATTCCTGAATTTGTACAAGCCACAGCAAGCTAGATCAAGATCATCCCATGACAACTGTAAGGTCATGCCTATGGGTTACCTCAAATTGAGGAATTTCAGCACCTACTCACAGGCTCCATGAGCAGATGAAGTAGACAGCTTTACTCAGTATCTCAGACCAAGAACTTTGTCTCCATCTCCAACTAGCTGAAACATCTTCCCTCCCTAACCTGGAAAATTCTCTGTCTTAGAAATTTAAACAAAACTCTCCCCTTTCATTGAATCTCCGTTGTCTGGAGTTTGCTTGTCTTAACCTAGCCTGTTTTCCCTCTGTTCCTCCACTATGGTCTCCCTTTCAAACTATGCCCTGCTTCAATTAACCCTTACTGCTTTTTTGACAATTCTAGTACAAGCTCAACACCTGCTTGCACCAGTTTTCAAAACACTATCTATCTTGACTAATCAGTCTAATTGCTGGCTATGTGAGCATCTAGATAATGCAGAACAACCCGAACTAGTTTTTGTTCCTGCCAGTGCAAGCACCTGGTGGACCCATTCTGGACAATGGATGTATGAAAAGGTGTGGTATCCACAAGCAGAAGTACAGAATCACTCTACTTCCTCCTATGGTAAAGTGACTCAGCACTGGGAAGCCTCCATGGAAGCTCAAGGTCTATCCATCGCTCAAGTAAGGTTATTGGAGGGAAACTTTTCTCTTTGTGTAGAAAATAAAAATGGCACTGGACCCTTCCTAGGTAATATACCTAAACAATACTGTAATCAAATACTATGGTTTGATTTTACAGATGGCACTTTCATGCCCTCTATAGATGTTACAGAAGAATCCAGGAATGATTATGATGATACAAGTGTTTGCCTAGGCACTAGACAATGTTCCTGGTTTGCAGGTTGCACTAACCAGACCTGGAACAGCTCAGCTGTTCCCTTGATTGGTCTACCCAATACCCAAGACTACAAATGGGTAGATCGAAATTCTGGATTGACCTGGTCAGGTAATGGCACCTGTCTTTATAGCTGCCAAAACCAAACCAAAGGCCTTCTGTACCAGCTATTTCGCAACCTATTTTGCTCTTATGGCCTGACAGAGGCACATGGGAAATGGAGATGTGCAGATGCCAACATAACTAATGACAAAGGTCATGATGGACACCAGACCCCCACCTGGTGGCTCACAGGTTCCAATCTGACCTTGTCTGTGAACAACTCTGGCCTCTTTTTTTTATGCGGCAATGGGGTGTACAAAGGGTTTCCACCTAAATGGTCTGGACGATGTGGACTTGGGTATCTGGTACCTTCCCTCACCAGATACCTCACCTTAAATGCTAGCCAAATTACAAACCTGAGATCCTTCATTCATAAAGTAACACCACATAGATGCACCCAACGAGACACAGACAATCCACCTCCGTATTGCAACCCCAAGGACAATTCAACAATAAGGGCCCTTTTTCCAAGTTTGGGAACTTATGATTTGGAAAAGGCAATTCTAAACATTTCCAAAGCAATGGAACAGGAAATCAGTGCCACTAAGCAGACCTTGGAAGCACACCAATCAAAAGTTAGCAGTTTAGCCTCTGCATCCCAAAAGGATCATGTCTTGGATATACCAACCACTCAACGACAAACGGCTTGTAGAACTGTTGGCAAACAGTGTTGCCTCTATATAAATAATTCGGAAGCAATAATGTCTGATATACAACATCTATATGAAATATCCGAGAACCTGAAGAATGGACCGTTTTTTGATTGGGAAGGCCTATTTGCAAAAGTGGGAGACTGGTTCAGATCATGGGGCTATGTGCTTTTAATTGTTCTTTTCTGCTTATTCATCTTTGTTCTAATCTATGTTCGTGTCTTTCGCAAATCTCGCAGATCCCTTAACTCCCAACCTCTGAACCCAGCCTTATCTCCACAGCAATCAGCACAGCTCCTTGTCAATGAAACTTCATGTCAAGTTTCAAATAGGGCAATGAAGGAACTAACAACCCATCGGTATGACACAAGTCTACTTTGAGAATATCTGAACAAACAGCAGCTGCAGAAAAAAAGCCTTAGCTAAACTTTGATGAGTAAAGCAGGCCTTACTGAGAATTCAGCTGCCAAAACCCTCCTCCGAGTGTTCCTCTTATAAGGGCACTTAGCACTAGGATCTCCCAAGGTATTGTAAATAAGCCTTATCAGAACTTTTCATAGTTTCACTCTGAAGCCTTAAGACACATACCATTAAGCTGATCTGTAAACCCTTACCCCTTGCTGTTCAGAGAGCTACTCTGTATAGTGTTCTTGCATGCATGTATAATAAACGTGTTTTCTATTAATCTGTTAATTTGCAAGCCCCCAAACACTGGAACTCAGTTGGGAGCAGGAAAGTTTCTCCCAACAGCACTTTGTAGACTTCTCGATAGATGAAAGAGTGTGTTTGAATAGATAAGAGAATTTTGTTCCCTTGATTTTGGTTGAAGTCGTAGAAGAATCCAATGTACACATATACAAGACTATGTCAAATTTGTCTCAAAGAATATAAATATTGGTTAGTCATCAGAATCGACTGAAAACTTACTTTAGAGAGAGCGCCACAAATAATTTAGGCTGGTATGATCTGAGCTTTCCTGACTTCCCATGGGCATTTTAGTGGTCTAATGGAATGTTAGTCTGATATGCATTTTAGCCATCTTACGACATGGACTGCAGGTGGAAGTAGGATGTAGGGAGTGTTGAGGTGGCATCTATTATATCAAATGCTTCACTCTGCCCAGTCCTCTGGTGAGTTCCTTACATGCATCTTTCTAGTTAATCCTCACAGTGTTCATATTTTACAGATGAATCAACTCAAAGGGTAGATATCTTGCTAAAGATTATGCCATTACTGAAAAATAGCAAGATGCAGAACAGGGTACGTAGTATGTTTTTTTGTTGTTGTTGTTGTTGTTTTGAGACAGAGTCTGGCCCTTTCGCCCATGCTGGAGTGCAGTGGCTTGATCTCAGGTCACTGCAACCTCTGCCTCCTGGGTTCATGCCATTCTTCTGCCTCAGCCTCCCGAGTAGCTGGGACTACAGGCGCCCGCCACCACACCCAGCTAATTTTTTGTGTTTTTAGTAGAGACGGGTTTCACCGTGTTAGCCAGGATGATCTCAATCTCCTCACCTCATGATCCGCCCACCTCAGCCTCCCAAAGTGCTGGGATTACAGGCATGAGTCACCGTGCCCAGCCTAGTATGTTATTTTTTATTTTTAAAAAGGGGAAATGATATGTATATGTGTATGTATTTGCAAATAAAACAAAGGAAAAGCCATTCACAAATGAAAGCAATTACATGTAAGAGGAATGGACAGTGAGATTCTCACCTTTTTAAGGTTGCATATAAACATTTATGAATATAGCAGATAATTTATTAACAGAATAATCATTTCAAGTTACATTAAGAAAACACAGATGGCCAGGCACAGTGGCTCACGCCTGTAATCCCAGCACTTTGGGAGGCCAAGGTGGGCAGATCATGAGGTCAAGAAATCAAGACCATCCTGGCCAACATGGTGAAACCCCATCTCTACTAAAAATACAAAAATTAGCTGGGCATGGTGGCAGTCACCTGTAGTCCCAGCCACTCAGGAGGCTGAGGCAGGAGGATCGCTTGAATCCAGGAAGTGGAGGTTGCAGTGAGCCGAGATCATGCCACTGTATTCCAGCCTGGCAACAGAGTGAGATTCTGTGGCAAAAAAAAAAAAAAAAAAAAGCACAGACTGGGTGTGGTGGCTCATGCCTATAATTCCAGCACTTTGCAAGGCTGAGGCAGGTGGATCGCTTGAGCCCAGGAATTGGAGATCAGTCTGGGCAACATGGCGAAACCCTGTTTCTACAAAAAATTAGCCAGGTATGGTGGCACGTGCCTACAGTCCCAGCTACCCAGGAGGCTGAGGTGGGAGGATCATGTGAGGCTGGGAGGTCTAGGCTGCTGTGAGCCAAGATTGTGCCACTGCACTCCAGCCTGGGTGATGGGGTGAGCTCCTGTCTCAAAAAGAAAAGAAAACTCATACTCTGGAATAATAGAGCCCTTATAGATGGGTTTATTGTTCATAGTAATGTTGATATCAAAAGAAGGTAGGCTGGGTGCAGTGGCTCATGCCTGTAATGCCAGCACTTTGGGAGGCCAAGGCAGGTGGATCACCTGAGGTCGGGAGTTTGAGACCAGCCTAACCAATGTGGAGAAACCCCATCTCTACTAAAAAAAAAAAAAAAATACAAAATTAGCCAGACGTGGTGGTGCATGCCTGTAATCCCGGCTACTCAGGAGGCTGAGGCAAGAGAATCACTTGAACCCAAGAGGCAGAGATTGCAGTGAGCCGAGATCACACCATTGCACTCCAGCCTAGGCAACAAGAGCGAAACTCTGTCTCAAAACACACACACACACACACACACACACACACACACACACACACACACACACACACACACAAGAGAAGGTAAAAACTTCAGCAATACAGGACACAAGAGAAAGACTGAAAGATATAGGACTTCCTGTGCTTGTTATGCAATATGCATTGAAACTAGAAAAGCCATTAAAAGATAATGCAACTTTCAGCATTGGGTATTTGTGAAACCCCAGGTCTACTAAAAACACAAAAATCAGCTGGGTGTGGTGGTGGGTGCCTGTAATCCCAACTACTCGGGAGGCTGTGGTGAGAGAATTGCTTGAACCTGGGAGGAGGAGGTTGCAGTGAGCTGAGATTGTGCCATTGCACTCCAGCCTGGGCAACAAGAGTGTAACTCCATCTAACAAAAACACACACACTATATGTATATATATATGTGTGTGTGTGTGTGTGTATATATAGAGAGAGAGAGGGGGGGGGAGGGAGTATTAAGTATTTCCAATTTGCTAGTCATTGTTCTAGGTATTGGACATATAGCAGTGAACAAGACAGACATTCTATCAGTAGAAACAAGTCACAAATTTTAAAAATCACACTTTTAAAAGTGCCATAGTGAAAATAAAAACAGTGATATGATTGAGAGTAGAAGGAAGGCTACTTGTACAGGCAGCAGAGCACAGCAATTAAATAAAGGCACTTACAAGCTACTTTCTTGCTGTATATTGAGATTTTTACCCAACTTTACTGGGATTCAGTTTTCTTGCTATAAGATGGAAATGATAATAGAATCTCTCTCATGGGGTTCCTGTGAGAATATTTTGAGTTTTGTATGTAAAGTGTTTCTAACACTTTACATACAGAAATACATTTGGTTTTGTTTTAGGTTTGTTGTTGTTTTTAGGCATGGTCTCACATTGTCACCCAGTCTGGAGTGCAGTGGCAACCCTGGCTCACTCTGACGTCTGCCTCCTGGGCTCAAGCAATCTTCCCACCTCAGCCTCCCAAGTAGCTGGGACTACAGATGTGCACCACCATGCCCAGCTAATTTTTGTATTTTTGTGGGTAGAGACGGGGTTTCACCATGTTGTCCAGTCTAGTCTAGTCTTCAACTTGTGGGCTTGAGTGATCCACCTGCTTCGGCCTCCCAAAGTGCTAGGATTACAGGTGTGAGCCACCACATCCAGCCTCTAGTCTTTGTTTTGTTTTGTTTTTATTACTTTAAACTGAGGGCTCAGATAAAGCTTCTCAGAGAAAGAACTATATAGGCTGGAATCTAAAGCATGTGAAGAATCCTGTCTTGTAAAGATGGGGGATTGTGAAGAGCATTCCAGACAAAAGACTGCTGGTAGAGGTCAGGCATGGTGGCTCACGCCTGTAATCCCAGCACTTTGGGAGGCCAAGTGGGGGTGGATGACCTGAGGTCAGGAGTTCGAGACCAGTCTGGCCAACATGGCAAAACCCCATCTCTACTAAAAATACAAAAAAATTAGCCAGGCATGGTGGTGGGCACCTATAATCCCAGCTACTCAGGGGGCTGAGGCAGGAGAATCGCGTCAACCCGTGCGGCGGAGGTTGGAATGAGCTGAGGTCGCCATTTCACTCCAGCCCGGGGGAAAGAGCGAAACTCCATCCTGAGGAAAAAAAAAAAAAAAACGTGACCGGACGCAGTAGCTCACACCTGTAATCCTAGCACTTTGGGAGGCCCAGGTGGGCAGATCACCTGAAGTCAGGAGTTCGAGACCAGCCTGACCAACATGGAGAAACCCCGTATCTACTAAAAATACAAAAAATTAGCCAGGCGTGGCGGTGTCTGCCCGTAATCCCAGCTAGTCGGGAGGCTAAGGCAGGAGAATCGCTTGAACCGGGGAGGTGAGGGTTGCGGTAAGCCGAGATTGCACCATTGCACTCCAGCCTGGGCAACAAGAGTGAGACTCAATCTCAAAAAAAAAAAAAAAAAAAAAAAAAGAAGAATGAAAAAGAAAGAAACAGCTGGTACAAAGACTCAGTTGGGACCCAGCACAGGACCCATCAATGGCTGAAGTAGGCTGGCATAAGGTGAGTGGTCATGTGAAACCTTATGAACCATGGGTAGGGATTTGGATTTTAGTGCACTGGGAAGGCAATGGAGAATATTAAGTGTGAGACTTGACCCCCTGTCTTATTAAGTTCTTTAAAAACGATTACCCGGCTTTCTATGTGGAGCACGGACTTTTAGGAAGGCAAGGGTAAAAGCAGAGAAACCTATTCGAGTAGGAGCTATTTCAGAAGTTAAAGCAAGACACACCATGTTCAGGATGGAAGTGGAGATGGATCAATTTTTTGGTCATACTTGATTTTTAAAGCTTCCTATTCTGTTATTGTGCTTTTGTGTCCCATTTTACAGATACTTAAAATTGTAATATATATTCCAGTCTGATATTCCAGTCTGTTTCAGATATTCCAGTCTGTTTCCACCGAGGTTTTCAAAGCAGAAAGAAATTAATTTTTCTTTCATAGCTTTGGTTTAAAAATTGTTTTCTAATGGTTCCCTATTTTTTTTTAATGTTTAAGGCCTTTGGAGTACTTTTCAAGTTTCTATCCAATTAGGGGTATATTGGCCAACCATGGTGGCTCATGCTTGTAATCCCAGCATTTTGGGAGGCCAAAGTGGGAGGATCACCTGAGGCCAAGAGTTCAAGACCAGCCTGGGTAAGGTAGCAAGACTCTGTCTCCACAAAAAGTGAAAATTTTTAAAAATTTAAAAATTAGTTGGGCACAGTCATGTGTGTGTGTATATATATGTATATATAGTGTATATATGTATATATGTGTGTGTATATACACACACATATATAATATATAGAAAACTAATTGTGTATGTGTGTATACATACATATTGTGTATACATAGGATATATATTTACACCCCCTTGAGTTTTGAAAAATCTTATACAGCCATGTTTCCTCTTGCTTTCTTTAAACTTGGAGTTGTTTCTAGATTCTTAGTTCTTGAAGTAGTATTTACTATGCCACTACTGTTTTGTAAGTGCTGCATAATAGGCTGTAAAAGCTGATAACAGGCCTTCTTGTTCAAATATTATTTTATATTTAAATCCATTTATTTTTCCATGTGAATTTTTATAAAT
Source organism: Macaca nemestrina (assembly GCF_043159975.1). Classification (NCBI taxonomy): domain Eukaryota; kingdom Metazoa; phylum Chordata; class Mammalia; order Primates; family Cercopithecidae; genus Macaca; species Macaca nemestrina. The sequence continues at coordinate 115,700,938 of NC_092127.1, read as the reverse complement.
TCCCTTTATACAATATTTAGCATTCTCTGTATTTAACTGGAGTTGTATTGATGTAGAAATCTTATACTCATTCACGCAATCTCATATTATATAGGGAGGACAAATATATAAAATATTTAGTCTCAAGCTTCAGACTTGTTTCTTTTGCACCCAGTCATCCACTGTGTATTATTTTCTGTCTCCTTTCACACCTACAAACTCACTCTATTCAACAATATGCCATAGCCCTCTATGTAGTTAATTCCTTTCTCAAAAGACTCCTCATAATAAACCTAAAAGCTAACACTGAAATGATGCTATTGTAGCAGGGACTGTTCTAAGCACTGTAGATTTTAAACTCATCTAATCCTTCTAATACTATGCAGTAGGTACTATTATTTTCCCACGTTATAGATAGATGCACTCAGGCACAGAGAGGTTAAATAACTCCCCAGGTTCTCACAGCTACTAAGTGCTGGAAGCCAGGATAATCCCCTAAGCAGCCTGTTCTACAAGCCACTTTCTGAAGCATTGTCCAATATGGTTTATAATTAAACAAATAAATGTGTACTGCATCTTTTAAGTATTTTAATTTTTGTGGTTGTTATACATTGGATCTCTTATTTTTCAGCTGGTATACAAGGTCATACAAGGATCCTACATAAGGATTATCTGTTTTTCTTGCCATTAACTTATTTGTATGCCTTCAGGACTTTTTAAAAGCTGATTCTTTTGAATTTTCTAAGCATTTCAATTGTGTCACCTGCAAATAATGTTGTTTTCTTTCTTTCCTATAAAATTACATTAGCATGACATTCCCAAGGCAATATTTAATAATTGTATTAGTAAGAGCTAATTTTGTGGCCAGGCATGGTGGCTCACACCTGTAATCCCAGCAGTTTGGGAGGCCAAGGCGGCTGGATCACTTGAGGTCAGGAGTTCAAGACCAGCCTGGCCAACATGGCAAAACCCCATCTCTATAAATATGCAAAAATTAGCCGGGTGGGGTGGCAGGCGCCTGTAATCCCAGCTACTCAGGAGGCTGAGGCAGGGAGAATTGCTTGAACCCTGGAGGCAGAGGTTGCAGTGAGCTGAGATTGCACCACTGCATTCCATCCTGGGTGACAGAGCGAGACTCCATCTCAAAAAAATAAAAAGTAAATAAATAAAAATAAAAAGTTAATTCTCAGTCCTGCAATTAAAATGTGTTTAGAGTTTCATTAGTAGATTAAATTTTTAAAACATATTTGACTATATGCATCCTATTGCTGATAAGAGCAAACATTTCCTTAATAATTTTATACAGAGCTGAGATTTTCCCCCTTAAGCTTAAATTATGAGTAACTGCTTTGGTGGAAACATGACAATGAATTTAATTCAGCTAAATTGGATTTATAAGTATGGGAAATCTGAGTGTGATTTAAAGATTGTAGGGAAAGGAAAAGAGCCTTAGTTGAAACAATATTTATGAGGCAATTGTTTAGGGCACTAGTTCTCAAACTTGGTTGCCCAGTGGAATCACTAGGTAAGATTTACCAAAGGCACTGATGCCTGGGTCCCACTTCCAGGTAATCTCACGTGATTTTTCAGGGGTGCAACATAGATACTGGGAACCTTTAAAAACCCCCAGTAATTCTAATGTATGACCAAATTGTATAACCACTTATTTAGAGGAGACTTTAAATCTGTTTCTCATTTTATGCAAACTCTGGTTAATAGGTTTGTGTAGCTCACTAATAAAATACACCAGCATGTACACCAGTGTTCAAAGAAACATTATTCACAACAGCCAAAAGGAGGAAACAACCCAAATGTCCATCAACAGATGAATGGATAAACAAAATGTGGTCAATACATACAATGGAATAAAATTCAGCCTTAAAAAGTAAGAAAATTTTGACACATGTTGTAACATGGATGAACCTTGGAAACATCATGCTGAGTGAAATGAACCAGACATAAAAGGACACATACTATATGGTTCCACTTATATAAGTTACCTAGAATAGTCAAATTCATAGAAACAGAAAGTAGAAATAGTGATTGCCAGGGCTGGGGGGAGCAGGAAATGGGGAGTTATTATTTAACAGGCACAGAGTTCCAGTTTGGGATAATGAAAAAGTTCCGGAAGTGGAAGTGGTGGTGGTTGGACAACATTGTGAGTCTATTTAATGCCATGGAAATGTACGCTTGAAAATGGTTTAAAAAGATAAATTTTGTGTTATGTATATTTTAAGACAAGAAAAAAAAACTTTTAATGGCAGTGGGTAGGCTATGAACGTCCTTTCCCAACTAGTTAACATTAACTAGAGTGTTAAGGATTATAATACAAGGCATTGTAGTAATTGCTTTAATGGAATTTGTTTAGTGGTTACTTTTTCCTCTTACCATCTCCAAGGAAAATAGGACTTACATTTTGCTAACAACTATTACCCATTATAAAACTTTCACATGTGTGCAGACAGGTAGAGACACAAAGCTGAACTCTGCAATGCAATGCCTCAAATTATAACAGCTGTACTGCTGTGAGGGTTATTGTGTGTGGAGCCTTTTAAAGCAGAGATTAGAGGTGAGCCTCTTTTACCTCCACACCTTAGATATGCTCCTGCCTGGACTGTACATGTACACACCAAGCAAACCTAAGACATCAAAGTCATTTTTTTATTAAATGAGACATATATCAAAGAAATGTGATTTGTATGTGACTTGATGATGTTTCTGGTTCAATTCACCTGTTCCAAAGATGAATTGAACTGGAACACCTCTCTTTGGTGAAAACAAAACAAACACCTCTTTTGGTGAAAAACACCTCTCATTTTTCATGAGAAAAAGGAGGCCATTTATAAATGGCCTTGAGTCGTAAAAAGTAATGGATTACAGTGTCAAAGAAAGGCCTTGATTTACTATAGTCCTAGTGTTCTGCTTTAGCAGAAGATAAGTGAACTTTCTAGCCTTGGTTTCCATATGCAAAACAGTTATACCATAAATTCATGTACGAATGTAGCAAATTAATATTCAGAATGTCTAAAGTCTGAAACATGTAGCATCCCAGAGATCTCCACATACGTGTCTGTGGCAAGCAGAAAACTCTAGAGCTGCACTATCTAGGATGTGTTCTGGAAATGTGGCCAATTCTGCTGAATCTATTAATTTCTAATGGCTGCTATAATAAATTACCACAAACCTGGTGGCTCAAAGCAACATACATTTATTGTTTTGAAGTTCTGGAGGCCAGAAGTTTAAAATCAATTTTGCTAGGCTATCATCAAGGTGACAGCAGGGTCACACTCCCTCTGGAGGCTCTAGGGGACAATCTTGGTTTTTGTTTTAGTTTTTTTTTTTTGTTTTTTTTTGGTTTTGTTTTGTTTTGTTTTACCTTTTCCAGATTCTAGAGTTGCATTTTATGCATTCTTTTGGTTTTGTTTTCAACCTAGTCTTGCACAAGCATGCATTCCTTGACTGGAGGCCCCTTACTCCAGCTCTGTCTTCAAAGCCTGCAGCATGGCCTCTTGCTTCAGTTGTCACATTGCCTTCTTTTGGCCTGTAATAAAATCTCCTTCTGTGTCCTTCATGTAATGACACTTGCAATTACATTTAGTGCCCACTCAAATAACCCAGGATAATTTCCCCATCTCAAGATCCTTAGCTTAATTACATCTGCAAAATCCCTTCTGCCATATGAAGTAATAATCACAGGTTCCCAGGATTAGGATGTGGATATATTTGGAGGCCATTATTCAGTCTTTCATACCAAAGAACTAAATTTTTTAATTTAACTTTATTTTATTGTAATTAGTCATAGGGCTAGGAGCTACTATATTGAACAGTACAAATACAGAACATTTCCCTCCTCACAGAAAATCTATTGACAGCACTATTCTAGAAGACATCTAGAAGCCAGGACCAGATGCTTCATTTTATTGCTATCTTCGGTTTGTTTTTGAGCTGCTCATTAAAAATATCTATAAGATCTTATTTTTTAGAAATTCAGAGAATGTCTTTCCATAGAAGGCCAAGGAAAAACAGTAGTGTTCTTTCAGCCACTGAGCAAAGATTTAATGAGTATTTATGATGAAACAGGCACTGAGCTCTAAAAGAAATTTACAATCTACAATGTAATTGGTAAACATTATGATAACAGGAAGCACTGGTACCATGAGATAAGAGATCTAGCCTGATGAGGTCAGGGAAGAAATTCTGGAGGACATAAAACCTATGTTAAGATGTGGCCAAGCTAAGAAGGCTCAACAAAATAAATAAATAATACACACGCAGAGGGAAAATGATAAGAAAGATATCACTTATAGGAGAGGAAGAAGTGTGCACAGATGAAAGCAGTGGGGAGACAGCTTTAGGAGTAGAGTAGTCCTATATGACTGAAGCATATGCGGGGTCAGAAAGGGGAAGGTAGAAAAGAAGGCAAGGGCCAACTCTTGATGGGCCTAGTATGTCATAATTTGGTGTTTGGTCTTTATCCTAAGTGTCATTTAGATTTGAATGCAAATAACAGAGGCGCTAATAGTATTTAAATTTAAATACTATTTCATTTCATTTAAATAAGAAAATATTCATTTTTGTTCAGACTAGTGCTAATGTGGAGACTGTGCTTCATAGCATCCTCAGGGTCTCAAGTTCCTTTTACTTCATCCCTAGTGTGTGTGTTTCTTAGTCATCCCTAGTGTGAGAGTTTTTCAGCTATCCTAGTGTGTGAGTTTCTCAGCCATCCCTAGTATGTTAGTTTTCTTCTTTTTATTTATTTTATTTTTTGAGACAGAGTTTTGCTCCTGTGGCCCAGGCTGGAGTGCAATGGCATGATCTCGGCTCACTGCAACCTCCGCCTCCCAGGTTCAAGCTGTTCTCCTGCCTCAGCCTCCTGAGTAGCTAGGATTACAGACGTGTACCACCACATCCAGCTAATTTTTTGTATTTTTAGTAGAGATGGGGTTTCACCATGTTGGTCAAGCTGGTCTCAAACTCCTGACCTCAGGTTATCCACCCACCTCAGCCTCCCAAAGTGCTGGGATTACAGGTGTAAGCCACAGCGCCCGGCCCTTAGTGTGTTAGTTTTCTAAGCCTGCCATACAATGTACCACAAACTGGTGTCTTCAACAACAGAAATGTATCATCTCACAGTCCTAGGGGCTAGAATTCTGAGATCAGCTATTGATAGGGTTGGTTCCTCCTAGAGCTATGAGCACCAATCTGTTCCCTGACTCCCCTCTAGCTTCCAGGGGTTTGCTATGAACCTTTGGCATTCCTTGGCTTGTGGAAGTACCTCTGTCTTCATGTTCATGTTCATATCACATGCTTCCTGTATTTATCTCTCTGTGTCTACATTTCCCATTTTTATAAGGACACCAGTCAAATTGGTCATACCCTACTCCGGTATGACCTCATCTTAACTATTTACATCTGAAAGGCCACATTCCAAATAAGATCACATTCTGAGGTACTGGGAGTTAGGACTTCAACCTATGAATCTGAGGGGGGTGCAACTCAGACCATAATGTGTAGGATGTGATCCTCATCCCTGTGGCCCAGGGTAGCAGCTAGAGATCCAAGCCACCACATTCACACTCAGGGTCTTCTCAAAGGGCCCATTTCTGTAAGGGTGAATTCATAGCTTAAATCTCAGCTCCAGCACTTACTATCTACAGGAGTTTGACTCCCCCAACTCCACAATCTTAGCTTTATCATCTTGAAAATGAAGCAGCAACATTTACCTTTGCAGAGTTGTTATGATCATGTAAAATAACAAATACAAGAGCTTGGACTATAGTAGCTATTCAATGATAACAGTGATCTGTTGTTTGTCATCATCTCCCCAGGGCCTTGCATAGTGCCTCTCACAGACTAAGTGCTCCACAAACATTTTGTTGCCCAATGGAGATTTAGATCATGACTAAAGCCCTCGGCTACAGAAGGCTGAGGTTGGAGTGAGCTATGATTGCACCACTGCACTCCAGTCTGGGTGGAGCGCAGCGAGACCCAGTCTCTAAAAATAAAAATAAAGCCCTGGGCTAGACTGCAGTCTGGAAATTGATGATAAAATAGCCATCACAGTAGTGTAAAACACAAAACATTGGAAAAGAAAGAGTTATCAAATACAAACATTATAGGGAGAAATAAATACGCATAATTTTTAAAGTAACATCTCAAGGATAAAATAAGTACAATGCATCATTTTACAGTCACAAGTCTACAGTGTCACTGATAAACTAGGACCATATGGCTTGAGGAATCCCTTATAGGAGCCAGATCTGACTCAGACCCCTGATTGCAAGTCTGAAGGCAAGCTCTCTCAAACACAGCTAGTGACAGGCCAGGGCTTTCCTGGAGCAGTAAGAGAATTAAGTGTGACCTTGGATGAGAGCAGGTAATGAACTACAAATAACGGTAATTCAGCAGGAATTTTTTCCTATGATTTGAGGCCACTATTTTTTGGTGTCTGATCAAAGAAAATGTTTCCCAACTCACTAAGCTCTCCCACACCTGACAGAATATTTGTATTGCAAAAAGTGCAAGGTTAAAAGAATTGGTGTCATAACTATAGGAGGCTGCGTTCTGAGTTTTCGAAAAAAGGTTTTACATATACATTTTTGAAGAGCAGCCCAGGATGCAGCTATGAAATGAAGCATCTGGGATTGGCTTCTAGATGCTTTCTAGAACAGTGTTATCCAGTAGAACTTTCTGCCAGGATAGAAATGTTCTATATCTGTGCTGTCCAATACAGTAGCCAATAACCAGGTGGCTATTTAAATTTAAATTTAATTACATTGAAAATTAGGTTCACTGATACACTATTAAGGCTTACTATAAAGCTAAGTAATGAAGTCAGTTTGGCATTGTTGTAAAGATAGAAAAACCAACTGATAGAACAAAACAGAGTCAGGAGATAGGACCACACATACATGGTCACTTATGACAACTGCAAGTGGGAAAATTGATTTTTTGAATAAACATTCTGGATCAATTAGCTATCCACACAGAAACAAAAGACATCTGGACCTACCTCTATGTTCCTATTCACAACAATCAATTCCAAATGGATTGCAGATCTAAATGAGCAAACTAAAACATTAAAGCTTTTTGGGGGCCAGGCATGGTGGCTCATGCCTGTAATCCTAGCACTTTGGGAGGCCGAGACTGGTGGATAACAAGGTCAGAAGATGGAGACCATCCTAGCCAACATGGTGAAACCCTGTTTCTACTAACATACAAAAATTAGCCGGGCATGGTGGTGCGGTGCCTGTAGTCCCAGCTACTCGGGAGGCTGAGGCAGGGAAATTGCATGGATTGCAGTGAGCCAAGATCGCACCACTGCACTCCAGCTTGGTGACAGAGAGAGACTCTGTCTTAAAAAAAAAAAAAAAAAATAGGAGGAAACTTTATAACCTGGAGTGGGCAGAGATTTCTTAAATAAAACCAGAAAATACTAACTGTTAAAACTAATGAATTGGATATTTCAAAATTAAAGTTTTCCTCAAAAGATACCATTAAAAGAATGAAAAGGAACCAAATGGGGGAAAATATTTGCAACATATATACTTGACAAAGGATGAATATTCAGAATTCTAAAAACGAAAACATAATACTGTATACTTAAAAATTTGCTAAGAGGATATATCTTACATTGTGTTATTTTAAATTAATTTTTTTTTCAATTTTTATTTTAGATTCGGGGTATATGTACAGGCTTGTTACCTGGGTGTATTGCGTGATGCTGAGGTTTAGGGTGCAAATGATCCCTTCAGCCGGGTACTGAGCATCATATCCAACAGTTTTTCCAACTTTTCTCCCTCTCTTTCCCTCCCCCCATGTTGTGTTATTATCAATAATAATAATAAAGAGGTCAGGAGAAAACTTTTGGAGGTGATGGATTAGGTTCATGGCATAGATGGTCCTGATGGTTTTAAGGGTGTACACTTATCTACAAACTTATCAAGTTGTGTACATTGAATATGTATAGCTTTTTAGCATGCCAATCATACTTCAATAAAGTGATTTTTAAAAATCTTCTTACAATGGATAAACAAGTTGTGATATATTCATCCAATGGAATATTACTCAGAAATAAGGAGGAATAAGTTATTGACACATGCAACATTATGAATAAATCTCAAATACAGCATGCTGAGTGCAAGAAGCCTTATACAGAAGAACATACTGTGTGATTCCAGTTATATGATCTTCTGAAACAGGCAAATCTAATCTACAGTGGGGAAACAAATTAGAACGTTGGTTGTTCCTGGGAAAGTGGAAATGGGAGGGAGCATGAAGGACTTTCTGGGGTGATAGTATGTTCTATAGTTGATAGAAGTTTGGGTTATACGAATGAATGCATTTGTCAAAACTCAGCAAATATATACACTAAAGATCTGTGCATTTCATTTCATGTAAATTTTACATCAAAAGAAACCTGAAGTATTAAATTCCAGTTCATGATATGCATGCTGAAATATTAATATTTAAATGGCCAAATATGTATTGCTGTTTGCAATTTACTTTGAAATGCAACAACATTAAGATAGATATAGGGAAAGGTAGAAATATCCTAAAGCGAGTGTTATATAATGTTAATGGTAGAATAATCTATGTAGTAGGCTTACAGACGCTATTGTAAAACTCTTTAAACTTTGCTAAATATTTGAAATTTTTCATAATCAAATGTTAGGAAAATACAAACTTAAAAGACACTAAAAATGGGCACAAATTTTGACACTTCATGAAGTTATTTCTTAATAGCCAATAAAAAGATGAAAAGGTGCTCAACTTCATTAATCATCAGGGAGCTGCAAATTAAAATCACCTGAAGCACAATTATCACCCACCAAAATGACTAAAATGAAGAAAGATGGAAAATACCAAGTGTTGATGAGAATGTGGAACAACTGGAATACTCATACATTTCTGATAAGTGTAAATTGGCTCAAACACTTTGAAAAACCGTTTTAGAATATTTAATATCTACTAAATTTGAACATAGTATAACCTATAATCCAAGAATTCCATTGGTAGGTATACACCGCACAGAAATGCAATAATCTTTCATCATGTTCATCAAAAGATGTTTATTACAATGTTCATAGCAGCAATATATTTAATAGTTCCAAAATGTAGACTACTCCAATGCCTATTAATAATTGGTTGAATATAAATTGTGGTATATTCACAAATGGAATGCACTGCAGCATCCTCATGAGCAAACTGTGACTATACTCAAAATATGGATGAACCTTATGACCGTAATAGTGAGTTAAAGAAACCAGACACAAAAAATCACATGCTGAAATGGTCCCACGTATATATAATGTACAAACGCAAGGATACTACTCTATGCTGTTAGAAGTCAGGTGAGCGGTTACCTTTAGGTGAAAAGGAGTGGACTGGAAGGAAATACTTCTGGTGTGCTGTCTCCTCTCCTCTCCCCTCCCCTCCCCTCCCCTCCTCTCTCGTCTCTCCTCCTCCTCTCCTCCCCTCCCCTCCTCTCCCCTCCCCTCCCCTCCCCTCCCCTCCCCCCTCTCTCTCTCTCTCTCTCTCTCTCTTTCTTTTGACTGATGTAGTCTAGCTCTGTCGCCCAGGCTGGAGGTGCAGTGGCATGATCTCGCTCACTGCAGCCTCCACCTCCCGGGTTCAAGCGATTCCCCTGCCTCAGCCTCCCGAGTAGCTGGGATTACAGGCATGCACCACCACACCCAGCTAATTTTCGTATTTTTAGTAGAGATGGGGTTTCACCATGTTGGCAGGCTGGTCTCAAACTCCTGACCTCAAGCAATCTGCCCACCTCGGCCTCCCAAAGTGCTGGGATTACAGGCGTTAGCCACCACGCCGGGCCATGTTCTGTTTCTTAAATTAGTTGTTGGTGGCAGGACTGTGATTAGTTTGTGAAATTTCAGCCGACTGTGCATTTTTGTGTACTCATCTGTGGGCATATTTCAATAAAAAGCAGTCTCTGCCAGAACCTACAGGCAATGAGGGGCCACAGAAGGAGTTGACATTTGAGACGTTTGAGAAGGGTTTAAGATACACGATCAGATTTGCATTAGGAAGATTAATCTTTGGCTTGGAGAACGACCGGAAAAGGAGTTGGGAGCTATTTGTAGAATTAATCCAGGCAAGCAACTATGAAGGTCTGAATTAAAGCAAGGGAATAGGAATGAGGACAGGGTGCAGCTGATATTTAGGAAGTAAACATGACAGGACGTGAGCTGACCTCTAAATCCTACTCATGTTTCCTTGCTTGAAAAATAAGGAATAACAGTACCTACTTCACTGTGACTAGTTTGATGATTTAATGAAGGGGGGTGGTTTCAGAGATTTATAAAAAGTATATATGCTCATTGTATACTATACAGACCTAGACATAAGGTATTAATATTAGAAAGCTCTAAGAGAAATATCTTGATTTTGGCATTGTCCCTGCGACGCTGCCTTCTCCCTGCCTAGGATGGATCAGCGTGGGACATAGGGTAGAAGGCAGAGGTCCAGAATGCCACAGGACATGTCAGAACCTGGGCGTGAAACGTGCCCAGGGGACCATGGGTGAAGGTCTGGGACTCTTCCTTCTGCCTCCAGCAGAAGGAAACAAAACTAAGCCGGGCGTTTCCTCCCTTCCTCCCCAGCCTTTCGGCGGAGAGTGGACCGGCGGAACTGGACGGGGATTCAGGCCTAGGGGTGGGCTTGGGACCGGAAAAATGGCCAATGGAACTCGAGCTTTTCCGTGCTTAGCCAACTGCATGCCCCCCCCCAGGACCGCCCCCATGCAGTGATTGGCAGACACGTCTCCCAGTGTTGTCGCGGCCTGCCGGGGCTCTCGGAACTCCCGCGAGGGTGCGGGTCTTCGTCCAGCGCTGGGCCAATTGGTCCCGCCCCTCAAGGTATTTCTGCTCCTCGCGTGCCAGGGACCTCCGTAGGCCTCCTCCTGCTACGGACCTGGAGCCAGGAGGCGGCTGGGAGGTGGGCGAGGTGAGGAGGTCTGAGCAGCCGCAGGCTGTGGGCCGCTTCGCCTCGAATCCGGGACCCGCGGGACCCCCAGGACCTGCAGTGCCAGGGGCCAAGGTGGGCGCGGCCCGGGCTCTCCTTTCCCTCACGCGTACCTGCCTTCTCTGCGGTGCCTGGGGCGGCTCTCCTGCCAGTTGGCGGGAGGAACCCGTAGTAGTAAAGCGCGACTGGATTAGGCCCTGTGTATTGAAGGATTTGCGATCTTGAAAGGGACATATGCATTAAAAAGTGGGCAAACTTGTTTGTGGTCCTCTTGGTAACACACTTTTGGGGGTGCAGTACAGTATGTTACCATGCTTTAGGGGATTAACCGCCTTAGTTAAATGGTGGATTCCAGTTGTTCCTAGCCCGTTTCTAGCTGCTGCTCTTTCTGCTAATTTAAAGAGAATTTAAGTAGGATAAGGTCCTGTTTACATCTTCACGTTTACATCTTGCAGTGCCTTTCTAATACAAATACTTTAAGCAGCCCTAGCAGCCTCCCCAAAAAGTAACGGAGATTCCCCCAGTAAAGGAACATGGCAATATGTGTTAAATTCTTTTTTTTTTTTTTTTTTTGAGACAGTGCCGCTCTGTTGCCCAGGCTGGAGTACAGTGGTGCAATCTCGGCTCACTGCAACCTCTGCCTCCTGAGTTCAAGCGATCCTCCCACCTCAGCCTCCCAAATAGCTGGAATTACAGGCGCCAGCCACCACTCCCGGCTAATTTTTGTATATTTTGTAGAGACGGGGTTTCACCATGTTGGCCAGGCTGGTCTCGAACTCCTGATCTCAGGTGATCTGCCGGAATCGGGCTCCCAAATTGCTGGGATTACAGGTGTGAGCTACCACGCCCGGCCTGTATTGAATTCTTGAATTTAGCAAACACCACAAAATTATCTTAAAGTACCCTGTACTTAAAACCATAAGAAAGACCAGCCTGAGTCTGTTTTCCCTGAAAGCAAAGCACTGAAAAAATCGTGCAATTGGAAAGAGAATACGTAACATTGTGGATACCTGAGTCTTCACATATAATTACGACCGTTCATAGAAAAATAACAAATGTTTGTGAGGATATGGAGAAATTGGAACCCTTTGTGCTTTGCTGGTGGAATGTGAAATGGTGCAACCTCTCTAGAAAATAGTATGGTACTTCCTCAAAAAATTAAACATAGAATTACCATATGATCCAGCGATTTCACTTGTCAGTGTATACCCAAAAGAACTGAAAGAACAAGGACTCAGATACTTGTACACCAATGTTCATAACAATATTCACAATAGCCAAACAGAGGAAACAACCCAAATGTTGATCAACAGATGACTGGGTAAGCAAAACGTAGTAGACACACACACACAGGCACACACACAATGAAGTATTATTCAACCTTAAAAATGAAATTCTGACACCTGCTATAACATGGATGAACCTGGAAAACATTATGCTAAGTGAAATAAGCCAGACACAAGGATAAATACTGTATGATTCCAATTATATGAAGCACTGAGAATAGTCAAATTCATAGACAGAGAGCAGGATAGAGGTTCTCAAGGGCTAGGAGAAGGGAGAATGAGGAGCTGCTATTTAATGGGTATAAAATTTGTTTGGGATGATGGAAAAGCTCTGGAAGTGGAAAACCTATTTTAATTCCAGCATCCACGTTGTACAATTGTAATTTGTGAAAACCTCTTCAAAATTTGATTTGAGAGATGTATGAAATATGTGTTCAAAGCTTATAAGATGGTATTTTTCAGTGTATGTGTGCTTATTTTAAATTGACTCCACTACGTAGTATTTGCAGGATGAATTTGGGAAGCAATACTTACGTGTTAGAATTCCTAGAAACCCAACCACACATACTGTATTATACAGACTGGAGACAACAGCATCTATTCGGTTGTTCTATATTTGGAAATAACTATTTTGGTACCTTGCATTTGAGCCTCCCTACCAATCAACAGCAATTGAAAAAAAAAACAAACAACATAATTCTAAACTAGCTCATTTTGAATATACAGCCAAGACAAGTGGCAATATACATGTTATTAGGATGTATTTTTAAAATCTTAGGTTCTTTCAGAGTGGGACAGTGCTGATGACATATAATTAAAGTATTTCATATATTATTTTCCTATTAATTGGACAAGAAAATACTGATTTATTTTCGACCCTTTTGTAGGTGGGAAAACAGAAGGCTAAGATGATATAGCACTGAAATCTTTATCACCTTCTCCAAAGATTATTTGTACTCATCTGTTGAAATATTTACCAATTTTTCTTTGTGTAGTTTGTGAAATTGCTAGAATAGGTTATGTTTCTGCTGGCTACAACAGAGCTTTTAAGGTTACCAGCTAAGTTTCTTAGATGTGAATAGAATTATTTTTTTGTTGACCCTAAAACTGGTGACTGTTAGAGCAAAGAATTCATATTAAACTTTGTGTAAAGTTGAATATGTCAGTGAGACACTTGAAACAGACTATTGCATTTGAACCTTCTTATCAATAGCAATCAAAAAACCCTAATTCCAAACTGGCTCTTTCTGAATATACAGCCAAGACAAGTGGCAATTAGAACTGTTAAAAGTAGTTTCTGGCTGGGTCCAGTGGCTCACACCTGTAATCCCAGAACTTTGGGAGGCTGAGGCAAGAGGATCACTTGAGCCCGTGAGTTCAAGACAGGCCTGGACAACATAGGGAGACCCCCCCATCTCTATAAAAAACAATAACTAAATTAGCCATTAGCCACAGGTGCACACCTGTGGTCCCACCTACTCAGGAGGCTGAGATGGGAGGATCACTTGAGCACAGGGTATCAAGGTGCAGTGAACTATGATTGTTCCACTAGACTCCATCCAGCCTGGGTGACAGAGGAAGACCCTGTCGCAAAAGAGAAAAAAAAAAAAAGTAGTTTCTGGTGATGACATATCAAGAGCAAGAATTTTTGACTGGCACAAAAGGTTTAAAGAAGGTAGGGATGACACCCATGGTGATGTGCAAAGCGGTCATCCAGTCACCCACAGAATCCAGTTAAATGCTGAGAGCCAGAAATTCGGTTTTCTCAAATAGCCAATTAACTGTGAGAAAATAGCAGAAAAGTTTCATTCTGTAAGAAAACTTGCAGCTGATGAAAGCTTCTAGGAAGACTGTTATCTCCTGCTATTGTGGCTGAAGATCTAATGGAGGCCAAAGCAAAATAGAGCTAAGCAGGAGCCTGCAGCTTGGGTGTGTATTCAGGGCACAATCCTGTTTTGTTTCATTGGTCTTGGAGAAATTTCAGGCTGAAACAAGCTGAGCATCCAAACATTTTAAACAGGTTTTTGTAGGTATGTGATTTAAACAGCGTGAAACTTGTAGAGCTGGATATGACCAAAAAAAAAAAAAGAGGATGGAACTAGAAGTTTATTAGGAGGAACAAACTGTTATCTCACGGTAAGGAACTAACTGTAGGAGAATTTCTACCTTAATTTCTTCAACGTGAGCTCATCAGGTTACCTGCAGGCTAAGCAGTTAAACCTTCAACAGGGAGCTAGCAATTGTTATTCTGTATGGACACATCTCAAAAGTAGTCTGGGATTGGCCATACTTGGGCAGAAATATTTAACTTGTAATAATGAAACTTCTTTTGAGAGTGGGAGATGGAGCTCAGATGTTGGAAACAGGGATTCAATTAAGAAAGAAAAAACTGAAGAATTGTGGGCAGTTTAAGTATTAAATAAAAATATACTGTTCTCTTTCATTCTTCCCACCCACCAAAAAGTGAGGACCTGATTACGTTCAGAATCTCACAATACTTTGTTCTTTATAGAATCTAAATTTCACTTTTAAATGGAATTTTATATATAAACTGTTCATCTCTAGGATTTATAATAAAGGGCAAATAGGGTTCAGTTTGATCCTAACTTTCATCATGAGAATGAGATTCTATAGTTTGAGAAGTTTCAAAGGGTATGAACAATAATATATACAATATTTTCAAGTGACTGAGGTTTGACCTTCATATCCTATGCTTCAGCTCTAACAGCATTCATTAAAGGAAAGCTTGAATTACTTGAATATTCATGAGCCCACAAATAGCCTCAAGTACATCATGGTCCAGTCAAATGGTGGTTTTGCTGAAACACTGTAATAAAAAAGCATTAGTAATTCATGTCAGTTGATATAAGGTATTCTTACAGAGAATAGGTGAAAAATGGTTTCACACAAGAAATTTTGATACACCTAGAAAATGTAAAGGATTTCAGGTAGTATTTTGTCAATTAACATGTTTAGGGAGCTAGGTGAACCATGTGTTATTCCATCCCATAATAAATTTAAGTATGAACTTCTCATTAAAACACTTAGGTTCTTTGCCCCAATTTCCTTCCCAGTCTCTAGTATAGTGCTGTTTAAGTGTAGTATCCCATAATTCAGAATTAGTATTACTGCAACCTAGTGGCAAGGACTTAAGTTAGAGCCTTGTGGTAGCTGACCCTGGGAAGACTAGTTTTATTAGTGATACTACTTTTCTGGAGTCAGAGTCTTGCTCTGTTGCCCAGGCTGGAGTGCAGTGACAGTCATGTCTCACTGCAACCTTGAACTTGTGGGCTCAAGTGATCCTCCCTCCTCAGCCTCCAAAGTAGATTAGACGACCGTGCCCAGCGAAGTTTTTGACTTTTTGTAGGGATGGGGTCTTGCTGTGTTGCTCAGGCTGGTCTCGAATTCCAGGCCTCAAGCAGTCCCCTTGCCTCAGCCTCCCAAAGAGCTGGGATTACAGGCTGTGCCTAGCCGATATATATTTTTTTAAAGGACACTAGTACCATTATGTCCTTTTAAGTCCTCTTTTACATGTTACATACACCAAAAACACCTAATAGGCTGACAGATGCTCCCTTTGTGCCAAATATTGAGAACCTTCTCTTGCCCAGAGATTCAAGTTTACATTTCTTAAAACACAAACTGAAACTGAAGTTTATGAAAACATTATCTCACTTTAGCAGTTTGTATTACCTCCAGGACACTACTGGCTGAAGCTGTACAGCCCACAGGGCAAAAATTATAATTATAATGCTTTTTCTATTGTCTTAATTTGCTTCAGTTACTGAATTTATAAAATGTGGTGTCTTGTACTGTATAAATACAAGTGTGCATAAATGACTTTCCAATAAACCATAAATTGATTCCTTACTTTTCACAATGCTTTATTAGGAGGTATCTGCTGACCCCACATATTTTAGCATATGCTCATGTATCTCAAGATTAAAGTCTAAATACATTTTAAATTCATGGTCATACCTTTAAAAAATGACCAATGAGGTGGCTCACGCCTGTAATCCCAGCACTTTGGGAGGCCGAGGCGGGCGGATCACAAGGTCAGGAGATCGAGACCATGGTGAAACCCCGTCTCTACTAAAAATACAAAAAATTAGCCGGGTGCGGTTGTGGGCGCCTGTAGTCCCAGCTACTCGGGAGGCTGAGGCAGGAGAATGGCGTGAACCCGGGAGGCGGAGCTTGCAGTGAGCCGAGATCGCGCCACTGCACTCCAGCCTGGGCGACAGAGCGAGACTCTGTCTCAAAAAAAAAAAAAAAAAAAAAATGACCAATGAATATATATAGGATCTACTCCCAACCACCCACACGGCACTAATAAAAACAGTGGAGGCAGGCTGAGGTGGTGGGGTTCTTGCCCCAGCTATATTTGTGATCTTAGAGGTTGCTGTAACAAATTACAAGTTGGTGGCTTAAAACAGCAATTTATTCTCAGTTCTGAAGGCCAGAAGTCAGAAATTAGTTTTACTGAGCCAAATCAAATGATGCTTCTCAGGAGGCTCTGATGGGGAATATGTTCCTTGGCATCTCCCAGCTCCTGGGGGCTGCCTCACTCCGATCTTCAAGGCCAGCATCTTCCAATCTGCTGTGTGTGGATCTCCCTCGGGCTCTCTCTCATGAGGGAACTTGTGATCGTATTTAGGGCCCACTAGGATTATCCAAGGTAATCTCCCCATCCTGAGATCCTTAATCTAATTATAATAATATCTGCAAATAAGGTAACAATTACAGGTTCCAGAGATTAGGCCTGATTATCTCTGGAGGCAGTCATTCAGACTACACTGTCTTTCCAGGTTCTGACAGGTTGTCTCTTCTGAAAAGTTGGCTGCATCATGCAATGCTACAACAGTACTGCTAATAAAACCCTGCAGTAATGGAAATGTTTTCTATCTATGCTGCCCCTAACCACATGTGGCTGTTGATCCGTGGATGTATTACAGGGCCTCTGCCCAAGTAACTCAAGGGGGAGAAGACCACCACCAGGACTCCGTGGAGTGCTTTGTGAAACCAGTGGTTATTCTTGACAACTATTTGCTAGAGCCTTTTTATCTGTGCTGCCCCTAGCCACATGCAGCTATTGAATATTTGAAATGTGGCCAATGAGTTATCACAACCAACCATATCCACCGATTTTTGTATACTTGCTCACTGGTTCTTACGATACCTAGAATACTACTTGATCCATAGTTAAATGCTCCATTAAAAGAACATTAGAGCTATTCCTATACTATGTAAATACTAAGTATCAGTTCCAGTTTTAGTAGATGTGCGGCAGAAACATGCACAATACTAAATATCAATATTGTCATTTTGTTCTAACATTATGACTCTACGGTATTATAAAAATGATTAAATAGTACTACCAACTAATATATCATTTGCTGAGTACTTACTACTTACCAAGTAGTCTGATGTATGACATATTACTCGTTAATAAAACCTAACACTAAGTGGTTTAAGATCACACATAGAGATCTGAACCTAGGCTCAACATTATGCTGCCCTTAGAAGGGGACTATAAGCCACTTACCTACAAAATGTCAAGCACCTGACTAGACCCTCTGTAACATGCTGGGAACCAAGGGGGACTTTACAGAATGGAGAGAAACACAGGCAGTTAGGCAAGTTCACACACAATGTGCAATGTAGTTCTGATGCTACAGGGCCATTACATAGAAGGGCTGGTGGTGGTCAGAGAAAAGTTAGGTTAAGAGCAGTAAGGTATAAGGCAATAGGGAGCATTCCAGTTAAATTAAAACATTCAGAGCCCGGAAGGCCAGAGCACATTGCCATTTTACAAAAGTTTGAAAATAACCAACTCTCCACTACTATATACAGACATTAAGTCCTCCCCTCCAAGGGCACTTCTCTATAGCTTCACTGCTTCTCCAAACCTTTAAACACAACTATCCTCAGGGGCTTTGCACTAGTTTTCCCTCTGCCTAGAATGCTCTCCCCTCAACTATATATAAGGCCATGACATCTCCCTCAGCTCTTTCATGTTGAGTGAGGCCTCCCTTGCCAGCCATGTTAAGTCATCTCCCTTTCCTTCCCTCCTTAGCAATTATAGCCAGCTAATGCATTAGTTGAATATTTTTTGTACTAGTCCATTCTCACATTGCTATAAGCAACTGAGACTGGGTAATTTATAAAGAAAAGATTTGTCTCATCTCAGCAGGCTGCACAGGGAGCTTGGCTGCTGAGGCTTCAGGAAACTCACAATCATGGGGTATGTCTAAAAGGAAGCACATGGCCAAAGTAGGAGGAAGGGGAGGTGCCACACTTTTAATCTAAACTCTGCCATTCTTCTGCCTCTGACTTGAGAAAACGTGCACAATTGCATAACCTTTATTTTTAATTTTTCTTTTCAGGCTGGAGCACAGTGACAAGATCATGGGTCACTGCAGTCTCAACCTCTTGGGCTCAAGCAATCCTTCTGCCTCATTTTTTGTAGAGATGAGGTGTTTCTATGTTGCCCAAGATAGTCTTAACTCCTGACCTCAAGCGATCCCCCTGCCTTGGCCTTCCCAAGTGCTGGGATTACAGGCACCAGCCACTGCCTCAGCCACACTACACATCTAAACAACCAGAACTCATGAGAACTCACTATCCTAAGGAACAATAAGAGGGAAATCCTCCCTTTTGATCCATCACCTCCCACCAGGCCCCTCCTCCAACATTGGGATTACAATTCAACATTATCTGAACTTATGAGCAATTACCTAAACTTATGAGGCTAGACTTTACAATATGGAACATAAAAGTTTAGATAAAAAGGTAAGAACAGTGCTATGAATTAAGAATGACTCCAAGATAAATATTAAATACTTGCTACATAGACACACAAAAAAACCAGAATGCACTGACAGATACTCATTTTGTGCCAAATTTTGTGAAACTTCTTCGGCTCAATGCAATGAAATAATACAAAGAGTTCATATTCCTAACAGCTCTACTGTGGTCCTTTCCTAGTTTAATTCTTAACTGTTACAGCAGGACACCAAATCTCAAGAAACAGGTGACTTTCCAGAAGTCACACTGCTGAAAAGTTATACACGTGAAGCCTCTCAGAGATACTCACATGTGATGAAACTTGAGTTACCCCTAATCCATTTCTTTAATTATGAAACGGGAGAATAGAATCTGTAAGGTTAGCAGAGAGAAAAGACAAGAGACCCAAGGTCAGGCAAGTAAGTTTATTAACCTGCCGGGCTTCTCCACCAGAGGTGGCAGCCCTGAGCTTACAAAATGAGGGGTTTATATGGGGGAGAGAGACCCGGGGGGTTGTTAGTTGATTAACTACCACATTTCATCTCGTGGCCGGCTTACAATATATTATCTTGTGAAAACAGGAATTTACAAGGGGGTGTAAGTTAGGTTTATCCACGTTTCTCATGACCTCCCCCGTGCCACCCGGAGGGCTTCGGTGTAGCAAGTCTGGGGACCTTGCTGTGGCACCTAGATAAGGGTTCAGGAATGCAGGTGCAGAGTATTCAGGTTAAGGGTCAGCTGCATTGAGTTGGCGGGGGCGGGGTGGTCCTGGGGCAGCTTGTCCCTAACAGAATCCACCTCTGAGTTGTGACAATTAAATGAAAAAGGCTGAAAAGGTGAACATGAAGCACCTGCTACATTGCCCTGTTGCCACCAGCGTTGTCCCACTGCTCTAGCTCCTGTGGCACTGCACGGACACGTGGTTGCTACAAGTTAGTACGCATATTTGGCCTTATTAGAGGCACTTTCCTATTGTAACTGAAGGGATAGTTGGCTTAAGTCAACTGAAATACCAGCAACAGGACATTCCAGCTTCAATGGCTTGTACCTGTAGTTGTCAACCTATAGAAAGAAAAGTTTTAAAATGACGTTTTAAACAAAGAAAACGGAAATGTATCGCTTGTTCTACAAACTGTGTGAAGAAAATCACAAAGGCGCTCAGGTTGTAACGAAATTTTTTCTGGTTCAGCTGTGACTCCAGACAGGATCCAAAGGGGAGATTTCCAGTCTCTTCTCTGGGTTTTATGGAGACTTACTTTACCCTTCTGTGTTAGCCTCTTAAAGCACTGGGTCAACCTTAAAAGGGCACAGGAAAGGGTGCTTTGGGATTTTTTTTCTTTGATTTTACAGGGTTCACTATTATTTCCTGCGTTGCTCTCCATACCTCGTGGATCTCTGCTTCTCTAAGTCTGAAACCACCACTAGAAACAGCTGTTTTGTTTGGTGAGCATCTACATGGATGTTTCCTTCCAGTTAAGGGGAGGCGGATTCGGACCTTGGCGACAAACAGACGCCGGGGAACCCTCCGGTACCACTGGCCACGTGCTCCGGGTTGAGTCATTTCCCCCTGCTCAAGGCTACGAACATACCTGTGCTAAGAACTGAGGCAGCTGCACTTCCGCAGACGTAAGAGATGAACTCCTGAGCTCAAGGTCAGCTGGGGTTGGGTTCCTGTCGCCGCACGCGTGGCCCGCCCGAAACCCGCTACAAAGTAGTGGCGCGTCCGCCCTGGCGAAGCAAAGGGCAAAATTGTTACGGTGCCCGGGACCTGCCCCGGGAACCTCTGGCTGTTCCTCTGGGCGCGGCGCCTGTGCCTCGCGCGGCCCCGGGACGAGCACTGCCGCCCGCCCCCCGGGCAGCCGAGGGCTGCTCTACCCCTCCGTTCTGGCCGCCGGGAGCAGAGAAGCTCGGGGCGGGCAAAGCTCGTGGGGACACGGGGCGAGCCCAGCCCTGATCCGGCCCGCGGGCCGGCCGGGCGCCCTCCCTCCAGAGACCGAAAGCCGAAGGCTGAAGACGCACTTACCGCGCGATTCCAGCTGACAAAGAGGCGGGCGACCTTCGCCGGGCGAACAAACCAGAGAGGCGGCGCGGGGCGGGGCGGGGCGGGGGAGGGGAGGAGGAGGGTCGCGGGGCCCGCAGCCAATCCCGGGAAGACTCTGGGCGAGGGCGGGGCTCGCAGCCGATCCCTGGAGAAGTCGGGGAGCTCAGCCAATCCCGGGAAGACCCTGAGCGGGGCGGGGTGGAGGGCGGCGGCACGCACAGCCAATCCCGGACGGGGCAGGACGGGCCTGGCCATTGGCTCTCGGTGTCCGGGGCCGACCTAGGTCTGGCTCTTGCAGTGGCGCGGAGATAAGCCGTGTCTGCGCGCAGAGCATTCTCGGAATTAGATTCTTCAGGCTCCCCACCAATCCCCAGCGTTGGTGATTCTGGTGCTCTTAGGCCCTAGACCCTTCCTCGGGTTCTCTTGTGGGGAGGCCATCGAGGTTACTCTACGGCTGGCCTAAGGCCTTGAGATTCCCTTTCCTAAAGCCAGACTAATCCGATGTGTGTTCATAATCTGTGTCCGCCTAAACCGTAAGCTTAAAGAGAAGCCACGACCATGTCTTGTTCGACAAGCTCACTCCCATGGCCTCTCCTAAAGCTAGGACTGCTTCCTTTCCTCATGCTCCCTCTTTATTCATTTGCAGAGTCCAGTAAGTAAACCATAATCAGTTGGAGGGTGGGAGTTGGGGAGGTTGAGAAGGCAGCCATAGCAGTCTCAAGGTAACAGGCTCAAACGTGGCAAACAAGTAGAATAAAATTGGAGTATATGCCAAAAGAAGAACTTCTATTACTGTTTCACATACTTACCATCTGCTAACAAATCTAATCCTCAAAATATATTTTGTCATCTCCAAATTATAGATGGGGAAATAATTATGTTATGTGACTTGCCCAAAGTCACAGAGCAGCTAGCCAGTGGTAGATCCAGGATTTGAACTCAAGCAGCCTGAAGGCAGAGCCCCTCAAACACCATGCTACCTAGCCTTTCCCCAGGTATTGAGGATGGAGCAGGAAGGGAAACCAAAAAATGGCCTACATTTGGTTAACTGATCAAGACAGGCAGCTCTGGTGGGGTTGTAGCTTTGCAAGCAGAAAGAACAGCTCGTCCAGAGCCCCAAGGTAAACAGGAACGGGATTTACCTGTTTAAGAACGCCCAGAAATGGAACATAAGGAGCAGAATGGCCTGAGATGAGAATGGCTTGGGGCCAGACCATGCCAGAAACCCTGGAAGAGTTGTTTTGTTTTGTTTTGTTTTGTTTTTGAGATGGAGTCTTGCTCTGTTACCCAGACTGGAGTGTGGTGGCGTGATCTTGGCTCACTGCAGCCTCCACTTCCCAAGTTCAAACGATTCTCCTGCCTCGGCCTCCCGGGTAGCTGGGATTACAGGCACACACCACCATGCCTGGCTAATTTTTGTATTTATGGAAGAGTTTATATTTTGTGCTAACGATGATGGAAAGCTGTTCAAGTGCTTTTTTTGTTTGTTTTCGTGTGTGTTTTTTTAAACAGTGGAATGATAGGATCTGATGTAGGGTGTGGTTTCGGGTGTGATTAAGGTGATTTTGGTGGGAAGACGAAGTTGAATAAAATTTACCAATAAACCCTAGCAGCTAGTCATCATCTTGCAGATATTCAGAGGATCTTGTTGAAACCGGAGAGTGAGTATCAGTTTATTGTCCCCTCACCTTTCTCAGGAATCTTTCAAACATATCTCTAGTTGGAATCTGTCCTTTTTATAGTCCCTTTTGATAGCTGAGAGATATTACCTTTCCTTTAACTATGGCAATGAATTTGGTCAGGCTACATGGGAAAATATAGGAAAAGAGAAGTAAATCTCCTTAGTAAAGAGACTAATGCAGGAATTCAGCAGCAACCTAGCAGGGGCTGGGGGTAGTTGTGCAGAATGTCTTCTCCCCTCCCCCAACCAGGAGATAAAAATGGGAAGGAATTATGAAAGAATTACATTTGTGTTTGATTCAAGAGAAATTCACCTTAATCTGAAGGCTTCACATTTCTGACCAAATACCTCAATTCAATGAACATGAAAAACTCAGTTCATTTGAAATAGTAAAACTTCACTGGGCTTAGAGGAGAAATGTCTATTAAATACAGAGATGATAGAACAAAATAAACTGATTTATAATTGCTTTTAAGTTAGGTTCAAGATAATATGTATTTGGTACTAAAAATGCTTACAATACAGTTTAAAGAGAATTGTTTCAATTGGGTTCATTATTAGGCCTAATTTTTTGAGAGAAATTAATATGTCCAATCCTTCCTTCCTTCCTTTTTTCTTTCTCTCTCTCTCTCTTTCTTCTTTCTTCCTTTCTTCCTTCCTTCCTTCCTTCCTTCCTTCCTTCCTTCCTTCCTTCCTTCCTTCCTTCTTTCTTTCTCTGTATCTCTCTCCCTCCCTCCCTGCTTCCCTCGCTCCCTCCCTTCCTTCCTTCGTTTTCTTTTCTCTCTTGCTCTCTCTCTCTTTCTTGCTCTCTCTCTCTCTCTCTCTCTCATCTCTCTCCCTCTCCCTTTCTTTTCCTTTTGACAGGGTCTTTATCACTTAGGCTAGAGTGCAGTGGCACGATCATAGCTCATGGGTCTAGCTCCAACTCCTAGGCTTAAGTGATCCTCCCGCCTCAGCCTCCCAAAGCATTGGCATTACAGGTGTGAGCCACCACGCCTGGCCAGTCTGTCCAATTTGAGGGAGTTCAGTCGGTCCAACTTTAATCTGTCTGAAGTTGAATAAAGGGACCTAGAAGAATACTCACCAGCCCTCCAGATATTCTCAGTTGGATTTCCCAGAGACACCACAAAATCACTCTTTTGGCCCAGAGTTTATTCTCTTCTTCCACCTGTCTACTTCCTTTTTGTGTCTTCTGTCTTGAAGAATAACAATTCCTTATCCCAGCTGTCCAGGACTTAGAGCAAATGCTTTCCTTTCTCAGCCTCCTCCTCCATTTCTCAGCCTCCTACTTCCTCGTCTTCTTCCATGCAGGCAGTTCTTCCTATTGACCATCCACGAGTCTGCCTCTTCTTTCCAGCCCTTGCTTGTACTTTAGTTCTAGCTCCATCATTTACTTTCAGCATCATCCACTGCAGTAGCCTCCACCTTCATTCAGCTTCCCTGTCTCCAGTGTTTCCTTCCCTATGAATTCTGCCACACTGCTGTCATCTCCATTGGAAATTATTAAATGGTTCTTTGCTGCCACCAGGAAAAAAACCGACCCCCACCTATCTACCTCCTCCTCCCACTTCCCACATACCTATTATGATCCAACCATGCTGAAATAACTGCAGAGCCCTGAATGCTGTCCAACACTGTCCCATACAACTTTCTGCAGTGATGGAAATATTCTGTATCTCTGCTGTCCAGTATGGGAGCCATATGTGGCTATTGAGTACTTGAAATGTGAATAGCACAACACAAGACCTGGATCTTAAACTTTATTTACTTTTAACTAATTTAAATTTAAATAGTCATGCTGGGCCTGGTGGTGGTATGCCTATAATCCCAGCTATGTGGGCAGAAGTCTGAGGTGGGAGGATCCCTTGAGGCCAGAAGTTTGAGGCTGCAGTGTGCTCTGACAGTGCCTGTGAATAGCCACTGCACTCCAGCTGCCACAATATAGCAAGACCCCATCTCTAAAGAAAAAAAAAAAATTAGCTAAGCATGGCAGAATAGGCCTGTAGTCCCAGCTACTCAGGCAGCTGAGGCAAGAGGATCACTTGAGATCAGGATTCAAGGCTGCAGTGACCTATGATGGCACCACTGCACTACAGCCTGGGTGACAGAGCAAGACATCTAAGATAGATAAATAGATAAAAATAGAAGTCACATGTGGCTGGTAGATACTACATTGAACTTCACAACAGTTTACATCCTTGCTTCTCAAAGTGTGATCCATCAGCATGGGTATTCCCTGGAAACTTGTAGGAATGCATCTCAGGCCTCATCCCAGATCTGCTGATTCAGAATCTGCATTCCACAAGATCCCCAGGTGATCGGTATGCACATTAAAGTTTCAAGAGCCACAGCTCTAATAAGCTCTTGCTTCCTTGGCTTTTACATGTACTGTTCTCTTGGTCTGGGCTGTCTGTCACCTGTTCTTTTTTCCTTAACTCCTACATATCCCTTGAGACCCATCTACACTCACAGCCTGCTGTTAATATGGTAATCTAGAGGGTAGGGAATGAAGGATATGGGGAAAGGAGTGAGAGGGAAAGAGAAAATATCTATGATAAAACTGCTTGTATCTTGTAATCTTAAATAACTATATGTATGTAGTTATAAATACACACATACACATATATACTATGTATATATTTATAGTATAGTATGTATATATGTATAGTATTCTATGTATATACATGTGTAAGTATAGTTTGTCTGTGTGTGTGTGTTTGTGTGTAAAAATATGGTTACTACAATGTCAGTGGTAGTTCTCTCAAGGTGATGGGATTTCATGTGTCTTACTTTCTAAAAATATTTTTGAGGTATCATTCAAATTCTTTACAATGAGCATGTATTACTGATATATAATTTTAATTACAGAAAACAAAATAAAGACTATATTAGCCTTTTGTAAGAAACTGCAAGAACATGATATCAGAATAAAGTATAGTGTTTTACAAAAAAGGAGAGCCCCCCGCCTTCCACAATTAGAGATACTCCCTTGTCTACAACACAAGAGCGGGCAGTAGCTATGGCATAAGCAACAACTGACCTGAAAACAAAAGAATGATCTCTTGTGGTGCCTCCACTGCTGTCTCCTGTGTCTACCCTCCCACCCCCACAGCAGACATGGTCCTAGCACCACGACAATCACCTCTTCTCTGTCCCTTGCCTGACTCCTAGCTAGGGCTGGAGCCTGAAAAGGGGCCTTAGGTGCACAGAGAGGGTCACCTGGAGTCACTAGAAGCATCTGCAGAAGTATATGGATATGTTGGGTGACTCAGATGACATCTTTTTTGGCCCTTTGCATCAAGGATTTATTCTATCAAATACTCTATTAAGAACTAATGTTTTCATTTATTGGCTATTATATTTCTTTTCTAAATTTTGGCAATTTTTTCTTTACTGAAAAAAACGTGACAGTTACCTGAGAGGTTATTTTAAATTCATGGCAAAATGTGTTTTGCTGAGCTATGGGATGAAATTTCTTCACATCTCAGTGTGCTCAGCTGTGGAAGTCAGTTATAGGGTATAGAGCTCTGGTGGTAGGGTAAGGCCCAAAAAGCCACCAGAGTGAATAGAGGAGACAACGTAGCCTGGAGCCAAGACATGGTTTATATTCTGCACAGTAACTAATCTGCAAAAATAACAGGATGTTTTGAAATTTGATTAAGCAGCAAGGTGAAGGAAGCATTTTGGGGAGTTAGATCTAATTATTATTAAGGGTATTGTACAAGTTCTAATTCAATTCTAAAGATAGGAGGAAATTTGTATTCTTTATTTTAAAACAAGGTGGCTTATCTAAATAAGTAACAAACTCAGTGTTTTATTTAATTAATTATTTTTTGAGACATGGTCTTGCTCTGTCGCCAGAGCTGGAGTGCAGTGGTGCGATCTCGGCTCACTGCAACCTCCGCCTCCCGGGTTCCGGTGATTCTCCTCAATAGCTGTAATCCCAGCCTCCTGAGTAGCTGGGATTACGGGCGGCTGCCACCACGCCTGGCTAATTTTTGCATTTTTAGTAGAGTTGGAGTATCACCAAGTTGGCCAAGATGGTCTTACTCTCTTGACCTTGTGATCCACCCGCCTTGGCCTCCCAAAGTGCTGGGATTACAGACATGAGCCACGGCGCCTGGCTCCGAAACTCAGTGTTTTAAATCATCCTTTTGTACATGTATGATCATATTTATAATTCTATATCTATTTATCAATCTACTACTGGCGGCACCCACCTCACGTATTGGCGGCTCCAGAGGTGTCATGTGACTTGGATGCCGGGATGGAGCCAGACTTTGTGAGATGTGAAGCTTATACAATTTGGGTGGTCCTTAAAAGAAACAATGCAAAAACATCATACTTTTATGAATTTTGCAAAAATATGCACCCCATGGACACATTGTTAGAGCTGTTCTTGGGCCCTAGGTGAGGCCCATGCAAATAAAGAAATTGACACCTAAACTTTACTTCAACAGTTTTAGGGTAAATCTACCTTGGCTGCTCAGATGCTCTAGAAAGGGGAATTGTTGACTACTTTTTAATATCATCCTTAGCATAGCACAGCTAAGGAGGAAACTCCATGCTTACACAAGGGCTTCTTCCTTAATCATCAGCAATGGTCCAGTTTACCCTACACCTACTATTTGTGCCAGGCACTGTTCTAAGCCTTTTTTTTGCATTGTCTCTTTTGAGTCCTCATACTAACACTGAGATACATGTACTAGACAATCTCCATTTTACAGATAGGAAACTGAGACCCAGAGATATTGAATAACTTGCCCAAGAAGAGGTACCTGCTGAGTGATGAAAAACAGGCAGAGGTGGGGATGGGTTTCTAGCTGTCGAATTCCTGGGGCAGTGCTGTCTAAGAACAGTAGCAGAAAGAGAGGTCTAGGCCACCAAACTGAGGTTCAACAACCTGACCTCTGCTGTGGGGTGAGCTTGGTGAGAGCAGGCAGGACTATAAGTGACCTGATAGGTCACTAGGAGAAAGATCCAGTTTCTGGAACTGGACAGAAAGTCTCAGCCAAATATGGGGAGTTGGAATAGGGAATCTTGGTTCTGAGCCTCAGGAACCTCCACTATATAACATAAGATTGGTTTTAGAGATTCAGAGATGATGGGTCAACGGGCAGAAAGGTTTCCTGACATCCACAAACTCAAAATAAAAATGGCCATTTGTATACTCTGAGCAGCCACGAAGCTCTCTGGACAATAAAACTGCTGAGAAGTCATCTAGGAACAGTTTAATGCTACCTTTCTCCACCTTCTTTGGGATAAATATGCATCACATGTTCTTCCTCTTTTTTAGTCTTGCACACAAATACATTAATCCCAATGTCTTCCTCAGACTAGCGTTAAAATCACTTTTTTTCCCCCAATGTTGGAAAGCCCTGATAACAAAACTAAAACCCCCTTAGTTCTATCCTCTCTTCTTTAATTTCATTTGCGTGGTAAAACCCAGCATATTTATGGTTGGTAAATATCAGAAGAGAGCTTCAGATATCCCTGTGTAAAGGGAGAGGGAAGTAGTACGTGTTAAGAGTGAAATGGAGTTAACCAAGAACTTGAAAACAACTTGTATTTGCAATTTATTTGTGCTTTTTAAATTTCTACTGCTTTGTATTTATTGATGATTATTTGTGATTTATTATTTATTCTTTTTTTTTTTTTTTTTTTTTTTTTTTGAGTGAGAGTCTTGCTCTGTGCTTAGTGTGCTCAGCTGTGGAAGTCAGTTATAGGGCATAGAGCTCTGGTGGTAGGGTAAGGCCCAAAAAGCCACCAGAATGAGTAGAGGAGACAACATAGCCTGGAGCCAAGACATGGTCTATATTCTGCACAGTAACTAATCTGCGAAAATAACAGTGGTGCCATCTCAGCTCGCTGCAAACTCTGCCTTCTGGGTTTACGCAGTCTCCTGCCTCAGCCTCCCAAGTAGCTGAGATTACAGGGAGGAACCCCCACACCCAGCTAATTTTTGTATTTTTAATAGAGATGGGGTTTCACCATATTGATCAGGCTTGTCTCGAACTTCTAACCTCAAGTGATCCATCTGCCTCAGCCTCCCAAAGTGCTGAGATTACAGGTGTGAGCCATCGCACCTGGTCATTTATTCATTGTTTACAGCCCAGTTTAGTCCAAAAAGGATTTGAGTGTAATTTACACAAATACATTACAATGAGATTTTCAAAGAATAGTGAGAAAGTTGGAGTGCAGGGAAAATATGATTAAAGTCCAGGGCTAGTACACAAAATAAAACCATAGGGAATACTTGCTGGAGGAAGGCCAAAGATTTTGCTCTGAGCTGCCTGGCAGTCAATGTAAAACATCAAAAAATAGAAAAAGAAATTGACACTCAAGAGAAATACAAATATTCCTGAAAGAAATTTCTTCCATGGATCTTTATAAAGAGGGTACTGTAACCAACCTCCTCAATATCAATAATCTGAAGAGAATAGTTTTTTATTTGGAAAATAGGTGTGATAAAAAAAAAAAAAAAAAGAATGTTTTTAATTTCTCCAGCTTTCGGGTGTCCAAGATTTTTGATGCCTAGCCAAGATGATTTACTTGCTTGAATTCAATTAAAACAAAATGTTTTTCACATCCCAATTATCATTTGGCAAGAGAGTTGTCTGTCATGCACATGACACTTGGGGAAAAAATTGGACTTTTAACTGATTATGAAGCAGATAGGCTACACTCTGCTGTAATACTAAAATCAATGGCTAAAAACAGATGGCACATTCCCATAACAAAGATGTGGTAATTTGGGTTAGTTCCCTGGCCAAAGATTCGGCATTTAGTCATAGACATACATGCGTGTGTGTGTGTGTCTTGCGGGGGGGGGGGGGGGTTGTCAACTTTAAATAACAAGAGTCAGAAAATTTTTAAGATAGAGTTTATTTGAGCTCAAAGTTTGAGGGTGGCCACCCTGGGAGCAAAGATTCAAGTTGTCCTGAATATACACTCTGATTAGCAGCAGTTACAAGTGGGTTTATTTTTCATTTTTAGCTTTTTTAAAGACAGGGTACTTCCCAGGCTGGAGTGCAGTGGCATAATCATGGCTCACTGTAACCTTGAACTCCTGGGCTCAAGTGATCCTCCTACCTTAGCCTCCTGAATGGCCAGGATTACAGGCAAGTGCCACCATGCCCAGCTACTTTTCAAAAATTTTTTGTGGAGATGGGGTCTTCCTATGTTGGCCAGTCTGTTCTCAAACTTCTGGCCTCAAGCAATCCTGCCTCAGCCTCCCAAAGTGCTGGGATTATGGCCACAGTGGGTTTATTACTATTTTTATTTTTTGGTAGTTCAGTGATCCTTGTTCTGAAAGTGAGTTTTTAAAGGAAAAAGAAGAGCAGTTCCTAAATTGTAATGTAAACCAATAATTTACATTAAGGTAACACAAGCTATTGGCTATACATTGTTCTTTGTGTCACAAATTCCAGGAACATGAAGATAATGGGGGCTGGGAGTGGTGGCTCATACCTGTAATCCCAGAATTTTGAGAGACTGAGACAGGCAGATCACCTGAGGTTAGGAGTTTGAGACCAGCCTGGCCAACGTGGTAAAACCCCGTCTCTACTAAAAATACATAAATTAGGCCGGGTGCGGTGGCTCAAGCCTGTAATTCCAGCATTTTAGGAGGCTGAGGTGGGCGGATCATGAGGTCAGGAGTTCAAGACCAGCCTGGCCAACATGCTGAAACCCCATCTCTATTAAAAATACAAAAAAAAATTGCCAGGAGTGTTGGTGCTCACCTGTAATCCCAGTTACTTAGGAGGCTGAGGCAGGAGAATTGCTTGAACCCGGGAGGCGGAGATTGCAGTGAGCTGAGATCACTCCACGGCACTCCAGTCTGGGCGACAGAGTGAGACTCTGTCACAAACAAACAAGCAAGCAAACAAAAAGATAATGGGGGAAGGGGCTACACAGGAACAAAATGCCTTTAAACAATTGTCCCTGGGAATGGATGTGGGGAGCAGGGGTAGGATGTGATCAAGTTCCATACTCATGTCCCTCTGGGCCAAATAGATTTTTGCATATCTCATATGACTCAGACTGTTCTGACCTTTCTTTTTCTCTCATTTCCCCCCTTTTCATCACGACCTTTCAAAGAAAGCATTGTAGGTGAACTCAAACAGTTCTGGCTTCAGTTATGTTCAGGAGCTTAGTCCCATGTCATTAGGAAGGCTCATTCCCAGATGGTCCTGTTCCACATGGGGGGGTGGAGGAAACAGGATACATCTCGGTTAGGAATTTTAAGAGTCCCCAAAGGCTAAATGGGATGGCATCACAGGGTGGCAAAAATGAGACCTCAGTCAAGTCATTGATTTATATAGCTGCTATCACTTGTTGAATCATCTCTAGTATTCAGATTACCATGAGTTTAGTTTTCTCAGAAGTAAAACAAGGGATACATAGTAGAAATATAATACACATAAAGATTATAATAAAAAAGAGAATTTGCATACCAAAATGTCAAAAAGAAAACCCTATTCCATAAAGGAGTCAACTATGAAGATTATAAAGAAAATGAAAACCTGGTCCTTCTTTAGAAAATTCTTATATCCAGGAAATAATTTTGGATTTAGTTCAAATCATAGAGAAATAATAAAATGTTAAAAACAGTGTTCAGGACTGGTATACAAGAAAAGGTGTGCTATAGTTTTCTTCTGAAACATTTTTTTTTTCCCTCTTCAGCTCCCCATTTCTACCAAAGGTAAATTTTAATAGCACCAATGTACTTGCAAAATAAGTTTTAGTATTATACTTGGCCTGATTATTTGCATAAAACTCAGCAAGAATAGCGAATGGCCATATAGGCTCTTTTAAGTTGCTTTGTTGGAACATTTTAATAAGGAATTTAAGTTTGTTTTTTGTTTTTTTTTTTGAGACGGAGTTTCACTCTTGTTGCTCAGGCTGGAGTGCAATGGTGCAATCTCAGCTCACCGCAACCTCTGCCTTCTGAGTTCAAGTGATTCTCCTGCCTCAGCCTCCCAAGTAGCTGGGATTACAGGCGTGCACTGCCATGCCTGGCTAATTTTGTATTTTTAATAGAGACAGGGTTTCTCCATGTTGGTCAGGCTGGTCTCAAACTCCTGACCTCAGGTGATCTGCTTGCCTGGGCCTCCCAAAGTGCTGGGATTACAAGTGTGAGCCACCATGCCCAGCCACTTAAGATTAAACTTTTAAAAGCTTCTTGAAGTTAGGATACCAAACCAGGGATTCACCAGGAGACTGTTCGTGTAGTATCTGTATGAATTGGGTGAATTCCTCTCTTCTCAAGGTCTCAAAAATATCTTGAGGTTCCTCGATCTTCAGAAAGTGATATTATTCATTTACCACAGAGTCAGAACCCATGTAGACAAGGTACCTGGCTAGTCTTTCCAACAGCGTTTTAGCAGCTGTATAAAATCAATTTCAATTCCTCAAAGCAGTCTGGTCATATGTAAAACATGCCATTCCTGTCGAGCCTTAGTAAAATTACCAGTTCATCTAACATGTCCTGTTACAGAAGAAAACATATTCTTATTGAACCTATGCAAATAATTATAAAATAGGAATAGTCACCAATAGTTTCCAAATTTTGGAAAAATCAGGTAGAGAGAAAGGTAAATATTTAAATTTTGCTTATAAAAGTATACTTTAGACAATTGCTGTGAGCTGTAAATAACTGAAAAGAAAAATGTTTTCTTGACTCTAGAAAACAAAGTATAAAAAGAACCAGGAATGTTTCAAACAAAAAATGTCATAAAAGTAATTTTAGTCCTCTATCAATTCAGTCTTGTGTAATAATTCTTATTTTGCTTGATGTTTTGTTAACAATTTTCGTGAAAACATACTTTTAGTCCTCTATCAAGTCGTACCATGTAATAATTCTTATTCTGCTTGATGTTTTCTTAGCAATTTCATGAACACATAAGCTTTTTATTAGAGTTCTGGAAACTTTAACTTGGTCTAATGGTATGATCTCTAAAGTTATCAGAAGCCTGTTCTCAAGGGTACTTGTCAGGGCTCTTTTCAGTGAATTTACTTGAAGAAGCAAAAAAAGAAGTGAATTTACTTGAAGAAGCAAATATAGACTATAATCTATTATAAACCACTTTTTTAGTAGAATAAAAGTAAACCAATGATTGTGAATGAAAAAAGACTTAGAGTAGCCATGGTTAAAGATGCAATTGAAAATGCAATTATATCGTTTCTGTGGCATACAACAATTTAACATAATAATTATAAATATGACTGAAAGGCTAGGTGTGGTGGCTCACACCTGTAATCCCAGCACACTGGGAGGCTGAGGCGGGCTGATCACTTGAGGTCAAGGGTTCGAGATCAGCCTGGCCAACATGGTGAAACCTGGTCTCTACTAAAGATACAAAAAATTAGCCAGGCGTGGTGGCACACACCTGTAATCCCAGCTACTTGGGAAGCTGAAGCAGGAGAATTGCTTGAACCTGGGAGGTGGAGGTTGCAGTGAGCTGAGATCATGCCATTGTACTCTAGCCTGGGTGACAGGGCAAGACTCCATCCATCTCAAAAACATACATACACACATACATACATAAGACATAACATATATCAAGATGTATCAGAATTTTAGGAACCTCATATAATTTTGGAACACATAATAATAACACATTTATGCAAATATAACTTGAAAAAGTTCAACACAATTTCTTATTTAACAATGCCTCCTGTATGAGTTTAACATACCAAATAAGCCTAACATGTCTCTTGAGGATTTTCAGGGGTTCCTGTTTGTTATGTGCAAGTTAGTTCAGGTCAAAAAGACTTAATTTTAGAATTCAAAATTTAATTTTGGGAAGTATATCAAATATTAAAGGTTTGAAACACTTGATATTAAAATAAGAAAAGTTTAAAACATATGATCAAAATAGAATCACAATCACAGGTCACTGTAAAAAATAATCATTCATTTACCCAAAATGATAATTAACGTATTTCAAAAAGCAAAGACTTTTACTCTTTGATAGAGAGGATACTGTTTCCAGTAGAGAAAACAAAAAAAAGACAGCATGAGGCAAAGTCTTCCTCCACTTATTTTTGCAGTTTACTCAAAAGGTAAATAAATATGTTATAATGTCTTATTAATACTATGTGAAATTCTTGTTCGAAGGAGAAAATCAAATTTTACTTTCATGTTAGTATATTAGTAACAATAAAGCTAATTTTAATAAAGTCTTATAAACAAATTCATCCAATCTAAGTCAGCTTTGGCCACACAACATGAGATTTCTATAAACATTTTATAACCTCTTAACAATATCTATTAAAGACCAGATCAATACTCTAAGAAAACTGTGTTGTTTTACATAGGGTCCTAGACTCGTCTTGAATCAGTTTGCTCAATTTTTATTTTATTATTTTTTAATGAGAGCACAATACAAAAATTTATTTCAATAATGGTGATAACCTAAAACCACAGAACAAAATATAAATTACATTTAGAATACTCTATTTAGGATGCTGAATTTCTCTTTTATTTAAAAATATTTTTCTTAATAAATTAACATACACAAATTTTGATGCCCAATTCTTCCATGACACTAAACATTTGTGGTGTTGATGAACATGATCTGTGTACAAGAATATATATATATATATATATATACACACTTGTGGATATATTATTTCACAGAAGAAGGAAATTATCCTTTTATATATCAGAGGGTCCCATAGGATTGAAGAAGTTATAGGAAAACTAATATCTTTTTTTAGCTATGTCTACTGGAATGGGAAGCTAACTTTTTAAAATAATTGAAGATACACAACGGTGAAAAAAGATTCCTTCTAGTGGAGCTGAACTTACACTCCCCAGAAAAGTAAAATCAGTGTTGAGTTTATCATCTTTTTGTGATCTGAAGATAGAGATGCTAGTTTTGTTGAGTGATTAGACACTTATGACCCTTCTGACTTTTATTTATTTTTTGTTAGGGCTCAGTAAAATAAATATTTTTTTCCTGTTTTCTTTTTAAAAATTTTTTATTTTAGGTTTGGGGGTACATATGCAGGTTTGTTATATAGGTAAATTGCCTGTCACAGGGGTTTGGTGTACACATTATTTTGCCACCTAGGTAATAAGCATAGTACCCTAGAGGTAGTTTTTCAGTCCTCACCCCCCTCCCACCCTGCACCATCAAGTAGGCCCCAGTGTCTCTTGTTCCCTTCCTTGCATCCATATGTACTCACTGTTTAGCTCCCACTTACACATAAGAACATGTGATATTTAGTTTTCTGTTCCTGCATTAGTTTGCTTAGGATAATAGCCTCTAGCTCCATCCATGTTGCTACAGAGGACATGATCTCATTCTTTTTATGGATGCATAGTATTCCGTGTGTGTATGTGTGTGTGTGTGTGTGTGTGTGTGTGTGTATCACATTTTTAAAATTCAGTGTACCATTGATGGGCATTTAGGTTGATTCCATGTCTTTGCTATTGTGCATACTGCTGAGTTGATCATACACATGCATATGTCTTTATGGTAGAATGATTTATAATTTCTTTGGGTATATACCCAAGAATGGAATTGCTGGGTCAAATGGTAGTTCTGTTTTAAGTTCTTTGAGAAATTGCCAAACTGCTTTCAACAGTGGATGGACAAGTTTACATTCCCACCAGCAGTGCATAAGCATTCTTTTTCCTCTACAACCTCACCAGCATCTTTTATTTTTTTGACTTTTTAAAAATAGCAAGTATAACTTGTGTGAGATGGTATCTTATTGTGGTTTTGGTTTGCATTTCTCTAATAATTAGTGAAATTGAACCTTTTTTTATATGATTGTTGGCAGCATGAATGTCTTTTGAAAAACGTCTGTTAATGACATTTGGCCACTTTTTAATGGGGTTAGTTTTGCTTGTAAATTTAAGTTCTTTATAGATTTTAGATATAACACCTATGTTGGATGGATAGTTTGCAAATATTTTCTCCCATTGTATAGGTTGTCTGTTTACCCTTTCTTGATAGGTTCTTTTGCTGTGCAGAAGGTCTTTAGTTTAATGAGGTTTCATTTATCAATTTTTGTTTTTGTTGCAATTGCTTTTGATGTCTTCATCATGAAATCTTTGCCAGGTCCTAGGTTCAGAATGATATTTCCTAGGTTATCTTCCAGGGTTTTTATAGTTATGGGTTCTAGATTAAAGTCTTTAATTCATCCTGAGTTAATTTTTGTATATGGTGTAAGGAAGGGATCCAGTTTCAGTCTTCTCCATATGGCTAGCCAGTTACCTCAGCACCACTTATTGAATAGAAAGTCCTTTCTTCATTGCTTGTTTTTGTTGATTTTGTCAAAGATCAGATTACTGTAGGTGTGTGGAATTATTCCTGGGCTCTCTACCCTTGTAGAATAGTTTGAAGTAGGGTAAAGTGATGAATATATGAATATCACTTTTTTTTTTTTTTTTTTTTTTGCTTAGTATGGCCTTGGCTATTTGAGTTCTTTTTTGGTTCCATAAGAAATTTTAAATTTTTTGGTCTAATTCTGTGAACAATGTCATTGGTAGTTTGATAGGAATAGCATCGAGTCTATAAATAGCTCTGAGCAGTATGACCATTCTGACAATATTGATTCTTCCTATCCATGAGCATGAAATGTTTTTCCATTCGATTGTGACATCTCGGATTTCTTTGAGCAGTGTTTTGTAATTCTTGTTGTAGAGGTCTTTCACCTCCTTGGTTAGATGTATTCCTAGGTGGTTTTTTTTGTTTGTTTTTTTGTGACAGAATCTCACTCTGTCACCCAGGATGAGTGCAGTGGTGCTATCTCAGCTCACTGCAACCTCTGCCTCCCAGGTTCAAGCGATTCTCCTGCCTCAGCCTCCCAAGGAGCTGGGATTACAGGTGTGCACTACCATGCCTGGCTAATTTTTGTATTTTTAGTAGAGATGGGGTTTCACCATGTTGCCCAGGCTGGTCTCGAACTCCAGATTTCAGGTGATCCGCCTACCTCGGCCTCCCAAAGTGCTGAGATTACAGGTGTGAGCCACCATACCCAGCCACTCCTAGATATTTTATTTTTTATGTGGTGATTGTGAATGGGACTGCATTCATTATTTGGCTCCCAGTTTGTGTATGTGAATGCTAACAATTTCTGTACACTGATTTTGTATCCTGAGATTTTGGTAAAGTTTGTATCAGATCAAGGAGCTTTTGGGCAGAGACTATCGGCTTTCTAAGTATAGAATCATATTGTCTGCAAACAGAGATAGTTTCACCTTCTCTCTTCCTATTTGGCTGCCTTTTATTTCTTTCTCTTGTGTGATTGCTCTGGCTAGGACTTCCAGTACTGTGTTGAATAGGAGTAATGAGAGAGGGCATCCTTGTCTTGTTCCAGTTTTCAAGTGGAATGCTTCCATATTTTGCCAGTATGATGTTGATTGTGGGTTTTTCATGGAGGACTGTTATTATTTTGAAGTATGTTCTTTCAATGCCTGGTTTGTTGAGGTGTTTTGTTTTTTTTTTTTTTTTTGGAGACAGAGTCTCGCTCTGTTGCCTAGGCTGGAATGCAGTGGTGCAATCTCATTTCACTGAAACCTCCACTCCCAGGTTCAAGCAATTCTCCTGCCTCAGCCTCCCAAGTAGCTGGGATTATAGGTGCACGCCACCATGACCGGCTAATTTTTATATTTTTAGTAGAGGCAGGGTTTCGCTACGTTGGTCAGGCTGGTCTTGAACTCCTGACCTCATGATCTGCCCGCCTCAGCCTCCCAAAGTGCTGAGATTACAGGCGTCAGCCACCCTGCCCAGCAATGATTTTTTAACGTGAAGGGATGTTGAATTTTGTCAAAAGCCTTTTCTGTATCACTTGAGATGATCATGGATTTTGTTTTTCTGTTGTTTGTTTTGTTTTGTTTTGTTTTGTTTTTTGAGACAGAGTCTTGAACTGGGCTGGAGTGCAGTGGCACGATCTCGGCTCACTGCAACCTCTGCTAGTTTTTTGTATTTTTATTGGAGACGGGTTTTCACTATGTTGGCCAGGCTGGTCTCAAACTCCTGACCTCGTGATCCACCTGCCTTGGCCTCCCAAAGTGTTGAGATTACAAGTGTGAGCCATTGTACTCAGCCTGTTTTTGTTTTTTTGAGATAGGGTCTCACTCTGTTGCCCAGACTGTAGTACAGTGATGTGATCACAGCTCACTGCAGCCTTGACTTCCCAGTCAGACAATCCTCCTCTCTCAGCCTGCTGAGTAACTGGGGAAATGATTCTGGGGGATGACTGGGGAATGACTTCTGGGGAAATGATAATAGGCTTGTAGGGTTTCTGCTAACAGGCTGTTAGCCTTATGGGGTTCTCTTGGTAGGTGAGCACCTTCTCTCCAGCTCCAGGTGCATGCCACCATGCCCTGCTAACTTTTGTATTTTTTGTAGAGATGGAGTTTCACCATGTTGCCCAGGCTGGTCTCAAACTCCTGGGCTCAAGTGGTCCTCCCCACTTGGTCTCCCAAAGTGCTGAATTACAGGCATAAGCCACTGCACCCAGCCGTGGTTTCGTTTTTAGTTCTGTGTATGTGGTGAATAACATTTATTGATTTGTGTATGTTGAACCAAGCTTGTATCCTATGGATAAAG
This sequence comes from Macaca nemestrina, assembly GCF_043159975.1. Lineage (NCBI taxonomy): Eukaryota > Metazoa > Chordata > Mammalia > Primates > Cercopithecidae > Macaca > Macaca nemestrina. Next base: position 115,662,613 of record NC_092127.1, on the reverse strand, counting down.
CCTACTTGATTGTAGTGGATTAGCTTTTTGAAGTGCAGCTGGATTCACTTTGCTCATATTTTGCTGAGTATTTTGGCATCAATGTTCATCAAGGATATTGGCCTGAAATTTCCTTTTTATGTTGTGTCTCTGCCAGGTTTTGGTATCAGATGATGCTATCCTTATAGAATGAGTTAGAAATGAGACTATCCTCCTCAGTTTTTTGGAATACTTTCAGTAGAAATAGTACCAGTTCTTCTTTGTACATCTAGTAGAATTAGGCTGTGAATCCATCTGGTCCTGGCCTTTTTCTGGTTGTTAGCCTTTTAATACTAATTCACTTTTGGAACTCATTATTGGTCTGTTCAAAGATTCAGTCTCTTTCTAGTTTAACCTTATGAAATTGTATGTTTCCAGGAATTTATCCATTTCTTCTAGGTTTTCCAGTTTGTGTGCATACAGGTGTTTGTAATAGTCTCTGAGGGTATTCTTGTAATTTCTGTGGGTTCAGTGATAACATCCCCTTTGTCAATTCTGATTGCATTTATCTGGATCTTCTCTCCTTTATTATTAGTCTAGCTACCAAGCTATCAATCTTATTAATTCTTTCAAATAAGCTCCTGGATTCATTGATCTTTTTGTATGGTTTTTTTTGCATCTAAATTTCCTTCAGTTCAGCTCCGATTTTGGTTATTCCTTGTTTTCTCCTAGCTTTGGGGTTAGTATGCTCTTGTTTCTCTCACTCCTGTAGACTTTATGTCAGGTTGTTAATTTGAGATCTAACTTTTCAAAGTGGACATTTAGTTATACAAACATTTCTCTTAACACTGTGTTGGATGTGTCCCAGAGATTCTGGTACATTGCATCTTTGTTCTTACTAGTTTCTAAGAATTTTTTGATTTCAGCTCTAATTTCATTATTTCCCCAAAAGTCATTCAGGAGCAGGTTGTGTATTTTTTGTTTAATCATATGGTTTTGAATGATTTCTATTTTTATTGAACTATTGTCTGAGTGTGTGGTTGGTATGACTTTGGTATTTTTGTAGTTGCTGAAGGTTGTTTCATGCCCAGTTGTGTGGTTGATTTTATAGTATGTGCCATGTACAGATTAGAAGAATGTATATTTTGTTGTTTTCAGGTGGAGAGTTCTGTAGATGTCTATTTGGTCCATGTTGTCAAGTGTTAAGGTCCTGAATATATTTGTTAGTTTTCTGCCTTGATGATCCATCTAATGCTGTCAGTAGGATGTTAATATCTTCCACTATTATTGTGTGGTTATTGAAATCTCTTCATTTGTCTCTGAGAACTTGCTTTATGTTTCTGGGCAATCCTATGTTGAGTATATATATTTAAGATAGTTAGATCTTCTTGTTGAATTGAGCCCTTTACCATTATGTAATACGTTCTTTGTCTTTTTTTTTGTCTTTGTTAGTTTAAAGTCTATTTTGTCTGAAATTAGAATAGCAACCTCTCATTTTTTTTCTGTTTTTCATTTGCTTGGTAGAGTTTTTCTCCATTCCTTTACATTGAAGGGATGTCATTGGCGTCATGCATGTGAGATGGGTCTCTTGAAGACAGCATACAATTGGGTTTTGCTTCTTTATCCAGCTTGCCACTCTGTGCCTTTTAATTGGGTTATTTAGCCAGTTTTCATTCAAGGTTAGTATTAATGTGTGTGGATTTGGTCCTGTTATCATGGTTATTATGCAGAGGTGTTTGTGTGGTTGCTTTGTAGTGTCACTGGTTTATGTATTTAAATGTGGTTTTCAGCAGCTTGTAACAATCTTTCCTTTCCATATTTAGCACACCCTTCAAAGTGTCTTATAAGGCAAGTCTGATGATAATGAATTCCCTTAGCATTTGCTTGTCTGAAAAGGATCTTATTTCTCTTTCACTTATAAAGCTTAGTTTGGCCACATATGAGATTCTTGGTTGAAAACTCTTTTCTTTGGGAATGCTGAATATGGACCCCCAATCTCTTCTGGCTTGTAGAGTTTCTGCTAACAGGTGTGCTGTTAGTCTTAATGGGGTTCTCTTTGTAGGCGACCTGCTCCTTCTCTCCAGCTGCCTTTTTTCTTTCATTTCAACCTTAGAGAATCTGATGGCTGTGTTTCTTGGGGATGGTCTTTTTATGTAGTGTTTTGCAGGGGTTCTCTGTCTTTCCTGAATTTGAATATTGGCCTCTAGTGAGGTTGGGGACATTTTCATGGACGATATCCTGATTTTTTTTTTTTTTTTTTGAGACGGAATTTCACTCTGTTGCCCAGACTGGCGTGCAGTGGCATGATCTTGGCTCACTGCAACCTCCACCTCCTGGGTTCAAGTAATTCGCCTGCCTCAGCCTCCCGAGTAGCTGGGATTACAGGCGTGCACTACCACGCCCAGCTAATTTTTGTATTTTTAGTAGAGATAAGGTTTCACCATGTTGGTCAGGCTGGTCTCAAACTCCTAACCTCAAGTGATCCACCCACCTCAAGCCTCCTAAAGGTGCTGGAATTACAGGTGTGAGCCACCACACCCAGCCCTGAAATATGTTTTCAAAGTTGCTTGGTTTCCCTCCCTGTTTCTCAGGCACATCAATGAGTTATATATTGGGTCTCTTTACATAATTCTATATTACTCAGTGGTTGTTCCTTCTTGTTTATTGTATTTTCTCTCTTTTTCTCTGATGGAGTTATTTCAGAGGTCTTCAAGGAGGTCTTCAAGGTCTGAGATTCTTTCCTCAGCTTGGTCAGTTCTGCTGTTAATACTTGGGATTGCATTATGAAATTCTCATAGAATGTTTTACAACTCTATCAAATAAATTTGGTTCTTTGTTCTAATGGCTATTTTGTCTATCAGTTCCTGTATCGTTTTATTGTAATCCTTAGATTCCTTTGATTAGATTTCAACTTTCTCCTGTATATCAATAATCTTCATTTTCTATCCAGATTCTGAATTCTATTTCTGTAATTTTGGCCATCTCAGCCTGTTTAGGTACTAGTCCAATCCTTTGGAGGTAACAAGACACTATAGTTTTTTGAGTTGCCAGAGTTTTTGTACTAGTTCTTTCTCATCTTTGTGGGCTAATATTCCTTCAATCTTTGTAGTTGCTGACTTTTAGATAAGTTTTTTTTTTCTTTTATTCCATTTTATGTTCTTGGAGATTTAATTGTGGTATAAGGTGGGTTCAATTGACTGGGTTTGTTTCTGGAGGATTTTACGGAGCCAAGGCTCAGCTCAGAACTCCTGGACTGTGTGTTCTAACTCTGGGGTGTTGATTTCAGACCCCTGGCTTTTTTTCTGTGGTCCCTGGAAGTTAGGAACCTGCCGTGCTGGAAGAGCCAAGTTGTTCCTGAAGCAGTGTTCACAAGAGTCTGATGGGTGGTACCAGCCACAGAACTTTGTAGGGAAGTGGCTGTGGGATCCATCCTTGATTGCATGTGCCAGCAGCATGGGTAGCATGGCAGGGTGCACACTCATTGGCTGCAGTGAGGTGCTGGCAGGTTCAGGGGTGCCAACTTCTGTGTGGGTGTTCGCAGTGGTGATGGTGGCAGGATAGTGAGGCCAGCCAGGGGTCCGCCCAGTGTCTGTGCATGTGTTTGCTCCAGGGCTGGTGTTAGCATGAGGGTGGGGTGCTGGTAGGCATGAAACCCTGTGCACTCTCTGTGCAGCCGGCAGCTGCTGCTGGGGGTGAGGATGGGTCTACTGGTCTCCCACACAGTTTTGCACTGGCGGCATTGTTGGTGTGGGGACAGGGCACAGGTGGGTACGGGTCTGGCAGTCTCTATGCCCATGAGTGCTCAATTTTTAGAAAAATAACTTAAATATAATTTCGTTCTAATTTTAGCCAACTTGATCACAAACAAAATTCCTTTCCTAAGATGAGTTTTCCACAAATTTTCTAAAATTTGCTTAAAGCATCAGTTTTGTCCTGTGTTTCCTTTTTATATTGGCATCTTACCTTAGGACAAAAATTTACTTTTTTTTCCTATTGTCATTTTGAACACATAAAGTTCCCCCTTATGCAACTCAAAGCAGAGGTTTCCAGGTCATAGGTGGATTCAAAGGTTTTCTGACTGGCAATTGGTTGAAAGATCTTAATGAAAGACCTGAAATCAGTAGAAGAGAGTATCTGGGCTAAGGTCAAGGGTTGTGCAGATCAAGGATCTTATAATGCAGACAAAGTCTCCAGGTAGCATGCTTCAGAATAAATAGATTGTGTTTCTTAAAGGTGCCAAACTCTGTTAATTCACTCCTGGATCAGAAAGAAGACCTGGAAAGGGAAAGGGGTTCTCAACAGAAGGTATATTTTTTTGTACAAGAGATAGCTTTGCAGTGCCATTTCAAAATATATCAAAGAAATATATTTTGGGAGGTCGTGTATGGTGGTTCATGCCTGTACTTCCAGTACTTTGGGAGGTTGAGGCAGGTGGATCTCCTGAGCTCAGGAGTTCAAGACCAGCCTGGGCAACATGGCAAAACCCATCTCTACAAAAAAAAAAAAAAAAAAAAAAATTATCCAGGTGTGGTGGAGCATGTCTTTTGATCCCAGCTACTAGAGAGGCTGGGGTGGGAGGATTGCTTGAGCCTGGAAGGTGGAGGTTGTAGTAAGCCAAGATTGCACCACTGCACTCCAACCTGGGTGACAGAGTGAGACCCTGTCTCAAAAAAAATAATAAAAATAAAAAATAAAAAAGAACTATATTTTGGGGTAAAAACTTCAATTTCTTTCAGGGCCTGCTACCTGTCATGCTGATGTCTTATTGCTACAAAAAGTCTGTTTTGTCAGTCTTAAAGTCTCTGTTTTTATGTTAATCCTGGTCAGCTGTGCCTGAATTCCAAATTGCCTTGCTTTGCTTTGCTTTGCCTTGCCTTTCTTTTTTCTTTTCTTTTCTTTTCTTTTCTTTTCTTTTCTTTTCTTTTCTTTTCTTTTCTCTCTCTCTTTCTTCTTAATATTTCTCCCCCCCCTTTTTTTTTTCGTTTGTTTTTGAGACTGAATCTCACTCTGTCACCCAGGCTGCAGTGCAGTGGCATGATATCAGTTTACTGTAACCTCCACCTCCTGGCTTCAAGCAATTATCATGCCTCAGCCTCCCGAGTAGTTGGGATTACAGGTACCCACCACCACGCCCAGCTAATTTTTGTATTTTTAGTAGAGATGGGGTTTCATTTTGGCCAGGCTAGTCTCGAACTCCTGACCCCAGGTGATCTGCCTGCCTCAGCCTCCCAAAGTGCTGGGATTACAGGCATGAGCCACCACACCTGACCCACTATTTTTCCCCTTAAATATTCTCCTATTCAACCAGGTTTACTTTAGAATGCCCTTAGCCAAGCAGGGGTCCAGTTGGTTGGTGGGGGCTTAGAATTTTATTTTTGGTGTAGAGTTTATGCCTGTATTTGTAAGTTTAAACCATTTAATAATTTTTAGAAAGATGTTTCCTCAATTTTCTAATTAACAGATTTAGAGATAGCTTTTCTATATCATATAAATGACTCAGACATTTTATGATTATCTATTACTTAATTTAACACAACATGACTTTAAGATCAAGTTTCTGAAAATATTTTTGGAACTATGGAGTTCATTTATAAACTTGTATCCCATTTACATTCATGTAATTTATTCATTTTTTTTTTTGAGATGGAGTCTCACTCTACTGCCCAGACTGGAGTGCAGTGGCACGATCTCAGCTCACCACAGCCTCCAGCTCCCAGGTTCAAGTGATTCGCCTGCCTCAGCCTCCCAAGTAGCTGTGATTACAGACATGTGCCACCATGCCTGGCTAATTTTGTATTTTCAGTAGAGATGGGGTTTCACCATGTTGCCTAGGCTTATCTCAAACTCCTGACCTCAGGTGATCCACCTGCCTTGGCCTCCCAAAGTGCTGGGATTACAGGCGCGAGCCACCACGCCTGGCCTAATTTATTCATTTTTAACAATTATGCTTGAATAGTTCATTAAACAAAGCTAGCTATTATCTCAAGCTATTTATTAATCATTTTTACAGTCTGTGAATGTTAGGTAGTTGCTACCTAAGCAGGAACCCTAAAGTTAAATACATGCATATTTTGTTGAGTAGAAGACACAGCTGTTTTCATTAAACCAACAATATTAAACTAGTCTTATTTACCGAGCATTCACCCAAGTCATGTAAACTAAAGGCATTTGAGTTTGTTTCTATTTTTCTGATTAAATATTTAAGTGTTAACTTTTAAAAACCAATGATTAGAGCTTTTTCATACATCTTTGTAATGAAATATCACATACATGACACATAAACATATAGACATACACACAGAAGTGTATTTTACAGCTTCATAATGTTCTTTTAAAGCCAATTTTCAAATAGTTTTTCTACCCTCTTTAGACAATCAAGCTCTAAACAATATTAGCTAGGCAATCCTAAATTTGTACCTTTAAAGACATGACTCTTATGTGATAATTTTTATTTAAAGACGCAGAAGTTAGATGTAAACACCATTATTTATAGGTAAAGGCCTATGTTAAGTATCTTAAATAAAGGCAATATTTGTCACATTCACTTTAGACTAATGTTTTCTCAAAAGTTTCTAGTGGTTTAGGTACAGTGAGGGAGATGTCCTTACAAATGGGGGTTTCCTTTATAGATGTAGATTTATTTTACAAAGAGTTTCAGTATAGCCAGCTAAGAACATTGTATTTTGGATACCAATCTGGTTAGATAGGTGTTCTTTTCCACTTAATTTGTCTCTTGAGTAGATTACTGACTTCAAGGTGGAGCCCTTTAATGAACAAGGCAAACAAAGAAAACTTTTGCAGTTACCAGGGTTACTTTGCAGTTACCAATATATGCAGTTTTCATATATTTAAATACTAATATTTAAATATATGAAAAGCAGGGACAGCTGGAAGGCAGCACATCTAGATCTTTAAAAATCAAGGATCCCTGACCGGGCACGGTGGCTCATGCCTGTAATGCCAACACTCTGGGAGGCCGAGGTAGGCAGATCACGAGGTCAGGAGATCAAGACCTTCCTGGCTAACACGGTGAAGCCCATCTCTACTAAAAATACAAAAAAAAAAAAAAACCCAAAAAATGAGTGTGGTGGTATGCGCCTGTAGTCCCAACTACTCGGGAGGCTGAGGCAGAAGAATCACTTAAACCTGGGAGACGGAGGTTGCAGTGAGCCGACATTGCGCCACTGCACTCCAGCCTGGGTGACAGAGCAAGACTCTGTCTCAAAAATAAAAACAAAAAAATCAAGGATCCCACTTTTGCAATCCCAGGTCCCCTAATAAGGGGAAATCCCCTGGAACTGGGCCATGCAATGCTTCCACAGTGCCTTTCACCATGAAGACATTCCTTTGTTACTGGCAGGTGAAATGATGCCAATCGGCCCCCTCTGTGATCAGCCTTTCCCTGTCAGGAATCTTATCTCTTGGTGGCAAGTGTCCTCACAAATGTTCAAACCCGCCTTTTTACCTAAGTGCTCAGAGAAATAAGTAGCACTCTTCATTAACAAGCATTCACTGAGACCATTGTTAGCCACTCCCCAAACTGCAGCTTTTGCAGTGACTTGTCAGACACTACATACACTAAAGTCAAATTCTCTCTCACAGCACAAAGTAATCCTTGGTTCCCCAAAACCAAAGAGATCAGATATTACTTTTTTTTTTTTTTTTTTTTTGAGACAGGGTCTCACTTTGTCACCCAGACTGGAGTGCAGTGGCATGATCTCCGCTCATTGCAACCTCGACCTCCCAGGTTCAAGTGATTCTTGTGCCTCATTTGTCCAAGTAGCTGGGATTACAGGCATGCATCATCACACCTGGCTAGTTCTTGCATTTTTCGTAAAGATGGGGTTTTGCCATGTTGGCCAGGCTGGTCTTGAACTCCTAGCCTCAAGTGATCTGCCTGCCTTGAGCTCCTAAAATGCTGGGATTATAGGAATGAGCCACCTGGCCCTGTGAGATCAGATACTACTTTTAACAGCTTTTGTAATTTTTAATCATTTACCAATTTAGTTTTCTCTGTGACAATATGAATTGCAATTTATGATTTAAAATGATCAGGTTTTGAAAATTTTTTGGGACATAATAATTATATTTTATCTTCTAATTCTAAATATATATCCCTCTTCTTGAAAAGAGATGCTAGTATTATATAATCCTGAAATGTTCAGGCTTTTTTTAGTAATTGAAAAGTGGCTGATTTGGGTCACTTTGGGAACTTACTAGGTTGTGTAGGGGTTGTAAATTGATTGGACAATTGTGTATTTTTATTTTGTAGAAATGGGATTTTGCCATGTCATACAGGCTGATCTTGAAGCCCTGAACTCAAGTGATCCACCTACCTTGGCCTCCCAAATTGCTGGGATTACAAGCATGAGCCCCTACACCAGCCTGGACAATTGTTTTAGTTGTAAACTCATGACTTATTTATTTTTCCTCTTGATTTAACTTCCCTTTCCTTTTCTTCTTTGGTTACAGTATAGAACAATGGATTAACTAGATTATGAGTTTGAGAGGTGGCCCAACCGGGGCATTGTGTCTTTGTTATAGTTGCCATTTCTTCATCTGATTCATTTATAAAGTTTGAGTTAAGGAGAATATCATTTTGATGATTAGCATAACTTTCTTCTCATAGGCCTGAATATTGTTTAAACATTCTTTCAAATTTCCCATAGTATGACATTATGTGATCAACAGGATTTTTTCAGCATGTTGTATTTTGTTCCAATCAACTGCTTTTTGGAAAACTAAGGGGATAGAGTCTAGTAAAACTTTGACAGTATTGTGAGCCCATTTACAGTCAGCTTCAAAAAAGTTATGGAAGTCCTTTAAACGATTTCTCCAGTTTGCCTTTGCTATCCAATCTTTGGCTTTATTTTCTGACACTAAAATGTGAACCTGTTGATATAAATCAGAAATTCCTGGATCATAAGCTCGAATGTTTAATTCAAAACCTCTAGCAAACCCAACAGAGCTCTGAAAAGGATCTGGGAATTCTTTAGTTATCCCTTTAAGTTCTACATTTACCATGGTTAATAAACCAAGGCAGGTTCTTCTGTACTGGACAGAGGGTATTCCCAAAATGGAACCAGAACAGCAGGAGAAAGAGGAAGAAGAGGAAGGGGAGGTAAAGTCCAGACAAGGAAGTTCTGACAAAACGGAAGGAAGAGTTGAAAAAGGGGGAGAAATTTCAGCAGGTTTTTCAATTTAGAAATTGTTTTAGACAATCCTTTGTTTTCCACTTACAAATAAATGCCTTTACTAGAAACATTTTTAGAAGCTTTTCCATTGAAAATAGCGCTCCCAGTTATTTTGTTTTATTTTAGAGCTGGGGTTTTCTAATTGAACATGCAGATAAACTAGTTTAGGTATTTCAAAGGCATCCCCATTTTGATCATTGTAACTCAGGGTCATCTCAAGTTATGTGAGACCCATATTTTTCTAAATACTTGCATGAAGAGGCAATGTAAGTATTAAACATGAATTCAGCTGGAGTTTCTAGTGGTAGATTTCTTTTTAAAGAGAAAATCTCATGATATAGTTTGGATGTTTGCCCCCTCCAAATCTCATGTTGAAATGTAATCCCCAATGTTGGAGGTGGGGCCCGGTGAGAGGTGTTTGGGTTATGGGGTAGATCCCTCTTGAATGGCTTGATGCCATTCTCATGGTAAACGGTGAGTTCTTACTCTGGTAGTTCCCATGAATACTGGTTGTTTAAAAAAATGTAGCACCTCCCCCCGCACCTTGCCATGTGATGTGCCCACTCCCCCTTACCTTTTGCCGTAATTGTAAGGTTCCTGAGGCCCTCACCAGAAGCAAATGCTGTTACCACACTTACTGTACAACCTGCGGAACCATGCACCAAAATAAACCTCTTTCCTTTATAAATTACCCAGCTTCAGAGGTTTCTTTATAGCAACACAAGAATGGACTAACAGAACTTGGTTATCATAATACTAATGTCTATATTTTAGACTTTCCTTCTGAAAGACCTACTGGGAGAAATTTTGGTCATTCAAGAAAAAAGTTTAGATTTGTCAACTGAACTGAGCTTCAGAATCTGGCCAGTTTTTCAAATTATAAATTTTTTGCTTCAGTCACAGAGATTTCCCTTTCTTTTTTCAGAGGGAAACTGTTTTCTCCCTGAACAAAATTTCAAATACAGAAAAGTTGAAGAACTCCAAGGAGTAATTAGAAACAAACCCTTAACCTCAGAGAAATATGAAAGTCACAAATCTGCAATCCGCAGAATCTCTAGAGAATAACAAATGTACCACCTACCTTAAAGTAGAGCTTCAATTCCAACCCCATTGGGTAGAAATGTGTGTAGCTTGAATCAGTTCTGAGTCCTCAACTGTCACAGAGGATTTAAACCCACCAAGGGCCTTACCAGAGAACCCTAGTGACTCTGGCAAGGTCAGATGAACAAAGTCATTTGTGCCGATACCAGGGCTGTAGGCAAAATACTGAGGATCACTGGAGGTGTGCTTCAGGTCCCAGCTGGATAGCCAAAATGCCAACCTTACATAATGAGATTCAGAAAATATAATTAAGTAGAGAGTTTATTTGAGCTTAGAGCTTGAGGAGGCCATCCTCAAGTTGCCCTGAATATACACTCTGATTAGTGGCAGTTACATGTGGGTTTTTAAAGGAAAAAAGAAGCAGTTTATAACTTGTTTATCAAGAATTTACATTAAAACAACATAAGCTAATGATTGGCTACAAATAGTTCTTTATGTCACAAATTCCAGGAACATGAAGATAATGGGTGAGGCAGCTAGCTACGAACGAAATGACTTTAAACAATGGTCCCCAAGGCACAGGCACTGGGTCAGGGGATATGACTGAAGTTCCATACTCATATCTCTCTGGGCATTATAACTTTTGCATACTTCACATAGCTCAAACTGTCCTGAACTATTTTTCTTTCTTTTTTAAAAAAAATTTGTTTTATTTTATTTTAAATTCTGGGATACATGTGCAGGACACGTTGGCTTGTTACATAAGTAAACGTGTGCCGTGATGGTTTGCTGCACCTATCAACCCATCACCTAGGTATTAAGCCCTGCATGCATTAGCTATTTATCCTAATGCTTTCCACCACCCCACTCCCACAGAGAAGCACCAGTGTGTGTTGTTCCCCTCCCTGTGTCCATGTGTTCTCATTGTTCCGCTCCCACTTATAAGTGAGAACATGCAGTGTTTGTTTTTCTGTTCCTGTGTTAGTTTGCTGAGGATCCATGTCCCTGAAAAAGACATGATCTTGTTCCTTTTTATGGCTACATAGTATCCCATGGTGTATATGTAATACATTTTCTTTATCCAGTCTATCTTTGATGGGCATTTGGGTTGATTCCATGTCTTTGCTATTGTGAAAAGTACTGCAATGAATATGCATGTGCATGTGTCTTTATGCTAGAATGATTTATATTCCTTTGGGTTTATCCTCAGTAATGGGATTACTTGCCCTAAACTAATTTTCTTTTCTCAGTGCATATGTTTATGTGTGTATGTATATAAATAGTACTACATTTTTAAGGCAGGTAAATATCTTTAACAAGATTGTAAGAGTAAAACTAGATTCTAGAAGCAATATATCACCATAGGAAACCCTCCAAAATAAAATGTTGAATCCAACACAAGTTTATTTTGATGCAAAATTAATTCATTATTTAGAATGGTATCAACAGAATATTTAGTAAACAATAGTTTCATGCTCTTAGAATTTCAAGGGGCTTAGAATTTCAATTTAAGTGATCTTTCTTTAAAAAAAAAATGACCAAGAAACTTTAAACCCAGTGCCTTTCTATTCTGTCCATTAATTTCTCCCAGTTAATGGCAACATTCAAAATTCATCCCTCTCTGGCCCTTCCCTGCAGAAGAGCTAAAAAGTAAGAACTAACTTCTAATATTTTTCCTTCAATCTCACCCTAACACTTTGGTGTTCAGTAGTACAAGTGAAATTTTTTGAATCACAGCAAAATAAGACAATCAAGAAATCCTGAGTTCCTTTAGTCTTAACTTTTTTATTTTTAGACAGGGTATCACTCTCTCACCCAGGCTAGAGTGCAGTGGTGCAATCATAGCTCAAAGCAGCCTTGATCACAAGAGGGGTCAAGTGATTGTTCCGCCTTAGCCTCCCTAGTAGCTGGGACTACAGATGCATATCACCATACCTGGCTAATTGTATTAATTTTTGTAGAAACAGGGTTTCACCATGTTGCCCAAGCTGGTCTTGAACTTCTGGTCTATTCTGAACTTTTTATTATAAAGATTTTCAAACATACACAAATAAAGTTCAATAAGCCCCTATATATTTATCTTCCAGCCAACAAAATCAACAAAAACATTTACTTTGCATATTTGTCCCATCTATCACCCCTTTTTGTGAAAGTATTTTTAAAGCAAATCCCAGATATTATTACATTATTTCACTCCTAAACATTTTAGTATTCATCTCAAAAGAAAAATGTGATGCTTAATATTGAGTGTCAACTTGCTTGAATTGAAGGATAAAAAGTATTGATCCTGGGTGTGCCTGTGAGGGTGTTGCCAAAAGAGATTAACATTTGAGTCAGCAAACTGGGAGAAGCAGACCCACCCTCAATCTGGGTGGTCACCATCTAATCAGCTGCTAGCATGGCTAGGATTAAAGGAGGCAGAGGAACGTGGAAGGACTAGACTGGCTAAGTCTTCTGGCCTCCATCATTCTCCCATGCTGGATGCTTACTGTCCTTGAACATCAGACTCCAAGTTCTTCAGCTTTTGGACTCTTGGACCTACACCAGGGGCTCTTGAGCCTTCGGCCACAGACTGAAGGCTGCACTACTTTTCAGGTTTTGGGACTTGGACTGGATTCGTTTCTCCTCAGCTTGCAAACGGCCTACTGTGGGACTTCACCTTGTGATCATGTAAGTCAATACTCCTTAATAAACTCCCCTTCATATATACATGTATTCTATTAGTCCTGTCCTTCTACAGAACTCTAATACAAAAAGACAATCATACCTGACAACAATGCCAGATGATTGCCAAGAAATTTAAAAGTAAATCCAAGTCCACATTCAAATTCCCCCATTGTCTAAAAATGTCATTTTAAAGTTTACTTGAATTAGGATTCAAACAAAGTCTATTCATTTTGTTTAGTTCTTATACTTCCTTTGTGTTTTTTAAGCCTTTTTTAGTCTAGAAAAAATGACCCATTTTTATGCCTTTAACTTTTTAATAACAGTTTGTGACATATAATTCAGGTGTCATAAAAGTCACCCTTTTAAATGCACAAGTCAGTGGCTTTTAATATATTCCTAGAGTTATGTGATCACTCACCATGATCTAATTCCAGAACATTTTTATGTTTAACTTTTCCCCATCTCTCTTCCCCTCAGCAACCCTACTTTCTGTGTATGGATTTGCCCCATTCTGGATATTTCATGTAAATGAAATCCACACAAGATGTAGCCTTTTGTATCTGCCTTTTTTCACTTAGCATAATGTTTTCAAGGTCTATCTATGTTGTAGGAGATATCAGTACTTCATTCTATTTCATGACTGAATAATATTGCATTTTTGCAAAATATGGACATACTATATTTTGTTTATCTATTCATGAGTTGATGAATATACCTTGGACTTTTTGAAGTAAGCAGGTCAGTTTTCCTGCAGAGTTTTCCACATGCCAGATTTGGCTGATTGCTTTATTAACGGTACTGTTAAACTTCTCTATCCTCTGTTTTTCTTGTAAATGCAAGAGAAACTCCATGATCTTGGAAACTTGGTTGTCAAACTTTAGTGTGTGAGTCACCTGACACACTTGCTGAAGGTAAAGAATTCCAGGCCCCATCACAAATCCGATTTCATAGGCTCAAGAGGGGACCCAAGAATCTGCTTTTTTTTTTTTTAAAGATATGGTCTCACTCTGTTGCCCAGGCTGGAATGCAGTGGCATGATCACGGCTCACTGCAGCTCTGACCTTCTGGGCTCAAGCAGTCCTCCCTCCGCCTCCCAAGTAGCTGGGCCACAAGTGCATGCCACCACACCCAACTAATTTTCTTTACTCTTTATAGTAACAGGGCTTATTTTGTCCAGGCTAGTCTCAAACTCCTGGGCTCGAGCAATCCTCCCACCTTGGCCTACCAAACTGTTGGGATTACAGATGTGAGCCACCACTGCCTGGCCCATTTTTAACACACCTCGTGATTTTGATGTAGGTATTCCCAGAACACAGTATGAGCAAAAACTGGCAGGTATCCAACATTTTTATTTTAATGGCACTTGGCATTTCACAGGAAAGCCACAAAAAGGTTATTGACTAAAACTTTTTTTTTTTTTTTTTTTTTTGAGACAGGTCTCTCTGTTGCCCAGGCTGCAGTGCAGTGCACCATCGCAGCTTACTATAGCCTTGACCTCCCAGGCTCAAATGAGTCTCCCATCTCAGCCTTCTGAGCAGCTAGGACTACAGGCATGTGCCACCACACCAGCTAATTTTGTTTATATTTTGTGAGACGAGGTCTCACTATGTTGCCCAGGCTAGTCTTGAACTCCTTGACTCAAGCAATCCTTCTACCTTGACCTTCCCAAAGTGCTGGTATTACAGGCATGAGACCTGTACCTAGCCTTGATGAAGACTTTTTAAAAAATAAAGTTAGAAATATTACTTACAGAATTACTAAAAAAGACCTAAGTATCCTGGCTGATGTCTTCTGGAGTGGAAACAGACATTTGAAAGAATGTTGGACAAGAGAATTGTGTTGTGAATATTAACTACCGGAGGGTGAGTGAAGTAGCCAATTTAACATTAAAGGCAATGAAAACCAAATGGTCTCTAAGAATTAAATTACTGCACACATTTTTACAGTAGTGACTTCAAAATTTACAAATGCACTCAGATTAATTAATTAGAGTAGTTTTCATTCAGGAAATTTTAATTCTGAATCCATTTTCTTCAAGGTGAACAGGACAAAGTAAGTTGTAGATGCAGAATTCTAAGGTAATTATCCTTTCATTCTAGAAACATGTGACAGTGAAGTACAACCATTGTTGTTTCAACATTTTATCATTATTTAAATAATGCATTTTACAACACCAAAAACTCCGGAGTCTGGACAGCTGTTTTTTCCTTATTTAATGAAAAGAGTTTGCTTTCACTTAATAGCTATGTGATGCTTTTTAGGGTCTTTCAATGGTTCTCGAGCAGCCAACACTATAAATGGAGTTCCAGTTACTCCATACATCTCATTAAGCTTTTAGATAAGGGAGTAATGGAGTACAGGGAACAACCGCCAGTGCTTTTTTAAGCTTTGACTCAAGGATTTTTTCTTTTTCTTTTCCTTTTCTTTCTTTTTTTTTTTTTTTGAGACAGAGTCTCACTTTGTCGCCGAGGCTGGAGTGCAGTAGTGTGATCTCGGCTCACTGCAACCTCCGCCTCCAAGGCTTAAGCAATTTTCTGCCTAAGCCTCCCGAGTAGCTGGGATTTCAGGTACCTGGCACCACACCTGGCTAATTTTTGCATTTTGAGTAGAGACGGAGTTTCACCATGTTAGCCTGGCTGGTCTCGAACTCTTGACCTCAAGTGATCGGCCAGCTTCAGCCTCCCAGAGTTCTGGGATTACAGGCATGAGCCACCGTGCCTGGCTTTTTTTGGGCTTTGAGAAAAATAATAGATTTCAGGATATGAAAACTGAGTTTTGACTTTCTGGAAGGACATTTATAGGGGAGTTATTACGTGAAAGAAATGTTTAATTCCTGAGTAATAAGAACTTCAACTTCTTGCTAAGTCTTCTTGACTTCATTAGCCTGACTTGGAAGAGGAAGGTGCCTACAGCTAAAGCATATTTTAAAAACTTTTTATTGTGGGAAATGCCAAGCATACCCAAAATTAGACAGTATAATAAACCATATACACAACATTAAGCTTCAGCAGTTAGCAATATTTTGTGAGTCTCATTTTATCTGTCCATCTACCCTTACTTTTGCTCAAGTGTTTGCAAAAATACTTCATTCCTCTGAGCATCTCAGAGCTGTCTTTTTACAGTCAGTTTCTTTTAATCAGGATTCAAATAAGACCTACACATGGCATTTAGTTATGTCCATAAGTCTCTTTTAGTTTGTAACAACCCTCTTCCTTCATTTGACCAGTGATTTGTTGTAGAAACTGGATTAATTGTCCAAATTTTAGACATGATCCACATTCTAGATTTGTCTTATTACATCATTTTAGTGTAATTTAACTTATTTATTTTTCTCCCATATTTTCTATAAAGTGGCTTGATGAAATTCAGGTTGACTTTTTTGCAGATGAAAACTTCATACTTCCTGGACCATCATATCACGAGGTACATGTTGTTATATTTGCCCCATTTTTCTGAGCTTCATCAGTGGGCTCAGGTGGTGTAAATCTGATCCCTTCAGTATAAAGTTAGCCATCACCCAGGCCAGGCACTGTGGCTCATGCCTGTAATCCCAGCACTGTGGGAGGCTGAGGCGGGTGGATCACCTGAAGTCAGGAATTCAACAGCAGCCTGGCCAACATGACGAAACTTTGACTCTACTAAGAATACAAAGATTAACTGGACATGGTGGCGGGTGCCTGTAATCCCAGCTACTCAGGAGGCTGAGGCAGGAGAATTGCTTGAACCCAGGAGGCAGAGGTTACAGTGAGCTGAGATCACGACGTTGCACTCCAGCCTGGCCGATGAGTGAAACTCCATCTAAAAAACAAACAAACAAACAAACAAAAAAATAAAGTTAGCCATTACCCTTTCACTAAATGGCCTTGACATCCGTTTATGTTCATTCCTTATACAACTTTTTTTAATGTTAGTAATTGTAAAATAGTGATTTAAAAAATTTTAAGTCATTCCTTCTGTATTTGTTAGCTGGGCTTCTATAAGGATGGACTTTTCCTCGTACACTATTTGGTTACTCTGAAAAACAGTTCATATCGTTATTTTCCTTTATTTATCAAATTTCATAGGAAAACAACCTTCAATAATGATGGGACAGGTTTTGTATTATTATGAATTCAAGACATATATTTGACAATGTATTAAAAACATGTTTTAAAAATTGATGCTGGAGATGGAATTATGAAATGTTGCCATCAGCCTTCTGAGATAGTGTTTCTCAAAGTATGGCCACAGACCATGTAAGCCAGAATCCTCTGGAGGTACTGGTTCATATGTAAATTCCTGGTCTCCATCTGGACCTACTAGGTGAGAATCTTTTGGAGTAGAGCCCTAACATCTGCATTTCTGGGCCAGGCATGGTGGCTCACATCTGTAATCCCAGCACTTTGGGAAGCCAAGGTGAGTGAATCACTTGAGGTCAGGAGTTCAAAACCAGCCTGGCCAACATGGTGAAACCTCTTCTCTACTAAAAATACAAAAAATTAGCCAAGCATGGTGGCATGCACCTGTAGTCCCAACTACTTAGGAGGCTGAGGCAGGAGAATTGCTTGAACCAAGGAGGCAGAGGTTGCAGTGAGGATGAGATCATACCACTGCACTCCAGCTTCAATGACACTCTGTCTCAAAAAAAAAAAAAAAAAAAAAAGAAAAAGAAAAAGAAAGAAAGAAAGAAAAAGAAAAAGAATATTCACTTCTAACACACTTCTCCAGAGATTTCTAAAATGGCTGTGGAATGGATAGCCTTATGGGGCAACCTCATTAGAGCCTGGGAATGTCAGCTCCATAGACAGGTTGAAAAAAAAAAAACCCCACAAAAAAGAGCTTGGGAATAAATGACTAAGTGGATGCACGCCTGAGCAGTTACTCCAAAATGAGACCACACGATCAACTACTGGTGATTCAAGAGAAGGGAAGGTAGATAAATTAGATCCTTCAACAAGAGCCCAACAGACAGGAGTAGTGCTATGCAGTGCTGAACTCCTTGTGGTGCTGCAGTTTTGTTGAGACCATCTGGGTTCTGGCTATCTGTTTTTTTGTGTTTTTTTTTTGAGACAGAGTCTTTCTCTGTCGCCCAGGCTGGAGTGCAGCGGCACAATCTTGGCTCACTGCAACCTCCGCCTCCTGGGTGCAAGCGATTCTCATGCCTCAGCCTCCTGAGTAGCTGGGATTATAGGTGCCTGCCACCACGCCCAGCTAATTTTTGTATTTTTAGTCGAGACGGGGTTTCACCATGTTGGCCAGGCAGGTCTTGAACTCCGGACCTCAGGTGATCCACCCACCTCAGCCTCCCAAAGTGCTGGGATGACAGGTGTGAGCCACTGTGCCTGGCCTATCTATTGTTACTGGGAACTTAAGAAGCTTTTACCACGGTAAATCCTGTAAAATATAGTTCTATATGTGAACTAATTTCCCCTGTGGATTGCTAGGGACACAGTGTTGCTCATATCCGTAGCCTCAGATCCTGCACAGCTGCTGTCCACTGGGCCCTTGAGACCCCCACTGCACGATTTGTGTCATCTCATCAGGTAACACAGCTCCTCTTCCATTAGGACATGCAGTGCCATTTGTATTTGAAATATCAGTTAGCACTGTTGCCATATGCCCTATTTTTTGAATTGTTCACCTCCCCTAGGGAATGCACTTTCAATATTTTTTTCAAGTCCCCTAATACTTGACATTCTGAGCAAAACATTTATTTAGTTGATTTTCCATAAAAGTGATAATCCGTTTTTATAATTTCATTTGTCTTTATTGAATTTTAAATAGCATTGTTGAATGCACTGATTCACAGGGGAAACATACAGAGGCTTAAAAGGAGAGTCAGATGCACAGATCTCTTTGTCAACTGAATTTCTTGCAGATTAGAGAAAACTGAACGACATCTCTCAGCACTTTTCTGCCCATGTGCAGTACTTGGGAGGAAGGAATGAAAGTCGGGTTCATGGGTCATGACAGAAGTTCCAGATCTCTCTGGCTAGGTTGTATGTGAGTGGAGCTCTGTGTGATACCAATATCCAATCCATAGAAAGGGAATGAATAAGGGCAGGGTTGGGCAATCCACCAGGGCCCCGCAGGTATCACAATCATATGCAGCCTATTTTTAGACTTTAAAAAATTGCTGGCAATGTGCAACCATTGTTTTCTCCAGGCAGAAACCTGACCTTGAGGCCATTTGATTAGGGAAGGGGTTGTAAACTCAAATGCCTATGGAGGCCAGGAAAGGGAGAATAAAGCAGTAAAGAGGCCTGGACAGGAGACTGTGGTGAACTCTGGAGACCTTTCTCCACTCAGGGAGGCCACTCTCTTTCAGTTACACCTGGCCCATAACAGGAATCTTGACCCTGAATGGCTAAAGCTTTTCATGGTTCAAGAGAGGATGATAATCTGAATTTTTGTGTAAACTCGCTAGATTTCAAGTGTTGGCTCTAATTCAAATTTAAACCAGTGATAGTAAAACCAAATATGTCTGTGAGCCACCATTGTGGGGCCTTTGATTTAGGGGGTATAGTACCTGAATGCCACAGTGAAATAGAAAAGAACATCTATTTCCCAGATCAAGGTTAGTGAAAGAGTTTGTAGCTGGTTTGCTGATGCTGTTAGCAGAGACTCAAACCATAAACCTTATAGGGACAAATTAGTTTTATTTTGTTACTTAGCAGTTCTGGATGAATGTATCTGATTGGTGCAGAGCCATGACTTAAAGTCCATGCTTTACTGATGGTTGGCCAACGGTGACATCTTCCTACAAGAAAGCTACCGCATTACGGAGCTAGCCCCTTTGAGTTCTCAGAGGAAAAGAAAGCTAATTATATACATGGATTGCTTTATAAAACTCTAAGCCTTGACTTGCTGGCGAATAAAGTAGTGGGAGTTTAGATAGACTGCTTTTGTCTTTCTGCAGAGTGATAGCCAGATAACATGTTCTGTTGGGACTGGATTTCAGTGTTGAGTTGTCTCCTAATTAGTCAGGGAGAGAAAGCATGGCTATATAATTACAGCATATGAACATACTGATCTTTTTCACGCTTAGCTAAGTGCATTTACAGAATTAATCTGAACTTTGGCCAATTAAATTGAGTTTAAAGAGAAATTTTAGACTTAAGTATGTTGAATAAAATTCTGGGTAGGGTATAAAAAGCCATGGGTGTATAGACTAGACTTCTAGTTCTGGCTCTGTCTACAGCTGGTGTGGGTCTTAATCACCTAATCTCTTGGCTTTCATTTGGTTGTATTGGATGAGCCAAATTGAACTATATATTCTACATTTTACATTTAATTTTTTTAAAGGTAGTTCTCTGTTATTGATTATAATTTTTGACTATTCATTTTTCTTTTCTTTTTTTTTTTTTTTTTTTTTTGAGACAAGGTCTTGCTCTGTTGCCCAGGCTGCAGTATAGCCTTGATCTCCTGGGCTTAAGTGATCCTCCCACCTCCTAAGCGGCAGCTAATTAAAAAAATTTTTTATAGAGATGAGAGTTTAAGCAATGTTTCATATTCTCCTCATAATTAATATTGTCAGACTTTTTAACTTTAGCAAACTTTAGCCTGGCTATGTTGCCAGGGCTGGTCTCAAACTCCTGGCCTCAAGCAATCCTCCTGCCTCGGACTCCCAAAGTGCTGGGATTACAGACATGAGCCACTGTACCCGGCTGCTATTCAGTTTTCTATCATTCTTTGTTTCAAGGAGATATTACATGAGTCCTTCTGCTTAACAGATGGTTTGGACGGCCCTGTCACATCATATGTTGTTATCTTTGTATTAGTTGGGACATGGACTGATCATCAACACCATCCTAAAAGGAAATAGGATGATGTGGACTCATTGCCAAAAATATTTTTATGAGCATTACCAAGTTATAAATGGTTCCCTCTTTTCTGCTAAAAAAGGAAACCCAATTGGTTGTTTATTACAGTATTTTAAATTAATACCACAATGAAATACAGCTGTATACTCACCAAAATGGCTAAAGTTAAAAAGCCAGCCAGGTGTGGTGGCTCATGCGTGTAATCCCAGCACTTTGGGAGGCAGAGGTGGGCAGATCACCTGAGGTCAGGAGTTTGAGACCAGCCTGGCCAACATGGCGAAACCCCATCTCTACTAAAAAAAAAAAAAAAAAAAAAAAATTAGCCGGGCGTGGTGGTGCGTGCCTGTAATCCCAGCTACTTGGGAGTCTGAGGTGGGAGAATCGCTTGAACCTGGGAGGCAGAGGTTGCAGTGAGAAGAGACCATGCCATTGCACTCCAGCCTGGAGTACAGAGTGAGACTCTGTCTTAAAAAAAAAAAAAAAAGGATGACAATACTAAGCATGAGGACCATGTGAAACAATCAGAATTCTGACGCTCTGCTAGTGGGAATGTTAATATGATACCTTAAACCTGCTTGGCCTTATAAAGTTGAACATATGCA
Organism: Macaca nemestrina; assembly: GCF_043159975.1. Lineage (NCBI taxonomy): Eukaryota > Metazoa > Chordata > Mammalia > Primates > Cercopithecidae > Macaca > Macaca nemestrina. Next base: position 115,641,349 of record NC_092127.1, on the reverse strand, counting down.
CATCCTATGACTCAGCAATTTTACCTAGGTATCTACCAATCAGATATCTGTGCATATGTACACCAAAGGATACACAGAAGAATGTTCATAGTAGCATTTTTGGTAATAGCCTCAAACTAGAAACAAGCCCAAATCCATCAATATTGAATCTGTAAATAAACTGTGGCATCTTCATATAATAGAATACTATACAGCAATGAAAACTAATGACTTACAGCTTTTCTGGGCAACATGGCTGAATCTCATAAATATAATATTAAGCAAAAGAATCCAGACACAAGAGTATACACTGCATGATTTTACTATTTATTTATTTATTTATTATTATTATTTGAGACAGAGTTTCACTCTGTCACCAGGGCTGGAGTGCAGTGGTGAGATCTTGTCTCACTGCAACCTCTGCCTCCCAGGTTCAAGCGATTCTCCTGTCTCAGCCGCCCGAGCAGCTGGGATTACAGGCATCTGCCACTATGCCCAGCTAATTTTTTATATTTTTAATAGAGATAGGGTTTCACCATGTTGGCCAGGCTGGTCTCGAACACCTGACCTTGTGAGTGGCCTACCTTGGCCTCCTGAAGTGCTGGGGTTACAGGAATGAACCACTGTGTCTGGCCCCTATTACTATTACTTTTAAGACAGAGTCTTGCTCTGTCGCCCAGACTGGAGTGCAGTAGTGCCATCTCAGCTCACTGTAACTTCTGCCTCCCAGGTTCTCCTGCTTCAGCCTCCTGAGTAGCTGGGATTACAGATGCCTGCTACTATGCCTGGCTAATTTTTATATTTTTAGTAGAGATGGGATTTCACCATGTTGGCCAGTCTGGTCTTGAACTCCTGACCTCAAGTGATCCACCCATCTCAGCCTCCCAAAGTGCTGGGATTATAGGCATGAGCCACTGCGCCCAGCATATATATATATATTTATATTTATATTTATTTATATTTATATATTTATATATTTAGAGATGGGATTTCGTTTGCTGCCCAGGCCAGACTCAAACATGGGCTCAAGTGTATCCTCCTCCCCCAGCCTCCCAAGTAGCTGAGATTAAAGGAGCCCACACGATACCCACCTCACACTACATGGTTTTAGTTATACAAACATACACAAACAAAAAACCCAAGCAAAAGTAAGCTATAGTGTTAGAAGTCAGAATAGGGGTTACCCATGGGGAAGAGGGGATAGCGACTGGAAGAATCAGAGAAGGTTGGGGGTTTAGTGATACTGATAATGTTCTGTTCTTTCACCCTGTCTGGTAATTACACAAGTGTATTTGCTTTGTGACAATTTACTTAAGATTTATGTACTTTTCTGTATGCATGTTATGATTTAACTAAAAACATTAAAACATACAGAAATTGTGATGCTTTGTGTTGAGACATAAAAACAACAACTGTTTAAAAAGTCATAATAACCTATAAGAATCTACTCCTATAGGAAATAAATTGAATATAGGAAATATAGGAAATAATTGAAACTCATTATTTTATCAGTGATTTCTGTCAAATGGTCATAATCAATGTGCCCCTCAAAGATAATTAAGCTATCCTTGTGTTTCCCTTTTTATTTAAAAAGTCCAAATGGCAATGAATGCAATGCTGAAAATGGAAACATCTACGTTTTTCAAAGGTTTCAGTTGAACCAGAATTTCGTTTAAAAAAAGCACAAGACATTTGTGATCATTTGAATCCATTAGCACCCTTGAGACTTTTGAATTCATTTACCTGGTTCATGTAGATCTTGAAAGGCTTAACAATTGAGTAAAGAATTTTGCGCTGGTCAGTTACAGCTTACCTCTTTTTGGCCACTGGTGACAGTAAGCAATGTCTGGCATTTGCTTAGTGCTTTCCAAGTATAGAGTACCACAGCTGCCACTAGGAGGATGCTATGCCTATGGCCCTGCCACTATAAACCCTAATCCGGCTGTCTACCTAATTTTCCGAGAAGAAGTGGAAGAGTGAAACCCTCACCCCTGACTGGGGACAAAACTGTACAGCAAGGGCATTTAGAATGGTCTTACCTTGGTTTCAATGGGCCACGTACAGCAAGGGCATTTAGAATGGTCTTACCTTGTTTTCAATGGGCCACGTACAGCAAGGGCATTTAGAACAGTCTTATCTTATTTTCAATGGGCCACATGGCTTACAGCTTTCTAGAAGGACAGGACCAAAGAAAATTATAGGGTGCTGCCCCTCTGAGAGAAGTCTCGTTCAGGGTGCCTCTTCGGAATCCTTGCCCTCCCACCAGGTGGTGGTGGGATAGTTAAAGCTGTGGAAGTGACCCATAGTAAGGGGCTGGGAGGACACTGAGGAATAATCTGGATAGAAGAAATAGCTTTGCCTTTATTGTAAACAGTGTTTGTGGCCATGGAAGGAGTGTAAACATTCCCAAAGAAATTCTGTTCTAAATAAGACCCGGCTACATGTGGAGGCCAAAGCAACTCTATCTTGGGTGCTAATTTACCATGTTAGCTTCTAATTAACCCCAGTGCTGGGACGGCCTCTGAGATTTCCAATTTATCTATTGTTCCCTGTGTAAGAGCACATACTGACCCCCACTCCTGCCCTTAGGTCAAATAACCTTGATGTTACAATACTTCAATTGTTCTACAAATCCCTTCTGAGCCACTGCTTTCCCTGTAATATTGAAGCCCCGGGTCATGGAGGTAATGGTGGGGAATCCACCATTTTGCCTCATGCCACCTGAGACACATACAAGGCTACTGTTCATAAGTACCTATTAAATGTTTCTTTCTAAGAAACCAGATTTCCCAGCCTCTTTCTTCGCCCTCTCAGCTGCCTCAGACTTTGGGGTAGGTTTGCATAGACTTGCCCGCTGTGGAACTCTATATTACTTACCTTATCCTAGAGTCTATGCTTAGCACTCTTCCAGTGTTGTCCTCTTTGGATCATAACTTCATTCAGCAAACATTTATTGAGCCCTACTATGTGTCTGCTGTTCTGGGGGACTGAGCAATAAGCAAGGCAGTGGAACTCCTTGAGGGTAATGAAGGAGAAGATATTTCTGTCTACGGAGAAGAGGGAGGGCATCTCAGATTAATTTTTTCAACCTAATGAAAGGACTTCCCCCTTTCTAAAGCTTCCGGGCACTTGATCTGCCCCACCCTCCACTCCTTCTAATAACTTCCCCCATCAAACCCCCCTGTTCATGAGCCTCTCACCTTTTGATGACAAACATACTCAATTTTTTTCACATGAACTATTTTGATGAAAGGAACAAATAAATCAACAAACCTATTTATTCCCTTGTCTCCCTGAAGCTGCTGTTTGAGATCTCTCTTTATGGCTAAACCTCTCTAGGAAGTCTCATTTCCATGGAAGCTTCTTGGCTTCAATTTCCTTCCCATGCACTTACCTTCTAAATTCCATCCTCCCGTACACTCAACGGCTCTCAGCTCCATATAATTCAGACCAGAATGTGGAGAAGGGAGAGAACATCAGGAAAGCAGGGTGGTGAGTATGCTGGTTCTGATCAAGTAAGCCAAGTGTTTCAGGTAAAATCATTCATTACCTGCTGAGTATCTGAGAACCACCTGTGCAGGTGCCTAGCACTGTGCGGGGCAGTTTAGGTTTTTAAAGAATTACAAAAAGTGACCTTTGATGAAAACTTACTGAGGAAGATGAGGCTGAGAAGACTTCCTATGGAAGTGAAGTTTGAACTGAGTTTTGAGGAACGGAAACAAAAGGAAGATGAGAGGAGGCGTTGTGAGCCTGTAGGCCTGGAAGTATGAAGTGAGTGCTGTCTTTGGCTTAAAAGTTGGAAGAGTCAGGGAAGAGCCAGATGAGAAGAGGTCTTTGCAGACCAGGCAGAGAATCACCCACTGAAGGCATTTTTGAGGTCTCCAATTGTCTACTACCTATCTCTCATTTCCTTCACAGCCAAACATCTTTTAGAGTCTGTCTTTTCATGTGCTTTTCACTGATCAACCCCTTCCCGTATGTATTATCTCCCAACCATTCCACCCAGACTGCCCTTGATAGAATTCAAAGAACTCTTTAGTAATAGGCTCTGCTGAGACAATGCTCACTGGACTCTGGAAAGTTACTTAAGTACTCAGCTTCAGCTGCTGCTTCTCTGCAGTGGGGGTTTTTAAAAAAATGTCTTTTTTAGAAATGGAGTCTCACTCTGGTCATTCAGTCATCCAGGCTGTAGTGCAGTGGTATGTTCATAGCTCTATGAATTACAACCTCTAACTCATGGGCTCAAGCAATCCTTCAGCCTTAGTCTTCCGAGTAGCTAGGACTACAGGTGTGTGCCACGATGCCTAGCTAATTTTTTTTATTTTTTATTTTGTAAGAGACAGAGTGTTGCTATGTTGCCCAGGCTGGCCTTGAACTCCTGGCCCCAAGTGATCCTCGCAATAGGAATTTTAATATTACCTCCTTCACAGGGTCGTCGAAAGTATTAAATGCAGCTTAAAGTCTTGTTCAAGAAGTGACCATTGTTAATATTATTATCTATCTTCCTTGATCACTTGGCTGTATTTGATATATTTGACTACTCCCTCCATCTTGAAATACTCTTTGGTTTTTGTGATGTTGTGTGTTAATTTGGATTTTCTTTTTTAAAAAAATTGATTTATTTAGTTTTAGAGACAGGGTCTCACTCTGTCACCCAGGTTGGAGTGCAGTGGTGTGATCATAGCTCACTGCAGCCTGAAACTCCTGAGCTCAAGCAATACTCTGCCCTCAGCCTCCTGAGGAACTAGGTCTCCTGGCATGGGCCACCATGCCTGGCTAATTAAATTTTTTTTTTTTTTTTTGGTAGAGATGGGTATCTCACTGTGTTGCCCAGGCTGGTATTGAACTACTGGCCTCAAGTGATTCTCCTGCCACAGCCTCCCAAGATGTTGGGATTATAGGCATGAACAACTGTGCCAGGCCAATTTGGCTTTCCTTCTGCCACTTTGGAATTTCTCTTTTGATTTTCATTGGCTACTCTTTATCCACCTGCTCTCTGCATGGTGGAGCTCTTCATGAACTACACGCTTGTCTGTATCTCACTTGACACTCTCTGGGCATTTTAATCCATAATTGTGTGTCCTCCATTATCTTCTATATGTTAATCACTCTTAGATTTATTTCTACAGTGCAGACTTTTCTTCTGAGCTCTACATGTGTACAGCGAAGGGCTTACTTGATAAAACAATTCAGGTGTTTCACGGTTATCTCAAAGGCGACATTTCTGAACCAAACTCATTTCTCCCTCATTACCTCACCTGAACCTTCTCCTTCAGCATTCCCAATTGTTAGACAAAACAAAACAAAAACCCAAAATGACATTTCTTTTCATTCCAGTCAGAAATCTCAGAAATCTGGGACTGGCCCTTGTCCTTCATCCCAGTCAATCACAAATTCAGCTGACTACCTCCAAAAAAAGCCTTCAGTATGCCTACCTCTCTTTTTCCACGGCCACTCTCCTAAATTCAGACTATCAACAACTCTGGGACTCTCTCACCACAGATTTCTAACTGGTCTCACCAAGAAAAATGTTGCTATCTTTTAACCCTTTTTCCCCAGAGTGTAGCCAGCTACAGTAATCCATTCTTTCAGTTAATCAAAAGGTATTATCAAATAAAAATCTAATCACATTCCAACTTAGCTTAAAAATCCTTCAGTGGCCTTTCACTTGGCAGTTCAAAATATGCCAATTGTTTCAAAGGCTTAAACAACTTTTATTATTATTATTTTTTAACAGAGATGGTGTCTCACTATGTCAGCTAAGCTGAACTCGAACTTCTGGGCTCAAGTGATCCTCTCGTCACAGCCTCCCAAGTACACGGGACTATAGGCGTGTGCCACCCTTCCTGGCTAACTTAGGGAATCTTAACCACCCATAAATACACCCATGGTTTTAGATGTAGTTTCCATTGTAGGAATTCTAATTTGATACTCATGCCAAAGTTATCTTATCCTTATACTAATAGCACATAAAAAGTAGCAAAGACATTAACAATGCCAATGAATGCTGCATTAGAAATTGAGTTATGTAAGTGCCAGTTCCACCTTCTTTTATCCCAGGATGGCAAGTGCCTCACACAGTATCTGGCACAGAATATGTCTTTAATAAATATTTATTGGATACATGGTGATTAAAGAAAAGGGCTGTCAAAAAGTTCTGCACAGAATTGAAATATAATTCACAGAAATCAATTTGGTAATCAAACTCAAGTCTACAGCCAGAAAAATATTTTTCCATATCAGACAGCCAGTGTTTGCATATCAAGTGAGTGGCAATAACTCATTTGGCAGTGAGGGGAAAAGAGGAAAGGAATTAATGTGCCAGGCACAGTACTTAAGACTGGATACGATTTTTTTTTTTTTTTTTTTAATGCACAAGACAAGATCCCTTCCCTCCAGAAGCTTCTAGACCACTTAGAGAAAGGCAATTGTCCAAATATTCAGTATTCAATTTATTGGCTACTCCTACGGAAATTTTTCTCTTTTCTGCTTCCTTCTTTCCTTCCTTTTTTCTTTTTCTTCCTCTTTCTCTCTTCTTCCCTTCCTTTCCCTTCCCTCCCTCCCTCACTTCCTTCCTTTTTTCTGTTCCTTCCCTCCCTCCTTCTTTCCTTTCCTTTCCCTTTCTTTCTTTCTCTCTCTTTCTTTTTCTTTTCTTTTCCTTTCCCCACCCTTCCTCCTTCCTTCCTTCCTTCCCTTTTCTCTTTCTTTCTCTTTCTTTCCCTCCCTCCCTCCCTTCCTTCCTTCCTTCCTTCTTCTGACACAGGGTCTTTGCAACCTCCACCTCCTGGGCTCAGACAATCCTCCCACCTCAGCCTCTAGAGTACCTAGGACTATAGGCATGCACTACCATGCCCAGCTAACTTCTGTTCTTGTTTTTTTTTTTTTTGTTTTTTTTTTTAGAGATGGGGTTTCAACATACTGCCTAGCCTGGTCTCAAACTCCTGGCTTTAGGTGATCTGCCTGCCTGGGTCCCCCAAAGTGCTGGGATTAAAGACATGAACCACCATGCCCGGACTCTACTTTCCTTTTTATTTAGTTATTTACTTAGTTAATAGAGACAGAGTCTTGGTCTGTTGCCCAAGGATGGAATGCAGTGGCATGATCATGGCTCACTGCAGCCTCAAACTCCCAGGGTCAAGCAATCCTTCAACTTCAGCCTGCCAAGTAGTTAGGACTACAGGCACATACCACCATTTCCAGCAAATTTTTAAAAATTTTCTGTAGAGATAGCATCTTCCTATGTTGACCAGGCTAGTCTTGAACTCCTGGCCTCAAACAATCCTCCTGCTTCAGCCTCCTAAAGTGCTAGGGTTACAGGAATGAGCCACCATGCCTGGCTGCCCTCTTTTTTTTTTTTTTTTTTTTTTTCTGAGATAGGGTCTCACTTTGTCACCTAAGTTGGAGTGCAGTGGCACAATTATGGCTCACTGTAGCCTTGACCTCCCAGGCTCAAGTAATTCTCCCATCTCAGCCTCCTGAGTAGCTGGGACCACTGGCACACACCACCACACCCCCAGCTAGGTGTGTTTTTTTTTTTTTTTTTTGTAGAAATGGGGTTTTGCCATGCTGCCCAGGCTGGTCTCGAACTCCTAGGCTCAAGCAATCCACCTGCCTCAGCCTCCCAAAGGGCTGGAATTACAAGTGTGAATCACCACGCCCAGCCTGGCCCTTTTCTTTAAGTGTAAAATGGTGATCAAAAGCAGACCTGTTTTTTCATGTCTGATGGGAGTTGGGATACAGACATCAAATAATCCCATGTACAACAATAATAGATATCACTCATGCAGTGACTATTATGTGCCAGGCATGTTCTTAGTACTTTACATAAATTAACAAAATCACTCTCTGAGGGGGTACTCTTAGTATCTTCACCTTATAAATAAGGAAATTGAGGTATAGAGAGGTTAAGAAACTTGCCCAAGGTCATATAGCTAGTCCAGGTAGGCTGACACCAGGGTCTACGTTTGAACCACCCACTCGACTGCCTTCATGCAGTACTCTATGGCATGAATATATTTACAAATATAAGTGCCACAAAGGGAAGACAGGTGGTGCTATAAGAACATATAACAAGGGTATCCCACCTGTAGCAGGGGGACATCTACAGGTTAAGTGGGTGTCATCTAAGCAAAAAGAGGGAGGAAGACAGAGGTGGACACAAAACTGGTCACAGCTGAAGGGTAAGTATGGAACCATTAGCCACCTGGACACAGGAATTCACTGATGGGCTGGGGAGAGCAGAATGTGTGGGAAGCTATATGGGAAGGTCTCAGGCAAGAGGCACATCTGGAGGAGGCGAACTTTGAACCTTCTAAACTGGTTTAGAGAGCAGTGACATAGTTTGCATATTTGTCCCCCATGTGATCTCCAATACTGAAGGTGGGACCTGGTGGGAGGTGTTTGGGTTATGGGGGTGAATCTTTTCAGAATGGCTTGGTGTCCATGCCATGGTAATGAATTAATTTTTGCTTTATTAGTTACCACGAGATCTGATTGCCAAAAAAAACAAGAAAAGAGAGAGAATTCTCCCTCCCCTCTCTTGCTCCCTCTCTCGCCATATGACACACTTGCTCTCCCTCCACCTTCTGCCATGAGTTAAAGCTTCTTGTGGCCTCACCAGAAGCTGAGCAGATACTGGTGCCATGCTTGTGTAGCCTGCAGAACTGTGAGCCAAATAAATCTCTTTTCTTTATAAATTACTGAGTCTCAGGTATTCCTTTATAGCAATGCAAAATGGATTAAACACAGGCAAAGAAGAGAGGAAAAGGAAACATCAAAGATTCAGAATGAGCCTAACGAATTTCAGGGACAGGAAGAGACTGATGTATTAGGATTCCTTCAGTTGGAACTAGTAGACATCCAGTTTGAACTGGCCAAAGAAAATGAAGACTATACTGGCTTGAGTTTCTAAAAATCCCAGGATTCAGATCTGGTAGCGAGTGGATAAATGAAGTTGTTAGGATGTCTTTCATTTCTTAGCTCCATTTTCCTGTGTTGGCTTCATTCTCAGGTAATTGAAAGATGGCTGCTGTAGATGAATATCTTACCAGCTCAGTAAACTCAGGAAGGGGAGTATTTCTTTCCCAAAAGTACCAGGGCTAAGTCTCATTGGCTCAGCTCATATTACATCCTCTTGGCTGAACCAGTCACTTTGGCTGGGGCATGAGGCACTGTCATTGGCCAGGCCTGGATCACGTGCCTTCCTCTGGTCACAGGGGGCTAGGTTAGCCACATTTGAACCCTAGGTCTGAGTGTGGGAGATGGAAAGTTCCCCAAAGTAGAAGCTAGGAGTTGTTACTGAAAGGAGAATGGATGCTGGTGAGGCAAAAACAGAATTCTACCACAAGTCATTGGCTGGAGCAGTGCTCCCCAAACTTCTTGGAGAGTCTGATTTATTAGGTCTGGGATGGGAACTGAAAGTCTGTACTTCTGACAACCTCCTGGTGATGCCAATGCTGTTAGTCCATGAACCATACTTTGTGAAGCAAGAGACACATCACCTCCCTCAAATTAGTTTAGGCTATTGTATTAGGCCATTCTTACATTGCTGTAAAGAAATATCTGAGACTAAGTGATTTATAAAGAAAAGAGGTTTACTTGGCTCATGGTTCTGCAGGCTGTACAGGCAGCATGGCACTGGCATCTGCTCGGCTTCTGAGGAGGCCTCACAAAGCTTTCAATCATGGTGAAAGGCAAAGGGGGAACAGGTATCTCATATAGCAGAGTGGGAGCAAGAGAGATAGAGAAACTATACCATTCCACCCGTGGCCCCTCCAAATCTCATGTCCTTCTCACATTGCAAACTACAATCATTCTTTTCCAATAGGCCCCCAAAATCTTCACTCATTCTAGCATTAGCTCAAAAGTCCAAAGTCCAAAGCCTCATCTGAGACAAGGGAAGTCGCTTTCACCTATAAGCCTGTAAAATCAAAAACAAATTATGTACTTCCAAGATACAATGGGAGTATAGGCATTGGGTAAACGTTCCCATTCCAAAATGGGGGAAATTGGCCAAAAGAAAGGGGCTACAGGCCCCACACAGGTCCAAAACCCAGGAGGGAAGTCACTAAACCTTAAAGTTCCAAAATAATCTTCTTTGACACCATGTCCCACATCCAGGCCACACTGGTACAAGGGCGGGGGTGGGGGTGGGGGTCCCAAGGCCTTCAGCAGTCCTGCTCCTATGGCTTTGCAGGGTAGAGACTCCAAGGCTGTCCTCATGAGCTGCAGTCTGTGGCTTTTCCAAGTACAGAATACAAGATGCTGGTGGATCTATCATCCCTGGGTCTGGAGGGCAGTGGCCCACTTCCTATAGTTCCATTAGGCAGTGCCCCAGTGGTGACCCTGTTGGAGCCTCCAACCCCACATTTCCCCTCTACACTGCCCTAGTAGAGGTTCTTTGTAAGGTCTCCACCCCTGCAATAGGCTTCTGCCTGGACAAACAGACTTTGCCATATATCCTCTGAAATCTAGGCAGAGGCTGCCAAGAATCCATGATTCTTGCACTTTGTGTGCCTGCAGGCTTAACACCACATGAAAGCTATCACGGTTTACTGTTTGAATTCTCCAAAGTGGCAGTCCAAGTTGTATGTAGGCCCCTTTGAGCCACAGCAAGAGTGGGAACAAGAGCAGCTAGGATGTGGTGAGCAGTGTCCCAAGGCTGTGCAAGGCACCAGGGCCCTGGGCCCAGTCCATGAATCTATTCTCTCCTCCTAGGCCTCTGGGCCTGTGATGGGAGAAGCTACTTTGAAGTTCTTTGAAACGCCTTCAAGGCTTTTTCCCTATTGTCTTGGATAGTAGCACTTGGCTCCCCTTTAATCCTGCAAACATCTCTAGCAAGCAATTGTTCCACAGCCTGCTTGAATTCCTCTCTTGAAAAAGCTTTTTTCTTTCTCTGCCACATGGCCAGGCTGCAAATTTTCCAAACATTTTTTTGCTCTGCTTCCCTTTTAAACATAAGTTCCACCTTTTGTCTTTGCTCCCACATCTGAGCATAGATTGCCAGAAGCAGTCACACCACTTCTCGATCACTTTGCTGCTTAGGCATTTGTTCTGCCAGATACCCTAAATCATCACTCTCAAGTTCAAACTTCCACAGATTCCTAGGGCATGAACAGAATGCAGTCAAGCTCTTTGCTAAGGCATAACATTGCGTGACCTTTGCTTTAGTTTCCAGTAAGTTCCTAATTTCCATCTGAGGCCTCACCAGCCTGGACTTCACTGTCCACATCTCTGTCAGCATTTTGGTTTGAAGTCCAGGCTTCTGAGGTCTCGAATGGAAATAAGGAACTTATGGGGAACTAGAGCAAAGGTCACACATGTTTTGCCTTAGCAAAGTGCTTGGGTGCATTCTGTTCACGGCCTAGCCATCAGCATTTTGGTCACAACCATTTAACCAATCCCTAAGAAATTCCAAACTTTCCCTCATCTTTCTATCTTCTTCTGAGTCCTACAAACTCTTCTAACCTCTGCCTGTTACTGAGTTCCAAAGCTGCTTCCACATTTTCAGGCATCTCTACAGCAATGACTCACTTCTCGGTACGTTTTCTGTATTAGGTCATTCTTGCATTGCTATAAAGAAATCCCCAAGACCAGGTAATTTATAAAGCAAAGAGATTCATGGTACTACAGGCTATATAGGAAGTATGGCACAAACATCTGCTTCTGAGGAGGGCAAATGAAGCTTCTAATCATGGCGGAAGGCAAAGGGGGAACAGACATCTCATATGGCAGAGTAAGAGCAAGAGAGAGTTAGGGGGGTAGTGGGGAGGTGCCACACACTTTTAAATGACTAGATCTTGGGAGAACGCACTCATTATTGTGAAGACAGCACCAAGCCATGAGGGATCCTCCCCCATGTTCCAAACACCTTCCACCAGGCCCTGCCTCCAGAATTGGGGATTCCAATTTAATAAAGATTTGGGTGGGGACAGATATCTAAACCATATCAGCCGTTTAGTGCCATCCTTCCATTTTCTTGCTTTTCCCAGTCCTAACGATACCTGCATATCAGCTTATCTCAAAGTTCTCTCATTAGCTTGTCAATATTTTTAAGGTTTTACCTTTTATCATCCCTGAATAATGTTTCCTCAATGAGTGAAGCTAAGATTATGATTATTATTCTTCAACCCAAGAATTTTCCAATTTAGACCTGTGAATACTACACTTGTGGAAATGTAAAATGTATTTAATCTTTCATGAGTCTGACAAGCTCTGCCATGTTCAATTGATTTGTTGTGTATGTAATTCACTGCCTGAGTTTCAATCTGGATGTTTATATTGAATACTTCAGTTTTAGGAGATACACCATTAAAATGTATACAAAAGATCCGTTTAACTTGCTGATATAGCACTCAGTAATCAGATGATGTTCAATTTCCATTATGTTGATGGTGTTTTCAATCCTGTGGACTTTGCAATCCATGTGCCAATGTTCGCAGAAATATTGAACTCTTATTATAAAATTTTCATATCATTTAAAGATTTGGATTAATGCCTTTATAGTGGAACTTCTGTGAAATTGAGTCCTGAGATCTGAGTTTTAGTCTTGAGGTTGCTCCTGACCTTGAGACATTAATCCTCAAATCTTAAAGTTTTCTGGGCCTCTGTGTTGGGATTGGTCATAGCTCAGTTGTTTTTTGTCTTCTCTCTTCTCTTCCTCTCCCAGAGTGCTCAGCCCAGGTTACCACACCAACTTCATCTGTAGCATTTCGGTAAGGCATCTGGGCAGGATACTTGATCCTCTAAGCCTTATGTTACTGATCTGCAAAAAACGAGATAATAGCGTCTACCGGCTAATAGTTATGGTGGCGATTAAAGGAGATCATGAATGTAAGCATTGGGTGCAGTGGTTCACGCCTGTTGTCCCAGCGCTTTGGTAGGCCAAGGTGGGATGATCACTGGAGCCCAGGAGTTCAAGATCAGGCTGGGCAACATAGAGACCCCGTCTCTTAAAAAACAAAGAGAGAGAGAGAGAGAGAGAGAGAGAGAGAAGAAAATCAGTCATGACTTACAATGGAAGAAATTATCATCAGGATGTATTTGGAAATAATATTTAGGTTGAAAGACTTAAGCAGGAATATTACTTCTTATGTGCACTGGAAAACACAGTGACATGACTCCCAAAACCTTCAGTCAACGAGTCTGTCTTACTGTTTCCTCCCCAGATCCTAGGGGGTATTAGCAATCAAGGGCTCTCAAATGTTTACTCTTGGTTAGATAAAAGTTATCTTCAACTAATTTTTCTTCTGATTCAATTTGTCATTAAATATTGATTTAAGAATTTATCACGCATCTCACTTGTACAACTTCTCCCATGAAAGCATCGAATTGCAACTTTGTATGTGTAACTGTTTCACACATTCAGAAACCGGCCCCTTCAATTCGCGTGGACCTATCTGCTAAGTGGTGCACAGACTCACCCTCTGAACCCACAGACACGACCTTTAATGCGGGAAATGTGCATGATCCCATACAGCGTCCATCTCAACAATTGGAGGCTGGGCATCCCTGAGAGGGGTATGCCTGCCTTGAAGATATGGAAAAGTTTTGTTTTCGTTCCTTCTGCTCCTTAGTGCTTGCGCGGAACCGGGACGTCTCCTTTGGACCCGCTAATGTTACAAGCCGCCCAAGCGCGCCGCTGCTGGCCTCCGCCCAGACCCGGATTCCTCTCGCCTCCTGGCGCCCTTTCTCGGGCGCCCGGCCCGCGGCTGGCGAGGGCTCTCTGACCGCTCCGGTGTCCTCGCCCCATTTTACTTCTTGGGTCCCCGCCGGTGCCATCTGGTTGGAACCCTCGGGAAGAACTAAAAGTTGGACGTTGCCACCCCTACCCCTCGCCAAAAACTAAACACCGGAGGCTGCCGAGGCGCGGCGGGAGGAAGGCGACGAGGAAAAAGCGAGGACGGAAGGCGGCCCCGGGTTCGCCCCGGCCCGGGCCTCCCGCCTCCCCACCCCGCGCCCCGTGCCGTCCCCGGCTCCCTGGCTTCCCGACGGCGAGGAGGGCCGCTGCTTCCGCGTCGGAGTCGGCCAGGGGGACCTGCGGGGTGCGGCTGCCGCAGCGGCGCGCCCCGGAGCCTGGCCCGGCATTCCAGTCCGAATAGAGAGAGGCAGGGAATCAAATGGAAAAGCAGGAGGCCAGGCCGGGCGGGGAGGGAGGCGGCGCGGCGGGGCCCGGGAACCCAGCCCGGAGCGCTCGGAGCGGCCGGCTCGGACTCACGCGGCGCGCCCGGGCCGCCCCTCCTCCCCGCGCCGCCGGCCGCGGCCCAGGCTCCCTCGCTCCGCCACTCCCCGCCCCTCCGCGCTCCCTCCCCGCCCTCCCCGCGCCGCCGCCTCCTCCTCCCGGCCTCCCTCTCCCAGCCAAACTGAAAGCTGGACCCCAGGCCGCCGCGCCGCCGCCCGGCCTCCCCGCCAGCGCGCCACCATGGGCAGTCCCGGTTTCCCCTTGTAAAGATGGCGGTGAGGGATCGCTGCAACCTTTAGACTAATGACTGTCCGAAACATCGCCTCCATCTGTAATATGGTGAGTGGCCGAGCCGCCTCGGGGTCGCGCCCGACTCGCGGCGAGGCAAAGAAAGGGAAGCCCGAACTGCACCATTCGCCCGGCGGCTGGGGCGGCGGGGTCCGCGCCGCCAGAAGTTCCCGGCCGCCGAGCTGGGCGCGCGGTCGCAGCCCCCTCAGCGGCCGGGGAGGGTCCCCGAGCCCCCCGCGCCCGCCTCAGCCCCGGTACATCAGAGCCCGCCCGGCGATCCCGGGGCCCCGCTGCTGCGCCCCCGCCCTTGGGTTGCGGTGGAAGCGGCTTGAGGGAAGGGAAGCGACCGAACCTGAACGTCCCCAGGGAGGGGGTGGGGGATAAGGTGGAGGTGGGGGCACCCATCCTCTTCTTGCGGTCAAGTCGGCCTTGTTGGACGCCCAGACTGCCCTCATCTCATTTTGAGTTCAGTCCTTCAGCGGTGTTTAGAATTCACTTTGCAACACCAATTGTGTATATGGAGAAATTGGAAATGTAATAAAGCTGTAAAAAAGTGCAAAATTGTGGCTAGAGAAGTGAACTTCAACCTGGTTTGAAAAAGCACCGTAATTTGCTCCGCATGCCTCAGTTTCCCCATCTGTGAAAAAGGGACAAGGCTCTGTAGCGGTAATATTTGCATGCCCTAAGGGTGGGGCCGGCTGTGGGCTTGGAGGAGGTCTCCAGGGTTATCCTACCTTATCCGCTGTAGACCTAGGGGAGGCTGGCGGGCATGGATACAGCCAGGGACATCCCTGGGTTCTGATGCAGTCCGAGCCCATGACGCGGTGGTCACTTTAATTTGGGCTTCTCCCATTGCTTTCCCTTTTTCTGTAGGAAGAACCTCCAGCCCTTGGGTCCCCAGGGTCCCCAGGGTGGACCCTGCTGGCACCTCCACTTGTCAGAGCCTTTGGGAGCTCAGACTGGAGTAAGGCATTGCTGTCCCTTGCAGGGTGAGATGATGTGTGCTTTGCTCCATTCTTTAGACTGCACCCCGCCCCCCTCCAGCCCCCTCCCAAACTGGTCCCCAGAGGCAACACGTGCTCTTACAGTGCCAGTTTGAGGAAAACCTCCCTAGAAGCTAGTAATACTGGCCCCTAAAGGGAATCCAAGGAAGCTTGATGGAGAAGCCCTGGTGTAAGGTGATCTGGCTGTCCTTCCCCCATCACATAGCTTTTTAAATCTTCTGTCCCACATTCTGTTGCAAGATCAACACATGGCAAAGGAGCATTAAGAAACCTTGTGTTAGCTCAGGGGTGGAATTGAGACCTGCTGGCTTCAGCTTTCAGCACAGTGGGACGTGCCACTGTCACGGCCAGCAGAGCAAATGCTGGGGCCTCCCAGAGTGATAGCTGCACAGGTATTGGTTGGTGCCGGGCGAATTCATACAGGGAGTGGATCCTGGAGCCTTTCTGTTTTCTCTTTTTTCATTTCTCTGCGAGGAGACAGGTTTACTCTTATTCCTGTGGAGGGGCTGCTTGTTATAGAGGTGATGCCTTCTCAGTTTCTCTCTCCTACGACCAGCTTCTGAGGGAACTGTGAATCAGGAGCAGCTTGAATACTCTTTCATGTCTGTTGGTGTGGCCGCAGGCCTAAGGATACTACAGGGTAGTTAGGCTCCGTCCCAGCCCTTGGTGGTGTTCTTGTCCAGCTTGTGTGTGGTTACACCTCTCTGTGTAGAAGCAGGCTGGAAACTTGAGAGCTAGCATGTTCCTAGAGGAAGCCAGCCCCCAACCTCCCCCCACCCGCCTCCCTCCCGCCTCCCTCCCGCCCTCAGTGCTGTTGGGGCTTTCTGGCACACCTGGGCTGAATGTCACAATGTGTTTCAGTGAAACTCAGCTAGGGAGACAGGGTGTGGGGAGGACCTGAGAGGAGCAGGCCAATACTGCCCTGAGAGTTGACATCTTGGGTGGAGACCTAAAAAGGTACCAAATTTAGGACCATCACCCAGATGAAGTGAGGAACAAGTAATTTCATTAATTAAAGAGTCCGATGTGCCTATTTAGACGCTGTGTCTAGAGAGAGTGACAGAGTTTGGGTTCTAATGTCAGACTTTCTGGGTTCAGGTCCTGGTTCCTTTTTTTTTTTTTTTTTTGACAGGGTCTCACACTGTCACTCAGGCTGGAGTGCAGTGGCATGAACATGGTGGCTCACTACAGCCTCCACCTCCCAGGCTCAAGCGATTCTCCCACCTCTGCCTTCTGAGTAGCTGGGACTACAGGCACGTGCCACCATGCCTGGCTAATTTTTAAATTTTCCATAGAGACTGGGTCTCCCTTTGTTCCCCAAGGTGGTCCCTAATTCTTGGGCTCAAGAGGTCCTCCCACCTCAGCCTTCCGAAGCGCCAAATTACTGCTGTGAGCCACCATGCTCGGCAGGTCCTGGTTCTAACACATGTTGGCTTTGTGTCCTTGAACAAGTTGCCCAGTCTTAGACTTTCCTTATCTACCAAAAGGAGATGTTAATATTGTATTACTCGGGCATAGGGCCTGGTACATGGCTAGAACTCAGTGTCATTGTCAACATCATCTTTCTCATTGTTATGTCATCTACCAGGTGTTTAAAGGACAGTGGAGATCATGCCATTTCAGACCTGGTGGAAGCAACCACTAATATAAACACCGCCCACGTTTAGGAAGGCTGGAGTGGGAATCCTTAACCCCGCCCCCTGCTCAGGTCACCCCCCCCCCACCCCCACCGCCCCTGCCGCCCCTCCCAGTCTTCCTTCCCAGAGGAGAAGGCTGGATATGAGAAAACTGCTGTCTTTTCACTGGATCAGACGTAAATATTCACTGGACCTTGATTCTTCGCTCAATAATGAATTGTTTCCAGGTAGGTGTCTTACAGGTCCCTTCTCACTGCTTAGCTTCTCTGTGGGCCTCTTACTGACCCTTCCCACTCCTAAGTTTGTTTGGTCCCAGCTGGTTTGAGTAGTTGTAGTAAGAGCAAGTGAGGATTGCATTTTTTTTTTTTTTTTTTTTTTTTAAGCAGATCGTTTGACATATTTTGAACAGGCTGATATGTGACCAGAAAGGATGTTAGAAGATACCATTTTTCTGGGTAACAGGAAAAAATGAAGATCTATCATTGAAAGTGGATTTGTTTCCTCCACCAGATAAGAAAGGACCCGGCAGAGTAGAAACCAAACTTGTGGCAGATACTTTGTGTGATTGAGAACTAAACATCCCTATACTTCTTGTGCCAGTTTTAGATATAGGAAACTTGGAAAATATCTTCATTCCTCCACTTACCCACCCACTTGCTGAACTTTTATTGTCCACTGGAAGTTTAGTACTAGTTTCCATTTGTTTTAATTTTTCTTCCGTGTGAATTCCTGCCATGGTAATTCTTGATGAACTTGCTCAGGGCAAGGCAGCTTGGCCACACAGCAGTGTCTGGTTCAGATATAGTAAAGCTTGTTTGGCTGGTGTGTTGTAATTTTCATAATGCACTAGCTGCTACCAAGCATGAGGAAATGTCTTCTGTTGATAATCCTCTGATTTTTATCCAGACCAATGGATTTAACTTCCTATATATATTTATGGCCCTGCAAATGGAAGGTTTTTGTTTTTGGGTTTTTTTAAAGTTTCCTGTTTGAAGAGCTTGAGGAATTTTCTAAAAAGGAAGCATTAGTTAGAAGAAACCAAATGTGACATACCAATGCAAATTGGTCCAGATCTTCTAATCTTATTTCATTTGTTAATAATGCTGTAAGATGTACCTCTGAGAAAATGCCGTGTATCAAATAGATTACAAGTTTTGTTCCAATAAATGGCCATCTGTTGAGGACCTGCTATGTTAGTGTTGGCACAGACTATATTCAACTGCTTAATAAATGAATGAGGTGGGTCCCTGTCCCACCGTTCCTTATCTTGTGGGTGTAACATTGGTAAAGATGAAACCATTTCAATACAGTGTGATACCAGCACAGATAGAGGTTGAACAAACTCCCAGCAGCTGTACAGTGGAAAGACTGATTAATACAACAGGACATTTCAAAAATATATTCTCATTTGACCAAAGTTGGATACATGTTCTACTTCTGGCTTTTATTTTATATGAGGACATGATTATAGTCAATGTGAGTTAGAATTGAAATCTGCACCATTGGGTGTCTCTCCAGTTAAGCATGAATCCAATGGTGCTTTTGGACAAATTGTTGTATTTCTGAGGACCTTTGTTTTTCTCATCTTCTAAAACTGATTTTCTGGTTTTGGTCATGAAAAGCTTCTTAGTAGAATTTCTTAGATAAAGCCTTTATGAAAATCTGCACCTCTTAATTGGTTAGCAACCACTTCGTTACCTAACTGCCTTGTTTAAAACTGCATTAAACTTATGAGATATTAGCATTTTAGCATCTGTAGAGCAGCCTCAGGGTAATTTTTGACACCAGTTTGAGTGCCAGATTTTA
Source organism: Macaca nemestrina (assembly GCF_043159975.1). NCBI lineage: Eukaryota > Metazoa > Chordata > Mammalia > Primates > Cercopithecidae > Macaca > Macaca nemestrina. The sequence continues at coordinate 115,622,456 of NC_092127.1, read as the reverse complement.
GTTCTTTTAAATCAATGAAGTAGGCTGGCCATGGTGGGTCACTGGTAATACCAGTACTTGGGAGGCTGAGGCAAGAGGACTGTTTGAGCCCAGGAGTTCAAGATCAGCCTAGGCAACATAGTGAGACCCCATCTCTACCAAAAACAAACAAACAAATAAAATCATGTAAATAAAAACATATACATATAAATAAATGAAGTTATGTTGAAATAAAGGGAAAGTAAACATTAAAATTTTGAAAGAAAACTAGAGAATTTTTATAGTTTTATCTTGATAACTACTTACCTAAGGCAAGTATTTTGAGAATGGTTGGAAACAATTTTTTAATTATTAAAAAATATGTTGGTCTTATGATTTGGGGGAACAGATATCTTGCCTTTTCCTCTGTTACTGTTATTCATGCTTGCCATTCTCAAAGATAGTTGGCAACTGTAAGTTTAGTTAATGTATCAGCTAGGTGTAAAGTCATGTGAGGGTCTACTCTGATAGTTGCTGGGGTTAGAAAATACAGTGTGAGGTGAGGTGAGTTAATGTTTAAAGAAAAGAAATTCTGTTTTTCTGGCCCCACTGGTCTCATATGCAGAGGTTTATGTTAGGTCGGGACCTGACAATTAGTTCTGCGGATTTTTCTGTTTTTCTTGGACTCCTCCAAGAAAACGAAGTTGAATGCCAGTATTTAGTTAGAATGAAAGATTATGATACCTTTTCTGAATAGCAACTTTATGTGCTTCAGTTCACTCATACCATAAAACCTGTTTATTTATTCTTCACTAAGTGGAATTTTGGTATGTTTATGTTATAATTGAAAGACATTTTCAATTTTTATTCTCTTAGCAATTAAGAGAAATTTCTCTAGCTCAGATGTCTTTTTTCCCCCCTCCTAGTCTTTCTAGTTAGTGTGAATGGATTGGGGTTCCATGACGGTATTAAATTCTGTGGTATCATCAGAAGGGTATTTGGTAACCACCTATCTCTATCTCTAGCCTACCCATGAAGCCACCCAAAGCTAACTAACTAGAAGAGATGTAAAAGATGGTGTCTTTTAGTCTAGTTAACTTTTCTGGTCTAATTATTTTAATGCAGCTTCTTATAACAAACCTTCAGTTGTGGTGGAACCAAATGCTGGCCTAAGGGTTTGAAAGGCCTTGGTGGTCTTTAAGAGAAAAGGCCACCCAAAAATCAACCAGCAAAATCTTTTTTTTTTTTTTTTTTTGAGATAGAGTTTTGTTCTTGGTGCCCAGGCTGGAGTGCGATGGCTCACTGCAACCTCTGCCTCCTGGATTGAAATGATTCTCCTGCCTCAGCCTCCCGAGTAGCTGGGATTACAGGTGCCTGCTACCATGCCTGGCTAATTTTGCATTTTTAGTAGAGATAGGGTTTCACCATGTTGGCCAGGCTGGTCTCAAACTCCTGATCTCAGTTGATCCGCCCGCCTCAGCCTCTCAGAGTACTAGGATTAAAGGCATGAGCCACTGTGCCCTGCTGCAAAAACATTCTTGAGACAAACTCGATTACCAACCAACCCCAACAGTAAAGGGTTTTTGGAATATTTCTCTTCTGGGACTATGACTTGAAGTTTGAGGGATGTTTTAAGTGCTGTACATGGAAGTTTACCACAATTCTGAGAATGATTCTTTGTCATGGATGGTTTTAAGATCATGGTAGTGGGACTCCATGGTCCCCAAAGCTTCACTTTACACTCATAGGGCCAACCTTCCTGTTCTTCCTCAAGTTCCAATGCCACTTTCAGAACCCTCAGATACTTTTAAATTAGCTCAGACTTTGGCTTTTTTTCTGAGTGAGGGTGATTTTTAGACATACAGAAATGTAGAATAATAGAGTGAATACTCGTGTACTCCCCACCCCGTGAAGAAATAAAATACTATATATACATTTAAAACCACCTATGAGTCCTTCCTGATCTTGTTGCCCCTCCACCACTATTCTGCATTTGTTGTTTATTGTGTATTTTTATATTTTTACTAGATTTGTGTGCATTCATAAACTAGATATAGTGTATTTTTTCATGTTTTAAACATGCTTTATAATACTAAACATTCTTCTCAGTTTGCTTTTATTGTTTAAATTGTGATTTTGCTATTGAGAGACACATAATCCTGGTTTAACTGCTATATAACCACATTTTATTATATAAATATGCTATGACACATTCATTGTAATGTTGTAAGCAGGCTTACAAATTTGTGAGTGCTGTTTTAGTGCAATGAACAGTTGTGAACTCATCTCCCTGTGTATAGTGTACACAGTTGACAGTTGACAGTTTCTCTGTGGTGTAAACCTGGAAGGGAATTGCTGGGTCAAAGAAATTAGATCGTCTTCTTTAATAAGTTGCCAGATTGCTCTCCAAAGAAGTTGTACCAATTTGCATTCCAACCAAGCAGCATTTGGGGGTTCCAATTGCTTCACATGTTTACAGATATTTGATATTGCTAGACTTGATGTTTTGCCAGTCTGATGGGTGTGAAATTGTGCCTTTGTGGTTTAAAATTTGCACTTTTTCTGTTTGCTAGGGGAGGTTGAACATCTTTTCATGTGTTTGTTATGCTGGTTTGTTTTCAACTCGGGCTTGGGAGCAGTTTTCCAGGGCTTGAAAGTCAGGATTGTAGTTTTGGTTTTGTCTGAAAACAGGGACAATGAAGAGGAAAATCAAGGAGACCAAAGCAAAAGTCATGAAAGGTAGGGATGAATTGGAAGATGCAGGTGAAAAAAATGATGACAAGATAATCACTGTGGAGGGGTGAAAACGAGTAACAAAAAAATAATAGAGTGGCACTGAGAAGATATCTTGAGTTTTGATAGTAAATTCAGGAGACCTTCCTGTGCCAGCCAGGCCTTGGTCGAGCCACATTTGCTTGGTTTAATTGAAATTGGCTTTAGTGAAAATTGTGTCTAGGGCCTGTTCCGGTGAGAACAGCAGCAAAACTGGACTTGTGGAGTTTTCCTGTTTACCCAGTTGCTCTTTCAAGTTCTTTTAGAAAGGCATTGTGAAATGATGGTTGTCTTCCTAAAATACATTTCTTTGTCCTTCAAGTTAGGTACACGGTGCAGGAAAATTTTTATCTGGATCTGCTTGAATATATACTGGTGGAATTACTGTCTCAAATATTTAGAAAGTATTCTCTACACTTCATTTTAATTTTCAGAGTATGACGAGTATTACCTCATTAAACAAAGAAATGTATGGTTTTAGGTTCTTTGGTGTACCAAAGAATGGTGCCCACATGTGCATTCTCTTATTAAAAATTTAGACTCTGGGGTTCAACACCCAGAGAGTTTGATTAAGTAGGTCTTAGTTGGGGTTCTGGAATCTGCCTTTTAAATTAGTGTTCCCTCTTCCTTCCTACTCCCTCCACATTCTGTTATAGGTGAGCTGAGGGCCATGCTTGGAGAAATATTGCTTCCCTTGGGTAATAACCTTAGCCTCTTAAAAAATATTGCTTAATAAATTACTCCATGTGAAAGTTTTTTTAAAAATGAATGTAAATTATTTAAGCTAGTAACTTAACTTTTTCTGTTCTTTTTTCTTTTTCTTTTTTTTTTTTTTTTTGAGATGGAGTCTCGCTCTGATGCCAGGCTGGAGTGCAGTGGCGCCATCTCAGCTCACTGCAACCTCCGCTTCCAGGTTCAAGCAATTCTCCTGCCTCAGCCTCCTGAGTAGGGTACTACAGGCACGTGCCCCCATGCCCAGCTAATTTTTGTATTTTTAGTAGAGACAGGGTTTCACCGTGTTGGCCAGAATGGTCTTGATCTCTTGACCTCGTGATCCGCCCACCTCGGCCTCCCAAAGTGCTGGGATTACAGGCGTGAGCCACTGCACCCGGACAACTTAACTTTTTCTTGATATTAAATAGCCAGGTTTTTTATTAGTATATGTTCTCAGAACGGAGATTTTCAGCACTGGTTTTGTATCACATCACCTGTGAAGCTTTTAAAAGAAATTTTAAAAATAATAATTGAATCACAAAACATTAACATACAAAAAAGCATGAAAAAAATAATGTTATATAGGTTTACCTACCCTTCAGATTTAACAGACATTAAAATGTAGCCATATTTGGTTACTTTTATTTTTAGACACATTACCTTAAAAATAGCACTAACTCTTTTTAGACTCTTTTACCTTAAAAATAGACACTCATTCACCCCTATCTCTTTCCTTTCTCTTCCTCCCAGAGCAAATCATTTTCCTAAAGTTGGTATGGTGTTTACCAAACATGTCTTATACTTTACTTCGTATATATGAATTCATAAGCAATGGATTGCAACGTTTGTGTATGGATAAAACTGTGTAGCCTTTTGCAACTGTCTTTACTCAACAGGTATGTTTGAGATTATGTCAACACATAGAGGTCGAGTTTATTCATTCTGACTGCTCTGTAACAGGATTCTTTGACTTAACCATGGTTTACTTATTCATTCTCTTATTTAGGGGCAATTTGGTAGTTTCTACAATATTCTCTCTGGAAACAGTGCTACAGTGAATGTTCTTGTTTCTGTCTTCTTTGCTCAAGTGTCTTCATTTCTTTAGGATATAATCCTGGAAGTCAATGTGCTGCTTTTAGGATGCGCCCATCTGCAGCTTTGCTAGGTGTGTCAAATTGCTCTCCGAAGTGGTTCCACCAATTGGAGCTTTTTTAACATACAGTTTCTAGGGTCCCAGTCTCAAGCGTTTCCGACAGTATGTAGATGTAGGTAGTCTGGGGTGAATTTTAGGCACCTGTGTGTGTATGTGTGAGTGTGTATTTTACGTGCCACAGTTGATTCCGATGTGAGCTTCCAAGGTTGAGAAACCACCATGTTAGACTGACAACTCTATGAGGGCAGGAACTATATTTATTTGTATTATTCACTGTTGATTTCCCAGCTGTCAGCACAGTGCCTAGCACATATGTGGTTAGTGCTCAATAAATAAATATTGATAAATGAATGAAGGGATGTAATTTGGTAGAATGGAAGAATTGCCTTGCAGTACAGCAGTATGCCTCCAATTTTATTATGCATAGGCATTAGCTGGAGCTCTAGTTAAAATGTAGATTTGGATTCAGCAGGTCTGGGGTAGGGCTGAGATTTTGCACTTCTAACAAGCTCTCTGGTGATACAGATAATGCTGGTTTCAGGACCATTTTTAGAGCAGCAAGGCTTTGGGAAAAACAAAACAACTTCTATTTTCTATATAGTTGTAAAGTGGAGGAGTTTGGAATTCAGAATCCTGTTTGGTAAATCTTAGAGCCTATTTATCTTTTTACAACAAAGGTAGTCAATGAGATACCGTCTTTAAAGCTGTGGTGTTGGGAGAAAGAGGTAGAGAGAGGCCCACAGGACTCTTCTCATCAGCGCTGTAGCAGGTGACAGGACAACAGGAAACTGTCTAATTGGGTTCCGAAGTCAGATACTTTTCAAAATGAAAAAGAATGCTCAGAGTAATTATAAAACATTAATTGATCTATAGGTGTGATCTGAGCCATTCAGGGCAAACTCGAGGTAGGTCACTCTAAGGTTAAGCCACCACAGGACACTCCCATTTAAATGCAGAGTTTCAGGATGCTTTGGGAACTGGGTTTCCCTGCCTCGTGAATCAGAGGGGTACTATAGTAATGGAGAGAAGGCAAATACAAATAAATAAATAAAAATAACATTCAGAACGAATGCATATTGTATGGTTGGCAGGGTAGGGGTGAATAACCTATTATTTCCAAATTTTTCTTACTCTAGAGAAAAACTGTGGGATGGATCCAGTTACTTAGGTCAGTGATACTCAAATGTCAGTTTGTCATCATTCTTCATGGTTTTTGCTACACCTGTGTATCACTTGAACTTATTTACTTAGTTTTCCTTAATCTGTTCACCCTAATTTGACCTCATTCGGAAACATCTGCAAAATGATGGGTTTGATGAGCTAGTTTTATGCTTTTCTAATCCTTTTCAAAAACATTATTTCTACAGTTAAAACTATTCATACTGATGCCATCTAAGAGTAATTCCCCTCCCTCCAGGATTCATGGCCCATAGTTTGGGTGACATTGGCTCAGATGAGAGGTTCTTTGTAGTGGCTCAAATAACCGGCTCTTGGAGGAGCACCATTTGTTGAACTGCTTTGTAGATGATGAATCTGGTCAGTGAGCTTCCTTGGGAGGCAGGTGAGCACATGGCTGAGATCTGGTTGGACTTTCTATACCACTGTTGATTGGGTATGAGAGCTTGATGTTCTCTACCCTTGTAAAGACATACTTCTTATCCATAGCCTGTGGGTAATGAGAGGACTTACCTTCCTGGGTCATTGTGGGGCTTAACCAGAGAGATTGATGTCTAGTGCTTAGCCTGTTGCCTGGGCATTGCATTACCACTTTCTTCCAGTGCCCTTCCTGTTTCCACTAGTGAAAGAGTCCATGAAACACTGTAGTAGACAGAGCCCTGAGCTAGGACTCAGAAATCCTGGGCTCTGATTGCTTTCCAGCTTTAGTGATGTTGGACAGGTCACTGAGGCCTCTCTGGGTCTATAAAATAAGAACCACTCCTGCTGGTGAGCAGTGGCAAGAAGATGAGCATGTGTGTTATAAACCAGCTATGGTTTTCAGTCAAGGAGAACTAGGGAAGGGCTGCAGGACAAAGGGAGGAAGAAGCTATGATTTCTGACCAAAATGCCATTGGAAGACACATGCTGGTGGGGTGTGGCTAAGCTTTTTTTGTCACTAGTCAAGATACAGTATTTTTTCCTTTTCCTGAGAATGAGGGCACGTGGTGAGTAAAAGATAAGTTGTCTTTGAATGAGCTTATACCACACCCTTTTGTGTCATTTGGTGCACACAGCCTTCCTAACTGAGAAATACATGAAGTAGCTAAGCGCAGTTTCTTTTTTAAATTTTTAAGTAAAGTGTCTGAATAGGTACTCTGAGTTTATGTGGCAGACATTTCAAAATGTGCACAAGGTTGTATGTTGAAAATAGACCCACTGTCCAATTCTTATCTCTAGCATCTATCAATAGTTATAGTTTCTTATGCTTCCATTTAGAGTTATGTGCATATACAAGCAAATGTGTTTATATTTCTCTCCTAGTTTTTAAAAACACAAACAGTACATAGAGTATACGCTGATCTGTCCTGATCTGCCCCTTGCTGTTTGTGTCTTATAGGAGGGTCCGTGGGAACAGCCGCCTCATTCTTTTTTTTATCACTGCAGAGTATTCAGTTGCTTGAGTGTATTGAATTCACTGAACCAGGCCCTCACTGACTAGCAGGACATGTTGTAGGTAGTTTTCTAGTCTTTGGTTTTTACAAACAAGGCTGTAAGGAACAACTTTCTCCATATGTGGGAGTATATCTGTAGACCGACTTCCTAAAAATGGATTTGCATTTGTAACTGGGATGGATTTTGCCAAATTGCCCTCCATCAGCAATATGTGTGACTCTGGCTGCCTGCAGCCTTGCCAAAGCAGTTTGCTACCCAGAAACCTTTTGATCTTTGCCAGTCAGGGGAAAGGTGGTGTCTTAATTTGTAGTTTGCATTTCTCTTATTAGAAGTGAGCTTCAGCAGCTATTCACACATTTAGGAAAATAAACTCAATTTTATTTAAATGCCTTGCTGTTGGTAATTATTTTCAGAGTCTGCAGGGAAGGACTAGTTTTATTGTTATTTTCAGTCTGTCTCAGACCAATATATTTGTAAAATACAATAAAAAGGAATAACTAGCAAAATGGAATAAAAAAAACCCAAAGAGAAATAAAATGCAAGCCTTAATTTTTTGTTACTAAACTTGACAGATACAAAATTACTGTATCCACCCATTTTATCTCCATGTTTTCAGTTTCTGGATGTAGCTCACCACGGAGCGTTTTGAGTAACATTGCTCTAAAGAACAACTTGCTCATATTTTTTCTCCCATTGCTACCCTATTGGGGGTGGGAGGAGAGAGCTCAGAATTTTATATTTTATATTTCATAATCAGCACATTTCAGGATTTTTTGTTACATTTGTTGAAAATATCTCTGATGGTGCAATACTGACCCAGGAGGGACTGGTTCCCGAGGGCAGGGTTGCTGCACAAGTGCATTGAGGCATGTTGATGCCTGCAGTGCTCCCCATGCTGTGAGGTGGGAATGCAGGAGTTGTGATTTTCACTGATGAAGACCTTGAGCTTGGATGAGAAGAAAGGAGGATGAAATCACCCTATTAATAAAATTTGCAGAGTAGGCCTATGTTAGTGCATTCTCACACTGCTATAAAGAACTACCTGAGACTGGGTAATTTATGAAGAAAAGAGGTTTAATTGACTCACAGTTCCAAAGGCTTAACAGGAAGCATGACTGGGAGGCTTCAGGAAACTTAAAATCATGACAGAAGTTGTAGGGGAAGCAGGCACATCTTACCATGGTGGAGCAGGAGAGAGCAAGAGAGAGGGAAAGGGAAAGTGCCACATACTTTCAAACAACTGGATCTTGTGAGAACTATCATGAGAACAGCAAGGGGAAAGACCACCCCAATGATCCAGTCACCTCCCACCAGGCCCCTCGAATTGTGGGAATTACAATTCTAGATGAGATTTGGTGGAGACACAGAGCCAAACCATATCAAGGCCTTTTTGACCTGGGATTTTGCAAGGACCCCAGCCTTCTCTCTGCCTTTCTGGGAAGAGATGGGAAGTGTATTTCTGTGTAAAGTAGGAGCTTAAGGGACACGATAATTCAGGCAGCATCTTGGTGGCTTTGTAGAAAGATTGAATTGAAAATGAGATGCTTGCTTCTAGCTCACTGAGTTCAGTGGCATGAGTGGCTATTTCCTTGTCTTCCACCTGCAGCTAGAAAACAGACATGGTCTCAAGATTCTTTGTTCTGCTTTTGACTTGAAGTTTTAGTTTTGCATAAGGACTTCATTGTGTTATTTCTAAATATATGGAGAATTGTTTTGCCAGCCAAAGCTTCTTTCTAGATATTTTTTAACAGTTCTTGCTAGAATGACTTGGGATGGTCATGTAGTCAAGTATCCCAGCGTCAGCTTTCTTCAGTGGCAGATGTTTTGGCCTCTGTGTACAATTATTAAATGGAGTCATGTTGAGGTTTTTGTTTGTTTGTTTTTGTTTGTTTGTTTTTGAGATGTAGTCTCTCTCCGCCTCCCAGGCTGGAGTGGTGTGATCTCGGCTTACTGCAACTTCTGCCTCCTGGGTTCAAGCGATTCTCCTGCCTCAGCCTCCCGAGTAGCTGGGATTACAGGTACATGCTACCATGTCTGGCTAATTTTTGTTTTTGTTTTGAGATGGAGACCCTCTCTGTCCCCCAGGCTGGAGTACAATGGCATGATGTCAGTTCACTGCAACCTCCGCCTCCTGGGTTCAAGCGATTCTCCTGCCTCAGCCTCCTTAGTAGCTTGGCTTACAGGTGCATGCCACCACGCCCGGCTAATTTCTTGTATTTTTAGTAGAAACGGGGTGTCACCATATTGGTTAGGCTGATCTCAAACTCCTGACCTTGTGATCCGCCCACCTTGGCCTCCCAGAGTGCTGGGATTACAGGCGTGAGCCACTGCGCCTGCCCCAAGGTTTTTTTCAGAGTTTTTTTTTTTTAATTCAGTATCATGTAAGATAGCAGTCCCCAAACTTTTTGGCACCAGGGACAAGTTTTGTGGAAGATAACTTTTCCACAAACCTGGGCAGGGCTGGGGATGGTTTTGGGATGAACGTTCCACCTCAGATTATCAGGCATTAGACTCTCAGAAGGAGTACGCAACCTAGATCCCTCTGCTGCGCAGTTCACAGTAGGGTTCACTCTCCTGTGAGAATCTAACGCTATTGCTGATGCGACAGGAGGTACAGCTCAGGTGATAATGCCTGCTTGCCTGCTGTGCTGCCTGGTTCCTAACAGGTCACAGAACTGTCCCTGGGGCTTGGGGACCCCTGATATAAGACATAGAAGTGACACGCTGTCATGCTGTGGAATGAAAATGCCCCTTGACTGCCTTCTTGTTCATGATTGCTTTCCCTGTTAAAGCCTGGAGAGGAATGGGCTGTTGAAACAGGAACCAGTGTTGTAGAAAAATGGTGTTAAGATCATAGATTCACCACTTACCTCTGCCTTATGCTAACATTTGACCTTGGCAAGTTAGTTAACCTCATTTCCTTCAGCTATGACATGGGGATAATGAGTTCCCATCAATGATTTATTTGGCAGAGAGAGTCACATTCAGTATTGCTCAGTGGGACAGGGGCTCAGTGGTGACATGTTGCTAACTAAACAGGTCAGGCATTCGTAGCCACTCTGGGTAAGTGCCCGGTGGTTAGGTAATGTGTGACAGCCAGCAGTGAAAGTGGACATACTCAGAGACAGTTCTGGCTGTCTGCCCAAGCCTTACATCTGTAGCTAAAGAATTACTGAAAATGTGAATGAGAATATCTTCTCTCCTGACTTGTGGTCCAGAGCTCAGACTCAGGAATGGAATTGACGTAGGTTTGAATCCCAGATCTGCTCTTATTGGCTGAGTGAGCTTGGGCAGGTTCCGTACATTTTTTTCATGTGTAGAATGGGGATATTAAGAGTAATCTGCCTTGGGTTAGCAAGCAAGATTGAACGAATATGTAGATGTGAAGTTGTCTGAATGAGTGGCACCTACTGCTAACGTTCCCCCTGCTTCCCAAGTTTATTCAATGAGCAAATTTATCAAGTGCCTTCTATACACCAGACATTCTACTAGGTGCTGGCAAATGAATCATACCTAATTGCTGCCCTTATAAAGTTTATGGCCTAGTACAGGGGTTGGTAAGCTTTTCTGTAAATGTCTGGAGAGTAAATGTTTTAGGCTTTGTGGGCCGTAGTGTCTGTATCACAGCTACGCAATTCTGCTGTTAATATTGTGAAAACAGTTGCCATAAGTAAATGAATGATCATGGCTGTGTTGCAGTAAAACTTTATTTATGACAACAGTTGGCATAATCTGCCCATGGGCTGTTAGTTGCAGACCTGTGGTCTAGTGGGAAGACAGTTGTTAAATAATTACAATTATGATGTTACAGATTGTTCTAAGGGCTGTGGAGGAACAGACAGGATTCTATGAGTGGGAAGGGTCAGGGAAGGTAGCTTTGAAGAGTGACGTTGAAACAAATGATGAGGAGAGGCAGCTAGAGGAGGAGATGGATAGTGCTCCTGGCTGGTCTGTGGGTTTGTATCTTTTAAAGGCATAACAGATATTCTGCAACTTTCTTTGGATTAAAATAAACAATTTCTTTCCTCAATTTAATTCATTGCCAGTTCTCTTCTTCCCCACCCCTCTCCCTGCAGTAATCCAAGAGATAAGCTATGTTACCAAGAGATAAGCTATATTAATATATTAACACATTTTGTTCTACATATGCACTTTCTCTCCCTTTTCCATTGTTTTCGTTATGTTATTGTCAGTATCTATCTAAGTATTTAGTAGAGAAGATTGTACATTATTTCATTATTAGGTGTAAAATGGTTTACTCCCTAGAATTCAAATTCGCTTTTTGATATGGTTTTCTCTTTTAGCTTTTTAAAAGTTGACATTATTTGTTTTTATTATTTGGCTAGATAAAAGGTCCACAGTCTTTGAAATGATTTTGAAAAAAAATCTGCTTTCCTCTTGACTACATCTCATGTCTCCCCTGACTCCCAATCTCAATTTTATGTTTCCTCTAAACGGGTTGCCAGTACTCTGTAGAGATTTCATGGAAAAGGACTTGTGTGTTCTCATTCTGGAAAATTTCAAGGGGTGCTTCAGAAGGAAGGGGGTTCTCCTGACAACTTCGTGACCTCTTCGGTTTCTTCAGTTCTTTCAGTTCTGTGGTTCCAAGGAGACTCTGCCTCCCTGAGAGTCCATATTATGTAGTAGTTGGGGGTACACACACTGGAGCCAGATTGTTCAAGTTCAAACCCAATTCCAGTACTTAGCACCTGTGTGAACTTGAATAGTTCCCTGCCCTCTTAGTTTTCTTATCTTTAAAATAAGGCCAGTAGCAGCATCTGCCTCAGAGTTTTTATGAGGATTAAAATGAATGAAATACAGGTAAAATCCCTAGAATGTGACTGTACACAGTCTATGCTATTTATGAGTTCTCTGTTATTATTAATTACATCAGAGGCATCAGTGGCCATAATTCCTCTGTGATCACACTTGAATTCTGTCGGGTGACTTCTGACTTATCCTGAGATCTTGGGCTGAGTCACTTCATTTTTGCTTCACTTTCTCCATAAGACTACAGGAATGATCTTTGTCATCAGATTTCTGGGAACACTAGTCCTTTTGAAAATAGGTCCTTTATGTGCTTTGTACTTTGAAAGTATAGTTGATAAGTAGAGTAGCCTTTTGAACCACAGATCTACAAATGTGGTTTTAGCAGCAATGTTCACCTCTCCTGTCATCTACTTTAATTTAATTAATGACTTATTCTCTATGTACTTAGAAATCCTTACATGTTATCTTTGGCCTTTCTTGTGTCCCTTCCTTGTACAAACTTGAAAGAAAGGCTGCATGTCCTAGGATGCAGATAAATGAGCTGCCTTGGAAAGATCTTGGGCAAGTACGTTTGCTTCTCTGGGCCTTCATTTTTTAATCTGTGGCATGGTCTGGCTCTTCTCCAGGGACCCTTCCTGGTTCCTGTGTTTTTGTTTTAGGCTCTTCCATATTTCGACAGAGTTCTCATTGGTTTTTCCAGACCTTTTAATGCCATTGTTTTCATTATTTCCTCCTTCTGGGCAAGGCCATCTTCATCCTTTAACCCCCAACCAAGGAAGAAATTCTAACTTGTTTTCCTTGTAAATTGCTTCAAAACATTTCTTTCTTTTTCCATCTTATGCATTTATGAATCATCCTTCCTGGGATTTTGTTATTGTTGTTTGTGTTTTAGTAGCACCCCTTGGTAGTCATAGAATTGCTTTCAGAGGTGCTTTGAGGAGCTAAGATGATAGTCTTGTTGGAACTTGTCCCAGCTCAGATGCTATTTTTAATAAAGTTGGCTGCATTGTTTTTCAAAGGTTACCACATTTTTTACTGATGGAAATAAGAACCCTATGTTTCTTATGCTTCCAGACCCTGTGATTTAGCCCACTAGATAGGTACTTTGTTCACCATCTGGTCATATAGCAATTATTTTTCAGTGCCCCTCATTGCCTTTTGTGTCTTGTGCAGGGTGCTAGCAATAGAAGTGCAGTCTCTTGGATTTGTAACATACTTTACGATTTATACAGTGCTGATAACATTCCCAGTTTTTGCTTCATTCTCTCTGCTGCCCTGAGGAATAGTTAGACTGGATATCAGCAGCCCAACCTCTCAGCCAGGAAACTAAGGCCACAAAGAGGTAAAGTGACTAAAATCAGAGGCATTTCATAGTGGTGAAAAAAAAATGGCCAAATACAACTCTGAGGTATTTGCCAAGGGCCTTAGGCAACTGGTCTGCAGGGCATTCATTTACTAAACTTTTATTACATTTTTAAAAATTTGTTAATTTTTTTTTTTTTTTAAGATGGAGTTTTGCTCTTGTTGCCCAGGCTGGAGTGCAATGGTGCGATCTTGGCTCATTGCAACCTCTGTCTCCCGGGTTCAAGCAATTCTCCTACCTCAGCCTCCTGAGTAGCTGGGACTACAGTCATGCGCCACCACGCCTGGCTAATTTTGTGTTTTTTTTTAAAGTAGAGACGGAGTTTCTCCATGTTGATCAGGCTGGTCTTGAACTCCCAACCTCAGGTGATCCACTTGTCTTGGCCTCCCAAACTGCTGGGATTACAGCCATGAGCCTGACCTAAAATTTTAATAAAAAATAATATATGCTCATAGTGCAAATTCAAAGAGTTAAAAAGATAATAAGAAAAGCCCGTTCTTAACCTCCTCTTCTTCTAGGCCTACTCCCTGATGCTGGGGACCACTGTTATAATCTCTCAAGTGTTCTTTCAGAAATTTCCATTAAAATGTAGATGTTGAATACAGTGGCCTGGTCTGCTTTGTTCACCTCGTGTCCCTCAGATGTAGAATAGAGCCAGGCACACCGCAGGGCTCAGTGTCTGTTGATGGAATGAACCACATTTACAGTTTTGTCCTATACAACACGTTGTTACTCTGTAACATGTTTTTACTTATCATTGTATCTTAGGCAAATTTTCATAGCAGTACCTGTAGGGTAACTTTACTTTTTAAATTAGCTACATGGTATTCCATCATATGAATTACTATAATTACTTAACCAGTTCAAGTTACTTTCTTTTTTCTTTTTCTTTTTTCCTGATACAAACCTTGCTGCAGGGATATGACTGCTGATTGTCCCCTCAGTATCCATTTTTCAGCCAGGCACAATGGCTCACACCAGTAATCCCAGCACTTTAGGAGGTCAAGGGGAAAGGATTGTTTGAGCCCAGGAATTTCGAGACCAGCCTGGACAACATGGCAAGACCCTGACTCTACAAAAAAAAAAGCCAGGCATGGTAGTAGCACATGCCTGTAGTACCAGCTACTCTTGGGGTTGAGGTAGGAGGATCACTTGAGCCTGAGAGGTTGAGGCTGCAGTGAACCCTGTTGGCACCACTGCACTCCAGCCTGGGCGACAGAGTAAGAAGCTGTCTCAAAAAAAAAAAAAAGTGCATTTTTCATTTCTAGAGACATTTTACCTGGTCATGGCTGCCCAGGTAAAGACCACCTTTACCAAGCTCCCTTGCAGCTAGGTGTGGCCGTATGACTAGATTAGATTCTGGCTAGCAGGATTGTGAGCAAAAGTAACTTGTGCAGCTTCCAGGAGCATCTTTGAAAGAAGAGGATCAGTCCTTTCCCATTTTTTTTTCTGCTTCCCCCTGGCAGAGGTCATTTGATGGTATGAGCTAGAGTAGCCATATTGGTTCCAAAGATAGAAACTGGCTCTTCAGGATGACAGCGCAACAAGGTAAAAGGACCCTGAGTCCTCAACACTGCAGAGCTGCTATATCAGGCCCACGCTGCGTCTTCTTGCATACTTACATGAGAGAAAAATAAATTTCCATCTTGTTTAAGCCACACTTATATTATTTGAGTCTTTTTACAGCCTTTGTCTCTTTTTCTACCTGTATGAAAATATAGTAGAATAAAAAAAGTCGAATTGCAGGGTTGAAGGTTGTGGTCATTTAAAACTTTGATACTACTGCTTAATTTATCTTTAAGCAATTATCATCATCATCTCATGAAACATTCCCCATCATGTCTGTGTTCTTTTATCATGCAAACATTTACATTTAACATATTTAAGCCCTAAGTCTGTTAAGGATGCACAAAAATTCATGTTACCAATGAAAAATGCTAGCATGTGAAGTAAGAGTTTGGTTCCAAATGTCAATATCAGTGACATTCTGTATCCATGGAAACCAATTCTTAGAGTATGTGTCTATAAAAGGGAAGGGAAAATGGGGAAGTGATGAAGGGTACTGCTTATGCCTCACTGAACAGTACATAGGGAGTGCACAAACATATGTTTCCAAATTATCATGCACATGGAAACTACCCAGGCAGCCCTACCCATCCCTGTCCATGCATGCATTCATCCAGCCATCAGTTCATGCAGCAGGTATTGTTGGACTACTATGTGCCAGCCACTGAGATCGCAGCATTGGGCAGGTCAGACACGTTCTTTGCTCCCATGAGCAATATCTATATATATTCACACAAAATTATATATATATAATTATATATATATGATTATATATATATTATAATATATATTATATATATAATATATATAATTATATATATAATTTAGGGCATTGGACAGATGTTAATAATTATATAAATAATAACTGGAATATACAAGGGAGACATCCAGGATGCTATGAGTGGGAAGTGGAGCTTGGGGAGGGGTGTATTACTTTCCTGTTGCTGCTGTAAAAATTACCGAAAGTAGGTTAAAAAGACACAAATATATTATCTTACAGTTCTGGAGGTCACAAGCCTTAAAAGCCAGGTGCAGCAGGGCTGTACACCTTCCAGAGGCTCTAGGGGAGAGTCTATTTCCTTGCCTTTTCTACTTTGTAGAGGCTGCCTGCATCCCTTGGCTCATGGTTCCTTCGTCCCTCTTCAAGGCCAGCAGCATGGCATCTTCAGTCTCTCCGTCTGACCTCTACATCTGTTGTCAGTCTCCTCACTGACTCTGACCCTCCTGCCTCCCTCTCTTGAAGTCACTTGTAATTACACTGGGTCTCCTGGATAATCCAGGATAATCTCCCCATCTCTAGGTTCTTAATTATTTAATCATATGTGCAAAGTGCCTTTTGCCACATAAGGTAACATCATCATGGGTTCTAGGGATTAGGGCCTGGACAACTTTGGGAGGGGCAGTATTCTCTCTGTCACAGAGGCTGACTTAACTTAGGGGTGCCAGTGTAGAATACTCCTGGGAGCTGATCTTTAAGCTGGCTTTGCAGGATGCTGGGACACAGGCGTCTGAAGAAGCAGGGAAGGAGGAGTACTCAGATGGTAAGCAGGGGCATTTGAGGTACCAAAGAACAGGAGGGCCATTGGGACAGGGGATGGGGGCAGGAGATGAGGTTGGAGACAGCAGTGAAGGTCACTGGAGGATTTTAAGCAGAGTCATATTTTACAAGAGCACTTTTTGCAGCGTTGATGGCGGGGTTAGAGGTAGGTAAGATGGGCGGTAGAGGCCATTCAGCATGTGGTTGTAATTCAGATGAGAGATCTGGTAGTCTGACCTAGCTGGTGGCAGTAGAGTAAAAGAGAAGCACATGGGATCGAGAGATTTAATGAGGGTGAGGCAATAGGACAGTGATGGATGGGCGAAGAGTGCAGAGGACGATGTCGGCATGACCGTAGGTTTCTGGCATGAGCCAAGAAGAGGAGGATATTGTCCTTTTCTAAGCAGGGAAACACCAGATAAGTGAAAAATCTAGTTTTAGGTAAATTGATTTTGAGATCCTGTGAGACAAAGAAGTGGACTTGCCAGTACTCATTCAGCCTGGAGCTCACAAGTGAGGTTTTCGGGCTGCTGAGAAAGAGTTGGAAATGGTTGGCACATAGCAGCTGATTAAAGCCATGTGAGTGGTTCCTGCCTGGGCCCAGGAGAGGGTGGAGGGCCCCAGACAGCCCCTGGAAAAAGTCAGCCACCTAAAAGTGCCATGGAGTTTGCCACATTTGAAACTCAACAGTGATGAAGTGAGGGTAGAGCCCAGAAGGGGCTTTTTGAGGAGTGATTTGGAGATGAGGAAGTAGAGACAAGTCTTAAGATTTTATTAGGAGGCTGGGTGCGGTGGCTCATACCTGTTATCCCAGCACTTTGGGAGGCCAAAGTAGGCAGATCGCTTGGGCCCAGGAGTTTGAGACCAGCCTGGGCAACATGGCAAAACTGTCTCTACAGAAAATACAAAAATTATCTGGGTGTGGGGGTATGCACCTGTAGCCCCAGCTACTTGAAAGGCTGAGGTGGGAGGATCGCTTCAGCCTGGGAGTTCAAGGCTGCAGTGAGCCGAGATCACACCAGTGCATTGCAGTCTGGACAATAGAGTGAGACCCTGTCTCGTAAAAAAGAAAAAAATGATTTTATTATGGAACGCCTGAGACATTTTGTATTAATTTACTATTACTGCTGTAACAAATTACCATTAACTTAGTGTCTTTTTTTTTTTTTTTGAGATAGAGTCTTGTTCTGTTGCCCAGGCTGGAGTGCAGTGGCACCATCTCGGCTCACTGCAACCTCTGCCTCCCAGGTTCAAGTAATTCTCCTGCCTCAGCCTCCTGAGTAGCTGGGACTACAGGTGCCTGCTGCCACGCCCGGCTAATTTTTGTATTTTCACTAGAGATGGGGTTTCACCATATTGGCCAGGCTGATCTTGAACTGCTGACCTTGTGATCCGCCCGCCTTGGACTCCAGAGTGCTAGGATTACGGGCGTGAGCCACCACGCCTGGCCAACTTAGTGTCTTAAACAATATACATTTTTGATCTTACAGTTCTAGAGGTCAGAAGTCTGAAATGGGTCTCACCGGGCTAAAATCAAGGTGGTGCCAGACTGTGCTCTTCCGGGAGACTGAAAGGAGACCCATTTTCTTGGCTTTCCTGTTTTCCAAAGGCTGCCTGCCTTGCTGGTCTCTGGCCTCTTCCTCCATCTTCAAAGCCAGTGAGGGCGAGCTGAGACCTCACACATTGCCTCACTCTGATCTCTTCTGCTTTTGTCTCTCACTTGGAAGGACCCTTATGATTGATCCCATTGGGCCTACCTGGAGAATACGTAGGTCTCCCTATTGTAAGGTCACTGGGTTAGCAAATTAATTCCATCTACAGCCTGAATTTCCTTTTGCCATGTCAGGTCATGTATTCTCTAGTTATGGAGGTTAAGGGGGCTACTATTTTGCCTATATACATATATGTGAAAAATAAACAGAAAGCACAGTGAGCCCCCACACACCCATCACTCAACTTCAACAACATAGCTTTATCCCCTGAACCCCCACTTCTCCCCAACCTCACCACCAGATTGTTTGAGACCCATCTCAGAAATCATCTGATTCATCTATAAATGTTTCAGAATAAACAGTTGTTTAAGAAAGTTTAGCTCTGAGGAGGAAGTGAGGAGGAGCTGATAACTGGAGGTGATGTTTGGGGCAGTGTGGGTGTGTATATTTTTGATATGGGAGCTGGAGCATGTTTAAATGCTGATGGGAAGGATCTGATCATTTTCTTGCTCTCTGTCATTAGCAAGAAAGAGGCATGTAGGAAGTTGGGGGAGTCCCTGTCTAACAGTTAATGTTTTGTTTTGCTTTTTTCTGTTGAGTGGAAGGCCAGTGAGAAAGGTCAAGGGGATGGCAAAGTTTTGAGGAACTTGGGGACCGTTGGAAATGAGCACTGTGGAGTGGAAAGTGAATGCACTGGAGAAACCCTGGAATGTGGGACCTGTTGTGGGCCACTTGAAATGGGGGCATTCCAATGAATCTAGTCAGCTTGGTTGTTTGACTTTTTTCCCTCTAGCATTGCACATTTGTCTGGGTGTATGTTCAGAGAGGAAAATGTTTGGTTTACACTGGCTTGGCTTTCTTACCAGATGTATGGCCAAAGGGCAGGGTGAGGGCTATTTAGAAGAGCAGCTGGATTCCTTATCCACAGACTCAAAGCTGAATGAGAAAGTAGAGGACTAGAGGTTCTGGAGAGATGTAGGTGTGGCTAGGACTGTGGGCTTAAAAGAAGCCAGTGGTAACATTGCCTGGAGGGTATAAGGAGGCAAAAAAAAAAAAAAAAAAAAAAAAAAAGAAGAAGTAGAAGCAGCCAGCTGACAGCTGAGTTTGGGTAGATTGTGGGCAGCTGCATTTGAGGATTTCAGGGTGATGACCAGATCCAGGGTGTCTATGGGAGGGGTAGCTGAAGTGGAATGGAATTTTAAAAAGTGGAGTGAAATAAGACAATTGAAAAATAGGACATCAAGTTGCTGCGAGAGCATGTGTGGGATGGTTCATCCATCCACATGGGTGTTGAAATCACCTGGGATGGTAAGAGTTGTAGTATAAGTGTAGGTCTTCCACGAGCTTGGGTCAGCCAAGAAGAGGGGCAAGGAGGGAGCTTCACAGTAGTGGAAGTTATAGACCTCAGAAAGGGAGATGTTTTGACTGGGCACGGTGGCTCACACCTGTAATTCTAGCACTTTGGGAGGCCGAGGCAGGTGGATCACTTGAGGTCAGGAGTTTGAGACCAGCCTGGCCAGCATGGTGAAACCCCATCTCTAGTAAAAATACAAAAATTAGCTGGGCATGGTGGCGGGTGCCTGTAATCCCAGCTACTCAGGAGGCTGAGGCAGGAGAATTTTTTTTGTTTGTTTGTTTTTTGTTTTTTGAGACGAAGTCTTGCTCTTGTCGCCCAGGCCGGAGTGCAATGGCACGATCTCGGCTCACTGCAACCTCCGCCTCCTGGGTTCAAGTGATTCTCCTGCCTCAGCCTCCCGAGTAGCTGGGATTATAGGTGCCCACCACCACACCTGGTCAATTTTTGCATTTTTAGTAGAGACAGGGTTTCATCATGTTGGCCAGGCTGGTCTCAAACTCCTGATCTCAGGCAGTCTGCCCACCTTGGCATCCCAAAGCTCTGGGATTACAGGCGTGAGCCACTGCGCCCGCCCCAGGAGAATTGTTTGAACCCGGGGGGTGGAGGTTGCAGTGAGCTAAGGTCAAGCCAGTGCACTTCAGCCTGGGGACAGAGCAAGACTGCGTCTCAAAAGAAAAAAAGAGAAAAAAAAAGAAAGGGAAGTGTTTTTACAAGAGGGTGAGGGTATCATGGTCTAGAAGCAGCGCCAAGGATCAGGGCCCAGCAAACTTCTCCTCATGACCCTTCCAGACCCAAGCAAGCTCAACCTGAGGGGTGGTGAGGAAGTGCTGACCTCAGAGTAGAGCAAGGTTTCACTGAAGGCACAGAGAGCTCACTTTGATTTTTCGCTGTGCTGTGCTGTGCTGTGCTGTGCTGTGCTGTGGTACACCCAGCTTCCTGCCTGAGTGGGCCAGGCCTCTGTCTCCAGCGTATTTCTCTTGAACACTGGCCCCTGGGTTGCCATCCTTTATATGAGTCATGACCTCCACCTCCAGGTTGCCGCCTCCCAAAATGGGAAAATATTAAGATAGGTAGAAAAAGCAAACCGAACCTAAGAATTTCCAAATAGCAAAAATCATGGATTAACTTGAATATGTTCCTACCTCATAAAGAAAGATTTAATGGTATCTGTCTCCATGTGCTATACTTTTATATCTGATATTCCTCCTGGGCTCTAAGCCATATATCCTAATTTTGCTTGAAAAATGGCTATGGGGGTATATTTAATATGCATTATTTACATTGATTTATGCTTGAGATATAACTTTATTGAAAATTTTTAGTGATTTTTGTCTATACCGTAAAGTCCTACCGTAATTTGATGTGTTATTTCAAAAATTCAGCCTTGTATATAGTGTCACATTATTGTGAAGGCAGTGACTAATGAAAAAACATGGAAACTATCCTAGACACAAATGATCCTTGAACTCTAAGTCTCAGATGACAGGTAAAGGGAGTTATTAGTTTGGTGGAACAATATTAAGGACCTAGGAAACAAGTGGAATTTGAAGGATGTTATGATGAGGGGAGGCTGTGTGCCATTTCTGCTGTAGTTCTGTGGTCTGAGGAGGGTCATTTTACATTTCGTGTTTACTTAGGGACAAATGGCCATTTTGACTGGTTCTCACTTATGTTTTGGTCATTTCTTTCTGTGACAGGAGATGCCAGTTGTGAGTCCAGAATAAATAGTAACAGCAGATCAATTTTTAAAGATGAAACTTCCTTCCTTCCTTCCTTCTTTCGTTTTCTTTTTCCTTTCCTTTTTCCTTTCCTTTTTCCTTTCCCCTTTCTTTTCCTTTCCTTTCCTTCTTTTCTTTTCTTTATTCTTTTTTGAGGCAGGGTATCACTCTGTTGCCCAGGCTGGAATGCAATGGTGCCATCACAGCTCACTGTAGCCTCTACCTCCCCAGGCTCAGATGATCCTTCCACCTCAGCCTCTTGAGGAGCTGAAACTACAGGTTTGTGCCACCACGTCCCGCTAAATTTTGTATCTTTTGCAGAGACAGGGTTTCACCATGTTGCCCAGGCTGGTCTCGAACCACTGGGGCTCAAGGGATCCGCCCACCTTGGCCTCCCAAAGTGCTGGAATTACAGGTGTGGGCCACCATGTCCAGCCAAAACTTTTTTCTTATTCATTTAAAAATACCTGTCTCTCAAGTCTTGAGTTTCTGTGAGCTGTTAGTCTTCCATGATGGCCTGCGAAGGTAGACAGAGCCTTCTCTAGAATGATGATAGAGTCCATGGTACAAATGGAGTCTTATTTTTACCTGCTTCCCAAACTACTTACCATATTGTACTGAACTTGGGTCATTTTTCCTAATCCTAGAAGACTCATTCAGGTCTTATGGAGTGATGATAATCATTTGCCAGTAACTGACCCTTAATGGGACTCAACAAAAGGTTTAATATTAGAATTGCTCTGTACAGCATTTGCTTATGATTGTGGACTCTCAAGTCTGCCTCTTGGGTTCAAGTCCTAGCTCTACCACTTACAATGGACCTTAGGTGGATTCTTAAATGCTTCTGAGTCTTAAGTTCCTTGTCCGTGCAATGGGGATGGTAATAGTACTTACCTCACAGGATTGTTGTGAGCATAAATAGCACAGTCCGTGGCACATAGAAAGTGTACCCAGTAGCTGTTATCATGTCGGATTGTCATGTGGCTTACCAATTTGATGCATTTGGGAAAGGTTAGGTTTTAACTTGTATTTCTTCACTATTTACAATATTCTTTGGACATTTGCCTTCTCAGTAAGGCCTTCCCTGACCACTCTATTTAAAGGTGCAGGCTGGGCATCGTGGCTCACACCTATAATCTCAGCACTTTGGGAGGATGAGGTGGGAGGATTGCTTGAAGCCAAGAGTTTGAGACCAGTCTGGACAACATAATGAGACCGTGTCTCTACCAAAAATAAAAAAAATTAGCTGGTCATGGTGGTGTGCACATGTAGTCCCAGCTACTTGGGAGGCTGAGGTAGGAGGATCACTTGAGCCCAGGAATTTGAGGTTATAGTAAGCCATAATCCACTGCACTGCAGCCTGGGTGATAGAGTAACAACCTGTCTCAAAAAATGAAATAAAAAAATAAAGGTGCTGCTCTCCACCCTCTACAGCCTGCATGCCTCTCCCCCATCCTTACTTCTTGTCTTCCCCATCCCCATTTCCTACTTTATTTTTCTCCATTGCAGTATTTTCCTTCCTTCCTTCCTTCCTTCCTTCCTTCCTTCCTTCCTTCCTTCCTTCCTTCCTTCCTTCCTTCCTCCCTCCCTCCCTCCCTCCCTCCCTCCCTCCCTCCCTCCATCTCCCTTCCCCTTCCCATTCCCCTTCTCCTTTCCTTCCAATGGAGTCTCATTCTGTACCCAGGCTGGAGTGCAGTGGCACAATCTTGGCTCACTGCAACCTCCAGCCTTTGGGTTCAAGCAGTTCTTATGTCTCAGCCTCCTGAGTAGCTGGGATTACAGATGCCTGCCACCACACCTGGCTAATTTTTGTATTTTTACTAGAGATGCGATTTTACCATGTTGACTGGGCTGGTTTCGAACTCCTGACCTCAAGTGATCCGTTCGCCTCGGCCTCCCAAAGTGCTAGGATTTGACAGGCATGAGACACTGCACCTAGCCCCTGCACTATTATTTTTAAATAAACTCTCCAACACACTTTTCCTTTCAGTCTGTCTTCATCTGCTAAAGTGCGAACTCCATGAGAGTAGGCATCATGCGTTTAGTTCACTGTTCTGTTATCCATGCCCAGACCTAGAGAACAGTGTCTGGCTTAGTGGGTGCTCAGTAAATCTTTATTAAAATGAAGACATTGACTTTAATAGTGGTAATATGATTCTGTATGCCATCAAATATTACAAAAGCTGCTGTGGCTGTTTGAAATGCCCATGTTCCTTATTCAGAAGTTCTTGGCGATTGTTTGTTCATTTGCCTATCTTAAACTTTCTTTTCTAATTGGAAGAAAATTGAAGTCAAGTAGAGTAGGTTTGAGGGGATGAATAAGTTCAATGAGGAGAAGAATAAGGCTGACATTATTAACTGCTCTTCTGCTTTACTTCTGACACATTTTCCTTCAGTGCAAACATCACCAAATACCATATTGACCGGGGGAGATGCTTGTCTCAATAGTAGACTCTTCTAAGTATGATTTTACTTTTCATCTATTTTACATGCAACAGAACTTTTGCTATTTTTCTCTTTTAGGGCACCAATGCCTCTGCTCTGGAAAAAGACATTGGTCCAGAGCAGTTTCCAATCAATGAACACTATTTCGGATTGGTCAATGTAAGTATGTAAAATGTTTTATTTTCATCAAATGTTTTAGGGTATATGAAGCAACTCTACTCTAAGTGCATTTTTATCACTGCCAATTTTTAAATGATTGGTCATGCTCCTTAGTAGAATGCCAATGTTGGGGAGGAGGCAACTTAACCTATTTTTGAAAGTATGAGTTGTCCCAGCAAAAAACATTTAATTATTGCATTTTGGGTCAAATTTACATTTCCCCCCCATGCTTTAAGGAATTTCCTTTGCATACATAACTTTCATAATAACTTCATTAGTCTTTGTAGCCAAATCTGCTTTTTTTTTGTTTTGTTTTGAGACAGAGTCTTGCTCTGTCACCCAGGTTGGAGTGCAGTGGCGCAATCTCAGCTCACTGCAACCTCCACCTCCTACCTCAGCCTCCCGAGTAGCTGGGATTACAGGCGTGCGCTACCATGCCCGGCTGATTTTTTAGTAGAGACGGGGTTTTGCCATGTTGGCCAGGCTGGTCTCGAGCTCCGGACCTCAGGTGATCCACCCGCTTTGGCCTCCCAAAGTGCGGGGATTACAGGCGTGAGCCACCGCACCAGGCCCCAAATCTGCTCTTATATGTTCTCCCTGTGTCCTCTGGATGAACTGTTCAGCCAGTCTTTCTTTAAGTTTACATCAGTACAACCAGCGTTTTAAAAACGTTACCAGCACATTGCCAGTGTCTTTCTTTAACAGTGTAAGTTGGTGGTGTACCTGAAGCAGGACAGGTTGGGAGGGAAAACTGGGACCATTTTATCTCAGAATTCCTGGCCTCATTTTTTTTTGTGCTCAGCAGTAACCTCCTTTGTAGAAGGCTGGACCCAGCAGCTCTGCTTCCTTGGTAGGTTGATGATAATGGAGTAGTAACACGGTAGAGGTCGTGTGCCTCCATCCTCATGAGCTTTCTTCCTCACTTGATCCTTTTTCTCTGTGATATAGGTGTTAAGTGACATCAAATACTAACTCATAAACAATTGGTTTTCTGAATAATTATGCTGAACATAGTCTGTCAGTGCCCAGGTGTGGTAAGTAGTAATTTCCACTGGGAAAGCTGGAAATATTCTCTGCAAGTAAATGCTGCCCATGACATAATAGGAAGAACATTGGCTTTAATGTAATACAGACTTCGGTTTGAATTCTGCCTGTGCTACTCCCTAGCTTGTGTGATCTTGGGCAATTACTTACTTTTTCTGAGCCTCCATTTCCCCATCTGTAAAATGGGGGTCATAATGGCTTCTACCCTTTGGGTGATAATGAAGGGTAAATGAGAGCACCTATTTAAAACCCTGACATGAAGCTGAGACATACTGTGGACGCTCGGTAAATGTTAGTTCCTTTCCCTTCCCAGGAGTTATCCACTGAATTGGGGCCAAGTGTTACTGAAGGGTGTCTGGGGAAAGGTGAGATACTGAGTAGAAGAGAAAAGAATGGAAGGAGGAAAGCTAAGTCCTGGAATATAGGGCATTGTGTTGGTGAAATGCTGACTTAAAATTTTAAAACAAACCTTTTAGCCATTGTGCACAAGCCTCTGCTTAGCCCTGTGAAGTAAGTTATTCAAGGCATGGGAATTCTGCCCTGGCTAAGAAAAATAACAAATGCAGATTGTGGAGAGGGAAAAAGAAAAAAAAAGAAAGAAAGAAAGAAAGAATTAAGGCCATTTCCTAGTTTGTGTAAGGATTGTGGGATCTGTGTTTATTAATAGCTTCATTTATGTTCCCTTTGAATGGTAATTTATGAAAGTTCCAGCGTCTCTGTACAAAGAGGTTTGTCTCCTGTTACATAATTGTGTCAAAGTAGATTAAAATATAAAAATAGGAAGCCTTCTATCTTAGCATACGTAGAAATGTCATGTTAAGTATGGCAGAGCATCTGTCTCGCTCTTGGCTAAACGACACACAAGCCAACAACCAGTTTTGAGAAGGTGTTCATGTTCTATTTCAATCCTACATAGCATTTTGTAATCTGTTATTAATCTTGTTAGTTATTTCCTTAGAATTTTTTTCTTTAAATTTTATTGTGCACAAAAAATTCTAAAGTGATAGTCTCAGCTGTGTTCTTCTACAGAGGTGGTCTTATAGTCAGTTGAAAATCAGTGAGATGTTTTCCCTCTTTAATAATAATCTCAGTATCCATGCTTTGTGAGAGGTATAAAATGTTACTGGGTGGGCCCTAATGTGATTGCAGGCTAGGAACTTGGGTAGTATGGTATTGGCACAATTGCTGCCTTGGCAGAGGCAAGATCAAGGGCCATTTAGAAGTCCAGAGGGTGGGAAGCTGGGAGAGTGACATGAGGCAGCATATTTTTGCCTGTGTTGCTTGGGGTTAAGTGAGGAAATGTGGTCTGAGCCAGTGGGCAGGAGCCCTGGAATATTGAAAAACGAAAACCAGCCCCCGTTCAGTTTAGGCTGTTTCACCCGAGCAAGTGGTTCCTAATTACTGGATTTCTTTTTTATTCAGATTTTTATTTTCCCTGTCGTAGGAGTTTTGATGTATTGCAATGTGCATCTTTTATTTAGCCAGCTGCTTTCCTGAGTCTCTGCATTATGTAGATTTTTTTCTCTTCTCTCTCTCTTTTTTTTAAGCACCAGCAGGCCTCATTAGACTCTTTATTGAGGCAGAGTGCTTGTTATCATTCTCGAGACTTTGATGGGCTAGAGAAGCACCAGAATGATGTGCATTTTTCTTCATTTCTCTGTGGATCAGATGGTCACTGGTATTTACAGTAGTTAACTAGTTTTCTGATATGGTGAACTAGACTCCAATACAGGGACATCCAGGCCAGTTCATGGAGTGGGGACCTTCTCACCCTCACTACTTATTCCAGAGGTGGCTCATCCCCAGGCAATGACTTGAACCATCCCTGTTGTCCCTTGGCAGTTTGGAAACACATGCTACTGTAACTCCGTGCTTCAGGCGTTGTACTTCTGCCGTCCATTCCGGGAGAATGTGTTGGCATACAAGGCCCAGCAAAAGAAGAAGGAAAACTTGCTGACGTGCCTGGCGGACCTTTTCCACAGCATTGCCACGCAGAAGAAGAAGGTTGGCGTCATCCCACCAAAGAAGTTCATTTCAAGGCTGAGAAAAGAGAATGGTGAGTAGTAAGCAGTATAATGTGTTTAAGCCTCTGAAATAAGGAGAATTGATGGTTCTCTATCTCCTCAAAAGGAAGAGCTGAGATTTTTCGAAAAGGGAAAATAAGCATGGTTAACTACTCGGTGTCATTTTTTAAGAAACAACATTTCTTCTCTGCCCAGTAAACATAAAACAAAACTGGGTTAGAAACATGCTTAAAAATGCACGTTTATTATTCCAATTTAGAATGACCTTTTTATTTTCTCCATTCTGGGCAGTATCATTGTAAGAGAGAAAAGTGTCCAAGGCAGCCTTCTGAGTGGGATACTCATTGGCCTAAATTGGTTGATGCAATAATTGAATAAAATAGTACTGTCTTATACACTTGTCATAGGTTACTAAAATAAGTGCCTATTATCTAATCAGAGCCTCTACTGTTTTAAATATACCTCTGATTTTCATTTGCCTAAGGTAATTGAAGGATATCAAATTGATTGCTTTATATGATGTTTAGAAGTCCTGATTTTTCTATCTTCTTCTTTTGGGGAGTAGGTAGTAGAAACTAGGTGCGTATTCCAGAAGTTTTGTATTGGCAGTTTTTATGACTATAAAGATATTTGTTATGGCAATTACTATTTATCTTAGATTCAGCCTTCCTTCATCAGATGTGCATGGTTAATCAGGTATTTGTTTTATAAAATCTCTTTTAATTTGATTGCTATGTTTTGAAGTTACAGTTTATACATACCAGAATAAAACTAATTTGAGTGGAGAAGGAAACAGAGCACTCTGTCAAGTTGTGAACGTGAGTAATAATGAAGGTTCACAGCTGCATTCATCTTTTGATTGTTTGTCCTTATGGCGGGGAGCAGCAGGAGGCTTCTGGAATCATTTGTATTTGGTTTCAGAACACTATCAGATAGATGCATGCTCACACATATCCCTCATCTCCCTTCTGTGTTTCATCTAGGCTGCTTCCAGGCTGGTCCAGGGTTTGATATGATCTTTGGGAAGACACCCTAGTTGTTCTGAATAAATTACCCAATGAATACTTAATTGATCATTGGTAGTTACATCATATTAAAAATTCATATTTTATCAGGGAACTTATCTAGTAACTTCTGTTCTTTTGTAGAACAAATAGAACTTTTGGTAGTTTTATATAAATGTGATGACTTTAGGGAGATACGGGAAATTTTGTTTTTGGTACGTGGTGGAAAATGGAAATGAATTAAAAAAATTCTTTGGAAACTTACTCATTGAAGCTGCTTGGTAGAGATGAGTATGTTTATATTCCATACCTGTTCACCCTTTCAGTATAAAAATTGAAGTATGGGCTCTGGGCAAGGTGGCTCACGCCTGTAATCCCCGCACTTTGGGAGGCCGAGGTGGGCAGATCATGAGGTCAAGAGATCGAGAACATCCTGGTCAACATGGTGAACCTGGTCTCTGCTAAAAATACAAAAATTAGCTGGGCATGGTGGCACGCACCTGTAGCCCCAGCTACTCAGGAGGCTGAGGCAGTAGGATCTCTTGAACCTGGGAGGCAGAGGTTTCAGTGAACTGAGATCGTACCACTACACTCCAGTCTGGCGACAGAGCAAGACTCCGTCTCTTATAAAAAAAAAAAAAAAAAAAAAAAATTAAGTATGGCATGTAACACTAACTACATCCATTTGCTTTTCAAGAACCAGAGACTGAAATAACCACCTTCTGCTTTCCAGATCTCTTTGATAACTACATGCAGCAGGATGCTCATGAATTTTTAAATTATTTGCTGAACACTATTGCGGACATCCTGCAGGAGGAGAAGAAACAGGAAAAACAAAATGGAAAATTAAAAAATGGCAACATGAACGAACCTGCAGAAAATAATAAACCAGAACTCACCTGGGTCCATGAGATTTTTCAGGGAACGCTTACCAATGAAACTCGATGCTTGAACTGTGAAACTGTAAGTACTAGGGGAGCTCTCATGTAACTCGCGTGTTCATATTTATGTAGGCTATGTTGCATGTGATTGCAATGTGGTATTACAGCATTTAGCAATTATCTGCAGTGTATGTAAATGATCCTATTTTTGCATATGAAACTCAAGTGCAAACTTTTGGAAGCACATATCCATCCAGGATGTCTCAGCAGGCCAAAGCTGAGTAATGAAGAAAAATCTCCTCAAATGCTGAATTGCTTTACACCATGGGCAAATTTTGGGGTCTACAGATTTAACCTATTGAATTGGATGTCAACCAGTTACCTTACAAAGATTTTGGTCATTGGGAGGTCATGTGTAATGTGGAACAGGACCATCACCCCAATTTAGAGGCAATCAGCTGTGGTATGTTGAACTTGGAGTCAGAAGACAGGCTAGACTCCTGTTTTTATAGCAGTTAACTGCGTATTTGGGGCGAGTTACTTACAGCACTGTTTTGAGGGTTGGATGAGCTTATGTGTTTGGATGGGTCTGACACATGGTAGGTACTTAATGTTAATTGAATTTGAAGATATGTTCTCCAGAGCATGATTCAGGATGTCATATTTGCTTGGCATGTTTAACTTCAACTCTGTGGGTGGCCTCATATTTTGCTGCTTAAGAGCTGAGCTCTGGAGCCAGGCTGCCCAAGTTTGTATGATGGCTTTTCTGCTTAATAACTAGCGGACCCTGTGCAAATTATTAATCTTCTCTGTCCTCAGTTTCCTCATCTATAAAATGGGGATGATGAGAATGCCCATCTTGGAGGGTTGGTGGGAGGATTAAATGAGTTGACACCTAGAGCCATGCTTGGCACATGGCAAGTGGGCAATAAATGTCAGCTATAATTTTTTATTCTAGCTACTACTGACAGCATAGAAAGTCTATAGGTTCATTAGGGATCTCAGAGTTTCTTGACATTGTATGAAAAATTCTATAAGATTGTGCATTTTTCTGGAAAGAGAGTTAGTAGCTTTTGTCAGATTCTGCAAAGAGCCTGTGTCTTAGTCTGGTCTGCCTACAACGCAATCCTTCATGGATTTCTTAAACAACAGAAAATCATTTCTCACAGTTCCGGAGGCTGGAAGTCCCAGATGAAGGTGCTAGCAGGGTCAGGTTCTTGGTGAGGACCTTCTTTCTGCCTTGCAGACAGCTGCCTTCTGGCTGTGTCCTCACTTGGTGGAGATAGAGAAAGCAAGCTCTCTCGGGTCTCCTTTTATAAGGGTACAAATCTTATCATGAGGGCTCCACCCTCATGACCTGTTTGCCTCCCAGAGGCCCATCTCCAAATACCATCCCATTAGAGATGAGGGTTTCAACGGACGAATTTTGGGAGGACACAGACATTCAGTCCATTGTGAGCTGTAACCCAGAAATGTTTAAGAAATGTAGATTTACACATCAACATCTATGTTGGGAGAAGCTTTTTGGGTTTTGGCAGTCTTTCTTCCATCCTTTTAAACAATTTTTGAGTCAAGCATTCTGTTTTACCCGTTGTAGAAGCAATTAGAAAACATAGCTAAACAAGAAGAGACTAAAAGTTACCAGTCATCTTCCCACCTAGAGATGATGAATTTGTAACATTCTAAAAATTAGCCCAGAGATAACCACTTGAACATTTAAAAATATATCCTGCCAAAACATTTTCTGCACATAAATATGCCAATAAGTATCCAGAGATCTTCCCTCCCTGCCACCATCTCTGTCTCTCTCTCTTCTTCCCTCCCTCCCATTTTCCCTCTCTTCCTTTCTACTTTATATTCCAGTAAAGTTCAAATGAATACAAAAGTAGAGGCAGTAGTGTGGTGTTTCCCATGTGTGTATCATTCAGGATCAGTGATTGTTAACACTTTGGCCAATCCTGATCCTCACCTGCAACCTTCCCCCGCCCACCCTTTTTTCCTTGCAATTTGTTTTTTGAAGAAATCAGGGTGTTTGTCCTATAGCATTTCCCACATTCTGGACACATCCTTGTGGTGTACTTTAACATGTATGGTAAAATGGCAGTATGTTTCTACCACCCTACTCTTTGTTTTTATTTTTATTTTATTAAAAAAATTTTTTTGAGACAGTCTCGCTCTGTCGCCCAGGCTGGAGTACAGTGGCTTGATCTCAGCTCACTCCAACCTCTGCCTCCCGGGTTCAAGTGATTCTCCTACCTAAGCCTCCTGAGTAGCTGGGATTACAGGTGCCCGCCACCATGCCCGGCTAACTCTTGTATTTTTAGTAGAGACGGGATTTCACCATGTTGGCCAGGCTGGTTTTGAACTCCTGACCTCAGGTAATCCCCTGCCTTGGCCTCCCAAAGTGCTGGGATTACAGGCGTGAGCCACCGCACCTGGCCCCTACCCTTTGTTTTTATTTAATTGATCTATTTTATATTCATTTTTCTCTCTTCTTTTGGGTCAATGAAATATTTTTCATTTTTTGGCATTTAATATATTACATTTCCAAATTCATTTAGAGGTTACTCTGGCGATTACAACATGCATCCTTGACCTCTTTCATTTTTTTTCCCACTTTTCCAACAATGTTAGAGCCTTTAATATACTTTATCTCCCTCTCTGTCTTTTGTATTACCATTTTGTGATGAATTCATGAATTTTAATATATTTCGTGTGTTTTAATCCATTATAGTTTTTTATTCCTTTTGATAGCTTATTTTCAGAATAATTTTGTATACTTTTAAACATCAAAACTAGGGCTATATTGTAAATATGACAATTGACAGATTTTCAATATTTGTCATTTAATAAGGGTGTACTCCTTCACGCCATCCTTACCTCACCTCTTACATCTATTCTGTTGCCACTCCCTGTCTGCTGTATCTCCCTTAATATACTTTTCTTCCTCCCTGCTACCATCCTGGCTCAGGCACCCGTCAACTCTTGGCTGGCAGTCTCAACTAAACTACTGTAGTAACTCCTACTGGATTCTCTGTTTTTTCCTCTGGCCTTCCTCCATGTTACTCTCCTACCTAAAGTATAGTAGTGGCCTGCAGTCTCACTGAAAATACCACTGCCTACAAATTCTTACATAATCTGGCTCTGTCTGTCTCTACAGGGTCATCTTTGCTATTCTGTTTCTTACTGTAGCTTTAGTGTAGCTTCTCAAGCGTTTTAAACCCCTTCCTGCTTCAGGTCCTTTGCACATGCCACTTTCTGTCTGGAATGCACACCACCTGCCCCTATTGCTTGACTAAAACCTCTTCAGATTTCAACTTGTGTTAAATCCCAAGAGAGGCCTTCTCTGAATTTCCAACTTAATGAAGTCACCTTGTATAATCTTACAATAGTCTACTTTTCTGTGATAGCACTTTGTTGTATTTATGTATTTATCTATATGTATTTTGTATGCAGCATCTAAACTGTAAGATTGATGAGGACAGGGATAGTGCCAGTTTTGTTTCTCTCTCTGGTGCCCAAGGAGTAGTTGACATATAATAATTACTCAATAAATAGTTGAGTGAATAAATAAATGAAAATGTCATGTTTCTTGAAGAAGAAAACTATATGTTATGGGAAAATATTTTGATTTATTTCATGAGCTAGAATTGAGAAATGATTCATAGTAAAGCCTGGTCTAGACTGGTAAGTATTGAAGTTATTTTTTAAATTAGGAAATACATCATGTTTATAAAGAAGTGTATGTGTGTATAGTGTATGTTTATATATAGGCTACGTATACATTTTAAAGCATAGTTAAAAAAATCCATAGGCATATACACCTATACAAAAATGGAACATTAGCAATAACTTTGAAACCCTCCGTGTACTTCTTTGCAATTTAATTTTCCTCTCAATCTCATCCTTTGCCCAGGAAATAACCACTGTCTTCCATTTTGTGTGTCAATGCTATCTTTTCTTTGTAGTTTTACATACATATGCATGTGTATTTCTAGACATTTACTTAGTTCTGCATGTTTATGGCTTTTATATAGATGAAATCATATACATGTATTCTTCTAAACTTGCTATTATCATTAAAGATTATATGAATATTTTTGAGAATTGGCCATTTCTTTGTAGCGTGGTTCATTCATTGTTATTTTATAGTATACCATTGTAGGAATATACTGCAGTTTGTTTTTCTATTCTTCTACATGGTGTGTCTAGTTTTGGCTTGTAGACAGTGCTGCTACAAACTATCTGCTGGCCCACATGAGCAAAATTCTCTCTGGGATATCCTTTTGGGAGCAGAATTGCTGGCCATAGGGCATGTGCATCTTCAGATTTCCTAGGTAGTGCCAAATGTTTCTAAAGTGGTGGTAAGTTAGTTGCATTAGTAGAGTTTTTTTTTTTGTTTTGTTTTGTTTTGTTTTGTATGTGTGTGAAACAGAGTCTTCCTCTGTCACACAGGCTGGAGTGTAGTGGCACGGTCTTGGCTCACTGCAACCTCTGCCTCCCAGGTTCAAGCAATTCTCCTGTCTCAGCCTCTGGAGTAGCCAGGATTACAGGTGCATGCCACCACACCCAGCTAATTTTTGTATTTTTAGTAGAGATGAGGTTTTACCATGTTGGTCAGGCTGGTCTTGAACACCTGACCTCAGGTGATCTGCCCACCTCAGCCTCACAAAGTGCTGGGATTACATACATGAGCCACAGCGTGTGGCCACATTAATAGAGTTTCTAATGTTGACCCCACTTTGTATTTTTGTGAGAAACTGAATTGGGGCTTTATCTTTTATATACATGGTTGGATTGTGAGATCTAAAATTTTTAGGATTTTTTGCCACTATGTTTATTAGTGAGATTGGCTTGAACTTTTCCTTTCTCCACTGTACTTGTCTGGTTTTGCTATCAACATTCTTGTGAAATTGGTTCTCTCTTTTCTTTGGAAGAGCTTCTATAAGTTTTTATCTCTTTGAATGTTTGATAGAACTGATGACCTATTTTTGCATATCTGAAATATATAGTTCAGTTTGGCTTGTTTTTGACATTTTGATACATATCATAAATATGTATCATTTGTGTTTTGCCTTTTGCTCAGTGTCCCTTGTAAGATTCATTTGTGTTGTTGCATGATGCTTTAGTTTATTCAGTTTTATTGATATATGGTATTCTATTGCATGAATATGCCACAGTTTACTAATTCATTTTACTGTTGATGGGTATTTGGCTGTTGCCAGTTTGGGGCAATATGAACAATGCAGCTATGAACATTTTAATACATATACTGTAGTGCACATGAACCCAGTTTCTTTAGGATATGCACATCAAGTAAATGTGTTAGGTCATATTGTATGCTTTTCATTAACATCATTAGAAAGTGTCAAATTTCCAAAATGGTTATACCACTTTACACACTCAGTATATGAGTGAGTGCTTTCATTTCTCTACATCAT
This sequence comes from Macaca nemestrina, assembly GCF_043159975.1. NCBI lineage: Eukaryota > Metazoa > Chordata > Mammalia > Primates > Cercopithecidae > Macaca > Macaca nemestrina. Next base: position 115,588,228 of record NC_092127.1, on the reverse strand, counting down.
CTATCCCTGCTCTTCTCAGATATCTTCACTTTTGCTAATCTAGTGGCTTTGTACAGTATTCTTTTATTCAGTAAATATGTGGGTTTTTTTTTTTTTCCACATTTGCTATGTAAAAGCCTGAGGCACTTGAGGGTACAGTGAGAGCCCTGCCTTTCTGGAACTTCCAGCATGGACACAGTCTTTAATGACAAAATGAGTAATTAGTTAAGTAATTATAATTGCAAGATGCCGTGAAGAAGAACAGAGTACTGCATGAGTTTATGATATGGGAACCAGAACAAGGGGGCTTCAGTTCCTACATTTGTAGCCAGAGAACCTGTACCAGACTCTACAGTAACACTGTTGCTAAATCCATCTTTACTCAATGTGGATTTTCAGGAAGACTCAGAAGATGGACTCAGACACATGTGTAGTTTTTTTTTTTTCCCTTATGAAAAGGTCAGCTGATCCCAATAAATGCAAATATTGCATTGTCAAGTATTTATATTGCAAAAGCTTTTACCTAGCTTGTTATCTCCTGGAGGGTTATCACGAGTGGGAAACCTGTGCCCAAAAATGCCTTCGAAATTTTTGGATGATACTGTAGTATTTGTTATAATGGATTCCAACTGTTTATACTTGTTTTGTAGAAGTAGATGCGAGTGTGCCGGTATGTCTTTCTGGAAAATGGGGCAATCTGTAAAACCTACTTTTCTTCCTCCTGAAATGATAAGATGATTTCAGGCAAGAGTGTTTTTTCTCTGGAGTTACTTGGATAATCACCTCCATTTTCTTAGCTCCTTCAACTGGATGGGATCCTAGCAGTCATTTAATCTTTTTTTTTCTGCCAGTGCTGAGTCCCTTCTATGATATCCTAGCCAGTTGGTCAACAGCATCTGATGGACCCAGTCCAGAGGCAGGGAATCAATCTCCCAAGGCGTTGCATTCCATTTTTAGAAAGCTCTAATTGTTAGAAAGCCCTGTACTTTCTAAGAAAACACATAGCCTGCAGGCTTTTTCTGTTACTATAAAATGTTGAGTACTTGGTGTGCAAGAAGACCTAATGGGAAAGATTTCCTTTACCTGGATGAGAAACAGGGTGCCTCTTTTGAGTAACATCCTTTGCCTAGGGCAGACAGCCTTTAGATGGTGCTTCAGTCAGAATTGCCAAGACCCATGTTTGTGAAGTCTAACTGTGGGATTAAATGGCACTAGATCCTGAGCAGCAAATTAGCCCCTGGGGGTACCTTGCCATTGTCACTGCCTCAGCTGCTAGTTCCTTCAATTGTGGAAAACCTTTTTGCCAGCCTTCATGCTTTCAGAAAACAATGATTTTCTTTTTCTTTTTTTTTCCTGGGTCTCACCCTTTGTAAATGTTGCTTATGCTTGCAGTGCAAATGTCAACTGAGGGATTTGTGGAGACAAACAGTTTCATTCTGCAATAGACTTGGAGAGACTATTTTAAGGGGTAATTCATTGCTGACTTTTCTGGATAACCTTGATAAAGGCACTTCAGAATTGGGGCTTGGATATTCCACTGTAGCCTTGCATGTTCCCTTGGTTATTCTTTTGTTTGGTTCATAAGATTTGTTAGCCCAGTTGGAGCTTAATTTTGCCACTGTTTGTTTTAATTTTCCCTCTTTCCATTTAAGCTGAGCTTTTGCTCTACAAATCTCTGGTTTTCCCATGCTTCTCAGTGGCTTTAACACATTTGTATCTGCTACTGGAGCCAAAAGGTTGTTTTAAGAACTGCTTTATTAAGTACCAATTTTACAGCTCCTCATTGCTTTGTTTGCAGAGGTTCAAATTGATTAGTAGAGCTTCTGAGGCTTTTGCAGATAGGAGTAGGGCTGGGTAATGGAGGGAGGTGTGATAGTCAGTGGAGATTCTGAGTCCCAGAGATTCATTCAAATTGGCTGTAGTTGCACTTTTCCCAAGCCCACCACTGGGTACCTTTTAAAGCCAGCACAGTTTCGGCTCATGATTGAACAGCGCAGAACTGCCACCTCATCACCTTTTCTACTAAGCTCAAGAAAAGAATATGGGGATTTAGAAGCTGACTTTATTTATTTATTTAGAGTTAGGGTCTCCCTCTGTTGCTCAGGCTGGAATACAGTGGTGGTGATCAATAAGATTTTTTTTTGAGATGGAGTCTCACTCTGTCACCCAGGCTGGAGTGTAGTGACGTGATCTTGGCTCACTGCAACCTCCCCTTCCCGGGTTCAAGCACTTCTGCTGCCTCAGCCTCCCAAATAGCTGGAATTATAGGTGCCTGCCACCACGCCTGGTTAATTTTTGTATTTTTTAGTAGAGACGGGGTTTCACCATGTTGGCCAGACTGGTCTTAAACTCCCGACCTCAGGTGATCTGCCCGCCGTGGCCTCCCAAAGTGCTGGGATTACAGGCGTTTTTGTAGTCTGGGCCTCACTATGTTGCCCAGGCTGGTCTTGAACTCCTGGCCTTAAGTGATTCTCCCACCGTAGCCCTCCACAGCACTGGGATTATAGGCATGAGCTACTTCTGCGCCTGGCCTGAATATGATTTTAATTTCTTAAGAACTTAGCAAAGCTCATGATTTATATGTATACCCTATATGTAATCAATTTTATTAATTGATTTGCAGTTAATTACTTTAAAAAGAATATTAAGTGAGAGGTCTCTTATATGCTTTTAAACTAAGAGTTTTTGAGAGACTTCCATGCTCAAAATTGAGGGAGAAGAAAGGAGAATAAGATATAGCTTGCACTTGCTAAGAGTATTGGAGTCTCTTAGTGATAGATGTTTCCTTGGAGACAAGCTGTATTTTCAGTTAGACCAGAATGAGATCCTTGTGTGTGGGAAGAAAATGGTTTTCTTTTCTGGCAGCTTTCTTGGAAGAGAGAGAAGCAAAAAAACCCAACAACAACAACAACAAAAAACCCACAGAACCCCCAAACCAACACCCTTCCTCCGCCCCCCCCGCCCCCCCCAGAAAAAACCCACATTATTTGATCATTAATTGCTTTTGACTGTGTCAATCTAGAGCAAGGACAGAGAAAAATCCAAACGGAAAGGCTTAGCGCCATGTTTTGATGGCCCCGCAGGGGTGATTCCTCTGCGCAGCACTTTCACACACTCTCATTCCAGTAGCAGTTTGCATTTGGAATTGAGAGAAACTTTTTTCAGTTAATGAATTACATTTGTTCCATTTCTCCCTCTCTCCAAAATCGTTAAGTTCAGAAAAAGATTTGCATCCAACAGGACAAAATGTTTTTGTTTTTATTCCCTTCTTCGTTTAAGAGCTTAAGTAGAATGAGATCCTAGCTATCTAATTTATTTATGGTTTCAGTTGGCTATAATCTTCTTATTTCAGAGAAGGGCCATTTAGGTTAAGAAAAATGTTCTGCCAATTAAGGAAAATATTGTGGATTATTTTTAAAAATTAGAAACAGAAATTAATAAAAACTCATAATTCTGCCACTCGGATGCCACTGTTGTCATTTAGATATATTTCCATTTGTTCAGTCTTCTGTTCAGTTATTATTTATTTAGTAAATATTTATTTCCTGTTAAATGCTGGGAATTATTTTAGGTACTAAGGATATAGCAGTTAAAGTAGAAAAATGGTCCCTTTTCTTTTGTTTACTAACATACAAATACAAAGCTATAAATTTCCCTGTAAGCACTGGTTTAGCTGCATGCTACAAATTTTGATGGTATGTTTTCTTTGGCATTAGTTGAAAATATTTTCTAATTTCTCCTGTGATCTTTTTTTATTTGATCCGTACACTAATTAGAAGTATGCTGTTTAATTTCCAAATATTTGGGATTTTCTTATATATCCTAATGGTATTTATTTCTAATTTTGTTGTGGTTAGGGAATGTATTCTGTATGATTTCAGTTTTAAATTTATTGAGATATGTCTTGTGTCCTTCCACATGGTCTGTCCTGGTAAATGTACCATCTGCCCTTGAAAACAGGATCTCTCAGCCAGGCGTGGTGGCTCACGCCTATAATCCCAGCACTTTGGGAGGCTGAGGTGGGCGGATCACCTGAGGTTGGGAGTTTGAGACCAGCCTAGCCAACGTGGTGAAACCTGTCTCTACTAAAAATACAAAAATTAGACGGGTGTCATGGCGCACGCCTGTAATTCCAGCTACTTGGGAGGCTGAGGCACAAAAATCACTTGAACTCGGGAGGCGGAGGTTGCAGTGAGCCAAGATTACGCCACTGCACTCCAGCCTGGGTGACAAAGTGAGACTCTGTCTCAAAAAAAAAAAAAAAAAAAAGAAAGAAAGAAAAAGAAAACAGGATCTCTTAGTGTTAGAACTATTGACATTTTTGGATCAGATAATTCTTTGTTGTTGGGGATAGCCCTGTGCATTATAGGATATTAAGCAGCATCTCTGGCTTCTACCTGCTAAATGTCAGTAGCACCGCCCAAGATACAACATTGAAAAATGTTTCCGGACATTGTCAGATGTCTCCTGGAAGCCAAATTTCCCCTGTTGAGAACTACTGAGTTGAAAAGAATATTTGGCAGTTGTTGGGTGTAGCATTCTATAATCGTTAGATATGTTGGTTGATAAAGTTATTCAGATCCTTTTTGTCTTTGTTGACTTTCCTGCTAGCTTTTCTGTCAGTTGCTGAGAAAGGAGCATTAAAATATTTTTGTGGGATTGTCCTATTTCTCCTTTTAATTCTGTCAATTTTTGTTTTATGAATTTTTTGACTTTTTAAAAACAACTTTGGTGAGGTATAATTTACATGCCATAAAACCTATCTAGTTAGTGATTTTTTTTTTCTTTAAGTAATTTGCTGAGTTGTATAACCAGTACTATAACCTAGTTTTAGAAAATTTTCATCACACCAGTAAGATCCCTCATATCTGGCAGTTAATTCCTGTTCCGTTTGAGGTCACTACTAGTCTACTTTTTGTCTTTAGAGTTGTGCCTTTTCTGGATGTTTCATGTAAATGGAATCATACAATATGTGGTCTTTTATGTATGACTTCCTTCACTTACATAACATTTTTGAGATTCAGTGGTGTTGTGGCATGTATCAGGAGTTTATTCCCTTTTACTGGTGAAACAGTGTTCCAGCTTCATGTGTTTTTGAGACTCTGTGGTGGGGACTCTCCATATTCGATTGTTGTGTTTTTCTGATAAGTTGATATTCTTATCATTAGGAAATGTCCTCTCTTATTTCTCTTAATAACTTTATCTTAAAATCTATTTTATTTGATATTAGCCCTCTACAAACTTATGCTAACTCTTTGCATAGTATGTCATTTTCCAACCATTTACTTTCAATCTGTGTCTTTATATATAAAGTTTAGCTCTTGTGGATGGCATACAAATTGGTATTGTCTTAAAAAAAAATCCTTCATTCAATATTTGTCTCTTATTTGTAATTATTAGTCCATTAATGTTTATGGTAATTACTGGTATAGTTGGATTTTGTTTTCTATTATTTCCTCTATTTTTTGTTCTTCTGTTCCTCTTCTGTATTTTCTTTTAATTTTCCTCTTGATCTTTTCTGAGTATATTTTCGCATGCCTGTGTGTATTTTTAGTGATTTTGCTAGAGATTACAATAGACATTCTTCACTTTTCACAGTATCCTTACAGATAATGATACTATTTCACCTGAAATCTAGAAAGCATATAAATATATAGGTGTATATTCCCTCTGCTCCCACCCTACCTTGTTCTTTATGCTGTAGTTGTTATATGTATTACATTTATGTGGAATATAAATCCCACAGGACAGTGTTATGCGTTTTCCTTTAAAGAGGTGTGAATATTACACAAAAATTAAACGAGAAAAAGTCTTTTTTATTTGCACAAATATTTATCATTATTGATGCATTTTATACTCAAGGATCTGGATTTCAAACTGGTGTCATTTCTCTTTGGCTTAAAGAATTTCCTTTCCCCTTCCTTGTGATGCAGGTCTGTTATATCAATGAATTCTCTTCATTTTGCCTTCATTCTTGAATGATCTGTTTATGGCACATAAGAAATCCAGGCTGATCACTTTTTTCTTTCAGCACATGAAAGATGTTTCACTGTCTTCTGGCCTCCATAGTTTCTGATGAGAGGTTAGCTGCCAATTGAACCATCCTCTTATCTTTTTTTTTTTGGTCTAGATGTTTCAGATTTGCTTTTTATTTCTGATTTTCAACAGTTTGCCTGTGAGGCACCTTGGCTGACCTTCTTTGTATTTATCCTGCTTGGTGTTGGTTGAATGTCTTGAGTCTATTAATGGATGTCTTTCACCAAATTTGGGAAATATTCAGCCTTTATTTTCTCAGTTCTACTGCCCTGTTCTCCCTTTTCTCCCCTTTTAGGACTCTGATTATATGTACAGTATTAGCTAAAAGATTCCTAAGTATCTGTTAATTTTTACTTCAGTCTTTGTTCTTTAGTCCTCATTGGGTGATTTCCATTGATCTGTCTTCATACTCACTTGTTTTTTCCTCTGTCACCTCCACTTTGCTGTTAAATTCATTCAATGTATTGTGTTTTTCAGTTCTGGAATTTCTATTTGATTCTTTTTTATTGTTTCTATTTCTCTACTGGAGTTTCACGTTTTTTGATCCATTGCGAGTATATTTTATTTTATTGATGATAGTTATAATGGCCTCTTTAAAATTCTTATCTGCTAATTCCAACATCTGGGTCATCCCAGGATTGGTCTCAGTTTTTTTTCTTTTAAGAATGTCTTGGGCGGGGGCGGAGCAAGATGGCCGAATAGGAGCAGCTCCAGTCTCCAACTCCCAGCGCCAGCCACACAGAAGACCAGTGATTTCTGCATTTTCAACTGAGGTACTGGGTTCATCTCACTGGGGAGTGCCGGACGATCGGTGCTGGTCAGCTGCTGCAGCCCGACCAGCGAGAGCTGAAGCAGGGCGAGGCATTGCCTCACCTGGGAAGCACAAGGGGGAAGGGAATCCCTTTTCCTAGCCAGGGGAACTGAGACACACAACACCTGGAAAATCGGGTAACTCCCACCACAATACTGCGCTTTAAGCAAACAGGCTGGGGGAGGGGCGCCCGCCATTGCTGAGGCTTAAGTAGGTAAACAAAGCAGCTGGGAAGCTCGAGCTGGGTGGAGCTCACAGCAGCTCAAGGAAACCTGCCTGTCTCTGTAGACTCCACCTCTGGGGACAGGGCAATAACAAACACAGCCGAAACCTCTGCAGACGCAAACGACTCTGTCTGACAGCTTTGAAGAGAGCAGTGGATCTCCCAACACGGAGGTTGAGATCTGAGAAGGGACAGACTCCCTGCTCAAGTGGGTCCCTGACCCCTGAGTAGCCTAACTGGGAGACATCCCCCACTAGGGGCAGTCTGACACCCCACACCTCACAGGGTGGAGTACACCCCTGAGAGGAAGCTTCGAAAGCAAGAATCAGACAGGTACACTCGCTGTTCAGAAATATTCTATCTTCTGCAGCCTCTGCTGCTGATACCCAGGCAAACAGGATCTGGAATGGACCTCAAGCAATCTCCAACAGACCTACAGCTGAGGGTCCTGACTGTTAGAAGGAAAACTATCAAACAGGAAGGACACCTACACCAAAACCCCATCAGTACATCACCATCATCAAAGACCAGAGGCGGATAAAACCACAAAGATGGGGAAAAAGCAGGGCAGAAAAGCTGGAAATTCAAAAAATAAGAGCGCATCTCCCCCGGCAAAGGAGCGCAGCTCATCGCCAGCAACGGATCAAAGCTGGACGGAGAATGACTTTGACGAGATGAGAGAAGAAGGCTTCAGTCCATCAAATTTCTCAGAGCTAAAGGAGGAATTATGTACCCAGCACAAAGAAACTAAAAATCTTGAAAAAAAAGTGGAAGAATTGATGGCTAGAATAATTAATGCAGAGAAGGTCATAAACGAAATGAAAGAGATGAAAACCATGACACGAGAAATACGTGACAAATGCACAAGCTTCAGTAACCGACTCGATCAACTGAAAGAAAGAGTATCTGCGATTGAGGATCAAATGAATGAAATGAAGCGAGAAGAGAAACCAAAAGAAAAAAGAAGAAAAAGAAATGAACAAAGCCTGCAAGAAGTATGGGATTATGTAAAAAGACCAAATCTACGTCTGATTGGGGTGCCTGAAAGTGAGGGGGAAAACGGAACCAAGTTGGAAAACACTCTTCAGGATATCATCCAGGAGAACTTCCCCAACCTAGTAGGGCAGGCCAACATTCAAATCCAGGAAATACAGAGAACGCCACAAAGATACTCCTCGAGAAGAGCAACTCCAAGACACATAATTGCCAGATTCACCAAAGTTGAAATGAAGGAAAAAATCTTAAGGGCAGCCAGAGAGAAAGGTCGGGTTACCCACAAAGGGAAGCCCATCAGACTAACAGCAGATCTCTCGGCAGAAACTCTCCAAGCCAGAAGAGAGTGGGGGCCAATATTCAACATTCTTAAAGAAAAGAATTTTAAACCCAGAATTTCATATCCAGCCAAACTAAGTTTCATAAGTGAAGGAGAAATAAAATCCTTTACAGATAAGCAAATGCTTAGAGATTTTGTCACCACTAGACCTGCCTTACAAGAGACCCTGAAGGAAGCACTAAAGATGGAAAGGAACAACCAGTACCAGCCATTGCAAAAACATGCCAAAATGTAAAGACCATCGAGGCTAGGAAGAAACTGCATCAACTAACGAGCAAAATAACCAGTTAATATCATAATGGCAGGATCAAGTTCACACATAACAATATTAACCTTAAATGTAAATGGACTAATTGCTCCAATTAAAAGACACAGACTGGCAAACTGGATAAAGAGTCAAGACCCATCAGTCTGCTGTATTCAGGAGACCCATCTCACACGCAGAGACATACATAGGCTCAAAATAAAGGGATGGAGGAAGATTTACCAAGCAAATGGAGAACAAAAAAAAGCGGGGGTTGCAATACTAGTCTCTGATAAAACAGACTTTAAACCATCAAAGATCAAAAGAGACAAAGAAGGCCATTACATAATGGTAAAGGGATCAATTCAACAAGAAGAGCTAACTATCCTAAATATATATGCACCCAATACAGGAGCACCCAGATTCATAAAGCAAGTCCTTAGAGACTTACAAAGAGACTTAGACTCCCATACAATAATAATGGGAGACTTCAACACTCCACTGTCAACATTAGACAGATCAACGAGACAGAAAGTTAACAAGGATATCCAGGAATTGAACTCATCTCTGCAGCAAGCAGACCTAATAGACATCTATAGAACTCTCCACCCCAAATCAACAGAATATACATTCTTCTCAGCACCACATCGTACTTACTCCAAAATCGACCACATAATTGGAAGTAAAGCACTCCTCAGCAAATGTACAAGAACAGAAATTATAACAAACTGTCTCTCAGACCACAGTGCAATCAAACTAGAACTCAGGACTAAGAAACTCAATCAAAACCGCTCAACTACATGGAAACTGAACAACCTGCTCCTGAATGACTACTGGGTACATAACGAAATGAAGGCAGAAATAAAGATGTTCTTTGAAACCAATGAGAACAAAGATACAACATACCAGAATCTCTGGGACACATTTAAAGCAGTGTGTAGAGGGAAATTTATAGCACTAAATGCCCACATGAGAAAGCAGGAAAGATCTAAAATTGACACTCTAACATCGCAATTAAAAGAACTAGAGAAGCAAGAGCAAACACATTCGAAAGCTAGCAGAAGGCAAGAAATAACTAAGATCAGAGCAGAACTGAAGGAGATAGAGACACAAAAAACTCTCCAAAAAATCAATGAATCCAGGAGTTGGTTTTTTGAAAAGATAAACAAAATTGACAGACCACTAGCAAGACTAATAAAGAAGAAAACAGAGAAGAATCAAATAGACGCAATTAAAAATGATAAAGGGGATATCACCACCGACCCCACAGAAATACAAACTACCATCAGAGAATACTATAAACACCTCTATGCAAATAAACTAGAAAATCTAGAAGAAATGGATAATTTCCTGGACACTTACACTCTTCCAAGACTAAACCAGGAAGAAGTTGAATCCCTGAATAGACCAATAGCAGGCTCTGAAATTGAGGCAATAATTAATAGCCTACCAACCAAAAAAAGTCCAGGACCAGATGGATTCACAGCTGAATTCTACCAGAGATACAAGGAGGAGTTGGTACCATTCCTTCTGAAACTATTCCAATCAATAGAAAAAGAGGGAATCCTCCCTAACTCATTTTATGAGGCCAACATCATCCTGATACCAAAGCCTGGCAGAGACACAACAAAAAAAGAGAATTTTAGACCAATATCCCTGATGAACATCGATGCAAAAATCCTCAATAAAATACTGGCAAACCGGATTCAGCAACACATCAAAAAGCTTATCCACCATGATCAAGTGGGCTTCATCCCTGGGATGCAAGGCTGGTTCAACATTCGCAAATCAATAAACATAATCCAGCATATAAACAGAACCAAAGACAAGAACCACATGATTATCTCAATAGATACTGAAAAGGCCTTTGACAAAATTCAACAGCCCTTCATGCTAAAAACGCTCAATAAATTTGGTATTGATGGAACGTATCTCAAAATAATAAGAGCTATTTTAGAAAACCCCGCAGCCAATATCATACTGAATGGGCAAAAACTGGAAAAATTCCCTTTGAAAACTGGCACAAGACAGGGATGCCCTCTCTCACCACTCCTATTCAACATAGTGTTGGAAGTTCTGGCTAGGGCAATCAGGCAAGAGAAAGAAATCAAGGGTATTCAGTTAGGAAAAGAAGAAGTCAAATTGTCCCTGTTTGCAGATGACATGATTGTATATTTAGAAAACCCCATCGTCTCAGCCCAAAATCTCCTTAAGCTGATAAGCAACTTCAGCAAAGTCTCAGGATACAAAATCAATGTGCAAAAATCACAAGCATTCTTATACACCAGTAACAGACAAACAGAGAGCCAAATCATGAATGAACTTCCATTCACAATTGCTTCAAAGAGAATAAAATACGTAGGAATCCAACTTACAAGGGATGTAAAGGACCTCTTCAAGGAGAACTACAAACCACTGCTCAGTGAAATCAAAGAGGACACAAACAAATGGAAGAACATACCATGCTCATGGATAGGAAAAATCAATATTGTGAAAATGGCCATACTGCCCAAGGTAATTTATAGATTCAATGCCATCCCCATCAAGCTACCAATGAGTTTCTTCACAGAATTGGAAAAAACTGCTTTAAAGTTCATATGGAACCAAAAAAGAGCCCGCATCTCCAAGACAATCCTAAGTCAAAAGAACAAAGCTGGAGGCATCACGCTGCCTGACTTCAAACTATACTACAAGGCTACAGTAACCAAAACAGCATGGTACTTGTACCAAAACAGAGATATAGACCAATGGAACAGAACAGAGTCCTTAGAAATAATACCACACATCTACAGCCATCTCATCTTTGACAAACCTGAGAGAAACAAGAAATGGGGAAAGGATTCCCTATTGAATAAATGGTGCTGGGAAAATTGGCTAGCCATAAGTAGAAAGCTGAAACTGGATCCTTTCCTTACTCCTTATACGAAAATTAATTCAAGATGGATTAGAGACTTAAATGTTAGACCTAATACCATAAAAATCCTAGAGGAAAACCTAGGTAGTACCATTCAGGACATAGGCATGGGCAAAAACTTCATGTCTAAAACACCAAAAGCAACGGCAGCAAAAGCCAAAATTGACAAATGGGATCTCATTAAACTAAAGAGCTTCTGCACAGCAAAAGAAACTACCATCAGAGTGAACAGGCAACCTACAGAATGGGAGAAAATTTTTGCAATCTACTCATCTGACAAAGGGCTAATATCCAAAACCTACAAAGAACTCCAACAAATTTACAAGAAAAAACCAAACAACCCCATCAAAAAGTGGGCAAAGGATATGAACAGACATTTCTCAAAAGAAGACATTCATACAGCCAACAGACACATGAAAAAATGCTCATCATCACTGTCCATCAGAGAAATGCAAATCAAAACCACAATGAGATACCATCTCACACCAGTTAGAATGGCGATCATTAAAAAGTCAGGAAACAACAGGTGCTGGAGAGGATGTGGAGAAATAGGAACACTTTTACACTGTTGGTGGGATTGTAAACTAGTTCAACCATTATGGAAAACAGTATGGCGATTCCTCAAGGATCTAGAACTAGATGTACCATATGACCCAGCCATCCCATTACTGGGTATATACCCAAAGGATTATAAATTATGCTGCTATAAAGACACATGCACACGTATGTTTATTGCAGCACTATTCACAATAGCAAAGACTTGGAATCAACCCAAATGTCCATCAGTGACAGATTGGATTAAGAAAATGTGGCACATATACACCATGGAATACTATGCAGCCATCAAAAAGGATGAGTTTGTGTCCTTTATAGGGACATGGATGCAGCTGGAAACCATTATTCTTAGCAAACTATCACAAGAACAGAAAACCAAACACCGCATGTTCTCACTCATAGGTGGGAACTGAACAATGAGATCACTTGGACTCAGGAAGGGGAACATCACACACAGGGGCCTATCATGGGGAAGGGGGAGGGGGGAGGGAGGAGGGATTGCATTGGGAGTTATATCTGATGTAAATGACGAGTTGATGGGTGCAGCACACCACCATGGCACAAGTATACATATGTAACAAACCTGCACGTTATACACATGTACCCTACAACTTAAAGTATAATAATAATAAATAAATTAAAAAAAAAAAAAAGAGAAAAGTATCAAGCAGGTACAACACATTCTACTGCCATTCAATCAACTTTAAAGTTGTGCTTTTGCCATTCTAATCAGGTGAATTGCTCAATAAAGCAGTTACTGGTAATGATGCTGAAATAAAAGATGGAGTAATTGCCTATGGCTATTTTTTGCCTCATTTTGAATTGTAAACACTTTATTCTTGTTTGTGCCAAATGAATAAAATCAGTTATTATTTGGAAAAAAAAAAAAAAAGAATGTCTTAGGTAAGTCATTTGTCACATATTGTAACTTTGGATCTTATTCAGAACATTGAGAATGTTAAATGGCAGAGACACTGGATTCTGTTAGATTTCTTTTTTTTTTTTTTTTGAGATGGAGTCTTGCTCTGTCGCCCAGGCTAGAGTGCAGTGGTAAGATCTCAGCTCACTGCAACCTCCACCTCCCGGGTTCAAGCGATTCCCTTGCCTCAGCCTCCCAAGTAGCTAGGATTACAGGTGCCTGTCACCATGCCCAGCTAATTTTTGTATTTTTAGTAGAGACGGGGTTTCACTGTCTTGGCCAGGCTGGCCTCGAACTCCTGACCTAGTGATCCACCTGCCTCCACCTCCCAAAGTGCTGGGATTACAGGTGTGAGTCACTACGCCCAGCCAGATTCTGTTAGTTTTCTTTAATGCATATTGAGTTTCTTTAGGTTTAACAGGCACTTATCTTGGTTGGATCCAAACTATTCACTATGTTTCTTGGGTGACAGCTTGAATTTTGGGTGGCAGCCATTTTGTTAATAGCCAAGTTGCTTTGTGTGTATTACATGCATGGGTGGATCAGGGGCCAGCCACATGTGGGCAGGGTTGGAGATACCCTCCTTCCTTTTTTTCCAGTGGGCATGGTTTCCCAGATTTAGTCTTCCGGCTTGCAGACCGGGAAGACTGCGTTTCCCCCTCAGCACCCCCAGCTAAAGGCCATGAAACCATGAACTTGTTGTGTACGGCTATCCTTCTCCAAGTGTGGACTCCCCATGTGCTTGCTTGTGTTCACTCTCCAGTGCCTTCAGGTAGCTGCTTTTAGTTTTTGGTTATGTGAGTTTATAGTTTCTAGTTTTCTGGAGAGTATTGGTGTGCTAGGATCTTAGTTACTATGGAAGCCAGTCTTTTGAACTTTCATTTTAGTGAGGGGGAGATGGACAGTAAACATATAAAAGTAAAACATATAAAAGGATAAGTAGTTGTATCAGTAATCTATTGCTTTGTCACAAACCACCCCAAAACTCTGAGCCTTAAACTATCATTTATTATTATAACTCATGCAATGGTGGGTTGGCTTGTGGTCGACTGGTCTAGGCTGGACTCGGCTGAACTTGTGTATTTGTAGTTCAGCTAGCCCACTCACATGTCTGCAAGATCATTAGGGGTTTTACTCTAGATTGGGCTTGGCTGGATTGCCTTAGTTAGGACAGCTTTCCTCCATGGATCTCTCCTCTTTCTGGGAGCAGCAGGCTAGCCTGGGATTATCCTTCTTATGGTGATGCAAGAGAGCAGTTTCACAAATGCTTGTTCTGGCTTCTGCTGGTAACTTGCCTTCTAGCATCCCACTGGCCAAGGCAAGTCACATGGTCGCACTCAGACTCAAGGGTGGCAAAACATAATCACCTCTTGATGAGAGTATCTGTGAAGCCATATGACAAAGAAGCCAATAGAGGCAATGGTGAGGATTTGGGGCTACTAATGCGTTCTATCATGACAGAAATAAATGGCATTAAAAAATTAAAACAGGATGGTAGAGAATGCCAAGGGAGGGGATGCATGTGTGTAAGTATAAAGATGCCTTTTTTTTTAAATACAAAATTGGAATTAAATTATATATAGTTGTATAACCTACTTTTTCATTTCATATGATAACCACAATGTAGAAAGCCATTCCCAACTTTTTGACCATTTTAGGCCACTTAAAATTTTTTACTGCTTCCTAATTTATTGAGTCCTTACTTTTTAAAGCACTTCACATGTACTATCTTATTTCCTCCTTACAACAGTTTTATGAGATAGACACTCTTGCTGTCCCCACTTTACAGATGAGGAAACAGAGGCTGAGTAACTAGCCTGAAGCTATCGACTTTATAAGTGGCAGAGACAGAATACAGATCTGGGCGATACCCATTCTTGTGTCTCAGTATCCATTCCCGTGTGTACTTTTTTTTTTTTTTTTTTGAGACAGGGTCTCACTCTGTCACCCAAGCTGGAGTCAGTGGCGCAATTTCAGCTCACTGCAACCTCCGCCTCACGGGTTCAAGCAATTATCCTGCCTCATCCTCCCAAATAGCTAGGGTTACAGGCACGTGCTGCCATGCCTGGCTAATTTTTTGTATTTTTAGTAGAGAAGGGGTTTCACCATGTTGGCCAGGATGGTCTTGAACTCCTGACCTCAAGTGATCCACCTGCCTCAGCCTCCCAAAGTGCCGTGATTGCAGGCGTGAGCCACCATGCCTGGCTCCCGTGTGTGCCTCTGAAAGTATAAAAGAGAGCATCCACATCTCTGAATATTTCTTCAGATAACTTCTGGAATTTTGGGTCATAGGGTAGTTGTCACACTTTAAAAGGAATGTTGTTTTCATTTTGCTGCTAATTGACTGAGCACCTGAAGGTTGTTGCCAACTGTTCCTGCTACTCCGGGAACAAGGTAGTAAAACCCCAGGGTTGTCAGTGAATTAGTGGAAAGTAAGCACTTACTCAGTGAGCTTTGAGATATATGAGATCCAGAATTAGTGTGGGGTGAGCTGTTGAAGGCTGAGAGACAGCTGGGGCCACTGAACCAGCTCCGCTGAGAACTGCCCACAGTATGGCGGGCCTGTGTGAGCCCAGGCTCCAGGCCAGCCCCAGGTCTGGTCATTGTCATGGACAGCACAGGGCTCTGCATGTGATGACCACTTCCTGGCCAAAGAACAGCTTTATGTGTGGTCAGTGTGATTCTGCAGCCCATTGCCTGTCAGGCTCCCTGGCCCACCACACGGTTTGAATGATGGGGCAAGGGAGAAAGGGAGTGATTTCAAGGGACTGGCAAAAAGTGGAAACAGCTCAACAAGGGATGGTCATCTGGGTGATAGATTTTGTAAGTCTCTTGTCCTTTTTCCATTTCCATTTTTTATCACTCTGCAATCTGGGCTATATGGATATTTAATACTCCCTACTTTGAAACAATGGGAGAAATGAATGGAGAGGGAGAGAAATCTGGTTGAGTTTTAACTATTAAAAGCTGTGAGTCAAAACTGGGATAGGGATGAGGTTAAATTGAGAATTTGGGATTTTCTCTAGATTGGGTTGCTTTTGTGGTAATTGGGTGCCAATGAGTATACATGTCCATGCAGGACTTTAACTGCAGTTATGGTTTTTATTGCAGTCAGTGATTACCTATACATATTCAAAGTGTTATCTACTACGTATTTCATGCCTAATGTATTTTTTCCTGTTTGTATTTCAGGTTAGTAGCAAAGATGAAGATTTTCTTGACCTTTCTGTTGATGTGGAGCAGAATACATCCATTACCCACTGTCTAAGGTAACCTTATGAACTCTGAGGCAGTGTGAGCTTTTGATCAGGCTTGTAGCTAAGTGGGAGAGAAAATCCCGTATTTCTTCAGGACATAATCTTCCCTCCTCTTAAACCAATATGATCGTATTATTTTCTATCTCTCCTTTCCCAAGAGAGATTATGTGGTCTGGAGAAGAGTCCCACTGAGAAAAAAGAGCATAAAATAGAAGTAATTGGTTGTTAAATTTAAAAATAAAATGTTACTCTTTAATGCAGATGTAGGCTTTGGCCTTCATCAATCAGTGTTGCTCTTTCTTACATACACACACACACACACACACACACACACGTACACAGTCTCTCTCTCTCATACAGTTAAGTTAATAAAGGCTATAGATGCCTACGATCTTTTTGTAAGATAATCTATTTTATTATTTTAAATATTATGCACTTTGGGCTGAGAACTAATGAGGGAGTTGCCTGTTCCTCCATCTTTTAAGCATTCTATGGAGATCATCCATGGAAAGAAATTCTTTCTCATGAGGGTGAAGAGAAGATAAGGAGCCCTGAGTGTAACAGTAATGTTTGCCCAGGTTTACTGTAGACATTTTTATTGACTTGTGCATTGAAAATGTGCTCAGAGTTGTTGTAAAGACGTAATTCCCTTTGAGCCCCTCACTCCCTTCTGCCTTTCTTCCTTTCAACAGGAGGCCATGAGTGCTTATAATTTGCCTGGTTGTGTTGTAGACACTGGGGATAGAGGAGTGAACCTGACAAGGCCTGTGCTTTCACAGCACTTACATTCTAGTGGGAATGCATAGACAGTGATCATTGCTTTGAAGGAAATAAAACAAGTCTGAAGAGTGGCTGGTAGTGGAGGTGCCTGTGTAGACCAGGTGGTCAGCATGGGCCTCCCCAAGGCTTGGGGTGTTCCAGCAGGGTGTCAGAGACATTGTTATAGTATCATAATTTTTATGAGTAAGGGCCAGATGACAGAACCTTTATTTCAGGAGCTCAGGTCACTTGGAACCTTTTAGAAGAATAGATTAAAGGGATTTGGCTGTGGTGGTTGCAGTTAGAAAGCCATCTTTCAGGGAAAAGGCACCAACAACAGCTTGGAAGAGCTTCTTGGTTCATCTGGGTGTAATGTATTGTGTGAGCTGGGGGCTGATTGCGTTCCCATTTCCCAGGGCTCTGAGAGTTCCCCACCCTGGGACTGATAGTTACCTGAGTGCTTCTTATCGGTTTGGCTTTTCTGCTTGTGTCCAGGTGTCTAGGACAAGTTTGTAATTTCTTTGTTTGCAAAGAGTTTTATAGGCCATGATGGCCTCTTTTTTCTTCTGAATGTTTCTGTTTACAGCATGAGTTTCTGTATTAGTCCATTCTCAGACTGCTATAAAGACATACCTGAGACTGGGTAATTTATGGAGAAAAGAGGTTTGATTGACTCACAGTTCTGCAGGCTGTATAGGAGGCCTGGCTAGGGAGGTCTCAGGAAACTTACAATCATGGTGGAAGTGAAGGGGAAGCAGCCACAGGACAGAGAGAGAGCAAAGGGGGAAGTGCTACACACTTTTAAACCCCCAGATCTCATGAGAACTCACTGACTATCTTGAGAACAGCAAGGGGGAAATCTGCCCTCATGATCCAGTCACTTCCTACCAGGTACTTCCCCCAACATTGGAGATTACAATTCAATATGAGATTTGGGTGGGGACACAGAGCCAAACCATATTATTCCGCCCCTGTTCCCTCCCAAATCTCATGTCCTTCTCACATTTCAAAACCAATCATGTCTTCCCAGCAGTCCCCCAAAGTCTTAACTCATTCCAGCATTAACTCAAAAGTCCAAGGCCAAAGTCTCATCAGAGACAAAGCAAGTTCCTTCTACCTATGAGCCTGTAAAATAAAAAACAAGCTAGCTACTTCCAAGATACAATGGGAGGTACAGGCATTGAGTAAGTGCTCCCATTCCAAAAGGGAGAAATTGACCTAAACAAAGGGGCTACAGGCCCCATGCAGGTCTGAGACCCAGCAGGGCAGTCATTAAATCTTAAAGTGCCAAAATAATCTCCTTTGACTCCATGTCTCACAGCAGGGCACACTGACACAAGGGGTGGGCTCCCAAGGCCTCAAGCAGTTTCACCCCTGTGGCTTTGGAGGAGCCCTTGCAGGTGCTTTCACAGGCGGGAATTGAGTGCCTGTAGCTTTTCCAGGTGCACAGGGTGGGCTGTTGGTGGATCTACCATTCTGGGGTCTGAAGGGCAGTGGCCCTTTTCTCACAGCTCCACTAGGCAGTGCCCCAGTGGGGACTCTGTGTGGGGGCTTCAACCCCATATTTCCCCTCTGCACTGCCCTAGTAGAGGTTCTCCATGAGGGCTCCGCCCCTGCAGCAGACTTCTGTCTAGACAGCCAGACATTTCCATATATTCTCTGAAATCTAGGTGGAGGCTTCCAAACTTTAGCTTTTGCTTTCTGCACACCCACAGGCCCAACACCGCATGGAAGCTGCCAAGACTTAGGGCTTGCATGCTCCGAAGCAACAACCCAAACTGCACCTTGGTGCCTTTTAGCCATAGCTGGAGCTGGAGTGGCTGGGGTGTAGGCTGCCATGTCCTAAGGCTGCATGGTGCAGTGGAGGCTCTAGGCCTGACCCATGAAACCATTTTTCCCTCTGTGAGAAAACATTTTAAATGTTTTGTTTTCAAGGCATCATAGATCTAAGTACTGTCAGCCAGCCTGTGGTTGTGACAAACTGCACAGCTCATGGCACCTAGAAAGTCACTGTAAGTGAACAGGATATAGAGGAGGGGTCAGCACATAAAAGGGAAGAAAGTTTTGTTATTGGGAAATTGAAACTTAAGCAGGGAAGGGGACTGGGGTATGAACTTATGAGGGAATAATGAAACTTAGGCAATGTCCGGGAAGATTGTAACCCCATAGTATTCAACCATTGAGGAACTGGGGGAGGGACTTGTGTGCTAGGAGATAAATTAGCTACTGAAATTAGCTGCTGTACTTGCCCCTGGTGTGCCTGCCTACCAGACATCCGATCTTGCAAGACCACCGTTAAAAGTCTTGTTTCCACTGTTCTTTGTGACTCTAAGTCCATTCTTTGGGTTTGGATGGGTGAGTGTGTTTCTCACACCTCTTAGGCCTCCAAGCCTGTGATGAGTGGGGCTGCTGTAAAGGTCTCTGAAATTTCCTGGAGGCATTTTCCCATTGTCTTGGCTATTAACATTTGGCTCTTCTTTACTTATGCAAATTTCTACAGCCTTGAATTCCTCCCTAAAAATGGATTGTTCTTTTCTACCACATGGTTGGGCTGCAAATTTTCCAAACTTTTATACTCTGCTTCCCTTTTAAATATAAGTTCTAATTTCAGGTCATATCTTTGTTTATGCAAACGAGCATAGACTTAGAAGCAGCAAGAACACATCTTAAACACTCTGCTACTTAGAAATTTCTTCCACCAGATACCCTAAATCATGTCTTTCAAATTCAAAGTCCCAGAGATCTCTCGAGCAGGGGCACAATGCTACAAATCTCTCTGCTAAAGCATAGCAAGAGAAGGAAGGGTGGGCTCTTGCTTGGCCCCTTTCATGGTTTAATTTGGATTGCATTTTTGAGGATTTGTTTTTACTTCAATTCCCAATAACTTCCTTATTTCCATCTGTTACTTCCTCAGCCTGGAATTCACTGTCCATGTCACTATCAGCATTTTGGTCACAACTATTCAGGTCTCTAGGAAGTTCCAAACTTCCCCAAATCTTCCTGTCTTCTTCTGAGCCCTCCAAACTGTTCCAACCTCTGCCCCGTTACCCAGTACCAAAGTTGCTTCTACATTTTCAGATATCTTTATAGCAATGTTCCACTCTTGGTACCAATTTTCTATATTAGTCTGTTCTCACACTGCAGTAAAGACATACTGGAGACTGGGAAATTTATGGAGAATAAAGGTTTAATTGGCTCACAATTACACAGGCTATACAGGAGGAAACATAATTGTGGCAGAAGGTAAAGAGGAAATGCATAATCTTCATATGGTGGCAGGAGAGAGAGAGTGAAAGGAGAAGTGCTACATACTTTTAAACAGCCAGATTTTGTGAGAACTTACTATCACAAGAACAGTAAGGGGAAATCCACCCCTGTGATCAAATCACCTCCCACCAGGTCCCTCCCCCAACATTAGGAATTATAATTCAACATAGGATTTGGGTGGGGACACAGAGCCAAACAATTATCAGTTCCTAACGTTCCGGTGAAAAGAAGCCATTTTTTATTTCCTAAGGTTTTATGATCACAGGTCGTGGAAAACGTTAAGGGTGTACCACCATTAGTTTTTGATGAGGGAATGGGAGAAGGCCATTATATGCCCATTCTCCTCCTTGGTGAGAATTTGGAGTTAGGGAGGTTGGCTACATTCCCTCTTTTCCAGGAATTACTTGAACTGTTCAAAAGGGCAGGTGGCAGTGGCTGTAGATTTGAGATCAGCCAGGTGAAGTGTTAAGTGACTGGTGATAATTTCAACCTTTGGGAAACCTTGTTATAAGAAATAGAACTGAAGTTTAGGTTTCCATAATTTTTTTTCCTGGAGAAATGTGTATATTGGTTATCCATACCTGGTGAAGTCAGGCTAGAGGCACTTGGAAATGTTCAGGCTAGGGTGGGTGAATATAAAGTAGACTCTGAATGCCTTTTAAACATTCGACTCTCTTACTGCACTGTGCAGGCTGATATCTCTGAAGTGCCTCCCACTCCCTTGTTTTACATCCCACCTAAACTAGACCTAAACTAGACCTTGCCCTAACATGCGTGTGAGATGTCACCTCTACAGCAGAAAGAGAAGCCTGCCAGGTGTTGCCACTCACCACTCAGAGTTCCGTGATGGGAGAAGGACCTGCGGGAGAAAGATGCAGGGAGCAAATTATGCCAGTGGAGTCGTTAGCTTTCTCTGTCTCTGAGACAAAAGAGAAGGAAGGGTGGGCTCTTGCTTGGCCCCTTTCATGGTTTAATTTGGATTGCATTTTTGAGGATTTGTTTTTTAAACTAGAATTATGAATTTTCTTCTCTAATGTTATGTCTGCATTTCTCTTCTGATATGTTTCTTTCATTTCGATAACTTTAAAAAATAAAAAATTAAGCTAAAATGGTGGGGTTTGAATGTAAGATCTCTGGCACCTTCTTCCAGAAAGTTTTTAGGTGGTGAATTATAATGTATTTTCACTGAACTTTTGTTCCAGAGAAATGATATAAATAGTGTTTAAATTCAGGATATAGATCTGGAGAAACCATTAAGTTTGTGTGGTAGCTGAGCTATAAATCTAATACTTCAAACCTCAGTACTGTGTCTTAGGCAGAGTAAGCCATTTGTGTCATAGGAGAATACTGAGAAAGAAAGATGTTTTTTCCTTGTGAAAAGTTCAGGACTGACCTCAGGCAAAAACTTAAACTATGTGAAGTTTATCTTAATTATCCTTGCATGACCTTTTTGGTTATTTTTGTCTTCCACTTGAGTGCCTTAGACCCTCCCCATGACTCCTTCCCAGAATCTCCTCTTTCTCCTCCAAATGCTCAGTGCTCTAAAACCACCTTCCCTTTCCTCTATCTTCCTCTCATTTTAAATTCCCATTCTCCCAGTGCCGACAATATCCCCAGGTTATTGGGAAGCATTGGAGTAATGACTCTCTGCCTTTACATTGGCATTTTGGCAGCACATTGGAAGATTTAAGAACAATAATGCCTGGGTTCCACCTGGAGAGATTCTGATGTAATTGAATAGAGGGAGAGTCGGGGGTGGAGGGGTGTGGGATTGGGCATTGGGATTGTGTTTAAAGCTCCCCAGATGATTCTAATGAGCAGCCAGGCGAGCAGGAGGAGAACCACTGCACTAGATTCTAGAATAAAACTTCCCAACTGGTGAGCCAGGGAAAATGGGTTAGATGTATTCATCTCGGTTCCTGGGAGGCTAGGAGGGCCTGGCAGTGCCAGAGCCCCATGGCCAGCCATAGGAGCAGCCTCGTCAGTATATCCTACTGTGTTTCTCATGGTAGTATTTCTGTGTGATCATGACATGGAAATTATCAGGAAGTGTTACTTGAGGATTTTTAATATCGATTTTAAATTATTGTGATGAGTGAAAAAGATTTTAATTGAAAATATATCAAAGATAGACATTAACTTGGACACGATAGCTGTGTTTACAATAAATGATAGCCTTCCCCAAAAAGAGTCTTTCTCCATTTTTTAAGTTTTAAAATACTTGCATAAGGCTTTAGTGCCTTTTTTGTAAAAGCATGCATTTCTTATTAGATTTGTTCCCAAAGTGTATTTTCTTTCTTCTCTTTCTCTCCTTCCCTCCTTCCTTCCTTCCTGAGAATGGAGGAAAAAGTAGAACAAGGAGTTTGATCTATAACTGACTGTGAACCATCAATTGAGATAACTCACTACTTTTGGAGCAGCCCTATATTAGTCCATTCCCACGTTGCTATAAATAAATACCTGAGACTGGGTAATTTATAAAGAAAAGAGGTTTAATTGGCTCATCGTTCTGCATGGTGTTGGCATCTGCTTGGCTTCTGGGGAAGCCTCAGGAAATTTACAATTATGGCAGAAGGTGAAGGGGGAACAGACACATCACACAACTGGAACAGAAGCCAGGGGTTGGAGGAGGGGCTAAACACTTTTAAATGGCCAGATCTCGCAAGAACTCAACCACGATGTATGGCGAGGACATCACTGGGAGGATGGTGCTAAACCGTTCATGAGAATTCTGCCCCCATGATCCAGTTACCTTCTACCAGGTCCTACCTCCAACATCGGGGACTACAGTTGAATATGAGATTTGGGTGGTGACACAGATCCAAACTATATCAAGCCCCAAAGTGTATTTTTAAGTAATATTTTATTGCTGCTCTGCCTCTTTTTAAAGCAATACAAAGAATTTTGTGTTTTTCTCACAACCTCTGCTCTATGCTTTGATAATTTATCCCAAGTGTGGGAGAGAGCAAGTGCCCCTCTGTCTTTCTCATTGAAGAGTTTCCTACACCACTGTTGCCCATTTTTGTTCTAACAGGTATAGAGCATTAACTGACAGCTGCTCTGCCTCAGCATTTACTGCTGGGGTCCTTCCCTTCTTCTAATTTACCTTCATTTTCTAATTCTCAACTCATGGATGCCCTAAGAGCATTACTCTGTCAGCGACCTTCTTTGTAAAATGGGTCTTTACATTAGGTATTAACTTCTGCTATATTTCCACCTGTCTGGGTGTACAAATCAAATAACTTTTTGGAAAAAATAAGAATGAGTAGGAATGAATGATTCCCTGTTTGTTGCTGGCCTTTCTTTGGCTATTGTGACCCTTTAGCTTGGTAGTACAGCTTGTCCACAGTAGACATTGGGAGGATATGAAGCTCCATAACGCCCATACTCACCTCCCTGCCTCTGGCTCCCTGGTTCCACTCCAGTCAATCCCATGCAGCCAAAACAAGATTCCACAGCACTTACTCAATTGAAGTATTCAACCAGCTAAGTATGAGTTTGTTTTATATACCACGTACTTGAAATCTGAAAGTTTAGTACATTTGCACTCTAATGGCTTTCTTGCCTTTTAGCCCTCTCCAATCCCCCCTCTACCATGCTGTCAAAAGTGGAATTTCCAAAAAGCACTACCTGATTATGTCTTTTCTTTGTTGAGACTGTTGGTTAGTGTTCATGCTGGTGTCTTGGTAGCGTATTCCAGGCTGTGTGACTTGCTGCCTGATATGATTTGGCTGTGTCTGCACCCAAATCTCATTGAATTGTAATAATTCCCATGTGTTAAAGGAGGGGCCAGGCAGAGATAATTGAATCATGGGAGCAGTTTTTCCCATACTGTTCTCGTGGTAGTGAATGAGTCTCACAAGATCTGATGGTTTTATAAATGGGAGTTCCCCTGCACATGCTCTCTCTTGCCTGCTGCCAGGTAAGACATGACTGTGCTCCTCCTTTGCCTTCTGCCGTGATTGTGAGGCCTCCCCAGCTATGTGAAACTGTGAGTTCGTTAAACCTCTTTTTCTTTATAAATTACCCAGTCTCAGATGTGTCTTTGTTAGCAGCATGAGAACAGACTAATACACCGCTGCTGCTATTCCCTACCTCCAGGCCTCTGCACTGCAGTGTTCTCTCTCTGGAGTCATTGACTCTTATTTGCTTGTTCACCTGGCACACTTTCCCTCTTTCTCTGTGCTTTCTCCTGGACTTTACACCTGCTTCTGTCTTTGTTGGTTCATTCATTCAACCAACAAATATTAATGCGTTCCATTGTGTGTCGTGCTGGGGATATAGGAATGACAAGCGCACTGCCCACATAGAGGGGAAGCAAGTAATCAAATGAACAGAAGATTGGTTTCAGATGCTGGGAAGAAATAAGACGGCAATGCGATAGGGGCTGGATAGGCTTGGACAAAGTGGCCAGAGAAGTCTTCTCCAAAGAGGGGATGTTTAGGCTGAGTGCTGAACAACCATGTTAGCCAGCCATGGAAGCTTCTGGGAGGAAGCTCTCAGTGCTGAGAAAATAGCACCTGCAAACACCCTAAGGTAAGAAGAGGATATCCCAGGGCCAGTGTGACTGAAGCAGAGAGGAGGCAGGGTGGATAAGTGCAGTGGAAACTGCTGGAGGGTTTCAGCAGGGGAATCATGTAATACTTTTTATTGAAGCTGCACTGATCGTTTCATGTTGTCAGTGGTTCATTTGCACGTATCTCTGTTGAAGTGTGAACCGTATGAGGGCAGTTATTCTCTGTGGATCCCCAGAATCTAGCCCAGAGGACTGGCAGGAAACATTTGGGGACTTAATGAATGAAAGAATCCATGTTTTCTTTTGATGTGTTCTGTGTAAGTGGTAGAATCACCTAACACATTTTAAATAACATTTTATGTTTAATAAAATCTGGTCATTGTGGTGCTAGGACACTCTGTGAACAAGGAAATGTCCCAGAATTTTTCAAAACTGTAGGGTGTTAGTCCAGATGTTCTTTTCAGCCCTTGAAGCAGTACCACAGAAATGTTAAGTAGAATCTCGATGGCTGGAAAAGAATGAAAAACCATGACATTTAAAAAATAAAAACCATAAGTAGCAGAGTAGAACCTCAAGATAAGGTAGATACACATATGACAAACACAGTGGCTTTTGTTCTCCAAAGGGGGCAGGCAAAAGTTCATATCCTCTGGCAGGGGAGCAGTGGGGAGCAATGGTTGGTAGGAGGTGGTCATTTGATTAATTCAGGATTTCTTTAGTTCAGTAAGAGGGCAGTTTTGTATATGGTTTAAATTTCATTATCTTTACTTTCGTGCTCTTTGAAAATATGGACTACCAGAGAAATACTGTTTTTCATTAACTACACAATAATGTCACCTTGCATATTACCTGATTTCCTTTTTCGACCTAAGTTTTAGTGTTTATGGTGAGCTTTTACTCAACAGCATTTTTCTATTATGATTTTAGTTTCTAGCTTATAGGTATTCACCATTAAATCATGAGGTTTTTTTCTGAATCCAGTTGGAAACCCTAATTTGTATCTGCCTTTATATATCCCATAAATAAAACTATATTTGAATCTCTCATGGTAAATTCATGATTTGATGTAAAGAACATGTCTACCATCATAATGGCACCCAGTCTTCTTTTTATTTATCTTGTAGTTTCTCTTCCATCCTAGTTTTAAGTAGGGTTTTTTTTTTATTACTTCTCCCATTTTTATTTAAAAATTACCCTACAGGTTAATTGAGGGATTTAAAACATGGTATACCAAGTAGATTTGGACATTTTTTAAAGATGAAAATATTTTCCTCTACAGAGACTTCAGCAACACAGAAACACTGTGTAGTGAACAAAAATATTATTGTGAAACATGCTGCAGCAAACAAGAAGCCCAGAAAAGGTAGGTAAAGATTTAGCTCAGGGTTATCTTTGTGTGGTGAGAAGGTTCCAGACTGTGGGGCCCAGTAGGGTTGGCTTTGAATCAATCTCAGCTTCCTGGGCTTGTAGCCGTGGAACCTTGGGGAAGTCAATTACCCTCCTCACCAGTGAAACTGGGATAAGAACGCTGACCTTGGAGAGGACAACTTGGAGAGTTGTCTGTCCGATTGTTTACTTATTTGTTTATTCATTCAGTCATTCAGCAAATATTTGTTGAGCCCTGCCGTGTGCCAGATACTATGCTAGATAAACAAGTAATGATTAAATGTAATCACTATTCTCTTGAGATTAAAGGTAAATTATATAAATACTTAGCAGAGTATATAACACATAGTAGACACCCAATATTATTTTTGTTTGTATTGCTTAAACATTGGGACCTCTTATTTAGAGACAGAAGTTTAAAAAATATATATCATTTCATAAGGACTCATGAGGAAATTATTAACACATCAGTTATAAGCATAGGTGATTAGAGGCTGGGCGCAGTGGCTCACACCTATAATCCCAGCATTTTGGGGGGCCGAGGAAGGCCAATCATTTGAGGTCAGGAGTTTGAGACCAGCCTGGTCAACATGGCGAAACCCCGTCTCTACTAAAAATACAAAAATTAGGTGGGTGTGGTGATGGGCGCCTATCATCCTAGCTACTCGGGAGGCTGAGGCAGGAGAATCACTTGAACCCAGGAGGCAGAGGTTGCAGTGAGCTGAGATCGCACCACTGCACTGCAGCCTGAGTGACAGAGTGAGACTCCGTCTCAAAAAAAAAAAAAAAAAAAAAAGAAAAAGAACAGGTGATAAGAAAGTAAGTTATTGCACCATCTTTTCTGCACACCAGACAGTTATAGCTCTTGGAAAATCTGGAATAACCAGTTGTTCCCCATTAATCTGCTCCTACAAGCCAGGAAAGTTGCCATTTCAGTCATCCTGCAAAGGCTTCCGTGAGTTAAATCTATCTTGTCAGTGGTCTGGAGTATTCAAGGCAGCTGGCAGATGCTCAGTACTGCTGTCTAAAACCCTCAGGGGTTTAGACCTGAGGTTGAGATCATTTCTCTGCCCAGCCTTCCCAGGCGTTCACTCCAAACATGTACACTTTTCTTTGCTGCAAAACTTACAGATGGTTAGTCACTGTAGCAGGCAGGCCTCAAGGAGGTAGGTAGATATCTTTTGTTAGTAAAGAAGGTCACTCACGTCTGCCCCCCATCCTTATAACCGCAGTCTGCCTAAGACTGGCCTTGGGTCTTCCTTTGTGGCATTAAGATGTTTTTCGTTCAGCCCTGGGGAGTTTATACATTACAATGTCATGTGTTCCTGTAAAATATGGGGTTCCCCATAATTCTTATTTCTCTAGTGTTGTTTTACTTGCTTATTTGTATGAACAGGGCTTTTCCTTAATAGATTCCTTAAAACTATTCTTTTAAAATTTGTCCTTTTCACATACTATGCATTAAAAATGTATGCAAACTAAACGGCATTTACACTTAATTCAGTACATTCATGGAATGGGGGCCTGGAAGATAACTGGAAGACCCGTTATTCTAGCAGTATACTCTGCATAAACTGTTATCTTTGTGACTTTTTACTGAGGAATGATCAGTTACTAGGTGACTTTTTACTTTTTTTTTGTGACTTTTTACTGAGGAATGATCAGTTACTAGGTGAACGATCACCTAGTAAAAAACCTTTCTATGTTTATATAAGTTTGGGAAGTCCAACATCAAACAACAGAACAATTCCTTTACTGCAGGATTTCTCAAAATCTTCAGTGTGGTAATGTACACTTAGGATCTTCAAAGCAGAAAGTAGCATCGTCCAAACTTACTTAGCCACAGAAACATCACATCTGTTAACATCTCCAGTGCTCTCATGCACCCAGTTTGCAAAATGTAGCCCTAAACCAACCCCTGCATTTTATAAATGAGGAAACTGAGAGCTAGAGAAGGGAAGTGACTTGCCCAAGATCACAAGGGTCGGAATGAGAGTGAGCCTGGCACGCTTGGTGTCCCAGTGCCCTAGAGTGTGTGTCAGAAGCATCCATCTCCTGCCAGTCCTCGGAACCTGTAAGTCCAGCAGTCGGCACCGTCTACCTTGTCCTCCTCCCATCTTCCTGTTCTCAAAAGCTCTCAACCCACCTCTCCATCATCTGAGGGGGTAGACTGTCCAAGTATCATTTCTCTCTGGAAGGCACAGGGCAGTGGTGGAGAACAATTGCACAACCTATTTTTATTTGTACAAAAATTCTGAAACATCTCCTTTCAACAAATAGACACACACCGTTGTACATTTCTCCTGCTGGGATGCTTCTGGGAGCCAGGGATGTAGGTTAAATCAGCTCTATATAAGCCAACATACTTTTATCCTTGCAAACTGTTTGGTTGTTTGCTGGTTTGAAGTTGGATAGAACTTCCTCTTATTCTGTTTGGGCAGGTGACAGTGTATTCTCTTTCCCTAACAGGTGTTGGGTACAACTGATTTTCTATTTCATGGTTTCTTAGGATGAGGGTAAAAAAGCTGCCCATGATCTTGGCCCTGCACCTAAAGCGGTTCAAGTACATGGAGCAGCTGCACAGATACACCAAGCTGTCTTACCGTGTGGTCTTCCCTCTGGAACTCCGGCTCTTCAACACCTCTAGTGATGCGGTGAACTTGGACCGCATGTATGACCTGGTTGCTGTGGTCGTTCACTGTGGCAGGTAAGGGCAAGACTGGAAGCAGACATACAGGGTAAGTGTAAGGGTTGCCCCTTCACTGAAGTATATCCAGCTGCACCTTTCCTGGGCCGTGGCACTCAGTACTTTTGGGATATCTTCCAAACTCTTACTGATCATCACAAAAAATATGTAAACATGCCTGCAGACACATAAAATAAAGAGCATTCCAATAATGAAAATCTAAGTGTTCTATCATGAGAGAAATCACTTAATAAATCTCCTTTGCATGGAAATGATGGTTATGAGGAATTTGAAATAACATGGAGAAATGTCTATGCTATTATTTTAATTTTTAAAAAGCCAAGTTGCATTTATAGTATGATCTCAAAAGTATTTTAAGATGTGTAAATAAAGACTGGAAGCAGTGGATCAAATTTAATATTTTTTTGGCACTTTGAGTGATTAAAAATATATTCTCAAAAAATATTCTTTGTTATTTTTATTCTTTCCCCAACATTCTGTAATAAGTATATAATCAGAAAAAAAGATAAGAGAGAGAAGGCCTCTAGATATGGAAAGGCAAAGCATTTTGCCGAAATCCTTTGAGCAGATTTTTTTTTTTTTTTTTTTTTTTTTGAGACAGAGTCTCGCTCTGTCCCCCAGGCTGGAGTGCAGTGGCACGATCTCGGCTCACTGCAAGCTCCGTCTCCTGGGTTCAGGCCATTCTCCTGCCTCAGCCTCCCGAGTAGCTGGGACTACAGGCGCCTGCCACCGCGCCGGCTAATTTTTTGTATTTTTAGTAGAGACGGGGTTTCACCGTGGTCTCGATCTCCTGACCTTGTGATCCGCCCGCCTCGGCCTCCCAAAGTGTGAGCAGATATTTTTTATTCCATAATTTGGTATAAGGGAAGAAAAATATATTGAAAATTTACCTGTTTGTTATTCTTTGCTCAGCTGGGACAGGTGTATGTTCTGTCTTGGGAGTAGGCACAGCTTTCCCCCGCCCTCGTAGGTTTTAGATTGGGGCGTGTCACAGAGTAAGAGTCTTTCTCCGCCATCTGCTAAAATCGGATTATGGTGAACACACCATTACCAGGAGACTACCATTGCCATGCGCAGGAATAGATTGATACATTTTTAATTGTGTACTAGGGTAGATGGCATCAGAAACTGTAACTTTACATGTGAAGCACCCCATATTTTATCCTGCACGTATTAACTTTAAGTCACTGGATGTTTTCTTGTATTCTCAGTAAAATGGTATTTATTTGCTAGTTATATGCCAGTTTTGTGGTGTTCTCCCTGAAGAAGAGCTGTTATTCTTTTGAAGAACACAGTGTTTCAGTGACCTGGAACCTAGCCTTGAGCACTGGGTGAGGCCTCACATTGGTGCAGGGTTCAGGAAGGTCTTAAGGCAGGCAGAGCCTGGGACCTGGTGGGCATTGTGGCTAAAGTGGGTGGCAGGGGTGGTGTGAACAGGAGGGCCCCTTGCACAGGGTACACAGGACTTTCAGTGTGGGTCTCTGTGGGTGCCCAATTCAAATCCTTGGGAGGACTGGCAGAGACCCAGGTGAGGGAACTGGACGTCCAGCGGGAGGCTGGGTTCTCTAAGGTCAGTTTCTGTACTGTGAGCACAAGGTCAGAAGAGCCCTGGTAGCAGAAATCAGTTGGTGCCAAGTCATGCATGCCACTAACTAGGATTCTTCAAACTCCTCCCCACAGAAGTAGCATTGTTCTCCTGTGTGGAGCAGGGTTGGCCTATGCATGTGGATTGGGTGGCTTCCAGGTAGCACTGGAAAGCTTTGAGGTTAGGGAGCTGGGCCTGCCTTCCCTTCCATGCCAGGAAGGCAGGCCCACAGTTGCAACAGGTGCATAGCCTCATGCATTGATTTCTGCTGCAAGTTTTTTTTTAAGCTCATGTTTTCTGGGTTCCATGCCAGGATCTGAAGATAGAGTAACGAAAAGACACACAGCACAGGGGCCCTGCCCTCACAAAATTTATAATCTATCTGGAAAGACTGATAATGAACAAGTAAACACACTGCCCTGCTACCTCCAAAAACAAACCATTGCAAGATAATTTGATTTTGATCAGTGCTATCAGGAATAAACAGAGAGATGAGTGAGTGATGGGAAATACCTCTTCAGGTGAGGTGGTCAGCAGAGATTTATCTGGGGAGGTGACATTTGAGCTGAGGGCTAAAAAGAATGCAGTTGGGGGAGGATTATCTCTGGCAGAGTTTACAGCAATGCAAAGGCCCGTAATGTGAAGGGGGTGGCGTGTGAGAGGAGCCCGATGGGCTGGAGCTCAGAGGGAAAGGGAGACAGTAGCTGGAGGAGGCTGGAGAAAGGGCAGGAACAGATCATTGGCATCATCTTGTGTTGAAAGAGGGTAAACAAAGGGGAAAGTTTGGCTTTTTCAACTTTAACAGTGCGTTAAAAAACAGTTTTAGGTTTAGGATTAAAATCTCCTCACTCGTGCAAATCTAACCTAACTACATAGTGACAGCTGCTTAGTTGTCCTTTCTGCTTTTTTCCGTATAGCATAGTATATGGCTTTTTAACACTTGTTACTATGCTTATTGGTTTGTTAATGTCTTTCTAAAACACAGATCATGCAACTCCTCAAAATTCCCATTTCTTCCTGGCTTGCTCGAAGCAAAGCCTAAAATCTTACCTGCGATTCCTACACCTGCCCCTCAGCCCCCTCCGGTCTTCCCCTCCTCGCTCACTCTGCTGCTCTGGCCTCCTTTGGCCTCTCTGCTGTTCCTGAAGACACCAAGTGCTACTCACTCACCCCAGGTGTTTGCACTTGCTATTCCCTATTTCTGAAACTTCCATCCCAGAGTCACATGGCTTCTCCCCATGCCCTGACCCCAACCCCACCCCTACCCCTACCCCTGCCATTTCCTTCAGGGAAATTTCCTTCTGTTCACATTATCAAAGTGGCCTCCCTTCACTTTCCATCAAATATTACCTCCTCCCATCACTCATATCCCATTACCCTGCTTCATCCTTCTCCATGACACTTCTCACCGCTTGACATACATTTATAACTTTAGTTTGTATATTGCCAATCTGGCCCCTACCCCAAGTCCTAAGTAAGTGAGGTCTTTGTTTTGTTCACTGCTTCTTCCCCTGACAGATAGAATAGGGCCTGGCACAGAATAGGTAGAGAGTAATTTTTTGTTAATATTTACTGAATTTGAGTGTCTGTTTTTGCTGCTGGATTATGAGTCCTTAGAAGACATCTCTTCTGTCCACTTTTGTATTCTCGTGTCCAGCTTAGTGTTGTGAACATAGACATCAGCTATATTCCAAGTTCTTTATGCTGATGACATAGTTTGTTTCCCAGAGAAGCACTGCTTATAAAGAGCTAAGTAGAGTTTTATAAAGAGGTAAATGTTAACTTGCTGACTTTCTTTTAATTGTTCTTTTCCAGTGGTCCTAATCGTGGGCATTATATCACTATCGTGAAAAGTCACGGCTTCTGGCTTTTATTTGATGATGACATTGTAGAGGTTGGTTTGCAGATTATTCTCCAGTAGTCATAGAGCATCAATAGTATTTCAGGGAACGTATACGTATAGATGTTTTCTAAAATAGGCCTCTTTCCCCATAATGTAATTTGAAAACAACTTAAATTTCTATTCAAAACCAAATTCTGCTAATCCCCATGCTCCATGGAAAGGGAGAAGGGGTGTGATCACGGACTTACCGATGAGTGTTCTCTACGGTTCAGCCATAGACACGGGGTCTCTCTATCTGTGCCACCGTAAATCATACTTAAGTATAAGTCTTGTTTCTATCATGACTAAAGCCCCCTCTGATACAGGGCAAACAATAGACTTCAAAGTTCTATTAAAATTATTTTATTATAACAAATTTTTCTTGTATCGATTATTGTTTATTTTTTTCAGTCTGTTGGATCTGGAAATCTTTATATTACACCAATACATTCTATGTATTGATTTTGTTATAAAAGAATACTAGCTGGAATGAATTCTACACTCAAAGACATGATCTATTTTAACCCACTAGGGTAGCAGTTTTAGTGGAATAACACTAAAAGTGGAATAACACTAAACTCTGGTGGCCGGAAAGACTTAAGGCTATTTCCAGGACCCATCAGTTTACCATCTGGGAGATGTCTTGTCTTGTTCTTCAATGAGTGCCCACACAGGGTTGCTAATGCATGAAGGCGTTGCCTACTTTCCCAGAGATGTACAATTTCTGTGATGATGTCCTTCAGACAAGTCTGTGGAATTCTCCATTTGCTATTGAAAGTTCCTAATCATGATTTCATAACAAATTGTCCTCCTTGCATTTTAATATATATTCCATTAGTTTTTATCTCCTTTCCCCAGGAATCATATTATATAATTGTATTGTTTTCTTTCTCCTTTATTGCAGAAAATAGATGCTCAAGCTATTGAAGAATTCTATGGCCTGACATCAGATATATCAAAAAATTCAGAATCTGGATATATTTTATTCTATCAGTCAAGAGAGTAACTTAAAGAACTGTGGAACTGAGTCAAGTGGGGGAAAATGTTCAAAGCACTATTACCTGGTTTCTCTGCAGTCTTTCTTCTTCCCCAGTGGCCCACTAATGGTATCACTCTGAGTCTCAATGGTCTGGCCGAGTTAGACTCTCTCCTTTTGTGTTTTTACATGCAGCACTACTCTTGGTTTTATTTCAGTCTGACGTAGAGTTAACTGCAATCAGATTGTAGTCTGATTTGTGTGAATAACAGTTGCTAATTTTAGGACTGGGTGAAAGCTATGCCATTCATTATGTCTGGCTGTATTAGAATGACATTTCCTATGAATGTCTATGGTCTATTTTAGGTGTTTGCTAAACTTCTGTGGCTTCCAGGGTCTTCTTACAGTGCATTCCTTTAACTTGTCCCTGGAAGCATTGCTACCCATTTTCAGCTTCTCTGCCTCTTTTCTGATAAAAGGACAGAAGAATTGGGTAGATATTCACCTTTTAGGGGTGCAACTGTAGCTTTAAGTTTGTGCAAGTGAAAATGTCGAAAAGTGAGTAACCTCAATACTAAAATCATCCTTCACATGAAACAGGGTGAAGAGAAGCTGTCCGCGGTGGCTGGTGTTGGCTGGCATTGGCACTAGGCTGTGCTGACCTAGCCATTAGAATTCCAGGGGCTAAGAAGGCTCAGGGCAGGCAAAGCCAAGAGGGGGAAGTTTTTGTGGACAATGAAAAGTTATTTTCGTACCTTTCTACCAAAACCCAAGTTTCAGGAAAATAACTCTATGTTGTTTATTTTCAGTGACACTTTTGTGAGGCCCTGTGAATTGTATTTATCCTGTATCCGGCACTGCTAAGCTTTTCAAGGTATCTTTCCAATCCTGCTGATGTGTCACAGTCAGTGACTGCAGGGCTGGCAAACCTCACCTTAGCCAGTCAGCACGGCATTGTTCCTTATCAGGAATAACAAAGGTACTGCATCTTTCCAGCCATCAGCACATTGTACAACTTAACTTTTTAATATAGTCCGTCTGTTTACTGAGGCACTGGCGAGTCCCAGGGCTGATACAGAACCTTCCCTAGAGGGAATACCAGAGTTAGCTGGGTATGAAGGTGGCTCAAAGGAAGTGTCCGTGGGCAGGGGGAGGAATGAACAAAATGGCGCTGTTTCTTTAGCTCAGACTCCTAAAATGCTTGACAAGACAGAATTTTTTTGGAAGAACCTCATCTCACTATAGTTACTTTTTTCACTTTTGTTATATATGTATTTATTAGAGCATTTGAATATTGGTACCTTTAATTAAAAGGGTCGTTTGGTGTTTTGCCGTTGAGCTGGTTTTTGAGTCTTAGATCTTGGCTTCCTTTGGAAGTCATGTAACTTCCATACACTATAATAAACTGTGAACATATTTTTGTTACCTAATGCATCCGCTAATGAACATGCAAACTTTGGGCATAATGTGAACTAAAA
Source organism: Macaca nemestrina (assembly GCF_043159975.1). Classification (NCBI taxonomy): domain Eukaryota; kingdom Metazoa; phylum Chordata; class Mammalia; order Primates; family Cercopithecidae; genus Macaca; species Macaca nemestrina. The sequence continues at coordinate 115,553,401 of NC_092127.1, read as the reverse complement.
TTGAAATGGAAAATGTTAGTGGCCATTTTGCAACAATGAAGAGGATAGCACTTTATCTAGATGAAAACTGGATTTCTTATCTTTGAAATATCTTGAACTGTTTATTGCTCAGAACTTAAGTAAGCATGCCAACATTTCATTTGTTTATGCTTGAAGTGAAATGTTTTACTTTTCACTGGAGAAGACAAAACAGGGTGATCTTCATGTTATTGTTTTATACAGTGATGGAAATGTACCTTGCCTTGTTTAGAGGCAATTTCACATTTATAAGCATTGTTTTTCTCTCCATGAAACTTATGCAGTAATCACTACCTGGAAGGTGAGTCTTTGTCTCCTTTTAAGGAGAGGCAGTTTCCGACTGAAGGTGATTAATGTAGGAAAATGTTTGTACTACATAGAATCCATATATTTGACTGCAAGTTACAAAGTTTTAAGAAAATGATGATTGGCCTCTAATATATTGGAACTGATTCATAAGAAAAGCTATTAAAATTATCTTTGAAACAACTGTTGAAGCTAATTTATTAGAAAAAATATTTCAATTGGAAGCCTGTAGAAGTAATGTTTAAATGCTCAGTCATAAGTTCAGGATATTTCTTTTCTGTTTGGTTGTGCAAAATGTTTTTCCCAGTGATTTAATGAAAGTAATTCCTTTTAATAGAAAGAGTCAGTTAAAATTCAGCATTCATGGATAGATTTTTGGAATGAAAAAGGGTAAGTATAAGAAAATATTGCAAAGACATTAAAACAATTGTGTGGTGCAGAAAAAGAAGATTGGAAAAAGACCAAAACACACTTCTCCAGCAACACTCCATCAGCTTTTTAAAATTTAGAGCTATCTGCTAATTTTTTCACTCTTCCTCCTCAATAAATGAAACAAACACTAGGCAGCTACAAGTTTTTCCCAATCATGTCTCTTTATGTAAAGACGGTAACATGCAAACACTTTTAGTTTACATCCCTCATTCATAGTGTAAAACAGGAAATGGTGTGGGAGATGTGAGACCATTCTGAGGTCAGCAATAGCCCAGAGGCTCCTCAGTATTCCCTCCAATGGCCAAGGATTTCCTGTGTCATCTGCAGAAGTGAGTAGGCCTGCTGTATTTCTTTTAACTGCTGGGTGTTATAAAATAAGTTACAGTGTTTTACACTTAAAAAAAACCAGAAGGAACATTTGCTTTATTGGTTACGTACTAGTTTAGCCTCTAGGTTATGGCATAAAAAATGCTAAAAAATCATGTGTTTAAAAGTAAATGTTGGTAAAATGCTGGCATCCAGTCCTATTGTGTTGGTGCATTTTCCCTTCTATGGTCATAGGAAGTGGACTGGTCTGAAGAGACTGAGGCACAACACAAGCAGGGCATTAGTTTGAATAGGAAGTCAGTCATATTTGGTTTTATGGCCTGGTATATTTTGGATTTAAGATAAAATGGGGAAAAAATGTCAGCAATGGTCCCTATGCAATTATTTTCATGGATACCCTTAATTTCATGGTCATGCCGAATAATGATCTATATTCTAACTGGAGCTTAGGGCTTATTTTAGGTATTGGAGTGTAGCTTTATTACAGATGGATTTTATCTTTCAACATTGCATTTTGATCAACTTTGTATATTCATGTGTATTAAAATATTGTGCACTAAATGTTTTGCCCTTGTTTGCTATTATATGGTCAAGGCATTTATCAGCACTATTGTAATGAACTCATGTAAATGGCATGGGTCAGGGAAAATTATTTCTTACTTTTCTGCCTAATTAAATTTCTGTTTTCCAGTATTACATTAATTTATTTTTGGCTTCCATTTCTGTGTAACCAAAATAGTTACTGTATTTGTGTGGCATTCTTATTATTTTGTTGCTAAAAATATTGTAGTTTTTATTTAAAATAATCTGTACCTTAATTTTTAAAAATGTAACCAATTCAAGCACTTTAAGCAATAATGTCAATCTTGTGAAATTTTAATCAGTTTAATACCCTGCCTCTAAAATTGTTTGCAAAAATTAAATAAATGAATAAAATGGAAATTCTCTTTCTAGAGAATTATATCCGGGTAATGCTACACACATGGGCTTAAAATCATTTTTATAAAGCGTGAGTCAGTGGCAGGTCTTATGTCCAAGTAATTATTACAAACTTAATTTTGAAGCAGTGGAAATGTACAGAACATTCTGGTCACTATAATATATAAAGGCAGCGTTACTCTCAAGGTTGATAAAAATCAATGTTCTGGAGATAACTCATCACTTTTTTGAGTGAGAAAGATCAACAGAATTTAATTCAGGGAACAGTATCTGGAGAATAGCAAATTGAGAATATCAGTGAAAAGAAGTTAGGGATAGTTAACTAGGCATCACAGTGTATTTCTTTTTGGGGACTTTGCATATAAAATCCCCTTAACCAGTTATGAAATGAAAGATCCATTCCCCAAATAAGGAGGCAGCCTACAGCATCTGGTTTCTAGGAAGGAGTAGGAGTGTGGTTGGTCCCTGGTGTCCTGATAGCCAGCTGACTTCTGGGCCTGTTTCTGAGCCACGGGGAACCCCCAGCTTCAGAAATCCTCAGGTGAGTTCACACCACTCCCTGCCCCAAAAGGGGGGCAGGCACAGGTCCATGCCATGTGGCCACAGTGAAGCCTATAGTAATCACGGGTAGGGCTGCTTTTCCGCATCAGTCACCCAGGGCATCTGTGGGTGGACAGATTGTCATCTGAATACATGCTTGGGTCCATTTATGGGAATAAAACCTCACAGACGAAGAGCAGGGAATGTGCCAGTAAGTGTTGAGTCTCCCAACTGCTGTCCATCTTCTCAGGGCAGTGCAGTTGAACCTGACTGAGCTGAAACAGAGACTGTTGGGAAAGTCACATCTGTCTGCCATGAAGGCCAAAGGAAGAGAAGATCTTCTTGGGAATGTGTTTTTCTTTCCTAGGCCTCACTTTGTCAGTGGGATTTATAGGATAGGCCTGTCACTACCAAGGTGACACAAATTCTAGAGAATGTATTTTCCCATTTCTTCAAATTTCCTTTCCTCTCTTTGTATTGATACTTAAAATACCTTTACTGAAAAAAAATGAAGCATTCCATTTCCATTGCCTTATATTTACATGAAGATAAAAATATTTGCTAAGTCATTGTATTTGTCCATTCTGGCAGTGCTATAAAGACATACCTGAGACTGGGTCATTTACGAAGAAAAGAGGTTTAATTGACTCATGGTTCTATGGGCTGTACAGGCTTCTGTTTTGGGGGAGGCCTCAGGAAACTTAAAATCACAGCAGAAAGCAAAGGGAAAGCAAGCCCATCTTATGTGGCAGGAGCAAGAGGAAAAGAACAAAGCGGGAGGGATTACACACTTTTCTTTCTTATTTTTTTTTAAGATGGAGTCTCACTGTCACCCAGGCTGGAGTGCAGTGTTGTGATCTCAGCTCACTGCAACCTCGGCCTCCCAAGTTCAAGCGATTCTCCTGTCTCAGCCTCCTAAGTAGGTGGGACTACAGGCATGTGCCACTATACCCGGGTAATTTTTGTGTTTTCAGTAGAGACAAAGTTTCCCCACATTGGCCAAGCTGGTCTGGAACTCCTGAATTCAGGTGCCTCAGCCTCCCAAAGTGCTGGGATTACAGGCATGAGCCACCTTGCTCGGCTGGAGTTACACACTTTTAAACAGCCAGATCTCGTGAGAACTCAGTCACGAGGCAGTACTAGCGGGATGGTGCTAAATCACCTATGATTCAATCACCTCCCACCAGGCCCCGCCTCCAACACTGGGGATTACAATTCAACATGAGATTTGGGTGGAGACACAGCCAAACCATATCAGTCATTTTTCTTTTACTGAGGGAAAATTTTGGTTGTGGGGTTAGTACTAAAGATAGCCCATGTAGACTTTTTGTGAAGATGCCCCAGGTGGAGAGATTTTTAATTAGGCATTTGTTTGGCAACTATTACATTCTAGGCATTGTGACAGGAGCTGGCGGATAAAAAGGTGACACAGATTGGGTCCCTCTTACAGACTCATTTTTTGTCTCAGAAAAGTCTGGGTGAGAAAGAAATTTAAAATTAAGTTGTGGAAATAATACTTGTTGGGGAAACTCCTTGCAAATCAGCACAGTTTGGTATTCAGCCCCAGCCTCACCGGTGGTGCAGGTGGCACTGTTGGATGAAGCCACCCCATCCTTTTTCCTGGGAGCCCCACGCTCTTCCCAGCCTGCCTTCCAGCTCAGGGACAACACATTTTGGAAAACAAAGTATAAATCGGTTATGTTGCAGCAATGAATCACGTTTTGCCTCTTCTCGTGTTAAAAGAGCCAGTATCATGAAAGCCTCAACAGTGGGCTTTATGAATCAAGCATCTGTTATTTCTAAACAATCTGTTTACATTATGACCAGATAAGTAGAGCCTATGTAGACTTACCAAAATAAGATAGGACATAAGTGGTTTATTGGTGCATCAACCTGTGTTTGCTTTTTAAGGTTCCTTTATGTTTTAAAGTGATTTGAACGAAAGACATGAGGAGCTTACAAAGGAAAAGTAACTTCATTTTGGCTATGAGATAACAGAGTCAGAAATGATGTTAGATTGTGTAGAAAAGACTTCTAATTGTGTGCTTAATTCCCACATGATTATAACAAACTATGTATGAACCTTGGTGGGGTCGTGCTCAGGTTGTCAATTACACGGATGCATCTTTCACTTTGTTCTCTCCCAAGAGTGAGAGAGAGAGTGAGGTCGTGCTTAAGGCAGCGTGGAGTTCTATAGAAACTCTTCATGGAAAAGGAGTTCAGGCACTTGTGTTTAGATTGCGGTCTGATTCTGTTCTTACTTCCTCTCAGCATAAGGGAGCTTTGAAAAGAAAACGGAGACTTGTATCCGACTTGGCTAGAAGCAAAATAATTTGATCATTGAAGCCACCATTTCTATGTATTTGATCAAGTCCTCCTCAGGAATCCAATACAGCTGTATTCATATTTCACTCTCTCTTAATGGACCTTGCTGGAAAGAACATTCCATGCTAAGAAAATGGAAAATAAATGCGAGAAAACTTTAAGAGTGAGCCTTCACGTCTCCTGCAGCAGGTGATATCTCTGTACTTTAGAGCTTGTCTCCAGGTTGAGAATTACCTGTTTTCCACTCTGAGGAGATTAGAAAGATAATTTTTTAATGGGTTGTAACGCTTGTGTGAAGAAGACTGACGTCCACCTCTCCTGTGAAATAAATTGTTTGAAAACTCTTTGAAGAGAAATGGCTTCGGTATATTGTTCTATCTGTGCTACCCCAAAGCCCGGAGAACAAATATTAAGTATAAATTGCTAGGCTAAGTATGTCATATGTGCCAGCTTCGACATGTAAACCAAAGAAAAGGACTGAGCCAAGTCTCAATTAATGTACAGGTTATTTTGCCGAAGTTGAAGATACACCAGGGAAAAGAGACGAAAGCCACAGTATGATCTATGGCCCCTACTTTTTACAAAGAGGAATCTGAGGGCTTCAGTATTTAAAGGGGAAAAGTAGGCAGGAGGAGGAAGGAGGAAAGAAAAAAAAAAGAGGGAGAGTATGGTCATATTCTTAGGAGGCTTTGATTCACACTCGCTGAATCTGAATTCACATGCTGCGTGTGGAAAGGAATAGGTAGAGGAACAGTAAATTATGTATGTCTCCTACTCAGTAAAACTGCACTTTACAAAAGATAAACAATAGAAAAGTCAAATATGCATTTATCTCAAGGTGGGTAGTGGGGATGATTTCTATTCTCCTCTTGTCCCATATTGCAGGAGGCCACCTGGGGAGACATGGCCTCTTTTTGCTATCTGTTTAGGAACAAAAGGAAAGACAGTTTTCTGTGACTCAGCTTCCAAGCTAAACTTTTTTCTTTGGTATAGTGAGTTTGGGGTCCCGAGATGTTCTTTTCCTTTCACAGATGTATGAGACATCAGCAGAAGGGTGAAGGCTGTAGAATGGAGAGAAAACTCTCTGCCTGCATGGCTAATGATTGACTTGGTCTTTTAACTGATTATGTCATCTGAGGAGTCTGTGAAGGTTTATGAAGAATGAATTCACCATACAGCCTCCTCTCAGATGGAAATGTATACACGATGTAGAAGAATAAGGGGCTGTGAGTCTCGGGAGTAAGAGGAGGGGAATAAGGTTAAGGCTCCTAGTACTGCTTAGCTTCTAGCCTTGGGTCTTGCCGCAACACCTGCCCAACACGTGTGTGTGTGTGTGTGTGTGTGTGTGTGTGTGTGTGTGTGTGCTTTGCAAGGTTAGCTGGGACCCAGGTAAACCCCACTTTGTCCCTCGCTGACAGGAAACCTACACATTCTCTGCCCTCTCTGTTGCTTCCCTGACCTCGCTCTCCCATGGAATTTTAGATTCAATTCAATGGCGTTCAGGTTCCAGTGTGGGTTGGTCACCAGCCGATGCAATCCCCCTAGCGTATGGGAAAGCAAAGGATCAGGAGGCATGAGATCCTAGTTCAGTCCTAGCCTTTGCTTCCTGGTTTGCTTAACTCAGATGTTGGACATAGTATTGGGGTAGGATGCTAATGAGTGGTAGTTGGTGGAGGGGGCCATTTTCCCCAGCAGTCCCCAAGGGGGAGAGACCAATTGGCAACACAGTGGAAAGTATATAATATTAGCTACTTAAGTCATAAATAGTTCTGGGAAATAGGCTCTACTGTTTCATTTATTCCCCACAACATTTCCTAACATTTCCTAGGCATGAAATACGACGCTGAAGACGTGAGAAAAATAAGCATCCCCTGACAGCCAGGGGCTAGCCTGAGACAGCCGCCCTCTGATGTTGTCCGGAGCCATCCTGGCGCTCATCGCTGGGCTGTGGTGTTTCTTGTTTGATGTAAATCGCACAGAACACCAGCCTTAGACAAGGTCATGCCGTGACTGTGATGAAGTGAGACGAAAAACAAGACCACTTCATAATTTCATCCCAGCATAGACAAACACAAGGTCACTGTATAAACCACGAAATCACAAACATCCCCCTCTCTCCTCATCACCAGTTCCCATTTTAGCTTTGCTTTCATCTGTGCTACATGAGATTTACTGCGATCTCAATCAGATCATCTCCCCCACTTCCTGACAGCACCCAATACAAAGCACACCCCTATCCGCGGAACACTCCCATGAATGACCTAAGCAAGGTCTCCATCCTCAGAGTTCTTTCTGACAGCCGCTTACGAGATGCCCCACAGTCCCCCAGAGTGTGTGGTCTCTCAGTGCACTGAGCATTTGTTCAACCACAGTTGTGTTCCTAGTGGTCTGACTGGAGAGTGCTGGACTGAGAAGTCATTTCCTGAGGTCTGCTGTTCTCATGAGGGCAAGGGGGAAAGGAGCATCATACACACAAATAGGATGGCTACTGGTATGCTGGCGCCTCATTGATCTGCAGCAACTCCTCCTGCCCACGGAGTTGGTGGTGTTGGCCCAGACACCAAAGGAGGCTTCTTACAAGTAACTCTGGAGAAATCTGGACTTCAGTTTTTCCTAACCCGTAAAACAAGGTCAAAGCAGGTTTGTCATGAATAGAAATGCTGGAAAGCATGTAGTGTGATGGTGGGCATGGCCTGGTAAGACTGACGTGCTTTGCTCATTGTTCATAGTTCCTGGCACCTTCACACCTCCCCTTAGAGTCCCTCAGGCTCAGGTGTGTCTGTGTCTCGAACCCTTGTTTTCCTGAGGGGTCAGAACCACTATTTGAGGCAAGGCCTGAAACAGAGGAGATGGGGACTGAGCTCCCTCTGTATGGAGGGTTCAGTCAATTTCAGGAATTCCAATTTGCTCCAACAGAAATTCCAAGTTCTGTCTGGATCCTGTTATATGTGCTCAAGAGCTTTCCAGAATCATAGGGCTGGGGTTGGGAGGGATGATCCTGGTGTGGATAGGGCAGGTGGCAGTAGAGATGACTGAAGATGCAGGGACAGGGTCCGGTGCCCTCTAGTTTGAAGGGCCCACTAACACCTCCTGATTGTCCTCAAAAGAGCTGTTGTGCAAGTCTTGCTCTTACTTTACTTACATTACTTGTCTATGTGTTTTGTTTAAAAAAAAAAAAAAAAATCCCAAATGTGACAACAGTGATCTTGAATCCAAACCAAGGCTGAAGTTAAGCCCTTACCTTTCTGCAAGACAGGGCAATGGAACAAGAGATCATGAAAAGGGAGAAGAAGACATTCTCCATGAAGACAGTGTCCTGTCCCTCTCTGAAGCTGGTGCCTAGAAAGGGTTGTCAAGTTAAAACAAATGTGTGGCAAGGAGATGTGGGGCTAATGTGGAGAAATCTAAAAAGAGAGGAGAAGTGATTCTTATTCCTATTTAGCTTTTTAATGTTATAAAGCAGGAAAGGAAAGGTCAACCTGAAATAATTTAAAAGAGTCAGGATCCAATTAAAATAGTTTAAGTGCAAAGATTGAGGGTAGCTGTCAAGGCACACCCGGACACCAGAGAATGATTATTGGTGCTCCCAGTGTGGGGATAAGTGAAGATTGTTTATATAGGCAAAAATAGGTGTAGAACAGAATCACAACATTCTCCATACAAAGGCTAACACAGAGATATAAGATTTGATTGGCTACTGTTGATTACACTCCAAAGGATTGCTTAACATCTCATTGTAAAGACGTAAAAATCATGAGGGTCTTTATCTCATGTAGCCTAAGTTTGAATAAAGATTAGGGAGTCTGGTTAATATATAACATCTCAACACAAAGATCAAGAAGCAACAGTCATTCACCAGAGAAGAAAAACAACTGTGGCTCAGTTTCCACGGCTTAACTTTTGCCCTCGGCATAATAAATAGGGAAGGTCCTGAAAATTTCTTTTCTTTTCACAGAAGAACAGAAGAAGAAAAGAAAGAAAATGGAGAAATCAATGTAAGGGTTTAAATAAAAGATCTGAGAGCCACTTTCTGATTTTGGGAGGTACAGGAAAAGAGCCCCATGGCAAGCCAACTAAAGTGGCAAAGCATAATTTTAATCCTTATAGTCCTCCCCTACCTGAGAACAAATATCCTGTTTTGTTTCTGCTATTCAAGTTTTGGTTACAATTTTTTGCAAGCTATTGATTTTTGTAGGCAAAAACTGTGAGGCCTCTCAAAAGTGATATGGGATAGGGACTCATTTATCGTTTTAGAAAAAGTGATGTGGGATAGGAACTCATTTACTGTTTTAGAATTTCTGGAAAATAGTTTTGCATTTTGAAGCTTTCATTATTTTTGTTAGAAGCATTTATTTGTAATTATGTCTGCTGACCCCAGACTCTAAGCTACATAATAGAACTTTAATTACATTAGGTACAGGATTTTTTTCTCCATTTACGTATATGGAGGAATGGAGTATTGGACAGAAAGTCGGCCGGGCATGGTGGCTAACACCTGTAATCCCAGTACTTTGGGAGGCCAAGGCAGGCAGATTGCTTAAGCCCATGAGTTTGAGACCAGCCTGGGCAACATGGTGAAACCCCCATCTCTACAAAAATTAGAAAAATTAGCCAGACTTCTTGGCATGCACCTGAAGTTCCAGCTACTTGGAAGGCTGAGGTGGAAGGATCACCTGAGCCTGGAGAGGTAGAGGTTGCAGTGAGCCATGATTGTGCCACTGCACTCCAGCCTGGGTGACAGAGCAAGAACCTGTCTCAAAAAAAAATAAAAAGTCTATAGTGACATTCTGAGAACAAGTGTTGTGAATAAGTGAGTGATGGAAGTGTAAGGAGAATATTCAAGAGAGAAAAATGGCGAAGCAGAGCTGAAGGAAGCGGAGATTTAATGCATTCTTCTTAGGCATGGCTGGTGAGTGAGTGACTTCTGTCACACTAAAATTTAAAGAAATCTTCCTGATAGAATGTATTTTAAAATAGATTTAAAATAGATATAGTTTCTTTTTAAAACTTTATCATGGGGAATTTAAAACATGTACAGAAGTAGAGAGAATAGAATACTGAACCTCTGTGAACCCACGACTCAGCTTCAACAGTTAATTATAGCCAATCTTGTTTCAGACTGCTGGAATTTTCAGATGGTACTGGAAAGTTATCAAATGAACAGGCCCTCAACTATTCAGGATCTCTAAACCCATAAAGGACAAATGTATGAAGTGTTGATGTGGTTTAGATTGACAACCAACTCTAAGGGATTTTCCATGTATTTTGTCATCCTCTAACTTGAAGTAACATAATCATTAGCATAAATGCAAAAACATTTTTTGTGATGCAGAGATTTAATTGTTGAAATGTCCTTAACTTTTACAATGGCTAAATCATATAAAAAATAATGAGACTGAAGCTACAGTATAAGGAAGTAACCACATTTATTTGGAAAATTGTAATGAAACAATAGCACTTTATAACTAATATAGATTATAGAATATAGTTCTATGAATATACATATGCAAAAGTGACAACTTCTACCTCTCACAGCTGTTTTACACGCCTTCTAGGTTTTCACTTTTCCATCTACCCTTACTTTTCTGAAATTTTCCCAAAAGGATGGGGCCAGACTCAAAGTTTCTGTTTGTCTTGCCCCTTTCCTGTTGATGTTTTCTCTTGTGGCATGTCATTAGAAGATTTTACTGATCAATGCATTAAATCAAAGAATGCTAGAGTGGAAAGACAGTTCCTGGAAAACAGTTCAAAGTCAAGATAAGGAAATAGAATGTATTTTAAAATAGATTTAAAATACAGGAAATAGAAGCCCTGAGATCTTATCAATACTTGCTTGCATCACTTTTCAAGTTGGTTTTACCTAAAGTAAAAAAGGAGGGACTGGTGACCGTTGTCCCAGAGTAGAAGCAGAGTCACTATTCTGTGTGGTGGGCGCTTGCAGGAGGAAAGGAGTGCAAGCTCAATTGTAGCTCTTGAAATCTCCAGCTCTCCCTGGTGCCTGCTCAAAGAAGCATGTGGAGGCCTGAACTGCAGGGGTTGGGGCAAGGAAACAGAAAGAGCTGGTCTTAGCAATCAGGAGGTAGAGCAGAAACCAAAGGGTCTTATATATAGAATTTCACCCTCTCCAGTCCATCACCCAAATGATCTAGTGCTGTTTTCAAGCTCTTGTTTCAGTAGCACAACCTTTTTGAAAAATAAAATCTAATGTAGAACCTAATTGTGTGTATATGGCATATTTTTCCTCAGCTTTATTGAGGTATGATAGGCAAATAAATATTGTATATATTTAAAGTGTACAACAGGATGGTTTGGCATATGTGCACATTGTGAGACGACTACAGTTAATTAGCAAATACTCTTGTGTATGTGTGATGAGAACATTTGAGATCTCAGCAAATTTCATGCATATAATCCATTATTATTAACTATGTCACCATGCTATATATTAGATTTTAAGAATTTACTCACCTTAAACTGAAATTTGTAACCTTTGACTAATACCTCCTCATTTTCCCCTTCTCTAGCCCTATTAACCACCGTTCTACTCTGTTTTTATGAGTTCCAGTTTTTTAGATTCCACATATAAGTGATATCATGCAGTATTTGCCTTTCTATGTCTGGCTTACTTCACTTAGCATAATGTCCTCCAGGTTCATTCATATTCTTGCAAATGACAGGATTTCTTCCTTTTTGAAGGCTGAATAATATTTCGTTATATATATATATATATATGTGTGTGTGTGTGTGTGTGTGTGTGTGTGAATGACATGTATTTATCCATTCATCTGTCAATGGGCACTTAGGATGCTTTGCATCTTGGCTACGGTAAATAATGCTGCAGTGAAGTGGTAATGCAGATATGTCTTGAGAGTTACCGAATTTATATACTTTGGATATATACCCAGAAGTGGGACTGCTGGATCATATGGTATTTCTGTTTTTAATTTTTTGAGGAACCTCCATTCTTTTTTCTGTGTAATGACTGTACCACTTTACCTTCCCCCCAGCAGTATATAAGGCGTCTGTCTTAGTCCATTTTGTGCTGCTTGTAACAAAATAGCTGAGACTGGGTAAGCTGTAAAGAACAGAGATTCACTTCTTACAGTTCTGAAGTAATGAGAGGTCCAAGATCAAGGGGCCCACCTCTGGGCCTGGGCTTTAGTGCTGTGCCATCCCACAGTGGAAGGTGGAAGGGGAAGAGAGTGCAAGCGAGAGGGAACAAGAGGTCAAAATCACGGCCTCAAGCACTTTATTATCTGCATTAATCTATTCATGAGGGTGTAGCCCTCATAACCTAAACACCTTCCATTAGGCCTCACCTCCCAACACTGATGCATTGGGGGTTAAGTTACTAACACGTGCTTTTTCGGGGACAGGTTCAAACCATAGCAGATTCTTTTCTCCACATCCTTACCAACAATTATCTTTCAACTTTTTGAAAATAACCACCCTGACAGGCATGAAGTGATGTTTCATTGTGATTTTGACTTGCATTTGTCTGATGCTTAGTGATGTTAAGCATCTTTTCATATATCTGTTGACCACTTGTATATATATGGTGTTTTATATGGCATTTTATTAGTATACATTCCTTTTATAAATTATTTTTAGAATGAGAACAGTGCAACTATCTGAGGAACATGAAATTTTGAAATCAAGGATTGTCAGTGACAATAGTATTCTTTTATTGGTCTCAGCACCCAATTTACATCTGAACTTTTTTTTCACTCACATGGAATTATGAAAATTCAAGTTTGCACTGATACATGGTTGCATATTGTGTTTCATTTTGTTTTTTAAACAGCTGCCTTGCAATCTCCAAGATCTTTTCAATAAAATCAAAATAGTGGGGAAACTTTTATTTTTAAGATTTTTCATTAAAATAAGTTAACCTCTCAGATTACCTCAGTTAGAGTCACCAAAGAGTTCAAATTTGATTTATAACACAGTTGAATATATCTGTTGGTTATTAAGCCAAGTTATATTTTAAAAGTGAAACTTTAATGAAAACATTTGTGGAACCCCTGAAGCAGGGTTCCATAGAACATAGTTTGAAAACCAGTAATCTGGTATTGAAGAAGTAAGGCCTCCTTTATTTCCTCACCCCAAACGTTTTTCAGCCTTTCCTGCTGCCCTTTCTTGGCTTATTTTCCCCTTTGGAGTGGTGCTGAACTCATTTTAACTAAATTTCATTAAATTAGCACTGTGGTTGGTAGGAGGATGGATAAAAGGGTAAAGTGGCTGCTTGTTCTGCCTGGGACCTAGCATTCCCACCTCCCTTCTTTCCCCTCCATCCCATGGCATAAAGGGGTGGGTTCGAGTCAGCACTGAGTAAAATCGTGAAGTAGGTGGACTTCTTTCTCACGACTTCTTCAGTCCGGGAGCTGAACTGTTTTTGGCATCCCCTTCCCTTTAGGAAGACATGATAGCAAGCTGCTCTATTTGGACATTCTGTGCTCCCTGTGCCCCCAACACACACTGAGATCCCTGGGGGCTGTGATCCAGATTTTTTTCTTCTGCCTTATCAAAACTTACAGAATGGGAAGTGTCCCATGACTTAGATGCTGCTTTCTGCTAGGTGTTTTCTACCTATAGTAGCAAGCTAATCCAGCCAATATGTTTACTTGTGTGCTTTTGCAAATATTATTTATTTTTCTCACACATTTATTAAGCAATTACTCTGCGATGAGTAATAAGCTGAGTACTTTACATGATCATTGGGTTCTCCCAACAACCCTGTGAGATAGGTTCTCTCTCTCATTATCATTCCCATCTAGGGATGAGAACACTGAGGCCAGGATTTAAAAGAGCTTTCTGAGAGTCCTTTTGGAACCCTTTGTTGTGGTGACCACCCAGGCTACCTGATGCAAATTTCAGGTACAAATGATGAGGTGGTTTAGAAGCAAGCTTTTGTTCATCTGAAAGAATAGAGCTTTCCCCAATAACACAGCAGTTAAGAGCACAGTCTTTGAAGTAAAAATAACACACATTTGAATGTTGGCTCAGCCACTTACCAACTGTATGAAACTCAGTTTCCTCATCTGTAAAATGGGAAATAATAACAGTACCTATGTCTAAGTGTTGTTGTGAGGATTAAATGAGATAAAGTGTGTCAAACACATAACAAAATGCCTGTGCCTATGTTCAGTGCATTCCGTACATTCAGTGGTGGAATGTAAGTGGTTAGAAAGTCTTAGCTGTTATTTTGTTATTATTAACTCATTATTAGGCCTGAGCTAGCTGAACATAGAAGAACCACTCCACTGAAGCACATGTTTAAAATAGGAATAAGTATAAGTTACCTGCAATAATTTAAGAAACAAAATGAGACTGCGCTAACACCATTTAGCTTAATTCCTCTACTCTTTGAAGGTATGATCACCTCTTTGGATCATATACAGTGTCTGCTGTGGCCTGGTTCCAAAAATAGCTCTAATATCTTCTTTTCTTTTAGGGCAACGAACCCTGCAGATTGGGCTCTTGCACATAGATGGATGCTGTTTTTGTCAGCCAATGAAAGAGAGGGCAGAAAGAGCTGATATCATCAAGTCATACTTCTTGTTCTTCGAGCAAACTTTTTCTATTCCTAGCTTTGGGACAAATTTTGCCCCCGGGAGCCAATTATGCTGCTGGTGTCCAACGAAGTCAGCATTTTATTCACAAGTGCCGTTTCTGCACTTCTTGAAGGACAGAGGGTCTTGTCTGACACAAGCCTTCCTCACATGTGTGCCAGGGACCCACTCAGAGAGGGGCAGTGGGTGCTCACAGAGGTCCATATTCACAGCTATTAGAACCTCTTCAGAGCCCAAAGTCCGTGGGCCCATGGTGAGGGCAGCCTTCTCTGCCCCTGCTCATCCACTGAAGATGGCCTGGGCAACACCAACGGCTCCAAATCATAGCAATTTGGCAACCTCTTACCTGAGCCATTCAGGAAACTTCTTATACAGAAACATTCTTGAGTTTCCCTAGTTCCAGTCAGATCACATGTTTGGTTTTGTTAAAACATGTTTGTATTATTTAAAAGATGAAAGTACTAAATGCTTATTGTCCACAGTTAGGAAAACATAATAAAAAAGAATCTTCACAAGGCTTTTTTTCTTATTATTTTTGTAGTTTGACTTCTATATGCATTTAAAAAAATAAAGTTACTTGACTCATTCAACACTTGCATGTGGATAGCTAAGCCTCTGAGCCTACTAGTGTAAGACCTTCCTGCTCTATGTAGAAAAGTGTTAAAAGTGCTGTTTACATATGTGTGAAGATAGTCACTGCAAAGTTGCACATAATATCAAAAAGACCTAAATGTTCTTTAAATAAATAATGATACATCTATATTATGAAATTATATGCAGTAATTTTGACACACAAATCATGATCATATTTAAAAATTCACCAAAAATATCCAGTTAAATAGAGTGAAAACCGATAGTTCCCCTTTATTCCAGTTCCATTTTTTTCCCCAAAGATAACTACTAATGAAAGTTTGTGGTAGGCCCTTACAGACCCATTTTTGCATTAACACATGTATATTTGCACATAGATATATAAATATGTTTTTAGTTTTAATTTTTAAAACAAAGATTATTAAGTTTTATTCTGCAACTTGCTCTTTCTTTCAACTTAATAGTCTTAAAGATTTTTCTATACTAGAGTGACTTCATTTAAAATAAATTACTGGGCCAGGTGCAGTGGCTCATGCCTGTAATTCCAGCACTTTGGGAGGCCAAGGTGGGCAGATCACTTGAGGTCAGGAGTTCAAGACCAGCCTGGCCAACAGGGTGAAACCCCATCTCTACTAAAAATACAAAAAATTAGATGAGCATTGTGGCATGCGCCTGTAATCCCAGCTACTCAGGAGGCTGAGGTGGGAGAATCACTGGAACCTGGGAGGTAGAGGTTGCAGTGAGCCAGGATCATGCCACTGCAGTCCAGCCTGGGAGACAGAGTGAGACTCCATCTCAAAAAAAATTACTGCATATAATTCCATAATATAGATATACCATAGCTACTTTTATATATACATAGAACCTTGCAAGGCCAAGCAAGCTGGCTCATGTGTATAATTCCAGCACTTTGGGAGGCCAAGGGGGGTAGATCACTTGAGCTCAAGAGTTCAAGACCAGCCTGGGCAACATGGCGAAACCCCATCTCTACAAAAAAATATAAAAATTAGCCAGGTGTGATGGTGCATGCTCTGCTACTCAGGAGGCTGGGGTAGGAGGATCACTTGAGCCCGGGGAGGTTGAGGCTGCAATTAGCCATGATTGAGCCATTGCACTCCAGCCTGGGCAACAGAGTGACAGGTGAGACCTTGTCTCAAAACAAAAACGAAAACAAAACCCACAAACAACAACAGCAGCAACAAAAACCTTGGAGTGAATATCTTTGCACACATGTAAACAGCATTTTTAAACTTAAAAATTTTCCCTATAGGGCAGGAAGGACTTACACCAGTAGGCTTGGAAGGCTTAGCTGTATCCATGTGCAAGTGTTGAATTCGTCCTGAGAAAGTGCTTGGGGAAATTAGAGGAACTCATTAAATCTTTTGGACCAAGAGCTAACACTGAACCCTAGAACTACTTGGTTTTATGAATGCCAAAAGAGATTTTTTTAGTTTCACATTTGTTTAATGAACACAGGGCCTGGAACCATCATCTAAGTATAGTAATTTGAGATATAATTTTAAGATTACTGGAAGACAGTGTAATAGGCTTGATGTCTGTTCTCATCTGGTGTTTGAAATTCTTTCCTCTTGAGTATTCCGGGCCCAAGAGAAGCTTGAAAGTTGATAATGTTGTTTTTCCACTGTTGCCCTTTCAACAGGGTCTGGAATTTCCAACTGGTCTAATTGTGAAACTTGTCTTTTTGCTGAAATGTTTTTCCTTGATTTGGGTTTTCTTGAAATTATTGCCAAAGTCATATGACATAAATTGTAAATGCCACAAAATTTATTCTGCTATTCTTGAGATAAAACATGGAAATCTGAAAGTTGAAGGCTAAGACTTGAGAAGAGAATATAAGAAGCTACCATTTCAAAATCCTTAGTGAAGGGATTATATCACCCCCTTGCTTTGACTTGAAAGTCTCTTGAATGATCTTCTTCATCTGTCAGACAATCCCTGCATCAATGATTAATAAACTCACTCTAGCCTGAGGGTGGGTTTCTGCTGAAATACTGAGGGAGGCAAAGTGCAGCAGGAGTAGAATGTGAATTCCAAACCCAGACTATGCCTAGAGCAGGAATTCTGCAGCCTGACTGTGTCAGAGCCAGCAGGACGCTTTCATCACCACCAGCACCACCAGCAACACCCCCAGCACCAGCAGCACCAGCAACACCACCAGCACCAGGAACAGTAACATAGTTTCTCATCTATTGAATGAAAAATTATGACCTGATCAAATTTTTCACCTTTCAGTTACTTCCATTTCAAGGTAATGGCAATTTCTTACTCTATCTCTGTTTCATAGCTGAACTCCCAGAACATAGATGATGGCCTTAACACCTACCAAATCCCAGACTCTGGCACGGTTCCAGCTCACCCATGAGCATTTACTATATCAATGGAAATAAGTTATTGGTGTGGTGTTTGTGATAGTCACATGAATGATGATACTTATTTACATTTATGCTTATAGTGATTTTAATGATTATTGTCATACCTTGAAAGATATTATATTGATAGACCAATTAAAAAAAAAAAAAAAACAAAACTGACCAGGTAGATTTGTGATGATGGCAAGTATAAATAAAACACCTCCTTTCCTTCATTCCTCCAGGTTCATTCCTTCACCTCCAATGTATACATCAATTACAGAGGTATCGCTTCATGTCTATTGCCAACCCCCTAGTCCACGCCACCATACTGTCTTGCTTCCTCAATCCATTCATGGCACAGCAACCTGAGGGCTTTCTTTTGTCTTTTTATTTTGAAAAATTGTAAACCTACAGAAAAGTTGCAAGACTAGACAGCAAGCAACTATCTATCCTTCATCTAGATTTACCAATTTTAATAATTTGTTTTATCTCTATATATGCATATTTTGATTATTACAATTACTGTTATTACATTATTGTTGCTGATTCATTTACGAGTATGGTGGAGACATCATAACCCTTTGCTCCTGAGTACTTTAGTCTGTATCCTTTAACAAGGACATTTTCTTCCATAACCACAGTTACAATGATCAGTAAATTTGACACTGATTCAATACTATTATCTACTATACAGTCCAAGTTCAAATTTTACCAAGTGTCCCCAAAATGTCCTATCTAAAAAGTTATTTTCTTCCAGAATCCAATCCTGGGCAGATACTTGGTTGTCATGTGTCTTCAGCCTTCTTTAATCTCAGGCTTTCTTTGTCTTTTGTGACATTGAAGAGTACAGACCAGTAATTTATACTACACTCCCCCATTTGGGTTTGTCTGAGATTTCCTCATGAGTAAATCCAGGTGATGCATGTTTGGTAGGGTCCCTCTCAGGTTATCACATCAGGAGCAGAAGGACCTTTGAACCCAGTGGGTCAGACTGTGCTCCCATCGGGCATATCATCCTTCAGCGGCATCTCATGGAGTCAGCTGTTCCATATTAAGGTCCTACACACTCCAATCCCTGTTTCTATCCTGCTATGCTTCTTCCTTGCACTGAGTTCTGGCTGCACTGGGCTTTGTCCAGTTCCTTGAGCAGGTCAGACTCTCTCCTTTAAAACTTTTTCCTCACTCTGTTCTGCTTCCAGTTTGTTGGCCCATACGTTCCAGGAGTTCAGCTACAAAACAGAGATAGAGTAAGAAATTGCCATTACCTTGAAATGGAACTAACTGCAAGGTGAATTTTTGTTAAAAAATTTTTCTTTTACCCCCCTACAGCTTTTGGACTACTCCAAAGTCAGAGTAAGCCATTCTAGTACTTGACATACTCAGATGTATGACTCACCCATCTCCCATGTGACAGGTTTAGTTGGTTGTTGTGTGTGTGTGTGTGTGTGTGTGTGTGCACGTGTGTGTCTAAAATTTTTGTAATAAGACAATCTAAAAGGCAGCTCATAAAAATAACTTAAAAATATTTTTTATGTTTTTATTTGAAATATTTTTGGCACCTTAGGTATAAAAAGTAAGTGTATTCATATTTATAAAGCTAGATAATCTGGTTAAATAATTCCATTTAGAATTCTTGGGGAAATCATAAGCAATTATTCCTAATAGGTTTCTCAAATTCCATTCGAAATCATCACCATAAGTCTGTTTCCCAGAAGAGCCTTGTGTTACTGTTGCTTTATGAGATGAAGCAGTGTGGGGGTATCATGGGGTGAAGATGTTTACAAAGATGCAATTCTAGAGGTTGAGAAGTCCTAGATCAAGGTGCCAGCAGATTCCATGTCTGGTGAGGGCTGATTCCTCATAGATGGCGCCTTTTATGTGTCCTCACATGGCAGAAGGGCAAACATACATTTTGAATTTTAGAATAACTTAGGTTTGCAGAGAAGTTACAGAGAGTTCCTGCATTTTCTTCACATAGCTTCCCCTAATTTTAATATCTTACATTACCTTGATACATTTGTCAAAACTAGGAAACCAACATTGGTACATTATTTTTAACTAAACTTCTGATATGGTTTGGTGGTGTCCCCACTCAAATCTTGTCTTGAATTGTAGCTCCCATAATTCCCATGTATTGTGAGGGGATCTGGTGGGAGATAATGGAATCATGGGAGCAATTTCCCCCATACTGTTCTCATGGTAGTGAATAAGTCTCATGAGACCTGATGATTTTGTAAGGGGTTTCCCTTTTCGCTTGGCTCTCTCATTGTCTTTCTTCCCTGTCACCATGGAGGATGTGACTTGCTCCTCTATGCCTTCTGCCATGATTGTGGCAGCCTCCCCAGCCATGTAGAACTGTGAGTCAATTAAACCTCTATCTTTCATAATTACCCAGTTTCGGGTATGTCTTTATCAGCAGCGTGAGAACGGACTAATACAACTTCAGACTTTATTCAGATTTGACTAGTTTTCCACTGATGTTCTCTCTCAGTCTGAAGATCCAATCCAGGTTACTACACTGCATTTTTTTCGTCATGTCTCCTTAGTCTTCCCTGGTCTGGGACAATTTATTTTAAAAGTCATTTTTTATCAACATGGTACATACATCTGGCACCAAAAGATTTACAATGCAAAATAGGAGTTCATTATCCATAATCTATGCAATACCCCAGAAATAACCACCCTTGCCTGTTTTGGCCACTTCTGGTGTTTACCTCTATATTTATAAATAATACAAATTACCTAATTTGTATTAAATTACTTTGACATTAAGTTACTATTAAAAATGCAAACATACATTTGATGTAAAATAAGACACGCAGAACACCACACAAAACCAATGAATAATTTAATGGGATGTTGTGAGTTGTGCACTTTTGTAACACCACCCAAGACAAGAAACAGAATGTTGGCAAATACCCTAGTAGCCCCTCCACCTGCCCTGTTCTAATCAGAAGTAACCACTCTCCTGACTTTTATAGCTATAATTGTCTTGTATTTTTAAAAATAGTTTTATTACCCAGTGTACGTTGTTGAGCACTATGGTTTGTTTAACCATTGAAAAATTGTTGTTATTATTTTTTGAGACAGGGTCTCTGTTGTCCAAGCTCGAGTGCAGTAGCACAATCACAGCTCACTGCAGCCTCGACCTCCCAGGCTCAGGTGATCCTCCCACCTCAGCCTCCCAAGCAGCCTAGGACTACAGGTACATGCCACCATGTCTGGCTAATTTTTTAAGTCTCTTAATCTGCAGATTTCTTCTCCATCCCTTTCTTTTCCTTACAGTCCCCTCCCCTCCCTTCTCCTCCCCTCCCCTCCCCTTCCCTTCCTTTTACAAAATCCACAGTTTGAATATTCTTACTGTTAATCTTGGAGAAGATCCTTTAAAGATCCTTTATGTGACCTTGTCCTAATGCCCAGAGTCTTTTATACATTGGCCAGTAGAGATTGCCTACCCTGAGAAACATGTATTTTTTTCTTTTTTTTTTAATAAAAAAAGTTTGTGGGCACATAGTAAGTAGGTGTATATATTTATGGGTTATGAGATATTTTGATATAGGCATATGATGCATAATAATTACACAAGGGTAAATGAGGAATTCATCACCTCAAGCGTTTATCCTTTGTGTTACAAACAATCCAATTGTACTTTTTACATTGTTTTTAAATGTACAATTAAATTATGATTGACAATAGTCACCCTGTTGTGCTATCAAATACTAGATCTTATTCTTTCTATATTTTAGTACCCATTAACCATACCTCCCCCTTCCCTGCCAACTCTTCCCAGCCTCAGGTAACTATCACTCTACTTTCCTATATTTTCACCTCTCATTTTTTGGAGAAAGACATGTTGTAAACAATCAAATCATTTTGGGAAGGCAGGAAGATGAAAGCTGAATAAAAGTGTAAGTACTTGGTAGTGGTTGGCAGAATTTTCCTCATTTTTTTGCCTTTATCAGAAAAACTCTATTTTATATATATTATATCTAGTTTTTGAACAAAGATGGCATTAAAAATAGCTTACTAGATCCTGAGCAAGATGGCCGAATAGGAACAGCTCCGGCCTCCAGCTCCCAGCACGAGCAACGCAGAAGGTGAGTGATTTCTGCATTTTCAACTGAGGTGCCAGGTTCATCTCACTGGGGAGTGCCGGACAATTGGTGCTGGTCAGCTGGTGCAGCCCAACCAGTGGGAGCTGAAGCAGGGCGAGGCATCGCCTCACCTGGGAAGTGCAAGGGGGAAGGTAATCCCTTTGCCTAGCCAAGGGAAACTGAGACACACAACACCTGGAAAATCGGGTAACTCCCAACCTACTACTGCGCTTTACCAAGGGTATTAGCAAACAGCAACCCAGAGATTATAACCCACACCTGGCCCGGAGGGTCCCACGTGCACGGAGCCTCCCTCATTGCTAGCACAGCAGTCTGAGATCTAACTGCAAGGTAGCAGCGGGGCTGGGGGAGGGGTGCCCGCCATTGCTGAGGCTTAAGTAGGTAAACAAAGCCACCTGGAAGCCCGAACTGGGTGGAGCCCACTGCAGCTCAAGGAGGCCTGCCTGCCTCTATAGACTCCACCTCTGGGGACAGGGCATAGCTAACAAAAAGCAGCAGAAACCTCAGCAGATGTTAATGCCCCTGTCTGACAGCTTTGAAGAGAGCAGTGGGTCACCCAGCATGGAGGTTGAGATCTGAGAACGGACAGACTGCCTGCTCAAGTGGGTCCCTGACCCTTGAGTAACCTAACTGGGAGACATACCCCACTAGGTGCAGACTGACACCTCACACCTCTGAAACGAAGTTTCCAGAGCAAGAATCAGACAGCAACACTCGCTGTTCAGCAATATTCTATCTTCCGCAGCCTCCGCTGTTGATACCCAGGCAAACAGGGTCTGGAGTGGACATCAAGCAAACTCCAACAGATATGCAACTGAGGGTCCTGAGTGTTAGAACGAAAACTAACAAACAGAAAGGATACCCACACCGAAACCCCATCAGTATGTCACCATCATCAAAGACGAAAGGCAGATAAAACCACAAAGATGGGGAAAAAGCAGGCCAGAGAAGCTGGAAATTCAAAATATCAGAGCGCATCACCCCCTCCAAAGGAATGCAGCTCATCACCAGCAACTGATCAAAGGTAGATGGAGAATGACTTTGACGAGTTGAGAGAAGAAGGCTTTGGTCGATCAAACTTCTCAGAGCTAATGGAGGAACTACGTACCCAACACAAAGAAACTAAAAATCTTGAAAAAAGAGTGGAAGAATGGATAACTAGAATAATCAATGCAGAGAAGGACATAAAAGAACTGATAGAGGTAAAAACCATGACACAAGAATTACATGACAAATGCACAAGCTTCAGTAATCAACTCGATCAACTGGAAGAAAGAGTATCAAAGATTGAAGATCAAATGAATGAAATGAAGTGAGAAGAGAAGACTAGAGAAAAGAGAGGAAAAAGAAATGAACAAAGCCTCCAAGAAATATGGAACTATGTGAAAAGACCAAATCTACGTCTGATTGGTGTGCCTGAAAGTGAGGGGGAAAATGGAACCAAGTTGGAAAACACTCTTCAGGATATCATCCAGGAGAACTTCCCCAACCTATTAAGGCAGGCCAACATTCGAATTCAGGAAATACAGAGAACGCCACAAAGATACTCCTTGAGAAGAGCAACTCCAAGACACATAATTGTCAGATTCACCAAAGTTGAAATAAGGGAAAAAATGTTAAGGGCAGCCAGAGAGAAAGGTCCAGTTACCCACAAATGGAAGCCCATCTGACTAACAGCAGATTACTCGGCAGAAACTCTCCAAGCCAGAAGAGAGAGGGGGCCAATATTCAACATTCTTAAAGAAAAGAATTTTCAACCCAGAATTTCATATCCAGCCAAACTAAGTTTCATAAATGAAGGAGAAATAAAATCCTTTACAGACAAGCAAATGCTGAGAGATTTTGTCACCACCAGGCCTGCCCTACAAGAGACTCTGAAGGAAGCACTAAACATGGAAAGGAACAACCTGTACCAGCCATTGCAAAAACATGCCAAAATGTAAAGACGATCGATGCTAGGAAGAAACTGCATCAACTAATGAGCAAAATAACCAGCTAATATCACAATGACAGGATTGAGTTCACACATAACAATATTAACCTTAAATGTAAATGGACTAAATGGTCCAATTAAAAGACACAGACTGGCAAACTGGTTTAAGAGTCAAGACCCATCAGTTTGCTGTATTCAGGAGACCCATCTCACACGCAGAGACATACATAGGCTCAAAATAAAGGGATGGAGGAAGATCTACCAAGCAAATGGAGAACAAACAAAAGCAGGGGTTGCAATCCTAGTCTCTGACAAAACAGACTTTAAACCATCAAAGATCAAAAGAGACAAAGAAGGCCATTACATAATGGTAAAGGGATCAATTCATCAGGAATAGCTAAATAAATATATATGCACGCAATACGGGAGCACCCAGATTCATAAAGCAAGTCCTTAGAGACTTACAAAGAGACTTAGACTCCCATACAATAATAATGGGAGACTTCAACACCCCACTGTCAACATTAGACAGATCAACGAGACAGAAAGTTAACAAGGATATCCAGGAATTGAACTCAACTCTGCACCAAGTGGACCTAATAGACATCTATAGAACTCTCCACCCCAAATCAACAGAATATACATTCTTCTCAGCACCACATTGCACTTATTCCAAAATTGACCACAGAGCTGGAAGTAAAGCACTCCTCAGCAAATGTAAAAGAACAGAACTTATAACAAACTGTCTCTCAGACCACAGTGCAATCAAACTAGAACTCAGGACTAAGAAACTCAATCAAAACCGCTCAACTACATGGAAACTGAACAACCTGCTCCTGAATGACTACTGGGTACATAAAGAAATGAAGGCAGAAATAAAGATGTTCTTTGAAACCAATGATGACAAAGATATACCAGAATCTCTGGGACACCTTATTTAAAGCAGTGTGTAGAGGGAAATTTATAGCACTAAATGACCACAAGAGAAAGCTGGAAAGATCTAAAATTGACACCCTAGCATCACAATTAAAAGAACTAGAGGAGCAAGAGCAAACACATTCAAAAGCTAGCAGAAGGCAAGAAGTAACTAAGATCAGAGCAGAACTGAAGGAGATAGAGACACAAAAAACCCTCCAAAAAATCAATGAATCCAGGAGCTGGTTTTTTGAAAAGATCAAGAAAATTGATAGACCGCTAGCAAAACTAATAAAGAAGAAAAGAGAGAAGAATCAAATAGATGCAATAAAAAATGATAAAGGGGATATCACCACCGGCCCCACAGAAATACAAACTACCATCAGAGAATACTATAAACACCTCTACGCAAATACACTAGAAATCCTAGAAGAAATGGATAATTTCCTGGATACTTAACACTCTTCCAAGACTAAACCAGGAAGAAGTTGAATCCCTGAAAAGACCAATAGTAGGCTCTGAAATGGAGGCAATAATTAATAGCCTACCAACCAAAAAGACTCCAGGACCAGACAGATTCACAGCTGAATTCTACCAGAGGTACAAGATGGAGCTGATACCATTCCTTCTGAAACTATTCCAATCAATTGAAAAAGAGGGAATCCTCCCTAACTCATTTTATGAGGCCAACATCATCCTGATACCAAAGCCTGGCAGAGACACAACAAAAAAAGAGAATTTTAGACCACTATCCCTGATGAACATCAATGCAAAAATCCTCAATAAAATACTGGCAAACCGGATCCAGCAGCACATCAAAAAGCTTATCCACCATGATCAAGTGGGCTTCATCCCTGGGATGCAAGGCTGGGTCAATATATGCAAATCAATAAATGTAATCCAGCATATAAACAGAACCAAAGACAAGAACCACATGATTATCTCAATAGATGCAGAAAAGGCTTTTGACAAAATTCAACAGCCCTTCATGCTAAAAACGCTCAATAAATTTGGTATTGACGGAACATATCTCAAAATAATAAGAGCTATTTATGACAAACCCACAGCCAATATCATACTGAATGGGCAAAAACTGGAAGCATTCCCTTTGAAAACTGTCACAAGACAGGGATGCCCTCTCTCACCACTCCTATTCAGCATAGTGTTGGAAGTTCTGGCTAGAGCAATCAGGCAAGAGAAAGAAATCAAGGGTATTCAGTTAGGAAAAGAAGAAGTCAAATTGTCCCTGTTTGCAGATGACATGATTGTATATTTAGAAAACCCCATCATCTCAGCCCAAAATCTCCTTAAGCTGATAAGCAACTTCAGCAAAGTCTCAGGATACAAAATCAATGTGCCAAAATCACAAGCATTCTTATACACCAGTAACAGACAAACAGAGAGCCAAATCATGAATGAACTCCCATTCACAATAGCTTCAAAGAGAATAAAATACCTAGCAATCCAACTTACAAGGGATGTAAAGGACCTCTTTAAGGAGAACTACAAACCACTGCTCAGTGAAATCAAAGAGGACTCAAGCAAATGGAAAAACATACCATGCTCATGGATAGGAAGAATCAATATTGTGAAAATGGCCATACTGCCCAAGGTAATTTATAGATTCAATGCCATCCCCATCAAGCCTACCAATGACTTTCTTCACAGAATTGGAAAAAACTGCTTTAGAGTTCATATGGAACCAAAAAAGAGCCTGCATTGCCAAGACAATCCTAAGTCAAAAGAACAAAGCTGGAGGCATCATGCTACCTGACTTCAAACTATACTACAAGGCTACAGTAACCAAAACAGCATGGTACTGGTACCAAAACAGAGTTATAGACCAATGGAACAGAACAGAGCTCTCAGAAATAATACCACACATCTACAGCCATCTGATCTTTGACAAACCTGAGAGAAACAAGAAATGGGGAAAGGATTCCCTATTGAATAAATGGTGCTGGGAAAATTGGCTAGCCATAAGTAGAAAGCTGAAACTGGATCCTTTCCTTACTCCTTATACGAAAATTAATTCAAGATGGATTAGAGACTTAAATGTTAGACCTAATACCATAAAAACCCTAGAAGAAAACCTAGGTAATACCATTCAGGACATAGACATGGACAAAGACTTCACGTCTGAAACACCAAAAGGAATGGCAACAAAAGCCAAAATTGACAAATGGGATCTAATGAAACTAAAGAGCTTCTGCACAGCAAAAGAACCTACCATCAGAGTGAACAGGCAACCTACAGAATGGGAGAACATTTTTGCAATCTACTCATCTGACAAAGGGCTAATATCCAGAACCTACAAAGAACTCATATAAATTTACAAGAAAAAAACAAACAACCCCATCAAAAAATGGGCCAAGAATATGAACAGACATTTCTCAAAAGAAGACATTCATACAGCCAACAGATGCATGAAAAAATGCTCATCATCACTGGCCATCAGAGAAGTGCAAATCAAAACCACAATGAGACACCATCTCACACCAGTTAGAATGGCGATCATTAAAAAGTCAGGAAACAGCAGGTGCTGGAGAGGATGTGAAGAAATAGGAACACTTTTACACTGTTGGTGGGATGGTAAAGTAGTTCAACTATTGTGGAAAACAGTATGGTGATTCTTCAAGGGTCTAGAACTAGAAATACCATTTGACCCAGCCATCCCATTACCGGGTATATACCCAAAGGATTATAAATCATGCTGCTATAAAGACACATGTACACGTATGTTTATTGCGGCACTATTCACAATAGCAAAGACTTGGAATCAACCCAAATGTCCATCAGTGACAGACTGGATTAAGAAAATGTAGCACATATACACCATGGAATACTATGCAGCCATAAATAAGGATGAGTTCGTGTCCTTTCCAGCTACATGGATGCAGCTGAAAATCATCATTCTCAGCAAATGATTGCAAGAACAGAAAACCAAACACCGCATGTTTTCACTCATAGGTGGGAATTGAACAATGAGATCCCTTGGACACGGGAAGGGGAACATCACACTCCGGGGCCTATTGTGGGGAGAGGCTAGTGGGGAGGGATGGCACTGGGAGTTATACCTGATGTAAATGATGCGTTGATGGGTGCTGACGAGTTGATGGGTGCAGCACACCAACATGGCACACGTATACATATGTAACAAATCTGCACGTTGTGCACATGTACTCTAGAACTTAAAGTATAATAAAAAAAATTGGCCGGGCGTGCTGGCTCAAGCCTGTAATCCCAGCACTTTGGGAGGCCGAGATGGGTGGATCTTGAGGTCAGGAGATTGAGACCATCCTGGCTAACATGGTGAAACCCCATCTCTACTAAAAATACAAAACAAATCTAGCCAGGCAAGGTGGCGTGCGCCTGTAGTCCCAACTACTCGGGAGGCTGAGGCAGGAGAATGCCGTGAACCTGGGAGGCGGAGCTTGCAGTGAGCTGAGATCCAGCCACTGCACTCCAGCCTGGGCGACAGAGCTAGACTCTGTCTCAAAAAAAAAAAAAAAAAAAAAAAAAAATAGCTTACTGATGAAAAGTAGGTGCTCTGATGGTCTGCCTGAGTTTATATCCTGGCCTGTCCTTTCTTAGTGGCTTTGTGACCTTGGACAAATTATTTAACCTCTTGGTGCCTCAATATTCTCTTCTGTAATATGGAGGTGATAATTGGCATAGGGTTGTTGAGAGGAGCAAATGATATAATAAATACTTTGAAAAGTAGTTGGCAAGCACAAAGTAAATGCTTAATATTTTAAGCTTCCATTACTATTCTTTGCAATGGAGAATAGATTCAAAATGATCAATTTCAGTCTAATGTACATGCCCAGGATTTTCAATTCATTTATTCACTTTTACTCCTGGCACATTTCCAGCTCTTATTCATGTGATGAGGATAAAATTAATTCATCCACAGCTGTTCTTCAATCTCTGGCTATTTTCTGACTCTTGGGCAAATAAATCATCAGCTTTTAAACTAAACAATTAGTCCCAGCTTGAAAGAATTTGTAAATATCTCCAAGGCCATGCACAATGGAACAAATCCTTTGTTTCCTGTGTTTATACATAAACTTTGGAATGTAACTACTGAAACCACTGCTCTGCTCTAAGGCATTTCAGGAAGAAAAAAAAAAAAAGACCATAGTAATTAACATTTGGCAACAAAGAGGAAGCAAATATATTTCTATGCACATCTTTAAAACCCGGAAATCTCTCTCCCTAAGTCTGCAATTATATTTTCTAATATATAGGTGGTTATACCCTTGTAGTGAGTTGAATTGAATCCCCCAAAACAATATATCCAAGTCCTAACCCCTGATACGTGGGAAGGTGCACTCATTTAGAAATAGGGTGTTAGCGGGTACAACAAAGTTAAAGATCTCAAGATGAGATCATTCTGTGTTTAGGGTGAATCCAAAATCTAACGACTGGTTTCTTTCTAAGAGACAGAAAGGGAGAAACAGACACAGAGAGACACAGAGGGAAAGCCAGTGAAACCAGGTAGAGATTAGAGTGTTATGTCTACAAGCCAAGGAATGACAAGAGGGGCTGGCAACCACCAGAAGCCAGGAGAGTGGCACGGAGCAGCTTCTCCTGCAGAGCCCGCAGAAGGAGCCAACCCTGCCAACACCTTGATTTTGGACTTCTGGCTTCCAGAGCTGGGAGAGAATACATTTCAGTTGCTTGAAGCTGCCAGGTTTGTGGTAGTTTGTCATGGCAGCCCTGGGAAGCCAATGTAACCTTCATGATATAAAGGATACTCTGAACATCTAAGATAAATCAAAACTAAAGAAATTAGAGGCAAATCTAGACATTCTACTTCTGCCAGAACAAACACTCACCTCCCCCATACATCTTTTGTTTACCCTGAACTAAATGCATTTGGGAAAAGGACAAGTTCTAGTTAGCTACCATGTCATACACCAATGTCTATGCTTTCAAGGAATCCAAATATTTAAACTGCATTGCACATAAACTAATCATTTTTAGATGACTCAGAAGGCATTCCACATCTTCAGAAATCAGGGAGTTACTTACTGCCTGAGTCTTTTCCTGCTGATGTAACAAAATCCTACAGGCTGGGTAATTTATAAAGAACGAGAATTAATTTTCTCACAGTTCTGGAGGCTGGGAATTCCAAGATCAAGGTGCCAGCAGGTTTGGTGTCTGGTGAAGGCTGCACTCTGCTTTCAAGATGGTACCTTGTTGCTGCATTCTCCAGTGGGGAGGAACATGATTTCCTCACACACTGAAAGGGAGAGCATGCAGATTTTTGAGTCTTAATCCCATTCATGAGGGAGGAACCCCTCATGAATCAGCTCTTAAAGGCCCCACCTCTTAATACTGTCATATTGGCAACGCTTGGATTCTGGAGGTGACACATTCAAATCCTAGCACCTGTGATGCCTTCATCATTCTCATCCTGACATCACCAAGTTCTATATACATTACCTTCTAAATATCTCTTGAATTCATCCACTTCTTTCTGTCCCCTCTGCCTCTCTTGGGTCCAAGCCACCATTTGTTCTCTCTCTGACAGCTGCAGTGGTCTCTGAAATGGTCCCCCATCCCATTCACTGCACCGCAGTGCAGCACAGTCTCTTGACAATACAAGTCTGATTGTGTTTTCTCTTTCGGTGGGGCCCCTAGGGCTCCTTGGACAAAATCCAAACTCCTTGAGAGATGAGGCCTTGTTTTCTTCTTTCCTCTATGTCAGTGCCTGAAGCAATGTGGCACACAGCAGGTGCTCAATAAACACTGTAATAAATGACTTCGACTACAATGCTCTGCATAATCTCCCTCAAGATCTAGTCTAGCTCCCAGTGAACTGGCTGTGTGACTTTAGGAAAATCATTGAAATTCTCAGGCTTCATCCAGAGTCCCACTCCTTCTAGACTATTTACTGTGTGTTAGCCACACTGGGCTTTAGGGTCTTTGCATCTGTGTGGTTCCTTTTTCTCTCAAGGGTTTTTACCAGGCAGTTCCCTTTTCATTCTCACATCTTCTCCCCTAGCATCTACACACCAAAATGCCACTTTCTCAGTGCTATGGTCTGAAAGTTTGTGTTCCCTGAAAATTCATATGTTGATTCCAAATTGCCAATGTAATGTTATTAGGAAGTGGGGTCCTTGGGAGGCAATTGAATCATGAGAGTGGAACCCTCATAAATGGGGTTAGTGCTGGTATAAACAAGGCCCAAGGGAGCCTTGCCTCTTCTGCCATGTAAGGACTTAGTGAGAAGTGCTGTCTGCGAACTAGAAAGCAGGCCCTCCCCATACATGAATCTACTGGTGTCTTGATCTTGAACTTCCCAGTCTCTGGAACTGTAAGAAATATACTTCTGTTGTTTATAAGCCATTTGGTCTGTGGCATTTATTATGGACCTAAACAGACTATGAGGACACCTAGTGAAACTTCACAGATGAAGTAGCATGTTCCTATAACAGGCTCCCATAAGACTTTGTACATTTCCTTCACATTGCATATGACTTTGTAATAATATATTTATTTGGTGATTAGTTATTTACTCTCTCCCATGCCTACTAGACTTCAGGTTCCAGAAGAGGAGTGACAGGCTCCTTTGATCACCACTTATTCACCACTATGTCCCCAGAGCCAAGCATACTGTCTGGTACATAACAGTTGCTTAATAATGGTGGAATGAGTGAATTTGCCCTGTGGTGTCTCAGCATTGCTTTGTGGCTATCAATAAGCAGAACGTGTTTTGTAAAAAAAGAAAAAAAAAAGCGTGGAGATTCCTGGCTTTAAGGTTGATGATATTTAGGTTTTAGGCATTCACAGTAACATTCACTGAAACCCAAGATGGGTAGAGGAGTCTGTATTCTCCCCTGGGCACACAGCTGGGGTATGGTGGAGGTTGGGAGAGAAGGAGACCAGGTAGAGGTGGTGCATGGCAGGCAGGATGTTAAGGAGAAAGGTGCAAAAGCGGCAAGAAAAGTAGAGCTTTTGGCTTCCCCTGCACTTTGCACTTAACAGTCCTGGGCGGGTAAACTACCAGTCAGAGAAGGAACACCAGGATGGAGGCAGGGCAAGGAGAGAGGGCAGGGACATGTGATGCTTCAGAGGCTGCAAGGGGTAGAGACATGGAGCCCATTTTTTGGGGAAATGCTTTTCTAGCTCTGTACCTCATGGTTTCCATGAGAAATAAAACAATATTTAGTGTTGCTTAAAGTTTCCATTTTCTCCCTGATTCAGCTATCATAATGTTGTATATCAGCAGGCCAAGAAAACAGAAGGCAGGATGAGAATCAACACTTTGTGAGCGCCTTCAATGGGCTAGGTACTGTGCTAGACAATTTCATATTCTCAGTCTGTCCTATCTCCCTCCCTCCCTCCCTTCCTCTCTTTTGCTCACTCATTCACTCATTTATATGTCTTTTTTTTATTTTTTTATTTTATTTTATTTTTTATTATTATACTTTAAGTTCTAGGGTACTTGTGCATAACGTGCAGGTTTGTTACATACGTATACTGGTGCCATGTTGCTGTGCTGCACCCATCAACTCGTCAGCACCCAACTACTCGTCATTTACATCAGGTATAACTCCCAATGCAATCCCTCCCCCCTCCCCTCTCCCCATAATAGGCCCCGGTGTGTGATGTCCCCCTTCCCGAGTCCAAGTGATCTCATTGTTCAGTTCCCACCTATGAGTGAGAACATGCGGTGTTTGGTTTTCTGTTCTTGTGATAGTTTGCTAAGAATGATGGTTTCCAGCTGCATCCATGTCCCTACAAAGGACACAAACTCATCCTTTTTGATGGCTGCATAGTATTCCATGGTGTATATGTGCCACATTTTCTTAATCCAGTCTGTCACTGATGGACCTTTGGGTTGATTCCAAGTCTTTGCTATTGTGAATAGTGCTGCAATAAACATACGTGTGCATGTGTCTTTATAGCAGCATGATTTATAATCCTTTGGGTATATACCCGGTAATGGGATGGCTGGGTCATATGGTACATCTAGTTCTAGATCCTTGAGGAATCGCCATACTGTTTTCCATAATGGTTGAACTAGTTTACAATCCCACCAACAGTGTAAAAGTGTTCCTATTTCTCCACATCCTCTCCAGCACCTGCTGTTTCCTGACTTTTTAATGATTGCCATTCTAACTGGTGTGAGATGATATCTCATTGTGGTTTTGATTTGCTTTTCTCTGATGGCCAGTGATGATGAGCATTTTTTCATGCATCTGTTGGCTGTATGAATGTCTTCTTTTGAGAAATGTCTGTTCATATCCTTTGCCCACTTTTTGATGGGGTTGTTTGTTTTTTTCTTGTAAATTTATTTGAGTTCTTTGTAGGTTCTGGATATTAGCCCTTTGTCAGATGAGTAGATTGCAAAAATTTTCTCCCATTCTGTAGGTTGCCTGTTCACTCTGATGGTAGTTTCTTTTGCTGTGCAGAAGCTTTTTACTTTAATGAGATCCCATTTGTCAATTTTGGCTTTTGCTGCCATTGCTTTTGGTGTTTTAGACATGAAGTCTTTGCCCATGCCTATGTCCTGAATGGTACTACCTAGGTTTTCCTCTAGGGTTTTTATGGTATTAGGTCTAACATTTAAGTCTCTAATCCATCTTGAATTAACTTTCGTATAAGGAGTAAGGAAAGGATCCAGTTTCAGCTTTCTACTTATGGCTAGCCAATTTTCCCAGCACCATTTATTAAATAGGGAATCCTTTCCCCATTTCTTGTTTTTCTCAGGTTTGTCAAAGATCAGATGGCTGTAGATGTGTGGTATTATTTCTGAGGACTCTGTCCTGTTCCATTGGTCTATATCTCTGTTTTGGTACCAGTACCATGCTGTTTCAGTTACTGTAGCCTTGTAGTATAGTTTGAAGTCAGGTAGTGTGATGCCTCCAGCTTTGTTCTTTTGACTTAGGATTGTCTTGGAGATGCGGGCTCTTTTTTGGTTCCATATGAACTTTAAAGCAGTTCTTTCCAATTCTGTGAAGAAAGTCATTGGTAGCTTGATGGGGATGGCATTGAATCTATAAATAACCTTGGGCAGTATGGCCATTTTCACAATATTGATTCTTCCTATCCATGAGCATGGTATGTTCTTCCATTTGTTTGTGTCCTCTTTGATTTCACTGAGCAGTGGTCTGTAGTTCTCCTTGAAGAGGTCCTTTACATCCCTTGTAAGTTGGATTGCTAGGTATTTTATTCTCTTTGAAGCAATTGTGAATGGAAGTTCATTCATGATTTGGCTCTCTGTTTGTCTGTTACTGGTGTATAAGAATGCTTGTGATTTTTGCACATTAATTTTGTATCCTGAGACTTTGCTGAAGTTTCTTATCAGCTTAAGGAGATTTTGTGCTGAGACAATGGGGTTTTCTAAATATACAATCATGTCATCTGCAAACAGGGACAATTTGACTTCTTCTTTTCCTAACTGAATACCCTTGATTTCTTTCTCTTGCCTAAGTGCCCTAGCCAGAACTTCCAACACTTTGTTGAATAGGAGTGGTGAGAGAGGGCATCCCTGTCTTGTGCCAGTTTTCAAAGGGAATTTTTCCAGTTTTTGCCCATTCAGTATGATATTGGCTGTGGGTTTGTCATAAATAGCTCTTATTATTTTGAGATACGTTCCATCAATACCGAATTTATTGAGCGTTTTTAGCATGAAGGGCTGTTGAATTTTGTCAAAAGCCTTTTCTGCATCTATTGAGATAATCATGTGGTTCTTGTCTTTGGTTCTGTTTATATGCTGGATTATGTTTATTGATTTGTGAATGTTGACCCAGCCTTGCATCCCAGGGATGAAGCCCACTTGATCATGGTGGATAAGCTTTTTGATGAGCTGCTGAATCCGGTTTGCCAGTATTTTATTTAGGATTTTTGCATCGATGTTCATCAGGGATAGTGGTCTAAAATTCTCTTTTTTTGTTGTGTCTCTGCCAGGCTTTGGTATCAGGATGATGTTGGCCTCATAAAATGAGTTAGGGAGGATTCCCTCTTTTTCAATTGATTGGAATAGTTTCAGAAGGAATGGTACCAGCTCCATCTTGTACCTCTGATAGAATTCAGCTGTGAATCCATCTGGTCCTGGACTTTTTTTGGTTGGTAGGCTATTAATTATTGCCTCAATTTCAGAGCCTGCTATTGGTCTATTCAGGGATTCAACTTCTTCCTGGTTTAGTCTTGGAAGAGTGTAAGTGTCCAGGAAATTATCCATTTCTTCTAGGTTTTCTAGTTTATTTGCGTAGAGGTGTTTATAGTATTCTCTGATGGTAGTTTGTATTTCTGTGGGGTCGGTGGTGATATCCCCTTTATCATTTTTTATTGCATCTATTTGATTCTTCTCTCTTTTCTTCTTTATTAGTCTTGCTAGCAGTCTGTCAATTTTGTTGATCTTTTCAAAAAACCAACTCCTGGATTCGTTGATTTTTTGGAGGGTTTTTTGTGTCTCTATCTCCTTCAGTTCTGCTCTGATCTAGTTATTTCTTGCCTTCTGCTAACTTTCGAATGTGTTTGATCTTGCTTCTCTAGTTCTTTTAATTGTGATGTTAGAGTGTCAATTTTAGATCTTTCCTGCTTTCTCTTGTGGTCATTTAGTGCTATAAATTTCCCTCTACACACTGCTTTAAATGTGTCCCAGAGATTCTGGTATGTTGTATCTTTGTTCTCATTGGTTTCAAAGAACATCTTTATTTCTGCCTTCATTTCGTTGTGTACCCAGTAGTCATTCAGGAGCAGGTTGTTCAGTTTCCATGTAGTTGAGCGGTTTTGATTGAGTTTCTTAGTCCTGAGTTCTAGTTTGATTGCACTGTGGTCTGAGAGACAGTTTGTTATAATTTCTGTTCTTGTACATTTGCTGAGGAGTGCTTTACTTCCAATCATATGGTCAATTTTGGAATAAGTGCAATGTGGTGCTGAGAAGAATGTATATTCTGTTGATTTGGGGTGGAGAGTTCTATAGATGTCTATTAGGTCTGCTTGCTGCAGAGATGAGTTCAATTCCTGGATA
Organism: Macaca nemestrina; assembly: GCF_043159975.1. NCBI lineage: Eukaryota > Metazoa > Chordata > Mammalia > Primates > Cercopithecidae > Macaca > Macaca nemestrina. The sequence continues at coordinate 115,518,026 of NC_092127.1, read as the reverse complement.
TCCTTGTTAACTTTCTGTCTCGTTGATCTGTCTAATGTTGACAGTGGGGTGTTGAAGTCTCCCATTATTATTGTATGGGAGTCTAAGTCTGTTTGTAAGTCTCTAAGGACTTGCTTTATGAATCTGGGTGCTCCTGTATTGGGTGCATATATATTTAGGATAGTTAGTTCTTCCTGTTGAATTGATCCCTTTACCATTATGTAATGGCCTTCTTTGTCTCTTTTGATCTTTGATGGTTTAAAGTCTATTTTATCAGAGACTAGTATTGCAACCCCTGCTTTCTTTTGTTCTCCATTTGCTTGGTAAATCTTCCTCCATCCCTTTATTTTGAGCCTATGTATGTCTCTGCGTGTGAGATGGGTCTCCTAAATACAGCAGATTGATGGGTCTTGACTCTTTATCCAGTTTGCCAGTCTATGTCTTTTAATTGGAGCATTTAGTCCATTTACATTTAAGGTTAAGATTGTTATGTGTGAACTTGATCCTGCCATTATGATATTAACTGATTATTTTGCTCATTGGTTGATGCAGTTTCTTCCTAGCCTCGATGGTCTTTACATTTTGGCATGTTTTTGCAATGGCTGGTACCGGTAGTTCCTTTCCATGTTGAATGCTTCCTTCAGGGTCTCTTGTAAGGCAGGCCTGGTGGTGACAAAATCTCTAAGCATTTGCTTATCTGTAAAGGATTTTATTTCTCCTTCACTTATGAAACTTAGTTTGGCTGGATATGAAATTCTGGGTTTAAAATTCTTTTCTTTAAGAATGTTGAATATTGGCCCCCACTCTCTTCTGGCTTGGAGAGTTTCTGCCGAGAGATCTGCTGTTAGTCTGATGGGCTTCCCTTTGTGGGTAACCCGACCTTTCTCTCTGGCTGCCGTTACGATTTTTTCCTTCATTTCAACTTTGGTGAATCTGGCAATTATGTGTCTTGGAGTTGCTCTTCTCGAGGAGTATCTTTGTGGCGTTCTCTGTATTTCCTGGATTTGAATGTTGGCCTGCCCTACTAGGTTGGGGAAGTTCTCCTGGATGATATCCTGAAGAGTGTTTTCCAACTTGGTTCCATTTTCCCCCTCACTTTCAGGCACCCCAATCAGATGTAGATTTGGTCTTTTTACATAATCCCATACTTCTTGCAGGCTTTGTTCATTTCTTTTTCTTCTTTGTTCTTTTGGTTTTTCTTCTCGCTTCATTTCATTCATTTGATCCTCAATCGCTGATACTCTTTCTTCCAGTTGATCGAGCCGGTTACTGAAGCTTGTGCATTTGTCACGTATTTCTCGTGTCATGGTTTTCATCTCTTTCATTTCGTTTATGACCTTCTCTGCATTAATTATTCTAGCCATCAATTCTTCCACTTTTTTTTCAAGATTTTTAGTTTCTTTGCGCTTGGTATGTAATTCCTCCTTTAGCTCTGAGAAGTTTGATGGACTGAAACCTTCTTCTCTCCTCTCGTCAAAGTCATTCTCCGTCCAGCTTTGATCCGTTGCTGGTGATGAGCTGCGCTCCTTTGCCGGGGGAGAAGCGCTCTTATTTTTTGAATTTCCAGCTTTTCTGCCCTGCTTTTTCCCCATCTTTGTGGTTTTATCTGCCTCTGGTCTTTGATGATGGTGACGTACTGATGGGGTTTTGGTGTAGGTGTCCTTCCTGTTTGATAGTTTTCCTTCTAACAGTCAGGACCCTCAGCTGTAGGTCTGTTGGAGATTGCTTGAGGTCCACTCCAGACCCTGTTTGCCTGGGTGTTAGCAGCAGATCCTGCAGAAGATAGAATATTGCTGAACAGTGAGTGTACCTGTCTGATTCTTGCTTTGGAGGCTTCCTCTCAGGGGTGTACTCCAGCCTGTGAGGTGTGGGGTGTCAGACTGCCCCTAGTGGGGGATGTCTCCCAGTTAGGCTACTCAGGGGTCAGGGACCCACTTGAGCAGGGAGTCTGTCCCTTCTCAGATCTCAACCTCCGTGTTGGGAGATCCACTGCTCTCTTCAAAGCTGTCAGACAGAGTCCTTTGCGTCTGCAGAGGTTTCTCCTGCTTTTGTTGTTATCTGTGCCCTGTCCCCAGAGGTGGAGTCTACAGAGACAGGCAGGTTTCCTTGAGCTGCTGTGAGCTCCACCCAGTTCGAGCTTCCCAGCTGCTTTGTTTACCTACTTAAGCCTCAGCAATGGTGGACACCCCTCCCCCAGCCTCGCTGCTGCCTTGCCGGTAGATCACAGACTGCTGTGCTAGCAATGAGGGAGGCTCCATGGGCATGGGACCCTCCCGGCCAGGTGTGGGATATTATCTCCAGGTGTGCCTGTTTGCTTAAAGCGCAGTATTGGGGTGGGAGTTACCTGATTTTCCAGGTGTTGTGTGTCTCAGATCCCCTGGCTAGGAAAAGGGATTCCCTTTCCCCTTGCGCTTCCCAGGTGAGCGATGCCTCACCCTGCTTCAGCTATCGCTGGTCGGGCTGCAGCAGCAGACCAGCACCGATTGTCCGGCACTCCCTAGTGAGATGAACCCAGTACCTCAATTGAAAATGCAGAAATCACTGGTCTTCTGTGTCGCTCGCGCTGGGAGTTGGAGACTGGAGCTGTTCGTATTCGGCCATCTTCACTCATTTATATGTCTTAAGCACTGTGTTAAGTGCTGAGAATACATTGATGATTGAGACCTGCATGGTTCCTGCTGTCTTGGGGCTTACACTTCAGTTTTTTTTTTTTTTTTTTAATCCTCCTACCAACCCATTACAATCTGTATTATCCCTATTTTACAGGTGGGGAAATAGTCTCCAATAGGTTAAGCTGATTTACCCGAGGAAATGGCCTGGATTAAATATTTAATCTATACTCCATTATTAGGTATGTAGAATTTGAATTCCTTCCCACTCAGGATGCTTTGCAGCCCTTGGGAAAGTCACAATCTCTACTAAGAGCCTCACTGTAGAGAAGGCAGTAGGAACAGGGTAGAGGTAAAGGAAGGGGCATGATGGGGGTCTCTGTTCAGAAACAGGAACCTGGCAGAGGCATTGGTGCCCAATAACATCCCTGTCACCCTCACCATTCAGGCACATGTCAGAGTCACCTACTGCAAGTCCTGGGGATTCTCCACACAAAGGATTGCTCTCAGCCTGGTTAGAGGGAGCATGAATGGGCCAGGGAGGGAATACTCCTGGGAGGAGGTCTCAGCCAGTGAGAGCAGAGATGGGGCTGGAGGATAAATACCCTCAAGGGGCATGTCTTACACCATCTCCCAGAGTTCCCCTGCAGGATGAGCCTCAGTTGCCCACAGGAGTCACCTGCTCAATAATGCATGCTTCACTGCCTTCCTTCCCTTTCTTCTCTTATTTCTTCACTTCCTGGGATTGCCTCTAAAATTAACTATTTGCCCTCAAGTCCTTGTCTCAGGTCTGCTTCTGGGAGACTCCATACTAAGAAAGGCAGTAACACTTCATATGCTAGCACCTTCTAGTGTAGACCCTACTATTTAATAGCCATATAGCCTTGGAAAGATCATTTAATTGAGAACTCAGTTTCTTTAGCCTTAGAGATGGGGAATAATATCTTCCATGCCTCCCTCGTGGGGTGAATGTGGGGCAAGGATCAAATGAGAAAATGTCTTTGTAAATTATACAGTCCACAGAAACCTGGTGTAGAGTTGGTATACTTAGAGATTTTTCATGGTGTTGAAATGAAATAGTTAAAGTGCATGTGAATACCCAGTTCAAAGGCCACCTCAGGCTAGGTCCCCAGGGATGGGTCTTCTTAACAACATGCCCCAGATTGTGTGGTCAACCAGTGGCAGGGCTGGGGTTTCACACCAAACAATCTGGGACCAGAGCCACTTCCCTTGGCCACCTCACTACACCGCCTCCCTGGAAGAGCAGAGCAGTAAGACTTGGGTTCAAGACTGAGCTCTGCTGTTCATTTACTCCTGCTTCTGTTTGCTCATCTTTAAAGTGGAGATTAATGATTACTATCTCTCAGAGTGGTTGTGAGGATTAATTGAAATAATGGACATGCAAAAGCTTTAAAAACTGCAAAGTATTATGCAAATATTATAATTTTGATGTGGATAACAGAGAAGATCCAGAAGAAAGAGAAGCCAGCATGCTGACTTAGAGTGATGGGCATAGCAGAGGTGACAGAGAACAGCGGGAGGCTCACGAAACCCATGTCTGTTTCTTCCTGGGAACAGAGGAAGATTGCATTTCCCAGCCTCCCCTGCAGTTAGTAGGGACTCCTCACTGAGTTCTGGTCAGAGGGGTATAAGTGATGCTCGCTTCTTCCAGCCTGCACCTAAATCCTCCCATATGCTCCTCCTTGCTCTACCTTCTTCCCTCTTCAGCTGATCAGATGCAGAAGTTCTATGTAACCCCAAGGCTCAGCTAGAAGGCAGCCCCCTCGGCTGCCTCCCCAACAGTCAGATGAACTTTACAGGAGCAAGAAATACAGTTGTCTTCTGTGATGCCACTGAGAGTGGGGTTATTTGTGAGCATACCTAATTGAGCAGATGACAATATATACCTAGTTTTATTTTGTTTTCTTTTATTTTACTTTTTTGCCCAGACCAAATAGCAATCACATTCTAGAATTCAAGAGTACATCAGTTGGGTAGAGAATAGTTTTTTTTAAAAAGCTGACCAGAGATGAAATTCTTGCTCCATACTGTTTTAACTAACAAACAGGCCAACAAATAATCTGCTGTCGCTTTAACTTCACTTTCTAACAAAATGAAAAACAGGATTTAAAAAATAGTAATTCTTTGAAACTTTGGGGATACATGCTCTGGTATTAATCCTATTCCCAAATCTCGTTATCCCATGGAGAATCCCTGATACAATTTACAGGGGCTGGAGCTCTATTTGAAAAACAAAAAGTGCAATCATCTCTTTAGGATGGAGGTTTTTCCTGGGGGGAGGGGTGTGATTTGTGGAATGTGGTTTAAGTTAAGCTTTCGCAGTAGGGGTATTTCATATGAACAGGGATTATTCTCTTGGCTAAACCCTTTAGAAGGTCACTGTGATCAGCAGCAAAGGGCAGCATATCTATTTTAGGCACCAGGCTCAAATTTGGAATTGAAGAAAAACACAAAATGAAACCTGCCCACTCCATGAAAACAAGGTTTTGGGAGGCAGACAAAACTGCGGGTCAGGAATCTCAGCTATCAAAATCACTGCAGCAACCTCTAAACAACCGAAAGGGGTTTGTCATAGCGTGAAATTTAAAGAGTGGAAATACAGCATGAGCCCGCTGAATCTCTGCGGCATTATGGTGGTTTACTTTATATTTCAGATTAAGAAGAGTTTCTGGGTTTAGCATGCAAGAACTGGGTTCTTTTTCTTGCTGCAGAATTTTTTTGGTGAATCCAAATGGTAGAACTTTATGAGAATCACTTTCCTTTCTGGGGTCTGAGAGATCTAGGAAATCTACTTTATTAGGCAGTTCATTAGTTCCTAATTGCAATCACTCAAATCACTTGCCCTCCCCAGATTTATAAACACATAGGCACTGTATTACCTGACAGAAACAGTGGCATCCTCTTCCCAAGCTCTCAGCAGTCCTAAGTTCTGGGAGGAGGACCAAGAAGATCTTTTGTTTGCACATCTCTCTAATCAAGTCTGCTGGTCCTGGGACTGTTTTCATTCAAGTCACATCAGTGAGGCGTCCCTTCTCTGCTTTCTCACTAACTTATCAACTAGGCTTCTTCTTTATGACAGTAAATGTATTGCAAGCTAGTTTAAGTGAAAATGGGAGATTATTGATTCATCTGGATGAAAACTTGAGCTCTATATCCAGTTTCAAGTACAATTTGATTCAGGGCTCAAATAATGGCACCAAGATCCAATCTATCTTCCCTCTTTTCTTTTGTATCACTTATGTTTCCTTTTCTCTCTCTCTGTCTTTCAGCTGTCTTTCCTCAATTTTAGCTCAAGTGCCCAACTGGTTAAAAGATGGCTATAGTCCTAGGTCTTCCAATATCTGAGGTTCAAGTTCATCAAGGAGCACCTGCTTCTCTTCTGGCATTTCCACAAAAGGTCTCATTGCATTTCACTAGCTCTGCTTAGAACTAATATTGCTACCTCAGACTAATCACTGTGGTGAGGAGTTTGAATGAGCCACTTGGCTTTAGTCACATGCTTCTTCATCTCTGTGCTTCATGGGGTGATGTCTTGGGAGAAGCGGGAGGGCTGGTGTGCATCTGAACCACATGACATAAGAATAGGTGAGCGTGGATTTCCAAAAAATAAAAATGAAAACAGGACCTATTATGGATACTGGATGACCCAAAATCAACAAATTCCCATTGCCATTCCTACCTAAACCTGTGTTCTACATTAAGACAACTGAAGTCTTTAATCCCCTAAATATTAAAGGGAGACCTCAATTTTCCCAATAGTTTTACTCTAGATAAAATTTGCTTGAGAAATTTTATCTAGAGTGTGAATCCAAGTGTCCTGGGGAAATAAAGTTTCAGATAAGAAAGATGTTTCTGGAAATACAGATATGCTGTCAGTATTGTCAACTTAAAAATAATCAAAATGGTCAGCATCAAATTTAAAGAAAATTTATTCAAGTGCAAAGTGTGAGGATGGACCACCCAGAAACATCAACTCCAAAGGAATAGAGTAAGGATTCACAAATAGGAAAGTTAAGGTTTTATTTATTTATATTGGCAGAGCCAGAGGGGTTTTTTAGCAGGATTACAACATTATTCAGCCAAGGTTGTTGCATAGTTACAGCAATTTAATTGCTTATAGGCAGTTTTTCTATTTAGAAAGGGTACATTTAACTATTTCACTTTTTTTTTTTTTTTTTTACAGAGGATGTAATAGTCATGAGTTTTCTATCATCTGGTCAGTTAATCTATAATCTGAGAACAGATGTTGTAACCACATTTGACTCAGATCAGAGTCACATCTTTCTCAAGACTTAAAGTGTTTTGGGGGCTCCAATGGCTTTTACATTATATTTATCTTCACAGCCTTGAACAAAAAAGGGTAGAAAGAAGAGGTGTTTATTGGGAGAAACCCACCCCTGGTATTCAACATGGGTCCTTTTCTATTTTCCCTAAGTGTCGGCTGGTCTGAGAAATAAAGGGAAAGAGTACAAAAGAGAGAAATTTTAAAGCTGGGTGTCCAGGGGAGACATCACATGTTGGCAGGTTCTGTGATGCCCCCCAAGCCGCTAAACCAGCAAATTTTTATTAGTGATTTTCAAAAGGGGAGGGAGTGTACGAATCAGGTGTGGGTCACAGAGATCACATGCTTCACAAGGTAATAAAATATCACAAAGCAAATGGAGGCAGGGTGAGATCGTAGGACTGGAGTGGAATTAAAATTACTAACGAAGTTTTGGGCATGCATTGTCATTGATAACATCTTATCAGGGGACAGGGTTTGAGAGCAGATAACTGGTCTGACCAAAATTTATTAGGTGGGAATTTCCTCATCCTAATAGGCCTGGGAGTGCTACGGGAGACCTGGGTTTATTTCATCCCTTATCTACAACCATAAAAGACGTTGCCAAAGCAGCCAATTCAGAGGCCTCCCCTTAGGAACGCATTCTCTTTCTCAGGGATGTTCCTTGCTGAGAAAACTCAGTGATAGTTCTCCTATTTGCTTTTGAAATAAGAGAAATATGGCTCTGTTCCACCCGGCCCACAGGCAGCCAGACTTTAAGGTTATCTCCCTTGTTCCCTGAAAATCACTGTTACCCTGTTGTTAAGGTGCCCAGATTTCATATTGTTCAAACACACATTCTCTACAAACAATTTGTGCAGTTAACACAATCATCACAGGGTCCTGAGTTGACATACATCCTCAGCTTATGAAGATGATGGGATTAAGAGATTAAAGTAAAGACAGACATAGGAAATCACAAGGATATTGATTGGGGAAGTGATAAGTGTCCATGAAATCTTCACAATTTATGTTCAGAGATTGCAGTAAAGACAGGCATAATAAATTATAAAAGTATTAATTTGGGGAACTAATAATGTCCATGAAATCTTCACAATTGAGGTTCTTCTGCCATGGCTTCAGCCGGTCCCTCTGTTCAGGGTCCCTGACTTCCCACAACAGGTGTTGACTCCAGCAGCTGTAATATCAGCATTTGTCCCTGGGCAGCGTGCTCAGCACATCCATGTGTTTCTATGCCCAACAGAGAAAAATGCAGACAATAGAAATGAGAATGTGAGATTGCCAGCTCCTCTGTGGATGGGCCAGGGACCCACTGGGAGTCAGGGATCCTTATTGACTCATTGTCCACTCACCAGCCTGCCACTCTGCTCCTGGATGGCCATTGTCTTCACTCTTTTTGAGTTTATAAAGACCTTGTGTTTCCTAAGATTTAGAAGCCTAAATGCATCACGTGTCATCTTTCGCTTACAGTTAGAATGAGTGGATAAGTTTTTCCTAAAATTGGTCTTGCTGCCTTTAAATTTCATTCCCATGAGAATGTAAGCTCCGTGTAAACAAGGAATTTTCCTATTTTCTTCCCTGTTGTATCCTTGGTATGTAGAAAAGAGAGGGCCTCGAATAAAATAGGCAGCCTCCCCAAATCCTCCAGTTTCTCCAATCTTTTCGGGTTTGAACCTGGAGGGCCATCACTGGGAAGGACTCTGGGAGGACTCTGGAGATGACAGTCACAGAGAAGGAGACAAGGCATCTACCAGCAGGACCCTAGCATGTACTGAAATCTGGAGGAGCCCTTTCAAGGAAGTGAACTCATACTGTCCTGGCATGTACCCACACCTCTCTAACAGTGGTTTCAAAGATGTGGAGTCCCTACCGAGTGAAGGTGGATTAGGGCCTCAATGGCAGACACAGAGTCTGGCTCTTTTCTGGACCTTTCAGTGATGACTTCTTTAAGTGTCCTAGAAAAACACTAGGTTAATAGGTAATACCATTCAGGACATAGGCATGGGCAAGGACTTCATGACTAAAACACCAAAAGCAACGGCAACAAAAGCCAAAATTGACAAATGGAATCTAATTAAACTAAAGAGCTTCTGCACAGCAAAAGAAACTACCATCAGAGTGAACAGGCAACCCACAGAATGGGAGAAAATTTTTACAATCTATACATCTGACAAAGGGCTAGTATCCAGATTCTACAAAGAACTTAAACAAATTTACAAGAAAAAAATCAACCCCATCAAAAAGTGGGCAAAGGATATGAATAGACTTCTCAAAAGAAGACATTAATACAGCCAACAGACATATGAAAAAATGCTCATCATCACTGGCCATCAGAGAAATGCAAATCAAAACCACAATGAGATACCAGCTCACACCAGTTAGAATGGCGATCATTAAGAAGTCAGGAAACAGCAGGTGCTGGAGAGGATGTGGAGAAATAGGAACACTTTTACACTGTTGGTGGGACTGTAAACTAGTTCAACCATTGTGGAAGACAGTGTGGTGATTCCTCAAGGAACTAAAACTAGAAATACCATTTGACCCAGCCATCCCATTACTGGGTATATACCCAAAGGATTATAAATCATGCTACTATAAAGACACATGCACACGCATGTTTATTGCAGCACTATTCACAATAGCAAAGACTTGGAACCAACCCAAATGTCCATCAGTGACAGACTGGATTAAGAAATTTGGCACATATACACCATGGAATACTATGCAGTCATAAGAAAGGATGAGTCCATGTCCTTTGTAGAGACATGGATGCAGCTGGAAACCATCATTCTCAGCAAACTATTGCAAGAACAGAAAACCAAATACCACATGTTCTCACTCAAAGGTGGGAATTGAACAATGAGAACACTTGGACACAGAGTGGGGAATATCACACACCGGGACCTGTCATGGGGTGGGGGAGTGGGGAAGGGATAGCATTAGGAGATATACCTAATGTAAATGATGAGTTAATGGGTGCAGCACACCAACATGGCACACGTATACATATGTAACAAACCTGCATGTTGTGCACATGTACCCTAGAACTTAAAGTATAATTTAAAAAAAAAGAAAAAAAAAACCCACTAGGTTAATATGGCCCAAGAAATTGCAGGTAAACTGAAGAACAGCCTTGCTTCCAATAGAGAAAGTTCAGTTGAGTGTTTTTCCATGTCATATGGCCACTAGATATTCTCGCTCATGCAATCACTTATAGGTACCCACCCCTCTCTGACATCAATGGGAAGATTTACAGTTAATTCTGGCAGGTTGAAAACATTCACTTACCTCAGTCGACCACTTCATTCCCACCATCAGTGTACAATAAAGGAACAACCAAAGGCAAAATCACAGGAGGACACCAACCGAATAGTTAATGCCCTCTTTCCTAATTCCTTTCTCCACTAGGTTCTGAAAACACATGAAAACAGAAAAGAGGCTTTACAGTCATCTTTATCCCAGGCAGAAATTGGAGTATTTCTCTCTGGCAAAACCTATCAGTCAAGGAGAAAAGAATTAGTGGTATCAAGCTCTATCATACAAACAATTATTGATCTCTAGCTCGATATCATACCAGAGAAGCCCACCAGTCAACAGCCCTGTGCTCTCCATTTCCATTATTCCTCATTTTGTTCCCAAACTAATTTATGAGGACTTATAAAGATACAATAGGCCAGGTGTGGTGGCTCGCACCTGTAATCCCAGCACTTTGGGAGGCCAAGGTGGGCAGATCACCCGAGGTCAGGAGTTCGAGATCAGCCTGGCCAACATGGTGAAACCCCATCTATACTAAAAATACAAAAAATTAGCTGGGCATGGTGGCACGTGCCTGTAATCCCAGTTACATGGGAGGCTGAGGCAGGAGAATCGCTTCAACTTGGGAGGCTGAGGTTACAGTGAGTCGAGATTGCACCATTGCACTCCAGCCTGGGCAAGAAAAGCAAAACCCCATCTCAAAAAAATAAAAAAATAAAGATACAATAGTCAGCAAACAGGCTGACAAAATGTAAACAAAATGTAAACTCACACTGGCTAAGGGGAACTGCATTTGGCTCACTCTTTCAATGGACAGTTCTAAAAGGGAATAGGGCAGTTAGTCTTTGCTCTTACTATGCCCATCTCCCCTAGTGATGGTTGCCATGGAATCTTCATCAGGACTCCGCTTCTGCAGATTTAGTGTCTGGCCTTGGGGGTACCTCAACAAAATTCCAGTAAGCTGTGCTTCTATTTTAACTGATGTTGCTCTGCTGTGTCTGTTACTATTAGCATACACATTTCCGTTTCCATTACAGCTGATGAAGACACCTCTTGGGTACATTCTGTCATGGGTTTTGACTTCTAACCCTACAATCCATTAGATCCCTAAAGAAGATTAAAGAGATGATGGAGGTTGATTTTAAAAAGAAAAAAATTTCATTGTAAGGGTTGACTTCTAAAGCTTTCCTGCCCCAGGGGGAGTATTACTTAGATATCTGTTTTGCCACAGAAGTTTCCATGAAGGAGCAAGGGTGATTTGCACTCTCTAGGAATCATGTTTTGGAACTTCAGAGTGCTCTCACTGAAGCAATGATGTGATTCAGCTCAACTCAGGGCACACCCTGTGCACTATACATTGACTATGTGGAAGCATAAAGCACATATATTTTCTTCTGAAAGCATGAGAAGACTCCTGTCTGATGTTTCTCAAATATCTAAACAGTACAATATGTACAGTAGCACATTTTGTCTTGCTACAAAATGGCCCAGCAAAGCAGAACTTTATGTCTTTATTAAAAATGGATAGGACAGGCCGGGCGCGGTGGCTCAAGCCTGTAATCCCAGCACTTTGGGAGGCCGAGGCGGGTGGATCACAAGGTCAGGAGATCGAGACCACAGTGAAACCCCGTCTCTACTAAAAATACAAAAAAATTAGCCGGGCGCGGTGGCGGGCGCCTGTAGTCCCAGCTACTCAGGAGGCTGAGGCAGGAGAATGGCGGGAACCCGGGAGGTGGAGCTTGCAGTGAGCCGAGATCGCGCCACTGCACTCCAGCCTGGGCAACAGCGTGAGACTCCGTCTCAAAAAAAAAAAAAAAAAAAAAAAAAAGGATAGGACAAAGAATTGTGTACACAAATAAGGTATTTTTAGTTCTGTACATACTCAGAATATATATTGAGTACCTATCATGTACCAGGCATTGTGCTAGGTGTTGGTGATACAACAAAGAAAACCTTTCCCTCCTCAAGGGGTTCCCAGTCTAGAGGGGAAACATACATGTACATAAGCACTTCACAATAACACACATTGATCGGTTTGTTTTCTTTCTTTCTTTTCTTTCTTTTTCTTGCTTTCTCTTTTTTTTCTCTTTCTTTCTTTCTTTCCTTTCTTTGTTTCTTTTCTTTCTTTCTTTCTTTCTTTCTTTCTTTCTTTCTTTCTTTCTTTCTTTCTTTCTTTCTTTCTTTCTTTCTTTCTTTCTCTTTCTTTCTTTCTTTCTTCTTTCTTTTCTTCTCTTTCTCTCTCTCTTTCTTCCTTCTTTCCTTTCTTCCTTCCCTCTTTCCTTCCTTCCTTCCCTCTTTCCTTCCTTCCTTCCCTCCCTCCCTTTCTCCTTTCCTTCTTTCCTTCCTTCCTTCCCTCCTTCCTTCCTTCCTTCCCTCCCTCCCTCCCTCCCTCCCTTTCTCCCTCCCTCCCTTCCTTCCTTCCTTCCTTCCTTCCTTCCTTCCTTCCTTCCTTCCTTCCTTCCTTCCTTCCTTCCTTCCTTCCTTCCTTCTTTCCTCTTTCTCTCTCTCTTTCTTTTTTCTTTCTTTCCTTCTTCTCTTTCTGTCTCTGTCTCTCTGTCACCCAGGCTGGAGTCCAGTGGTGTGATGATGGCTCACTATAGTCTCCAAGTCCTGGGCTCAAAGCATCTTACCTCAGCCTCCCAAGTACCTGGGATTACAGCCATGCATGATCATGGCCAGCTAACTTTTTAATTTTTTTGTTACCCATGCTTCAGGCAATGCTCCCACCTCAACCTCCCAAAGCACTGGCATTATAGGCGTGAGCCACCATGCCTGGCCAATACTTTCAAATTGGTTAAATTGGTTTATACAACATGCTGTAGAAGTACATGAAGCATCATTGAATTATTTCCACAGGGCTGGGGGTATGGTATGACATGTGGCAGGAGAATTAGTGGGCTAGGGTGGAGTATGGAAGCCTTCACAGAGAAGATTACTTGTAAGCTGAGAGCCAAAGGAAGAAAATACAGCCTGGCCAAAGTGGTGGCAGGGGAAAAGTGGGAGTGCCCAGAGACCACGTCTAAGTCTTACAGGCCATGCAAAGTAATGGCAAAAATCGCGATTACTTTTGCACCAACCTAATACTAACAAAAATCTATATTTTCACTTTTTATTCAGAGCAGAAGACAAATAAGATCATGTTTGTTAGGCATCCTGTAAAAATTGCCATTAGCCTAATCATGTGGCCTAGTAGCTAGAATACCCTTGGTAGATACAGGTGCAGCCACCTCAAGGAAGGAGTTGGCCCACCTGGATGGTACTGCTGGCCCTGACTGCCCTCGGGCATCAGAGGGGGACTTAGAAAATTTTGATGAAGGCAGCTGGGCATGCTGGCTCATGCCTGTAATCCCAGGACTTTAGGAGGCTGAGGTGGGTGGATCACCTGAGGTCAGGAGTTCGAGACCATCCTGGCCAACATGGCAAAACCCCATCTCTACTAAAAGTACAAAAATTAGCCGAGTGTGGTGGTGGGCATCTATAATCCCAGCTACTCGAGAGGCTGAGACAAGAGAATTGCTTGAACCCGGGAGGCAGAGGTTGCAGTGAGCCGAGATCACGCCACTGCACTCCAGCCTGGGTGACAAGAGTGAGACTCCATCTAAGAAAAAAAAAAGAAAATTTTGATGAAGGCACTCCAAGGTACAGGGCCCTCTATAAGGCACAGGTCTAAGGACAGTGCTGCCCACAATAACCTCCTTGGTTTTATCCATATGGGGGTATGCAATTGACACAGCAAGCCATTGGCACTGCCTGAGATCTTGGCAAATCCTCACGTATGGGATACCACTAATGGTGAGAAGGCTGCTTGGAAGTGGGCTGGACCCACAGCACAGGGATTCTGGAAGTGACTCTGAGGCAGAGATTTGCATGTAGGAGGTATAGTGGAGAGTGGTCTCAATATCAGCAAGTGTGGTGGCTGAGGGCAGTGGTAAGTGAAGCAAGTTTGGGCAGAAAGAGAAGCTGAACCAAGGCACAATGTAACAAAGGCCACAACTGATTCCAAGGGGAGATCTGGGGCTGGAGGACCTTTCAGATTTATCGCAAATTGAGGCAAAGTGGGTAAACTGTAACCCCACCCCTTTACCACACATCATTCCAGCCTTGTGTGGGATTGCCTCAGGGAGGGTGTGTGACCTTGGCTGAGATAATTCTCTTCAGCCAAGGACAGTTTCTGGTGAGAGACTCTGCTGAGAGCAGTCAACAGCCAACACTCCCGGGCACTATGGGAAGGAGTACTTCCTCCTGTGGTGGGGGATGGAGGGGTTGGTTTAATCATCACAGGCAAACTGTGAAATAGGGATTCTTTGTCATGAATGATGAAACATGACTATTAGGATAGTCACAGTCAAACCCGTGGATGATACATCTAAGAAACCCCAAGTTTGTCTTTTTGAATTAAATAGTAAGAATTTGATGCCTTGGAGGAGTGCGTGTGGGTGCCTGTGTGCGTGTGTGTCTGTGTGTGTGTGTGTGTGTGTGTATGTGTATTAGTCAGGGTTCTCCAAGGAAACAGAACCAGCGGAATGTGTGTGGGTGCCTGTGTGTGTGTGTGTACAGAGAGAGAGAAAGAGAGAGAGGAGAGAGATTAAGGCATTGTCTCAAGCAATAGTGAAGATTGGCAAGTTCAGAATCTGCGGAGTGGGCGGGCAGGCTGGAGACCTAGGGAATAGTCACGGTCCTGAGGCCATGTGCTGGCAGAATTCCTGCTTGTTCTTGAGAAGGTCAGACTTTATTCTGTTAATGCCTCCACTGATTGGATGAGGCATACCCACACCCACACTAGGAAGCATAATCTGCTTGATATGGTTTGGCTCTGTGGCCCCACTCAAATCTTATCTCAAATTGTAATCCCCACATGTTGAGGGAGGGAGGTGAGTGATTGGCTCATGGAGGCAGTTTCCCCCATGCAGTTCTCATGACAGTGGGTGAGTTCGCATTTGATCTGATAATTTTATAAGGGCTTTCCCCCCGTGCTCACTCTCTCTCCTGTCACCTTGTAAAGAAGGTGTTTGCTTCCCCTTTGCCTTCTGCCATTATTGTAAGTTTCCTGAGGCTGCCCCAACCATGTGGAACTGTGAGTCAATTAAACCTCTTTCCTTTAATATAATATAAATTCCTGGGTAATTTATATTATCCAGTATCTGGTAGTATCTTTATATTAGGATGGTGCAAAAGTAATCGCGTTTTTTGTCCATTAAAATTAATAATTAAAGGTAATTAATTTTATGCTAACCTAATAGTAGTGTGACAATGGACTGATACACTGCTTTACTCAAAGTCTGTTGATTCAAATGTTAATATCATCTAAAAAGTACCTTCACAGATACATCTAGAATAATGTTTGACCAAATATCTGGGTACCATGGCCTAGCCAAGTTGACACATAAAATTAACCATCAATGCTTATATTAGAGAGGGGTGGGGGGAGTTGGGTTGTGGGACAGTAGGAGGAAGCAGTTTCATTGTCACTCTTCTGTCTCCTATTTTATGACCAAACATGTCACTCTCATATGCACCATGCCCCTGCTGGGACTGGGTAACTGGTTCCAGGGGCACGGAGTTCTCAGGAAGAGTAGAGTATGGATCCATCAGGCCTCTGCACAGTGCCAAGCAACTCAGGCAATTGAATAAACACTCATTTGCTTGTCTTTTTCAGGCCCCACTGTCACTGTACCTGGAGGTCTCCTCAGTTTATCCAGGGTTACACTTGGCTGGGGTAACTCAGTGATGAAGAGAAGCCCAAAGAGTGATGTAAGTATCTCAGATATAATCTTCCATCTCTCTTCCCCTGCCTCAACTAATGACCTATACACAAACTCCTTTCAAAATCCATGTGCATAGCATGTTCGTATTTTCCTTTTTCATCCTGTGGAAGCTTCAGATCTCCTGGTTGAACACTTATTTGAGACAAAAGCAAGACCTAGTAGTAGATTCATTTTTCAACAAAAAAATAACTTTTCTTAGTAGAACAATCCAGTTTACTTTTACATTTCGCCTACCTTCCAGTTTAATCACACTCTCCATAACCTATGAACACACAGAAGCCCCCAGGTAAACATGTGCATTTCTTATCCACAGAAAAATGCTTAGAGACCTTTTCAGCTAGAGTAATTGTGTATGTGGTTTAATTATTATTTTACAATATCTCAGAGTCATTTCTTGTTTGAATATTTTCTATCCATTAAGTCCAGCCTGGACTGGAGAAGAGAAAATTGTTCAGTGAAAAATTAGTAGCATTTCCCCTCCTGCATGGGGAAAGGGTGTACTGTTTGTGTGAGAGTCAGGGTTGGGGGATTGTCTGCCACTGTCACTTATCTTTGTGTTAGTAAGTTCCTTTGTTCCCTCTTAATGCTCTGCAAAGCTTTATTTATTTATTTATTTATTTATTTATTTATTTATTTATTTTTGAGACGGAGTCTTGCTCTGTGGCCCAGGCTGGAGTGCAGTGGCGCGATCTCGGCTCACTGCAAGCTCCACCTCCTGGGTTCACGCCATTCTCCTGCCTCAGCCTTCCCAGTATCTGGGACTACAGGTGCCCGCCACCACACCCGGCTAATTTTTTTTGTATTTTTAGTAGAGATGGGATTTCACCATGTTAGTTAGGATGGTCTTGATCTCCTGACCTCGTGATCCACCCGCCTTGGCCTCCCAAAGTGCTGGGATTACAGACTTGAGCCACTGCGCCCGGCTCAAAGCTTTTTTAATCTGAAGAAATTGATTTCTGCCTCTCCTCCTCTATTCTATTTCTCTGATTAAATAAAGCATTTGAATTTAAAGGAATTTCAGGGAGGGTATTTTTAATGTTTCTGTAGATTATATTGTTATAGACTGAATGTGTCTCCCCAAATTTGTACATTGAAATCTTAACTGCCAAGGTGATGGTATGAGGAAGCAAGGCCTTTGGGCATTGATTAAACCACAAGGGCAGAAGAACCCTCTTGGGTGGGATTAATACCCTCATAAAAGACCCAGACAGAGACCACTCACTCCTTCCACCACGTGAGAACACAGAAACAGGGCCCTCACTAAGCACCAAATCTGCTGATGCCTTGATCTTGGACTTCCCAGTCTCCAGAACTGTGAGAAATAAATGTCTGTTGCCTAAAAGTCACCCAGTTAATGATACTTTGTTACAGCAACCCCATGGTAAAACCCCCTCTCTAGTAAAAATACAAAAACTAGCTGGGTGTGGTAGTGCACGCCTGTAGTCCCAACTACTCGGGAGGCTGAGGCAGGAGAATGTCTTGAACCTGGGAGGCAGAGGTTGCAGTGAGCTAAGATTGTGCCACCGCACTCCAGCCTGGTGACAGAGTGAGACTCTGTCTCAAAAAAAAAGAAAAATCTAGTCTTTCTTCTGCCTCTGACCTGGTCCCACCCAACCTCTCTCCACAGGGCAGCAGAGTTTTCTAATACATCCTATTGTTCTTATTGAATTAAATGGTAATTGTGTGATGTGTGTGTGTTTGTGTGTGTGTGTGTGTGTGTAGGGGGTGCCTGTTGCAAAGGTATCGCCACCAGTGGATAACTGTCACTCCCATCTCCTTTCCTTTCCTCTCTTCTGCCTCCCATTGTGCCACATCGCAAGTGTGCTGCTTGCAGCCTTTCTATACTTTTCCATGGTTGTGCATTGCATAATTGGATGTTTCCTACCCTGGCATTCTGAAGGCAGGATTATGTCCCAACTGCTTTGGTGAGCCTCTCTGTAGCAGGCCCTCCTGGTTGTCTTCCCCCTAATTTTTCCAATCCCCCTTTCCCTCGTCTGTTTTCCACTATAGAAGCTGAAAAGGCCAGATACTCACTTTCCCAGCACCCTCCCTGTTTCATCTACCCTGTGCTAGGATGGCTGTGTGATTTGCTCCTGGTTGATTTGACATAAGGGGAAGTTGGCTGGTGGAAACTTCAGATAAATGTTTTTCTCTCTGATAAAAGTGGAGAGCACACAAGAGGAAACTTTGGTGTTCTTCTTCTTCCTCCTTTTGGATGTGGCATGAGAAGCTTGGGAGGGTGTGATACCTGGAGCTATTACAGCCATCTTGTGACCATGAGGCATTCAGATAAAAAGCCAACATTCTGAGGTTAGTGAAGGAGAAAGATAGCAAGAGACTAGATGGAAACAGCAACATATTCCTGGGTCTGCTCCCCTCTGATTTTCTAATTAAATAAACAACTTGTCCTTAGCATTTAAACCACTTTTTTGGGAGTGCAGCTGTTTTCAGTCAAAAGCAGTCTTAACTGATGCACAAGCCACGTGCCTGGCACAATGGGGTTCAATATATATATTTATTGGATAAAGGAATGAGAATGAATAAATGAAGCTCCTACCTCTACTACACCTGCCTGCACTCCAGCCATCCTTGAGTGTTAACAGGACCTCACCTGGAAGACTTAAAGCCTGGGCTGGAATCATTTGAGAGGATGTTCACTTGCTTGGCTGATGCTGGGAAGGGCCAAACCTCTGGAGCATGGAACAGCTGGGGCTCCTTGGGCATCTCTCTCTGTATTTCTGTTGTTTTCCCACATGATCTTTCTAGCATTACAACTTCAAAGTAGCTAGACTTTTTACTGGGTGGCTGAGGGCTACAAAGGTGTGCACTTCACATGGCAGACAGAGAGAGAGAGAGAGCAAGCTAGGAGGAAGGTGTGTCTTTTATATGACCTAGTCTCAGAAGTCACATAGCATCACTTCTGTTCTACTGTATAGGGCCAAGCAGTCATGAGGCTCCCTAGCTGGAAAAGGAGAAGAAATGGATTCCCACTCTTGATGGAGAGGGAAGCATCTAGAAAAGCATGTGAAAATGGAAATTTTGCCATGGCCATTTTTTTTTTTTTTTTTGAAAATCCAGTATGCTACAGTGCCTCATATGCATCTCTATTTTCGTATTGACCATCTTGACGTCATTAGTCTCTTTCATGTCTACCCTACTGGCTGAAAGGTGCAAGCACCTGGAGGTTTTAGTCTGTGTTTTATTCACCTTAGTATCTCTGGAACCTTTATGAAGATATGTTTAATAAATGCCTTATTCTAACTGCTCTGAACCTCATTTGTGTGTGTGGAGGGGGAAGCCTCAAGGGTGATGAGAATTTTGACTTCAGTTGCACGGTCCTTGCAGACTCTAACATTAGGAGTCTGCAGCTCTTTAGGGGGTAAGAGAATCACAGGCAAAGCTGGAGTCAATACTGACCAAGACTTGCTTTCCTACCTGCCATTCTCCTAGAGCATGCTGTCCTGGAGGACTTTCTGCAATGATGAAACAAGTGTTCTGGCCCTGTGCTGTCCAGTGTGTCATGTGTGGCTACCGAGCACTTGAAATGTGACTGATGTGATTGAGAAACTGAATTTTATACTTTATTTCATTTCAAAGGATTATAAATCATGCTGCTATAAAGACACATGCACATGTGTGTTTATTGCGGCACTATTCACAATAACAAAGACTTGAAACCAACCCAAATGGCCATCAATGATAGACTGGATTAAGAAAATGTGGCACATATACACCATGGAATACTATGCAGCCATAAAAAGGATGAGTTCATGTCCTTTGTAGGGACATGGATAAAGCTGGAAGCCATAATTCTGAGTGAACTATCGCAAGGACAAAAAACCAAACACCGCGTGTTCTCACTCATAGGTGGGAATTGAACAATGAGAACACTTGGACGTAGGAAGGGGAACATCACACACCGGGGCCTGTTGTGGGTGGAGGATGGGGGAGGCATAGCATTAGGAGATATACCTAATGTAAATGACCAGTTAATGGGTGCAGCACACCAACATGGCACATGTATACATATGTAACAAACCTTCACATTGTGCACATGTACCCTTGAACTTAAAGTATAATAAAAAAATTGATTTCCGTTTAATTTTCAATCACATATGTGGCTAGTGGCTACCTTGTTAAACAGCTCAGCCCTTGAAAAGCAGGTTTGACAATTCTTTCCCTACTTCGCAAGACCAACCACGACTGGCCTTTCATCCCTCAGCAAAAGAAACAAAGCCACAAAGATTTTTTTGTGTCCCTTCCTGCTCCATGCCTCCCACCAAAACACTCCTTTAAATTCCTGAGACAGCTCTTAATTGCTGGTTTCAGCAATGTTTCTCTTCTATTCACATTCTGTTTTCATTTCACTGTTTTTGTACCCAGTGGGTGTTGACATATAAGGCTTTTTGTTCTCATTTTGTCTTCTATCTGGAAAAATAGTTCCTGATGTCTATTCTGTATCTCATACACTAATGCCATTATCCGTGTTGAAAGGCTTTAGATATTACTGAAGTCAGTTACCATTTTCATGCACTTTAATGAAACCGTCCCTTAAACATTCCTGTTGTTGATTGTGTTCACTGAGAATCTTTAATCTGTCCTCTCCAGCCCCCTTGCTTAATCCCAGTTGTCATTCTCTGTATGTTTCCTGTTTGGTATGTCCTGTTTTTTATTAAACTGTCAGTGGAATGTTTTTGCTTTTATGTGGCTTTTGGAGAGTAATGAGTTTTGTCTTTTTCATAGTTTGGAAAGGGGGGTGGTGGTAATCTTAACTTTATTGACAAAAGTGTGTAATAGCTTTGTAACCTTGTTAGACCAATATGAAAGTAAAAATAAATCTGTTTTCTTCCCTAAACCCAGAGGTACTGCTGTGCAGAGAGTTCAGGAAGCAAGATGGGGGCCCTGGAGCATTTACATTTGAAAGGCAAACTTTATTTTCATAAAAACAAATGGAAAATTAGAATATGCAGTGCACTAGGGATCTAGGTTTTGTAGCAAGGGCATTTAGACTGCTCTGAAAAGAAGCCACAGATTGCCTGGGGCATTTGTAGGAAATGATATTTGCAGGTCAGAACAATGTGATAGCATCAGAGCTGGACTTAACCCAGTGAATGGCAACTATACGCATGGAGAGAGAGATCGAGAGAGAGAATGAATGAATGAATGAATTTGTAGAAGACAGATAATTTGATATGTTTTATTCACTCTCATGCTGCCAGCACTCATCACCAACAGTTCATTCACCAACTGTTCAATATCAACCAACCAACCAACCAGAAAAGCTGCTCCCAACTTCCCTTCTCACAGAAATGATGAGATAATAAATGTTTATTGTTGAGCTGTATTGTGTCTCCTTACAACACTTCTGACCCCAAAGGTATGGAGGTTTTCCACACCAATCATCTATTTTCTGATTCTCTGGACACCAGCTGGGTGTTCAATTCAATTCCTATTATGAGTCATGTACTGTATCAATGAATAAAATAGATTGAGATTCCTGCCATTCTGGAGCTGAAATTCCGGCATGGAGTTGGATGGGGGGGAGAAAGACAACAAAAGGCAATAGAGAAGGAAATCATAGTATGTAGTAAAACATAACACATGTTATGAAACAAGAAAATATAGAGCAGCATAAGGGATTGGGAAGGATGCAATTAAAACTGCAATTTAAAACATGGCAGTCAGGCTAGGCTTTCTTGAAATGATGATATTTCAGCAAAAACCCCAAGTGAGTGTAGATTAACACCTAGAACAGTGCCTGGCACAAAGGAGGTGCTTGGAAAATAAGTGTTAAATGATCAAACAAGCAAACTCTATCCATCCTTCCACTCAATTCATGTACCCTTCAGGTGAGCCTGAGATGAGCAGTAGGAATCTGCTGCCCCTCAGTGAGATCTCACTCCTTGATGATCTCTCTACAACAAACGTTTCCAGTGTTCAGGATTTTCATACATTTCAACTTCTGTTTGTAAGCCATTTTCATCAGGTATTCAACTGAGATTCAGTGACATGTTTTAAAGCTACAGGAAAAATTGGCCTTATTGAGTTTACTGAAACATGCATGTATACACAATTACTATATCCAACTGGTACTTTTTCAAGGCATGTGGAAGCAAATCCTGCAAAATATGTGCCTCTGTCCATTAAACTGAATATTGCATGTGTAGGGTCGGGGAGCAGGGGTGGGGGAAATTGGGGAGATTTGTGGAGATGCGTTAGAAAAAGCAAGCTACCTTAGCTTCATGATTTTGCATGGGGCCAATCCTGTGGGAGGGTTTCATTAATGAACATTCTCCATGGCACTAAAATTATTTAATTTCATGGTGATCTTGCAGTTCTTGTTTATTTATTTATTTATTTATTTATTATTATTATACTTTAAGTTGTAGGGTACATGTGCATAACGTGCAGGTTTGTTACATATGTATACTTGTGCCATGTTGGTGTGCTGCACCCATCAACTCATCATTTACATCAGGTATAACTCCCAATGCAATCCCTCCCCCCTCCCCCCTCCCCATGATAGGCCCCTGTGTGTGATGTTCCCCTTCCTGAGTCCAAGTGATCTTATTGTTCAGTTCCCACCTATGAGTGAGAACATGCGGTGTTTGGTTTTCTGTTCTTGTGATAGTTTGCTAAGAATGATGGTTTCCAGCTGCATCCATGTCCCTACAAAGGACACAAACTCATCCTTTTTGATGGCTGCATAGTATTCCATGGTGTATATGTGCCACATTTTCTTAATCCAATCTGTCACTGATGGACCTTTGGGTTGATTCCAAGTCTTTGCTATTGTGAATAGTGCTGCAATAAACATACGTGTGCATGTGTCTTTATAGCAGCATAATGTATAATCCTTTGGGTATATACCCAGTAATGGGATGGCTGGGTCATATGGTACATCTAGTTCTAGATCCTTGAGGAATCGCCATACTGTTTTCCATAATGGTTGAACTAGTTTACAATCCCACCAACAATGTAAAAGTGTTCCTATTTCTCCACATCCTCTCCAGCACCTGCTGTTTCCTGACTTTTTAATGATCGCCATTCTAACTGGTGTGAGATGGTATCTCATTGTGGTTTTGATTTGCTTTTCTCTGATGGCCAGTGATGATGAGCATTTTTTCATGTGTCTGTTGGCTGTATGAATGTCTTCTTTTGAGAAATGTCTGTTCATATCCTTTGCCCACTTTTTGATGGGGTTGTTTGTTTTTTTCTTGTAAATTTGTTGGAGTTCTTTGTAGGTTCTGGATATTAGCCCTTTGTCAGATGAGTAGATTGCAAAAATGTTCTCCCATTCTGTAGGTTGCCTGTTCACTCTGATGGTAGTTTCTTTTGCTGTGCAGAAGCTCTTTAATTTAATGAGATCCCATTTGTCAATTTTGGCTTTTGCTGCCGTTGCTTTTGGTGTTTTAGACATGAAGTCTTTGCCCATGCCTATGTCCTGAATGGTACTACCTAGGTTTTCCTCTAGGATTTTTATGGTATTAGGTCTAACATTTAAGTCTCTAATCCATCTTGAATTAATTTTCGTATAAGGAGTAAGGAAAGGATCCAGTTTCAGCTTTCTACTTATGGCTAGCCAATTTTCCCAGCACCATTTATTAAATAGGGAATCCTTTCCTCATTTCTTGTTTCTCTCAGGTTTGTCAAAGATCAGATGGCAGTAGATGTGTGGTATTATTTCTGAGGACTCTTTTCTGTTCCATTGGTCTATATCTCTGTTTTGGTACCAGTACCATGCTGTTTTGGTTACTGTAGCCTTGTAGTATAGTTTGAAGTCAGGTAGCGTGATGCCTCCAGCTTTGTTCTTTTGACTTAGGATTGTCTTGGAGATGCGGGCTCTTTTTTGATTCCATATGAACTTTAAAGCAGTTTTTTCCAATTCTGTGAAGAAACTCATTGGTAGCTTGATGGGGATGGCATTGAATCTATAAATAACCTTGGGCAGTATGGCCATTTTCACGATATTGATTCTTCCTATCCATGAGCATGGTATGTTCTTCCATTTGTTTGTGTCCTCTTTGATTTCACTGAGCAGTGGTTTGTAGTTCTCCTTGAAGAGGTCCTTTACATCCCTTGTAAGTTGGATTCCTAGGTATTTTATTCTCTTTGAAGCAATTGTGAATGGAAGTTCATTCCTGATTTGGCTCTCTGTTTGTCTGTTACTGGTGTATAAGAATGCTTGTGATTTTTGCACATTAATTTTGTATCCTGAGACTTTGTTGAAGTTGCTTATCAGCGCAGTTCTTGTTTTAAGACTTGAGGCACAATGAAAGTAGATCACTTGTCTGAGGTCTTCCAGAGTGAAAATGCTAAAGCCAGTAAAACGTTGTATGTTGTCAGAAGCCTAAACTCTCGTGTTAGATCCAAATGGACTGAGTACAGAGGACTTGGATTGACTAAATACTTTGTTCATTTATTTGAAAAATGTATTTGAGCCCTGTGGGTTGGGAGCCTCCAAGATGGCCCTTGAAGAGCCTCGCCTCCTGGTCTTCATTTTCTTGTGTAATTCACTTCTATAATCAGTTGGGCTGACTTGGGTAACCAATAGGACATTGTAAAAATGACAGGCCGTGACTTAGGAGGCTAGGAATAAAACACATTACAGCTTTTACTTTGCTCTCTTGGCACTTGCTGGGCAGGAGGCCAGCTGTCATGGACTGAGCAGCGCCCTGGAGAGGCCCAACTGGTGAAACAAGGCCTCCTGCCTACACCTATGACCACTGGACAGTCATGTGAGTGAGTCACTTTGGATGTAAATCTTCCAGGCCCAGTCAAATCTTCAGATGACTGCAGCCCAGGACAACATCTTGATTACAACTTCTTGGCAAGACTCCAATCCAGAACCAACCAGATAAGCTGCTCCCAAATTTCTTTCTCACATAAATGAGGAGATAATAAATGTTTATTATTGAGCTGTGCCTCCTCACAACACTTCTGACCCAAAAGGTATGGGGGTTTTCCACACCAACAACCTATTTTCTGATTCTCTGGACACCAGCTGAGTGTTCGATTCCATCCAATTCTGACTCTACCTGTGCAGTCCCCACAGGTGAAGGACTCAGTCCTTCCTATTTCAGATGCTGGTCTTCAGTCCCAGGCCTCCTGTGCTTTTGACCAACCAGCCACATATCTGCTACCTCCTCAGGTTTGATAATTTGCTAGAATGGCTCACAGAACTCAAGAGCACACTTTAGCACTTTTACTGGTTTATTCTCATAGCCAAATGAAAGAGATGCATAGGGCAAGGTATAGGGACAAGGAGGGGTACACGGAGCTCCCATTCCTTTTTCTAGCATGCCACCCTCCCAGTACCTTTATGTGTTCATCAGCCTGGAAGCTTCCTGAACCCTATTGTGAGGGGATGTTTATGAAGGTATGATTAATTAAGTCATTAGCTGTTAGTCCTGCAGGTTGAGGTGGGCTAAAAGTTCCAACCCTCTAATCATGCCTTGGTCTTTTGGGTGACCAGCCTCCATCCTGAAGCTATCTAGGGCCCCCCAGCCATGAGTCATCACCATTAACATACCAAAACACTCCTATCACTCTGGGAATTCCAAGGGTTTCGGAACTGTTGGTCACTAATTGGGGATAAAGACCAGATATATATTTCCCATTATACTGTATTTATTTTAAGGCATTAACTCTGAAGTAATATTTCGATCAGTAATTGATAACTAACCAGAGGTAGGTACCTGGGAGAGTCGATGGAAGCCTGAAATTGTGGGTGTGGCTTTGGAATGGGGTGGTGGGCAGAAGGAATTTGGAAAGAGTGTTAGTGGAAAACTAAAGATTACTGGTGAGATTAAAGTCAAGCTCCACGGACCCCAGGCTGTAGCTACATTTTAAGAGAAAATTTTCCACTGAACCCCAGATGGCCACTCCCTTCTCAATGACTCCTATAGGACAGTTCTTCAGGTGGCCTTGGACTGACCCAGTTCTCCCTACTTTCTTACTTGTAATTCTTAAGAATAACTGTAGAATATGCTAGGAATGTAATGTCGTGAGATAGTAGGGGACTGGTCAGAACAGCCTGGGCTCTGTTCCAGCTCACCCTAGAAATAGGATGTCCTTCAGTGCTTTGGCCCTGGGCGTAAAGCCCAGGGTAGACTGCTTTTCCAGGTCCCTCAGATGCAGTGCAAGTGCGGCATGTGCCTTGGAGACTCTGTGTTCCCCAAGCAGCTTTGTGAGCCTTGGGAGACCAGCTCAGGATGAAGCCTTGACTTCTGTTATCCATTGCTGCTTATCTGTAAGTAATAAACCTGTTTCATGTAACTTGTGTGTGGGTGTTCTGTCTCACTGTACTCAGATAAATTGGTAATCAGTGCACAGTGAACCTGCTTCACTCCTACTTGTTTGTATGAAAAAACTTTCTTTGGTAATTTCCAGAAGTGTTCTTAAAATGAATGACCCCTAAGCAATAGGAATGGGATGAAGCCAAAAGTCACCTTCGTCCTTCTCTTGTGTATTCATTTATTCAACAAATACATAATAAGCATGTACCATATGTCAGCAACTAGATATATAGTAGTGAACAAAGATGAAGTTTCTGCTCTCATGGAACATACTTTACAGTGGGAGGAGATAGAGAATAAACAAAAACTCACAGGCAAGATACTTCCACTGGGTGATATAAGTGTTCTGGAGAATTAAAGTCTAGGAGAAGAGTAATCCTTATAAATAGCCCTTTTGACCCCTGATCACCCATTTATCTCACATTGTTCAAATTTTGAAACTCCAATCATTCTGCCTATGCTCCTCTTTTCATACTACAATGTTTTTGTCGGCAGGCCATAAATGAGAACTTTGACACTGCAATCTGGGGATGACACTCTTACATTTGCTGTTTCTTACAGAAGTGGTACACCCTCAAATTCAGACAAAAAACTTGGTGCTAAGTCATGAAGTAGATGGATGGGCAGGCACCAGGCACAAGTCACCAAAATGATTTTGCAATAGTTTATTGGGTTAAATTCCATGGTTATTCAAAGTTTACCTCATTTAAAGAAATTAAAATGTATTGATTTCCTCCCTTTTTCTACCTTAACTTGGAAAAAAAGTTAATATACTTTATGGTTTAGTATATCTTAACTTTTCATTCACACCACTTCCCCACACTTGAATACCTATCAAGTGTAAGGCACCCATGTTTAGTGTGATTGCAAGATAAAAGGATTCCATGGAGTGAAATAGATATTTTAAAATGTAGCTGTATCATGAATGGTGTGTCCTAAGAAACAGTGGCTATGGTGTCGGTCATGTAGATTAAAAACAACAAAAAAGTGAGAGAGCTCTATTGCATACTAGGCATGCCTTGCACAGCAAATTTAATTCATGCTGGGTGACGGCTACTTCCTGGGATTAGTCTATGCATGCATGGATGGAGAATTGCTTTTATTCTGCTTGGAACTCTAAGCAGGTAGTTTTAATAAATGTAAAAGTCCTGTCCCCTGCCTGTTGACCCACTAAATGTTGACAATCTCCATGATATATTGATAAGTAGACAAACGCATATGCAGAACAGTATGTATAGCAAGTTACCATGTATATAAAATGGGAGAAAAAAATTACACATAGCCATTCCTTCATTATCAATATTGCTAGGTGCTCAGGATATAGAAGTAAACAAAAGATGAAATCACTACCCTCAGGGAGCTTTTACACTACGGGTGTAAAAAAAAAAAGTGGATTTATTTTAGATACTGAGTATGATGTTTAATTAGTGAGAACAAAATTGAGGAAATTCATTAAATTGGGCAAATGGGGAGAAGATAGTTTAGATTCAATGAAATGAAAGATAATGATATAACTTAATGAGTGTACAGGACTCAAACTAAGTGAAAAAATAAAACAACGCAAGCTCTCTTAACCACCACCAGCAACTAGTAACAGGGAGTGGGGGGTGGGATTCAATGGATTTCTCCCAAAATTCCAGGAGGAATTGAACAGCTAATCCTGAGGAGGGTAGGTGTGGACCCCAGTTGTGACCTTCATGAGACATAGTTCTCAACTCTCAGCTTTTGTGTCTCTACATTAGAGAGAAATCATTACAGTATGAATCAAACCAAGATTGGCCTGAATGCTCAGGAGCTGGGCTCCCCCATTTCCTCATGCAACAGTAAGACCCACTTCCTTCCAGTTACGAAGAAAGGATGAGGCAGGATCTGTTGAGTCCCTTCTTTCAACAGTCTGAATCCTTTCATTTCCTGTCCCCTTTTTATTTTACCCAAAGCAGCCCAGAATTGCCCTCCTATTTGCCTATCCTCTTCCTGGTTCCCTGGCAGAGCCTGAGGTGGTTAAGGGCAGTGCTAGGGGTGGGGGCTCAAGCACTTGCAGACCCCCTGGGTCCTTTTGCCATTTCCTGATAACTCACCCTGCTGCCCCATGCCAGTGACCAACCCCAGTCCCTTCCAACGGTGACTGTGATGCATAACCAACACCACCAAAGAATTGTGCAGTCCTTGGAAAGTGTGGAGTGGCAAATTAGCCTTTCCTGAATTCTGGGAAGACATTTTTGTGTAAGAGAAATCACATAGTTTAGTGATTACCAGCTCAGGTGCTGAAGCCGAACAGCAGTGGGTTCAAACTCCAGCTCCGCCAATGACTCACTGTGCAATACTGGTGGGTTTTGTGAACTGTATATCTTGGTTTCCTCAGGCATAAGTCTGAGACAGTAATAACAATACTTATGGGGTTGTACAGCAGACTCACTCAAACTAGACACCCTGTGGGACTCCACTAACTGCCAGCTTGGTGACTGCTATGGTTTGGATGTGTCCTCACCCAAATCTTATCTTGAATCATAGTTCACACCATTCCCACGTGTCTCGGGAGGGACCTGGTGGGAGGTAATTGAATCATGGGGCAGATCTCTCCTGTGCTGTTCTCACGATAGTGAATAAGTCTCACAAGATCTGATGGTTTCATAAAGGAGAGTTTCCCTGCACAAGTTTTCTCTCTTGCTGCCACTGTGTAAGAAGTGCCTTTCACCTTCTGCCATGATTGTGAGGCCTCCCCAGCCAGGTGGAACTGTGAGTCCAGTAAACCTCTTTTTCTTTATAAATTACCCAGTCTCAGGTATGTCGTTATCAGCAGCATGAAAACTGACTAATGCAGTGACCATGGCAAGTCTTTTACTTTCTCTGTGTCCCAGGTGCCCTCTTCTGCAAATGGGATAAATTTATGCAAATGGGATAAATTATCCAGGAAGCTGCCTTGAAGGGCTGTTGGAAAGATAAATGAGTTAATATGTGTGTTATGGTTTGAACTGTGTCCCCCTACACTGAAGTCCTAACCTCCAAGACCTCAGAAGGTGATCTTATGTCTTCACAGAAGTAATCAACTTAAAATGAAGTCACTAGTGTGTACCCTAATCCAGCAAGACCAGTGCCCTTTTGAAAAGGAGAGATTTGGATACAGACATACAAAGGGAAAATGCCATGTGAAGACAAATGTAGAGACTAGGGTGTTGCATCTACAAGCCAAGGAATACCAAAGATTGCCAGCAAACCCCCAGAAGCTGGGAGAGGGGTGTAGGACAGGGTCTCCTTCACAGCTTCAGAATAAACCAAAACTGTTGACACCTAAATCTTGGATGCCTGGCCTCCAGAACTGCGAAAAAATACAATTTCTGTTGTTGAAGCCACCCAGTCTGTGTTACTCTGTTATGGTGGACCTAGGACCTAGGACTCTAATACAGTATACAAAGGACTTAGGATAGTTTGGAGGGACTATTACTATTATTATTATTATTAGACAGAATCTCTCTTTGTTGCCTGTGCTGGATTGCAATGGCACAATCTCAGCTCACTACAACCTCTGCCTCCTGGGCTCAAGCAACTCTCCTGCCTCAGCCTCCTGAGTAGCTGGGACTACAGGTGTGAGCCACCACAACTGGCTAATTTATTTTTCTTTATTATTATTATTATTATTTTTTGAGATGGAGTTTTGCTCTTGTTGCCCAGGCTGGAGTGCAGTGGTGTGATCTCAGCGCACTGCAACTTCTGCCTCCCAGGTTCAAGCAATTCTTGTGCCTCAGCCTCTGGAGTAGCTGGGATTACAGGCACCCACCACAAAGCCCAGCTAATTTTTGTATTTTTAGTAGAGAGAGGTTTCGCCATGTTGACCAGGTTGATCTTGAACTCTTGACCTCAAGTGATCTGCCCACTTCAGCCTCCCAAAGTGCTGGGATTACAGGCGTGAGCCACCACAACCAGCTGTGAAAGGACTATTATTTTGCAGAGCTTTAAATGAGTTACTATAGGGACTCGGTAATAAGTGATCAATGACTGTCAATCAGTATTTTTGGAACAAAAGACTCAGTGGTTCAGAGTGACAGCATCCTTATCACAGATACTTCCATAGAAGGAGGAATCCATCAACAAAGGGAAAACTTGGCTTCTTTTTTAGGGTGGTTGCTTATTTCACTTGGACATATGAGGCAAGGTCAAGGTCTGCCTGCAGCTCTGCTCAGTGTTTAGTGAGAAACCCTCGACTTCAGATAGTGGCACAGTCAGGAAGACAGCAGGCTGGGGTAGGAGATTAGGGTGTGAACAAACCTTGTCCCTGCAACTCTGTGCCAGGCTACAATACCAGAATTCAGAACTCAGAATTTCAAAGCTGCTGAGGAGAACAGACTGTGAAACACCCACTACCCCAAAATGATGGGAGCCCTCATTTTTACTGTGGAGGAAGGAGCGTGGAGGCAGGGATGGGTGCACCCACTCCTTGCTGGTGCCCAGTTGGGCTCAACTTTGTCCTTCTTCTTGATGTTGGGCTTGAAATTGCCACCCTCTCCTGAGCATGTGAAGCAACTCAAAATCCTGAAAGCTGTTTTTCTTTTTTGGCTGTTGTTTTCAAGAAGAGCAATCTGGCTGATGCTCTCTATTTTATCCTCAGTTAACACACTGTGATTACAGCCTGACTCCCCCACCACATCCTGTAAAAACGAAGGGTGGGTATGTGAAAATTGCCTCTGGTGTTTTTAGCACTAAGGAAAAAACTATTCATTTGTTCTCGGCAGGCATGCTGATATCTTATAAAATCCTCCTGGGCCACAGATTGTGAGGTCACTCTAGGCGAGAACAGGACAGCCTCTTCCATCAAACTCCCATTGGCATTCACTTGACTGGTCCACTTTAGTTCATTGTTTAAGAATAATAATGATGCAATGATCATGCGTCCTTCTGGAGCTTATCTGAGGAAAGGAGATGGAGTTAAAAGTATATATTTTTTCAAACAGGAAGCTCTTTTTGATAAAATATATCAGCCCCTTATATTCTGTTGGTATAATACATTTCCCCAGAATGCCCTAGTTGAGCTCAAATGTCTGCAGCTTGTCCTGAGGACTCTGCAAGGTTCTGTATGAACCTGTTGTTCAATTCTGCAACGTCCAACACGGTAGCCACTGGCAAAATATCTTATTCATAGGAGTCTTTACTGACTACATGGTGAAATAATAGTATATTTAATATATAGGTTAAATATTATTGAAGTATTACTTAACTTGTTTTTTAAATTTCACCTTTTCTCTTTACCTTTTTAAAAATTTCTAGTAGCCACTGTAAAATTCCACCTATGACTTGCATTTGTGACTCACATGTATTTCGATTGCACAGTGCTTGTTCAAATCATTTGCAAGTGTTTATTCTTAAAGGTTACTTGGGTATTTTTTTATAAATTGTTTTCCCATTAAAAGTTTAGTCCAGCTTTCCAGAAATTGATAAGCAACCTTTCCTTCAGATCTTTTATCTCTCCCTGATAGCTTTTTATGCTTGGTTCCAATGACTTCGCAATCTGGTACCAAATGTCAGAATATGTGATTGAGTCTCTGCCTAGGTCGATCTATTCATCTTTAAAACAGAGGGCTGGATGTGACAGGACTCCAGAGGCTCCTCCTGGCTCTAGGATTTTACGATTCTGTTTTAAAACTTGAGGTCTGAAAAGGAGAAAACTCTAGATTAATTTCCGAAAGTCTTGACATTTGAGGGGTGATAAGGTTTTCCGAAGATAAA
The DNA here is from genome assembly GCF_043159975.1 of Macaca nemestrina. Taxonomy (NCBI): domain Eukaryota; kingdom Metazoa; phylum Chordata; class Mammalia; order Primates; family Cercopithecidae; genus Macaca; species Macaca nemestrina. Next base: position 115,486,099 of record NC_092127.1, on the reverse strand, counting down.
ATCTTTTTAATGGACCCTTTTCCTAGCTGAGCTGGAAGCCTGGAATCAAACAGCCGGGCGAGGCGCAGGGCAAGGAGGGGCAATGCTGCCTCCTACTGGGCTAAAGGGGAGCAGCAGGTCTACAGGGGAAGTGTCCCTGTGCAGTCGCAGTCTAAGTGCTGGCCAAATCTGAGACACTGAGGGCAATAACGGCTCTGGCAGCAGATGAGAAGTGTGAGTGTGGGGGACCCCAACAACTCCTTTAGTGGGTTTGCTCAGTCTGCCCCATATCTCTTGCCAAAAGTTCAACATTTGATTCAAATAGGAGCTGACCGTCCCCTTCTGGTCATAGCAATTGCTCTAAGAGTGTGGACACGGGCAGGTGAAGCTGCGAGGATGTGAACACAGGATCTGTACTCTCAGGATTCAGCCTCAAGGAGACAGCAAGGCTGTGAGAAGGTGCCGGAAAAGCCAGGAGGAGCAAACTCAGGAGGAGGGGCTGGGCATGTTGGAACAGGCCTGTGGTCCAAGCTGCTCTTGGGGGAGGCTGAGGTGGGAGGATTGCTTGAGTCCAGGACTTGGAGGTTGTAGTGAACTGTGATCGCACCACTGCACTCCAACCTGGAGACCCCGTCTCAAAGACAGACACACACACACACAGAGAGAGAGAGAGAGAGAGAGAGAGAGAGAAAGAGAGAGAGACAGGCGAGAAAAAGAGGAGGGTGTTAGCTTAGGCTAGTCCAAATTGAGTTTTTTCCCCTTTTGACCAAGAGTCCTGACCAGTACACTCTATAAAGCATTTGTTGTTGTTCTTGTTTTAAGATGGGGTTCTTCTAGAGTTGCCCGGGCTGGAGTGCAGTGGTGCGATCATAGCTCACAGTAGTCTCAACCTTTTAGGCTCAAGTGATCATCTGCCTCAGCCTCCTGAGTAGCTGGGAATACAGCTATGCACCACCACACATGGCTAATTTTTGTATTTTTTTTTTTGTAGAAACTGAGTCCCACTATGTTGCCTAGGCTGATCATGAACTCCTGGGCTCAAGTACACCTCCTGCCTCAGCCTCGCACAGTACTGGGATTACAAGGATGCGCCACCACTCCAGGTCTATAACACATTCTTTAGAGGAGGATGAGATGACCTTCTGAATAAATATAACAATAGATTAGGAATGTCCATAGAAGGGACATGTACCCTTTTCTCTTGATATGCAGTATATTTAAGAGAAAGGGAATCTGATGGACTCAGGAAGCCACAGACCAGGTGCCAGACATACGTGAAGAAGCCTAAATTAGTTTGCTCACTCCTATTACTCCCATTCCCAGACTTCCCTACCTTATCACCTCCGTGTCCTCCCAACTTATCAAGGCAATTCTGCCCTCTGCGTTTGGCCTCTCACCTCATCCTCCCAGCATACAACACACTGGACAAACACATACATCCACACTGTACAAATAATATATCCCACTGCTTGGTAGCAAGGAATACACTTACCTGTGTTACTTCAAGCAAAAGTAGGGGACAGTTTGCTAGCATATTTGTGGGACTAAAGAAAACAGGAATCTCAAGCTTGTTGCCAGGCCTCCTGGGAATTGGGGAAAGCCACATAACGTCCAAAGAAAAGCAAGACCCACAGGACAGCAGAGCACCAGAGAGCCCGGAATAAATCATCCCATGCAGAAGGTCATTCAGTGTCCAGTTAAATGTCCTGGAGACTGATGATCTTGCTGTCAGCCCTCTCTCCTGTCTCCCTGCTTATACAAGAAGCTGGAATTTGTTGATCTTCAAGACGTCTCGCATTATGGAGCCCACCTCATTTTTGCCTTTATCTTGAACCTGTTCTAAACATCTCCCTTGTGCTCTACTTAACGTATATTTGGACTTCTGCCTCCTCACAATTTCTGCTTACTATAACAATTTCTGCTTTCTCTTGACCTTTCATTATTCTTCAGAATCTTGTCTGCCTTTTCTGTTTTTTTTCTTTCTCTCTTGCTAATGAAGATGGATTCTCTCCCTCTATCTCTTCTTTGTATTCCTGAGAATCTCCCCATATTTTCATTTTATATCATATCTGTATTTCATCTTCATTTTCTATTCCAGAAAAAGATAATTTGATGCCTTTATCATCATTATTTGTATATGACAAAGATTTCTTACCAGGCTATCTCGGAGGCTATTGGGCAATTCTAAATTGGCTGCCTTTGGGTTGGGTGTCCACCTCTGGTTCAATTAGTGATAGCCTGGGGTGGGGTCGCATGGTGCAGGGCATGGCCATTTATGCTTACGGAGCAGAAGCTTGGTGAAGTGCTTTGAGTATAACCCCTTATGAGGGGTCAATGAGGGTTGTAGATTTCAAGGCTTTTTCTGTCCCATATATATATACTACCTCCAATTCTCACCTGCAATGCCATTCTCTTGTCCATTGTTCATCTTCTTGCTCACGTGGTCCAAGATTGCATTTTGTAGGTTGCTGCTTGCCTTACTTGATAGTCTTGCTCTTCTCTTTAATGGAGAGTGAAAGATGAGTTTGGGAAGAGCTGGTATGATTTTGCTTCTTTAATCAAAAAGACCTTGAGAAATAAGGAAATGCTTTCTGGTGATGTATAACAACACACACCTCTTAATGGCCTCAGTGGCAAATTTGATATACTGTGACTCCTCCCTTGAGAATAATGATTTGGGGAATGAGAAGTGGGGTAAGGTGGAAGGAATTTGGAATGTAACCTCAGGCATCTGTCAAAATACTATCCTTTTCTAGTTACTACTGCCAGTTCTCCAACTGTTCAGGCCTCACACCCCCGGAAGGCACCAGCTCTGGAGCCATAAGTGTCCTTTAGGATTTTTATTCAGCCCTTTAAGTCAAACCTAAGATCTTTTCCCCACCTATGTAGTCTCAATCTTCTATTCTCTTTAAATAGCTGTCAGTGATTGTGCTATTCAGAGGTTTCTTCTCAGAATGTAATTGCTCTCTGCATACTTAAATGCCCCAGTTTCTATTGTCTCTGAATGAAATAACTTCAGATAATTCTCAGTCTGGATGATCAGACTGATGAAATCTGAGGAGAACTGAAATTGGGAAAAAATATCTAATATTTCCTCTCCTGGTGGCATCCTCATGTTTCAGAAATGTAGATAACTAAAGTCTTCTGCAGAGTTCCAGAGTCTGTCTCCTGCATGCCAATGATTACTCTTACTCTGTTTAAACACCAGGCTCTGATTTCTAGTAAAATCTAGAGTTTCTAGACATGACATGAATTCTTATTGTGTACCAGGCACTGCCATAGGAATGATAGGTTCATGATGATTGAGACAGATGTATTTGTTAAGGTAATCCTAGAACTTGTAACAGACAAACTCAAGAATGTGTAATTGTTCAAATGTGATAGAAGTTTCTTTTTCCTCACATGAAATTCATAATGGGCATTGCTGATGAGCGGATGCCTCACCCAAGTAATATGCGAAGACCCAGATTTCTTTCACCTGTGGCTCTGATGTCTTCGGCATGCGGCTTCCAAAGTCCCTGTAGAGCACGGAGTGTTGCCTGTGGGGGGACTTTATCAGCAAGACCAGGAAGGGTGTACATCGCTTCCACGCCAATGGCATTGGCTAATGCATGTCACGTGGCCTAACTGCAAAGGAAGCTGGGAGACAAGGTTAGGTGTGTGCCCAGGCAGAAGGCAAAATGGGTTTGATGCATACATGGCAGCTTCTGTGAAAATAAACAAGATGCCACTTTTGCCAGAAGCATTCATCTGTGATTTTGAGGAGTGGAGGATACTTCAGAGTAAGATAGCCTGAGACTGGCCCATTAGGAGGACTCAGTGAGCCAACAGACATCCTGGCTTTTAATCTTATTTGCCAAGATGTTTACCAAGCAAATAGCAACTAATGATTTGGCTTCCACAGATTGCCCAAAGAGAAATAACACATTGCCTAAGAGCAGCAGAACTCTAGTTCAACCTTCAGGAAGCACATTGGGGACAAGGACCAGGTGTCCACAACTTTAGGTCATCTCCTGGCCCAATCATCCCATCACCTAGGTATTAAGCCCAGTATCCATTAGCTATTCTTCCTGATCCTCTCCCTCCTCTCACCCCCACCCTCCAAGAGGCCCCAGTGTGTGTTGTTCCCCTCATGTGTCCATGTATTCTCATCATTTAGCTCCCACTTACAAGTGAAAACATGCGGTATTTGGTTTTCTGTTACTGCATGAGTTTGCTGAGGATAACGGCTTCCAGCTCCATCCATGTCCCTGCAAAGGACATGATCTCATTCCTTTTTATGGCTGCATAATATTCCATGGTGTATATGTACCACATTTTCTTTATCTAGTCTATCATTGATGAGCATTTAGGTTGATTCCATGTCTCTGCTGTTGTGAATAGTATGTGTGCATGTGTCTTTATAATAGAATGATTTATATTCCTTTGGGTATATACCCAGTAATGGGATTGCTAGGTTGAATGTTAGTTCTGTTTTTAGGTCTTTGAGGAATCACCACACTCTCTTACACAATGACTGAACTGATTTACACTCCCATCAACAGTGCATAAGTGTTTCTTTTTCTCCACAACCTCACCAGTATCTACTATTTTTTGACTTTTTAGTAATAGCCATTCTCACTGGTGTGAGATGATGTATCATTGCGATTTTGATTTGCATTTCTCTAATGATCAGTGATGTTCAGCTTTTCTTCATATGTTTGTTGACTGCATGTATCTTTGTCTTCTTTTGAGAAGTGTCTGTTCATGTGCTTTGCCCACTTTTTAATGGGGTTGTTTGTTTTTTTCTTGTAAATTTGTTTAAGTCCCTTATAGATGCTGGATATTAGATCTTTGTCAGATGCATAGATTGCAACATTTTTTTCCCATTCTGTGGGTTGTCTGTTCACTCTGTTGATAGTTTCTTTTGCTGTGCAGAAGCTCTTTAGTTTAATTAGATTCCATTTGTCAATTTTTGTTTTGTTGCAGTTGCTTTTGGTGTCTTCATCATGAAATCTTTGCCTGTGCCTATGTCCTAAATGGTGTTGCCTAGGTTTTCTTATAGGGTTTTTATAGTTTTGGGTTTTACATTTAAATCTTCAATCCATCTTGAGTTGATTTTTGCATATAGTGTAAGGAAGGGGTACAGTTTCAATTTTCTGCATATGGCTAGCCAGTTCTTCCAGCACCATTTATTTAATAGGGAATCCTTTTCCCATTGCTTGTTTTTGTCAGGTTTGTTGAAGATCAGATGGTTGTAGGTGTGTCGTCTTATTTCTGGGTTCTCTATTATGTTCCATTGGTGTATGTGTCTGTTTTTGTACCAATACCATGCTGTTTTGGTTACTGTAGCCCTATAGTATAGTATGAAGTCAGGTAGCATGATGCCTCCAGCTTTGTCTTTTTGCTTAGGATTGCCTTGGCTATTCAGGCTCTATTTTGGTTCCATATAAATTTCAAAATGGTTTTCTCATATTCTGTGAAGAATGTCAGTGGTAATTTATGGGAGTAGCATTGAATCTAAAAATTGCTTTGGGCAGTATGGTCATTTTCACCATATTGATTCTTCCTATCCATGAACATGGAATGTTTTTCTATTTGTTTGTGTCATCTCTGATTTCTCTGAGCCATGGTTTGTAGTTCTCCTTGAAGAGGTCCTTCGCTTCCCTTGTTAGCAGTATTCCTAGGTATTTTATTCTTTTTGTGGCAGTCGTGAATGGGAGTTCATATGTGATTCGGCTCTCAGCTTGTATGGCTGATATTTCTAGATCTCTTCCTATGTTCCATGTGCTAATCTAAGGATCTTACATGTACAAAGAGAACAGAGGATCAAGACTCTATAGGTTTGAGGGAACATTCTTAGGTTTGCGCTAAAGGACTAAATAAAAAATCTGACCGAGTCATGTGGCCCCAGTCACACTTGCTGTTGACTCCAGAGGTGGCATTCTTAATCTTGTGTCTCATTTCCTTGTTAAATGGGTGTATCAGTTATAAAACAAGTGACATTGTGCTTTCTACACTGCTCTTTTATGAATTTAGTTAGGATGAAGCCTGATATCATAAGCTTCTATGTTCCATGATCACTGATAATGCAGAAGTTTAGAGTGTGCAAAGGAGAAAAACAGATTCCCTCTTAGCACTGGAAAGGGTTTCCCCTTCTAGTGAGGCAGGAACTTCCCTCAAGTATCTCCTTCTGTGATAACTCCACGGTCAATCCTCCAAGCTCTGGTTCCTTCGAGACTTTCTTCCTATTACTTTAATAAAAAGTCTAGTTGAAACTCAAAGTTATAGCTGGAATCTGCCTTCTATTCCTGGGGCCTAGACTTAATGTTAGAAGGGGAAAAAGAGATCAAAATAAAGACAATATAAAAAACCCTGAATTCTCAAGAAGGGAAAATACTTTGATTAAAAAAAACAAAACAAAACAAAAAACTGGTTGGGTATGGTAGCTCACACCCGTAATTCCAGCACTTTGGGAGGCTGAGGCTGGCGGATCACCTGAGGTTGGGAGTTTGAGACCAGCCTGACCAACATGGAGAAACCCTGTCTCTACTAAAAATACAAAATTAGTCAGGCGTAGTGGCACATGCCTGTAATCCCAGCTACTCCAGAGGCTGAGACAGGAAAATCGCTTGAACCCAAGAGGTGGAGGTTGCAGTGAGCCGAGATCATGCCATTGCACTCCAGCCTGGGCAACAAGAGCAAAACCTCATCTCAAAACAAAACTTATGCTACCATTTTGCAATTTCAAGAAAAATGTCAGTTTTCTTAGTTTCTAATGGGAAGCGTGAAAAGTCAATCATTAGACTGTTTTCTACTGGTTAGCAAGCTTTGACTATGTGTTAGGCATGATACCAGATTCTGGGTGTAAAAAGATGCAAATGATGTAGGCTAAACAGAGAAAGGCAGATGAATTACCGCATATGTTAAAGGCTAAAGCAAATGTGTAATGAAGACATAGTGGGGCCCCAGAAGTCAGAGCAACTATTTCTATCAGGGTGGTAGTTGAATAATATGGTAAAAAAAATAAAAACTAGAACCATGTTAAATAATAATAATATCACCGGGTGTCTTTTTTGATTGTTTCTTCAACTTAATGTTTATGCCCCCTATATTTCACTGTGAAATATTTGTTAAGATGTTCCCTTTTCCCCACATTCAGAGTATCTTTGTAGTCCTTGGCATGTATTGAAGAAGATGATTTGGGTGGGGGACTAGAGGATGAATGGATATGGGCGAGTTACTGTGTGAGGGCTGACAGGTCACAAATAGAAGGCTATTTCCTTCATCTAGTGTGTGATAAGGAAGACCAGAACCAAGGCAGTGGCAGGGTGGAGGAATTGGGACAGCATTGGAGTCAGGAGACATTTTTTAATCCCAGGGCTTGGTGAGTGGGCATGAGGGGTTGTAAATGTCTTCACAATTTCTACCCTGGGAGACCCCATTAAGTGTGCTTGAGAAGACAGGAAATGAAATGGGTTAGAGAAGGATGATGGTGGGTTCTGTTTGGGCAACTATAGGGTATCTAAGGTGACACAATAAATAGATAATTGCAAATGCAAATCTAGAGCTTGGATAAAAGATCAGGGTTCGACAGATAGCTCTGGGTGCTGTCACCCAGAGTTTTGTGCATAGTAGGTGGCAGTGAAAGTCCTGAGACTGGGTGAGGTCCCCTTGGGCAGATGTGCAAAGTGGGGGTAGAAAAGGAACTCTAACATTAAGGGTGCAGGTAGAGAAGGGGGAACCAGGCAGTGAAACTAACAGAGGTGTTGCAGGGTCTGGATAGAAACTAAGAGAGTATAGAAATAGTTAACATTTTATTGAGTGTTTAGTATGTGCCTGTTAGTGCTAAATACTTTCTCGTGCATTATATGATTTGATGCTCATGACAATGAAATTGTCATGAATTGTTATGAAATTGATATTAGGCTCTTTGTATGGATACGGAAATAGAAGTTTAGAGAGAGTAAGTAACTCAGCAAAGGTCATGCTGTTAGCCTATGGCAGATTCAGGACTTGGACCCAGATTTGTTGTACTTCAGAGTCTTTGTTCTTACCCCAGGTTAGCTTGCTCTCTTGGCATCTGAGAAACCAAATAAGGATGGAGTTTTTTTTTTTTTTTAATTTATTTATTATTATTATACTTTAAGTTGTAGGGTACATGTGCATAACGTGCAGGTTTGTTACATATGTATACTTGTGCCATGTTGGTGTGCTGCACCCATCAACTCGTCATTTACATCAGGTATAACTCCCAATGCAATCCCTCCCCCCTCCCCCCTCCCCATGATAGGCCCCTGTGTGTGATGTTCCCCTTCCTGAGTCCAAGTGATCTCATTGTTCAGTTCCCACCTATGAGTGAGAACATGCGGTGTTTGGTTTTCTGTTCTTGTGATAGTTTGCTAAGAATGATGGTTTCCAGCTGCATCCATGTCCCTACAAAGGACACAAACTCATCCTTTTTGATGGCTGCATAGTATTCCATGGTGTATATGTGCCACATTTTCTTAATCCAATCTGTCACTGATGGACATTTGGGTTGATTCCAAGTCTTTGCTATTGTGAATAGTGCTGCAATAAACATACGTGTGCATGTGTCTTTAGAGCAGCATAATTTATAATCCTTTGGGTATATACCCAGTAATGGGATGGCTGGGTCATATGGTACATCTAGTTCTAGATCCTTGAGGAATCGCCATACTGTTTTCCATAATGGTTGAACTAGTTTACAATCCCACCAACAGTGTAAAAGTGTTCCTATTTCTCCACATCCTCTCCAGCACCTGTTGTTTCCTGACTTTTTAATGATTGCCATTCTAACTGGTGTGAGATGGTATCTCATTGTGGTTTTGATTTGCATTTCTCTGATGGCGAGTGATGATGAGCATTTTTTCATGTGTCTGTTGGCTGTATGAATGTCTTCTTTTGAGAAATGTCTGTTCATATCCTTTGCCCACTTTTTGATGGGGTTGTTTGTTTTTTTCTTGTAAATTTGTTGGAGTTCTTTGTAGGTTCTGGATATTAGCCCTTTGTCAGATGAGTAGATTGCAAAAATTTTCTCCCATTCTGTAGGTTGCCTGTTCACTCTGATGGTAGTTTCTTTTGCTGTGCAGAAGCTCTTTAGTTTAATGAGATCCCATTTGTCAATTTTGGCTTTTGCTGCCGTTGCTTTTGGTGTTTTAGACATGAAGTCTTTGCCCATGCTTATGTCCTGAATGGTATTACCTAGGTTTTCCTCTAGGATTTTTATGGTTAAGAAGTAAGGGGGTAGGTGCTGGAGGCCCCGGTTGGGGAACAGATTTTCCTGTCCAACTCTGTCTTGTCCAAGTTAATATCAACAAGACTATGCAGACCCCTGGCTCAGGGTAGTTGAGTGAAAGGATAAAGACCCCTAATGTGAAAAGGTCCCAAGAGACATCTCAGTTTGGGAAGGAACTTGAGGGCAATAGAATCCCTGAATATTCAAGTGCAAAAAGAGACTGGAGGCACGTGGAAGGTTAAATACACCAGAGCCTCTGACAGTTGAACACTTGAAACCTAATGATTTCCAGATTCTACCATTTGAATTCTTCATAACCACAGCCAAATCTTCCAATAGCTGTGAATTTAGATTTCTCTTTTTATTAATTTCCTATTTCAGAAAAACCATAGTCCCTATCCAGTTCTCAACATAAAAGTGTTAAAAGGTGTAAAACATCGACTCCGTTAAACACCCTGAAATTTAAACTTTCTGAAATGATTCTTTAGCTCTAGGTCAATAATAACAATTAATAATTATTGAATCTTTATTTTGTACTAGGAACCACTTTTAGCACTTTATATGTATTATCATTTTTAAGATACATTAACCCTAAAAAACAAGAGTGATTTTCAGGTCCGTTATACAAAGCCCTTGCATCTTCAGAATTAAGGTTATGTGCACTGAGTATTCTGCAAATCTTAGGAATCCTCATTTGATGGGTTAATATTGATCTAGGCATATTTAGGGAAGAATTGTCCATAACAATTGTAATCTACATGCATCAGAAGACTGAGTTTTGTTCTTGCTTCTTTCATAGACCTGGGACTTGAGCCAATTCACAGATTTCTTTGTCTTAAAATTCTTAACAGTTTTTTTATTTTTTATTTTTTATGGTTTTTTTTTTTGTACTTAGCTATTTAATGAGGTTCTTAAGACATTTAGAACACCAATTTGTGAGGATAAATTCCATTCGTCAGGACACACACAGATCGCAGGTAGCCCTGGAGCTGAGGAACAGCTTTGATTTTTGGTAGAATTTGTGAGTCCACAGCTTTTTGATCAATCTTGCGCTGCTCTGTAATCTCGTATTTCTCTTTTTCTGTGTCGAAGATCTCACCTTCCTGGTGTCTGGGCTTCCGCAGCTGCTGCTTCTTGAAGTAAGCATCAGTAAGATGTTTTGGGATTTTGACATTGCTGATATCTATTTTGGTTGAGGTGGCAATGACAAATTTCTGGTGTGTTCTTCGTAGAGGAACTCGATTGAGGACCAGAGGTCCAGTCACAAGTAACAAGCCACTAGCCAGCTGCTTCAGGAAAACCACCCTCTTGCCCCTGTGGCATCCAGTGAGGATGATCAGAATGGTCCTGGGGTAATGCTGGCTCGCAGTTTTCTCACATGCTGACTGAAGGGTTTTTTTGCTGTGGCTCAACACCTTCGAGGCACATCTTCAGTAGGATAATATCTAGGCATTTTGCGAAGTTTAACCACCCGGGTACTGCCGTTCTTGTCACCACCAACTGGTTTTGTAAGAGTTGCAAGAACCTTCTCCTTCTTTTTCTTTTCAACCTCGCATTTAGCGACTGAGTGCTTCCTCTTGTACATGGCCTTTCTGGAATACATGGCAGATCGGGAATACCTGCCAATTCCTCTGACAAGCACAGGGTTGTGGCTGCAATGGGGCTTCCCCTTCTTGGGCTTCTTAGCCTTGAGGTTACCCTTTTCCACCTTGCCACCAGCATCAGCCTTCTTGGCTTCGGGTTTCTTCTCTTTAGTATTTGGCTTCTCAACTTTTTCACCCGCCATCTTGCAAGATGGGAAAGAGCAACAATTTTTTTATTTTTAAAACGTTATTGTAAAACATACTTTTTATACTAGAGTATATGAAGCATTTCTGTACAATGTAAAGAATAATAGTACAACATGTGGTATTGCATTATTGTATTATCCACCACCAGGATGGCAGAGTGAGATCTTGTCTCAAAAACAAAAACAGAAACAAAAACAAAAACAAAAACAATGCATCAAACCCTAAATCTGCATTAAATTGAGAAGCCCATCACAGCCTACTGCCTGGAAACCAGAATATTCAGTGCGCTCATTTCTTATGGCTGCTGTAACAAACTGCCACAAATTTAGACTTAAAACAACACAGGTCAGAAGTCTAAAATGAAGGTTTCAGTGGGGCTCTGTCCTTTCCGGAGGCTTCAGGAAAGAATTTGTTTCCTTGCCTTTCTCAGTCTGTGGAAGCTGCTAGCGTTCTGTGGCTCGTGGTGCCTTCTTCGCACCATTCCTACTTCTTGCTTCCATCATTACATTTCCTACTACTCACTCTGATTCCCCTGTTTTACTCTCACAAGTACCTTTGTGATTACATTGGGCCTCCCTGGAAAATCCAGGACAATCTCTCCGCCACAAGATCCTTAATTCAGTCACATCTGCAAGGTCCTGTGGACCATATTCACAGGTTCCAAGCAGTAGGATGTAGAAATCTCTGGTGGTGGGTGGGGGTGGGGGCTGTTATTCTGCCTATCATTGCCTAGTTCCTCAGGCCTGCCAGATAAGGGCTGATCCCAAGTGTGGCTGCCCCAAACTTCATGTGCAAGTCTTCCTGTCAGCTACAGGAAAGAAGACCAGAGAATGAATTAAAATTCATACAGCAGCCCAACAAGGGCTTCCTCCACCCCTGATTTATAAAAAGTTATTCATATGAAAGTATGAAAATGGCACTTTTAGCTGTGAATTAAATAATTTTATTAGCATAATAAAAATGATGTGCAATGGAAGCTCTCCTGGAAAATGTTAGCATATTTGTGGAATAAGTTTTATGCATGAAAAAAGATCCTCTTGCTTCAGGGTTTCTTTTTTCTCCTGTATTTCACTGCTAGGGCTGCCACAGCAAATTACCACAGAATGGGTGGCTTAAACAATGGCAATTTATTTTCTCACACTTCTGGAGCCTGGAAGTCTAAGATCTAGGTATCAGCAGGGTTGGTTTCTTCTGAGGCTTCTTTCCTCAGCTTGTGCATGGCCACATTCTTGCTGCTTTGTCCTCACATGGCCTCTGTGCACACACACCCCTGGTATCTTTTTCTCTTACAAGGACACCAGTCCTGTTGGATTAGGGCCCTACACTAAAGATCATTTTAACAGAATCACTTTTTAAAGACCTCATCTCCAAATATGGTTACACTCTGAGGTCTTGGGAGTTAGGGTTTTAACATATACATTTTGGCGGGGATAGGGGGGACGCAATTTAGCCCATCACACTCTTTCTGCCTCCAGCTCCGACCACTGATTCCTTCTTAATGATCTTTTTCAGCAGGTTCCTATTTTAACTAGGTGCAAACATTAGGTAAACTCAGGGAATGTTGTCATATTAGGAGCCAAGGTTTACTAATCTGAGTAATGAATGTATATCTATTTTCTTTCCTTCCTTCCTTCCTTCCTTCCTTCCTTCCTTCCTTCCTTCCTTCCTTCCTTCCTTCCTTCCTTCCTTCCTTCCTTCTTTGTTTCTCTCTCTTTCTCTCTCTCTTTCTTTCTCTCTTTCTCTGTCTCTCTTTCTTTCTTTCTTTCTTTCTTTCTTTCTTTCTTTCTTTCTTTCTTTCTTTCTTTCTTTCTTTCTTTCTTTCTTTCTTTCTTTCTTTCTCTTTTACTTTAAGTTCTAGGGTACATGTGCATAATGTGCAGGTTTGATACATAGGTATACATGTGCCATGTTGATTTGCTGCCCCCATCAACTGATCATTTACATTGGGTATTTCTCCTAATGCTATCCTTCCCCTAGCCCCCCACTCCCCAACAGGCCCTGATGTGTGATGTTCCCCACCCTGTGTCCAAGTGATCTCATTGTTCAATTCCTACCTATGAGTGAGAACATACGGTGTTTGGTTTTCTAGTTTGCTCAGGATGATAGTTTTCAGCTTCATCCACGTCCTTGCAAAAAATATGAACTCACCCTTTTTTATGGCCACATAGTATTCCGTGGTGTATATGTGCCACATTTTCTTAATCCAGTCTGTCACTGATGGACAGTTGGGATGGTTACAAGTCTTTGCTATTGTGAATAGTACCACAATAAGCATACGTGTACATGTGTCTTTATTGTAGCATGATTTATAATTCTTTGGGTATATACCCAGTAATGGGATTACTGGGTCAAATGGTATTTCTAGTTCTAGATCCTTGAGGAATCGCCACACTGTCTTGCACAATGGTCAAACTAGTTTACACTCCCACCAACAGTGTAAAAGCATTCCTGTGTCTCTACATCCTCTCTAGCATCTGTTGTTTCCTGATTTTTTAATGATTGCCATTCTAACTGGCATGAGATGGTATCTCATTGTGGTTTTGATTTGCATTTCTCTGATGACGAGTGATGATGAGCATTTTTTAATGTGTCTGTTGGCTGCATAGATGTCTTCTTTTGAGAAGTGTCTGTTCATATCCTTTGCCCACTTTTTGATGGGGTTGTTTGTTTATTTCTTCTAAATTTGTTTGAGTTCTTTGTAGGTTCTGGATATTAGCCCTTTTCCAAACAATATGTTGAATAGGAGTGGTGCGAGAGGGCATCCGTGTCTTGTGCTGGTTTTCAAAGGGAATACTTCCAGTTTTTGCCCATTCAGTATAATATTGGCTGATGTACCATAAATAGCTGTTATTATTTTGAGATATGTTGCATCAATACCGAATTTATTGAGAGTTTTTAGCATGAAGGGCTGTTGAATTTTGTCAAAGGCCTTTTCTGCATCTATTGAGATAATCATGTGGTTTTTGTCATATGTTCTGTTTATATGATGGATTACATTTATTGATTTGCATATGTTGAACCAGCCTTGCATCCCAGGGATGAAGCCCACTTGATTGTGGTGGATAAGCTTTTTGATGTGCTGCTGGATTCAGTTTGCCATTTTTTTATTTAGGATTTTCACATTGATGTTCATCAGGGATATTGGTCTAAAATTCTCTTTTATTGTGTCTCTGTCAGGCTTTTGTATCAGGATGATGTTGGCCTCATAAAATGAGTTAGGGAGGATTCGTTCTTTTTCTATTGATTGGAATAATTTCAGAAGGAATGGTACCAGCCCCTCTTTGTACCTCTGGTAGAATTCGGCTGTGAATCCATCTGGTCCTGGACTTTTTTGGTTGGTAGGCTATGAATTATTGCCTCATCAGAGCCTGTTGTTAGTCTATTCAGAGATTGAACTTTTCCCTGGTTTAGTCTTGGGAGGGTGTATGTGTCCAGGAATTTATCCATTTCTTCTAGATTTTCTAGTTTATTTGCATAGAGGTGTTTATACTTTTCTCTGATGGTAGTTTGTATTTCTGTGGGGTCGGTGGTAATATCTCCTTTACCATTTTTTATTGCGTCTATTTGATTGTTCTATCTTTTCTTCTTTAATAGTCTTGCTAGCAGTCTATCAATTTTGGTGATCTTTTCAAAAAACTATCTCCTGGATTCATTGATTTTTGGAAGGGTTTTTTGCCTCTCTCTTTCAGTTCTGCTCTGATTTTAGTTATTTCTTGCCTTCTGCTAGCTTTTGTTTGTGTTTGCTCTTGCTTCTCTAGTTCTTTTAGTTGTGATGTTAGGGTGTCAATTTTGGATCTTTCCTGCTTTCTCTTGTGGGCACTTAGTACTATAAATTTCCCTCTACACTCTGGTTTAAATGTGTCTCAGAGATTCTGGTATGTTATGTCTTCATTCTCATTGGTTTCAAAGAACATCTTTATTTCTGCCATCATTTCATTATTTATTCAGGAGCAAGTTGTTCAGTTTCCATGCAGTTGAGCAGTTTTGAATGAGTTTCTTAATCCTGAGTTCTAATTTGATTGCACTGTGGTCTGAGAGAAAGTTTGTTGTGATTTCTGTTCTTTCACATCTTCTGAAGAGTGCTTTACTTCCAATTATGTGGTCAATTTTACAATAAGTGTGATTTGGTGCTGAGAAGAATGTATATTCTGTTGATTTGGGGTGTAGAGTTCTGTAAATGTCTATTATGTCTGCTTGTTGCAGAGCTGAGTTCAGGTCCTGGATATCCTTGTTAACCTTCTGTCTTGGTCTGTCTAATACAAACAGTGGGGTGTTGAAGTCTCCCATTATTATTGTGTGGGAGTCTAATTCTCTTTGTAGGTCTCTAAGGACTTGCTTTATGAATCTGGGTGCTCCTGTATTGGATGCATATATATTTAGGATAGTTAGCTCTTCTTGTTGAATTGATCCCTTTACCATTATGCAATGATATTCTTTGTCTCTTTTGATCTCTGTTAGTTTAAAGTCAGTTTTTCAGAGACTAGGATTGCAAACCCTGCTTTTTTTTTTGCTTTCCATTTGCTTGGTAGATCTTCCTCCATCCTTTTTTTTTGAGCCTATCTGAGTCTTTGCACGTGAGACAGGTCTCCTGATTACAGCACACTGATGGGTCTTGAATCTTTATCCAATTTGCAGGTCTGTGTCTTTTAATTGGGACACATAGCCCATTTACATTTAAGGTTAATATTGTTATATGTGAATTTGATCCTGTCATTATGATGTTCACTGGTTATTTTGCCTTTTAATTGATGCAGTTTCTTTCTTTTTTTTTTTTTGATGGAGTCTCGCTCTGTCGCCCAGCCTAGAGTGCAGTAGCATGATCTCGGCTCACTGCAAGTTCTGCCTCCCAGGTTCACGCCATTTTCCTGCCTCAGCTTCCCCAGTAGCTCGGACTACAGGCACTGGTCACCACGCTCGGCTAATGTTTTGTATTTTTAGTAGAGATGGGGTTTCATCGTGTTAGCCAGGATTGTCTCAATCTCCTGACGTTGTGATCCACCTTCCTCAGCCTCCCAAAGTGCTGAGATTACAGGCACGAGCCACTGTGCCTGGCCAATGCAGTTTCTTAATAGTGTTGATGGTCTTTACAATTTTGCCTGTTTTTGCAGTGGCTGGTACCGGTTGTTTCTTTCCATGTTTAGTGCTTCTTTCAGGAGTTCTTGTAAGGCAGACCTGGTGGTGACAAAATCTCTCAGCATTTGCTTCTCTGTAAAGGATTTTTTCTCCTTCACTTATGAAGCTTAGTTTGGCTAAATATGAAATTCTGGGTGAAAAATTCTTTTCTTTAAGAATGTTGAATATTGGCCCCCAATCTCTTCTGGTTTGTAGGATTTCTGCTGAGAGATCCGCTGTTAGTCTGAAGAACTTCCCTTTGTGAGTACCTCGACCTTTCTCTCTGGCTGCCCTTAACACTTTTTCCTTAATTTCAACCTTGGTGAATCTGACAATTATTTGTCTTGGGGTTGCTCTTCTCGAGGAGTATCTTTGTGGCATTCTCTGTATTTCCTGAATTTGAATGTTGGCCTCCTTGCTAGACTGGGGAAGTTTTCCTGGATGACATCCTGAAGAGTGTTTTCCAACTTGGTTCCATTCTGCCCATCACTTTCAGTTACCCCAATCAAACGTAAATTTGGTCTTTTCACATCATCCCATATTTATTGGAGGTTTTGTTCATTTCTTTTTATTCTTTCTTCTCTAACTTTGTTTTCTCACTTTATTTCATTAATTTGATCTTCAATCATTGTTACCCTTTCTTCCACTTCATTGAATTGGCTGTTGAAGCTTGTGCATGCATCACGAAGTTCTCGTGCTGTGGTTTTCAGCTCCATCAGGTCATTTAAGGCCTTCTCTACACAGTTTATTCTAGTTATTCTTTCTTCTAACCTTTTTCAAGGTTTTTAGCTTCCTTGTGATGGGTTCGAACATCATCCTTTAGCTTGGAGAAGTTTGTTATTACCAACCTACTGAAGCCTGCTTTTGTCAACTTGTGAAAGCCATCCTCCATCCAGGTTTCTTCCATTGCTGTTGAAGAGCTGTGACCCTTTGGAGGTGAAGAGATGCACTGATTTTTCGAATTTTCAGCTTTTCTGTTCTGGTTTCTCTCCATCTTTGTGGTTTTATCTACCTTTGGTCTTTGATGTTGGTGACCTACAGATGGGGTTTTGGTGTGGATGTCTTTTTTGTTGATGTTGATGCTATTCCTTTCTGTTTGTTAATTTTCCTTCTAACAGTCAGGTCCCTCAGCTGTAGGTCTGTTGGAGTTTGCTGGAGTTCCACTCCAGACCCTGTTTGCCTGGGTATCACCAGCGGAGGCTGCAGAACAGCAAATATTGCAGAACAGCAAATATTGCTGCCTTATCTTTCCTCTGGAAGCTTTGTCCCAGAGGTGCAGTCGCCTATACGAGGAGTCTGTCGGCCCCTACTGGGAGATGTCTCCCAGTTAGGCTACATGGTGGTCAGGGACCCACTTGAGGAGGCTGTCTGTCCATTCTCAGAGCTCAAACTCCATGCTGGGAGAACCACTGCTCTCTTCAGAGCTGTCAGACAGGGATGTTTAAGTCTGTACAAGTTTCTGCTGCCTTTTGTTCAACTATGCCCTGCCCACAGAGGTGGAGTCTACAGGCAGTAGGCCTTGTTGAGCTGTGGTGGCCACAACCCAGTTTGAACTTCCCAGCTGCTTTGTTTACCTACTCAAGCCCCAGCAACGGTGGACGCCCCTCCCCCAGGCAATCTGCCTTCTTGCAGATCAATCTCAGACTACTGCACTAGCAGTCAGCAAGCCTCTGTGGGCTTGGGAGCCACTGAGCCACACACGGGAGAGAATCACTTTGTCTGCCAGTTGCTAAGACCTTGTGAAAAGCACAGTATTTGGGTGGGAATGTCTCATTTTTCCAGGTAGTCAGTCATGGCTTCCCTTGGCTAGGAAAGGGAAATCCCCTGACCCCTTGTGCTTCCTGGGTGAGTGACGCCCTGCCCCACTTCAGCTTGCCCTCCATGGGCTGCACACACTGTCCAACCAGTCCTAGTGAGAAGAACCAGATACCTCAGTTGGAAATGCAGAAATCACCTTCTGCATCAATCATGCTGAGATCTGCAGACCAGAGCTGTTCCTATTTGGCCATCTTGGAACTCCTTCCCTCCCTTCCTCCCTCCCTCCCTCCCTTCCTTCCTTCCTTTCTTCCTTCCTTCCTCTCCCTCCCTCCCTCCCTTCCTGCTTCTCTTTCTTTCTTTCCTTCCTTCTTTCCTTCCTTCCTTCCTTCCTTCCTTCCTTCCTTCCTTCCTTCCTTCCTTCCTTCCTTCCTTCCTTCCTTCCTTCCTTCTTTCCTTCCTTCCTTCCTTCCCCTTCCTTCCTTCCTTCCTTCTCTCTCTCTCTCTCTTTCTCTCTCTCTCTCTCTCTCTCCCTTCCTTCCTTCCTTCCTTCTTTCTTTTTTTTTTTTCAAGGTCTCTCTCTGTCATCCAGTCTGGAGTACAGTGGTGCAATCATAGCTCACTGCAACCTCAAACTCCTGAGCTCAAGGGGTCCTCCTGCCTCAGCCTTATGAGTAGCGGAGACTACACGTGCATGCCACCATGCCTGGATATTTTATTTTATTTTTTGTAGAGATAGGGCCTCACTTTGTTGCCCAGGCTTGTCTGGAACTCCAGCCTGGGCTCATGCAATCCTCCTGCCTCAGCCTCATAAAGTGCTGGGATTACAGGATCTACACATATTTTCTACCAAAATATTATAGTGCACTAAAATACCTGGGGTAGTGAAACAAGAAAATAATATAAATTGTCTTAGATAACACTGAACAAATATCAATTATGTGCTGGCCCATTATCTTATTTAATTCTCTTAACATCTCGTTGAGACGGGTCTATTGTGCAGATGAGGAAACTGAAGCCCTGTCTCAAGGTGATGGCTCTGTTGAATTCTAGAGACCGCAGAGATGAAGAAACTAAGAGACTGAGGCACAGATTATTAACTATTCTGCCCAAGGTCATACACTGGAAATGAGTGGTGAAGATAGGACATGAAACCAAACTTACAACCTCTAAACTCTAATCACTGTTTTTAGAATACTACTAGCACCTGAAAATGCAGACTCAAGTCAATGACCAGAATATTGCAGATGCAGGATTGTTGATCAGAGGATGTCTTGGTTAATAGAATACCAGAGACTAGATCCATTAGTTATGAGATAGATGCAGAATCCAGAATGAATCTGAAAGGCTCTATACTCTTCTACTCAGTATGGACTGTGGCTCGGCAGCTCCAGCAGCACCATGAGCTTGTCAGAGCTACAGGAGGTTGTGACACGCTGTAGACCCTCTGAATCAGAATCTGCATTTTGACAAGATTCCCAGGTGAGGGGGCCTTGTCAATTTCAAATCCTTCAATTTCCCATAGGTTGTGTATTTTTATAAGGAGTCCTGGCAGGGCTCAGTGACTCATACCTGTAGTAGCACAGGGCACATGAAAAGCACGTGAAAACAATTATGCCCTGTATTATAGAACTGAAGCTATGGTCATTTCAACTTGCTTTCTAGAGGGCTCTAATTTTGTTTGTTTTTGGTTTCTGTTGAAATTGAACAGTGAACCCTCAATTTTGCTCAGGCCAGTGAACCTGTATAAATGGTTCTCAATGGAGACATCCTGGTTAGGCTGCTGAGCCAGAGCCTTGCTCCCAGTAAAACTGGTGCATGTTCCAGGGCTCAAGGAAGGGAGCTGAGGCTTTGATGATTGCCTTCATCCGTTTCTCTATCTCTGTGAATAGACAAAAACCAATTGTCCCTTTAGTAACATTCTATTTGGAGCTCCTGAGACAGTACAGGAGGGTGGGTGGTATTCTGAATCGAGGCTGATGTTAATAGAGGAACTGGCATTTGGAAGAGTTGTATACAGAGAGAGAAAAAGTACCAGAATGAAATCAGCTGAGAGCAGGTGCTCAGAGGCATAAAATGTCACTTTGGTGAAGTGAACCCCTCTAAGCACCAACTTTCCTTTTCAAAGCATATTTGATGAAACTCTTTTTAAAACTTTATCACATCCTTTTCAGGTTCTTTAAATAGAGAATATGAAACACAACTTAGTGTTAGGGCAGGGAGGGCTGATAGAAATCATCAGACTCAACTCCTTCATTTCACAAACGAGGAATCTGTGACCCAGAAAAGTTGGGTAGAGGGCAGGTCACACAAAGCTACATAACTCACTTATGGAAGAACAAGGTCTTCAAAGAAATTTTTGGATAGTTCTTTCTATTTCATCATAGCATATTTTGTTTTTCTTTTTAAAGTCTAATTATTTTGTCTAATACCATCTTTTCTAAGAAGTAAATTATGGCTGAGGAAATGCATGCAGACTTTTTCCCTTGAGTGGAAATCTAATTTTCCAGGAGGTGAGCAGGAGGGCACTAAGGATGAAGACAAGCTGTCATTCAAACTCCAGTGCCTCCTTCTGCTCAAGTGCGTCTCTACTTTTCTGCTCCTTGCTTCCAGACAAAAGCTCGAGTTTCCTAGACTTTATCTCAAGGTGTACAACACCCTTCCCCCTACTTCAGTATCATACCGGTGGCTGCTTCTGTTATCTCTTTTGCCTGGAGCAGAGTTCTGCTCAAGATTCATCCTCCCAAGGTCAACTTCTTGTTTCTTGTTTTCCTAACAAACAGGAGGCCAAGTATGGAAAGTACTTGTGTTAAGGTTGCATTTCCCACCAGAGAAGGAATATGGCTAAAAAGCATTAATTCCATTTGATTCTTTCTTTACAGAAATCCATTTGATCTTTATCGGATTTGAGAAGTTAAAAGCTGTTTCCCTGTATCACTTTTCCTGATCTAACAGAGATTTCAAGCATGGTTTAACGGCAAAGATGGCACTGTGTGTTCGATTTTTTTTTTTTATTATACTTTAAGTTCTAGGGTACATATGCACAACGGGCAGGTTTGTTACATATTGTATACATGTGCCATGTTGGTGTGCTGCACCCATTAACTTGTCATTTACATTAGGTATATCTCCTAATGCTATCCCTTCCCCCTTCCCCCACCCCACAACATGTCCCGGTGTGTGATGTTCCCCTTCCTGTGTCCAAGTGTTCTCATTGTTCAATTCCCACCTATGAGTGAGAACATGCAGTATTTGGTTTTCTGTTCTTGCAATAGTTTGCTGAGAACGATGGTTTCCAGCTGCATCCATGTCTCTACAAAGGACATGGACTCATCCTTTTTTATGACTGCATAGTATTCCATGGTGTATATGTGCCAAATTTCTTAATCCAGTCTGTCATTTATGGACATTTGGGTTGGTTCCAAGTCTTTGCTATTGTGAATAGTGCCGCAATAAACATGCGTGTGCATGTGACTTTATAGCAGCATGATTTATAATCCTTTGGGTGTATACTCAGTAATGGGATGGCTGGGTCAAATGGTATTTCTAGTTCTAGATCCTTGAGGAATGGCCACACTGTCTTCTACAATGGTTGAACTAGTTTATAGTCCCACCAACAGTGTAAAAATGTTCCTATTTCTCCACATCCTCTCCAGCACCTGTTGTTTCCTGACTTTTTAATGATTGCCATTCTAACTGGTGTGAGATGGTATCTCATTGTGGTTTTGATTTGCATTTCTCTGATGGCCAGTGATGATGAGCATTTTTTCATGTGTCTGTTGGCTGCATAAATGTCTTCTTTTGAGAAGTGTCTGTTCATATCCTTTGCCCACTTTTTGATGGGGTTGTTTGTTTTTTTCTTATAAATTTGTTTGAGTTCTTTGTAGGTTCTGGATATTAGCCCTTTGTCAGATGCGTAGATTGCAAAAATTGTCTCCCATTCTGTAGGTTGCCTGTTCACTCTGATGGTAGCTTGTTTTGCTGTGCAGAAGCTCTGTAGTTTAATTAGATCCCATTTGTCAATTTTGGCTTTTGTTGCCATTGTTTTTGGTGTTTTAGACATGAAGTCGTTGCCCATGCCTATGTCCTGAATGGTATTATCTAGGTTTCCTTCTAAGGTTTTTATGGTTTTAGGTCTAACATTTAAGTCTCTAATCCATCTTGAATTAATTTTTGTATAAGATGTAAGGAAGGGATCCAGTTTCAGCTTTCTACTTATGGCTAGCCAGTTTTCCCAGCACCATTGATTAAATAGGGAATCCTTTCCCCATTTCTTGTTTTTGTCAGGTTTGTCAAAGATCAGATGGCTGTAGACGTGTGGTATTATTTCTGAGGGCTCTGTTCTGTTCCATTGGTCTATATCTCTGTTATCGCTTCTCGACCTTTTGGCTAAGATCAAGTGTAGTATCTGTTCTTATCAGTGTTTGATTGCTAAAGTGAAACTGCAGACTGTGAGGAAAATCAGGACCCCCAGAGTATTTAAAATGGAATGGCATTTTTCATTTCCATATGAGAAAATATAAGGATTTATTTAAAAATTATTTGTAAAACTCCTAATAATGTGATGTCATGGATATTTTATTTTGTTTTATTGTATACATTTTTTAAATTAAAAAAATGTAGGTGGAGGCAGGTCTTGCTTTGTTGCTCAGGCTGGTTTTGAACTCCTGGGCTCAAGTGATCTTCCTGCCCTGGCATCTCAAAGTGCTGGGATTGCATGCCTGAGCCACTGCACCCAACCTGCCATGGCTATTTTAAAGATTATTAATTGCTGTGTCAATACTACTAGTTTCTACTCCTTTATTTCATATGGCTTTAAATATAGTCTAGAAAAGACAAAAAATGAGAAGGATCATTGCTTCTGTCCATTTAGTCTCTTACTTAGAATCTACTTATTTATTTACTTAGTTTTCTATTGAGGTACGAAATTGAAATGCACACTGAAGTACACAAAATATGTTATACATATATAGCTCAATACATTTATATATATGTATATACTCATGTAGCTACTATCTAGATCAAGATAAGAAAACCTGTAGCACCTGAGAAAGCTCCCTTGTGCTCCGTCCTTGTCCATCCTTGGCCTTTACCAGAATTAACCACGATTCTGATTATTAGCATAATCCTTTAGTTTTGTATCTTTGTGGACTTCCTATCAATGGACTCACACAGGATTTCTCTTTTGTGTCTAGCTTCTTTCACTGCACATGTCTATGAGATTCATTCATGTTATTGCTTCTATCAGTAGACTTTTAAAATTTGTAGATAGCATTCCATTGTCAGAGTATATCAGAATTTATCCAGTTTCCAATTCATGGGCATCCAGATTGTTTGCAGTATTGACTTATAAATAAAAGTGTTAAGAATATATGTTGGTCAGGTGCAGTGGCTCATGCCTGTAATCCCAGTACTTTGGAAGACCAAAGAGGGTGAATCACTTGAGGTGAGGAGCTCGAGACCAGCCTGACCGAACCTCATCTCTACTAAAAATACAAAAATTAGCCAGGCGTGTTGGTGCACACTTGTAATCCCAGCTACTTGAGAGGCTGAGGCAGGAGAATCACTGCAAGAGAATCACTTGAATCCTGAAGGCAAAGGTTGCAGTGAGCCGAGATTGCACTACTGCACTCTAGCCTTGGTGATAGAGTGAGACTGTGTCTCAAAAAAACAAAAACAAAAACAGAAAAACCCCAACGCCACCCCAAAAAAACACCCAAAAGACAAAAAAAATTGGCATATGTCTTTTATTTGGCAGAAGCACTAATTTCTCTTTAGTGTATGCCCAGAAGCAGAATTGCTGGATCATAAGTATACGTTTAATTTTAGTGGTTATTGTCAAACTGTTTTCTAAAATGGCTGAACTCTCAGCAATAATGTACATATAAGAGCTACAGTTGCTCTGTATCCTGATCAATACTTTGTAGCTCAGTCTTTTTAATTTTACCCATTCTGGTGGATGTGTAGTGGTATCTCACTGTGGTCTGAACTTTCATTTCCCTGGTCAAAGATGAGGCTGATCAACTTTTCATATGCTTATAGGTCAATTGGATACTTTTTAATGTGAAGTCCCTAAACTTTGTCCGTTTTAATTTTTGTTGTCTTTTTCTTATTGATTTGTAGAAGTTCTTTATGTCTTCTTTTTTAAAAATTTAATTTTATTTAAAAATTATTATTTATTTGTCATTGAGACATAATAGATGTACATATTTTCAGAGTACCTGTGACAATTTAATACATCTGTATAATTTGTGAAGATCAAGTCAGTGTAATTGAGATAGCCATCACCTGAAATATTTGTCATTTTTTATGCTAGGAATATTCGAGTTATTCTCTTCTAGCTATTTTGAAATATTCAATAGATTATTGTAAACTACAGTCACCCTAATCACAGTATTGATCTATTAAACACTGTTTAAAATATATTCTTGATATGAATCCTTTTTTGTACTACATATTACCAAATTTTCTCTCATTCTGTGGCTTTTTTGTTTACCGTCTTTATAGAGAAGAACAGAAGTTAATTTTATTGAGATTCAATTTATTAAACATTTTATTGAGCCTCAATTTATTAAAACCTTTTTTTTTTTGCTATTATAGGGTTTTTTTGTGTACTGTTGAAGAAATCTTTGCCTGTCAAGATTTCTTCAACAAGAAAATATTATCCTATATATCTTTTATAAACCTTCTTATTTTACCTTTTACATTCCTATCTATACTGTGTCTCAAATTAGCTTTTGAGTGTGATATGAGGTAGGGGTCAAGGTTTGTTTTTACTCCTATAAGGAGATCCAATTGCTCCAGCACTGTTTATGAAAAGGCTATACTTTCTCACTTCATTGTTACTTTTGTTGTAAATCAATTGACTGCACATACGTGGGTCTATTTCTGGATGGAGAAACTTCATTTTTAGCATATTTATTGTAAATATTCTAGTGGATACAGCATTGGGTTAAGCATCAGAAGCTCTGGCATCTTGGGCTGGTTTTACCAGGGAGAGCTGGGAGACTTGGGAGTGGAG
Organism: Macaca nemestrina; assembly: GCF_043159975.1. Taxonomy (NCBI): domain Eukaryota; kingdom Metazoa; phylum Chordata; class Mammalia; order Primates; family Cercopithecidae; genus Macaca; species Macaca nemestrina. The sequence goes on along the minus strand of NC_092127.1, from coordinate 115,461,204 downwards.
GACATAGCAGTCTGTTTGCTGCCTCTTACAACACTCCCTCCTAGCATTGTGTGCCCTAACCTAGGTAGCTAGCTTGTGGCCCTCTTCCTCCTTCAGTTGCTCTGATTAGATCTTGGTGAACACGTGGCCCATACCTATAAAGCTACTAGATGGAAAGTGACCAGTTAAATTTTCCCTCTTGGGAATCTGACCCGATGGTTACAGAGACAAGATTTGCACTGAAAGATAATACACAATAAGTGTGTGGCGGCCAGGCACAGTGGCTCATGACTGTAATCCCAGCACTTTGGGAGGCTGAGGCTGGTGGATCACTAGGTCAGGAGTTTGAGACCAGCCTGACCAACATGGTGAAACCCCGCCCATCTCTACTAAAAAAAAACAAAAACTAACCACGAGTGGTGGTGCGCACCTGTAATCCCAGCTACTCAGGAGGCTGGTAGGAGCTACTCAGGAGGCTGGTAATCAGGTAGGAGAATCTCTTGAACCCGGGAGGTGGAGGCTATAGTGAGCTGAGATTGTGCACTCCAGTCTCCAAAAAAAAAAAAAAAAAAAAGAATAAGAGTGTGGCTTAATAAAGGGATGCAGTTGTGGATCAAGTTAAACTTAAGAGAGAAGGTGCAGAAACAAAGTTGAGGAAGGCAGCTGACCAAGCAAGCAAAGATTGAGAATGGAAGAGCAGCAAAAAGAGGAGAGGAGATGAAAGACTGGATGAGGCAGTGACACGGATAGAAAGGTTGCTGGGAGAGCTCTCCAAGAGACTCTTATTAACCCATCTTCCAACAATAGTTGGAGAAAGAGCAGGAAGGGTGAACAGAAGGGCCTGTGTAATTAAAATCACTGTGTCACCCAGAGGCAGTACAGGATGCTTTTTATAATTAAAAAAAAAATCACATTGTATTAGTCTGTTCTCATGCTGCAAATAAAGACATATCAAAGACTGGGTAATTTAAAAAGGAAAGAAGTTTAATTGACTCACAGTTCCACGTGACTGGGGAGGCCTCATGATCATGGCAGAAGGCAAATGAGGAGCAAAGTCACATCTTACATGGAGGCAGGCAGGAAAGCATGTGCAAGGGAACTATCCTTTAGAAAACCATCAGATCTCCTGAGACTTATTCACTATCACAAGAACAGCATGGGAAAGACTTGCCCCCATGGTTCAGTTCCCTCACACTTGATCCCTCTCATGACATATGGGAATTTTGGGAGCTACATTTCAGGATGAGATTTGCGTAGGGACACAGCCAAACCATATCACACATAAAGATGTATTTCAACAATTTTCTTTCCTCCTTAGGCCTCCAAGCAACTTTAAAGATTGTTTTATACACGATCTTGTGAGGAGCATTTCTGGGAAAGCCCCAGTCTTTCTTATAAGCTCCCCCTCTTCTCACCCTGCATATGAGAGCCAAACTCGAGGGAAGCTGCTTTGCCTGAGTGAGGTTTGGGTTTAGTGCCTTCAATTTCCTGTCAGTTGTGTATTCTTATAAGAAGTCCTGGCTGGATGCAGTGGCTCACACCTGTATTCACAACACTTTGGGAGGCCAAGGTGGGAGGATCCCTTGAAGCTAGGAGTTCTAGACCCGCCTACAAAATATAGCAAGGCCTTGGCTCTACAAAAAAACTTTTTCTTTTTCTTTTTTTTTTTTGAGACGAAGTCTCACTATCTCAGGCTGGAGTGCAGGGGCGCAATCTTGGTTCACTGCAATCTCTGCCTCCTGGGTTCAAGAGATTCCCCCTGCCTCAGCCTCATGAGTAGCTGGCCCTACAGGCGCATGCCACCACACCCAGTAAATTTTTTGCATTTTAGTAGAGATGAGGTTTCATGATGTTGGCCACAATAGTCTCGATCTCCTGACCTTGTGATCTGCCCACCTTGGCCTCCCAAAGTGCTGGGATTATAGGTGTGAGCCACCGTGCCGAGCCTACAAAAAAACTTTTTAAAAAATTAGCTTTGGTGGTGCCATGTACCTGTAGTCCCAGATGCTCAGAAGGCTGAGGTGGGAGGATGGCTTGAGCCCAGAAGATCAAAGTTGCTATGTGCCATGATGGCGCCACTTCACTCCAGCCTGGGCAACTGAACAAGACCCTGTCCCCCCGCAACCCCCCACCTAAAAAAATCTTACTTTCATTCAAGCTAGTTTGTGTATTTCTTGCAACCAAACAAACTTTGACTAGAATTACCTGGATATTCTGTTGCTCCTATGTGAAACAGAAGTTGTAAACCGTGCCCTGGTATTCAAGAGGGATGTTTGGGTGTGATAAGTACAACTTGCCACAGAAGCTGAGCACACACATATGTGGGCAGGACACAGTTAAAGAGCAGCAAGGGGCAGCCAGGGAATTGCTGAGGGGGATAAATAAAGAACACCAGTGCCTAGAATAGATATTTTTTTTCCTGCTAGAAACCAGGTGTAATTGTCCATTCATGAGATTACAGCAATGTGCTTTCCAAAACCTGGAGGAAAGGCTGCTTTCCATGCTTCAGTGCTTCAGTGCTTTCATATACAGCGGGTATGACTGATGCCTCCCACAGTAAAGCGAGAAACTGCTTGTAAACGAGGACTTGAAGAATTTGTGAACAGCTAAAATGCCAACCTGAATGCAATTTGTCATTAGAAAGAGGAAATCAAATCCTTCCTTTTCCAAACCAAACTGATATGAGTCAAACTGTGTCCTTTTTGGATAAACAGTAGTTAAACAGAAAAAGCAGGGTCACTTTGGAGCATGCAAAGTTGGTAGTGCCAACCTGACACCGTCTGGGTGAGAGATGCTACTCTGGAGAGCACCAGCTTTCTGTGCCTGGAGAGTGTCTCTGCTGAGACAGGGATAGTGACCTGGATGAACACCTCTGTAACTGTCCAGCACCCTCCTTTGCTCTAATGCTATACTCCCATCACTTTTTTTTTTTTTTTTTTTTTTTTTTGAGACAGGCTCTTGCTCTGTTGCCTAGGCTGGGGTGCAATGGTGTGATCATGGCTTGTTGAAGCCTCAACCTCCTGGGCTTAAGCGATCCTTCCACCTCAGCCTCCAGAGTAGCTGAGACCACTGGCACATGCCACCATGTCCTGCTAACTTTTTGATTTTTTGTAGAGATGGAGTTTCACCATATTGCCCAGGCTGATCTCTAATTTCTAGACCCAAGTGATCCACCTGCCTCGGCCTCCCAAAGTGCTGGGATTACAGGCATGAGCCACGGTGCCTGGCCAATTTGATAATATATCTTCCTCAGTATTTTGCTCGTTAGAAGATAATGTCTCAGAAAGGAGTAGGAGTATTTTAGCCACTAGAAAGAAATATCCTTTACTGAAAAGTAACATATTTTCTGTCTGGTTTGTACATTTCAATGAGTTTGAATGGCAAAAGTCAGCATTCTTGTTTTCAGTCAACTCTGGTGCACTAATAAAGCTAAGTGTAAGATCCTGGCTGGCAGCCTACCACAAATTAACTTCACAGTTGCTCCTAAGTCATCTATATTACCATAGAAGTTTATTTTAAAAACCAAACCATCTCTCCATTGCCGTAGGAATAATCCTGTGGGCCATAACTTCTAAAGGCATTTACACAAACTTTGCAGCAGGTACTTAAGAAATGTGTTTACATTGGAAGCATTCATATCTACAGAATTTCCAGCATTTCATTTGTGATAGAGCACATAGGAACAGAAATAGAACCTGAGAAATAAGCTTGTGTATTAGGTTGCTAAGGCTGCCATCACAAAATACCACAGCCTCGGTGGCTTAAACAATAGGCATTTATTTTCTCACAGTTTTGGCTGCAGGATGGTCTAGAATTCAGAGGTTTCCAATCTTTTGGCTTCCTTGGGCCACAATGGAACAAGAAGAATTGTCTTGGGCCACACATAAAATACACTAACACTAATGATAGCTGATGATCTAAAAAAAGAAAAAAATCTCAAAAAAGTGTGCTAATGTTTTAAGAAAGTTTATCAGTTTGTGTTGGGCCACATTCAAAGCCATCCCGGGCCACATGCAGCCAGTGGGCCACATGCGGGTTGGACAAGCTTGTTGTAGATCAAGGTGCCAGCAGGGTTGGGTTCCTCTGAGGCTTCTATCCTGGGTTCTGTAGGTGGCTACCTTTGATTTACAGATGGCTCGCCTCTTGCTGCCTTTTCACATGGTCTTCCCTCTGTGCATGCAGGACCCTTCTTTTAAGGATGCCAGTCATATTGGGTTTGTCCCCCTTCCTATTTAAAAAACAGATTTAGGGGGTACAAGTGCAATTTTGTTACATGGATATACTGTGGAGTGGTGAAGTCTGGGTTTTTAGTGTAACCATCACCTGAATAGCGTACGTTGTATCTATTAGGTAACTTCTCATTCCTCACCCGCCTCCCACTTTCCCACTTTTGGAGTCTCCAGTGTCTGTTATTCCACTCTGTAGGTCCATGTGGACCCCTTGTTTAGCTCCTGCTTACAAATGACAGCATGTAGTATTTGACTCTCTGTTTCTAAGTTTTTTCACTTAAGATAGTGGCCTCCAGTTCCATCCATGTTGCTGTAAAAGACATGATTTCATTCTTTTTCATGGCTGAGTCGTTTTCATATAACTATATGTATATATATATATATATACACACACACACACACACCCCCACCCACATTATCTTTATCCAGTCATCCATTAATAGACACTTAGGTTGATTCCATATCTTTGCTATTATAAATGGTGCTATCATAAACATATGAGTGCAGATATCTTTTTAAACTTGTAAAAATTTTAAAATTTTCATCATGTCAGACAGGTAATATTCCATCGCCACAAGGTTCGAGGGTGACACGTCTCGTGTATGTATGTGAGCACCCAATCATCGTGCTCATGAGCTACAAAAAGATCAGGTATCTTTTTCATATAATTATTTCTTCTCCTTAGGTTGGATACCTAGTAGTGGGATTGCTGGATTAAATAGTAGTTCTGGTTTTAGTTCTTTGAGAAATCTCCATACTGTTTTCCATAGAGGTTGTGCTAATTTACATTTCCACCAACAGTGTATAAGCATTCCCTTTTCTCTGCATCCTTGCCAACATTTATTGATTTTGACTTTTGAATAATAGCCATTCTGACTGGTGTGAGATGATATCGCATTGTGGTGTTAATTTGCATTTGCCCTATGATTAGTGATTTTGAGCATTTTTTTCATGTGTTTGTTAATGGATAGTATATCTTCTTTTGGAAAACATTCGTGTCCTTTGTCCATTAAATTTTTTTTTTTTTAATTTCAAGTTCTGTGGGTACATAAGTGTATATATTTATGGAATACATGAGATGTTTTGGTACAGGCATGTAATGTGTAATAATCACATCATAGAGAATGTGGTGTCCATCCCCTCAAATGTTTATCCTTTGTGTTACAGACAATCCAGTTATGCTCTTTTAATTAATTTAAATATATAATTAAATTATTATTGATTATAGTCATCCTGTTGTGCTATCAAGTACTGGTTCTTATTCATTCTTTTTTTGTTTTTTTGTTTTGAGATAGGGCTTTACTCTGTTGCCCAGGCTGGAGTGCAGTGGGCTAGATCACAGCTTACTGCAGCTTTGACCTCCCTGGGTTCTGGTGATCCTTCCACCTCAGCCTCCTGAGTAGCTGGGACCACAGGCATGAGCCACGACACCCAGTCAGTTTTTGTATGTTTTGTAAAGATGGGGTCTCACTATGTTGCCCAGGCTGCTCACAAGCCTTGCCTAGGCTAGGCTCAAGTGATCCTCCTGCCTCAGCCTCCCAAAGGGCTAGGATTACAGGCATGAGTCACTGTGCCTGGCCTTATTCATTCTTCTAACTATTCGTTTTTCTTATCCATTAACTATCCCCACCTCTCCCCCTCCCTCCCACTACCCTTCCCTTTGCTCACTTTTTAATGGGATTATTTGTTTTTCCTTGCTGAGTTGTTTGAGTTCCTTGTAGATTCTGGCTATTAGTCCTTTGTCAGATGCACAGTTTGCAAATATTTTCACCCATTCTGTAGGTTGTCTGTTTACTCTGTTGATTATTTCTTTTGTGGTAAAGAAGCTTTTTAGTTTCATTTTGTCCCATTTGTCTATTTTTGTTTTTGTTGCATTTGCTTTGTCGTAAATTCTTAGTCATAAATTCTTTGCCGAGGCTGATGTCCAGAAGAGATTTTCCTAGGTGTTTCTTCTAGGATTTTTATAGTTTCAGGTCTTACATTTAAGTCTTTAACCCATCTTGAATTAATTTTTGTATATAGTGAGAGATATGGGTTCAGGTTCATTCTTCTGCATGTGGATATCTGATTTTCCCAACATAGGGTCCCACTCTATTGTTTTCATTTAATGTAATTACCTCTTTAAAGGCCTTATTTCCAAATAATATCATATTCTCATGTATTGGAGGTTAGGACGTCAATGTATGAATTTGGGTGGGGGGCACAATTCAGCCTAAAATAGGTGATGAAATCTGTCCTGTCAAGGCAGTAAGACTTCCTTTAATCTATCTATTGTTTTAGTGAGTTGGAGGAAAGAAGATTTTCTGGGATTTGGGTTTTCTTAAATCCAACATTAGCATCCAGACTTGGCAGGCAAGGTTAGCCTCTGCACTGTAGAATGTCCCCCAACAAAGACTGTTCTTACTGAAAGCATTAGGAAAATGCAACTTAATTATTAGGTTGTATGGACAGAAGCACAGCGCAATCCAAGGCACACTATTGTTTTAATCTCAAAACCAACAGATAGGTAGTGAACATAAATATTCCAGGCAATGCAGGGGTATTGGACAGGTATTGGCGTTATGATGGTGGTTGTTTACAAAGAAGGGCTTTTCTGTGGGGAATGGCTAATCAGCAGGCCCTGCAAAGGAGAATTAGTGCTTCCTGTGCTGAGGCATCCCAGAATCCTGGGGATTCTGCCAGAGTCCTGCTGGTTCTCGGACAGGATCATTGGACTTCTTAGGGGAATTTACCAAAAGTCCCCTGTAACTCTGACTGCCATGCAGCCTGAGCCAATTTGTTCTCTGCCAATCTCTGCAGCAAATTTATGAATGATGACAGGAAACAGTTGAGGAACCAGTAAACTGGCTAAAACATCATCTTTGTTGCCCTAGCAATGCCTCTAGGGCTTCCAGTGGTGGACTGTGCATTTCCGGGCACAGTTTACTTATCATGCCACTGTCAACTGCCTGAATAGGACTGGGGTTAAGACGCTTGCTCCAAACATTACAGTAACAAATGGAGGTTTGCAAGGAGCAAGGACTTCAAATCAGAGTTAGAATGACCAATGAATTTATTAGTTTAATGAGCACCTACTATAGGGTAAGGTACCCTTAGTGGAGCCAGAGATACATTTCAGAAAAATGTTGATTATTAGATTGTATGGACACAGGCACAGCACAATCCCTGCTCCCATAGAGCTTTCATTTTATCAGGCAGAAACAGACAATAAATAAAGCCATTAAGTGGAATATATCTTTCGTTAGATGGTGATATACATTATGGAGAAAAATAAGGCAGAGAAGGGAACTAGGAAGTGCCCCAGATGGTGGGCAGCTTTGCAGTTGTCTGGGGTGGTCAGGAAAGATGTCTCTGAGAGAGTGACATTTGAGTAGAGTCTTGAAGAAAGTGAGGAAGCAAGCCATGAATGTATTTGGGGGAAGAGTGTTCCAGGCGGAGGGCTTCCTAGTGCAAATATGCTGAGGTACATGCAGAAGCAAGGAGCTGGTATGGCAGAAGCAGGAAACAGTGGTGGGACAATAGCAGTGGGATGAAGGGAGACAGCAGGCAGTGGTGGGGTAGGAAACCATGTCAGTCTTTGTAGGCCATTGTAAGGACTGGGCTTTGACTGTGAGTAAAATGAGGGGCCATTGAGGGTTTCAGCAGAAAAGCCGCTTGACCTAATAATAAGGTCGAGAATAATTCAAAGTCGTGAAAAAGTGGAAGCCCTACTGCAGTAATCCAGGTAAGAGATGATGGCTTGGACTGGGATGGTAGCAGTGAATGGGTAAGAAGTGGTTGGATTCCAGCTAGGTTTTGAAGTAGAATCATTAGGATCTACTGACAACTTGAAGTAGAGGAGGCAAGGGTGACCTTAAGATTTTAGACTCATAATAACTAGAAATCTTGTGCTAAAGTGGCTTGAAGTATTATCCAAAGGTATTTTTAGTCAAATAGACAGACTTTAGAGTCTCTGGCACTCAAATATCATTCCCCTAATCTATTCTATAAGTACTAAAGAATGTACCATGCTAAAATCCTCCAGTCTAGCTTCACAGTACCTGATGCCTTCCACCCATTCATTCATTTGTTCATTCATTTGTTTGTTCATTTATTCACTCACTCATCCATTCTCTGACTCATTCCACTCATCAACTATAGCTCAGCTGTCAGCCAACAACTCCCTGTTCCTTGAGATATAGAGGAGGTTTATTTGAACAGCCCCTTTCCATGATATGTGAAAGTCCAACATCTCCTCCAAATGCCAGGGGACTTAGGTTCTTCTGGCCTCCTCTGTATCCTGGACACCGGCTTCATCCATTCTGTCATGGTGCCTTTATACCAAATATTCTTTGTGTCCCGGTAGAGTCCAGGACTCTGATGGTGTGGGATAGAGCCTTCATTTCTTCACTTTTCTCCTCCACATTTTCTAGGAGAAAAAAAATTCCTTGTTGTCTTCTTCATAGCAATTTAGGGACATGTTTTTAGCTTAAGCTTGGTATCCACCCCCAAGACCCTATCACAGAGAAATCATGTTCTTGTTAGAGCAATCTAAGAGGGTCTAGCCAAAGTGTGTTTGAACATTTTTTAAAGACTCCTTTAGCTGCTGGTTGTAGAATGGATTGAAGATGGGTAAAGTGTATGACACCCATAACCCTTCATCGTCTCTCACTATGTGGTTGTCTGGATTTCCTTTGTGCTTCGCTCTGTTAGAATTGTCTTACAGTAGTGCTACTTGTGCTCCAATTGTACAGTTTAGTTGAATAGCTATTACAGCTTTTACTTTGCTCTCTTTAACCTTGGGACCTAGAAATGGGGCTACACAGAAAAGGAGCAGAGTTACAATCATCATGCTCTAAACAGAACCGCCTTCCCCCCGCACCTACCTCCCAGGTACTACAGGTGTTTTGTTGAGACAAGCTTGTTTTACCTGGCATCTTCTTCCCCAAGGATGAGTACTCCCTCGAGGTCCTCAGTTCTATAGTCAATGGTCAGCAAACCCACCCCACCTATTTGCAGATGTGCCCAGACAAGTCTGACTCTTATATAGGTTCCAACTAGAATCTGTAAGTATTATGAATAAGTTTCTTCCATATAATTCGACCCCAATGAATGACATTTAATATTGATCTTGAGTAAAATTACTTTCATATGGAAAAGATTAGTTAAGTAAATTATGTGTAATAATTGGTTTGTTATTTTTAGTCTCCATACTCAAATCAGTGCCCTTAGAAAATAGTTTCCAAATGTATCTGTCATTGACAATAAAAGAAGCCAGGATGTGACTGTGAATGTGCATCACTCGTTGTTAATTTAGGCAGGCATCTGATGGGAATGTCCTGATCAAGTCATAGCACTGCTGATTTGTGGACAATGTGGAGAACATGATGTGTGTTGCTGGTTAGAGTACACTGAGACCAGCAAAAGTTTGTCAGACTTCTTTGCCACAGTGTCAGGTAGAGGCTTTTAAAAAAAAAAAAGTGGGAGGAAAAAGTGCTGTGAAAATTACTAAAGGAAAAAGCTTTTTCCATTGAAAATATTTTATTACCTATAAAATGTAATATTTTATTACCTATACAAAGAATAAGAATGATACATGAATAACAATATAAATTTGCAAATTGCATAAAAGGTGTCATTTTTATGTAATGTAACACATAATAGTAATTAATATAAAATCTTTATTGATCACAAGATTTTTCTGGCTCACTTTCCTGCAAATTAATTTATTAGTTCATCAAAATGTATATATTTAATAACTTTATTTTTAATTGATATAATTGAAAATGATGTCAATTACTCTTGGCAAATGCAAGATAGTAAATAATTTCTGAACATTTTTAATTTTGCAAAGTATCTTCCTGTTGACACACTGTTTCTAGAGCTGTTAAGATTATTTTATGATTTGTGACAATACTAGGATGCATATTAATAAGTCAATTCAAAATATAAACGTTAGTACATCTAGAACTGATGATAGTTTCAGAACAATTTTTCTAAAAAGATTTAACTCTTCATACAAATCAGTTTCACCTAAGTTTGAATTAAATTTTCATTGGAAATGAATACAGTAACATTTTAATGTTTCCTCTGACCGTTCCTGCTCCAAATTCTTGTGGAGGCAGTTTAAGATACAGAATTTAAAACCCCCATTTATACACTCTATGATGTATCTTCAATACATAAAAAATATTTTAAAATTGTCTTCTTCATTAATAATTGGTTTATCCAAAGCTTGGGATGAAAATAGTACTCTTTTCTATCAAATGTGATAATGTTTAAATTTAATTTTGGTTTCTAAGGTTGCATATATTTGCTTTGCAACATTACTCCAGTGTTCAAAACTGGAGATTCTGTGAAGAATTACTGCAACTCCCTGATATATTATTGCAATGCCCATGTGTATGCTTCCATTTTGTTATAATTTGCTGACAAAGGTCACTGATTGAGAGCCAGCAATTTGATCCTGGTACTTAGTCCAGAAAATTAATATCTGTCCCATGTTGCAGGGATGGGCTCTGGAGGAGGATGGGCAAGCAGGCCTCCCACCAAAGATCTCATTGTTGCTCCCACGCAGAGCCCCTTCTTTCTCCCTTGGCTATGTCCACTGCTGCCATTGCTGCTGTTGCTTCTGCTGCCTTTGTTCCAGCTGCCAGTGTTGCCAGGTCCTGCCAGCTACTTTGGGGCCTGGCACTCTAGACGGCCCTGAGACATACACATGTGCTCCAGGCTGCATGGCCAATTACTCAGAACCAGAGCTGCCACTGTGTCAATGAGTGTGTGTGTTGCTTCCTGCTGCACCTTGGCTATTCACATGCATGCTCCATTGTCACATTGGATTTCACTGACAAAACACAAGTTTGAAGATAAAATTATCAAGAATTGTAAGACAGCAACAGCAGAGCATGAAACTAAGCACGGGATCCCCTTGAGAGTGGAGCTCTCTCCAACTGCACAGATTGTGTGATTGTGAAACTGGCCCTCATGCCACAGCACATAAAGCAACTCTACAATTGCAAGGTGAATAGGGAGGGAAAGAGCAAGGGAGACTTTGGTGCCCAAAAATGTCTCACACACGAGATATCCAAAAACCATAGCTCCTGATCTCCCTGATCCTCCAAACCTGTTCCTTTGACAGGATTCCCCATCTCAGTAAGTGGCAACCTGATTTTTATAGTTGCTCGGGCCCAGATCTTGGAGTTCAATGCCACTTGTCTCTCATACACATCAGCAGCATATCTGATGACTTCTCATCTCTTCTACTGCTCCTGTTCTGCTCTGGTGCTTGGGGTTATGGAATAGCCTCTGCATTGATTTCCATGCTTCTTTTCTTAGCCCCATATTAGGCAGGGTTGTCCAGAGAAACAGAAACAATAGGATATATATATAAAAATATATAGGAGATTTATTATGAGGAGCTGGCTTATGTGGTTATGGAGGCTGAGAAGTCCCGTGATGTGCCATCTCCAAGCTGGAGACCCAGGAAAGCTAGTGATGTAGTTACAGTCTTGAGTCTAAAGACCTGAGGACCAGAAGAACTGGTAGTGGATGTTCTAGTAGAAGTCCAAAGTCCTGAGAAACAGGCATGCTGATGGTGTAAGTTCCACACCAAGTCTCAGTCCGAGGACAGAAGAAACCTGACATCCTATCTCAAGAAGTCAGGCAGAGAGAAAGATAATTCTCCCTTCTACCACTTTTTGATTCTATTCAAACCCTCAACAGATTAAATGATTCTCACTCACATTGGGGAGGACACTCAGCTTTACCCACTTCACAGATTCAAATGCTAATCTCATCTGAAAACATTCAAAGACACACGCAGAAATAACGTTCAGCCAAATTTGGGCACCTTGTGCTCTAGCCAAGTTGACATATAAAATTAACCATCATTCCCCCTAATGTCCCTCACCTAGAATTGGACCTGACCTAGAGAAACCACTCAGTAAATACTCATGAGATGAATGAGATAGGACTCTTCAGTGTGGCTGGTCTTTTTAAGGGCACATTCTGATCTCTTGGGATTAGATAACTTCTCAGAATTACTTTGGGCAAGCACAAAGGGTTGTGCTTTCAGGCTAGGACCATGGTCCCTGAAGTATGGCCCATGCACCAAGAGGTGCCAGAGACACTTTTCCACTGTGTTGACATTGACCTGATAGTTCACATACAATGGTTGGTAAACTGCTGATGACATAGCAGAAATGAAAGCACTGGCATCACACTGAACTATGAGGCATTGTGCCCAATGCCTAGTTCACCATGCACTCATATAAAAAACTTAACGGTTTCAGTTCAGAATGTTCTTGATGTAAAAATTAACTATATCAAATCTCAACCCTTGGATCAATAACTTTAATATTTGGTGTTATGAAATGGTAAGTATGCATAGAACACATTTGCTGTATACCAAAGTATAATGGTTGTTTTGAAGGAAAGCTCTCGTCAGACTGAACTGCAAGCTGGACTAGTCATTTTCTTTAGGGAAAACCATTTTTTGTTTTTAGAGTGACCGTCTTAGTCTGTTCAGACTGCTACAACAGGATACCATAAACTGGGCAGGTTATAAACAATGGAAATCTATTTCTTACGGTTCTGAAGGCAGGGAAGTATAGATCAAGGGGCCGGCACTTTCAATGTCTGGGGAGGGCCCATTTGCTGGTCCCTAGCATGCTGCCTTCTTGCTGCTTCCTTACATGGTGAAAGGGTACAAGGCAGCTTTCTGGGGCCTCTTTTATAAGGGCACTAATTCTATTCATGAAGGCTTTTCCCTCATGATCTAATCACCTCCCAAAGGCCCCGCCTGCTAATATTATCACATTGGTGATTGGGTGTCAACATATTAATTTTAGAGGGATGCAAACATTCAGACCATAGCACTAACATAGAAATTGTGTTTTTTTAGACTTGAATATTTGGCGGACTTTTCTAGAAAATGAATAAAGTGAAGCTGTCATTTCAAGAAAAATAGCTGCCAGTATTTGTTGCCAATTATAAAATTTGAATTTTCAAGTGACAATTAGAATTTTGGAAAACTTGTGTTCGCCACAGTAAGTTTGATAACTTTCCAATACTTAACAACTTTTTAAATAATATCAATGGTATATTATTTACATACATACTGTGTGTGTGTACATATATAAACTTGTATACATGTACAACATTATGTAACAACATTTGGAAGATCTATATAACTCAGCAAACCAATATTTGCCAAATGACCACTCTATTATAATATCATACAGGGGAAAAGATCCATTCCAATTATACAATGGACCAATGGATTTTAACATAAGAGAGTATGAAAAGTTTGTTAATTTTGTTTCAGATTCCATACTGCAACTCAACTTTAGGACACTACCACTTGTCAAGCTCTGATGTGGTATCAAAGAAGAATATCCACAATTATCTAAAACAGCTGTTAAAACATCTATCCCTTTCCAACTACATATTTGTGTGAAGATGGATTTTCTTTATATACTTAAACTGAAAAATCATAATGCAACATTTTGAATGCAGCAAGCAGATATGAGAATCCAGCTGCCTTGTATTAAGTAAGACATAAACCAGATGTGCAAAAATATCAAGCAGTGACACTCTTCTCACTAATTTGTTTTGGAAAACATAGATATTTCTTTAAATGGCTTTAATAAGGTATAATTAAAATATAGTAAATGACACATACTTAAGATATACAATTTAATAAATTTTGACATATGAATATGTCTACAAAGCCTTCACTTCAATCAAGATAATGAACATAGCCACCACCCCCGAAAATGTCCTTGTGCCCCTTTCCATTCCTACATCTCTCCCCTTCCTGACTCCTTGATTTCCAGGAAATCACGATCTTCTGTCAGTCTGTTTTAGTTTTCATTTTCTAGGATTTTATATGAATGGAATCACAGTCTATGCATCCTTTTTGTCTGGCTTTCCTCATGGCATATTTTGAGATTCACTCATGATTTTGCCTGTATCAAAGCTCATTCATTTTTATTGCTGGGTACTCTTCTATTGTATGATTGCAGTACAATTTATTGATCCATTCACCTGATGATGGACATTTGGGTTGTTTTCCGGTTTTGGCTATTATAAGTAAAGTGGCTATGAACATTGGTGTATAAGTCTTTGTATGGGTATATTCTTTCCTTTCTCTGGGTAAATACCTAGGAGAAAAATGCCTTGGCCATATGCCAGGCATATGTTTAACATTTTTTGAAAAAATTATTATTATTATTATACTTTAAGTTCTAGGGTGCATGTACACAACGTGCAGATTTGTTATATATGTACGCATGTGCCATGTTGGTGTGCTGCACCCATTAACTTGTCATTTACATTAGGTATATCTCCTAATGCTATCCATCCCCCCTCACACCTCCCCACAATAGGCCCCATTGTGTGATGTTCCCCTTCCTGTGTCCAAGTGTTCTCATGGTTCAATTCCCACCTATGAGTGAGAACATGTGGTGTTTGGTTTTCTGTTCTTGCAATAGTTTGCTGAGAATGATGGTTTCCATCTGTTTCCATGTCCCTACAAAGGACACAAATTCATCCTTTTTTACGGCTGCATAGTATTCCATGCTGTGTATGTGCCACATTTTCTTAATCCAGTCTGTCACTGATGGACATTTGGGTTGATTCCAAGTCTTTGCTATTGTGAATAGTGCCACAATAAACATATGTGTGCATGGGTCTTTATTATTATTTTTTATTTATTTTTTATTTTTATTTATTTTATTATTATTATACTTTAAGTTCTAGGGTACATGTGCATAACGTGCAGGTTTGTTACATATGTATACATGTGCCATGTTGTGTGCTGCACCCATTAACTCGTCATTTACATCAGGTATATCTCCGAATGCTATCCCTCCCCCCTTCCCCCTCCCCACAATAGGCCCCAGTATGTGATGCTCCCCTTCCTGTATCCAAGTGATCTCATTGTTCAATTCCCACCTATGAGTGAGAACATGCAGTGTTTAGTTTTCTGTTCTTGTGGTAGTTTGCTGAGAATGATGGTTTCGAGTTGCATCCATGTCCCTACAAAGGACACAAACTCATCCTTTTTTATGGCTGCATAGTATTCCATGGTGTATATGTGCCACATTTTCTTAATCCAGTCTGTCACTGATGGACATTTGGGTTGATTCCAAGTCTTTGCTATTGTGAATAGTGCCGCAATAAACATACGTGTGCATGTGTCTTTATAGCAGCATGATTTATAATACTTTGGGTGTATACCCAGTAATGGGATGGCTGGGTCATATGGTACATCTAGTTCTAGATCCGTGAGGAATCGCCATACTGTTTTCCACAATGGTTGAACTAGTTTAATCCCACCAACAGTGTAAAAGTGTTCCTATTTCTCCACATCCTCTCCAGCACCTGTTGTTTCCTGACTTTTTAATGATCGCCATTCTAACTGGTGTGAGATGGTATCTCATTGTGGTTTTGATTTGCATTTCTCTGATGGCCAGTGATGCTGAGCATTTTTTCATGTGTCTGTTGGCTGTATGAATGTCTTCTTTTGAGAAATGTCTGTTCATATCCTTTGCCCACTTTTTGATGGGGTTGTTTGTTTTTTTCTTCTAAATTTGTTTGAGTTCCTTGTAGGTTTTGGATATTAGCCCTTTGTCAGATGAGTAGATTGCAAAAACTTTCTCCCATTCTGTAGGTTGCCTGTTCACTCTGATGGTAGTTTCTTTTGCTATGCAGAAGCTCTTTAGTTTAAATAGATCCCATTTGTCAATTTTGACTTTTGTTGCCATTGTTTTTGGTGTTTTAGACATGAAGTCTTTGCCCATGCCTATGTCCTGAATGGTATTATCTAGGTTTTCTTCTAGGATTTTCATGGTTTTAGGTCTCACATTTAAGTCTCTAATCCACCCTGAATTAATTTTCGTATAAGGAGTAAGGAAAGGATCCAGTTTCAGTTTTCTACTTATGGCTAGCCAATTTTCCCTGCACCATTTATTAAATAGGGAATCCTTTCCCCATTTCTTGTTTTTCTCAGGTTTGTCAAAGATCAGACGGCTGTAGACGTGTGGTATTATTTCTGAGGGCTCTGTTCTGTTTCATTGGTCTATATATCTGTTTTGGTACCAGTACCATGCTGTTTCGGTTACTGTAGCCTTGTAGTATAGTTTGAAGTCAGGTAGCGTGATGCCTCCAGCTTTGTTCTTTTGACTTAGGATTGTCTTGGAGATGCGGGCTCTTTTTTGGTTCCATATGAACTTTAAAGCAGTTTTTCCAATTCTGTGAAGAAAGTCATTGGTAGCTTGATGGCGATGGCATTGAATCTATAAATTACCTTGGGCAGTATGGCCATTTTCACAATATTGATTCTTCCTATCCATGAGCATGGTATGTTCTTCCATTTGTTTGTGTCCTCTTTTATTTCACTGAGCAGTGGTTTGTAGTTCTCCTTGAAGAGGTCCTTTTCATCCCTTGTAAGTTGGATTCCTAGGTATTTTATTCTCTTTGAAGCAATTGTGAATGGAAGTTCATTCATGGTTTGGCTCTCTGTTTGTCTGTTACTGGTGTATAAGAATGCTTGTGATTTTTGCACATTAATTCTGTATCCTGAGACTTTGCTGAAGTTGCTTATCAGCTTAAGGAGATTTTGGGCAGAGACGATGGGGTTTTCTAAATATACAATCATGTCATCTGCAAGAGGGACAATTTGACTTCTTCTTTTCCTAACTGAATACCCATTATTTTTTTCTCTTGCCTGATTGCCCTAGCAAGAACTTCCAACACTATGCTGAATAGGAGTGGTGAGAGAGGGCATCCCTGTCTTGTGCCAGTTTTCAAAGGGAATGCTTCCAGTTTTTGCCCACTGAGTATTATATTGCCTGTGGGTTTGTCATAAATAGCTCTTATTATTTTGATATATGTTCCATCAATACCTAGTTTATTGAGAGTTTTTAGCATGAAGGACTGTTGAATTTTGTCAAAAGTCTTTTCTGCATCTATTGAGATAATCATGTGGTTTTTGTCATAAGTTCTGTTTATATGATGGATTATGTTTATTGATTTGCATATGTTGAACCAGCCTTGCATCCCAGGGATGAAGCCCACTTGATCATGGTGGATAAGCTTTTTGATGTGCTGCTGGATCTGGTTTGCCAGTATTTTATTGAGGATTTATGCATCGATGTTCATCAGGGATATTGGTCTAAAATTCTCTTTTTTGTTGTGTCTCCGCCAGGTTTTGGTATCAGGATGATGTTGGCCTCATAAAATGAGTTAGGGAGGATTTCCTCTTTTTCTATTGATTGAAATAGTTTCAGAAGGAATGGTATCAGCTCCTCCTTGTACCTCTGGTAGAATTCAGCTGTGAATCCATCTGGTCCTGGACTTTTTTTGGTTGGTAGGCTATTAATTATTGCCTCCATTTCAGAGTCTGCTATTGGTCTATTCAGGGATTCAACTTCTTCCTGGTTTAGTCTTTGGAGAGTGTAAGTTTCCAGGAAATTGTCCATTTCTTCTATGTTTTCTAGTTTATTTGCATAGAGGTGTTTATAGTATTCTCTGATGGTAGTTTGTATTTCTGTGGGGTTGGTGGTGATACCCCCTTTATCATTGTTTATTGTGTCTATTTGATTCGTCTCTCTTTTCGTCTTTATTAGTCTTGCTAGCAGTCTATCAATTTTGTTGATGTTTTCAAAAAACCAGCTGCTGGATTCATTGATTTTTTGGAGGATTTTTTGTCTCTATCTCCTTCAGTTCTGCTCTGATCTTAGTTATTTTTTGCCTTCCTCTAGCTTTTGAATGTGTTTGCTCTTGCTTCTCTAGTTCTTTTAACTGTGATGCTAGGGTGTCAATTTTAGATCTTTCCAGCTTTCTCTTGTGGTCATTTAGTGCTATAAATTTCCCTCTACACACTGCTTTAAATGTGTCCCAGAGATTCTGGTATGTTGTATCTTTGTTCTCATTGGTTTCAAAGAACATCTTTATTTCTGCCTTCATTTCGTTATGTACCCAGTAGTCATTCAGGAGCAGGTTGTTCAGTTTCCATGTAGGTGAGCGGTTTTGATTGAGTTTCTTAGTCCTGAGTTCTAGTTTGATTGCACTGTGGTCTGAGAGACAGTTTGTTACAATTTCTCTTCTTTTACATTTGCTGAGGAGTGCTTTACTTCCAATAATATGGTGAATTTTGGAATAAGTCTGATGTGGTGCTGAGAAGAATGTATACTCTGCTGATTTGGGGTGGAGAGTTCTGTAAATGTCTATTGGGTACTTTTGGTGCAGAGTTGAGTTTAATTCCTGGATATCCTTGTTAACTTCTGTCTTGTTGATCTGTCTAATGTTGACAGTAGGATGTTAAAGTCTCCCAATATTATTGTATGGGAGTCTAAGTCTCTTTGTAAGTTGGGCAAATGGGGTCTGGAGTGGACCTCAAGCAAACTCCAACAGACCTGCAGCTGAGGGTCCTGGCTGTTAGAAGGAAAACTAACAAACAGAAAGGACAGCCACACCAAAACCCCATCAGTATGCCACCATCATCAAAGACCAAAGGCAGATAAAACCACAAAGATGGGGAAAAAGCAGAGTGTAAAAGCTGGAAACCCAAAAAATCAGAGCACATCACCCTCTCCAAAGGAACACAACTCATCGCCAGCAATGGAACAAAGCTGGACAGAGAATGACTTTGACGAGTTGAGAGAAGCTTCAGCCAATCAAACTTCTCAGAGCTAATTAGGAACTATGTACCTAGCACAAAGAAACTAAAAACCTTGCAAAAAGAATGGATGAATGGATAACTAGAATAAGCAGTGCAGAGAAGACAATAAAAGAACTGATAGAGATGAAAACCGTGACACAAGAACTACGTGACAAATGCACAAGCTTCAGTAACCGACTCGATCAACTGGAGGAAAGAGTATCCGTGATAGAAATCAAATGAATGAAATAAAGCGAGAAGAGATGTGTAGAGAAAAAAGGGTAAAAAGAAATGAACAAAGCCTCCAAGAAATATGGAATTATGTGAAAAGACTAAATCTATGTCTGATTGGTGTGCCAGAAAGTGACAGGGAAAATGGAACCAAGTTGGAAAACACTCTGCAGGATATCATCCAGGAGAACTTCCCCAACCTAGTAAGGCAGGCCAACATTCAAATTCAGGAAATACAGAGAAGGCCACAAAGATAGTCCTTGAGAAGAGCAACTCCAAGACACATAATTGTCAGATTCACCAAAGTTGAAATGAAGGAAAAAATGTTAAGGGCAGCCAGAGAGAAAGGTGGGGTTACCCACAAAGGGAAGCCTATCAAACTAACAGAGGATCTCTTGGCAGAAACTCCAAGCCAGAAGAGAGTGGGGGCCAATATTCAACATTCTTAAAGAAAAGAATTTTCAACCCAGAATTTCATATCCAGCCAAACTAAGTTTCATAAGTGAAAGAGAAATAAAATCCTTTACAGATAAGCAAATGCTTAGAGATTTTGTCACCACCAGGCCTGCCCTACAAGAGATCCTGAAGGAAGCACTAAACATGGAAAGGAACAACCAGTACCAGCCATTACAAAAACATACCAAAATGTAAAGACCATCAATGCTAGGAGGAAAATGCATCAAACTAATGAGCAAAATAACCAGCGAATATCACAATGACAGGATCAAGTTCACACATAACAATATTAACCTTAAATGTAAATGGACTAAATGGTCCAATTAAAAGACACAGACTGGCAAATTAGATAAAGAGTCAGGACCCATCAGTTTGTTGTATTCAGGAGACCCATCTCATGTGCAGAGACACACATAGGCTCAAAATAAAGAGATGGAGGAAGATCTACCAAGCTAATGGAGAAAAAAAAAAGCAGGGGTTGCAATCTTAGTCTCTGATAAAACAGATGTTAAACCATCAAAGATCAAAAGAGACAAAGAAGGCCATTACATAATGGTAAAGGGATCAATTCAACAGGAAGAGCTAGCTATCCTGAATATATATGCACCCAATATAGGAGTACCCAGATTCATAAAGCAAGTCCTTAGAGATTTACAAAGAGACTTAGACTCCCATACAATAATAATGGGAGACTTCAACACCCACTGTCAACATTAGACAGATCAACAAGACAAACAGTTAACAAGGATATCCAGGAATTGAACTCAGCTCTGCAACAAGCAGACCTAATAGACATCTACAGAACTCTCCACCCCAAATCAGTAGAATATACATTCTTCTCAGCACCACATCACACTTACTCCAAAATTGACCACATAGTTGGAAGTAAAGCACTCCTCGGCAAATGCAAAAGAACAGAAATTATAACAAACTGTCTCTCAGACCACAGTGCAATCAAACTAGAACTCAGGACTAAGAAACTCAATCAAAACCGCTCAACTACATGGAAACTGAACAACCTGCTCCTGAATGACTACTGGGTACATAACGAAATGAAGGCAGTAATAAAGATGTTCTTTGAAACCAATGAGAACAAAGATACAATATACCAGAATCTCTGGGACACTTTATTTAAAGCAGTGTGTAGAGGGAAATTTATAGCACTAAATGACCACAAGAGAAAGCTGGAAAGATCTAAAATTGACACTCTAACATCACAATTAAAAGAACTAGAAAAGCAAGAACAAACACATTCAAAAGCTAGCAGAAAGCAAGAAATAACTAAGATCAGAGCAGAACTGAAGGAGATAGAGACACAAAAAACCCTCCCAAAAAAATCAATGAATTCTGGAGCTTGTTTTTTGAAAAGATCAAGAAAATTGATAGACTGCTAGCAAGACTAATAAAGAAGAAAAGAGAGAAGAATCAAATTGTCCAATAAAAAATGATAAAGGGGATATCACCACCAACCCCACAGAAACACAAACTACCATCAGAGAATACTATAAACATGTCTACACAAATAAACTAGAAAACCTAGAAGAAATGGATAATTGCTTGGACACTCACACTCTACCAAGGCTAAACCAGGAAGAAGTTGAATCCCTGAATAGACCAATAGCAGGCTCTGAAATGGAGGCAATAATTAATAGCCTACCAACCAAAAAAAGTCCAGGATCAGACAGATTCACAGCCGAATTCTACCGGAGGTACAAGGAGGAGCTGGTACCATACCTTCTGAAACTATTCCAATCAATAGAAAAAGAGGGAATCCCCCCTAATTCATTTTATAAGGCCAATATCATTCTGATACCAAAACCTGGCAGAGATACAACAAAAAAAGAGATTTAAACCAATATCCTGATGAACATCGATGCAAAAATCCTCAATAAAATACTGGCAAACCGAATTCAACAGCACATCAAAAAGTTTATCCATCATGTTCAAGTGGGCTTCATCCCTCGGATGCAAGGCTGGTTCAACATATGCAAATCAATAAATGTAATCCAGCACATAAACAGAACCAAAGACAAAAACCACATGATTATCTCAATAGATGCAGAAAAGGCCTTTGACAAAATTCAACAGCCCTTCATGCCAAAAACTCTCAATAATTTCAGTATTGATGGAACTCAAATCAAAATAATAAGAGCTGTTTATGACAAACCCACAGCCAATATCATACTGAATGGGCAAAAACTGGAAGCATTCCCTTTGAAAACTGTCACAAGACAGGGATGCCCTCTCTCACCACTCCTATTCAGCATAGTGTTGGAAGTTCTGGCTAGGGCAATCAGGCAAGAGAAATAAATAAGCGGTGTTCAGCTAGGAAAAGAAGAAGCAAATTGTCCCTGTTTGCAGATGACATGATTGTATATTTAGAAAACCCCATCGTATCTGCCCAAAATCTCCTTAAGCTGATAAGCAACTTCAGCAAAGTCTCAGGATACAGAATTAATGTTTAAAAATCACAACATACCAGAATCTCTGGGACACATTTAAAGCAGTGTGTAGAGGGAAATTTATAGCACTAAATGCCCACAAGAGAAAGCAGGAAAGATCTAAAATTGACACTCTAACATCGCAATTAAAAGAACTAGAGAAGCAAGAGCAAACACATTCGAAAGCTAGCAGAAGGCAAGAAATAACTAAGATCAGAGCAGAACTGAAGGAGATAGAGACACAAAAAACCCTCCAAAAAATCAATGAATCCAGGAGTTGGTTTTTTGAAAAGATCAACAAAATTGACAGACCACTAGCCAGACTAATAAAGAAGAAAAGAGAGAAGAATCAAATCGACGCAATTAAAAATGATAAAGGGGATATCACCACTGACCCCACAGAAATACAAACTACCATCAGAGAATACTATAAACACCTCTATGCAAATAAACTGGAAAATCTAGAAGAAATGGATAATTTCCTGGACACTTACACTCTTCCAAGACTAAACCAGGAAGAAGTTGAATCCCTGAATAGACCAATAGCAGGCTCTGAAATTGAGGCAACAATTAATAGTCTACCAACCAAAAAAAGTCCAGGACCAGATGGATTCACAGCTGAATTCTACCAGAGGTACAAGGAGGAGTTGGTACCATTCCTTCTGAAACTATTCCAATCAATAGAAAAAGAGGGAATCCTCCCTAACTCATTTTCTGAGGCCAACATCATCCTCATACCAAAGCCTGGCAGAGACACAACAAAAAAAGAGAATTTTAGACCAATATCCCTGATGAACATCGATGCAAAAATCCTCAATAAAATACTGGCAAACCGGATTCAGCAACACATCAAAAAGCTTATCCACCATGATCAAGTGGGCTTCATCCCTGGGATGCAAGGCTGGTTCAACATTCGCAAATCAATAAACATAATCCAGCATATAAACAGAACCAAAGACAAGAACCACATGATTATCTCAATAGATGCAGAAAAGGCTTTTGACAAAATTCAACAGCCCTTCATGCTAAAAACGCTCAATAAATTCGGTATTGATGGAACGTACCTCAAAATAATAAGAGCTATTTATGACAAACCCACAGCCAATATCATACTGAATGGGCAAAAACTGGAAAAATTCCCTTTGAAAACTGGCACAAGACAGGGATGCCCTCTCTCACCACTCCTATTCAACATAGTGTTGGAAGTTCTGGCTAGGGCAATCAGGCAAGAAAAAGAAATCAAGGGTATTCAGTTAGGAAAAGAAGAAGTCAAATTGTCCCTGTTTGCAGATGACATGATTGTATATTTAGAAAACCCCATCATCTCAGCCCAAAATCTCCTTAAGCTGATAAGCAACTTCAGCAAAGTCTCAGGATACAAAATTAATGTGCAAAAATCACAAGCATTCTTATACACCAGTAACAGACAAACAGAGAGCCAAATCATGAATGAACTTCCATTCACAATTGCTTCAAAGAGAATCAAATACCTAGGAATCCAACTGACAAGGGATGTAAAGGACCTCTTCAAGGAGAACTACAAACCACTGCTCAGTGAAATCAAAGAGGACACAAACAAATGGAAGAACATACCATGCTCATGGATAGGAAGAATCAATATCGTGAAAATGGCCATTCTACCCAAAGTAATTTATAGATTCAATGCCATCCCCATCAAGCTACCAATGAGTTTCTTCACAGAATTGGAAAAAACTGCTTTAAAGTTCATATGGAACCAAAAAAGAGCCCGCATCTCCAAGACAATCCTAAGTCAAAAGAACAAAGCTGGAGGCATCACGCTACCTGACTTCAAACTATACTACAAGGCTACAGTAACCAAAACAGCATGGTACTGGTACCAAAACAGAGATATAGACCAATGGAACAGAACAGAGTCCTCAGAAATAATACCACACATCTACAGCCATTTGATCTTTGACAAACCTGAGAGAAATAAGAAATGGGGAAAGGATTCCCTATTTAATAAATGGTGCTGGGAAAATTGGCTAGCCATAAGTAGAAAGCTGAAACTGGATCCTTTCCTTACTCCTTATACGAAAATTAATTCAAGATGGATTAGAGACTTAAATGTTAGACCTAATACCATAAAAATCCTAGAGGAAAACCTAGGTAGTACCATTCAGGACATAGGCATGGGCAAAGACTTCATGTCTAAAACACCAAAAGCAACGGCAGCAAAAGCCAAAATTGACAAATGGGATCTCATTAAACTAAAGAGCTTCTGCACAGCAAAAGAAACTACCATCAGAGTGAACAGGCAACCTACAGAATGGGAGAAAATTTTTGCAATCTACTCATCTGACAAAGGGCTAATATCCAGAACCTACAAAGAACTCCAACAAATTTACAAGAAAAAAAACAAACAACCCCATCAAAAAGTGGGCAAAGGATATGAACAGACATTTCTCAAAAGAAGACATTCATACAGCCAACAGACACATGAAAAAATGCTCATCATCACTGGCCATCAGAGAAATGCAAATCAAAACCACAATGAGATACCATCTCACACCAGTTAGAATGGCAATCATTAAAAAGTCAGGAAACAACAGGTGCTGGAGAGGATGTGGAGAAATAGGAACACTTTTACACTGTTGGTGGGATTGTAAACTAGTTCAACCATTATGGAAAACAGTATGGCGATTCCTCACGGATCTAGAACTAGATGTACCATATGACCCAGCCATCCCATTACTGGGTATATACCCAAAGGATTATAAATTATGCTGCTATAAAGACACATGCACACGTATGTTTATTGCGGCACTATTCACAATAGCAAAGACTTGGAATCAACCCAAATGTCCATCAGTGACAGATTGGATTAAGAAAATGTGGCACATATACACCATGGAATACTATGCAGCCATAAAAAAGGATGAGTTTGAGTCCTTTGTAGGGACTTGGATGCAGCTGGAATCCATCATTCTTAGCAAACTATCACAAGAACAGAAAACCAAACACCACATGTTCTCACTCATAGGTGGGAACTGAACAATGAGATCACTCGGACTCAGGAAGGGGAACATCACACACCGGGGCCTATCATGGGGAGGGGGGAGGGGGGAGGGATTGCACTGGGAGTTATACCTGATGTAAATGACGAGTTGATGGGTGCAGCACAGCAACATGGCACAAGTATACATATGTAACAAACCTGCACGTTATGCACATGTACCCTCCAACTTAAAGTATAATAATAATAAATAAATTAAAAAAAAAAAAATCCCAAGCATTCTTATACACCAGTAACAGACAAACAAAGAGCCAAATCATGAATGAAATTCCATTCACAATTGCTTCAAAGAGAATAAAATACCTAGGAATCCAACTTACAAGGGATGAAAAGGACCTCTTCAAGGAGAACTACAAACCACTGCTCAGTGAAATAAAAGAGGACACAAACAAATGGAAGAACATACCATGCTCATGGATAGGAAGAATCAATATTGTGAAAATGGCCATACTGCCCAAGGTAGTTTGTAGATTCAATGCCATCCCCATCAAACTACTAATGACTTTCTTCACATTCAAGCTACCAATGACTTTCTTCACAGAATTGGAAAAAACTGCTTTAAAGTTCATATGGAACCAAAAAACAGCCCGAATTGGCAAGACAATCCTAAGTCAAAAGAACAAAGCTGGAGGCATCACGCTACCTGACTTCAAACCATACTACAAGGCTACAGTAACCAAAACAGCATGGTACTGGTACCACAATAGAGATATAAACCAATGAAACAGAACAGAGCCCTCTGAAATAATACCACACATCTACAGCCATCTGATCTTTGACAAACCTGAGAAAAACAAGAAATGGGGAAAGGATTCCCTATTTAATAAATGGTGCAGAGAAAATTGGCTAGCCATAAGTAGAAAGCTGAAACTGGATCCTTTCCTTACTCCTTATACAAAAATTAATTCAAGATGGAGTAGAGACTTAAATGTGAGACCTAATAACATAAAAACCCTAGAAGAAAACCTAGATAATACCATTCAGGACATAGGTATGTGTAAAGACTTCATGTTTAAAACACCAAAAGCAATGGCAACAAAAGCCAAAATTGACAAATGGGATCTAATTAAATGAAAGAGCTTCTGCACAGCAAAACAAGCTACCATCAGAGTGAACAGGCAACCTACAGAATGGGAGACAATTTTTGCAATCTACTCATCTGACAAAGGGCTAATATCCAGAACCTACAAAGAACTCAAACAAATTTACAAGAAAAAACAAATAACCCCATCAAAAAGTAGGCAAAGGATATGAACAGACACTTCTCAAAAGAAGACATCCATACAGCCAACAGACACATTAAAAAATACTCATCATCACTCGCCATCAGAGAAATGCAAACAAAACCACAATGAGATACCATCTCACACCAGTTAGAATGGCGATCATTAAAAAGTCAGGAAACAACAGGTGCTGGAGAGGATGTGGAGAAATAGGAACACTTTTATACTGTTGGTGGGATTGTAAACTAGTTCAACCATTGTGGAAAACAGTATGGCGATTCCTCACGGATCTAGAACTAGAAATACCATATGACCCAGCCATTGCATTTCTGGGTATATACCCAAAGTATTATAAATCATGCTGCTATAAAGACATATGCACACGTATGTTTATTGCGGCACTATTCACAATAGCAAAGACTTGGAATCAACCCAAAGGTCCATCAGTGACAGACTGGATTAAGAAAATGTGGCACATATACACCATGGAATACTATAGAGCTATAAAAAAGGATGAATTTGTGTCCTTTGTAGGGACATGGATACAGCTGGAAACCATCATTCTCAGGAAACTGTTGCAAGAACAGAAAACTAAACACCGCATGTTCTCACTTATAGGTGGGAATTGAACAATGAGATCACTTGGCCATGGGAAAGGGAACATCACACACTGGGGCCTATTCTGGGGTGGGGGTAGGGGGGAGTTATAACAGGTAAATGACAAGTTGATGGCTGCTGACAAGTTAATGGTTGCAGCACACGGACATGGCACATATATACATATGTAACAAACCTGCACGTTGTGCACATGTACCCTAGAACTTAAAGGATAATAATAATAAAAAAAAGTAATTAAAAAAAAGAAAATAACATTGGTATTTTGATAATGATTGCATGAATCTGTGTATTGTTTTGGGCAGTATGATCATTTCAGTATTAACTTTTGTGATCCGTAAGTATGGGTTGTCTTTCTGTTTGTTTGTGTCATCTTTAATTTCTTTCATCAGGATTTGTAGTTTTTCCTGTAGAGATCTTTTACCTGCTGGGTTAAATTTATTCCTAAGTATCTTTTTTTTTGTAGCTATTGTAAATGGCATTGCCTGCTTGGTTTGTTTCTTAGCTAGATAATTATTGTTGTATAGAAACACTACCAACTTTTGTATGTTGATTTTGTATTCTGCAACTTTACTGAATTTGTTTATGAGTTCTGAGAGATTTTTGGTAGAGTCTTTGGTTTTTCTTTTTAAATATAAGATCATGTCATCTGCAAAGGGACAACTTGACTCTCTATTTTCCAATTTGGGAGCCTTTTATTCCTTTCTCTTGCCTGATTGCGCTGGCTAGGATTTCCAGTACTATGTTGAATAGGAGTCCTGAAAATGGGCATCCTTGTCTTGCTCTAGTTATTAGAGGAAAGGATTTCAACTTTTCCCCATTCAGTATGATGTTAGCTATAGGTTTGTCATATATGTCCTTTATTATTTTGCGGCATGTTTCTTCTATGTTTAGTTTGTTCAGTTTTTTTTTCTTTTATCATGAAGTGATGTTGGATTGTATAAAATGCTTTTTCTGCATCTATTGAGATGATAATATGGTTTTGCCCTTCATTCTGTTGATGTGGTGTATCATGTTTATTGATTCATGTATTTGAATGATACTTGTGTCCCTGGTATAAATCCCACTTGATGATGGTATATTATCTTTTTGATGTGCTGTTGAATTCAGTTTGCTGGTATTCTGTTGAGGAGTTTTGAGTCTACATTTATAAGGGATATTGGTCTGTAAGTTTCTTTATTTGTCCTGTCCTTGTCTGGTTTTGGTATCTGGGTAATTCTGGCCCTGTAGAATGAGTTGGAGAATTCTTGCCTCTTCACTTTTTTGGAATAGTTTGAGAAGGATTAATTCTTTATTAGTTATTCGTTATGAGTTTGGAAGACTTTGGCAGTGAATTCTTCCAGTCCTGGGCTTTCCCTTTGTTGGAAGAGTTTTTATTACTGATTCAACCTTGCAACTTGTTATTGGTCTGTTCAGTTTTTTTATTTCTTCCTGATTCAGTCTCTGTTGGTTGTAGGTTACCAGGCATTTATTCATTTCCTCTAGGCTTTGAAATTTGTTAGTGTATCATTGTTCATAAAAGTCTCTGATGATATTTTGTATTCCTGAGGTATGATTTGTAATGCTTCCTTTTTCATTTCTGACTTTGCTTATTTGGGTCTTCTTTTTTTGTTTAGATTTCTGTCTAAATTTTGTTTATCTTTTTGAAGAGCCTTTTTTTTTTTTTTTTTTTTTGCTTCATTGATCCACTGTTTATTTTTTAGTCTCTATTTCATTCTCTTCTGATCTTTATTATTTCTTTGCTTCTGTGGTTTGATGTTTGGTTTGTTCTTACTTTTCTAGTTCCTCGAGGTACATTGTTAGATCATTTATTTTAAATCTTTTGACCTTTTTGCTATAGGCTTATTGCTATAAACTTTTTTAGTATTGCTTTTGCTGTATCTCATGGGTTTTAGTATGTTGTGTTTACATTTTCATTTGTTTCAAGAATTTTTGATTTTCATATTAATTTCTTCACTGATCCATTGATTGTACAGGAAATTGTTTCATAGCCATGTATTTAGCAGTTTCCACAGTTCCTATTGGCATTGACTTCTCTTTTATTCCATTGTAGCCTGAGAAGATACTTGATATACTTTCAATATTTAAAATTTGTTGAGATTTGTTTTGTGGCCTAACATATGGTCTATCTTGGAGAACGTTCCATGTGTTGATAAGAAGAATGTGTATTCTGCAGTGTTGGATAAAATGCTCTGTAAATAGCTATTAGGTCCGTTTGGTCTAACGTCCAGTTTAAATCCAGTGTTTCTTTGCTGATTTTCTGTCTAGATGACCTGTCTAATGCTGAGTTGAAGTCTCCCATTACTATTGTATTGGAGTCTCTCTCTTTAGATCTAGTAACATTTGCTTTAGGAATCTGGGTGCTCCAGTGTTGGGTGCATATGTATTTAGAATTATTATTTTATTTTGCTGGATTGATCCTTTCATCAATAGATAATGACCTTCTTTGCCTTTTAAAACTCTTTTTGGTTTAAAGTCCGTTTTATCTGATATAAATATAGCTCTTCCTTCTTGCTTTTGATTTTTGTTTATGTGGAGTATCTTTTTCCATCTCTTTAAGTTTATATTGGGTTTTTATAGGTAAAGGGTGTTTCTTTTAGGCAACATTTGATCAAGTTTTTTTTTTTTTTTAAATCCACTTAGCCAGTTTATATCTTTTAAGTGGAGAACTTAGTAATAATATTTATGAACAAGGTTAATATTGATATATGAGGTTTTGTTTCTGTCATATTGTTAATTGTTTTCTGGTTATTTTATATATTTTTTGTTCCTTTCTTTTTCTCTTGTTTGTCACTCTGGTTTGGCAGTTCTCTGCAGTGTTACCATTTGAGTTCTTATTCTTCCTCCTCTTCAGTTTTTCCCTCCCTCCTTCCCTTCTTTCCTTCCTTCCTTCCTTCCTTCCTTCCTTCCTTCCTTCCTTCCTTCCTTCCTTCCTTCCTTCCTTCCTTCCTTCCTTCCTCCCTCTTTCTCCCTTCCTTCCTTCCTCCCTCCCTCTTTCTCCCTCCCTTCCTTCCCTCTTTCCTTCCTTCCTTCCTTCCTTCCTTCCTTCCTTCCTTCCTTCCTTCCTTCCTTCCTTTCTTTTCTCTTCTCTTCTCTTCTCTTCTTTCTTTTCTTTTCTTTTCTTTTCTTTTCTTTTCTTTTCTTTTCTTTTCTTTTCTTTCTTTCTTTCTTTCTTTCTTTCTTTCTTTCTTTCTTTCTTTCTTTCTTTCTTTCTTTCTTTCTCTCTCTCTCTCTCTTTCTTTCTTTCTTTCTTTCTTTCTTTCTTTCTTTCTTTCTTTCTTTCTTTCTTTCTTTCTTTCTTTCTTTCTTTCTTTCCTTCTTTCTTTCTTTTTCCTTCCTTCCTTCTTTCTTTCTCTCCCTTCCTTCCTTCCTTCCTTCCTTCCTTTCTTTCTTTCTTTCTTTCTTTCTTTCTTTCTTTCTTTCTTTCTTTCTTTCTTTCTTTCTTTCTTTCTTTCTTTCTTTCTTTCTTTCTTTCTTTCTTTTGTTTTTCTCTCTCTCTCTTCTCTTTCTCTTTCATTGTTGCTTGTTGTACTTGTTGTCACTTGTTTGTTTAGTGACTTTTCTGAACAAATTTTGTGAAGTCTTTGTTATGTCTAGCCACTGAAGTCTCCATTTTGTTAGTTTAGTTGTGAGGTAGTGATTTGACAGAAATTTCCTTAAATGCCTTAAATAACAATAAAAAAATCTAGCATTTGCAGATGGGCTATGTGTGTGTTTTGGAAGACACTTTCCTCAGCCAGGCAGTTTACAGCTCTGCCTTTGCCTTCTTTCACTTCTGGCTTGCACAGGGTCTGCAGGTCAGTCATAGATGAGAGCTAGGTTCTCAGGTCTTTTTTGATATTGCATCATTCCTGGGTGTGAGTGTTGCCTTCTAAATTCCCAGAAATATATGCTACCTTTTCAAAGCCCTTATTTCCCAAGACATCTTATTCCCTGGCTTTTCCTACCAGAGTAGTTCGTGGTTTGCCCCAACTCTTATCTTTTGCCCCAGGTGGCAGTAACTCATACATTTGCCTTGGAATATTTTCTACTGATGCACCCTGAGTAGACTCAGCTCTGGGAGAATTTCAGGTTAAGTGAAATAAAGACAAGTCCCTTGAGCCACTTATTCAGAGAGACACTGGGCAAAACAACTACAGTTCTCTGAGAATGAGGTTTGTTCTGCTCCCTTCATACTAAGATCCTATCTTAATAATGTGGGTTATTGTTTTCTCCCCACATTGCTGGGGAGCCTGCAGAGCTAGAGAGTAGAAGATGGAGCTGAAATAAAGCACCGCAAAGCTCTCTTTCATAGAGGCAGGTTTTTTTTTTTCTTTGATTAGACATTCATCTGTAAATTTTGTATTAGTATTCAGAGTTCTGACAAAACTAATTCTCACAGTTTTGCCAATTTATTTGTGGCTTTTATGGAGGAACACACTTTTGGAGTTTCCTTTTCCACCCATTTGAACTGTCATCATTTTCCAGTTTGCTGACTTTTGTTCTGATCTTTATTACAGATGTTCCTTGACTTACAATGGGATTACAACCTTATAAGCCCATCATAAATTGAAAATATCATAAGATGAAAATGCATTGAGTACACCCAACCTACTAAAATCCTGGTTTAGCCTAGCCTACCCTAAACATGCTCAGAACACTTACATTAGCCTACATCTGGGCAAAATCATTTAACGCACAGCTTATTTTATAATAAAGTATTGAATATCTCATGTAATTCATTGAAAATTCTACTGAAAGTGAAAAATAGAATGGCTGTATAAGTACTCCAAGTATGCTTTCTACTAAATGCATATTACTTTTACACCACTGTAAAATAAAATAGTTGTTAAATTGAACCATTGTGAATTAAGAACTGTCTGTATTTTCTTCTTTTTCTGCTTTGGTTTTAGTTTGCTCTTTTTTTCCCCTAAGGTGAAAGTTAAGGTTATTTAATTGTTTGTTTCTTCTCAGTGCACAAGTTTCCCTCTAAAGAATGGTTTGATGGTAACCCCCAAATTTTGATATGTGTGTATTCATTTTCATTTGGTTCAAAATGTTTTCTTGTTTCCCTTTTGATTTCTTCTTTGACCCGTGGACTATTTTGAAGGATGCTATTTAGTATCCAAATCTTCAGGAATTTTCTAGATAATTTTATTAATTTCTAATCTAACTTTTTTTTTGCTGTTGGAGAACATGTTTGCATGACATAAGTCACTTAAAACGTAGATAGATTTATGTTATGGCCCAGAATATAATTAATCTTGGTAAATGTTTCATGTATACATGAAAAGTATGAGCATTCTGCTGTTGTCTGGAGTGTTCTATATCAATTAGGCTGTTTCTATTATGTCTTCATAGTTAGAGCAGGTTTCTTTTAGACAGCATAGGGTTGGATCTTTTTTATTTGTTTTTTTCTAATCTGAAAATCTCTGCCTTCTGATTGGGGTGTTTATTTATACAGAATGTGATCATTGACATGGTTTCATTTAAATCTATCATTTTGTGATTTGCTTTTAATTTGTTCTGTTTTTGTTTCATTTTTTTTCTTCTTTTTTGACAGTTTTCAGATGAATTGAGGATTTGTTATGATTTCACTTTATCTCCTTTTCTTTCTCATTAAGTATAATTCTTTGTTGCATTATTTAAGTGGTTGCTTTTGAGTTTCATCTTTAACAGTATAGTCTACCTTCAATACTACTTGATGCCCAGTATAAGAACTTTGCAGCAGGACACTTCCATTTTGATCCTCCAGGCTTCTCTGCTATTGTCATACAATTTACTTCTATAATTTACATAAATCCCACAATATATCGATATTAATTTTGCTTTAAATTTCAACTATCTCTTTAACTTTAAAGATATTTAAATAATAAGAAAATTACCTATCTAGTTAGAATTTCTGGTAAAATTTATTTACTTGGTGAGGATCCAAGTATCCATCTGGTATTATTCTCCTTCTGCTTAAAGGATAATTTCCTAAAATTTCTCATAGTGCAAGTCTGCTAGTGATAAATTCTTTCAGCTTTTGTATATTTGAAAAAGTTTTATTTTACCTCCTTTATTAAAAGATATTTTTCTTGGGCAAAGAATTCTAGATTTACTCTTCCTGTACTTTCAAGATATTGCTCCACTGTCTTCTAGGTTGCATTGTTTCTGATGAGACATCTTTATCTTGTTTTTCTGTAAATAATGTGTCTTTTTTCCAAGGTGTTTTTTAAAAAATTATCTTTTATCAGTGGCTTTTAGCAATTTGATTATGATATCTTGGTGTAGTTTTCTTCATGTTTCTTGTGTTTGATGTTCATTGAGCTTATTGGTTCTGTGGGTTTGTAGTTTTTACATTTGGAAAATATTTAGTGTCCTTTTGTACAAATTCTATCATTCTGTCATTTCTAGGTTAATGTAAATTAATTGTTTTTTTCTCATTGTGGGTTATACTTTCCTGCTTTGTTTCATTCCAGGTAATTCTCTATTATATGCCACATAGTGTGAATTTTGCCCTGTAGGGCGTCACATATTTCTGTATTCCTATGAATATTCTTGATCTTTGTTTTGGAATGCAGTGAAATTACTTAGCAACAGTTTGATTCTTTGGGGTCTTGCATTTAAGGTTTGTTTAGCTGTATCAGAGCAGCATTTTGTCTACCATTAATTTTCCCCACTACTGAGGCAAGGCCCTTCTTAGTGCCTAATCCAGGGCCCCGTAAGTTATACAGTTTTCTGCTCTGGTTGTTGAAATGAGACAGTCTTATGTGATCAGGTCTTATGTGAGCAGCTCTCATCCAGGTCTTATGTGAGCAGTGGGCACTGTTCCCCTTTAATGCTTTCAAGTTGTTCTTCCCCTAGCCTTGGACAGCCACACACACATGGGCTGCTCAGTGTTCATCCGAATACTTGAAGATGCCTCTGGAAGATCTCTGAAGTTAACCTCCCATGCTACTCTGTCCTCTGCAGGGCTCCCCAACCCCTGGGACCCAGACTGGTATCCATCCATGGCCTTTTAGGAAATGGGCCACACAGCAGGAGGGGAGGGGAGGGAGGGATGTGCGAGCAAACATTACCACCTGAGCTCTTCCTCTTGTCAGATCAGCGGCAGCATTAGATTCTCATAGGAGCTTGCACCCTATTGTGAACTGCACATCCAAAACTCATCCCCCACCCCAATCCCCTGTTCATGGGAAAAATAGTCCTCCACAAAACTGGTTTCCGGTGCCAGAAATGTTGGGACCACTGCTCTACAGTACTTTGCCCTGTGAACTTTGGTTTACCTAAACTCCCAACTCCATCTCCTCAATTCAGAGACAGGCTATACTTGGGTTTTTTTGTCCTTGCTCCATTACCTAGAATCTTTACGTAGCCCAGAAAGACTAAAATGTATGCCATCTGGCCCTTTACAAAAAAAGTTAGCTGACCCTGATAGTAAGCTGATGCAAGTACAGGGCTCACTTCATTTATTTATCTTCTCTTGGGGATTACTGTTGTTTATTGCCTTATGTCTAATGTTTCAAGAGCTGTTGTTGTATATAGTTTTTTATCTGTCTTTTTTTTTTTTTTTTTTTAAAGCTCAGGTAGGATGGTAAATCTGATCTTTGTTAACTCCATCTTGGTTGCAAGTGAATGACTCCAATATAGTTATATGTAATAAAACACATTTTAATGTTAACATGTAGTGGGTTCATTGATTTGTTAAATGAATTAAAAATAAATGTTTAAAATTTTCTCTTTTTAGTTTGTAATTTGGTAAACATCAATAGATCAAACTCATATAAATAAAAGCTCTTTGTAGATCTTCAATAGGCTTTTAAAAATGATATAAATTATTATTATTATTATTATTTGACACAGAATCTCATTCTGTTGCCCTTCCTGGAGTGCAGTGACGTGATCTTGGCTTACTACAACCTCTGCCTCCCGGGTTCAAGCAATTCTCCTGCGTCAGCCTCCTGATATAAATTATTTTTAAGATCAGTTTTTGGTTTCCAGAAAAATTGAGTAGAAAGTACAGAGACTTCCTATATATTCCTCATAACCCTCATCCCAGCCTCCCCTGCAATCATCATCTTGCATCAGTATGACACATTTGTTACAATCAATGAAAAAGCACTGATACAGTATCCGACAAAGCACATAATTTACATTAGAGTTTGCTTTTGTGTTGTACATTTTATGGATTTTTACAAACATATGATGACATGTATCCAACATTGTACAAAATAATTTCAGTGTCCTAAAAATTCCCTGTGTTCTTCCCATGTACTCCTCTCTTACACTAAATCCCAGGCAACCATTGATCTTTTTACAGTCTCTATAGTTTTGTCTTTTCCAGATGTTACATAGTTGGAATCATACAGTAAGTAGTCTTTTTGGATTGGCTTCTTTTACATAGATATATGCATTTAAGTTTCCTCTATCTTTTCATGGCTCAATAACTCATTTCTTTTTATCATTGAATACTATTTTATTGTATGAATATATCACAATTTACTTATCTCTCTATCTATTGAAGGATATCTTGGATGCTGTTAAGTTTTTGCAATTGTAAATAAAAGCTGCTATATACATTCATGTGATCTTCAATAGTTTTAAGAGTGTAAAGGGTGTTACAACCAAAATACTTTAGGACCACTAAGCTAGGGACAGTATTTCTCAGGAGAGGAGCAAAAGTATTTTTCTTTGCTCCAGTTCCCACATGTGCTTTTACTGATTATTTAGTAGATTCATTTGGTAAATATTAATTGACTTTCTCCTCTGTGGAACATGTTGTGCTAAGAACAGGACATATAATGGTGAGAAAAACCAGAAATGGTCGCTGCCTTGGAAGAACTTACAGTTCATTTGGGGAGGGAAGCATTAATCAAATAGTACAAAATTGAAATCACCACTAGGTCAAATGCAAAGAAAGAGAGGTATATAGTGTCAAGGGAATCTGTAATGAAAAATTTGATCTGGGCAGAAAGGTTAGGGAAAGTTTCCCTGTGGCATAATAATTACACTCAAAGCTAAGAGATGGCAAGGAATTAACTTGGTGAAGAGGGGAAGAAACAGGAAATATTAACAGGCTATGTTCACTACTCCATTTGGCTTAGAGGCTGACTGTCTAGTCCTTTTTTGTCCTCTTCTTCCTTCTTTGTTTCTCCTCAGTCTCTTCCTCTTCCTTCTTTCTCCTTCTTTTCCTCTTTCCATCCTTCATTCTTTGTTTATTTGCGATAAATATTCAAGATTTTCTAGCTTAATGAGTAGACACTAGAGTTTTTGTGTATAGGATGTTGTTTTAGTCTGCTTTGTGCTGCTATCATGGAATACCACACACTGGTTAGTTTGTGATGAACAGAAATGTATATTCTCACAACTCTGAAGTCCAAGGTCAAGGTACCAACATCTGATGAGGGCATTCTTGTGTGTCCTCACATGACAGAAAGCAGAAAGGAAAGAAGGCAAAAGGGGTCAAATCTGACCTTTTATAGCAGGATTAATCCCACCATGAGGGGAGCTCTCAAGGCCCAATCTCCTCACAAAGTTCCCACTACCACAACGCAACCACATTTCAACGTGAGTTTTGGAGGGGACAAACACTTGAACCATAGCAGATGTTCATAGGCAACTCTATAAAAATTTTAAAAGGATGGCCTTTGCTTTTTTGTATAAGCTGACCCCTTTTAGAAAGAGAAGTTAAGATATTAGGATTTTGATCATGCTTGGCTTATTGTTGGGAGTGGAGAGGTGACAAAGGATGAAAGAAAGGGAAAAAGCTGGGATCAATCAGATCATTAATGAAGTCACTTC
Organism: Macaca nemestrina; assembly: GCF_043159975.1. Classification (NCBI taxonomy): domain Eukaryota; kingdom Metazoa; phylum Chordata; class Mammalia; order Primates; family Cercopithecidae; genus Macaca; species Macaca nemestrina. The sequence goes on along the minus strand of NC_092127.1, from coordinate 115,424,584 downwards.
TGTCAAGAAAATTTAATTTCAGTGCTTGTCACGTATGTTTATTGCAGCACTATTCACAATAGCAAAGACTTGGAATCAACCCAAATGTCCATCAGTGACAGATTGGATTAAGAAAATGTGGCACATATACACCATGGAATAGTATGCAGCCATCAAAAAGGATGAGTTTGCGTCCTTTGTAGGGACATGGATGCAGCTGGAAACCATCATTCTTAGCAAACTATCACAAGAACAGAAAACCAAACACCGCATGTTCTCACTCATAGGTGGGAACTGAACAATAAGATCACTTGGACTCAGGAAGGGGAACATCACACACAGGGGCCTATCATGGGGAGGGGGGAGGGGGGAGGGATTGCATTGGGAGTTATACCTGATGTAAATGACGAGTTGATGGGTGCAGCACACCAACATGGCACAAGTATACATATGTAACAAACCTGCACGTTATGCACATGTACCCTACAACTTAAAGTATAATAATAATAAATAAATTAAAAAATAAAAAATAAAACAAAGAAGATCCAAGACCTACTGCTCAAACTGTTAGCATGAATCACACATAAATCCAAAGCTGTTCTCCTGGCAGAAAAGTAGCACAGCCCTGTGCTGAACCCACTCAAGCAGAAGATTTTATTGATGCAATTGCCTGGGGTACACTGGGCCACTATGTCCATAAAAATAATAATTAAGCTGTGGGATGTATTACACAGCTTAGTACCTGAACTAAGCTGAGAGCATTAAAAAAAAAAAAAAAATTTCAGTGCTTGAATCATTGACCTACCAAAACAACTAAATGTCATATGTATTTGCATTTTAAACACACTTGGACTCTCTACCCTAATGGAGAATATGAGGGTGCATAGTGTTAATGTCACACAAAAAGGCAACATATTTCTACAGTTATACTCACTGTGGCATTGCACCAATATTACCTGTAAATTTCAGAGTTGCAAACAAGACTGGCAAGCCCTTTGGCTTCTTAGCTCTGTAATTAAACATCAGGCGGTTGGTTTGGCTGGGATATGTGACCTTTCCAAATGAAGTAGAGCTCAAGCTTAATTGTAAACCTAATTTGTCTTTCTTATCAGTGAAGAAACAGGCAGAAACTAAAAGGCCAAAACAAGACACCTCCTCTACTGAAATTGTTAAAAGCTGTTGTTCCATAATTACTGTGACTAAGACAATAAACGGACTCTATTGAAGTTGACAGAAGCATTAGATCCATGTGGCTGGATTTCTGTGGGCCTTTTCTGCATGTTCCCAACAAAGTATAGCATATTTTCACAGAGCAGGCAAAAGAGGTTAATAAACTATTATAACTCCAGGAGAGTTATTGTAATGTATTCTGCTAAAGGGATACATTTAATTTAGGCTTGTTTTGAAATGTAGGAAAACATCACCAAATTGGAGAAATAGTATATTCCCTGTCTAAAATATTGAGAAGTGGAGTAGGGTTGAAAACATATGCACTTTGCACTTAAACGAGGCTACCCTACTAGACTAGACTAGACTGGACTAGACTACTGCAACTGTAATCCAGTTGGGGACCAAAATATAGATAATGATGGAAAGATCTGCATCAGAAGGCATATAAATACTAAATGTGTATGTATTTCATAACAGAATTTCAAACTACATGAAGCCAAGCTGAAATAAATAAAAAAACACACAAACTACGGTTGAAGATTTTAACACCTGTTTCTCATTAATTGTCAGAATAAGTAAAACCAATTCTTAGCAAGAGTAATCAGAACAGTGATTACTTCTGCAGGGGTGAGGGAAAGCAGGTTAGCTGAAAAAGGACATTTGGAAATTTTCTGGAGTGATAGAAATGTCCTATATGTTGATATCATTGATGGATGGGTATATGCATTTATCAAAATTCATCAAAATTTACACCTAAAAATCTCTACATTTTACTGTAGGTAATATATGCTCAATATTTAAATTTGAAATAAATTGGTAAGATTTAGTTTTAGATATGTTATCCTTGGAATTTCTGTTAGATATCAAAGTGAAGATATCAGAGTGATATGTAAGTTGAATATGTGAATCTGGAGCTCAAGGGAGAGGTTGGTACTGGGGTTACATTTTGAAAGTCATTAGTATATAGATGGTATTTAAATCCAAAGGACTGAATGATCCCTTAGGTATTGAAAATGGAGATGACATCTGAGGTCAAAGACTTAAAAAGCCATGCCAACTCTTAGAATTTGGGATAATAAAGATAAATCAGTAAAGAATATTAAGATTAATCAACTAAGGAGATAGGAGTGAAACTGGGAGGATATAGAAGTCAAATTAAGAAATTCTTTCAAAGAGGACAGAATGATTATGTCAAATTCTGTTGAGAAATACAGTAAGATGAGTACTAATTACTTGTTTCAGTTTTTTTCAGTTTTCCAAGATGGAAGTCATTGGTGAGTTTTAAGAGAAGACACATAAAAATAGCAGAATGCAAGCCTGATTTGACTGGGTTAAGAAAATATCTGATGAGGCAATGAGTACAGAAAACTCTTTCAAGAAAATGTGTGTCTATGTTGCTTAAATGAGATGCATAATTGCTTCTTATATTTGAGCAATGCTGTGGGCGTTGAACACTATTATTTAGGGAGAATATACCAGAGGATGATGATGTTGAAAGAACACAGGAACCATCTCCTCCTGTGGTTTTTAACAGGGGGTTAACAAAATCCATATAGCTGACCCTCAAGATAGGATTAAATGAGGACACATAGTTACTCTGAGCATAATACTTCAGAACCTTTTCATAATGATATTTTTAAAACATTTTAAAAACATTTTAAAGCATTGTTTAACTTTATTTGGAGAAGAAACTGAACTCTGTTCTGTATATGGGAGAATGGATTACTATTGGTCATTATTAGACTTCCCTCTTTTGAACCAAATAGTTTAGGAATGACCCAATGTGGTTAGCTCATGGATATAAAATGCCTTTATAAATCATACTCTTTATTAAGAACCTCACTTCTATACCCTAAGTAGCTTACCAAAATGTTCCTTCTAAATACACATATTATTCTCTCATAGAAATATTGTGATAGATCCATATTTTCGGTTAGGATATAAATTCAACTCCATATAGCAGAGACAAAATAACAATGGCATAAATGAAATAATATATTTCTCTCTCACATAAAAGTCTGTGCTGGTATAGCAGCTTTGTACTTTAAGATCACTGGAGGCCCAGGCTCCTTCTCTCTTGTTGTGTGGTGGTGGTGTCATCCATATGGCCCAAGATGACTCACCATCATGTTTGTATTCCAGCCAGTGGCAGTGGGGAAAGAGGAAGGAGTAGGTGTGCTCTTTCATTTAGGGGCAGGCAGGACCTAGAGTTTCATACATTACTTTATTCTCATCCCTTTGGCCAACATCCACCCACACTCTCTCACCACAAAGGTGCCTAGAGAATATACTCTTTATTCAGAGTGGCCTTATGCTCAAAACAAATCACTAAAACAATCACTGTGAAAGACAGAAAGATGGCTACTGATGCAAAACCAGCAGCTGCTGTTCAACTGAGTACCTTACCTATGATGTTTTAGCCTTCCAGTGCTCTTTTAGAGACTGTCACTTGGGCATATGGTTGGCCTGCCCCTTTCTCTCCATCTATCTTTGGGATCACTACAGGGATAAGGAGGAGGTGCAGGGTTGACCCTACATTAAATCTTCAATAAGTGTAGCGTCTCCTTCATTTGTTTCACTGATGTGACTTCTGAGCAAGATGCCATTTAAAGTAAAGTTTCTCAAGTTGTGATGGGTAATTTTATGTGTCAACGTGACTGGGTCACAGGGTACCCAGACATTTGGTCAAACATTACTTTGAGTGTGTCTATGAGGATGTTGGATGAAATGAACATTTAAACAGGTAGATTGGGTAAAGTAGATTGTCCTTCCTAATGTGGATGGGCATCCAATTTGTTCAAGACCTACATAGAACAAAAGGTCTGATTCTCCTTTCACTTAGAGGAAACACCTCCTGCCTGACTGCCTTGAGCTGGGGCATTGGTCTTTTCCTGCCTCTCGACTCAAACTGAGACATTGGCTCTTCTTGGGTCTCAAGTCTGCTGGCCTTGGGACTCTCCTGGATGGGCAGCTTGCTGACTGCAGAGCTTGGGACTTGTCAGCCTCCATAATCACATGAGTTGATGTCTTATAACAAGTCTAATAAATCTCTCTCTCTCTCTCACCCTCGCTATTGCTCCCAAGCCCCCAGCCTCACACACATACCCTGTTGGTTCTGTTTATCTGGACAATCCACCTGACTAATATGTGTTGGGGTCCGTTCCGGGGGTGGTGGAGAATGAAAGAACACACAAAAGACAAAGACACACAGAGAACATGGCGGCCGCACTCAGAGCCTCCGCCTCACTTTATTTATACTCCATAAACCCCACGTCAGCAGAAAGAATGCAATGCAAAACAAACTTTCTTTTCCCACATGTAACCTTCTACTCAGTTCCTTGTTTCTATGCTCTTCCTTATCTGCCCGCCTTCTTGGCGCCTACGGGAGTTCATTAAAAGTTCAATTGGAGATACTGTCCTTGAGCCCTATCTATTCTCAGTATACTGTTTTCAAAGGCCCCTGCATTTCCCCCTTTTTGTTTATGTTTTGCCTCAATCCTAAAAAGGTAGCCCATATTTGTTCCTGTGTTTTCTTTTGTTTTTGGAGGCGACGGAGGGAGCATCGAATCACCAAAAGAAGTAGACTCAATCCAAGTGCCCAAAGCAATATACTTCCAGAGATTGTAGAAATCCATGTTTTCATCTGGGTCCATGGGTTAAAGGCAGCAAGGCGCTGACCCAGCTCTGCAGGGTTACGGTTCCAGACAACACATGTAATTGTTGTTGAAATGCTTCAGAAATGTTCTGAATGAGCTCTTGGATGTCCAAACTAATATTTTTATGGCCGACTAATAATTTTCGGATTACAGTCCAATTTTGAGAGATGTTAAAAGGTACAGGCATTACACAAAATTGAGTGGAGTTCCAATCACATTGTAATGTCATCCGAGTACTGAGTACAGTGAGCTGATCTCCAAGCCATGTCAATGCTTGCTCCATGTTGTCCAATCTTTCAGCAAGTTGAGAGTCAATGTTTCGTTGTTGAAGCCATAACCGGTGAGATTGTTCGTGCCATTGCTGCATAAATTCAGCATTTTGTATGCTTTGATGAAGAGCGAGTCCTGCTACGGTCGCAATGGAGGCGATGGCAACAAGACTCATCACCGAGGCAATTATAAGTCCAAGAGCACGGCGGGTTCGCTGAAGAGAAGTCCAAATATAAGTTTCAAGAGGTGATGCCCCCCACGGTCGCGTAAGGTTAACAGGTAGCCAAATTTCCTTACGAGCCCTGAGGATATAAATATCCTCAGTAAAGTTGTGCCACCAGGAATGATTGAGGCAAGACAAAAATGTACACGTATCTATACAATTAACAATCCCCGTATCATTATCCCATGTCAAATTCCCTGCTAATAATAGGTAGGGCTTACGGACACAAGCAATAATATATCAGGAGGTATTTCGATATAACTGAATATGAAAGGAGTTAGTTGGGTTAGAACGATTAAGGGACATATTCCTCACAAAAGTGCTAATGGCATCACCTGCAGCTAACAACTTCGAAAGATGACTCTGTACTTCAGGCCTCCTTCACGCCATACCAAGGTTTCATTACTGTTAGCGGCAATACTTTTATTTACCCAGTGTCATTTCAAAGGTATGTGACTAAATTTTATTTGAAAATCACCGGGCACACTCCAATCAGTTATTTACATTCCATTGTATTCTAATAAAATCCGGGGTTTAGTTCCCCGACATTGTTGCCACTCCAGCACCTCAATATTAGGAGAAACCTCTGGAATAGGACAAAAAGGTAAAGAACTAGGAATAGTTTCATTACTATATACAGTATGATTATACTGAAAGCTTCTAGTTACAATAATAACAGTATTAGCAGCCACATGACTATGATTATAGCGAACAGCCCAGGCTTCATGCAATTTTCGGAGACAATGAGAACTATTTCCCATACATATTGGAAGTCTTTCCACTCCAAATTGATATGTGTTGTTTATAATTCCCGTTTCCCGTTCTATATTGTCCTTGTCTATATAGGGGGACGGCATCCAAGTAGTGTCATTGGTGAAAACCTTAATTTCCGCCTCCCCTCAGGCGACTCCCTGATACAAGTGTGGAAAGGGAATATAAGTCCAATATTCATACAAAGCCTCACTAAGAGAAATAAGTCCCCTGCCGAGGCACATCTAACAAAGGAAGAAATGCATGCTGAATCCAGTTTTCTTTTCAACAGGGTTTCAATCGTCTTGTAGGAAACCACTCAGGTCCGCTCCCTGTAAGGACAAGAGCATAGCCCCGTCCCTGTTTTAGAATTTGCCCTTGAACATACTTACCTTCTTCATTAGGATACCAAACCTTTAAATTGTCAGCGGGGACTATCACTGAGGGAGGTGAGGAAAGATGGGTTACGACAGCGGAGTCTTGCAATTGTCTCCATTGATTCAAAAAAATTAAGGTAAAAAGAACCTTCAAAATCTGGTTTCTGGGGGGCTCATTTCCCCCTTTTTGTTTTGTTTTAATAGTTGAGTTTTTAAATTTAAATTTGAGCGCTCAATGATGGCTTGACCTTGACTGTTGCCTGGGATACCGATGATATGTTGAATATTGTATTGCTGTAAGAAAACTTGTAATTTACGAGAGACATGGGCAGGGACATTATTAGTTTTAAGTATAAGAGGAATGCCCATGATGGCGAAACAAGCTAAGAGATGTGTAATAACAGAATCAGCTTTCTCAGATGGCAAAGGAGTGGCCCATTGAAAATGAGAAAAGGTATCAATAGTATGATGAACATACTTTAATTGTCCAAAAGAAGGGACATCTCATGGATTAACCCCAGGATGGAAGGATGGAATGCTCAAAGGAGCACAGGAAGGACAAGCTCGAATAAGAGAACGAGCTTGTTTATAAGTTAAATGAAACCGTCATTGAAGGCCAGAACTATTAGTGTGATGTAGAGTATATTTTTGTTCTGCAGCATGTAGGTGGCCTGAGAAATATAGGAGGTAACATAAACAGCGTATTGAGAATCACTAACAATGTTACAACCAGTAGTAGGGAAATCAAGTAAGATCATCAGAACAGCAAACAATTCTCCCTGTTGCACCAAGGGATAAGGATAAACTGTAACTCGAGATTGATGAACACACCAATATCCGGCCTTATCATTGCTACTAGCATCAGTAAAAAAGGTAGGACTTTGAACAGGAAATACAGAAATTGGTGAGAAAGGCAACACAGAATGTTGCCTAAAAAATGAAAAGATCGGAGACTTAGGATATTGGGTAGAAAATTGTCCAACAAAAGAAGCGCAAGCAACTTGCCAAGAATCAGAAGTTGCAAGAAGATAAGTGATCTGACTATGAGTGAATTGAGAGATAATTAAGGAAGGATCTCCTCCCCAAAGTTGTCAACAGTGATGCCGTCCTTTGATGATCAGTTCAGCTAAACGATCGATATAAGTAGCCAAGCGTTTAGATATTTTATTGGACAAAAAGATCCATTTTAGTGGTCAATTAGTTTGATGAATCATCCCTGTGGGAGAAGGTAAAGTATGAAATTAACAAAAGGAAGGGCCTTTTGAAGTTGCTCTTCAACAAGCTGGAGTTCCTGTAAAGCCAAAGGAGTTAAATGGCGTGAGTTGTCCAAGTGACTGTCTCCTTCTAGAATAGAAAAAAGATGTTATAACTGATATGTTGGTATTCTTAAAATAGGACGCATCCAATTAATGTCTCCTAGAAGCTTTTGAAAATCATGTAATGTTTTTAAATGATCACGTCGAATTTGAATTTTTGGGGGTCGAATATTTTGTGCCCCCAAGGTATAACCTAAATATTGAATAGGAAAATCCAGTTAAATTTTTTCTGTGGCAATATTAAGTGAGTAGAAAGAAAGCTGAGTTTGTAATGATACAAAAGCATCTTGCTGCTTTTCTCTGGTGGGTGCAGCAAGAAGAATGTCATCCATATAATGATATAAAAGAACAGAAGGATGACGCTTTCAAACAGGATCCAAGGCCCTATGGACAAATTCTTGACACAAGGTAGGGCTATTTAACATACCTTGAGGTAAAACTTTCCATTGATATCGAGAAAGTGGCTGAAAATTATTTAAAACAGGAACAGAGAAGATCCATACAATAATAAATTAACACAGTTGGAAACTGATTGTTTACAGGATTTAAAGTCCTATGTACAAATTTTTGACATATAGTAGGGTATTAAGTATACCCTGGGGAAGAAGCTTCTGCTGATATTTTTGAATAGGTTGTCCATTATTATATTTAGGAATAATAAAGGCAAACTTTTTACAATCTTGAGGTTGTAATGGAATAGAGAAAAAACAATTTTTGAGATCTATGACCATTAATTTTTAACATTGTGGGATAAGGGCAGGATTAGGAAGCCCAGACTGTAAACTTTCCCTAGGTTGAATGTAAACATTTATAGTTTTAAGACAAGACAAAGACGGGAATTCCATGCAGAAGTACGTGGCTTTAGATTCCTCTCGGCCATTTGTTTTTTGACTTACTCTTTTAAAGTCCTAAGTATTTCTTTAGATAATGGCCACTGTTTCACCTAAAGAGGAGTGGTCGTTTTACACTTTAATTATAAAACTTGAGGCTGGTGAACAGTGGCTATGAGTTTAAAGGATTGTAGCCCATTTTGAACGTCATATTTTTGGCAGCTGAGGAAATATGAAGAATGTTTAAAAAAGCACCAAATTGTTATGAAAGATTTTGTCCCCGAAGATTAATATTGATAGGAATAATATATAAAAAAAAAACTTGACCTTGTTGACCTTTAGGACCGACACAGGTTAAAGGTTCTACGTCTTGATAAACCACAGAAGCAGCACCCAAGCCAGTGAGTATGACTGAAAGTTGTCTTTTTTCCCATTGTATAGGCCACTAATTTAAACAAATGATAGACATATTCACCCCCATATCAATTAACCCTTTAAAAACTATTCCATTAATATGCAATGAACATAAGGGCTTTTGATTAGAAACTAAAGTTTCCCAAAAAACAGTTTTTTCTGTGCTACCAAACCCTCCCTATTGAGAATACGTTCCCCTGCCTCTAGGCGTATAAATTGTGAAACTTGTACCATCATAAGAATTTTATTAGTAACATCAAGATCAATGATTTCTGGAATCATCATTAACTTCCGTATAGCACTGTTGTTTTGACCTAACAAAAGTCCTACATGTCCTTTTGGCAAAGGGTCACACACTCTAATAGCTAATTTATATACTCCTCTATTAGGAGACAAGGTATAAGGTTGAGTAATAACTAAGTCAGCAGCGGCGCTCTACTTAGTTGCCGCATAAAGCTGAGAAACTGGAGTAAGGTGTGGGATCCTTAAGGAGGACTTGAATTTATTCATTGATGTTGTAGGTCATTGCTCACTGGGTATTGTAGTAGACTTGTATTGTAATTGTTGGGGCCCCAAGCCTGTGAGCCCCGGCTCCCATTTCCCAGGAGAGGAGACAGTAAATTTCCACTTTTATCAGTTTTGGAATGACATTTATTTGTCCAATGTCGACCTTTACCACAACATTTGTACACCTCTGAAGGCAGCTTTCTGCCTTGAGGGATAAAAGTGTTCAATTTTTATGACATTCTTTTTTTTTTGAAATGTCTAGGTTTACCACACTGCAAACAAACACCTTGTTTGTTATTTCCTTTTAAGGCTTTAGACAAAGCTCCAGCAAATAATTGAGCATTATAAATAGCCCCTCCAACACTAACACAAGTTTTAATATATTTATCTAAATTGGCCCCATTGGCCTTTAACAATTTTAACAATTTTTAACAGTCAGCATAAGCATTTTTAAAAGACAATGTTTGTAACAAAATTTTTGAAGCAAGGCCTGCACCCACAATTTTGAAGACAGCATCCTGAAGACGGGCTATGAAACCTGGATATGGTTCATTTGTGCCCTGTAAAATCTTCACAGAGGAAAGTGAAGATTTTCCTGTTATCTCTACCTTATTTCAAGCCCTTAAAAACAAAGTCTTGATTTGAGTAAAGGCAACATCATCTAGACCAGCCTGAGCATTAAGAGTAGCATACTGGCCCGTGCCTGTGAGTTATTCCTCAGTGGGTCCAGGGGGATCACACATAACATTTTTCCTAGCCTGTACATGTGCCTTGTTCATTTACCAGCTGTGCAATTGTAACCACTGAGAACGATCAAGGAAAGCCTTCCCTCAAAGTCTTCCAGTCTATAGGAATTATCAAATTTTCTGATGAAAAAACATCAAGAAGACCAAGGATAAAAGGAGATTGAGATCCATAGTTAGAAATGGCAGCTTTCATTTCTTTTAAAAATTTAATTTGTAAGGCATTAAATTGGACATTATTGCCACCATTTGAAAACTGAGCATTAGGAGCAAAAGAAGCACAAATAATTGGAAACAGATCCAGCTCCTTAAAATTTTTTTTAATTAAAAGTATATATAATATATAATAATACTCATATCCCCAAATATAAAGAATCCCAACATATTAATAAGAAAAGGTAAATAACCCAACCAAAAGTAGCAGAACAAAGAAATGACAATAAACCTATATGTCTAACATTATTACTCACTAGGAAATATGTATATTAATACCAAATTGAGAATCATTACATACATAATACAATGGTTAAAATTTAAAAACCCAGAAAATATCAAGAGGTAGTTAATGTGTTAAGCAACTCGAATACTCAACTTCTGTTTGGAGTGTAAATTGGTGGAACCTATGCACCCCTATAACACAACAATTTCCTCGCTGGGGTTATTAATACTATATTAATATTAATAGTTAATATTAATGTGCTTATTTATGGACTATTGAAATACTCATAATATTTTAACAAACAATAAGATATACATATACACTGGTTTTGACATATTAAACAGGTGTTTTAGTATAAATTTAAAGTATGTCTGATGTGAACAGGGCTTCAACTTTGCCAAACAAAGGTAAAGATAAGGAAGCCGGGGGGTTGGAGGCTCTGGAAAATCCTCTTTTAACAGGGCAGAAGGAAAAGAAACAGGGAAAGCTCGCAAAGGTGAATTAGAATAATGTATCTGTAATATTTGTTGAAGCATTTCCATAATACACTGCAGGTCAGAATTTCCCTTAGAAGAAGGAAGAGCTGGCTTTTTCTCTTCTCCCCCTTTTGCTACCTCCCCATCCTCTGTTATCCTGGCACAAATGGGCTCCATTTCAGATTTATTTTTTTTCCAAATCCTCAGATACCTTTCCTCCTGTGGCTACATTACCACACTCTGAATCAGTATCAAGTAACTCTAATGTCTGAGTAATAGAGTTACACAAGGTCCACAATCTTAGAGGCATAATATCCCCTAACTGGAGAGCTCTAAGCAGAGCTTTTACTCCCTGTAACCATTCTCTCCGATTCAGCTGCACTTTAGTCTGATACTGAAACCAGTAACAATGTTGTTCAACATGGGCAAACAATCGCTTCAAAGTCTTTTTCTTTTACTTCCACTCCTATAGAGAGCAACAGTCCTTGAAACAGCCGTAAATATTCTGAGGCCAGAGAGATGGAATTACCCATAATGAAAGCTTAAGAAGGTTCCCCTTAACAATATCCAGGCCTTACCCGCCCCTAGGGGGTTCCCCTTCTTGTTCTCCCCTACTCACTCATGCTGACCCTGCTTGCTGCGCCACTTGTTGGGGTCCATGCCGGGGGTGGTGGAGAATGAAAGTACACACAAAAGACAAAGACACACAGAGAACATGGCGGCCGCACTCAGAGCCTCTGCCTCACTTTATTTATACTCCATAAACCCCACGTCAGCAGAAAGAATGCAATGCAAAACAAACTTTCTTTTCCCACATTTAACCTTCTACTCAGTTCCTTGTTTCTATGCTCTTCCTTATCTGCCCGCCTTCTTGGCGCCTACGGGAGTTCATTAAAAGTTCAATTGGAGATACTGTCCTTGAGCCCTATCTATTCTCAGCATACTGTTTTCAAAGGCCCCTGCAATATGCCGGTTAAAAAACAAACTGGAAGCCACTGATTTAGTCCCTATAAGTAACAGATGGTGGAATTGGGGCCCAGAGCCATTAAGTAGCTCCTACAAGTTAGATGGCCACAAATTCAGGACTAGATCTAGATCTTCTAATAATCAGTCTAATTTTTGCTCCATAGAATGTTTCCTTGTCTTGCACGTCACATTACAGATGGAAATGCACCATGTTCTACACATTCACATACTGCTTCTCAAGCATAGTTGATCTTAAGCTTCCTATTATTTGTATAATCTCCATAGAAACTGTAAAATACAAATTCACTTTTCACAGGAAGGTTTTTTTTTTTTTTTTTTTTTTTTTTTTTTTCTAGTCTAAAGTGATGGAAAGATGTGAAAAACAAACCCATCTTGCTATTTTAATGGTCAGTACTGGAACAAAACATCCTTTAAAATCTGTCTGGTAGCTGAATTGGTGATTGAATTCCATGAGCAAAAGCCAACATTACCAAAGTGAAAACACAGTGTTAGAACAGAGGAACACAAGCCTTCTGCATTAAGCAGACCAGACTCCAGATTTGATTTGTCAAAGCTCAGAAATAAATTAGTCTCTTGCTGTGGCAGAGTTTATATAAGTAATACTGTGCCCTGTTCTCCCTTGTGTGGGGGTGGAAGGAGAGAGCTGTTAGTATCTCTGAAACAGAATTGAGATGAATCATAACTTCTATGCATACAATGACAATATTTTTCTGTGCCAAAAATTAGGTCAAGTCAGCAATGGCTTTTAGGAAGGAGATAATGTAAAATCTGATAATGACTGAGGAATTTGTACCAATTATTTTATTTTTGTAGTATCAAAAACCCAGCTTTTTTGAAATATAATTAAAATACCAAATAGTTCATTTAAAATGTACAATTTAATGGTTTTTAGTATATTCACAATTTTGTGAAACAATCACTACTCTCTAATTCCAAAAAATCTTAATCACCCCCAAAATAAGCCCCTTACTTATGAGCACAGATTTCCATTTCCCTCTCTCCCTAGTCCCTGGAAACCAATAACCAATTTTCTGTCTATATGGATTTGTCTATTCTGGACTTTTCACAGAAATGGTTATAATATTTGACCTTTTGTGACTAGCTTCTTTCACTTAACACAATATTTCCTCTAAGAATTTTTTATTTGTATAGATTTGTGGGGTGTAAGTGTAATTTTGTTACATGGATATATTGCATGGTGATGAAGTCAGGGCTTTTAGTGTATCAATTGCTAGAATAACAAAATCATGCAAATTATAATATCTTCAAGGTTCATCCATGTTGCAGCATGTATCAAAGGATAATTTTTTTGTGACTACATTACTTTCCATTGCATGGCTATACCACATTTTATTTGTCAATTCACCAGTTGATGAATTGATGATTTGAATTGTTTCCACTTTTTGGCTATTTAAAATAACATTAGTGTACAAGTTTCTGTGTGGGCATATATTTTCAATTCTCTTAGGTATATGTCCAGTAGTAGAATTTCTGGGTCATATAATAACGGTATGTTTAACATTTGAGGGACTGTTAAACTATTTTTCATAGTGGCTACATCATTTTACATTCCCATCATCAATGTGTGAAGGCTCCAATTTCTCCACATTCTCACCAATACTTGTTATTGTGTGTTTGATTATAGCCATCCTAGTTTACATGAAGTGGTATCTTGTGGTTTTAATTTGCATTTCCCTTATCATTCGTAATGCCAAGTACCTTTTAACTTGTTTCCTGACCATTTTCCCATTCCCTTGTGAAGTGTTTGTTTAAGTATTTTGTCCTTTTTAAAAACTGCATTGTCTGCCTTTTAAAATACTGAATTCTTGGGGTTCTTTAAATAATTTCTTTGTCTGATGTTACACATTTATTGCAATTTTCTCTCAGTGTGTAGCTTGCTTTTTAAATTTTCTTAACGATGTCTTTCAAAGAGAAGGAAATTTAAATTTTGATGCAAGTCTAATTTATCAATTTTTTTAATGGTTTGTAGTTTTGGTGTTTCGTCTATGCTTATTTTTTTTTCATTCCAAGGTTATGAAAACATCGTTACTTTTTTTTTTTTTTTTTAAGGTTTAAGAGTTTTAGCTTTCATGTGTAAGTCCAGGATGCATTTTGAGTTAATTTTTCTGCATGGTATGAGTTAAAAGTTGAGATTCTTTTTCCACACATGATATCCAATTGTTCCAAAACCACCTACTATCATTTCCTTACTGAATTTCCTTGACAACTTAATGAAAATCCATTGGCCATATATGTCTATTTCTGGACTCTCTATACTTTTCCATTAATCTCTATTGATCTATGTGTTTAGCCTTTCACCAATGCCTTATTGTCTTGGTTTCTGTAGCTTTATAGTAAGCCATAAAATCAAGTAGAGTAAGCCCTCAAACTTTGATCTACTTTTTCAACAGTGCTCTGGCTATTCTATGTTTTTCAGTATTCCTATATAAATTTTAGAATCATGTCATCAATTACCACAAAAAACCTTCTGGGATTCTGATTGAGATTGCTTTCAATCTATAGATCAACTTGGAGAGAAATAAGATCTTAAGAGTGTCAAATCTTCCAATCCATGAACATGGGATAACTTACCAGTTATTTCAGTCTTTTCTAATTTCTCTCAGTTTTCAATATAGAGATAATGTGTTTTTTATTACATCTATCCTCATGTATTTTTGTTTTCTTATATGTTATTATAAATGGTATTGTTTTAATATTTATCTTCCACTTTTTTGTTGCTAGTATAAATAGATAAATTTGATTTAAAGTTATTGAACTTATATCCTACAAACTTGCTAAACTCACTTAGTTATTTTAGCATTTTTATACATTTATAGGATTTTCTACACATTCAAACATGTTGTTATGTGAATAAAGACAATTATACTTTGTCTTTCTGGACATTTTGCCTTTTATTTATTTTTGTTGCCTATACCACTGGCTAGAACATCCAGTATGATGTTGAATAGACGTAGTGATATTGGTATCCTTGCCTCATTCCTGACTTTAGGAAGAAAGTATTCATTCTTTCACCATTAAATATCACATTATCTGTGGAGTTTTCATAGATACCCTTTATTTAATTGAGAATATTTCTTTCTATTTCTGTTTTGTTGAGAGTTTCTAATCATAAAGGAATGTTGAAATTTGTTAAATGCCTTTTCTGCATCAATCGAGATAACCATATTACTTTCCTATTTTATTTTGTTAATGTAGTAAATTACACTGATTGATTTTCAGATAATTCTATCTTTTGCATTCCTAGTATAAACCACGTTTGTCATAACATACAATATTTTCCTTTTTATAAATTGTTGAATTTGTTTTACTAATTATTTTGTTAAGCCTTTTTTATATCTATGTTAATAAAGGATATTGATCTTCAGTTTTCTTGTAATGTCCTTGTCAGATGTTGGTATTAGGCTATTCTGTCTGTATAATATGAGTTAGGAGTATTCTTTCCTCCTCTGTTTTCTGAGTGCGTATAAAATGGTTATTATTTTCTCCTTCAACGTTTGAAAAAATTCAGTATAGTAGAACCAGTACAGCAAGTTGGATTCCTTATAAGCAAAGGCTGAGGTAGAGTTTAGGGGTGAAAGATGTTTATTAGAGATCAACAGCTATGAAGGGAGAGGAAAGAAGATTGGGCAAATGCAGAAAATAAACTTCAGTGAAGGCCCAATGAATGGGGGCCAACCCAGCAGGGTACTCTGGAGTAAGTATTGCCCAGTAGAGTCAGGTACAGCCTTCACACCTTGCCCTGCTCAGTCCTTACATGGGAGCCACTCCAGAAAGCCTGTGACAATGGAGGAGACAGCACTCTGTAGTGGAGGTGGCCCCACCAATCCTAGTGAATTTAGTTTCTGAGTTTTAATCTCTGTCTCTCAGCTCACCAAGATGACCAATAACCATGAAGGGTCTCCTTCTCCGTGCCACAGTCCAGAAAGATCTGCATCAGCTATGGGTCTCATCTTTGCTTCACTTCACTCATGGATCATAGTTCTGTGCTTTCTATACTCAAGAAAATAGTCGTTTCATATATCATTTTGTTTTATAGTTGTTTTCAATAAAAGGGCTGGTCTGGGACTAATTACTCCATCATGATGGGAAGAAAAGATCTTAGTTCAGCTTTTGTCAGCCCATTATGTAGACATCTATTTTTATTAACTTTATTAGGAATTCATTTTTGACACAGCATTATAATTTTAAGACAGATTTTTCCTTAGCTGACTAGAAGAGTTTTAAAATCTTAGAAGTACAAAAGGAAGCCATAAACTCAGACCACAGCTTGGATTAATTTGCTAATGTAGACCCCTTCTTAGATGCCCATTCTCCCCTTCTGTCACCATAACCAGATTCCTTTTTAAAAAACAAAATTAATCACACAAGCAGTTCTTAATGGCAGATTTCCAGAGTCCTCAGCCAAAACAGAAGAGCCCCACTATCCCTCCCTTCACAATTCATCTCTACTCCTGGGCCATTTCAGCAGAAACCCTCTGAAACCCAAGTGGCATTACCTCATTTATAATAGTGGGTGCTCCTGTTACCCACTCCTGTGGACTGTGTCTCAGTCCGTTTGGGCTGCTACAACAAAAATAGCATAGACTGCGTGGTTTAAATTACAAACATATATTTCTAAAGTTCTGGAGGCTGCAAGGTCTAGATTAAGGTGCCTGCAGATTCAGTATATGGTAAGGAGGCACTTCCTAGTTCAAAGATGGTTGTCTTCTTGTTGTGTCATCACATAGGAGAAGGGCCAAGGGTTCTCTCTAGCACTTCTTTGTAAGGGCACTAATTCCACTCATGAAGTCTCCACCTTTATGACTTAATTACCTCTCAAAGGCTTCCTACTTCCTACCGTCATCTTGGGGGTTAGGATTCAACATTTGAACCTATGAATTTTTTTTTTAAATTTCTTTTTATTATTGTACTTTAAGTTCTAGGATACATGTGCATAACATGCAGGTTTGGTACATATGTATACTTGTGCCATGTTGGTGTGCTGCACCCATCAACTCATCAGCACCCATCAACTTGTCCTTTACATCAGGTATAAGTCCCAATGCAATCCCTCCCCCCTCCCACCTCCCCATAATAGGCCGCAGTGTGTGATGTTCCCATTCCTGAATCCAAGTGATCTCATTGTTCAATTCCCACCTATGAGTGAGAACATGCAGTGTTTCCTTTTGTGTTCTTGTGATAGTTTGCTGAGAATGATGGTTTCCAGCTGCATCCATGTCCCTACAAAGGACACAAACTCATCCTTTTTGATGGCTGCATAGTATTCCATGGTGTATATGTGCCACATTTTCTTAATCCAGTCTGTCACTGATGGACATATGGGTTGATTCCAAGTCTTTGCTATTGTGAATAGTGTCGCAATGAACATACATGTGCATGTGTCTTTATAGCAGCACGATTTATAATCCTTTGGATATATACCCAGTAATGGGAAGGCTGGGTCATATGGTACTTCTAGTTCTAGATCCTTGAGGAATCGCCATACTGTTTTCCATACTGGCTGAACTAGTTTACAATCCCACCAACAGTGTAAAAGTGTTCCTATTTCTCCACATCCTCTCCAGCACCTGTTGTTTCCTGACTTTTGAATGATTGCATTCTAACTGGCATGAGATGGTATCTCATTGTGGTTTTGATTTGCATTTCTCTGATGGCCAGTGATGATGAGCATTTTTTCATGCATCTGTTGGATGTATGAATGTCTTCTTTTTGAGAAATGTCTGTTCATATCCCTTGCCCACTTTTTGATGGGGTTGTTTGTTTTATTCTTGTAAATTTGTTCGAGTTCTTTGTAGGTTATGGATATTAGCCCTTTGTCAGAGGAGTAGATTGCAAAAATTTTCTCCTGTTCTGTATAGGTTGCCTGTTCCCTCTGGTGGTAGTTTCTTTTGCTGTGCAGAAGCTCTTTAGTTTAATTAGATGCCATTTGTCAATTTTGGCTTTTGTTGCTGTTGCTTTTGGTGTTTTAGAAATGAAGTCCTTGCCCATGCCTATGTTCTGAATGGTATTGCCTAGGTTTTTTCTAGGGTTTTAATGTTATTAGGTCTCACATTTAAGTCTCTAATCCATCTTGAATTAATTTTTGTATAAGGAGTAAGGAAAGGATCCAGTTTCAGCTTTCTACTTATGGCTAGCCAATTTTCCCAGCACCATTTATTAAATAGGGAATCCTTTCCCAATTTCTTGTTTTTCTTAGGTTTGTCAAAGATCAGATGGCTGTAGATGTGTGGTATTATTTCTGAGGGCTCTGTTCTGTTCCATTGGTCTATATCTCTGTTTTGGTACCAGTACCATGCTGTTTTGGTTACTGTAGCCTTGTAGTATAGTTTGAAGTCAGGTAGCGTGATGCCTCCTGCTTTGTTCTTTTGACTTAGGATTGTCTTGCCAATTCAGGCTCTTTTTTGGTTCCATATGAACTTTAAAGCAGTTTTTTCCAATTCTGTGAAGAAAGTCATTGGTAGCTTGATGGCGATGGCATTGAATCTATAAATTACCTTGGGCAGTATGGCCATTTTCACAATATTGATTCTTCCTATCCATGAGCATGGTATGTTCTTCCATTTGTTTGTGTCCTCTTTGATTTCACTGAGCAGTGGTTTGTAGTTCTCTTTGAAGAGGTCCTTTACATCCCTTGTAAGTTGGATTCCTAGGTATTTTATTCTCTTTGAAGCAATTGTGAATGGAAGTACATTCATGATTTGACTCTCTGTGTGTCTGTTACTGGTGTATAAGAATGCTTGTGATTTTTGCACATTAATTTTGTATCCTGTGACTTTGCTGAAGTTGCTTATCAGCTTAAGGAGATTTTGGGCTGAGACAATGGGGTTTTCTAAATATACAATCATGTCATCTGCAAACAGGGACAATTTGACTTCTTCTTTTCCTAACTGAATACCTTTATTTCTTTCTCTTGCCTGATTGCCCTAGCCAGAACTTCCAACACTATGTTGAATAGGAGTGGTGAGAGAGGGCATCCCTGTCTTGTGCCAGTTTTCAAAGGCGATGCTTCCCATTTTTGCCCATTCAGTATGATATTGGCTGTGGGTTTGTCATAAATAGCTCCTATTATTTTGAGATATGTTCCATCAATACCGAATTTATTGAGAGTTTTTAGCATAAAGCGCTGTTGAATTTTGTCAAAGGCCTTTTCTGCATCTATTGAGATAATCATGTGGTTTGTCTTTGGTTCTGTTTATATGCTGGATTACATTTATTGATTAGCATATGTTGAACCAGCCTTGCATCCCAGGGATGAAGCCCACTTGATCATGGTGGATAAGCTTTTTGATGTGCTGCTGGATCCGGTTTGCCAGTATTTTATTGAGGATTTTTGCATCAATGTTCATCAGGGATAGTGGTCTAAAATTCTCTTTTTTTGTTGTGTCTCCGCCAGGCTTAGGTATCAGGATGATGTTGGCCTCATAAAATGAGTTAGGGAGGATTTCCTCTTTTTCTATTGATTGGAATAGTTTCAGAAGGAATGGTATCAGCTCCTCCTTGTACCTCTGGTAGAATTCAGCTGTGAATCTGTCTGGTCCTGGAGTCTTTTTGGTTGGTAGGCTATTAATTATTGCCTCCATTTCAGAGCCTACTATTGGTCTATTCAGGGATTCAACTTCTTCCTGGTTTAGTCTTGGGAGAGTGTTAAGTATCCAGGAAATTATGCATTTCTTCTAGGTTTTCTAGTTTATTTGTGTAGAGGTGTTTATAGTATTCTCTGATGGTAGTTTGTATTTTTGTGGGGTCAGTGGTGATATCCCCTTTATCATTTTTATTGCGTCTATTTGATTCTTCTCTCTTTTCTTCTTTATTAGTCTTGCTAGCAGTCTATCAATTTTGTTGATGTTTTCAAAAAACGACCTCCTGGATTCATTGATTTTTTGGAGGGTTTTTTTGTGTCTCTATCTCCTTCAGTTCTGCTCTGATCTTAGTTATTTCTTGCCTTCTAGCTTTTGAATGTGTTTGCTCTTGCTTCTCTAGTTCTTTTAATTGTAATGTTAGGGTGTCAATTTTAGATCTTTCCAGCTCTCTCTTGTGGTCATTTAGTGCTATAAATTTCCATCTACATACTGCTTTAAATGTGTCCCAGAGATTCTGGTATGTTGTATCTTTGTTCTCATTGGTTTCAAAGAACATCTTTATTTCTGCCTTCATTTCGTTATGTACCCAGTAGTCATTCAGGAGCAGGTTGTTCAGTTTCCATGTAGCTGAGCAGTTTTGATTGAGTTTCTTAGTCCTGAGTTCTAGTTTGATTGCACTGTGGTCTGAGAGACAGTTTGTTATAATTTCTGTTCTTGTACATTTGCTGAGGAGTGCTTTACTTCCAATCATGTGGTCAATTTTGGAATAAGTGTGATGTGGTGCTGAGAAGAATGTATATTCTGTTGATTTGGGGTGGAGAGTTCTGTAGATATCTATTAGGTCCGCTTGTTGCAGAGTTGAGTTCAATTCCTGGATATCCTTGTTAACTTTATGTCCTGTTGATCTGTCTAATGCTGACAGTGGGGTGTTGGAGTCTCCTGTTATTATTGTATGGGAGTCTAAGTCTCTTTGTAAATCTCTAAGGACTTGCTTTATGAATCTGGGTGCTGTTGTATAGGGTGCATATATATTCAGGATAATTAGCTCTTCCTGTTGTATTGGAACATTTATTTACCATTATGTAATGGCCTTCTTTGTCTCTTTTGATCTTTGCTGGTTTAATGTCTGTTTTATCAGAGACTAGGATTGCAACACCTGCTTTTTTTTGTTCTCCATTTGCTTGGTAGATCTTCCTCCATCCCTTTATTTTGAGCCTATGTATGTCTCTGCACGTGAGATGGGTCTCCTGAATACAGCAAACTGATGGGTCTTGACTCTTTAGCCAGTTTGCCAGTCTGTGTCTTTTAATTGGACCATTTAGTCAATTTACATTTAAGGTTAATATAGTTATATGTGAACTTGATCCTGTCATTATGATATTAACTTGTTATTTTGCTCATTAGTTGATGCAGTTTCTTCCTAGCATTGATGGTCTTTACATTTTGGCATGTTTGTGCAAAGGCTGGTACCGGTTGATCCTTTCCATTTTTAGTGTTTCCTTCAGAGTCTCTTGTAAGGCAGGCCTGGTGGTGACAAAATCTGTAAGCATTTGCTTATCTGTAAAGGATTTTATTTCTCCTTCACTTATGAAACTTAGTTTGACTGGATATTTAATTCTGGGTTGAAAATTCTTTTCTTTAAGAATGTTGAATATTGGCCCCCACTCTCTTCTGGTTGGAGAGTTTCTGCCGAGAGATCTGCTGTTAGTCTGATGGGCTTCCCTTTGTGGGTAACCCAACCTTTCTCTCTGGCTGCCCTTAACATTTTTTCCTTCATTTCAACTTTGGTGAATCTGACAATTATGTGTCTTGGAGTTGCTCTTCTCGAGGACTATCTTTGTGGCCTTCTCTGTATTTCCTGAATTTGAATGTTGGCCTGCCTTACTAGGTTGGGGAAGTTCTACTGGATGATATCCTGAAGAGTGTTTTCCAACTTGGTTCCATTTTCCCCCTCACTTTCAGGCACCCCAATAAGACGTAGATTTGGTCTTTTCACATAATCCCATACTTCTTGAAGGCTTTGTTCAGTTCTTTTTCCTCTTTTTTCTGTAGACTTCTCTTCTCACTTCATTTCATTCATTTGATCCTTAATCACTGATACTTTTTCTTCCAGTTGATCGAGTCGGTTACTGAAGCTTGTGCATTTGTCACATATTTCCCATGTCATGGTTTTTATCTCTGTCAGTTCATTTCTGGCCTTCTCTGCATTGATTATTCTAGTTATCCATTCTTCCATTCTTTTTTCAAGATTTTTAGTTTCTTTGCACTGGGTACATAATTCCTCCTTTAGCTCTGAGAAGCTTGATGGACTGAAGCCTTCTTCTCTCAACTTGTCAAAGTCATTCTCTGTCCAGCTTTGATCCGTTGCTGGCGATGAGCTGCATTCCTTTGGAGGTGGAGATGCACTCTTATTTTTTGAATTTCCAGCTTTTCTGTCCTGCTTTTTCCCCATCTTTGTGGTTTTATCTGCCTTTGGTCTTTGATAATGGTGACGTACTGATGGGGTTTTGTTGTGGGTGTCCTTCCTGTTTGTTAGTTTTCCTTCTAACAGTCAGGACCCTCAGCTGTAGGTCTGTTGGAGATTGCTTGAGGTCCATTCCAGACCCTGTTTGCCTGTGTATCAGCAGCAGAGGCTGCAGAAGATAGAATATTGCTGAACAGCAAGTGTACCTGTCTGATTCTTGCTTTGGAAGCTTCATCTCTGTGGTGTACCCTACTGTGTGAGGTGTAGGGTGTTGGTCTGCCCCTAGTGGGGGATGTCTCCTAGTTAGGCTACTCAGGGGTCAGGGACCCACTTGAGCAGGCAGTCTATCCATTCTCAGATCTCAACCTCCGTGTTGGGAGACCCACTGCTTTCTTCAAAGCTGTCAGACAGGGTCATTTGCATCTGCAGAGGTTTCTGCTGCTTTTTTTGTTTGTTTGTTTAGCTGTGCCCTGTCCCCAGAGGTGGAGCCTACAGAGACAGGCAGGCCTCCTTGAGCTGCTGTGGGCTCCACCCAGTTCGAGCTTCCTAGTGGCTTTTTTTTACCTACTTAAGCCTCAACAATGGCAGGCACCCCTCCCTTAGACTTGCTGTTGCCTTGCCAGTTAGATGGCAGACTGTTGTGTTGTGCTAGCAATGAGGGAGGCTCAGCGGGCGTGGGACCCTACCGCTCAGGTGTGGGATATAATCTGGTGTGCTGTTTGCTAAGACCCTTGGTAAAGCCTAGTATTGGGGTGGGAGTTACCCGATTTTCCAGGTGTTGTGTGTCTCAGTTCCTTTGGCTAGGAAAAGGGATTCCCTTCCCCCTTGCATTTCCCAGGTGAGGCAATGCTTCGCCCTCCTTCAGCTCTCCCTGGTCGGGCTGCAGCAGCTGACCAGCACCAATTGTCAGGCACTCTCTGGTGAAATGAACCCGGTACCTCAGTTGGAAATGCAGAAATCACCCATCTTGTGTGTTGCTTGTGCTGGGAGCTGGAGACTGGAGCTGCTCCTATTCAACCATCTTGCTCTGTCCACCAAACCTATGAATTTTAAGGGCACACAGACATTCAGTCTATAGGAGACTGTCAATATTTTTTGTACCCACATGATCTGAGGGGCTGGCAAGTCAAATCTTTGAAACTTTTAAGGTTTATGTTTTTCGAGAAAGAATATTCGGGATAAAAATTGCTGATTAGAATGAGGAGAGCAGGACAGTATAGAGGAAGAGCACTAAAGACCACCAGGGAGCATCAAAGGAGGTGGAATAGAGAAAGAAGGAGCTTTTGACATATGTCATTTTCATTCATTGCTAGGTATATACAGTAGGCACTCAATAGACTCTTGGTTATTGGTTGTTGTGGAATTTCATATTCAGTATAACTGATACTTTCCCTTTAATAATGGTCAGGTCATTTTCCATCCTACATTGCCCTGTGGAAGAAATCATCACTGCATTTTGGCACTTTTGAAATGACAGCAGACATTATGAATGCAAGAGTGATGGCAACAGAATGGAAAAGAATGATCACTAGTGAGCTTTCTAGTGTGGGTGTTGAAAACTAATGAAATGCTGTATTATTCTGTGTTCTGCTCTAGGGAACTTTTGATATTCTTTTTCTTTAGTTAAATTTGACTCTATTACTTATTATCATTCCAGAAATGTGAAGAATAAAAAGTTCAGAAGCCATTTGTGTTGAAATAGAATGCAATTAAAAAGTCCCAGGCAAGCACTGTAAGCTCATAAACAAGAGAGCTAGCAAGAAAAAAAAGATCAAGAAGCAAATCTTGAAGCAAGTTATAACCTGCCAGACATGAGAAAGGCGATAGAAAACGAGAAAGAAAGAAAAAAAAAGTTATGACCGTTAATTAACATATGGAAAAAAATATCAGAGGCCCCCAAGCAAGCTGGATTATTAAAAATGCGACCTCCATTTCAACAAAGAAATTCCAGGCAATGACACAGTTTTGAATTTATAATGAGGATTGATTAATAGAACAGAATTGGTACCAGGATATTTCAGGAAACAAAGAAATACATGAGTTGAAGCTACAGTTAACAACAACAAAAAAAAGGTACTGGAGGAAAAGTTTTCTACCAAAGACAGAATATATCACTGTACTCTCATACTCTTCTTTGTGTTTCTACAACCACTTTGATGCCTCTTTTCTGTATTGTCAGATTCCTGCTAAATGTTTCTCCAGAAGGGGCTGTTTTTTTCTGGTCATTGGGGCACTGCCATCTTCTGTAATTGCACCTCTTTGAAAAATGTACCATTTTTACCAAGAGTAAAAGTAGTATTCACTTATCCATGGGGAATACATTCCAAGATCTCCATTGAATGCCTGAAACTGTAGATAGTGCAGAACCCTATATATACCATGTTTTTTCCTATACATATATACCTATGATGATGTTTAATTTATAATGGGCATAGTAAGAGACTAACAACAATAACCAATAATAAAATAGAACAATTATAATAATATACTACAATATGTGACTATGGTCTCTCTCTCAAAATGTCTTACTGTAGTATGTAATATTTTCAGACTGTGGTTGACCACAGGTAACTGAAACCAAAGAACGTGAAATGAAGGACAAAGGGGATTACTGTACAATCAAACAGATCCCCTATGAATCTTCATTATTGAGATACTTCTGACTGATCTCATCCATAGTTTGCAATTATCTTTATGCAGGTCTAATGATTACTCTTACCATAACACTAAAACAAGGCTATAAAGCAAAGAAAAGTATCCTTTGACCAAAATTGGTCAAATAAATGTCAACAATACAGACTGCTCCTAATGATAAAAATAGTTGGCATTTATTGAGTATCTTGTATAGGCAGACTTAACACCCCTAATGTCTGACTTAATTCTTACAACAAACTTGTGAGTTTTGTAAGATGATCTTTATTTTCAAGATGGGGAAACTGCAGTTCAGAGGGGTTTGGTAACTTACTCAAGATCTTCTAGCTGATAAAGGCAGAACTGGACATGACCCAAGCACTTCTCATAACAAATCAAACACAGGTAACATGACACAATGTTCCTATAATTTGTGAGTCCCTTTACAGCTTTAAATGCTTTCATATGAGCAAGAACAACTTGCAAAATCTGAAGATTCTTTGATCAAAGTTGCTATGGCAAGAGATTCAGAAAACAAAGAGAGTAAAAATCTTAAGACTTAGATTCTAAACTTAGTGAATAAAATGAAAGTAGACAAAATTAATTCTGAGTGCCTGTGATAGATTAAACACAGTCTGCCCATCTCTTTGATTACAACTAAAAACTAGACAGAATATATAAAGCAACTATCTGAGAACTTTGAAGAGTAATAGTAGACATATTGATGAGGGAAATAAAATCTTGAAGATTGTGACGGATACAGGAGCAAGTTTCCCATTATTTTTATTTTTATTTTTAAAAAGTAGAGATGAGGGTCGCATTTCGTTACCCAAGCTGTTTTTGAACTTCAAGCAATCTTCCCACCTCAGCATCCCAAAGTGCTTACAGGACAAATTGTTCAGTAGAAATATCTCCTGTCTTCATTTTCTCTCTTTTTACTCTCTGAGTCTTGCTTTGAGGCAAGCTCCAGTCATGAAGCTGTACTTCTGTAGTAGCGGTGGATGTCATAAAGGCTCCTAACTCTCTGAAAGTCTTTTTCTGCAATCAGTGGATCCTGATAAGCAACTTCAGCAAAGTCTCAGGATACAAAATTAATGTGCAAAAATCACAAGCATTCCTCTAAACCATTAACAGACAAACAGAGAGCCAAATCATGAGTGAACTCCCATGCACAATTGCTACAAAGAGAATAAAATACCTAGGAATCCAACTTACAAGAGACGTGAAGGACCTCTTCAAGGGAAACTCCAAACCACTGCTCAATGAAATAAAAGAGGACACAAATAAATGGAAGATCTTTTCATGCTCCTGGATAGGAAGAATCGATATTGTGAAAATGGCCATATTGCCCAAGGTAATTTATAGATTCAGTGCCATCTCCATCAAGCTACCAATGACTTTCTTCACAGAATTGGAAAAAACTGCTTTAAAGTTCATATGGAACCAAAAAAGAGCTTGCATTGCCAAGACAATCCTAAGCAAAAACAACAAAGCTGGAGGCATCACAGTACCTGACTTCAAACCATACTACAAGGCTACAGGAACGAAAACAGCATAGTACTGGTGTCAAAACAGATATATAGACCAATGGAACAGAACAGAGCCCTCAGAAATAATACCACAAATCTACAACCATCTGATCTTTGACAAAACTGACAAAACAAGAAATGGGGAAAGGATTCCCTGTTTAATAAATGGTTCTGGGAAACCTGGCTAGCCATATGTAGAAAGCTGAAACTGGATCCCTTTCTTATGCCTTATACAAAAATTAATTCAAGATGGATTAAAGGCTTAAATGTTAGACCTAAACCATAAAAACCATAGAAGAAATCCTAGGAAATACCATTCCAGATACAGGCATGGGCAAGGACTTCATGTCTGAAACACCAAAAGCAATGTCAACAAAAGCCAAAATTGACAAATGGGATCTAATTAAACTAAAGAGCTTCTGCACAGCAAAAGAAACTACCATCACAGTGAACAGGCAACCTACAGAATGGGGGAAAATTTTTGCAATCTACTAATCTGACAAAGGGCTAATATCCAGAATCTACAAAGAACTCAAACAAATTTACAAGAATAAAACGAACAACCCCATCAAAAAGTGGGTGAAAGATATGCACAGACACTTCTCAAAAGAAGACATTTATGCAGCCAACAGACACATGAAAAAATGCTCATCATCACTGGCCATCAGAGAAATGCAAATCAAAACCACAATTAGATACCATCTCATGCCAGTTAGAATAGCAATCATTAAAAAGTCAGAAAACAACAGGTGCTGGAGAGGATGTCGAGAAATAGAAATGCTTTTACACTGTTGGTGGGAGTGTAAACTAGTTTGACCAATGTGGAAGACAGTGTGGTGATTCCTCAAGGATGTAGAAGTAGAAATACTGTTTGACCCAGCAATCCCATTACTGGGCATATACCCAAAGGATTATAAATCATGCTACTATAAAAGACACATGACATGTATGTTTATTGTGGCACTATTCACAATAACAAAGACTTGGAACCAACTCAAATGTCCATCAATGATAGACATGATTAAGAAAATGTGGCACATATACACCATGGAACACTATGCAGCCATAAAAAGAATAAGTTCATGTTTTTTGCAGGCACATGGATGCAACTGGAAACCATCATTCTGAGCAAACTATCACAAGGACAGAAAACCAAACACCATGTGTTCTCACTCATAGGTGGGAATTGAACAATGAGAATACTTGGACACAGGGCGGAGAACATCACACCCTAGGGCCTCTTGTGGGATGGGGAGAGCGGGGAAGGATAGCATTAGGAGAAATACCTAATGTAAATGACGAGTTAATGGGTCACCAACAGGACACCAACATGGCACATGCATACCTATGTTAGAAACCTGCTTGTTGTCCACATGTACCCTAGAAGTTAAAGTATAATAAAAATATATAAACTAGAAATAAATAAATAAAACTGTCTCTATGTGCATGACATGATTGTCTACATAGACAATCCCAAGAATTCTACAAAAAAGCTTATAAACCTAAGTGAATTTAGCATGGTTGCTAGATACAAGATTAATACACAAAATCAAATGTATTTCTCTCCACATAGCATTGAATAATTGGAAACAGAAAATTTTCAAAGTATCATTTTTATAATTATCTCAATGAAATGCTTAGGTACAAATCCAGGAGAACATCCAGCCTTTATATGCTAAAAAATACAAAATGTTGATGAGAGAAATCAAAGAAGACCTAAATAAATGAAGACATGCATTGTGTTCATGGATTTGCAGACCCATTATTATTAAGATGTCAGTTCTTCCCAAATTGATCTATAGATTTATTGCAATGACAATCAAAATCTCAGTAGACTTTTATTTTTGAGATATCAAAAGCTTTTCTAAAATTTATACATAATACAAAGTAATCAGAATAGCCAAAATAATTTAAGAAAGAAGAAAAATGTTAGAGGAGTCCAACTAATTCTGTAAAGCTACAGCAATCAAGATTGTGGTAATGGTGAAATCATGCACACAGATCTCAATGTAACAGAATAGAGAGTCCAGAAACAGACTCACAGTAATATATGGTCAACTGATTTTTGACAAAGGTATAAAAGCAATTCAATGGAGAATTGCCATTTTCTGTAACTGATGCTTGAATAATTGGACAGACATAAATAAAACAATGAATCTTAACCTGTATCTCACACTTTATACAAGAATTTTCAAAATGGATTATCAGCTTAAATGTAAAATGCAAAACTGTAAAATTTTAGAGGAAAACATAGGGCAAGTTGTTCTTGATCCT
This sequence comes from Macaca nemestrina, assembly GCF_043159975.1. NCBI lineage: Eukaryota > Metazoa > Chordata > Mammalia > Primates > Cercopithecidae > Macaca > Macaca nemestrina. Next base: position 115,395,948 of record NC_092127.1, on the reverse strand, counting down.
GGATTAAGCAAAACATTTTTAGATATGACACGGAAAGCACAATCTATAAATTAAATAAAGATAAATTGAACTTAATCAAAATTCAGATGTTCTGCTATATAAAAGATATTGTTGGAGAACAAAAAGACAAGACTAGGGGGAATATTTGCAAATCAAATATCTAACAAGGGACTTGTATCCAAAATAAAACTCAAAATTGAGACAGAAAAAGCAAACAACCCGATTTCTAAAGAGAGAAAAAGATTTGAACATTCATTTCACCAAAGAAGATATATGGATGGCAAATAAGCACATGAAAATGTGCTTGACATCATTAGTCATTAGGGAAATACAACTGAATCCATAATATACTTATTAAAATGGCACAAATAAGAACAAACTGAGTCTAGCCGGTACTGGCAAGGATGAAAGCTTGTACATAGCTAGTAGGAATGCAAAACAGTACAGGTACTCTAGAAAAGTGTTTGGCAGTTTCTTAAAAATTTAAATATACGTCCACTAAATGACCCAGCAGTAAAAATTAGAAACTTATATTCACAAAAATCTTTAAGCAAATGTTTACGGTGATGCTGCTCATAATCACTAAAACTGAAAGTAACACAAACATCCTTTAACTGGGAAATGGATAAACAGAATGGAGTACATCCATACAATGAAATACTACTCAGCCATAAAACAGAATGAACTTGCAACAGTATGGATGAATCTCAAATGCACTATAATAAGTGAAAGAAGCCAGACTCAAAATATTATGTATAGTGTTATTCCATTTGCATTCTCTTCTAGAAAACGCAAAATACAGAGATGGAAAACAGATCAGCTGTTTGCCAGGGGTTAGTGGTGAGAACTTTTGACCACCAGGGAACAGCGTGAGCAAATCTCTTTGGGGTGAGGGAACTAGTCTATATCCTAACTGTGGAGGTGGTTTCACAAATCTATGCATTTTTCAAAACTCACAGAGTTGTACAGAAAAAGCTAATTTTACTGTATTTAAATTAACAAAATAAATTTCAAAAATTATTCTTATAAATTCCTTAAGTAAATTTATTAAAGTAAAAGACAGGAATCACTGACCGTGATTACTAGAAAGCACTTTGATAGAAACAGAGTAGACAGTGATGAAGTTTTGAGGGAACACTCCTGCCAAAGGATCTCTAAGTCTGATTTTGACAATTAAACCTTGAAATAATCCCTAAGCCAATTCCAGGCTGTCCCATAAATGGGAAATTCAAGCGTTCCCAATTTCTTCGGTTTTTATCTTCAGGTTCAAGAACTAGAAGTACAAGGAACTTTCTGTGTGTTCCATAATAAGTGACCATGCTAAGGACCAAAGAAGATAAAAAGAGTTTTTAAAAACTAAAAATGGTAAAGCATTTGACAATTGGAGAAATATAAAGCATATATGAGCATAGTCTTTTCTGGTGCATATGTACCAACTTGGAGGCTATGTACCAGGTATTTAATTGAGACCTGGACATATCCATCTTGCTTGGTATTTCCAAGTATTCTATGGCAAACTCTTACTGGATTTAACAGGTTACCATTGGAAGACACAGACAGGAGGAAAGGCTCCAATCAGATTAGAACTTAGAAGGCAGAACTTTTGTTTTGTTTTGTTTTGTTTTTGAGATGGAGTTTTGCTCTTGTCACCCAGGCCAGAGTGCGATGGCACGATCTCGGCTCACTGCAACCTCCACCTCCTGGGTTCAAGCTATTCTCTAGGACTTTTTTAGTTTTTTTTCCTGTTGAAGAGCTATTTGCAGCTGAAACTTATAGATGTTCTCTTTTCAGCTCTTCTGTTTTGTGAATGTTTAATCAGTACTTATTGATCTTTCAACACAGTGAGCCTGAGAATAGCAGTGTCTAGAACCTATGCTGAAGATCATGTTTCCAGCTGACAGTCTCTCACTTGAGACAATGAGATTACTGCATGACAGATTATAAGGAACATGGCAAATGCAGAGGGCCCTCCACACCATTCATGATTGCTGCAACCTGAAACTGTCTTTACTCCATGAGATGCTGTGGATGTGGGAAGACGGTGTTTCTGCTGGGTTGACAAATGATGTGGCACGATGTCCTAGTGTTCAACTATCCACTGCATATGCAGCTCTGGGTAGCTGCTGGCAGCCATGACATTGGCTTCCACTATCAGAGGAAGAGGTGCAAAGTAAGATGATTAGAGAATGTTTTCAACTCTAAGAAACTGTTTTCTTGTAGAGGATTATGCTATGGTGACAAGTCCTGCTCCAGAAGGGGATGGTTGCAGCAACTACTCTGCCATATTAGCTGAACTCCTTGAAATTTCTCACATACTGAATTTCTCCCACCAGCTGGAACATCATTCCAGCCAGTGTTGATATAAGCCATAACTGCCAGCTGCAGCCGAGTCCTGCAGCCTGACCCACTGTATTAGAGAAATGACACTAAATATCGTGGGGAAGATTCTGCTGGCTTAAGGATAACTGTGATGTGTTTTCTCGAGGCTTTACAGAAGTTATTGGGTGGTTTCAGCCTCACCTGACCCTGAGTGGCCACATGCACAGTGCCTGTGAAGTGTTTCCCAGAGGACAAACTCACAAGGTCAAGAGCCCTTAGTCTTTTACTTAGAGGAAGAGAAACAGCCCTAACCTCATCTTGGGCAGCATAACACTTACAGGTTGCTCTCTCTCCACATGCCCCTTCTGTTGGAAGACGTAGTTTTAATCATGTATGGAAGATTAGCTGTGTTCCTGGCGGTCTCATAAGCACAAAGCTCACTTTATGCTCTTCACCTATATTCAGGTAAAACTTCCTCAGAGAGCACGAGGCAATGTGAAAAGCAGCAAAGATCAGCATTTGTAGTGAATGTCAAAGCCAAGGAAACTGAACTTCAGGCAGAGTACCTGTTACAGCCAATTGAATGATGAATACAAATGCAAGCCATTTTTACACCCCTCATAGAAATTCTAAATCATTGCGAGGAATTACTGCAAAAAAGAAGAAAACCCAGTTGATTGAACTGCTTTCATACTATAAAGATGGAACAAGTATTAAACAACAAGTCTCTTTTCCTGTTATATCACTTTTATTAATTTGTATATAATTAGTGTCTGTACAGTGTATGAATGTTACTAGTGCTAATCTGCAGGTGCTATATACTCCCTTTCTCAGGATGTATGTGGTACCCTTAAGGTACATATGTGATTTTCATATGTGCATGTGTTGGATCTGCTTCCATTCTCATATAAACTCATTCTCAAATTCCTCAGTATTACAAAACTATTCACTTAAAGATATAGATACTGTGAGCAGGAGGTATTGTTTTAGTTGACTAACTCTTCTTGGCTAAATTAATTGAATCGAGTTTTTCAATAGACGTAATTTTCTCTTCACCAGACAAAATAGTCAAGTCTGAATCTTTCAGCGAGCAAAAGATATTTTTTTTTAAATGGAGAAGGAAATGAACTTGGCTGTTTGAAATATACATCAATTCTTCTTAATAACTTTGAGCCAAATAAAATATATTCGTTTATTTTTTAGGTGTCTTTTTTTTTTTTTCCCCCACTAATCAAACTTTCAATAGACCCTTGAATTAGTTTAAGGCCATCTTAAGAAATAAAATTATTGAGTAATTATTTATTTAACAAAATAGAAATTCATCTTGCAGAGCATAATATCTCTTTTAGTTTTCCTATGCTTAGGTTTTACTTTGAAAGTGTGTGGGGAATTGAAAATAATTTCCCTTTTATATGTTCCAGTTGAATTGCGATTATCAAGATTTTTAGGTTGAGAGACATGAAAAGGTCATGCTAATGAAATAAAAAATATGTGATGGTTTGTCTATAAAATCTTCATCTTTCATGGACATATAATAATTAAATTTAACAAAGAAAGTGATACATGATTATAAATCTTAATTTACATGTAAGCTTTAAAATATTAAAATATTAAAAGCAGGCTAGATATTGGAAAAGGAAACTTGTGAAAAAATGTAGACTATCACTTCTCTGGATTTACATTGTTGAAGCTATTATTTTGGAAATCTATACAAGTTACTAATATAAGAAAATATATAAGATGAACCCTTACTGCTACAGCAATTCTTGCTTTTAAGATATTACACAATACTATAACTTTGAGAATATCATTCAAGGGTGTGAAATCACTACACATTTTGACCATATAAAAATTTTAAATGTTTCTTTATTAAAAAACTAATCACAAAGTCATTTTTAATTATCTTAAACCAGACACAAATATTCAAATATTTTTGGTTTGTTTCTTGCTGTTTGTGTAACGGAGCTTGAGGTTAATACCAGTTCAAATGCTGTGACTGAGAGAATAGTTGGCCTATTCACAGTAAGGGAGTTTGTAAAAGTCTTTTTAAATTTTGCTTAACATTTTATTAAGAAAACAATAAAAAATATAAAAAACATGAAAGAATTTTACAGTGATTCCCTCACATATCCAACACCTAGATTCTAGAATTAGCATTTTCCTATTCCTGATTTATCACTGTTCTCTCCAGCTAGCCAGTCCCCTGTGCATTCACCGATCCATCTTATTTTTTGACGTATTTCAAAGGAAATTGCAGACATCAGTGTACTTCCCCTCAAGGGCTTCAGCATACGTAACATTAAATAGAGTGGTGAAATCTTTTATTAGCAAAAGAACTTAAAGATCACATTGTTTAGAGAGGAAAATAAAGCCCTTGGATTTCTGAAGAAAAAAATAATGTAATTGCAATTGGACACTGGGATAAATTTCAGAGTTTTATACCTAAAGCTCAGAAAAATAAAGACACATTGATGGCACGCCTTATAATGATGGTACAAAACAGATCTCTAAGCCCTGAAATTTTCACCAACAGGAAGAGGACTTATAAAGTTGTCTATCCCCCGAGAAGGGCAGTCATCTCCAAAGCCCATCTCTAATATGGCTGTAAAGGTTTCATCTCTCTCTCTCTCTCTCTTTCTCTCTCTCTCTCTCTCTCCTTCTGTCTCTCCCTATAGCTAAATCTAGACAAAGGCAGAAGAAATGGAAGAGAGTTTCACTCTACAATGACAGAAGTTATTCAGCTGGCCTGGCTGTTGTCTCAGCATTCTGGATAATTTACTAACCAGTCAATTACCTCCCCAGAAAGTGAAAGGCTGTCACAGACTATTTCTAGTAATTTCTAGAAATCCAAGTGCCAGAGAAAGTAAAGTTCTTAGCACTCCCACTACCAAAATATAATAAAGAAGTGGCCATGTGATGAGGAATTAGTTGATTTGTCCCTCGGCATTCTGAGCACATCAGAGTAAGTGTACTTTTAGGAGAAAATATTTAAGAAACTTTGTGAATGCTGACAGGCAAATCATCTTGGTGTCCGTTATGCTAATTCCATGTTTGACCTAACTACATGCATAGCATTTTCTCGGTGGGTTTAGCATCCAATACATTTCATGGAAGTCCATTTTTTTCGCGTAGACTTCCATTCAGTAGTGAGCCTGGACCACCTCTGTTTACCGCTAAGGATGGTCTCATAAAATGTTTCCTCTCTGATTGGTCTTTGTTTATAAAAATATGGTCTTGCCTTTTTCTGTCTGTCTCAAGGCAAGACAGAAGTGTTCTATTAGACCCCTGAGCTCTCTTGCAGCTGAGGATTCTAAGCAGTGATTCCTGTCTCCTGGTGTTCACTGAAGTGCCTTCCTACCTCCTCCCACTTTCCTATCCCACTGCTATGGTGAGGACTTTAGCTACTAATGAAAACCTAATTTAGGAAAGATAGAAGCTTGCCACCGCGTCCTGGCTCTGAGAGGGGACTCTTCAAGTCGGAGGCAACTATAAACAGAGGGAGACCTTGGGGGACATTGCCAACCATTGCCCAAGTAAGCATGGGGCCAGTGGAGGAGCATCCAGATCAATGGGGACATAGGAATGGGACTAAGAAACCTCCTGTCTCCTACTAGACAGGCACACCTCAATAGTTGCAGGACTAGGGCAAGTTACAAATGGAGGTTTGTATACTTTCAGTCTAAACATTTAAAAGTTGTAAATCAACTTAACGAACTATTAAATCATATCCTCCGATCTTCCCAGACATACTTGTGTTAAGGTCTGTAAGGTCAGATGTGAATTAGAATTCCTGGACTCCTCGGAGGGTTGAGCCTGAACATGGCAGCACACAAAGACCAATTCCCAGCCACAGACTGAAGTCTACCCCACTTTTCCTCCAGCCCCAGTCTTACCCCACATCCCCAGCCTTTCTGTCCAAGCTCCAGTCACCACACTGCAAACAGCTTCTCCTTGATTGTTCCCCAAGTATAGGGCTGAATGGATACTGTAACTTAGTCCCTTCTGAGAGCACAGACTCCTGTGGGCATACCCTTTGGGCCCACAGATTCCTTGCCTAGTGGGCAGGGATGCAACCAGATATTGGCCAGAGCAGGGCACTCTAAGCATAGTGCCCTTGTGCCTAGCCCAAGGCAGCTTTACAGGAATGCTCATGTATTTCAAACTGAAGCTCACGTCTTACAGAAATGACAAAGTTGGCAGGGCACTCCCTGGGGCTCAGTGGTTCAGTTGTTGTATATTATGTCGATATAACTGCAAACAAGATAGACATAGTCCCTTCCCTTGTGTGGCTTTAGGTCTCAGTGTCAGGCAGACATAAAGCATGACAATACTTTGATCACAAATGTAGTAAGTACTGTGAAGGAGAAACACAGGGTATCAAGAGGGCATTCAACAGGAGGATCTGACTTGGTGTAGGGGCAAAGAAGGCTTTCTTAAGAAGTGATTTAAGCCAATACATGGAGGATGAGCAAGAGTTATTTAAGACAAAGGGACTCAGGAGTGGGTGGTGGGAAGGGGGGTCCGCACACACAGAGTAACATGATCAGATACTCTCAGGAAGTAGTATGGCAGAACTGAAAGCTGGTATTCCCAGACCTATGCAGCATAAATCAGGAACGGGGTAGAGGTGAAACTCAAAAGAAAAGAATCCCTGATGGGTAACATTACCAAGCTGGAGAATGACGAGAACTAAAGTAAACTGAGTTTCTACATGGGCCAGACTGCACTACATACATGGCATATGTAGTATGCAATGGGCCATTGTAGACAGTAGACTATACTACATATACAATGTTTGCAGTACAGTCTGGCACATATAGTATGTGTATATACTCAATCTGCATAATCTCCTTTAGCATTGAACATGAGCTTTGCCCACAGAGCTAGGCATCATTGTTGCTAAGTTCAGACAGAAAAGACAAAGTTCGAACACTTTTTGCCCGAAGCTGCCTTATATTATAAAATGGCATTTCACATTCTGTAAGTACTTAACAGAAGCAAGTGAACTCAATGAATTAGCTTCTGTGGAATCGGCTTTGGTGAATTGGTCCACTTCCTTTTTAAACATATGCAGAAACTAAAGCTCTTTTAAAATAAATAAATACATAAATAATAAATAAAATCAAGGACAGCAGGATTTTACATTACTGTGGTTTGTTGCAGAATATATGTTTATTGGGTTTTCTTTTTTGCTCAATGGAACTCCTTTTGAACACATCATGATCAAACTATTTGCACCTTGGAGAAAAATGTATCAGTTTATTGGGTGGTCTAGGAGTTATTTCCACAGATTTCTGCATGGGGGGGTTAAGACAAGAGAAGTGATATCCTCATAAGGATCTGTTTTGTTGACTTAGGTGCTTAAAAAGAGTACAAGAAAGGGTAAGTCAGGAGACGTGAAGGGAGAGAGGGAAGAAAGAAGGAAGACAGGAAGAAGTCTCCTAGTAGTTTTTGTGTTTATATTTTTTAAAAACTTGTGAAAGCTTCTTCAGATAGGACCTTGAAGTGTGGTTTATTTCTGAAAACTAATAAGACAGGGTGCTAGCAGTAGCCCAGTCCAGTACAAATAATGTGGTGGTGCAGTTGGGAGTAAATTACTATAGCATAGAATGACTCTTAAAAGACATAGGGTCTGAAGTCAGACCACTTATCTGAAACTTCACCTTACCACTTCTCTGCTGTCCTTGACCATGGGCAAGACATTTAACTTAGCCAACATTTCTTATCTATAAAATGAAGCTCATAATAGTACAGCCCCATGAGTGTAAATTAGTTCAACGGTTGTGGAAGACAGTGTGGCGGTTCCTCAAGGATCTAGAACCAGAAATACCATTTGACCCAGCAATCTCACTACTGGGTATATACTCAAAGGATTATAAATCATTCTACTATAAAGACACATGTACACATATGTTTATTGCAGCACTGTTCACAATAGCAAAGACTTGGAACCAACCCAAATGCCCATCAGTGATAAACTGGCTAAAGAAAACGTGGCACATATACACCATGGAATACTATGCAGCCATAAAACAGGATGAGTTCATGTCCTTTGCAGTGACATGAATGAAGCTGGAAACCATAATTCTCAGCAAACTAACACAGGAAGAGAAAACCAAATACTGCATGTTCTCACTCATAAGTGGGAGTTGAACAATGAGAATACTTGGACACAGGGAGGGGAACATCATACACACCTGTTGGGGGGTAGGGGGGCTAGGGAAGGGATAGCATTAGGAGAAATACCTAATGTAGATGACAGGTTGATGGGTGCAGCAAACCACCATGGCACGTGTATACCTATGTGACAAACCTGCATGTTCTGCACATGTATCCCAGAACTTAAAGTATAATAATTTAAAAAAAATGTAAAAAAGAAAAAAAAATAGTGCCGCCCCATAGAACTGTAGTGTTTAAATTAAATTCAGTTTTACCCTTGGATGCCTACCCAGTAGTAGTTCTCCATTTTTTTCCTTGCTGAAGGATCCATTTTTTTTTGGAGATCTGTAGAACCCAAGCTCAGGGTAGCTGAGCTCCAGCTCCAGGCCAGGGAGGTCAATCACAAGAGGTCCCTACTTTTGCTAGAGATATACAGGAACTCATTCCTTCTGCTGTTGCCAGTTGTTGACTCTATGTGTGATGTTGGAAGCTGTGGCAGACATTCTAGATCCATAAAGGGAATTGAACAAAGTCAGGCCAACCTGCCAACCATAGCAGAGTAGAAAGAAGAGGAAAACCTGCATGCCTAGTGACATCATATGTCCCCTGAATTAGCCAAACCTGAAGCCACTTTACCTCTGGACTTTTTGTAATCTGAGATAATAAATGTTCTTGTTGTCTAGGTCATTCTAAGTCAGGATTTTTTTTTTTGCGGGAAGTCAGGGACCCTGAATGGAGGGACCGGCTGCAGCTGCGACAGAAGAACATAAATTGTGAAGATTTCATGGACATTTATTAGTTCCCCAAATTAATACTTTTATAATTTCTTATGCTTGTCTTTACTGCAGTCCTGAACATAAATTGTGAAGATTTCATGGACACTTATCACTTCCCCTATCAATATCCTTGTGATTTCCTATGCCTGTCTTTACTTTAATCTCTTAATCCTGTTGTCTTCTTTGTAAGCTGAGGAGGATATATGTCACCTCAGGACCCTGTGATGATTGCGTTAACTGCACAAATTGTTTGTAGAGCATATGTGTTTGAACAATATGAAATCTGGGCATCTTGAAAAAAGAACAGGATAACAGCGATGTTCAGGGAACAAGGGAGGTAACCTTGAACTGGCCACCAATGAGCTGGATGGACCAGAGCCATGTTTCTCTTCTTTCACAAGCAAATAGGAGAAATATCACTGAATCCTTTTTCTCAGCAAGGAACATCCCTGAGAAAGAGAATGTGCCCTGAAGGTGGGTCTATGAACAGCCCCTTTGGAGGCATCTGTCTTTTATGGTTGAAGCCGAAGAGATGAAATAAGCCCCAGTCTCCTGTAGCACTCCCAGGCTTATTAGGACAAGGAAATTCCTGCCTAATAAATTTTGGTCAGACAGGTTGTCTGCTCTCAAACCCTGTTTCCTGGTAAGATGTTATTCATGACAATGCATGCCCAAAACTTCATTAGCAATTTTAATTTCACCCCATCCTGTGGTTCTGTGATCTCGTCCTGCCTCCACTTTCTTTGTGATATTTTATTACCTTGTGAGGTATGTGATCTCTGTGACCCACACCCTATTTGTGCACTCCCTCCCCTTTCGAAAATCGCTAATAAAAACTTGCTGGTTTTATGGCTCAGGGAACATCATGGATCCTGCCGACATGTGATGTCTCCTTCGGACACCCAGCTTTAAATTTCTCTCTCGTACTCTTTCCCTTTATTTCTCAAACCAGCTGAGATGCGTAGGAAATAGAAAAGAACCCAAGTTAACCATCGGGAGTGGGTTCTCCTTATAGGTTTTCGACAGTTTTGCAGCCCAAATCATCCCTCTGGGAATACCACCACAGAGAGTCGTTAGTGTACAGTAAAGATGTAATTATAAAGCAGAGCTGTGAAACAGTGCATAAGACGTGGAGGCAGGAGATGACAGTTCAAGTGTCAGGTCCTGGGCCAGAAATTGGTTTCATTGGCTGTTGCTCATTACTGCCATTGGTATTGGTTCTCTCACCATCAGGGCTCTTCCTTTTTGGGGTGGTGTCTCACTCTTCACCCAGGCTGGATTGCCCTGGAGCCATTATGGCTCATAGCAGCCTTGGACTCCTGGACTCAAGTGATGCTCCTGCCTCAGCCTCCCGAGTAGCTGGGACTATGGGTGCATGACACTATGCCCAGCTATTAGCCTTGGGACTCTTGTTGAATCTTTCTTGCCTTGGCCTATGGTAATGATTAATCCCTTCCTACTTGAGCTGACTTCACCTACGCAGTCTTCCCTGCCCAGGAACTTCTCGGCAGAATAACCAGTGGGACCTCTCCTCTCCCACTCCCAGCCCACCCTGCCCCAGAATTTCATCCTTCATCTGCCATAGTTGCTTCCAGAACAGTGCTGCCCTTCTCCCAATTCTGTACACTCTGCACCAGCTTTGCCTACTCTATTTGTCTGAGTAAAACTAATGGGACCTATTACATTCTTGAGCCACATTTACTCTAAACTAAGCGTGGGTATGAGGAGCCACATACTGACCCTCACACCTCCCAGTAGTCATAGGCTCTGGAACAATGGTTCTTAGGGAAGGGGCCTTTTGTTCCCAAGAGGACATTTGTCAATATCTGGTGACATTTTGGGTTGTCACAACTGGGGGATACTACTGATCTCACAGGGAGAATCTAAGAGGCTTCTTAGCACCCTAAAAAGTAAATTATACCTCAACAAAGTTGTTTTTGAAAAGTTAAGGTCAAGTGTGGTGGCTCATGCCTGTAATCCCAGCACTTTGGGAGGCCAAGGCAGGCGGGTCACTTGAGGTCAGGAGTTTAAGACCAGCCTGGCCAACAAGGTGAAACCCCATCTCTACTAAAAATACAAAAATTAGCTGGATGTGGTGGCAGGCACCTGTAATGCCAGCTATTTGGGAAGCTAAGGCACAAGAATCGTTTGAACCTAGGAGGCAGAGGTTGTAGTGAGCCGAGATTACACAACTGCACTCCAGCCTGGGCGACAGAGTGAGACTCCATCTCAAAAAAAAAAAAAAAAAAAAAGTTAAAAAATGTGTCAAGGAATTGACAGAATTGGAAGAAGTCAGACAATTCCATAGAGTTACAGATTTTAGCACCCCTTTCTTATCAAGTGATAGAAAAGTTGGGGGGAAGTCAACAAAGATATAAAAGATATGAGTAACTATCATCTTCCATACCTAACTGGCAAGTGTAGGAGAATATACCCAACAAGTGCCAAATATATATATATTTCAACTCAGCGGGTCAAAAGCAGGGAGATTTTGCTGCCAGAGGATATTTGACACTGTCTGGAAACATTTTTTATTTTCACATCTCAGAAGATGTTGCATCTAGCAGGCAGAAGCCAGGGGTTCTTACAATGCACAGGGCAGGTCCCCACAACAAAGAACTATCTAGCTCAAAATGTCAAGAGTGCTGAGGCTGACAACCTTGCACCAAAAAAGTGAAAATACTACAAATGCATCATATCCCTAGACTTTCATAGCTTTGGAGGGTCCCCAGCCCTCCTTCTCCTACCAGCCGCAATCCTGCATCTTCCTGCTGAATTACTCTTTTGTATTCTGTGTTGCTTTGACACAAGAAGAGGTCTCCCTTGCTCAGATGTCACTTATCTACTGTGCTTCCTCTGGACACTTTTGGTTTTTTAAAAAGGACAATATGAATAATAAAAGCTTACTTCAGGGACAAGAACTTTTGATCTTCCAGGCCTTTGCCTATTTCCTGCAGGACTTTGCTCTCTCCTTCCTCCTCTTTGGCATAATTCTAAAGCCATATAGCCGGTCCTTAATCAAACTGTAATGTTAGTAGACTGTAGCCTTAGGAAACCAGCCCATATCTTAAATTGATGCTACCCCTCTAAGGTTGAAATTTACAGTCGGCTCTGCGTTTGCGGAAACATAACACCTTAACAATGAGGGTGGCCCTCATTCGTCATTCCAGTTAAACTTTATTTTTGTAGCATTTCCTTTCAAGATCGTAGTACATTCTGGGGCAGAAAGTGAGAGAGGAGAGTCTGTCCATGATAGAAAAGGAAACAGCGGATTTGATCTCTAGGAGGTAAAATGAGAGGTTGTCAGATCATCTCATTCTATGATTTGCGGGATTAACTTGGACTTGTTTATTAAGTGACCTCTGAATCTTGCAACTTTTAAGTAATGAGAGATGAGAGGTTAGTCCTCCAAAATAAGCAATGTTAGCCTGGGCCTTGAAGGATTATGTAGTTGTGGTGCCAGAAGGTCAAAATTTGGAGCTTCACTTTTGTGTCCCATAAAATGGAAAGCAACTTCTGTAACTATGATCTCAGATCTTACAGTGATTTAGAATTTCCCAGAGAGATTTCACCCATGTTGTGATTTCATTTTTTCATCATCACAGCGACCCTGTGTAGCAGGCAGGTCAAGTATTACTACCCGCATTGGGCTAAGGAAGAATGCAAAGCTATAAAGGTTAAATGACTTGCTTAAGATAAACAAAACTTAGAGCTGTATTACTTCACTGAGAGATGCATGACTTTTGAATGTAACCAAATGTTTCCAATTTCCCCAGAACAACTAAGATTTAAAACCATCGTTTCTTTATCCTCAATATGTTCCTTTGTCAGAAAACAAATCATTCTTTTTAGTCAGAATATACAGTCACTGGAACATTGAGCTGGAGTGGCCAAGTAGGAATTCTTTCATTTATTCATTAAGCGGCCTGATTATTTGGCATGTGCTATGTGTGACGTTTTATACTAGGGGTTGAAAGGAAGGGAGACAATGATGAATATAAAATGTGGTCTTTGCCCTCAAATTGCATATAATCTTTTAGAGGACACAGACAAGTAAGCTATCAACAGTCACATAAGGCAGCAGGACTTGAAAGGAGTAGAAGACAGTTTGTGGACTACAGTGAGACAAGCAATTCCCTCTGCCTGTGAGGGAATGGGGAAGTCTTCATCAAGGAGGAATCTGCATATAAACTGGGCCTGGAAGGAGCAGAGTTCGGAGAAACAGAAAAGATGAAGAAAGAAACATTCACTTCAAACTCTTAATATTCCTGGTGAAGCTCTGTTCAGAATTTTCAGTGTAACGTTAACATAGGTGCTCTCAATTCCTTATTAGACAGCATCTTAGACTGCACAACCGCTGCCAGTTTTTTGTTCTTTATGAGGCAGTCTCATTCTGTTGCGCAGGCTAGAGTACAGTGGTGTGATCATGGCTCACTGTAGCCTTGGCCTTCCTAGGCTCAGGTGATCCTCCTACTTTAGCCTCCTGAACAGTTGGGACCACAAGCACACACCACCATGCCTGGGTAATTTTTGTATTTTTTGTAGAGAGAGGGTTTGCCATGTTGCCCAGGCTGGTCTCGAACCCCTGCGCTCAAGTGTGATTTGCCCACCTTGGCCTCCCAAAGTGCTGGAGTTACTGTTCACTGTCTTATTAATAGAAGGGAAGCATTTTGCCTTTTCCTTCTCCGAAATGAGTGTGTCTCCTCTAGGTAAGGACACAGATCAAATGGAATTTTTACAAGGCAAAGTTATTTTTCATTTCAGTTTTCAAGGTCAATGCAACCTTGATCATTAATATTTTCTGTGTCTACTTCCTTTCAGTATAACCTGGTAAAAGTCATATACAGACACACACATACACTTTTTTCCCCTATGTATCAGGCACTGTGAACATATATAACAATGATTTAATCTCCATAGTCCAATGGTATTATTACCTATTATATTTCCTATCTTACAGTTAGGAAAGCTGAAGTTTATTGAGGTAGAGTAATATGTTCAAAATTACACAGATTTAAGTAAGCGACACAGGAATGAGAGGTTTCTGGTTCACTCAAAAGCCCATGCTCTTTCTAGGATGCTCTACTGCCTTGGGTTAATTCCATGAAAGAGAATCACACTGTGGCAGAGTGATTCCCTGAAGATGAAGGCTCCTCCTAGGAGAATGCATACAACAGGATCAAAGAAGTACTAGTAGTGTGCCCGTGATTTTTTTCCTGGCATTAACTGGCATGAGCAGTTTTGGCATGTTGGATATTTAACTATCTCATATCAACCATGATCCTTCTTCCCCAGAATCCACTCTCCTTTTAAAAATTCTAATAATAGAGCAGACTCCCTCCTGCCCCTGGACAATTTCAGCAGAGCACATGGCTATGACTTCCATCTCTAAGCTTGTTTTGCAGCTAGGTGTGACCTTGTGCTGTTCTCCAGGATGGAATGTGAGCAGAGTACCGCGAGCTGCCTGGGTATCACATCCTTCGAGAGAGAGTGACTGTTCTCTACGTTCTCTCTTTTCCTCTTCCTGGAAGCTGGAATGAGGTGCTGCTGCTGGTGGTCTTCCCTGATAAGATGGAGCAACAAGGGAGAAAGAGCCTGGGTCCCTGGACAATTTTGTGGAGTGCTGTTTGGGCCACCCATCTACCACTGAGCAGTTAGCAAGGAACTACTATCTCATTTGAGTCACTGTAGTTTTTTTGGTAACCGAAATTATTTACTCACTAATGTAATTTCCGTAATTCAAGAGCACTAGTCAACATTTCCTAGAGTGTCTAAACTGCCGCATTCCAGATCTATAAAAACTGCATGTTATGATGGCTTGCCCCCAAAGCATTCTGGAAAAAGGCCTATTTGCCTTCCGGCATTATGAGGCTCAATCTCTAAACAGTGTCATCTGACTGTCCCTGCTGCTTTAAAAGTCTGCTGCAGCCTTCAGATGCAGACTGCATTCTGCATATACCTAACATCACATGGTTAGAGTCCTTAATCACTCTTACATCCAAACTTCTAATCTCATGAGAATAAGTCTGCTTTCCCATGGCTGAGCAAAATGGGTCCTCTCACCATGACATGTGCCCTGCAACCTTCCAATCAAGTGAAGGAAATACACAAAACAAATGTGAGAAATCTCATCACCCATATTCTCAAACACACAGATTTTATTGTTCGTTATCAGGGCTCATTGACTTTGGCTACTGAAAGATTCCTAAGTAGATGTGGTGTACTACCTGTTTGAACTTGGGCTTCTGAATTTTGCTCTAATTGCCCCTGTCATTCATCATAGCCCTCACCAGGAAACAGCAGAAGTCACACTTAGGATATGAGACCGTTACAGGAGGCCTAGGCAAAGATGCATTGGGTTTATATGTGAAATGGATGTCCCTGGGTTGGCATTGGCTGCTGATTTGGGTGACTACAAGCCATCTTAGATGAAAGTCAGACATGTTATTTAGGTATGACTTGTTCTAAGAGAATGTGTTGTTTGGTAGAGCTACTCTATAATTAAGACCCAGCTCAATCTAACCCTCTAAGGCCTGCTATTTCACTCTGCTTCTTGTCCAGCTTATCCCTCTGGCTCTGGATGGCTGGTAAATTTCCCCTCACCACCAGTTTCTAGGACACTGGGACTTCAGCATGAATGGACCACAGCATATGTATTATCTCTAGACAATCAGAAGTTAAACTATGAATGCAAAACATTTATAATTGTTGAAGAGTCCCAGACTCCTTTGAGAAACTGACAAAATTGACAGAAAAAAATATGTTTACAAAATAATTTTGTACACCATTTCAGGAATGTGCATACAACTTCACGAAGCCCATCCATAAATCTTCAGGTTAATAACCAATGCATCTGTGCATGGTTGGTACTATTGCGTTTACATAAAAGATATCACAATATTTAATATTATCATGGACTAAGTTGAAAATTCCTTGAGGACAAGAGTTATAGTATGTTGACTTGGTACAGTTCTGTGTAGTAGGTGTTTTCAGAGATGTATAGAAAACCAAGTCTCACAGCCTTGATTTTTTAATTTGGCCTAAATATTTCCATTCAAATGCTTTATTTTTAGAAATATTGAGAAAATGAAGTGGGAGGGAGAGTGAGGAAAGTGGTAGGAACTCAATGTCCGGGAATTCTCAATTCTGTCCATATGTAAATCATTTAACAGCTTGCAAATGATTTAGCAGCTCATCACTGGTCCCAGAATAAATCTTTTTATAGGCAAAAATCCTGCCCCTTTTACACTATTTAGGAGATTCAGCCTAAAACTGATGTAATATTTTGAGCTGTTTAATTAATTTTGCTTACTGGCATAAAGATCCTTTACTTGATTCAATTAAAAAAATAATTCCCCACCATTTTCTTGCCTTCTGTGGCAGAGACTATTAGTGGTCCTCCAGTACTCATTTTCTCCTTTCTCAGTAGAGAACTCCAGGATGTTGGCTGGACACAGGATTGCCCAGAATAAAGACATTTCCCAGCCTCCCTTGCAGCTGGGTATGGCCATCTGACTAAATTCTGGCCAATGGGATGCAATTGTGCTCTGTAAAAATTAGGAATTGTATTTAAACAGTGGTGTGTAATGAGGGCTTCCCTTTTCTTGTCTCTGTTAGTGAGAATGTAGGGTATAAAAAAGAGCCATCCTGGACTATAAGGTCCAGATGCATTTGAAGATAGCAGACCACAAGGTGGCAAGAGCCAGGGTGCCTGTCACTGTGGAGCTGCCATACTGGTCCTAAACTGTTTCACGCTCCCCAAGACCGCCCCCACATTCCAGGTTTTACTAGAAGGACTCAGCATGTCATTGCACTCATGCCTAAGGTTTATATAGCAATGTGGTAAGGATACATGGCTAGATCACTGGGGGAAAACACATAAGCAGGGCCTGGAGAAATCCATGTGCAGGACTCCTTATGCTCTCTGACTCCTGCAAGGAGCTCACTCTTCCACCATCAACAAAAATGCAGCAACTTGTGTGTGATGTTTCTGTGTAGAGAAACCCAGGCAGGAGCTGGGGTCATATTAGATACCCTCTGTCTAGCCATGTACCAAAATTCCAGAATGCCATAAGGACAGCAGTCTCGGTACTGTGTTTAATGTTTGATCCCAGTTTTTAAAAAATCACCTCATCTATTGGAAAATAGTGCATGTTGTGGCAGACAGTTAGTTGTTTCCCAGTATCAGCTAATTGTTGACTAGGGTCACTCCAAGAGTTGTATTCCCAGATGCCAGTCAAGGCTGACCTTGCAAGCAACCCTTTCTAAGAAGAACAGCCTCAGGCCTGCTGTGTTAACTCTTCTGCACATGGACAGTCTCTATTTACCTGAAAGAGAAATATACTTTAATCTTGTTTAAAGCAATGCTTGTGTGTATGTGTGGTGGGGTGGGGGTGTCTTTTGACCACACCTAATTCTAATGAATACCCTTCCCTCTTCATATATTTGACACCTAGGTAGAACTTAATCTTGGTGTCCAGCTTAACAATGGAGGTCAATGTTGCAGTCTGGTGAGGATGTGCTGATTCAGGAACACATGTTTTCATAACTCTAAATTCAGTAGAGAGCATCAATTTATAAAATAACCTGCGTTTCCAAGGCTCATTTGTAAACTGACTAACACATTAGCTCATGAAGTAAACCTAAGATGACTACATGAGATCGAGTCTAAGGTGGAATTGGAGGAATCAGATTCCAGTCAGGAACTTGCAACTTACTTCCTCCTACTTCTATGAACCCTATAGTGGAACAAGCAATGATCATGCCCAGTGAATGCTTGGCAATGACATTTCTCCAGCTTATTGTAGATCAGATGAGTCACAAAATCTCTGTATCATTTCAGCTTCGCTATGGTAGTTCACACAGAGAAGCGATGCACTTTACAGATCTTTCTATATCAACATTCAAGCTCTAGAGAACAGAAACTTAAAATCGTTTTGTTTTGTTTTGTTTTGTTTTTGTTAGTTTGCTTTCTAAGTGGAGGGACCCTAACCAATTTTCTCATTTGATAGAGGAAAACTGTAATACATCTCACAAGACCCAGCATGTTAGCAAAAGTGGAAATAGAAATCTGTCCTCTTGGTCCCCATTCACACACCACCCTGATGAATCATTTGTGATTATCTACTCATTCACCCAAACTGGGAAAACTGGAGTCTCTGTGAAAACAGATCTGGGCACATGGCCAGTCCCTAAACATTGGCTCATTGACTGAACTCTCACATTGTGTGGTACCTTCAGGAGTAAGAAGAAAAGTCGTCTAGTAGAGCAGTGTGGATGGACAGAAGCCAAATCATTATGTGATATTACATTTGCTTCATGAGTATTTTAAATAGTGCCCCGGGGATAGTAAAAATTACCTTGCAACACAGGAAGTGGCTCAATCCCTCTGATGATTCTAACCCCAGGACTTCCTCTTGAATCTATCTCAGACATTTATTTGGCATATTCTTTTGAGGTACTCCTAAGATATTTATTAACATTTAAGCCACTAATTAATTGTCATGCAAATTAAACAATATTGCAGCTTTCACAGGCTTGTGTGGGCACTTGATAAATGTGATCTGAGGACACTAACATCTATTTATCAAACCAAAAAATATTTTCCAGTTCCTGAATAACAACCTCTTTTAAAGAAAAGTGTATACGGAGTGTGGAAACTCTAGTACTAAGAAGCCAATGGCTCAGTGAGTTTTCTGGATCTTATTTGGACCTTGTGGTGGGCATGCGCTTTCTTCCCACTTATCCAAGATTGTGTGCAATTTCATAACTGGGTACAGCATAACCATTACATTGAAGAGCAATGCTTTTTTTTTTCACTTAGTGGTAATGCTGAGCAAAGAATAGGAGTTTTATGAGTACAAAGAAGAGTTTTTTTTTTTTTTTTTTTTTTTTTAATCACCAAAGATTAAGCCACTTTACCTAGGAGCAAGAGGGATAATGGTGAAGGCATGAAATGGGGTGTCGCATTGCAGCATTATTTACAATAGTAAAGACTTGGAACCAACCCAAATGTCCATCAATGATAGACTGGATAAAGAAACTGTGACATATATACATTGTGGAATACTATGCAGCCATAAAAAAGAATGAGTTCATGTCCTTTGCAGGGACATGGATGAAGCTGGAAGCCATAATTTTCAGCAAACTAACACGGAAACAGAAAACCAAATACCACATGTTCTCATTCATAAGTGGGAGTTGAATATGGACACAGGGAGGGGAATATCACACACCGGGACCTGTTGGGGAGTGGGGGACAAGGGGAAGGAGAGCATTAGGACAGATACCTAACGGATGCGGGGCTTAAAACCCAGATGAAGGGTTGATAGGTGTAGCAAACCACCATGCCACATGTATACTTATGTAATAAACCTGCACATTCTGCACATGTATCCTGGAACTTAAAGTAAAATTTTTTTTAAAAAAAGAAATGGGGAGTCACAGATGAATCTAAGTGCTCACTGGCTGTGTTACTTACTTTATCGCTAAGAGCCTCAGATCTCTGTAAGAGTGGGGTGGTATTACTCACGTCTTAGAGCTGCTGTGAGGATAAAAGTGAGAATATTTATGTAAACATCTGTGGAGAGTAGGGGAGGACACAAAGAAACCCAAGCACGCTTTTACCAACTTACCAGAGGGAAAACATTATTGAAAGTATAGGAAATCAGCCACATAAATTGGGAGACATATGTCAAGGTTTTGTTTTGTTTTTTTTTTCCCAGATCAAAAAGATATATAGCACTTTTACGTTTCTACAAATGACAACATCTCAGTCACACCACCACTTCCCAGGTGGCCTTCTGTGAGTTGGCCTGTGCCAATTCGTTTGTTTATGTAGGCATCTTACAAAGGTTGTGGTATTGAAGTTCTTTTTCTCTTTCAGTTCCTTAACAAACTTATGTGATTATTTATGGTTTCTTTCTTGCTAATTTTTTGTGATGTAAAAATTCTAAACAGGGGTATGTTTACCAACCACCTGGCTCCAGCTCTCAGGGCCTTTGCTGCTTCAACAGAGCCTGCCCTTTTGTGTCCCCGTCTCCCTCTTTTCTCTTCTCTCTCCACCCATGGTCTCTTCCCTCATGGGTTCATCGCTCCTAAGATAAATGAGTCCCCAGGGGTCCCGATGAAGATAAAAAATCTTTCCCTAGAACAGTGTTTCCAAACCATGGGACATGGTTCTAGGTGATTTTAGATGACACACAGATGTGCCATTAAATAACATTTTGCTACATACTGAAAAAGCCATTCCCTTTTAATTCTCTTCTAGTCATTTAGATTTCATGAAAAGGAAAGTTTTGGTTTAGTACTATTATGCTTTTAATGCTTCTCTAACACTCACAATCTTCATTTTTAACAAAGAAAGAGCAGATCTCAGGGTCAGAGTCTTCAGCACATAAAAATTTCATAACAAAGTTTTGTTTTTACAGTTTTTAATTTTTGCTAACATTTTCAATGTATGCCAAGTGATATATCATTTTCCATTTACAATAATAAATAATTGTGTTCCCTTTCAAAAATAAATTTCATGTTAGTAACAATACACAGAAATCTCCTTTTAAAAATAATATTTCTTGAATTCAAAAAGTAGGTGACTTGAAGAAGCAAACGATAGTACAGGTAGTACATGAATATGTTACAACTGTGAGGGTGCTACTTAGATGGCTAAAGTTTGTCTGTTAGTTGAAAGCCATTGAGAGAAGCAAAATGTGGCAGGGAGGCAGATAGGTGCTGCTCAGAACAGGCTGGTTTCTCTAAGCAAACATAGGAGCCATTTATTCCTCTTCTTGTTCCACTGATACTTACCACCACTGTCATCATCATCACCATGGCCATCACCATTCCCTCGATCATCACCTCCATAACTGCCACTACCATCACCTATATACAACTATGTACTGTGTTAACATCTTACCACCTTCATCACCATCCCTCTGTCCACACTGCTATAGCCCAAGTCTTTACCACCACAGGCCTCTGTTACTGCAGCAACCTCCTGCCTGGGGTCCATATTTCCTGTCTTTCTTACTCCCAGTTCACCTATAGATACATGCAAACCCCCTTTCATTCCATTAGTTTCTTACTGTGGAACTGACAGTCCTTCCCACTGAAATAGTTGATCAAATCTAAATTCTTCTGCCTACCTTTCACGACTCCCCCTTCCCTCCTCTTTCTCTCCTCTTTTCTGTTTTCTCTCTAGAATGACCCCCCCACTGCACATTTAGGTCACCATAATTTTCCTGTGAATGTTTTTCTATGCCATTAAAGGTTTCTCTAAAAGCACAATTTTTAATAGCTCTAAAGAATGAATGTTCTACAATCTATTTAACCCTTTATTATTGGATACTTTAGTTATTTTCATTTTCTCACTGTAATGAGCAATGCTGCCATGAAAATTCTTGTATGTAAACAAGGATCACACCTTTTTCTCTTTCTTACCTCTTTATCTTGCTGGAAGCCAAACAAATAATCACTGATCAAGTAAGGCTTAAGGGAAAACAAGGACATTCTGAAATGTCCCTTTAAACAAGAATCTTGAATTGTTGAAAATAAAAAATGTCTTTGGTTCTGATGACCTTGTTTCATTTTCTGAGCAAAGAGAAGTAGAACAGCAGTGAGATGTCATGGCTTTGCTCTTTCAGAAGCCGACAGAGATATTTATTGCCCAAGTCTCACAAATGCTGAAATTGTGATTGGAAGCCTTTCAGCTTCCTGCATAACCCCAGGAGCCTCAGGTTGCAGATCACTGGCCTGATGAAGTGACAGCCTCTAGCCCCAACTATCTGTACACCAGTGGAGATTAGAAGCATGTCCTGGGACTGGTTTGGAGAAATAAGTTATTTTTCTTTGGTGGGAAACAGGGGCAAGGCTGGTGAGAAGACACTGCTGTAAATGTGATATAATCCAGCTGTCCAAACATGAACAACTCAATTCAGCCAATCATCCATTCCCCCAAATCCAGATGTTTGCCGTTACACAATCTCAGACTATCTTTTCTTCAATTGAGTGTAACTTGTATTATGTTTGTCTGAGTAGCATTTGTTTTTAATGAGAAGACATCTATTTTGAATCAGCTGGGACTCCTCAGCTGTATCACAGAGACACAGCCTATGTTATTAATAATCTTTAAATCATAACTGCCTTTTGCTTTGTGGCAAATTGCTGAGGTTTTCATTCCATCTCAGAGTTCAAATATAAGAAACATCGAGACTGCACTAAAATTGGAGTCGATTACTATTAATAGTATTTGTTAAAATGCAGATAATTCTATTCTATCTAAACATTCTGCAAACACAAAATTCCCACAATGGCAGTGGGCTTTTCATATTTGCACATCTTTGTGTGTGGAAGTCTCCAACTATTATGTTTCATAGTTAGACTTGCTTTCAAATAAATTCCATCCTAACATGTGGTCTTGCTAAGGTCATGAACAGTGTCTATGAACTTAACTTCATCATCTGAAAATTAGAGGATTATAAATGTTATTGTAAGAATTAAATATCATAAAATATTTTAAACACACAGCAGAGTGCTTAAAATGTAGTCTATATGTAAATATATGCTGATTCCTTCCATTCCTTTAAAAATCTCTAGACAGGAGTCTGCCTTTTCTAAATGGTTATCTGTTCTTACCTCCAGGAGACTGAAGCACACTTTCCACAGGTTTAGATGTAGAGCTTTAGTTCTTCCGCCTGAGAGACAGTGAGCAAGAAAAGTAAGGGAGAAATGCTGAGTATGCTGGAAGCAAGTGAGGACTGTTCTGTAATCTCACTATGCTTCCTTGTGAAACACAATTCTAGACCATTCTCTGAACTGACGTTTTGCTTGCTGAGAGCATTCTCTGCAGAGAGCCTGTTCTCCTCCCTGTCCGCTGTCTTGTCAGTGCCTACCGCCTTCCCTGTCTTCTGGTTCTTTTCCTTCCTC
Source organism: Macaca nemestrina (assembly GCF_043159975.1). Classification (NCBI taxonomy): domain Eukaryota; kingdom Metazoa; phylum Chordata; class Mammalia; order Primates; family Cercopithecidae; genus Macaca; species Macaca nemestrina. The sequence continues at coordinate 115,372,771 of NC_092127.1, read as the reverse complement.
TCTTGGCTCTTTTCAGGTTCTCTGCTTTGCTCTGATCTGCTTTGCATGGTCCCTGGCTCCTGCTTTCCCCTCACAATTACCACCTTGCACCACCACCTTGCTTCAACTTCCAGTGGTTTTTGTCCAGTCTATGAGTCCAATTTAGGGTGAGACACACAGCAAATATTTGCAGGACAGAATCTGAGAGGTCCAGCAGTGGGTATTGTCCTCCAGATCATGCCTCAGGACTCCCTGAGACCACCAGAAGGCTGGCCACCACCCAGAAGCTGGCCCTCACCTGGGGGCTGGCCCTCAGCTGGATGCTGGCCCTCACTTGTAGGCTGGCCCTCACCTGGAGCCTGGCCCTTACCCAGAGGCTGGGGCTCACCTGCAGGCTGGCCCTCACCTGGAGGATGGCCTTCACCTACAGGCTGACTTTTACCTGGAAGCTGGCCCTCACCCGGAGGCTGGCCCTCACCCACTGGCTGGCCCTCACCTGCAGGCTGGCCCTCACCTGGAGGCTGGCCTTCACCTGTAAGCTGGCATTCACCTGGAGGCTGGCCCTCACCTGCAGGCTGACTTTCACCTGGAGGCTGGCCCTCACCTGGAGGGCCCTCACCTGGAGGCTGACCCTCATCTGGAGGCTGGCCCTCACCTGGTTGCTGGCCTGCACAGGTGCAGCATGTCCCCCACTTGGTTTCCTGACCTTCTCAGACCAGGCAGAAGCTACACCTAGTCTCTGCTTTCTCTAGTCCCTACTGGCTCTGCTGTCATATTCTGTTCCTAAGAGCTCCAAGCATGTATATTCACATGAACAGAAAGTAGCTTACAAAAACAGTTAACTGGTATTGACCCTGTACACCAGGTATTCTGCCAACTGCCTTACATCCATTATGGACTGAGGGTTTGTGTTTCCTCAGGATTCATATGTTGAAGCTCTGGTCCCTAGTGTGGCTATAGTTGGATGTGGGGCTTCTGAGGAAGTAATTAAGATTAAATGGGGCCATAATGAGGAGGATTCTGATCCAACAGGATTAGTGTCCTTATAAGAAGAGACAGCAAAGTGCTCACACACCACAAAAAGCAAGCAGATGGCTATCTGCAAACCTAGGCCAGAACACTCACCAGACACGCACCGTACTGGCACCTTAAGTTTGGACTTCCACTCTCCAGAACTGTGAGAAAATAAGTTTCTATTGTTTAAGCCATCCAGTCTTTTTTTTTTGTTATGATATTTTTTATGGCATCCTGAGAAGACTAATACATGCACTAGTTAATTTAATCCACTCAATAATCACATTAGGTCTTATAACTGTTATTCCCATTTAAAAGACTGAGAAAATGGAGGCACAGGGAGGGCAAGTCATCTACCCCCAAATACCCAATTATTAAAAGGTAAAAGGATTTGAACCCAGATAATCTCAGTCAAGAACCCAAGTTCTTAGCAACTCTAGTTTTGCTTGGGCCTGTACTATCAAACCAAAATAATAATAATAATAATAATAATAATACACCCTGCTTAAGTTATGGATGAAGCAAATTTCTTTCAAAGTGTAAACATGGCAAAGGTAATTTTGAAAAAAAAATTGTTTTCTGTTCAGAAATACTGAATTTGACTTAAGATACAATGACAGTGAAATGAATGAATTAATAGTGGGTTAAATCATTGGCATTTATGAAATTTTTATTGAACTCAAAATCTTTTTGATTTACATAATTACATTTAATATTCACTAATTTTCAATTTCATAAATGTATTTTCAGATTTTCATTCATTGCTAGTAAACCTTAAATCACTCTGCCATGCAGTCTCAGCTGAAAAGACACAGGTCCTGCTTTGAGGAGGTCACTCATGGTGGGGAAACAAACATGTACACTAGGGCATGGCCTGACACAGTTACACACTAAGTATTTTTTCAAGGCTCTACCATGGGCCAAGTGCCATAAAAATGATAGTAAGAGGACTAGGAGTTTGCAAGAGTGAGTGTGTGAGTGTCTGTGTGAGAGAGTGTGTGTGTCTGTGTGAGAGTGTGTATGTGAGAGAGTGTGTGTGTGTCTGTGTGAGAGTGTGTGTGAGTGTGTGAGAGTGTGTGTGTCTGTGTGTGTGTGTCTGTGTGAGAGTGTGTGTGTGTACAGTGTGAGTGTGTGAGTGTGTGTGAGTGTGTGAGAGTGTGTGTGTCTGTGTGAGTGTGTGTGAGTGTGTGTCTGTGTGAGAGTGTGTGTCTGTGTGAGAGAGAGTGTGTGTCTGTGTGAGAGAGTGTGTGTGTCTGTGTGAGAGTGTGTGTCTGTGTGAGAGAGTGTGTGTGTCTGTGTGAGAGTGTGTCTGTGTGAGAGAGTGTGCGTGAGTGTGTGAGACAGTGTGTGTGAGTGTGTGAGTGTGTGTGAGTGTGTGTGAGTGTGTGAGAGAGTGTGTCTGTGTGTGAGAGTGTGTGTGAGTGTCTGTGTGAGAGTATGTCTGTGAGAGTGTGTGTGTGTGAGTGTGTCTGTGTCTGGTGAGCATGGGTGTGAGAGGGCCATCAGAGAGGGAAAACAATGTGAAAAGCATTGAAAGTGTGAACAGATCGACAGTGTATGTGTATGTGAGTGCATGTGTGTGTGTGTGTGTGCATGTGTCTGGTGGGCATGGGTGTGAGAAGGCCCTCAGAGAGGGAAAACATTGTGAAAATTCTTGGAAGGGTGAACAGATTGAGCGTGCGTGTGTGCGTGTGTCTGAGGTAGTGGAGGTGGTGGGGCTGGGTGTGGATAGAAGAGGACATTCTGGAGAGGAAAGAACTTGTGATGCATGATGAAGCGGTTGAACAAGATTAATTTTTTCCATTTTGTTTTTGGTGTCTTCTCTCAGTAGAAACCAATATTTTACAGAATGTGGGACTGAAGTTATAAGTGTAAAATCTTGACAGCTAGAAAATGATTTTTGTGCTGTGCATTTAAACTTAAGCAAGGCTTGCTTCATATGTGAGGGCATGTACAATATCTCAGCTCCAGTCCTTGTGGCTGGCTCAATGGGAAGATGCTGAGCCAGCTGCCTAGTGCTGCCTAGAGTGAGGAGGATACAAATATCTATCAAAGCAACATGAGCACACTGTTTTATAAAAATCATATACAAGGGGCTGGGTGCAGTGACTCACACCTGTATTCTCAGCACTTTGGGAGGCCTAGGTGGGTGGATCACTTGAGCACAGGAGTTCGAGATCAGTCTGGGCAACATGGTGAGATTCCATCTCTAGAAAAATACAAAAATTAGCCAGGCCTAGTGGCATGTGCCTGTAGTCCCACCTACTCAGGAGACTGGGGTGAGAGAATCACTTGAGCCTGGGAGGTTGAGGCTGCAGTCAGCTGTGATTGCACCACTGCACTCCGGCCTGGGTGACAGAGTGAAACTCTGTCTCAAAAAAGAAAGAAAGAAAGGAAAAGAAAAAGGAAGTGTCTTATACAAGGACTTGGAACACAATGCACCCTGTCTCTGGCCAACATCTTCCCCAGTTCAGCTTGGGAAGAAGAGATAATTATTAGTATCTGTTTTGAATTCTTTTCATGGCTCCTCCATGTCAGTAAGTATACGACTATACTCCTTATCAATTTTAGAAATTATCTACTAATTTCCAGCTCTGACAGATGAGGGATTAGCTCATCTGAAACAGTTCTTCTGCCATTCATTCTCAAATAGTTATAATATTCTTTTTTCTTTCCTATGTTGGTTACTTTTGAAACTTCAAATATTTACATCATTATTTCTTGAGTTATCAAGTACAGGAATTATTTCTCAACTTCGCTCTTTATAAGATGAAAATAGTCTCCTTACTCCTTACTGCAGGTTTTATCTCTCACTTTATCCCCTACCTTTGCCATTTGTAGTTTTCCACTAACATCATCATGGCTGAAACATTTAGATTGCTTTCTGTGTGCATAATGAAGGTTTGTACGTGGGTTCAGTCTAACTGTACAAAGTTAGTAAATCATGGTTACATCGTTAAGAGTACATACAGATTGTTCATTACAGGGTCAAATAGTTGGCTTTGATTACATTTTTCTACATTATGTAGGTTTGTTTGTTTTTTTCTGTTGTTCTGATTGCCTTTTCTCCCCCTGCTTTTTGTGTTTATTGCCTTTTTAAGCCTCACACATAGTATCATATCTCTGGAAACAACCTTACCCCTTGTTTTCCAGTTTCCTGTGTCCCATGTCATCCTGGCTTTTTGTTTACTCCTTCATTTTGCCAGATCACATCCTCAAGTATCTTCTGACAAAGAATGTGGAGGAGGTAAACTTTAAGGATCCTTGAAAACCTGACAGTAACTTTATTATGTCACTTTACTGATATTTTGGTAGCGTATAGAATTTTAGATTGCAAATAATTTTCTTTCGCTTCTTTGGAGGCATTTCTCATTTGTCTTTTAGCCTCAGTTGCAGTTAATGAGAAGCCTTTTGCGTAATTCTTGTTTCTTTGTAAGTGAACTCTTTTGTCTTTCTGAAAGCATTACGAGGTTTCCTTTATCTCTAATTTTCTGAAATTCCATAATGATGTGCCTGGGGATTGTCATGTCAATAACTGCTCAGATGCAACGTAGCCTTCAAACATACTTCCTGGCAGATAAATCATCAGTGTACTTCTTCCTCCACGACTCACAGAAGAGATAGACTCGCAGACTAAATAAAAATGTGGGGATCACACAGCTTATTAAATCAATTCAAAACGTAATGCATAAAGACAAAAGGCTAAGGGAAATCAAGTATGTAAGTTTGTAAGTTAATCCTTAAGAAATGTTGCAAGCAGGGTAGAAGAATCACACTACTGGTCCTGGGTATGCAATCTACATGTGTCTCTTCTCTCTTCTCTCTCTTTCTTTCTCTCTCTCTCTCTCTCCCTCTGCCACAACAGCCTTCCCCACTGATGGTAGGTTAGTAGGACCAAAGCTGGATAGTGTTTAGGCCAGGGATCCCAGAGATGGAAGCCCCCCAGGGCCATGACACAGACTTGCCTTGTTGGAGAGATGCAGGACAGGTATGCCTGGCCATAGCTATAGCTAGTCAATTAGCCTGGTTAGAGGCTGTGGGTTTCAGTACTGTTTCTTGAGCAGAGGACATGTGAAGCCAAAATGATGTTGCTAATGGGTGGTTGGATTAGGCCTCTGAATACTAAATACATCTTGTCTCATGTATATTCAGCAATTTCTCAGTATTCACTGAGCATGGTGAATATTCAATATATCATGACTATTTTGTATCCAGGTGATGACTTATATATATTTAGTGCCTCATGAATATTAATTATCTTTTGGTTCTTCCATCCCTTCTGTGTATAATACAGACATATTCCACTTACTACCTAATCTGTACTTAAGATATCTTAAGTGTTTCATTCACATCCCATTTGTTTTCTTTTCTCCTATAGCAGAATTGCGTCTCTTCAAACAATGCAACTGGACATTCTGGTTATTAATTTTTTTCATTTATCCTGGTGTGTGTGTGTATGAAATATATATATTTCAGTGGATAGACTTTCACTTCGAAGACTCATGTCTTATTTCATAAATGTTCCTGCACTCTTTCTCTGACAATTTCTTCCCCTCAATTTTTCCTTATTTTTGCTTTCTAGAACCTGTATTAGTAGATAGGTGAATCAACTAAATTAACTATTTCTACTGCTTGCCTTTTCACTGCTATCTCCCTATTCCTCATCTTCTGGTACTATTGTTTGGAAAAATTTCTCAACTTTCTCTTTCAGTTTGTCTATCAACTTTCTGAATTCTGTAACCACATTTTAAAACAGACTTTATTATTTTGAACAGTTTTAGATTTACCAAAACATTGAAAAGACCATACAAAGAGTTCCCATATACCATGTACCCCATTTCTCCTATTAGTAACATCTTACATTAGTAAGTGACACTGGTCACAATTGAATTAATTAAGGTAGGCTAAATAATTCATACATTATTCTTAACCAAAGCTCATGGCTTATATAGACGTACTTAGCTTTTATCTACTGCTCTTTTTCTTGACCAGGACCTTATGCAAGCTACCACATTACATGTAATTGCATTGTCTCTTCAGGCTCCTCTTAACCATAGCAGTTTCTCAGACTTTCCTTGCTTTTGATGACCTTGACTGTTTTGAGGAATACTGATCAGATGATTTGTAGGATGGCCCACTATTTGAATTTATCTAATGTTTTTCTCTTGATGTTACTGGGGCAGTGAGTTACTGGGAGGAGGATCACAGCGGTAAAGTGCCATTTGCATCATGCCATGTCAAGAGAACATTCTATCAACATGATTTATGATATTTGATGTTGACCTTGATCACCTGGCTGAGCCTGTGTTTGTTAAGTTTCTCCGCTGGAGAGTTATGCTTTTCCTACTCTTACCCCTTCCACACTGTGCTTTTTGGAAGGAAGTCACTATGCACAGTCCACACTCAAGGAGTGGGAATTTATGGTCCCCAACTGGAGGGTCAACTATCTACATAATTTATCTGAAATTCTTCTCCATAGGAGATTTGCCTCAGTAACCACATTTTAAATTTCCAAAATTCCATTCTTGCTCTTTGATCATCTCTTTCTCATAGCATCCTATTCATACATGCTGTATCTTCTCTAGTTTTTCTGACAATATCATTGTACGATTTTGGCAGCAAGGGCCTCTTTGGTTCTTTAAATTTCTGTTTCCTTGACAGTTTGCTTCTCTTCGTCTTTCTCTGACATTTCAGTTTGTTTTCAAGTTTCTGGAGACCCTTGCTTACTTATTCATATTCATATCAAAATCAGTAAAGAGGAGGCCTCAGAGCTCTGGCAAGGGGAATAGAGCTTATTGACCAACGGGCTTCACTTTAGGATGAGTGGGAAGGGAGCTGTCCCTTCTGCTGGTAGCTCCTCTTAATATCAGAATGCAGTTTATCAGAGATATTAACACTCACACTAACTGTCCTGGTTAGTCTTAGACAGCTTGTTTGGTCTCATTAGAGAATAACCTTCTTTATGTTAGTGGGGTAGGGGATGCTAAATGCCTGGCTGCTGGACATTCTGAGCACTGGATTGGAGGGATTGTTGTGGGTCATTTTGTCCCACATACTGACCATTAAATAACACTCCAATTTTATACCTCGCTCCTCTCTCTTGCTCTCCATTGAACCACAAGCAGTTTCCAAGTCTGGAGGGTCCCTGGGACTCTAGCGGGTAAGAACCCTAAAGACACTTCAGTCTCACTCCACATGGGGCAATGGGTCTGGATGCGGCATGCTCCACCCTGTTTCAGTGGTCAGTGCTCTTTCATCTGCTTCCTCTCTCCTGGGACGCTGCTCAGCACTCTCCTACTCTGATTGGCCCCCTCCTGTCCTTGCTGTTATTTCTTGGCATCATTTTAGTGAGGGAGAGGAGAGAAGCATTATGCCATTTGTCACCTTGAACACGGTTCTACTTGTTTTAGTTGTAAAAATATGGTGAATTAATTAAGGTAAGCTAAATAACTGTAACAAATTGACTGTAGAACATATAAGTTACAGTAGCAGCTTCTTTCATATTAGTGTAATGGTCCCAAGTTTCTGGCAGTGCCTCCCTCAATGCAGGGATTCAGGGACCCGGACTCAACCTTTCCTGTGACTTTGCCATTTCCCAGGGCCTCGCTGCTGTCTGCACCTGGCCAGCAGAAAAGGAGACAGAGCAGGGAGGAGACATGCCTCCTTTTTAAAAGCTTTGGGCCAGTGGCGTATAGATCACATCCGCTCACACTGGACTGCTGAGAACCAGTCCCGTACCCATGGTTAGATTCAAGGAGGCTAGAGACACAGACGCTGCCTGAGCAGCCTCTTGCCAGCTGCACCTGTGCGTGATGAAGGGTCTGGATGGATCTGGTTGTGCATTTCTCTGGTCTCCTTTGCCACACATGTACAGGTCGAGGATGGGGTTACAGTCTATGGTAAGAATTGGGCAGAAGATACTTTGCTCAGTGACAATAGCCAGTCTTAATCATAGCAGTGTGTGAGGATACCTTCATCCCTGCATGTGCCCTAAGGCTGTGCCACGCTTTTCATTGAGCTACCCTAGCTGCTTTGAAGGGAAGCTGAAAGGAAACAATGCTCATTTAATAAATCCATGTGTCAGGCATTGTGCTAGGAGATTTACATGCAACCCCGACAACACATATTTTCTCTGAGTCACAACAAAAGCTGTTGCTCTCTGTTTATGAAATTTGTACTCCCTGTGGGAAAGACATAGTATGTGGGGATCTTTTTAAAGAAGTAAGTTGGCAGAAAATTATCATTCACCTACTAAGTGCTAGACATGATGCCAGGTCTTAGGAAGACAAAGATGGGAAAGACACCATGCCTAATTTCCAGGAGCTCAGATTTCTCTAAAATGGAAACAAATCATCACAATAAAATGTGATAAGTGCTATCATGGGAGACAGAGGAGGGGGAGAATCTTCTCTGCCTAGAAGGGCAGGGAGGATGTGAAGGGGGGTTCACAGAGGGTGTCACAATGGAGGTGTCTAGCATTTCAGTAGGGTCTTAAGAGATAGGATTTTTCCAGAAAGAAAGGGGCAGTGGGATATTCAGGCAGAGGGACCAACATACGGAGGTCAAGAGTCATGGATTTTCCAGGCAAGGAATGTGGTGCCTGATACATGGGCATCCCAGGAAGGTGAGGCAGGAGTGGTGATGTGATAGTGAGGAGGAGGATGGTAGCAATCGCCAGCCCATAATCCACTTCCTGCCAGAACTTGCAGTCTCTGGCTGTCTCCCCCTTCTGTCCAATACATTCCAGAGCCAGCTGCCCTCACCAGCAATTTTAGCTTCCTCAGAGAATGGAGTGGATAGCTCACTTGAGACCAGTGCTTCTCAACCTCCTTTGCACAATTGACATTTGGGGCCAGACAATGCCTTGTGGTGGGGGCTGTGCTGTGCATGATAGAAGGGTTACAGGGTCTCTGCCTCTACTCACTAGATGCCAGAAGCACTTCCTAAGGTGTGACAACCAAAAATGTCTCCAGACATTGCCCAATGTGCCCTGGGAAGCAGAATGGCCCTACTTGAGAACCACTGTTTTAGACAAATGTCACCTTTCTCTCATCTACCATAGAATAAAGCCTAGTGTTGATATGGTTTGACTGTGTCTCCACCCAAATCTCATCTTGAATTCCCACATGTTGTGGGAGGGAATGGGTGGGAGATAATCGAATCATGGGGCCAGGTCTTTCCTGTGCTGTTCTTGTGATAGTAAATAAGTCTCAGGATATCTGATGGTTTTAAAAACAGGAGTTTCCCTGCACAAGCTCTCTTTGCCCACTGCCATCCATGTAAGATGTGACTTGTTCCTCCTTGCCTTCTGCCATGATTGTGAGGTTTCCCCAACCACCTAGAACTGTAAGTCCATTAAACTTTTTCTTCCCAGACTCTGGTATGTCTTAATCAGCAGCATGAAAACGAGCTAATGCAAGTGTTTTGCAGACAGTGGGTTAATGTGTAAGCTGAGGACACATCTCCTTTGAGGCAGAGGGTCTATTTCATCAGCCAACAGTTCTGCCCTGCTTCAAAGCAGTGTTCTGAGGAGCAGCCAATATACAATAGTTACCCACTATTTTATATTTTGCTTACTTTAAATGTATCTGTCTTTTATTTTTAAAATTAAAGTCAGGCAGACATTTAGTACACAATTATTTTCTCAAATTGAAGGTCAAGTCACTTTTTAAAAATAAGCTGATTGAGACCCAAGCAGATTAAAACTTATTTTTGAATGCTCTTTCTATCTTTTCAAGACAAAATGACCTCTTTCGTGCTTTATGACCTAACCCTCCCAAAATAATACTTCATTTACTGCCAGATCCCCCAGCAGTCTATCTGGGGCAAATATCAGTCAGGCTCCCAGGTTTTCTCAACTATAGGTTGACTTTGCTTGCTCACACATCTGGCATCTAAAACGTATGGATTATGCTTTAATCAATAGCCCAGAATATTGTCATTTTAGGCACCTGTCAGAGAATTCATCCCAGAATTGACTGCAGCCCAGCATTTGCCAAAATTGCAGTTGAGACATCTGATTTTCAAAGAGACCATCCAAAGGGCACATTAACTCCCGACTCTCTCAGTTATCTAAGCTCTATCCATGCACAAAGTCAACTCATCAGAAAACAGTAGGTCCAGACTCTGTTATTAATCAAACTTTTCACAGAAGTGCATTTGGTGGGAAAAAGTTATTTCATTTTTTTCTTGGTACAGGGAAATAAAAAAAAACCCATCTGTGGAAAAAATACGTATTTTGCAAAATCATGGTCAAAGTTGCTGCCAATTATTAATCCAAGCCTATTTGCTAAGAATGAATTGAGTTCTGGCTCTGGCAGCCAGGCAGGAGGACCAAGCATGTGCCTTCAGACAGAACACAAACTGGGTCCAAGCACAACACCAGAAAAGGCCAGAGGGAAAATTTCAGGTCTTACCAGACTGCCAGGATGTCAGGGAGGACTAGAGGCAAAGCAATGAATCATGTTCTGGGCTGACAGAGTGTACTTGGGGTCTGGGGTGGTGGTGGGGGCATCTGCCATACTCAGGAGGGCTATGCCTATGCCTATGTTTTGGCTCCCTGGAGACTTTCAAAATTAACCCTTTAGACACAAGTGGGCCCTATGGTGAGCTCCTGGGAGAAAAAATGACATTTTTCCTCCAAACGAGATGGAGGATGCAGGGCATTTAATTTAACTTGACAGAGTGAATATATAAACAGACAATGGCCAGACCATGTATAAAAATAGGACTCCCTCATAATCTGCAGCAACCTGCCCAGGAAGCCAACTGATTATCTATAGTAACCAGCCCAGGAAGTCAACCAATTATCCATAGTAACCAGCCCAGGAAGCCAATCGGTTATGGTAACCAACCCAGGAAGCCAACTGATTATCTGTAGTAACCAGCCCAGGAAGCCAGCTGGTTATCTACGGTAACCAGCCCAGGAAGCCAGCTGGTTATCTACAGTAACCAGCCCAGGAAACCAACTGATTATCTATAGTAACCAGTCCCAGGAAGCCAGCCTGCTATGTCACACTTATAGGAAGTCAGACTACCATCTCTAGCAATAATCCAGGAAGGCAAATAGTAACTCCAAAGTAGACTTGATTAAAACTGACAGTTTCCCTAATTTTTGTCCTCACTTCAACTCAGGACCAACTAGAGAAGCCCAAATATGCACTCCTAACCAACCTCCTAGGATGTCCTGCTTCTAATTAGCTCAACTGTAGCTCCCTTAGGCCAACAGCCTCTGATCAGGGGATACCTGAAGGCTTCTCTTTCTTCCATGATAAAGTTTTTCCATTCAGAGTTGCACAGCGGAAGTGTGCTGGGCCAGTAAAGTTTTCCCACTCCTCTGCCTGCCTTTGATTTTCTGCCAAATACAAGTCATGGTGACTGACTGTCTTGCAGTTGCAAATTTTGAATAAGTAGTCTTTGCTTGTTTTCATTTGCTTGGTCTCTGTTTATTCTCACAGAATGTTGAAAGTAATGTAACCTAATCTTGAACTCCAAGCAAGTAAAGCATGCTAGAGCAATACCCACGGAGGGGCATGCATGTAGCACAGTCCCACCCCGTCCATACATGTGCACACAGTTTCTTCAGTCTGGAATGATCCTGTCCCCTCTCTTCCCCCTGGAGGAATCCCACCCATCCACCCAGGCTTAGCATGAACATTTCTGCTTCTAAGGACTCTTCCCTGCCTGTCATTGGCAAAATCCCTGGAGTTCCCTTCCTCCTCCATGTTAGACTGATGACAGCAGCTCAGCATGAAATGTCAACAGGAAAGAAAGACACATTTCCTGAGTCACTATCTATTTCCTGAAGGCTTTTTACATGTGACATTTCAATAAATCCTCCCTTAACTTTGTGAAGTAGGAACTCCTTCCTCCATTTCCCAAATGATGAAAGCAAGACTGTAACTCATTATACAAAATTGAAGATGTATTTGTCTTTCCCAGTTCCCTTTTGAGCTTCTTGATGAGATTATTTCTGATACATCTTACTTCTTTAATGCAGAGCAAATTCTGGACAAATGAAAGCTGTTTCATCCAGGCTTGGGGACTGAATGAATAAATAGATGAATGGGTTACCATGGGGCAGAAAAAAATGAATTTGTTTACAAGCTTAGTCTGGCTTAAATGACTGATTATTCAAAAGCATAGACCATATGGTTCCCATAGGTAAAGGGATCTAACTCAAACTTTTTCATCCATCCAGACCCCGTTTCTACGGACAGGAGATGAGTCATTATAAAATTCCAGGTGGAGGCGTCAAGTGTTTCCAGCTCTGGCTATGCTGGTTTGGACGCTTTGATGCTTGTGGGTCACATTCTGAAGACTTACCAGGGAGCAGCAGCTTTCTGCCTTAAGTGAGAAGACAAATGTCAGCAGGTGATCTATAATCTGTGCTTAAGCAATGGGGGAAGAAAACACTTGGTACGCAGTGTGTGAGAGAATGGATCATTTTGCCCAGCCTTAGGGAGTCTGCATCTTTGGTACTTTTGATTTATTTAATTATTTTAAACGGTTTTATGGAAAAGTTGTCATAGCAACAACATCAACAAATATTTTGAAGTGAAAAATTCTATTTCCAGCACCTTCAAGTAATAATTTTCATTTTTTGCTCATTTTCCACCCATCTCTAACGACACATAAATATTTTATATACTCGTGACCACAAAGCAATGTCTATTTTGTGTCCTGCTTTTTTTGCGTAACATCATGCCAAAAATATTTTCTATGTTTCTGAAGCCTTCATATTTAAAATGTTCCTCTGCCTAATATTTCATACGTTATTAAACTATTCCACATTGTTAAGTAATTAGTTCACTTCTCACATTTTTACCATTCTTTAGGACATGTTGCCGAAAGCATCTTCTTGCATATAACTATTTATTCTGATTATTGCCTTAGAATGAATGCAAAGGAATAGTGTTTCTGGCATCTTTGTGGCTTCTGCTACATTAATACCATGTTGCTTTTGCAGAAGCGCTTCTGCTAATTTAGAAAGCCAGTGGTTTGAGAAGGGTGCCTTGTTATGAAGCCTGTGCAGACTTCTCCTTAGGGTGGAGGGCTAGACAGTCAATGGATGCAGCATCTCCTTAAAAAGAATTAAAAAGCATTTGCTGAGGTAGCCACAAGGACTGACAAGTGGGAAAAATTAACTCCAAGGCTGCCTTAATGATTAGAAGTTTTCTGAAGCAAAACTATTTTGCTCTGGCTATGTGAACTCGTAAAATGGTAATAGAGGGTTTTCCTTTTCTCTCTTCTGAGTTTTGCATCTCATAGGCCTAGGTGTGACTACAAAACAAGAGACTTGCTTTTACAACCACACTGGAATTCTTACCTACAAACAGGAGCCCATCTTTCAAAGATCTTTCCATAGGAACCTCTTATATAATTGGTTAAACATGAAACCTTTCTTAGGGAATTGAATTTATGGCCAGTTTTTAAACTACAAAAGGAAACTTAGACTCATTTTATTTTTTACTTATATATTTTATTATTATTATTATTATTATTATTATTATTATTATTATTATTTTTGAGATGGAGTTTTGCCCTTGTTGCCCAGGCTGGAGTGCAGTGGTGTGATATCAGCTCACTGCAACTTCCGCCTCCCAGGTTCAAGAGATTCTCCTGCCTCAGCCTCCCGGGTAGCTGGGATTATAAGCATGCACCACCACGTCTGGCTAATTTTGTATTTTTAGTAGAGATGGGGTTTCTCCATGCTGGTCAGGCTGGTCTCGAACTCCCGACCTCAGGTGATCTGCCTGCCTTGGCCTCCCAAAGTGGTGGGATTACAGGTGTGAGCCACCATGCCCGGCCCAATTTATCTTTTTATTTCCACAAGAGATACTCACCAGTTTGATGATCAAGCAGTGAAAAGTAAGCCAGGCAGGTATGTCAAGTTCATAATGATAATTACAGTTGCCATCTCAGGAGCACCCACTGTGTGACAGGTTCAGTGCTGAGTCTCACTGGCCTCCTCCCATGGCCCTGCTTTCACTCTCACCCCTACTATCTAATCCCCACACATCAACCAGAGTGATCATCTCAGAACACAAGTCAGATAGATCACTCCTCTGCTCAAAATCCTTCAGTGGTTTCCATCTCACTTGAAGTGGAAATCCAAGTCCTCAGAGAAGCCTGCCCTTTGCCCCTTCTTATCTCCTAGTGCACCCCGTCACTCCCTATATCAGTCAGTTCTCATGCTGCTAATAAAGACATACCCAAGACTGGGTAATTTACAAAGGACAGAGGCTTAATGGACTCTCAGTTCCACATGGCTGGAGAGGCCTCACAATCATGGCAGAAGACGAAGAAAGAGCAAAGGGATCTCTTATGTGGCATCAGGCAAGAGAGAACATGGGCAGGGGGACTCCCATTTATAAAACCATCAGATCTTGTGAGACTTATTCACTACTGTGAGAATAGTATGGGGAAACCACCCCCAAGTTTCAGTTATCTCCACCTGGCCCCACCCTTGACATGTGGGAATTGCTACATTTCAAGGTGAGATTTGGGTGCGGACACAGCCAAACCATATCACTCTTTTCCAGCCTTGTTGAACCCCTGGCTTTTCCTCAAACATTCCAAACATGCTCTGACTTCAAGGTCAATGGAATGTGAGCTGTATATTGCACGTGCCTAAACATAAAGTATTCCCCACTGCTAAGTGATGGAGCCGAAACAATTGTCCTGAATGCTGACTGCAGACCACCTTTGGTTATATCCATTCTGTGAGTTTAATGCAGATAGAACACATTGCAGTAAAATCAGGGGCTTTGATTAGCAGTGAGTGATATGTGATCTGAGGATTTTTGGGGGGGTGGCAAATGCTTATATTTTGTCTATTAATTTAATATCCCCCAATAAAATTGACTGCAAGTGTTGGTTGAAGGATTGAGCCATGATCTTGCCTGTTTGACACTGTAGGTATTTCCAGGCAAGCAGAGGGTGTATCCAAACGACATTCTGCAATTTGTGATTTAGGGCAGGGATTGGTAAAATTTTCCTATATAGAGAGAGATTTTAAGTATTTTAAGCATTGCAGGTCATTGTAGCATGAAAGTAGCTATAGGCAGTACCCAAATGAGTGTGATTATTCCCCAACAAAACTTTATTTACAAAAGAAGGAAATGGTCAAGTTTTCCAGTTCTTGATCTAGGGGCAGATGTGGGAGCTCAGGCCAATATTTGGGAGCACAAGTCTGACATGGGAGTTCCTCATTAGAAAATAAATCACATTCTTTTTTTTTCTTATACTTTCAGTGTCTGGCACCTCACCTGGCACATAGGAGGCATTCAGTAAAAACCTTTTGAAATAAATGACTGAATGAATGAATGTATAGAGTTTGGAGTGTGTAGATCTTTTTCTATACGTACAGAGAGATCTTGTTCATTCATAAATTTATTAGACAAAACATTTATTGAGTGTCCCCTACGTGCCAGACACTGGGGCTCAGTAAAAAAGATGGGATTTGCAACAGACCTCACAGAACACAGGGTCAATTTGGGAGACAGATGTTCAAGGGGGAGTATCAGCAAAATGTGAAAATTGTTAACACAGAGGAAGTTCAGAGGGTTTTAGAAGCACTTTGGGGTTTGGAGGGCACTTTATGGTATGGTCCAGGAGTGCCCACTAGACCCTGCACTTGTCAATCAAGAAGCAGCAATGGCACAAACCCACAAATGCAGGAAACAGAGCTTATGTAAGTGAGGGATGTGGTCATCTTGTAAACGTGAATAAACTTTTTAGCCGTAAGCACTGTATTCAATAAGGGAGGTTCAAACTGCTTGCATAAGAGGGCTTTCCAGCTGTTAATCAAGTGGAAATCACTGTTGTGAAGGCTGTATTAGGAATTTTGAACACCATTTGATTTCTCTTCAAGCCTCTTTGAGGGAGTGTTATGTTCAAGCCAGCCTTTTAACAATGCACTATATTTATTCTTTTTTACCGCTTTTTTGATCTTTTTCTCTAAAAATTATTTCCATTATTCCAAATTTCATTTTGCCTTTTCTATAACTCTTTTGTAAATGTTTCTTTAGGAGATAAAGAGCCCATTAAATGCTGTGAAGTCCCCGCCTGCCTTTAATATGGGAGGGATATGGGAGCTCAAATAGAAGGTCACTGGATTGTGAGAGAAATAGATTCACAGTGGGCACAGATTTCTTTTTGTGTATACGCTGGTGCAAGTGCCTAGCTGCAACTATAAGAAAAATGGTAAACTCCAACCTTGCACTTTATCCGAATGACGTTTCTTACATTAGAACTGGTCAGACTATAATGAAAGGCCTAACATTCACGTCATCAGAGTACCGAAGAGAGATGAAAAAGAAGATGGGGCTGAAAAAGTACTTTAAGAAATAACGGCTGAAAACTTCCTAAATTTGACAAAAGATATGATTTAACAGTTGCAAGAAGCTCAGCGAACCCCAAACAGGATAAGTTAAAAAGATATCACACCAAGACACATCATTTCAAACTTCTAAAAATTAAAGACAAAGAAAGATACCTTGAAAGCAGTGAGAGGGAAACAAAACCTTACCTAAGACGGGAAAACAAATCAAATAATGATGTATTTCTCATTAGAAACCATGGAGGCGAGAAGAAAGTGGCATAACATTTTCCAAATGCTGAAAGAAAGAAACTGTCGACCCAGAATCATAGTCCCAGCAAAAATATCCTCAGGAATGAAGCAGAAATCAAAACATTCTCAAAGTAAAACAAAGATAATTTGTCATTAGCATACCTGCCCTAAAAGGATAACAAACTGACCCTCTCTGAGCAGGACGGGAACTATAAAGGAAGAAACCCTGAATCATCAAGAAGGAAGAAAAAACACAGTATGCATGATATTGTGATACAATGGTGAGCACATTTAAGCTTTACTCTTTTAGCAACTCTCAAGTACATTATTAACTATGGTTACCATGCTGTCTATTAGATTTCCAGAACTACCTATTGATCTTAACTGAATTTTGTACCCTTTGACCACTATCTCTCTGTCTTCTTCCCTCCTGCCATTCTCCAGCCCCTGGCATCCAGTATTCTACTTCTGCTTCTATGAGTTAGACTTTTTTTTTTTTTTTTTGAGAAGGAGTCTCACTCTGTTTCCCAGGCTGGAGTACCGTGGCGCGACCTCGGCTCACTGCAAGCTCCGCCTCCTGGATTCAAGCGATTCTCCTGCCTCAGTCTCCCGACTAGCTGGGACTATGGGCACCCGCACCACGCCTGACTAATTTTTTGCATTTTTAGTAGAGACGGGGTTTCACCGTGTTAGCCAGGATGGTCTCAATCTCCTGACCTCGTGATCCGCCCGCCTCGGCCTCCCAAAGGGCTGGGATTATAGGTGTGAGCCACCGCTGCCGGCCATGAGTTTGACTTTTTAAGATTCCACATATGAGTGAGATCATGCAATATTTGTCTTTCTGTGCCTGGGTTATTTCATTTAGCTAGTGTCCTCCAGGTTTATCCACGTTGTTAAAAATGACAAGGAAATATGAATGCTAATGGAAGACTGAATAGTACTTTAAAAACTTATTCATCCATCCATCCATGAACATGAGGTTAATTCCATTTGTGACTGTTGTAAATAGTGCTGTAATGAACATGGGACGTATTGATTTCACTTCCTTTGGTTATATATCCAGAAGTGGGGCTGCTGAATCATATGGTTGTTCTATTTTTAATATTTTGAGGAACCTCCATACTATTTTCCATAATGGCTATACTAATTTATATTCTGACAATATTATACAAGAGTTCCTTTTCTCCATATACTTGACAATACTTATTTTATGTCTTTTCGATAATAGCCATTCCAACAGGCATGAGTTGATATTTCATTGTGGTTTCAATTTACATTTCCCCAATTAGTGATGTTGAGCAATTCTTCATATACCTGTTGGCCATTTGTATGTCATCTTTTGAGAAATGTCTATTCATCTCCTTTGCCCATTTTTAAAATTTTATTTGGGTTATTTGTCTTCTTCTTGTTGAGTTGTTTGAGTTCTCTAAATATTTTGGATATTAACCCCTTATTAGGTGTATAATTTGCAGATATTTTCTCTCATTCCATAATTTGTCTCTACTCTGTTAGTTGTTTTCTTTACTATGCAGAAGGTTTTTAGTTTGATGCAGTCCCATTTATCTATTTTTGGTTTTGTTACCTGGGCTCCAAAATTATAAATTTATTTTTTAAAATCTGGCAATGAGAAGCTTAAAAAAATCTGAATCAGGAAGTATTTATTGAGCTCTTATTTTGGCCAGAGACCATTTTAGGAGCTGAGGATACATCAAGGAATCAAAGAATCTACATCCCTGTCCTCATAGGGCATCTATTTTAGAGCAAGAGAGAGAATTTAAACAGACATAAATTCATAATACAATGTTGAGTATTAGGAAATACTATTACCAAAAATAAAACAACCTAAGGAGATAGAGAACATTTGGGGGAAAGGGTAGAAGGCTTTTATAGATACATAGTTCAAGGGAAGCCTTTTAGGAGAAGATCACATCAAAATTGCTCAAGGGAAGTCTCTTAGGAGAAGATGGCATCTCTGTGGAGATTTAAGGCAATTAGTTTGATTTGGGATATGTTTCACTGAGACACCATCTGGGTATAGATAGCCAGGTAAAGCTGTCCCAAAGGTAGGAATAGAGACAGAGTTTGGAGTAATTTTCATGAGGATGAATGTTAATGATCATAGGGCTAAATGAGATAAGTAAGAGTGGGAGCATGCAGAGAGGATAGGAAGAACCAAGGACACAATCTTTAGGAGTCAGCAGGAATGTTCTATCCCTCCCAGTGAAGGCTGCTTTGAATGAGACTGAGCCAGATCTCCTTAGTTTTCTTTGTGAGTTGCTCCTTTTCTTTTCACCATCTTAATACTGGAGCTTATCAGTCTATAGCCTTGGGGCTCTTTTCTTCTTTATCTCTACCACTCCCTTGGAGATCTCATACAGCCTGAATCCTTCTCCTGAGCTCTAGACTCTTATATCCAACATCCAACTGCCTAGCTTCACTCCATTTTGGTATCTACCTAATTTTCTGGAATTAAATTTGGGAATATAGGTATTGATAGAGTAGAAATGCAGGGATATATATATATATATATATATATATATATATATATATATATAAATAACATGTATATATAAATGTATATATGTGTGTGTGTATATATATAAGTGTGTGTGTGTGTGTGTGTATATATATATATATATATATTTAGAGAGAGAAAGAGAGAGAGAGAGAGAGCTGGGGTCTCACCATGTTGCCCAGGCTTTTCTTGAGCTCCTGAGCTCAAGTGACCCATCCGCTTTGGCCTCCTAAAGTGCTGGGGATTACAGGCTTGAACCACTGTGCCCAGCCTTAGAAATGCAGGGAGTTTCTAACAGATTCTAAAATTCATGAATGTATTTTGATTTCATAGGAGTTGGTGCATCCTGGCCCAAAATTTTAACAAGGCCCTTTCTTTTAAGTTTCCTTCAAGACTTTCTATTTTATTGACATAAATATTTTTGTATACTTTATTTATAGTCCATGTTTTGCAGCTACTAAAGAGCAAAAAATATAATACTGGGTGAAAATGAAGAAAGCAAAAATGGAATGGATGAAATGACCTTATTACCTCCTTTTCTAATTTTTTAAAATGGTGGTTCTATCAATACAAATGAGTTTTGCAGAGGGAGATATCATATCATGAAATAATTCTGATTTCAAGCTCCAAACATATTTTATTCTGAGATGTATGCATATTCTCTAGTCCATAGTGAACCATTTCCAAGCAGTCAGAAATATCTCATGTAATTAAAAGTCATTCCAAATCACCTTAAAGTTTGGTCAGTTTTATGAACCCTATGTATTTAAGCTAAAAAGTGAAGACATATCTTTACTTATGTTATCATCACATTTAGAACAGAGGTGCAATGAGGCCATTTGCCACTTCCTGTGGCAATTGTTTGCATGTCTTGAGAAACAGGACATTCTGCCACTGCTCTCAATATATAATACTATATTACATATATAATATATAATATATTGTATATATAATATATAACTTCAGCACCAGTAAAGATGTATTAGTTATCTATCTCTGTGTTACAAATTAGCCCACAATTTGGTGGCATAAAACAACAACATATATTATCTCTGTTTCCATGGGTCAGAAATCTTAGCTGGGCCTTCTGACTCAAGAGCTCACTAGCAGGATGAAGATAATAGTCAGAAGTATTCCATTTGAAAACTGGCACAAGACAAGGATGTCCTTTCTCACACTCCTATTCAACATAGTATTGGAAGTTCTGCAATCAGGCAAGAGAAAGAAATAAAGGGTATTCAAATAGGAAGAGAGGAGTCAAATTGTCTTTGTTTGAAGGTGACATGATTGTATATTTAGAAAACCCCATTGTCTCAGCCCAGAATCGCCTTAAGCTGATAAGCAACTTCAGCAATGTCTCAGGATGCAAAATCAATGTGCAAAAATCACAAGCATTCCTGTACACCAAAAACAGACAAACAGAGAGCCAAATCATGAATGAACTCCCATTCACAATTGCTACAAAGAGACTAAAATACCTAGGAATACCACTTACAAGGGGTGTGAAGGAACTCTTCAAGGAGAACTACAAACCACTGCTCAAGGAAATAAGAGAGGACACAAACAAATGGAAGAACATTCCATGCTCATGGATAGAATCAATATTGTGAAAATGGCCATACTGCCCAAAGTAATTTATAGATTCACTGTTATTTCCATTAAATTACCATTGGCATTCTTCACAGAATTAGAAAAAACTACTTTAAAATTTATATGAAACCGGCCGGGCGCGGTGGCTCAAGCCTGTAATCCCAGCACTTTGGGAGGCCGAGACGGGCGGATCACGAGGTCAGGAGATCGAGACCATCCTGGCTAACACGGTGAAACCCCGTCTCTACTAAAAAATACAAAAAACTAGCCGGGCGAGGTGGCGGGCGCCTGTAGTCCCAGCTACTCGGGAGGCTGAGGCAGGAGAATGGTCTAAACCCGGGAGGCGGAGCTTGCAGTGAGCTGAGATCCGGCCACTGCACCCCAGCCTGGGCGACAGAGCAAGACTCTGTCTCAATAAATAAATAAATAAATAAATAAATAAATAAATAAAATAAAATTTATATG
Organism: Macaca nemestrina; assembly: GCF_043159975.1. NCBI lineage: Eukaryota > Metazoa > Chordata > Mammalia > Primates > Cercopithecidae > Macaca > Macaca nemestrina. The sequence continues at coordinate 115,351,634 of NC_092127.1, read as the reverse complement.
AAACCAAAAAAAGAGCCCGTATAGCCAAGACAATCCTAAGCAAAAAGAACAAAGCTGGAGGCATCATGCTACCTGACTTCAAACTATACTACAAAGCTACAGTAACCAAAAACAGCACGGTACTGGTACCAAAACAGAGATATAGACCAATGGAACAGAACAGAGGCCTCAGAAGTAATGCCACACATCTACAACCATCTGATCGTTGACAAACCTGACAAAAACAAGTAATGGGGAAAGGATTCCCTATTTAATAAATGGTCTTGGGAAAACTGGACCCCTTCCTTACACCTTCTACAAAAATTAACTGAAGATGGATTAAAGACCTAAATGTAACACTTGAAACCATAAAAACCCTAGAAGAAAATCTAGGCAATACCATTCAAAACATAGGCATGGGTAAAGACTTCATGACCAAAACACCAAAGGCAATTGCAACAAAAGCCAAAATTGACTAATGGGATCTAATTAAACTAAAGAGCTTCTGCACAGTGAAAGAAACTATCATCCGAGTGAACAGGCAACCTACAGAATGGGAGAAAATTTTTGCAATCTATTCATCTGACAAAAGGCTAATATCCAGAATCTACAAAGAACTTAAACAAATTTACAAGAAAAAAAAAAAACAAACAAACAACCCCATCAAAAAGTGAGCAAAGGGTATGAACAGACACTTTTCAAAAGAAGACATTTATGTAGCCAACAAACATATGAAAAGAAGGTCATCATTACTGGTCATTAGAGAAATGCAAATCAAAACCACAATGAGATATCATCTCATGCCAGTTAGAATGGTGATTATTAAAAAGTCAGGAAACAACAGATGCTGGAGAGGATGTGGAGAAATAGGAATGCTTTTACGCTATTGGTGGGAGTGTAAACTAGTTCAACCATTGTGGAAGACAGTATGGCGATTCCTCAAGGATGTAGAACCAAAAATACCATTTGACCCAGCAATCCCATTATTGGGTATATACCCAAAGGATTATAAATCGTTCTACTGTAAAGACACATGCATACATATGTTTATTGCAGCACTATTCACAATAGCAAAGATTTGGAACCAACCCAAATGCCCATCAATGATAGACTGGATAAAGAAAATGTGGCATATATACACCACAGAATGCTATGCAGCCATAAAAAGGGATGAGTTCATGTCTTTTGCAGGGACATGGATGAAGCTAGAAACCATAATTCTCAGCAAACTGCAGGGGCCTTTGAAAACAGTATGCTGAGAATAGATAGGGCTCAAGGACAGTATCTCCAATTGAACTTTTAATGAACTACTGTAGGCGCCAAGAAGGCGGGCAGATAAGGAAGAGCATAGAAACAAAGAACTGAGTAGAAGGTTACATGTGGGAAAAGAAAGTTTGTTTTGCATTGCATTCTTTCTGCTGACGTGGGGTTTATGGAGTATAAACAAAGTGAGGCGGAGGCTCTGAGTGCGGCCACCATGTTCTCTGTGTGTCCTTGTCTTTTGTGTGTTCTTTCATTCTCCACCACCCCTGGCACGGACCCCAAAAAGTGGCGCAGCGAGCAGGGTCAGCATGGGTGAGTAGGGGAGAACAAGAAGGGGAACCCCCTAGGGGCGGGTAAGGCCCAGATATTGTTAAGGGGAACCTTCTTAAGCTTTCATTATGGGTAATTCCATCTCTCTGGCCTCAGAATATTTACGGCTGTTTCAAGGACTGTTGCTGTCTATAGGAGTAGAAGTGAAAGAAAAAGACTTTGAAGTGATTGTTTGCTTATGTTGAACAACATTGTTACTGGTTTCAGTATCAGACTAAAGTGCAGCTGAATCGCAGAGAATGGTTACAGGTAGTAAAAACTCTGCTTAGAGCTCTCCAGTTAGGGGATATTATGCCTCTAAAATTGTGGACCTTGTGTGACTCTATCACTCAGACATTAGAGTTACTTGAGACTGATTCAGAGTGTGGTAATGTAGCCACAGGAGGAAAGGTATCTGAGGATTTGGAAAAAATAAATAAATAAATAAATCTGAAATGGAGCCCATTTGTGCCAGGATAACAGAGGATGGTGGGGGTAGCAAAAGGGGGAGAAGAGAAAAAGCCAGCTCTTCCTTCTTCTAAGGGAAATTCTGACCTGCAGTGTATTATGGAAATGCTTCAACAAATATTACAGATACATTCTTCTAATTCACCTTTGTGAGCTTTCCCTGTTTCTTTTCCTTCTGCCCTGTTAAAAGAGGATTTTCCAGTGCCTCCAACCCCCCAGCTTCCTTATCTTTACCTTTGTTTGGCAAAGTTGAAGCCCTGTTCACATCAGACATACTTTAAATTTATACTAAACACCTGTTTAATATGTCAAAACCAGTGTATATGTATATCTTATTGTTTGTTAAAATATTATGAGTATTTCAATAGTCAATAAATAAGCACATTAATATTAACTATTAATATTAATATAGTATTAATAACCCCAGCTAGGAAATTGTTATGTTATAGGGGTGCATAGGTTCCACCAATTTACACTCCAAACAGAAGTTGAGTATTCGAGCTGCTTAACACATTAACTACCTCTTGATATTTTCTGTGTTTTTAAATTTTAACCATTGTATTGTGTATGTAATGATTCTCAATTTGGTATTAATATACATATTTCCTAGTGAGTAATGATGTTGGACATATAGGTTTATTGTCATTTCCTTGTTCTGCTACTTTTGGTTGGGTTATTTGCCTTTTCTTATTAATATGTTGAGATTCTTTATATTTGGGGATATGAGTATTATTATATATTATATATACTTTTAATTAAAAAAAAAATTTAAGGAGCTGGATCTGTTTCCAATTATTTGTGCTTCTTTTGCTCCTAATGCTCAGTTTTCAAATGGTGGCAATAATGTCCAATTTAATGCCTTACAAATTAAATTTTTAAAAAGAAATGAAAGCTGCCATTTCTAACTATGGACCTCAATCTCCTTTTATCCTTGGTCTTCTTGATATTTTTCATCAGAAAATTTGATAATTCCTATAGACTGGAAGACTTTGAGGGAAGGCTTTTCTTGATCGTTCTCAGTGGTTACAATTGCACAGCTGGTAAATGAACAAGGCACATGTATAGGCTAGGAAAAATATTATGTGTGATCCCCCTGGACCCACTGAGGAAAAACTCACAGGCACGGGCCAATATGCTACTCTTAATGCTCAGGCTGGTTTAGATGATGTTGCCTTTACTCAAATCAAGACTTTGTTTTTAAGGGCTTGAAATAAGGTAGAGATAACAGGAAAAACTTCCCTTTCCTATGTGAAGATTTTACAGGGCACAAATGAACTATATCCAGATTTCGTAGCCCGTCTTCAGGATGCTGTCTTCAAAATTGTGGGTGCTGGCCTTGCTTCAAAAATTTTGTTACAAACATTGTCTTTTAAAAATGCTTATGCTGACTGTTAAAAATTGTTAAAATCGTTAAAGGCCAATGGGGCCAATTTAGATAAATATATTAAAACTTGTGTTAGTGTTGGAGGGGCTATTTATAATGCTCAATTATTTGCTGGAGCTTTGTCTAAAGCCTTAAAAGGAAATAACAAACAAGGTGTTTGCTTTCAGTGTGGTAAACCTAGACATTTCAAAAAAGAATGTCATAAAAATTGAACACTTTTATCCCTCAAAGCAGAAAGCTGCCTTCAGAGGTGTACAAATATTGTGGTAAAGGTCGACATTGGACAAATAAATGTCGTTCCAAAACTGATAAAAGTGGAAATTTACTGTCTCCTCTCCTGGGAAACGGGAGCCGGGGCCCACAGGCTTGGGGCCCCAACAATTACAATACAAGTCTACTACAATATTCAGTGAGCAATGGCCTACAACATTAAGGAATAAATTCAAGTCCTCCTTAAGGATCCTACACCTTACCCCAGTTTCTCAGCTTTATGCGGCAACTAAGCAGAGTGCCGCTGCTGACTTAGCTATTACTCAGCCTTATACTTTGTCTCCTAATAGAGGAGTATATAAATTAGTTATTAGAGTGTGTGGCCCTTTGCCAAAAGGACATGATATTACTAATAAAATTTTTATTTTGGTACAAGTTTCACAATTTATACGCCTAGAGGCAGGGGAACGTATTCTCAATAGAGAGGGTTTCGTAGCACAGAAAAAACTGTTTTTTGGAAAACTTTAATTTCTAATCAAAAGCCCTTATGTTCATTGCACATTAACGGGATAGTTTTAAAAGAGTTAATTGATACGGGGGTGAATATGTCTATTATTTGTTTAAATTAGTGGCCTATACAATGGGAAAAAAGACAGGTTTCAGTTATACTCACTGGCTTGGGTGCTGCCTCTGTGATTTATCAAGACGTAGAACCTTTAACCTGTGTCGGTCCTAAAGGTCAACAAGGTCAAGTGTTTTTTTTTATTTTTATATTGTTCCTATCAATATTAATTTTTGGGAACAAGATCTTTCACAACAATTTGCTGCTTTTTTAAACATTCCTCATATTTCCTCAGCTGCCAAAAATAAGATGTTCAAAATGGGCTACAATCCTTTAAACTCATAGCCACCACTCCTATTTAGGTGAAACAGTGACCATTATTTAAAGAAATACTTAGGACTCTAAAAGAGTAAGTCAAAAAACAAATGGCCGAGAGTAATATAAAGCCACGTATTTCTGCATGGAATTCCCGTCTTTGTCTTGTCTTAAAACTATAAATGTTTACATTAAACCTAGGGAAAGTTTACAGCCTGGTCTTCCTAATCCTGCCCTTATCCCCCAAAGTTAAAACCAGAGAAAAGCAGCAAGATGCTTTTGTATCATTACAAACTCAGCTTTCTTTCTACTCACTTAATATTGCCATAGAAAAAATTTAACTGGATTTTCTTATTCAATATTTAGGTTATACCTTGGGGGCACAAAATATTCGACCCCAAAAAATTCAAATTCGACGTGATCATTTAAAAACATTAAATGATTTTCAAAAGCTTCTAGGAGACATTAATTGGATGCGTCCTGTTTTAGGAATACCAACATATCAGTTATAACATCTTTTTTCTATTCTAGAAGGAGACAGTCACTTGGACAACTCACGCCATTTAACTCCTTTGGCTTTACAGGAACTCCAGCTTGTTGAAGAGCAACTTCAAAAGGCCCTTCCTTTTGTTTATTTCATACTTTACCTTTTCCCACAGGAATGATTCATCAAACTAGTCGACCAGTAAAATGGATCTTTTTGTCCAATAAAATATCTAAACGCTTGGCTACTTATATCGATCGTTTAGCTGAACTGATCATCAAAGGATGGCATCACTGTCGACAACTTTGGGGAGGAGATCCTTCCTTAATTATCTCTCAATTCACTCATAGTCAGATCACTTATCTTCTTGCAACTTCTGATTCTTGGCAAGAAGCTTCATCAATCTTGAGTTACGGTTTATCCTTATCCCTCGGTGCAATAGGGAGAATTGTTTGCTATTTTCATAGTCTTACTTGATTTCCCTACTACTGGTTGTAACATTGTTAGTGATTCTCAATCCGCCGTTTATGTTACTTCTTATATTTCTCAGGCCACTTTACCTCTTTGTGCTACTTCTTCTCTTCAGAAATTCTTTTCTTTGTTATCCTTTACTTTGAGCCAACGTCGAGCTCCTTTATTCATCACTCATCTTCGTTCTCATTCTCAACTTTCTGGACCATTAGTTCATGGTAATACTCAGATTGATCTGCTTTTAATCGGCCACCTACATGCTGCAGAACAAAAATATACTCTACATCACACTAATAGTTCTGGCCTTCAATGATGGTTTCATTTAACTCACAAACAAGCTCGTTCTCTTATTCGAGCTTGTCCTTCCTGTGCTCCTTTGAGCATTCCATCCTTCCATCCTGGGGTTAATCCACGAGATGTCCCTTCTTTTGGACGATTAAAACGTTCATCATACAATTGATACCTTTTCTCATTTCTCTTATTACTCATCTCTTAGTTTGTTTCACCCTCATGGGCATTCCTCTTATACTTAAAACTGATAATGCCCCTGCTTATGTCTCTCATAAATTACAAGTTTTCTTACAGCAATACAATATTCAACATATCACCGGTATCCCGGGCAACAGTCAAGGTCAAGCCATCATTGAGCGCGCAAATTTAACTTTAAAAACTTAACTATTAAAACAAAACAAAAAGGGGGAAATGAGCCCCCCAGAAACCAGATTTTGAAACCAGATTTTGAAGGTTCTTTTTACCTTAATTTTTTTTGAATCAATGGAGACAATTGCAAGATTCCGCTGCCGTAACCCATCTTTCCTCACCTCCCTCGGTGATAGTCCCCACTGACAGTTTAAAGGTTTGGTATCCTAATGAAGAAGGTAAGTATGTTCAAGGGCAAGTTCTAAAACAGGGATGGGGCTATGCTCTTGTCCTTACAGGGAGCGGACCTGAGTGGTTTCCTACAAGATGATTGAAACCCTGTTGAAAAGAAAACTGGATTCAGCATGCATTTCTTCCTTTGTTAGATGTGCCTCGGCGGGGGACTTATTTCTCTTAGTGAGGCTTTGTATGAATATTGGACTTATATTCCCTTTCCACACTTGTATCAGGGAGTCACCTGGGGGGAGGCGGAAATTAAGGTTTTCACCAATGACACTACTTGGATGCCGTCCCCCTATATAGACAAGGATAATATAGAACGGGAAACGGGAATTATAAACAACACATACCAATTTGGAGTGGAAGGAGTTCCAATATGTATGGGAAATAGTTCTCATTGTCTCCGAAGATCGCATGAAGCCTGGGCTGTTCATTATAATCATAGTCATGTGACTGCTAATACTGTTATTATTGTAACTAGAAGTTTTTAATATAATCATACTGTATATAGTAATGAAACTATTCCTAGTTCTTTACTTTTTTGTCCTATTCTAGAGGTTTCTCCTAATATTGAGGTGCTGGAGTGAGAACAATGTCGGGGAACTAAACCCCGGATTTTATTAGAATACAATGGGATGCAAATAACTGATTGAAGTGTGTACAGTGATTTTCAAACAAAATTTAGTCACATACCTTTGAAATGACACTGGGTAAATAAAAGTATTGCTGCTAACAGTAATGAAACCTTGGTATGGCGTGAAGGAGGCCTGAAGTACAGAGTTATTTTTGGAAGTTGTTATCTGCAGGTGATGCCATTAGCACTTTTGTGGGGAATATGCCCCTTAATCTTTCTAACCCGAATAACTCCTTTCATATTCAGTTATATCGAAATACCTCCTGATATATTATTGCTTATGTCCGTAAGCCCTACCTATTATTAGCAGGGAATTTAACATGGGATAATGATACGGGGATTGTTAATTGTACAGATATGTGTACATTTTTGTCTTGCCTCAATCATTCCTGGTGGCACAACTTTACTGAGGATATTTATATCCTCAGGGCTCGTACGGAAATTTGGCTACCTGTTAACCTTACGCGACCATGGGGGGCATCACCTCTTGAAACTTATATTTGGACTTCTCTCCAGTGAACCCTCCGTGCCCTTGGACTTATAATTGCCTCGGTGATGAGCCTTGTCGCCATCGTCTCCACTGCAGCCATAGCAGGGCTCACTCTTCATCAAAGCATACAAAATGCTGAATTTGTGCAGCAATGGGACGAACAATCTCACCGGTTATGGCTTCAACAACGAAACATTGATTCTCAACTTGCTGAAAGATTGGACAACATGGAACAAGCCTTGACATGGCTTGGAGATCAGCTCACTGTCCTCAGTACTCGGATAACATTACAATGTGATTGGAACTCCACTCAATTTTGTGTAACACCTGTGCTTTTTAACATCTCTCAAAATTGGACCATAATCCAAAAATTATTAATAGGCCATAAAAATATTAGTTTGGACATCCAAGAGCTCACTCAGAACATTTCTGAAGCATTTTGACAACAATTACATGTGTTGTCCGGAACTGTAACCCTTCAGGAGCTGGGTCAGCGCCTTGCTGCCTTTAACTCATGGACCCAGATGAAGACATGGATTTCTACAATCTCTGGAAGTATATTGCTTTGGGCACTTGGATTGGGTCTACTTCTTTTGGTGATTCGATGCTCCCTCCATCACCTCCAAAAACAAAAGAAAACACAAGAACAAATATGGGCTACCTTTTTAGGATTGAGGCAAAACAAAAAAAAAAGGGGGGAAATGCAGGGGCCTTTGAAAACAGTATGCTGAGAATAGATAGGGCTCAAGGACAGTATCTCCAATTGAACTTTTAATGAACTCCCGTAGGTGCCAAGAAGGCGGGCAGATAAGGAAGAGCATAGAAACAAAGAACTGAGTAGAAGGTTACATCTGGGAAAAGAAAGTTTGTTTTGCATTGCATTCTTTCTGCTGACGTGGGGTTTATGGAGTATAAATAAAGTGAGGTGGAGGCTCTGAGCGTGGCTGCCATGTTCTCTGTGTGTCTTTGTCTTTTGTGTGTTCTTTCATTCTCCACCACCCCCGGCACGGACCCCAACAGCAAACTAACACAAGAACAGAAAACCAAACACTGCATGTTCTCACTCATAAGTGGTTTTGAACAATGAGAACACATGGACACAGGGAAGGGTACATCACACACTGGAGCCTGTCGAGGGGTGGGGGGCTAAAGGAGGGATAGCATTAGGAGAAATACCTAATGTAGGTGATGGGTTCATAGGTCCAGCAAATCACCATGGCACTTGTATACCTATGCAACAAACCTGCACATTCCGCACATGTATCCCAGAACTTAAAGTATAGTAAAACAAAAAGAAAAAAGAAAAAAGAAAAAGAAAAAAAGGATATTTAAAAGAAGATATCAGCCCGGGCTGCAGTGAACTCAAGGCTAGACTGGGGTAGGAGATGCTTCCAAGCTCACTGACAGGATCGGCAGGATTCTGTCTCTTTTCTCATGAGTCTTTCCATAGGGCAGCCCACAATGTGACTACTTACTGCATCAGAGAAAGCAAGAGAAAGACAGAGAGAGAGAGAGAGAGAGAGAGAGAGAGAGAGAATGCGAACAGGACAGAAGTTAGTTTTATAACCTACCAATCTTGTAAGTGACATGCCATCACTTAACTACACTCTTTTTGCCAAAAGCAGGTCACTAGGCCCAGCCTACACTCAAGTGTAGGAGAATATTTAAGTACCAGGAGTCAGAGACTGTTGGGGGACATTTTAGAGACTGTCCTACCACTTGATGCATGGATATTTGTTGAATGAATGAATAATTGCATAAATGAGGTTGTATACTCTGATGCCAATCAAAATGAAGGATCAAACTATGGCATCTCTGACAAAGTCAATATACATCATTGTACACTTACAGGTGAAAGCACATTTCAATGGAGGCCCATTTTCAAAAGGATCTGGCTGCTACAATTAGATATTTTTGTAGCTTTGTTGAGTCAGTGGGACAAGAAGGGCACTTCCTTAAAAAGTTTATTTGTGTCTGGTTGGGTGCTGCCAATCTGGATGTGGAAGGCACATATTACCAGTGAACTGTCTTTGACTCGCTCAAGAAGATTCAGACTTACAAAAATCTTAGACATATAAAAAAATCTTTCCTTGATTAAACAAAAAAAAGATTATTAGCACCCTCCCAAAATGCTTTTTGAAGTAATACATTTATCCAACAGACATAAAATAAAGACTTTTGGCTGCGAAATGAGTGAATACCAATGGCAAATATGAAATAACTTTTGCAGTTATCTACCTCAGTGTGGACACTGCATTCAGAAAGTATGCTGTGAAACCATGCTAAGTATCATGTCTGAGCCAGCCTCAAAGTGAGAGTCACTGAAACAAAGATTCCTGTAAAATACCTGCATCAGGAATTCCTAGCCAGAGCAACTAGGCCAGAGAACAAAAGAAAAGCCATCCAAATTGGAAAAGAAGAAGTCAAACTCTCTCTCTTTACTGATGATATGATTCCATATATAGAAAAACCTAAGGACCCTGCCAAAAGGCTCCTGGAACTGATACGAATTCAATAAAGTTTCAGGATACAAAATCAGTGTACACAAATAAGTCACATTTCTATACACTAATAATGTTCGAGCTGAAAACCAAACCAAAACACAATGACATTTACAATAGCCACAAAACATGAAATATCTAGGAGTTCATCTAACAGGGAGATGAAAGATCTCTACAAGGAGAGCCACAAAACATTGCTGAAAGAAATAGAGACAAAACAAATAAATGGAAAACTATTCCATGCTCATGGATTTGAAGAATCAATATTGTTAAAATGGCCATACTGCCCAAAGCAATTACAGATTCAATGCTATCCCTATGAAAATACCAGTATCATTTTTCACAGAATTAGAAAACAAACTTCTAAAATTCATTTGAAACCAAAAAAGAGCCCTAACCTGAATAGTAAAAGCAATCCTAAGCAAAAAGAACAAAGTTGGAGACATCATATTACCTGACTTCAAACTATACTACAGGGATACAGTAACCAAAACAGCATGGTACTGGCACATAAACAAACACATAGACTCATGGAACAGAATAGAGAACCCAGAAATAAACCTGCACACCTACAACTATCTGATCTTTCACAAAATTGACAAAAATAAGCAATGGGAAAAGGACTCCTTATTCAATGAATGGTGCTGGGATAACTGGGTAGCCAGTTATCATACACAAATTAACTCAAGATGGATTAAGATTTAAATGTAAGACTTCAAACGATAAAAATCTTAGAAGAAAATCTAGGAAATGCACTTCTTGATATCAGCTTTGGAAAATAATTTATGGCTAAGTCCCCAAAAGCAACTGCAATAAAAACAAATATTAACAAGTATGACCTAATTAAACTAAAGAGCTTCTGCACTGCAAATTACCAACAGAATAAACAGACAGCCTACAGAATGGGAGAAAATATTTGCAAACTATGTGTCTAACAAAGGTCGAACATCCAGAAGCCACAAGGAATTTAAATCAACAAGCAAAAACCAAATAATCCAATTTAAAAATGGGCAAAGGACATGAAGAGACACTTCTCAAAAGAAACCATGCAAGTGATGAACAAAAATTGAGAAATGCTCATCAGAGAAATGCAAATCAAAACCAAAATGAGAAGCTGTCTCACACCAATCAGAATGATTATTTAGAAGTAAAACATAACAGATGCTGGCAAGGTTGAGAAGAAAGGGGAATGCTTATACACTCTTGGGGGGGATGCAAACTAGTTCAGCCTGTGTGGAAAATGGTTTGGAGATCTTTCAAAGAAATTAAAATAGAACTACCATCTGACCCAGCAATCTCATTATTGGGTGTATATCCAAAAGACAACAAATCATTCCACCAAAAAGAGACATGCACTCATGTGTTCATTATGTCACTATTTACAATAGCAAAGACATGAAATCAACCTAGGTGCCCATCAGTGGTGGATTGGAGAAAGAAAATATGGTACATATACATCATGGAATACTATGCAGCCATAAAAAAGAATGAAATCATGTCCTTTGCAGCAACATGGATGCAGACAGAGGCCACTATCCTAAGCAAATTAACTCAAGAATAGAAAATCGAATACTGCATGTTGTCACTTATAAGTGGGGGATAAACATTGAATACATGTAGACATAAAGATGGGAACAAAAGACACTGGGGACTACTGGAAGGGGGAGGGAGGGGAGTGTGGGCTGAAAAACCACCTATTGGGTACCATGCCCACTACCTTGGTGATGGGATCATTTGGACCCCAAACCTAAGTGTCACACAATATACCCATGTAGCAAACCTGCACATGTACCCTTTAATCTATAATAAAAGTTGAAATTATATATATATATATATATATATATGTATAAATCAAGTTGGAAAAAAAACTTTAAAAGAAGTTTTTTAATTAAAAAAGTCTGCAGCACAGCTCTCTCAGTGTCCCATCTTCCTCCCAGAATTTGTGGTTGTTGATTATGCCAGATTTCTGAAACAAATCCTTGCTACAGCCAGCACTGGCCCTACCAGTAGGGAGGTTAGGTGTGTGAAAGGAAGACAAATCTCGGGTCCCCAAACTCACTAATCCAAAGGGAAAAGTCAAGCTGAGAACTGCATAGGGAAAACCTACCTCCCATTTTAGTCCTAAATAAGATAGCTACAAAGATAAAATGCTACATTCCTCCCTCGTGGTGGTCACCACTGGATGTCATCTGAGGGCTGAGGAATCATTGTCTTGCTTAAAAGCCTCCACTTTCTGTGATTGGTCTTGAGTTGGGGAGATGTGTAGAATGTCCCGTGAGGACTGGGTAGGTCCCTTGGGGCTGTGAATGGGCAAAGAGCCTCCACCACCACAGCTTGGCTGGCTTTTCCACTGGACCACTGTTGTACATCAACTGCATCGGGCATATAATCTCAGATTCAACTCCCAATCCCATTAGGGGTGATGCTACCATTTCACAGATGAGAAAGCCAAGGCTTAGGGAGAGCAAGTAACAGGATTTGAGTGCAGCATCATCTAGCTTGATTGCCACAACATGATTCCTATTCAGGGTCTGTTCTGTCCTGGGTTGAATAGTGACCCCTCACCCCCAAATTCACATCCATCTGGAACCTCAGAATGTTACTTGATTTGGAAACACGGTCTTTGCAGATGTAAATAGTTAAAATGAGGGCATACTGGATTAGGGTGGGCCCTCAATCCGGGGACTGATATCTTTATCAGAGAAAGGAGATGGAGATTCAGACACAGATGCACACACAGGGAAAAAGTCATGCCAAGAGGGAGGCAGTGACTGGAGTGATGCATCTGCTACCCAAGAAGGCCATGGACTGCTGGGAACTACCAGGTTCTGGGAAGAGAAAAGGAAGGTGATATGTTTTGGTTCTGTGTCCCACCCAAATCTCATGTTTAATTGTAACCCCCACGTGTCAGGGGAGGGATGTGGTGGGAGGTAATTGAGTCAGGGGGAGGACTTCCCCCATGCTGTTCTTGTGATAGTGAGTGACTTCTCATGAGATCTGATGGTATAAAAGTGTGTGGCACTTCCCTCTTTGCTCTCTGCCTCTCTTGCTTCATGATGGTAAGACATGCTTGCTTCCCCTTCCCCTTCGCTATGATTATAAGTTTCCTGAGACCTCCTAGACATGCTTCCTTTACAGCCTGGGGAACTATGAGTCAATTAAATCTCTTTTTTTTTTTTTTTTTTTGAGACGGAGTCTCGCTCTGTCGCCCAGGCTGGAGTGCAGTGGTGTGATCTCAGCTCACTGCAAGCTCCGCCTCCCGGGTTCACGCCATTCTCCTGCCTCAGCCTCCCGAGTAGCTGGGACTACAGGCGCCCACAACCGCGCCCGGCTAATTTTTTGTATTTTTAGTAGAGACAGGGTTTCACCGTGGTCTCGATCTCCTGACCTTGTGATCCGCCTGCCTCGGCCTCCCAAAGTGCTGGGATTACAGGCGTGAGCCACCGCGCCCGGCCGAATTAAATCTCTTTTCTTCACAAATTACCCAGTCTCAGGTAGTTCATTTTTTTTTTTTTTTTTTAAAGAAGTTCCAGGATACATGTGCAGAACGTGCGCAGGTTTGTTACATAGGTATATGTGTCATGGTGGTTTGCTGCATCTATTGACCTGTCCTTTAAGTTCCCTCCCCTTGCTCCCCATCCTCCAACAGGCCCTGGTGTGTGATGTTCCCCTCCCTGTGTCCACGTGTTCCCATTGTTCAACTCCAACTTATGAGTGAGAACATGTGGTGTTGGTTTTCTGTTCCTGTGTTATTTTGCTGAGGATGATGGCTTCCAGCTTCATCCATGTCCCTGCAAAGGACATGATCTCATTCCTTTTTATGGCTGTGTAGTATTTCATGGTATATATGTGCCACATTTTTTTAATCCAATCTATCACTGATGGGCATTTGAGTTGGTTCCATGACTTTGCTATTGTAAACAGTGCTGCAATAAAAATACGTGTGCATGTGTCTTCATAGTAGAATAATTTATAATCCACTGGGTACCTACTCAGTAATTGGATTGCTGGGTCAAATAATATTTCTGGTTCTAGATCCTTGAGAAATTGCCATACTGTCTTCTACAATGGTTGAACTAATTTACATTCCCACCAACAGTGTAAAAGCGTTTCTGCTTCTCCACAGCCTTGCCAGCATCTGTTGTTTCTTGACTTTTCAATAGTTGTCATTCTGAGTGGTGTGAGATGGTATCTCATTGTGGTTTTGATTTGCATTTCTCTAATGATTAGTGAGGTTGAGGTTTTTAAAATAGGTTTGTTGGCCACACAAATGTCTTTTGAGAACTGTCTGTTCATATCCTTTGGCCACTTTTTGATGGGGTTGTTTTTTTTTTTGTTGCAAATTTGTTCAAATTCCCTGTAAATTCTGGATACTGTACCTTTGTCAGATGGGTAGACTGCAAAAGTTTTCTGCCATTCTGTGGGTTGCCTGTTCACTCTGATGACAGTTTATTTTGCTGTGCAGAAACTCTTTAGTTTAATTAGATCCCATTAGTCAATTTTGGCTTTTGTTGCAATTGCCTTTGGTGTTTTTGTCATGAAGTCTTTGCCCATGCCTATGTTTTGAATGATATTGTCTAGATTTTCTTCTAGGATTTTTAATGGTTTCAGGTGTTACGTTTAAGTCTTTAATCTATCTTGAGTTAATTTTTGCATAAGGTGGAAGGAAGGATTTCAGTTTCTGTTTAAAAGTAATATCTACTGTATTTTTTCAGAAGTGCCTCTTTTTTATATAAGGTATAAGGAAGGGGTCCAATTTTAGGTTTAGGCATATTGTTAGTCAGTTTTCCCAGCTCCATTTATTGAATAGGAGATCCTTTCCCCATTGCTAGTTTTTGTCAGGTTTGTGGAAGATCAGATGGTCGTACATGTGTAGTGTTATTTCTGAGGTCCCTGTTCAGTTCCATTGGTCTATGTGTCTGTTTTGGTACCAGTACCGTGCTGTCTTGGCTACTGTAGCCTTGTAGTATAGTTTGAAGTCAGGTAGCATGATGCCTCCAACTTTTTTTTTTTTTTTTGCTTGGGATTGTCTTGGTTATACGGGGTCTTCTTTGATTCTGTATGAAATTTAAAGTAGTTTTTATTCTAATTCTGTGAAGAATATCAATGGTAGTTTGATGGGAATAGGACAGTATGGCCATTTTCATGATATTGCTACTTCCTATCTATGATGATGGAATGTTTTTCCATTTGTTTGTGTCCTCTCTTATTTCCTTGAGCAGTGGTTTGTAGTTCTCCTTGAAGAGGTCTTTCACGTCTCTTGTTAGCTGTATTCTGAGGTATTTTATTCTCTTTGTAGTCATTGTGAATGGGAATTCATTCAAGATTTGGCTCTCTGCTTGTCTATTGTTGGTGTAAAGGAATGCTTGTGATTTTTGCACATTGATTTTCTATCCTGAGACTTTGCTGAAATTTAAGGAGTTTTTGAGCTGAGATTATGTTTTTTTTTTTTTTTAAATATACAATCATGTCATCTGCAAACGGAGACAATTTGACTTCCTCTCTTCCTATTTGAATATCCTTTATATCTTTCTCTTGCCTGATTGCCCTGGCCAGAGCTTCCAATACTATGCTGAATAGGAGAGGTGAGAGAGGGCATCCTTATCTTGCACTGGTTTTCAAAGGGAATGCTTCCAGCTTTTGCCCATTCAATATGATATTGGCTGTGGGTTTGTTATAAATTGCTCTTATTATTTTGAGACATATTCCATCAATACCTAGTTTATTGAGAGTTTTTAACATGAAGGGATGTTGAATTTATCACAGGACTTTTCTGCTTCTGCATCAGTTTTTTGAGGTGCTGCTGGATTCAGTTTGCCAGTGTTTTATTGAAGATTTTTGCATCAATGTTCATCACGGATATTGGCCCTAAGTTTTCTTTTTTTTGTCGTGTCTCTTCCAGGTTTTGGTATCAGGATAATGCTGGCTTCATAAAATTTGTTAGGGAGGAGTCTCTCCTTTTCAATTGTTTGGAATAGTTTCAGAAGGAATGGTACCAGCTCCTCTTTGTAATTCTGGTAGAATTCAGCTGTGAATGCATCTGGTCCTGGGCTTTTTTTGGTTGGTAGGCTATTAATTACTGCCTCAATTTCAGAACTTGTTATTGGTCCAGTCAGGGATTTGACTTCTTTCTGGTTTAGTCTTGGGAGGCTGTATGTGTCCAGGGACTTATCAATTTCTTCTAGATTTCTTAGTTTATTTGCATGGAGGTGTTTATAGTCTTCTCTGATGGTAGTTTGTATTTCTGTGGTGTTGGTGGTGATATCCCCTTTATCATTTTTATTATGTCTCTTTGATTATTCTCTCTTTTCCTCTTTATTAGTCTATCTAGTGGTCTATCTATTTTGTTAATTTTTTCAAAAAACCAGCTCCTGAATTCATTGATTTTTTGGAGGGGTGTTTATGTCTTTATCTCCTTCAGTTCTTTTCTGATCTTAGTTATTTTTTGTCTTCTGCTAGCTTTTGGATTAGTTTGCTCTTGCTTCTCTAGCTCTTTTAATTGTGATGTTAGGGTGTTGATTTGAGATCTTTCTAGCTTTCTGAGGTAGGCATTTAGTGCTATAATTTTCCTTCTTAACACTGCTTTAGTTGTGTCCCAGAGATTTTGGTATGTTATCTCTTCATTGTCACTGGTTTCAAAGATTTGATTTCTGTCTTATTTTCATTATTTACCAGGAGTCATTCAGAAGCAGGTTGCTCAGTTTCCATGTAATTGTGTGATTTTGAGTGAAATTCTTAATCCTGAGTTCTAATTTAATTGCACTGTGGTCTGAGACTGTTATTATTTCAGTTCTTTTGCATTTACTGAGGAGTGTTTTACTTCCAACTATGTGATCAGTTTTAGAATAAGCGGCACCATGTGGCACTTAGAAAAATGTATATTCTTTTGATATGGGGTGTAGTGTTCTGTAGATGTCTATTAGGTCCACTTGATCCAGAGCTGAGTTCAAGTCCTAAATATCCTTCTTAATTTTCTGTCTTGTTGATATGTCTAATCTAATATTGACAATGGGATGTTAAAGTCTCCTAATATTATTGTGTGGGAGTCTAAGTCTCTTTGTAGGTCTCTAAGAACTTGTTTTATGAATCTGGGTGGTCCTGCATTGGGTGCATATATATTTAGAATAGTTAGTGCTTCTTGTTGAATTTTTCCCTTTACCATTATGTAATGCCCTTCTTTGTCTTTTTTGATCTTTGTTGTTTAAAGTCTGTTTGGTCAGAGACTAGGATTGCAACTCCTGCTTTTTTTTTCTTTCCATCTGCTTGGTAAATTTTCCTCCATCCCTTTATTTTGAGCCTATGTGTGTCTTTGCACATGAGTGGGGTCTCCTGAATACAGCACACCAATGGGTCCTGACTCTTTATCCAATTTGCCAGTCTGTGTCTTTTAATTGGGGCATTTAGCCCATTTATGTTTAAGGTCAGTATTTTTATGTGTGAATTTGATTCTGTCATCATGATGCTATCTGGTTAGTTTGCACACTAGTTGATGCAGTTTCTTCATAGTGTCATTGGTCTTCATATTTTGGTGTGTTTTTGCAGTGGCTGGTATGAATTTTTCCTTTCCATATTTAGTGCTTCTTTGAGGATCTCTTGAAAGGCAGGCCTGGTGGTAACAAAATTCCACAGTATTTGCTTGTCTGGAGAGGATTTTACTTATCCTTCACTTATGAAGCTTAGTTTGGCTAGATATGAAATTCTGAGTTGAAAATTCTTTTCTCTAAGAATGCCAAATATTAGCCCCCAGTTAATGTCTTCTGGCTTGTAGAGTTTCTGCTGAGAGGTCTTCTGTTAGTCTGATGGGCTTCCCTTTGTAGGGAAAGCCTAGTGACCTGGCCTTTCTCTCTGGCTGCCCTTAACATTTTTTCATTCATTTCGACCTTGGAAATCTGATGATTATATGTCTTGGGGTTGATCTTAGTGGTATTTTCTGTATTTCCTGAATTTGAATGTTGGCCTTTCTTGCTGGGCTGAGGAAGTTCTGTTGGATAATATCCAGAAGTGTGTTTTCCAGCTTGTTTCTGTTCTCCCCATCTCTTTCAGGTACTCCAGTCAACTGTAGATTTTGTCTTTTTATATTTCTTTGAGGCTTTTTTCATTCCTTTTCATTCTCTTTTCTCTAGTCTTGTCTGCATGTCTTATTTCAGCAAGGTGGTGTTCAAACTCTGATATCCTTTCTTCTGCTTGGTTGATTCAGCTGTTGATACTTGTGTATGCTTCACAAAGTTCTTGTGTTGTGTTTTGCAGCTCCATCAGGTCCTTTATGTTTCTATCTAAACTGGTTATTCTAGTTAGCAATTCCTCTTTTTACCAAGGTTCTTTGTTTCTTTACATTGGGTTAGAACACGCTCCTTTAGCTCAGCGTAGTTTTTTATTGCCCATCTTCTGAAGCCTACTTCTTCATCTCAATTTGTCCATCTCATCCCCTGCCCAGTTCTGTGCCCTTTCTGGAGAGACATTGCAATCATTTGGAGGAGAAGAGACCCTCTGGCCTTTTGGGTTTTCAGCGTTTTTTTGTTGATTCTTTTTCATCTTCATAAGTTTGTCTAGTTTTGATCTTCGAGGCTGCTGATCCTTGGATGGGATTTTTGTGGGTGTTTCTTGTTGTTGTTGTTGATGCTGGTGTTGTTGCTTTCTGTTTGTTTGTTTTTCTTTCAATGGTCAGGTCCCTCTTCTGTAGGGCTGCTGCAGTTTACTGGGGGTTCACTTTAGGCCCTATTCATCTGGTTCACTTCCACGCCCAGAGATATCACCCAAGAGGCTGGAGAACAGCAAAGATGGGTGTCTGCTCCTTCTTCTGGCATCTCTGACCTTGAAGGGCACTGACCTGATGCCAGTAGGATTGCCCCTGTATAGGGAGTCTGACATCCCTGTTGGAGAATCTCACCCAGTTGGGTGGCATGGGGAACAGGACCCATTTAACGAAGCACTTTGACTGCACTTTGGTGGAACGGGTGTGCTTCGCTGGGGGAAACCCACTTGTCTGGGCTGCCTGGATCCTTCAGAACTACCAGGAGGAAAGGCTAAGTCTGCCGGTCCACAGAGACTGCAGCCACCCCTCCCGCTAGGGGCTCAGTCCCAGGGAGATCTGGGTTCTGTCCCTCAGTCTTTGGCTGGAGTTATTGGAGTTCCTGCAGGGAAGCCCTATCCAGTGAGGAAGGATGAGTCAGGGTCAGGCCTGAAGAAGCCTCTGGACACAGTCTGCCACAGCCTGCCACAGCCGGTGTGTTGGGCTGTGGGGGATACATCTTGGGGCCAAGCCATCCAGCCTCCCTGGCTCCAGCAGGAGAAAAGCACAGCCTGGAGCCATAGAGATGGATACTGTCCTTCCCCGGCCCAGGAAGCTTAGCGTGTTAGGTGGTTGTGGGTCCCAGTGCTGGCTGCTGCCCCTCCCCCAAGGGGCTCAAAGGGCTTAGACAGAAGGTAGCCACAGCTGTGGTGCTGGTCACTTCTCCCCCTGGAGCTCAGAGCTCCGTAGGCTTAAGCAGATTCCAGCCCAGAGGCTGATGAGAATCTGTGAGGATCCGGGGTTAGGATGCTAGGCCCTGGTGGTGTGGGTTCCCAGGTGGGATCTTCCAATCCATGAGTTGCACAGTTCCCTGGAAGAAAACACTGTTTCCCCAGCAGGGTTGCAGCTCACTCACTGCCTTCTTTGGCTGGCGGGTGGGGACTTCCCTGCCCCGGGAAGCTCTTAAGTGGGTTGCCGCACCACACTGCTCTTCCTCTCGGTGGATCACTCCAGCCGCCTAGGCAGTTCTGATGAGAGAACCCAGGTACCCTGGTTGCCAGTGAAGCGCTCACACACTTATTATGGTTCTTTTTGTTGGAACCTCCAATCACAGCTGTTTCTAGTCACCCACCCATCCTGGCCCCCCGCCCCAACCCAGGTAATTCTTTATATCAGTCTGAAAACAGACTAATGCAGAAGAATTCTACCTTAGGGGCTTTGGAGGAATGTAGTCTGCTAACACATTGGTTATGGACTTCTGGCCTCCAGAACTGTGAGAGAATAATTTTTTGTTGTCACATGCCACCCCTTTAGCGGTACTTTTGTTATGGCAGCCCTAGGAAACTAATATAAAGTGCCTGTAATAGGCACAAGCTCACGTGTCCTGAAGGCTACAGGACTTTTAATTCCACCATTTCAGCCTAGGACCCCAAATAAACATTTCGCATGAAGAAGCCTCCCACGACCACAATTTCCTTTCCTGTGTCCCCTTACTCTCTTCTTTAGGGTCCACGTTTCTTTGTATCAGGGTTGACATTTTAATACACATTAAGGATTCTTCAGGAAGTAAGAGATTCCGTCCAGGACCACAAGGCCCACCCATCTTTCTTCCCAGCGTCTTCCACTTCTCCTCACCTGGTCAGGTGGGTCCCGAGATGCCCAGGGCTGGATGCCAGACACCCCAGCTGCCCAGGTACTCCTGGCCCGTCGGAGACCCACATTTCCAATTCACTGTGGGGTGAATATTCAAAGGGAACCACTTTCTTTCATCTTTATCTATAGGATATCTCCCAAATTACATGTTTGTTACTGAGTTCGTGGACATCATCAAAGAGAGCCAGGTTCTCTTTAAATATCTGCTGGGTGACCTTCCTCCATAGAATTCAAGAAAAAAACAAAAAATGACTGTCTGGCTATTGTCCTCCGTAAATCTTGTTCCAGCAAGTTCTGCATCCACTTAACTTTATGAATTTGGATTCTGTGGTTTGGATTCCATCCCCACTCCTCCACCATCTTTTTCGCAATTTAAACCATTCTAATCCAGGATTCCAGACAAAGTTGGGGGCTGGGGAAGTTAAATCGATTGTCTTATTCTTTGTCTCTTGCTGCCCCCTGCTGGTCAAATTATTGCTTTCTTTTTTCTTTTTCCTGTTTAAGGAGATGAATGGACAAATTCCTTAGGGATGAGTGGGTGAGGGAGAAGCAAGCGTCCTAGATGACGAGAGAATGTCAGACAGGTTTCATTATTTGAGGTTTTTTTTTTTTTTTAAATGAATAAATGGGAATTGTGATATTTAAAGCATGTTTAGCTGATTGGTCTTTTTTTATTTTTAAATTTTTAACTTTTTTTTTTTTTTTTTTTTTTTTTGAGACGGAGTCTCGCTCTGTCACCCAGGCTGGAGTGCGGTGGCCGGATCTCTGCTCACTGCAAGCTCCGCCTCCCGGGTTTACGCCATTCTCCTGCCTCAGCCTCCCGAGTAGCTGGGACTACAGGCGCTCGCCACCTCGCCCGGCTAGTTTTTTGTATTAGTTTTAGTAGAGACGGGGTTTCACCGTGTTAGCCAGGATGGTCTCGATCTCCTGACCTCGTGATCCGCCCGTCTCGGCCTCCCAAAGTGCTGGGATTACAGGCTTGAGCCACCGCGCCCGGCCATTTTTAACATTTTTTAAGAGACAGGATCTTGCCCTGTTGCCCAGGCAGGAATGCAAGCCATCCTCCCAATTCAGCCTCCTGAGACTGGGACCACAGGCGTGCGCCACCATGCCCAGCTTAATTGGTCTTTTTAAACACACACAAATACAATATACTATAATGATGCGTCCCCAGATCGTTTGATTTCTGAAATTATCAATTCAACGTAAACTGCTGGTGGTATGGGTCACAATCTTCCTTCAATCTCCTTAGCACGTCTGGGTCTGCAACTGCATCCAGCACTGCACTTAGCACTGCATTTGGAATGACAGCGAGGCATTTTGCTACCTGCTGATGGGTTTCCCACCATAGAGTGAGGAAGCGGCCTGGACTGACCCTCAGAGAGCCTCCAGGGATGAGGTGGGGGAGGGCGGATACAAGGGGGTGGGAGGTGGGGGAGGGCCAAGTCTCTGGGGATCAGTCTTCACAATCACACCCAATTCAAGGTGAAAGGCTGTGTGCCCTTTTCCCCTGGAAGCCATCTGTGTTAAAAAAACGTCTTTTGCGGGTAGTCAGGCCTGTGAAGTGCTTCTGTTCAGAGCTTCTCTGGGGTGGTGCGTTTTCCAGAGCGGAAGGCCATCAGAAGCCAACCCCTGAACCCGAGGACTTGACTGCAAGAGCAGAAGGAAGACCACTGAGACCACCTCAATGGAGCAGGCTACCCAACACGAGAAAGCCAGGGCCCGCAGCTACTTCCTGGGCTACTGCAGCTACTGGAACAAGGATTTCTGCTCAGGGTTTCAGACCGAGGACCTCACCCTGGAGAGTCAAGGCCTTTTGGGAAAATGCAGTTTCCTACCAGCAACAGCGGGTTCACCCTGCTGTGTATCCCAGGAACCATGCAGCTTCGAGATCTGCTCCTCCTTCATCCCTTCCCCGTCACGTTCTCAGTAGGTGCTCCAACATAATTCAGTTAGCAACAGTATTTGCTTTTCACTGTGAGTCAGTTCCAATGGACTTTACCATTTACACAAGTTGATCTAAGATGTAGGACAGTGAAACAGAATGATGTTTAAGTTGAAGGAACTGAAATTCCAATGTGTGTTGCACTTCTCACCTGTTCGTGGATTAAAATTCAAGCCCACATACTCATCTGCCCAGACATCTCTTGTATTCCATCAGCTGCCCATCTTGTCAATATCTCCAATGCTGTGCCTTCCTCCAGATTCACTTCTACCCCAGGGAGAAGCATCACAGTCCACCCTGATTAAGAGTAATTAAGGCCAGGCATGGTGGCTCACATATGTAAGCCTAGCATTTTAGGAGGCTGGGGTGGGCGGATCACTTGAGCTCAGGAGTTCAAGACCAGTCTGGTCAACACAGCAAAACTCCATCTCTACTAAAAATACAAAAAAAATTAGTTGGGAGTGGTTGTGCACGCCTGTAGTCCCAGCTACTCGAGAGGCTGAGGCAGGAGAATCGCTTGAACCCAGGACACGGAGGTTTCAGTGAGCCAGGATTGTGCCACTGCACTCCAGCTTTGGTGACAGAGCAAGACTCTGTCTCAAAACAAACAAACAACAAAACAAACAAACGAACAAAAAGTAATTGAGAGTAGGGCTCTGGAAACTTTTATTGCAAACATCTACACACAGAATCAATGAAAGTGTCTCCCTGAATAAAGAAAGTCCAATTCATGTGTTGTCAGACTTGAGTGGTGGGTCCCATGTTGTGTAAGGGTGCACTAATTATGCCCATTAGGATCACATGTGGATCTGGGATGAGCTGGGGAAATCTTATCCTTTCCTATACTGTAGATAGCCAGAGAAGCACAGGAGGGAGGACTTCCACCTCTCACATGAACGATTTCCATAGCCTTTGTATTAGTGGCAACTTGCTTGTTTTCCTTCCACCCTTAGAATGTGAGTTCCAAGAGAGCATGCTTGAAGCTACCTAGTTTACCACAGAGCGCAACGATAGAACTATCATGGGCATATAGTAAGTTCTCAATACTTATTTGTTCATGGTCTCTCTAACTCTGAACAGCAACTACTAAACCCAATACATTTTCCAGGCTGCAACCAGAACAATCTTTCTAAAACTCAAACCTGATCAAGACCCTTCCTTATTTAAAATTATTTAATGACTTCTCAGTTGCCACGGTAACGTCAAAAGCCTAGGTCTGCATTTTAGCCACACTGAACACTTATGTCTTTCTAAAGGGCCATACTTCCAGGCCTCCAGGCATCCATGCCGGCTGTTCCCTCCGCCTGGAATTCCCTTCTGCCCCCTCTTGAACAGTGGTGACTCCTTCAGGTCTCAGCTCAGCTGTCACTCCCATTGAGACATCCCCAGGGTGATCAATAATTGCAATATACGGCAATTATTTTTCTGTATTTCCATTTGAAGTTGAGCCTGCGCCTACACCATCATATCCACCCCCAACCATGGCAATGGACATGATAGTGTCTTTATAGCAGAGGCAAGTAGGGCTCCAGAGGTTCTAATTGTGGGGGTCACCCCTTACTCCTCAGCACGTTGAGAGTGGTAACTCCACAGCCAGGCAAACTCAGGTTCAAATCTCCACATTCACTTTGTTTATTTAGCCGTCCTATGCTTGGTTTCCATCCGCAACATGGGGCTCATGATTATATATGGATAAAACTAGGTGGAGTCCTTTGGGGGGCTGGCAAATTGTAAGTGCCTAGTTAATGAATGTTAGTTGTGATTATTAACCATCACTTTTGAGCTCCCTGCATTTTGCTTTCTCTACTTATAAGCTCTTGCAACCTCCTCTCTCTCTTTAGGCTTCCACTAGGGTGTTGGCTGTTACTCATCATGTTACTTTAAAAAATGAGCGTATCACAAAGAAAAGAGACATAACATTCTAAAGCAATTACTCTCTTCTACGATTTCCTGGAGCCCAGATGCTCTACTTTATTTTGGAGCCTGGGGAGGAGACAGTTGTGCTTAAAATTTATCAGACCTCTCCTCTCTTTCGGGCTTTCTTGAAGCCTTCCTTTATCAGGACTGGATAGAAAAATCAGTTTGATGAGGTCATCCTTCTCTGTGCTTACAAGTCTCAAGAGGGCGATTGTATTTAGAAGAACTCCACGTGGCCACTGCCAGGATGATGAGAATAGCAATAATTAAGTTAGCAACCATAAAACCTTTTATTGATAGCACTTGTTACTACAGGATCAAAATGATTATTCTTATTTCGCTGCTGGTAGGTGGCAGAAGCTGGCTTTGAAGACAGGTCTGTCTAATCTTCTCTTACACAGAAAAGGTCACAAGATAATCCTTCCTCACCTGGGACTGTATGATTTTTGTGCCAAGCCATACAGTGTTGCATATTGGATCTCTCCTGGTGAACTACCAATTTCTTCCTGTCCCTGAGATCCACAGGTGCTGCTAGGGACAGGCAATACTCATTTCATGGAACTGTGTATGTCTGAGAGAGAGTATGGGCATGTGTGTGGGCATGTGCATGCAGGCACAAATGTGTGTTTATGTGTTTCATTGGTATAATTCAAGTCTCTGGTTAAGGGTTCTATATGCTAATCATCCCACCTTTTTTTTTCCAGTTCAACCTTTCAAAATGAAGTCACACAGTCTGGTTGAATAAACGTCATGAAGTAGTTTATATTTTCTGAAAAATGGATTCACTCTGATCTTGAGTTGGGGGGTGGGGGCACGGATAAAGTTGGTTTGCAGTCTGTATCCACCCTGGAACCCATGAAAAATTCTCTCTACGTAGAAATTTGCATCATGACATATTAATTGCAAGAATAAAAGTGTTCTTAAGCAATGACTAGAAACAGTAAATTCTAAAACTGCCTAAATTTCAGCTTGGGAGTGATTTAGTCCAGTGGTTCTGACCTGAGCATGCAGCAGAGTCACGTGGAGGGCGAGTATAAAATCCCAGATTGCTGAGATTGCTGCTTGTGGGGTAGTGAGCTCCCCCTGGAGTTTCTGATTCAGTAGGTCTGGGGTGGGGCCTGAGATTTGCATTTCTGTTTTTTTGGTTTGTTTATTTGTTTGAGACGGAGTATCCTCTTGTTGCCCAAGCTGGAGTGCAATGGCATGATCTCAGCCCCCTGAAACCTCTGCCTCCCAGGTTCAAGCAATTCTTTCACCTCAGCCTCCCGAGTAGCTGGGATTACAGGCACGCACCACCACGCCCGCCTAATTTTTGTATTTTTAGTAGAGATGGGGTTTCACCACACTGACCAGGCTGGTCTTGAACTCCTGAGCTCAAGTGATCCACCCACCTCAGCCTCCCAAAGTGCTACGATTATAAGCTTGAGCCACCACACGGGGCTTAAGATTGGCATTTCTAACAATGCTCCCTGGAGGTGCTTGTTTGGGGAGCACAGTTTGAATGCCACTGGTTAGACCAGTGGTTCTGAGACTTGGCTGCATATCGGGATCACCTGGGGAGCTTAAAAGTTAATGATACCTGGAGTCCACCCCAGTGACTCTGGTTTAATTTATATGGAGTACGACCTGGGCATTAGTGTTTTTTAAAAGCTCCCAGTTGATTGTCATATAGCAGACTTTGAAAGCCACTGATATGGGGGAGAGGGGGAACCTCTTATCTTAAGAACAATGAGGGCTTTGGACACCCAGAGTGCAGGAGTGGTAGAAGGGCCCCTTCACGTGTTGGTTGTCCTGGATGGGAATAAACAGATGGGCAGAGCAGTCCTGTGCTCAGTCTCCACGTGCAGGACTGGCTAGCAACAACTTTGCCCAGCCATGGTTCTCAGGCTCCTAGAAGGCTAAAAATATTTCTTTACAGTAGGCATTAGTAACTTTAGGGTTCTTAGTTATATGTAAGAAACTTGCCACTAACTAAGCAGGAAAGGATTTTGGTAAAGAATATTGGGAGACTTGAGGTTAGGCTTCCAGGAGGGATGCACAAACCGATGCTAGAATGCTTTGAGAAGGACAATGCCACTGCTTCCCTGCCCAACACTAGAAAAACCACTGTGGCCAAAACCACTGTCCTACCAATACCAGGGCCTTGCCAGGAACTTGACATTGTGACTCTCTGGCACTTCTGGAAGCCAGATATCTCAGTGCTGCCCTCACTAGTAAAACAGTAGCTCCAGGGAGCCTCCTTCTAACTGGAAGTGAAACCTTCCTAACTGGAAGTGAAACTGTCCCCACAGGGTTAACAAGAATTACATACTGAGCTCTAGGCAGATATACAGTTATAATTAAGCATTCATCAGACTGCATTCTGGCCCACCTTCTTATAACAAAAAGTCACAAAACTGTAGACACTGACCATTTGCATCCCTTGTTTCAATAGATAGGATCACACATTGGAATCACAAGGCTTTTTCCTTAAACATTGCTTCAGATGTTTTTCATATCCTGAATTCCGGTGGAACAGCCGTTTGAAGATCCCCATAGAGGAATTGAATCAGCATGAGAATGCAGTTTCTTCACCTCCCCATCCCATGACTTCACCCTGCATTCTCAGACCAATCAACGATCCCTACACCTTGACCCACTCCAAACCCCTGAAAGTCCCTATCCCCAAACTCCCCAGGGAGGCGGATTTGAGGTTTCTTCCCATCCCCTCAGTTGGCAGCCTTACGATGGAAACATTCTCTGCGGCAGCCTTAGGTGTCGGTGTATTGACTTACTGCGCATTGGGCAATGGACCTGTTATAGTCACATAAGTCTCAGTTGAGTGGCTCTGAGTAGAGGAGTCCCTGTTACATGCTTTTTCCTGGCTAGGAAACCCAGGGATACTGGTTCTTACTGAATCTGGCCATGTATGGCTGTGAATTCTTCCAAATATATTATAGCAAAGATCTTCTGCAGCCAGGGAAGGTGACAAGGTGTAATCATCGTTATTATTGTTCCACAGACCATTGGCTCCTGTTTTCTTCTCTTCTGAGCTGCCATGGCCTCTATCAGCGTTCTCTACCCCACAAGCAGCAGGGAAACCAGTCTTCCCAGCTATTTCCATTCTCTGTTTCATGGGTGGGTTTCACTGTCAATCACTGTTCTTTTCAAAAGTCAATATGCATAGAGACAGCGTGAAAGGAAAGAACTACTGTACCTGTCTTATGTGAAAATGCTGCCTCTTTGGCCAGATCAAAGGAGATGAATAGACTCAACATTCCAGTATGTTGTTCAGACATTGATTCTCATGCTAGGAATGCCAAGGGTGAAGCCATTTGTAGTGCTGCTGCCTGGGGCTGTTCTGAACTCCTGATATAAAATAGAAAAGAGGATTTGACAACTCAAATGGAGTTGGAGTACATCTCACTGTTTGAGCTGTGTGTGGTGGCCTGGCCTTCCTTGTTAGAAATGAGAGCCGATGGCAGGTCTTCAAGGTAGAAATTTCATTTGCATCTCCAGAAGTCACATGTATGTGGCTCCGGACTTGCCACACTCTGTGAAGGCAGGGTGTGTCTTTCATTTTCATCTTCTCCAGGTCTGGTGATAGCAGTATTTTTATTAACCTCAATTTGCAGATAAGGAAGCCCAAAGTAGGGAGGATAAGAAACATGCCTAAGCTCAGATAAAAGTGATTTAAACCCAAGCTGACTCCAGAGCCATCACTATTTCACAATAAAAATGATTTAATATATTTATTCTGATTGTATCAATTGTTTATTGCTCTTGTAAACATTCAAACAATATAGGAAAATGCAAGGGGAAATAGTCAATTCCTCAGAAATCTCATCAGTTTGAGATAAAAAACATTCATATTTTGGTAACTATTCTTTTTTTGCATCGGTTTATGCATGCATGCACGTGCACACACATGTTGCATAAATAGAATTCTTACAAGAATGATGGCTCCTAAAGCTCTTGTTTGCTGGTCAGTGTAGCTCAAACAATCCTCTGTTTCCTTGTTTAAGTGGGTGAAGACGAAAATTTGCTCTAAGCAAATAGAGTCCTTTGTGGCCTGCCAGCCTCTTTTCTGTATATGGACTGAGCTGCGGCACTGTGGAGATGGGAGCGAGTGTGTCGAGATTAAGAGCAGAGGTACAAGAGTTAGACTGCAGATACCAAGAGCTCGGCACTCTCACCGAATAGCTGTGCAGACTTACAGGAGTTACCTAACCTCTCTGTATCTGAGTTTCCTCAGATATGAAGTAGGGGTGATACCTACCTCATAGGGTTGTTGTGAGGATTAAATAAGAAGATACAGTAGTCCCCCTTATCTGCAGTTTTGCTCTCCAAGATTTCAGTTACTCACCGGTACAGTTCAACAAAATATTTTGAGAGAGAGACACCATTCACATAACTTTTATTACAGTATATTATTATAATTGTTCTATTTTTAGTTTTTGTTGTTAATCTCCTACTGTGCCTAATTTATAACTTAAACTTTATCATAGGTATGTATGTATAGGAAAAAGCATAGTATGTACAGGAAATAGCATAGTATATATAGGGTTTGGTAGCATTCACAGTTTCAGGTGTCCACTGTGGGTCTTGGAATGTATCCCCTGTGGATAAGGAGGGACTACTGTATGTTAAAACTTAGAATATTTTTCCAGCCAAAGTAAAGCCTTCATGTTAACTGATATTATTAAAATACCCATAGTGTATGTAAATCCAGAAGGTACTCAGGTGAATTATTCTTTACCAAGGAGGTACACATACTTTACATTAAAAAAATGTTTTTTCTCATAATACTAGTGATGGTACTGCTTGTTCACTCCCAAGTATAAGATCTGTGGGCTGCAAGGGGTTTTTGTAAATTGCTGTATTTTTTCAGGGCATGAAAAACAAGAGGATATAATGTTGGAGAGCTACGGCAAGGCCATGAAGTGGATGGTTTATTCATTTATTTGTTCATTTATTCCTTCATTCATTTATCCACTGATTGATAGTGCCAGGCACATAGTAAATATTTGTTGATTAAAGGGATAAATAAAAATAACTGAATTAAATATTTTGTTTAAACAAATTATGCCCTCAAGGAGCTTACAATCCAATGACTCATTATGTTTATTTATTGGAAACACACACACACGCGCACACACACACACACACACACACCCTTTAAGAGATCAATTTTCTGACAGCAAAATAGAGTCTTCCAGTTCAATTGCTTTTTCATTTAAGCCGCAAGGTACATATGGATGAAAATTGCCCAGAGACATCTAAATTAACCACACTTGTTTATTTTGTTAGGTTTACAAAGAGTAACAGATAATGAATTTCAAAATCGAGTCCAAATGTTGACCACCCAATTAGATGGAGTGGAAGTTTTCTCCAGAGTTAAAAATCACACAGGACCCATGCAGGAAAGACGCTGCCCTTAGGAAAGTGCACTGAGGCAGGGCTGTCCCCACAGGAAGGAGGAATAGCCATCACAGCTAGGCAGAGATAATTCTATTTTGCACGTGTGCCTTTGGAAAACCAGTTGAGTGCTCCCTTATGACAAAGAAGAAAATGCTTGATGGTGTAGTGAATACTTCATTCTTGGCCAAACCCAATCCCTTTCTGGCATGTTTATCTTGGTGGAGCAAGGATGAGGTTTGCCAAGGTATGTGCACAGGTTCCTAGTGGATAATAAAACAGATGCTGAGGGTAAATGTCCTCCAGCATTCAAGTAATTCACTTGAATATGCAAACTGCTTTGAGTACACAAAGAGCATTTTAATGAATTTTTCCTGCTCCTAATCTCATAGTGTCATTATTTGCCTTATATTAATTACTTATTACCGCAGATTCAGCAATAATTTTTCTCCTGTTGTTAGAAACATCATTGAATTTTATTGCTAGCCTTGTGTGTTTGTTAATAACCACCTTGGGGAAAAACAGCAACATTGGACTAAATATTCAAGGTGTTTTCTTCCAGATTTTATGACTTACAGACACAAAGCTTTATGTCAATTGTAAGAAATGTTTCTCCATTTTATTAAACTTGGGACTCCTTCAAGAAAATGTCACTGACCAGAATAAAATCCATTGTTGGTTCTAGGGCCTCTACTATTGTATGGGAAAAGATCAAAATAGCAATGTCAGCTATTGAAGAAGGTAAAACCCATTCCATTTACTTTTCCATTATTTGCTAAGTGAACTCAGTTGTAACCAAAAGAGGTGATGGAAAAACAGTATGTTATTTCTGTCTCTTTTGCAATGCTTGGCACTGGGGCTTCATGTAGTCTTTAATAAGACCTTGAGGAAGGTGCTCAATGAGTGTCTGAGCTGCAAGCCCTGTCACACTGGCTGCTGCACATTCTACGTCTTGCCTTGTTCCATCTGGCTGTGGACCCAATCTAATGCTTTGTAAAATGGATCTTTCCAGGAACATATGTTTCTTCTTTATATTAAATATACAAGAAAGAGAATCAATTAAAGGAAGAAATTTTACTAAAACTGATTGTCTTTGAAGATGCTACATTTCAGAGAGGTTATGTTCACTGATTAAATAAAATAAAACAGTTGTCTTTGGGAGAGTCTATAAGGTTCTAAGGGCACCATTAAGAGACTCTTTTTTGATATATGAAACACTTAATGGGTATGATTCTCATTTCACAAACTCCAGCATAAAAGAAAGAAAACATTGTGCATTTTCTGTGACTCAACTTCATTTTGGATTCTGAACTCTCCTCATTCCATTGGACTTAGGTCAGGAAGGGTGGAATCTGGTTACTGAGGAAGGTTTTTGTGGGAAATGTTTTCCTACTCTTTTTTTCCAGCTTCATTGAAGTAGACTTGACACACAAATTTTGTATATATTTAAAGTGTACAAGGTGATGGTATAAATTGTGAAATGATTACCACAACTAAGCTAATTAACACACAATAACTTCCCAAAGTTAGGATTTTGTGGGGTGTGTGTGTGTGTGTGTGTGTGTGTGGTGAGAAGACTCAAAATCAACTTTTTAAAGTAATTTTCAACTATACAATACATTGTTATTAACTATAATCACCATGCTGTACATTACAGCTCCAAAACCCATTCATCCCACGTAACTGAACCTTTGCACTCTTTGGCCACCATCTCCCATTTTTCACCCCTCTCCCCATTCCTTGGCAACTGCCATTCTACTCTCTGCTTATATGAGTTCAACTTCTTTAGAATCCAAATGTAAGTGAGATCATATAGTATTTGTCTTTCTGTGCCTGGCTTATTTCACTTAGCATATAATGTCCTCTAGATTCAACCATGTTGTCGCAAATGGCAAGATTTCCTTCTTTTTTAAGGCTGAGTAATAGTCCAGTGTGTGTGTGTGTGTGTGTGTGTGTGTGTGTGTGTGTCACATTTTCTTTACCCATTCACCCATCTATGGACATTTAGGTTGTTTCCATATTTTGGCTATTGTAATAATGCTGCAATTGAACATGGGGTGGAGATATCTCTTCAAGATACTGATTTTATATTCTAATTTTAATAACCCATATCTGAAGCATGGATTTTGGTACTGAGTGTTGCAATTTAAGGACAACCATTGCAAAAACTCAACGTAATTTAGGCACAACAAGATGCTATTTCAATGGATGAAAGTTTTGAAATTATAGACCTTCTTTCTTCATTTCAGACAAAAATCTAAAAATAGGTATCTTGAGCTCAATAAAATTGCTTTGAAATCCTTTCTTCTATTCCTATCAACATGCCTCTGTGAGATTGGTTTTTTATTTAGTTATTATTTTTTTGAGATGGAGTCTTTCTCTGTTGTGCATGCTGGAGCACAGTGGCACGATCTCAATTCACTGCAACCCCTGCCTCTTGGGTTTAAGCGACTCTCCTGCCTCAGCCTCCCGAGTAGCTGGGATTACAGGTGCCCATCACCACGCCTGGCTAATTTTTGTATTTTTAGCAGGGACAGCGTTTTGCCATGTTGGCCAGGCTGGTCTCGAGCTCCTGACCTCAGGTGATCTGTCCACCTTAGCCTCCCAAAGTGTTGAGATTATAGGCATGAGCCACCATGCCTGTGCTCAGCCCTGGTGTTTCTATTATGAATGCGGTGAAGCATATATATATATATATATATATATATAATTTTTTTATTTTTTTGAGATGGAGTCTCTCTCTGTCTACCAGACTGGAGTGCAGTGGTGCAATCTTGGCTCACTGCAAGCTCCGCCTCCCTGGTTCATGCCATTCTCCAGCCTCAGCCTCCTGAGTAGCTGGGACTACAGGCGCCCGCCACCACGCCTGGCTAATATTTTGTATTTTTAGTAGAGACGGGGTTTCACCGTGTAAGCCAGGATGGTTTCGATCTCCTGACCTCATGATCCGCCCGCCTTGGCCTCCCAAATTGCTGGGATTACAGGTGTGAGCCACCGTGCCAAGCCTATTTTCTTTTATTCCTATCAACATACCTCTGTGAGATTAGTTTCTCTTCTCTGAGTGCTATGAAGTCAAAATATGTAAACTATTTAGATACATATTATCCTCTGTGAGGATTTTTTAATCAGTCTGACATAGATGATATAAATTATTCTGCAAGAAGCAAATCCATTTGGTCACAAAAACTGATGTACATGGGGTGTAAGTGCACATATAGGATGCTTAATATGGGTTATTTCAATCATGAATTCTTTTATTATGATTGTTGAAACAGAAAGTTTCAAGTGTAATTGCAGTTCTGTTTTGATCACCTATACTTACTTTTGATGAACAGTATTCACAGTTTTTTGTGAGTTTCTTTCTGTTTCCCTGGGTGATAACCCAAGTCTCTTGGCTCCTGCTTCCTCACCACATCTCTTCTGTCTTCTTTACTGCCTTTCAATGTCTGTGCCTTAAGAAAGTATATAGTTTTTGTCAGGAATTAGATGATCTGGGCTCCAGTTCATGAAGCAGTTGTGTACCTTGGCTAAATCACCTTTCTGGCTTTCAGTTTCTCAAATCCAAAATAGAACAGTAGGAGAAAATATTTTCTGGCACTTTTTGATGGAAATAAACTTTTTGGAAGATTAATATAATGACGGTGTGCAAAATGATTTGAGAGGAGAAAGAGCCTACAGAGACATGAAAACTCATCTGGTTACAAGGTTTATGCCAAATATCTATAATTTAATATACAACTCCAATAGCTTTCTCATTATTACAATTTTTAGAAGCAATTCTACTTTGATTTAATTTAATCTTCAGGTATTGGGTCTTCCTTGCTATGCAGTGGTTTCATATACAAAGTGCTTTCTTCTTTAGTGAGCTTATATGCCTACTATCAAGATTAATAGTTCATCTTTTCAACTTTTTGTCTGTTTTAACTTTTACCTACTTTCTGGGCTCCACCCTGATGCCAAACTTCCAAACGTCTACTTCTGTTTGTCTGCAATACAAAGCAAGCCTTTGCTATGCTACTGGAGCAAAGCATAGATCAAGAGAGGGAGCCAACTACAGACTTACTTATGCTCCAAAGTCAGGCAAACCGAAGTCCTTGAGGATCTCAAAGAATTTGAAACCATATATAAAATAAACAAATGCAAATGGCACATTTCCCAGTTATATAGGGTCTCCGTGGATTTCTTTAGATCCAAAATTTCCCCTTGTTCTTTTCTCAGGGGAAATAGGGCCAGAGTTTGATCTTTTGCTGAAAGGTTATATACCAGGAGGGAAGAATAAAAGAATAATAGGGAGTTGGGGCCTCTGGGGAAGTAAAAGTAAAAG
The DNA here is from genome assembly GCF_043159975.1 of Macaca nemestrina. NCBI lineage: Eukaryota > Metazoa > Chordata > Mammalia > Primates > Cercopithecidae > Macaca > Macaca nemestrina. The sequence continues at coordinate 115,317,721 of NC_092127.1, read as the reverse complement.
TAAAAGTAAACATCCCCCTGGAAAATAAACGTTGGGTATTGCAAACCTCAGGATGCTACCTTTTCACGAATGAGCTGTTCCAAGTTGTGGTGTCATACTTGAGCAAACCTCTTTGAAGATAATTGGCCAATATTAAATGAGCCATCTTGAGTTGTAAAAATTATTTTCATGTTTTAATCAGTGATATGTCTATTTATCTACTCTTTCTCACAGTTTTAAGATTCTAAAATGTAAATTTTAATATAGATCCCAAAGGCTTATAATACAATTATAATACAATGCTATCTCTCTCCCTCTTTCTTTCTCTCTCTCTCTCTCTCATGCTTATGATTGTTTCAGTTTATCTGTTGCCGCATAACAAACCACTCCAACTTAGTGGCATAAGAGGTAACCATTTTGTTATATTTATAGGTTTGATGATAGGGAATTTAGGCAAGACAAAACAGGGGACATTTTGCTCTATGACATCTGAGGTCTCAGCTCTGAAGACTCAGACAGCCTGAAGTGACATGAAAGTTTGGGTGTTGGTACCTATGGAAGTTTCTGCACACAAATGACTTGTATCTCTAAGTTGAATGCTAGCTCAGCTGACTGTTGACCAGAGCATCTACATGTGGTCTCTCCATGTGGCTGGATTTCCTCCCTTTAGGGCCTGTCAGGGTCATTGGATTTCTCACATGGTGTGGCTATAAGAGTAGGTATTCTAGTAAACAATCTTGGAGATTAAAAAGCTGTGTGACCTTTTATAACCTACCTTTGAAAATTGTATAGCGTTACTTCCACCATACTTTATAGGTCAAAGCAGACATAACCTTACACAGATGAAAGAGTAGATATAGACCCTCACCCACCTCTTGATGGGAAGAGCATTGAAGAATTTGTGCCCATATTTTAAAACCAATTGATCTTCACTTTTATTCTGCATGCATGTCTCAAGATTTTGAAACTCCTAAGAGGCATGAATCAATGTATTCTCAGGAAATAGGAGGTAAACTGGTAATTTAACATACAAGGTAGTCCCCTGTCTTTCAGGCCCAGGGTGTGTGTCTCTGACTGTCCTCTGAAGAGAGGAGACTGAAGGGAATAAACCTTTCAAGTACCACCTCACCTGAATACAAGAATAGAATATCTACTGAACTCTGGCTTGAATATCTGCATGTGGATGGACTTAGGTAATTGCTTCAAAGTTATACAGAGCTGGAAGTGGAAGACAAGGAATCAGGCATGGGACCCTGATCTCCTCATTCTCCTGCATGCACAGAGGACAAGATTCATCCCTCTGAGGGCAAGGCCTGGGCGACAGCAGGTGTTTCCCTCTTCCAGCCCAGACAGGTTGCATATTAGCTCTCATTACCCCTGACAACAAATGGGTCTGACTCTGAACTGCTTCTTTCCAATCTCCAAGACTTTTTCCAGCTCACAGGAGGGAGAAGAGAAGTCTCAGTTCATCTAGGAAGAGCATTGCTGGTTTTATTATACTTCACAGAAGCTGAAAGGAAGCAGTTAAGATGGTTTCAGGCAACGTCAGCTGTAAAGATGTACATCAAGTCTGCTGATGGGGGAAACTGAGGCTGGTGAGGTGACCAGTGGACAGGAAGTCACGAGATGACTGTCTCTTTTTTTCCTTCCTTTTAAAATTTATTTTTAAATTGACAAAAATTGTATATATTTATAGTGTAAAACATCACGTTTTGAAACAGAGATGCTATATTAGGCCATTCTTGCATTGCTATAAGGAAATACCTGAGACTGAGTAATTAATAAAAAAAAAAAAAGAGATTTAATTGGCTCTCAGTTCCACAGGCTGTACAGGCAGCATGGTGCTGGCATCTGCTTGGCTTCTGGGTAGGCCTCAGGAAGCTTTTACTCATGGCAGAAGGCAAAGGGAGAGCCAGCATCTCACATGGCACAGGAGAAGCAAGAGAGAGTTGGGGGATGGGGAGGTGCCACACTTTACAAAAACAAGATCTTAGGAAATCTCACTCAATATCATGAGGACAGCACCAAGCCATGAGGGATCTGGCCCTATGACCTAAACGTCTTTCACCAGGCCCTACCTCCAACATTGGGGATTACAATTCAACATGAGATCTGGCAGGGTCATATAGCCAAACCATATCAGATACATTGTGGAATGGTTAAATCAAACTAATTGACATATGTGTTACATTATATACTTACTTACTTTTGGCGAGAACAATTAAAATCTACTCTCTTAGCAATTTTCAAGTATATGATATATTGTTATTAACTGTAGTCACCACGTTGTGCAATGGATCTCTAGAACTCATTCTGCTTGTCTAACTCAAATTTTGTATCCCTTGACCAACATCTGTATCTTCCTAACCACTGCCACCCCCAGTCGCTGGTAACCACCATCCTGCTCTCTGTTCCAGTGAGTTCAACCTTTTTACACTGCACATATAAGTGAGATCGTGTGGTTTTGTCTGTCTGTGCTTAACAGAGGTGACTTTCTGTGTCATGATTGTTCCTAGGCTCAGCCATGCTTCTGGTCCAGGTCTTTTCCACAAACATCATACTTCCCCACCACCACCACACTTTAAAAACTTTAACAAGGCCACCTGTTATACAAAGAGACAGTTCCAGGTCGGCTTTGTCATGAAGTCTTGAGTGGATGCTGGGCAAGTTATTGACCATCTTAGGTCCCTTGCAGCTCTAGCTCACCATGATTCAGAAGAGATAAAGGGAACTTGGTTTCTGAAAAATGTTGGCCATGTATTCAAAGGTAGATCAGAGAGGCAGGTTACCTTAATGTAGAGTTACCAAACATTACATGAGATATGCTTATACTGAAAAAAAACTCTTCATTGTTTACCTGCAGTTCAAATCTAGCTGATCATCCCATATTTTAGTTTACTAAATCTGGCAACCCTACCTTAATAGCTACAAGTGTGGTTAGAGTGTGTAGATCAGGAGGAGTCAGCAAAGGTTTAGTGTAAAAAGACGAGATAACAAATATTTTCAAATGTGCCATTTTAATGCAAAAGCAGCCAGATGATATATAAATGATTGGGAATAACCTTGGTTCAATAAAGCTTTTTTTACAAAGCCAGGTGGCAGGCCCTCATTTGCTGACCCCTTCTCTAGAGCTAAACTACCTAGGTTTAAGTCAACCCTGTCATTTATGAGATACAGGAAATTAAGCATGTTACTTAATCTCTTTGTGCCTCAGTTTCCTCATCTATAATATGGGTCATATTCATAATGTACCTGCCTCCTAGGGCATAAAATGGTGTCATTATATATGAAGTGTTCAAAGCATACAGTAAGTGCTATGAAAAAAGAGTGCATGCCACTTTGTGTTGTAGGATTCAAGTATCTCAGCAGAGTGGCCAGAATAATCATAGTTAACATTCATATAGCACTTGCCCTGTGCGCAGGCACTTTACATATGTTAACTTATTTAATCCTCAGGATAGCCTAGGCTGTAGGTAAGTTATCACCATCATCATCATCATCATCATCATCATCCCCATTTACAAATGAATCAACTGTGGCCCAGAGAGTTAAGTGGTTTGCCTAAGGTCACCTGACTGGCGAATAGCCCTGTTGGGGTCTGAACCCTTGTAATCTAGCACCAGAGACTATTCATTCACCCGGACCCTAGAGGGAAGAGATATGAGGTTAACAGGAAGATTAGAAAATGTCACGTTAAGTGTTTGCAGTGGTATTTGTCAATAAGTTGAATATAATTTATTTTCAAGAAACGCATAGTCTTCATTTTTGTGGGTTTGTTTCCTGTTCTTCTTCAGTTCTGAGGACAATGACCCCTGTCTGTGATGCCCCACTGAATTCACAATGATCCACGTGCAGACTCTCCAACCCTGGAAACATGTTAGTATCTTAAATTTCTGGGGTATGAACTCTTTTCCTTTCTTTCCTCTTCCCCTGGGTTTTTCTCTTGCTTCTTTCACCTTCCTGCTCCTCCCCACCTTCTTCTCCCCAAACTTCTTTTCTCTTGTCCTTCTCTACAACTTATTCGGGCCTGAAAAGAAGCCAGGGAAAAGATATTTGCTTTGGGTGAAGAAGAGAAAAATAAAAGATGAACTAGCCAAGTCAAAGAATAACTCCGATTTTCCACAAAGGGCTACTTCATGGAAAGACTGTGACTTACAGTGCTTTATACTCTCTCTCCTCTTTAGGAAAAACAAAGTTGATGTAAACAGCTGGAGACTGCAACTTGAAAAACCAAGAAAGTAAGATGAATAAAACTTCCTGTTTTCCTCTCCTACTCTGGCCTACAGGGGGTTGGCCTACAAGGCTTCTTTCCAAACCAGATGTTCCATTCCCAAAGCTCCCTTCAGAATCTCTGCATATCAGTTATTCTTTACACAGCACCACCAGACCTTAGATTCAATTACCATGAGCATGCTTCAGCCAAGCGTCTGCTGGGACACAGGCCCTCTTAGGAGAAGAAAGCGAAATATGGTCAGCATATGACATGAGCTCAAGGAGGCAAACACTCTACTATCATCGTCTAAATTAAGCAACATTAACAGAGCTCCTCCTACAGGCCATGTACTGTGGCAAGACTCTCATCTGATCTGCACCATTAGGTAGATACTACTACTGTCCCTATTTTATAGTTGGAAATCTGGCCTGGGAGAGCTGAATTAATAAATTCGTGACCCTGAAAAGGCCCCCTCAGCTCACCCAGTAAGACCCCCTCCACCTCTTCTCACTCTCAATCCTGCCTTCTTTAGAAAACATGAATGTACGGAAAAGAAACGTAACGATAGAGAAGCCCTGTTCTCTAGGAAGGGGATATTATCGCTTCCATCACTTCGGCTCCTGCCTGGGTTTCTGGGCAGGCTGCTTTTCTCCTTGGCTACTCATCTTCTCTGGAGACATGCTGTCATCGATTTTAAAGGTCTGTCTGCATCCTCCATGGTCACACCCAGCTGATGGACCCCAGGACACACTGCCAGTAATAATGCAGACTTTCTCCAGCCCCTGCTCAGCCTCTTCCCAGCGTCTCTGGCTGAGCTCTTCTCGAATATGTAGCCTAGCGCACAGGGGACATATCGTCTTTATGGTAAAATGCTTAAGTGCTCGAACAGATCTTAAACATTAGTTTCAAGCATGAAACTCGTCTATATTTGGCCTTTTCATATTGAGGGACAATCTGCCAATAGGATTTGTGATGGGGCTGTTATTAACAGTCTCTTCACTTCAAAACGGGGCACGATGTACTTTAGGGTGAAGCTGATTTTTGGCTGTTGGGTAATTATTAGTAGCTAACAATACCTGGTCAATAAAAATGTGTTTGCTTGTTTGTTTTGTGAGATCATCAACATTTTACATAATTTTCTTTTTTTTCTTTTTTTTTTTTTTGAGACAGAGTCTTGCTTTATTGCCCAGGCTGGAGTGCAGTGGCGTGATCTTGGCCCACTACAACCTCTGCCTCCCGGGTTCAAGCAGTTCTCCCGCCTCAGTCTCCAGCTGGGATTACAGGCGCACACCACCACGCCTGGCTAATTTTCGTATTTTTAATAGATACGGGGTTTCACTATGTTGGCCAGGCTGGTCTTGAACTCCTGACCTCAGGTGATCTGCCCGCCTCAGCCTCCCAAAGTGCTGGGATTACAGACATGAGCCACCTGGCCTGGCCCATAATTTTCTAATTGTAGAGGATAACAGGGTTAGCTTTCCAACTAGTTAATGAGTACCCAGCAGCAGACTTCAGGGCTTTATTGGTTGGCCTCCATATCAGGTGCAGCTTTGAGCCCTCCCTCTCTACAGGTTGCCACGTGTCCCAGTAGTGAGGAAGAATATGGTCACTTGCAGTTGCCCCTGCAACTTCTGCACCATGTTTTTCGAGGAAAAGAAATTCAATGCCTTTCTCACAAAGTTTAGGAACCCCAAGTGTAGCTTCATTTCTTCCTTTTAGGCAAAAGTACTGTAGGCCTGTGTCTCATGTTCAAAACCTGGGAAACACTGATGTAAATGAAAAAAACAAAGATAAACAAAACAGATTTCTTAACTGTAGAAGTTCTCTGTGCTATTAATATCCTGATGTCTCTCTGAATCTTCAAGAAGGACATGTAAAGTATAGTTTCCTAAACTTTCTTGACCTCAGAATACCTCGGAACCTCTTATGATATTATTGTTCCATAGACACTGCTTTATTCTGTTCGTGCTGCTATAACAAAATACCACAGACTGGGTAATTTATAAACAAAAGAAATTTATTTCTCATGGTCCTGGAGTCTGAGAAGTCCAAGATCAAGGTGCTGGCTGGTGAGGGCCCTGTCTCTTTGGTTCCAAGATGGCATCTTGTGGCTGGATCCTCAGGAGGGAAGGGATGCTGTGTCCTCACATGGCAGAGGGGATGGAAGGAAAAGAGATGGAAGACTCTCTGAAGCCTCTTTTATAAGTGCTTTAATTCATTCCCCAAAGGCCCTGTCTCTTAATACCACCTGATATGGTTTGACTGTGTCTCCACTCAAATCTCATCTTTAACTGTAGCTCCCATAATTCCCACGTGTCACGGGAGGGACCCAGTGGGAGGTAATTGAATCATGTGGACAGGTCTTTCCTGTGCTGTTCTCATGATAGTGAATAAGTCTCATGAGATCTGATGGTCTTATAAAGGGGAGTTTCCTTACACAAGCTCTCTTTCCTGCCACCACATAAGATGATCCTTTACTCTTCCCTCCTCTTCTGCCATGATTGTGAGGCCTCTCCAGCCATCTGGAACAGTGAGTCCATTAAACCTCTTTCTTTTATAAATTACCCAATCTTGGGTATGTCTTTATTAGCAGTATATGAACAGCCTAATACACCACCACAATGGGGATTAAGTTTCAACAGGAATTTCGGAGAGAATATACATTTAAGACTGTAGCAAACACATTTTGGGAAATCAGGAAGTAGCCATAGTGGCTGCCATGAATTAAGAACATATGCATCTAAGTCCAATACTGGGTGTTCTGCATACATTTTCTGATTTAATATTAACCACATCCTAAAACACGGGTCTTATGATCACAAGGCTTAGAGAACTTCAATAACTTGCTCAGGGATGCATAGACTGACATGGTAATGCAAGGGCTGCTACCAAATGTTCTGACCAAATGTTTTGAATCTTCTGTTCTTCTTTTTCCTTAAGAACCTTTTTTTAAAGATACATTTTAAACACAAAAGGGAATAAAGACCCATATAACAAACATTCGTCTTTCTACCATGCAAAATTAGTAAGTTTTAAGTTTAGTCAGATTTGGTTCTAGTCTTTCTTTCTTTTTTAAAGTAAATAAAATATTACAGATTAGTCATATTTGCTTCTTATCAAGCTGCTTCCCTGTTATAAATGAACCCCAATCCCAGGGGTGGAGGAAGGCAGCAAAGTTGTAAAGCGCAACAGCCCAGGCTCTTTCTTGGCTGTTCTTTTGCCAATTGCAAACAAACATTTTCTCCTATTTCTTGTTTCCTCACTTCTGTCTTGAGTTCCCTTCTAAATTTGAGGCACGAAGAGAAATATTTTAAAACAATGCAATATGCAAACCTGAGGTGAGTCACCAACACATTGGTCTACAATTAAGAAAGAAGACAGCATTGGGGTTCTCAAAGCAGCAAGTAGAACACAGGGGGATATTCTCAGGTGTGACTGATATTGTATGTGCTAAAGATACTGAAAATGCTCAGCACTCAGGATTTTTGCTAGCGACATCCTATGGTTTAGCCAAAGACATGCTCTACAGTGTGTGTACAGAGTGATACCATGCTAAAGTGTATTAACACATGCAGTTGCTCCAGCCCACCCAGGCTAAGGTAAAACTCCATGTCATTCTTATTCGCTTTAATTGATTTATTTTTCTTAGGTAGCACTCCTCACCACTTGACATTGCATTTTTGTTTATCATTTCTTGTCTGTCTTTCCTACTAGAATGTAAGCTCTATGAGGGCAGGGTCTTGCCTGTTTGTCACTATAGTACCCTCTTACCTGCCTTTCTTTGTGTTAGTTCATGAAATATTTCTGGAGAGCATGAGAGAAGTTATCCAAGCAGGAAACAGAAAAAAAAAAAAAAGCAGTATGTCAAGAAATCAAGGGAGAATCGAATTTGATATCAAGGATTAAATATGAGTATATGATACTGGAGGGGAAGAGAAGAAGACACTACGGCTGGTGTTGTTCACAGGAGCCTGTTTCCACAGTAGGTAAAACTGGCCACTCAGAAGAACTAAGCTCCCATGCTCTGTGGAACATTTTCCCAGTGAAGAATCCTGATGCCCGTTAAGGGAGGGAGGGACAAGAAATAGAGCTCTGCACCTCCCATCTTCAAAGTACTGAGGTGGGTGTGTGATGACAGGTGGTGCTAAATTAAAAGGCACATTGATTCTGTCTGCCATGGTAACAAATGATGCCCAGTGCTCTGTGGTTTGCAGCAACAAAGCTTTGCTTCTGTTGGATGTGACTTCGCTTGGGATACAGGCTGAAGGAACCCCTGTTTATAACATGCTACTCTTATGGCAAAGGGCTTCTGTTTAAATGTGGCATAAGTTTTATCTATTTCCGCTTTATTGGCCAAAGCAAGTTACATGGCCAACCCCTATGTCAATAGGACAGGGCTGCATATTTTTTTCTCATAAGAGACACTGAATATTCATGGCAACAGGTAGGATGTATACTTCTGTTGTACAAAGGGAGAGTAAAGAGTTGAGAGCAATAACACAATCTACCCCCCAAAGTTTTCCTATGGCCCTGGAGCCTAAAAACCATCAAACCCATTTCTCCTGCCTCCCTAGTTGTAGGAGAAGGAAGGATTAAGAAAGAAAAAATATAAAATGCTGTTGTGGTCACTTAAAACAGGGGTAGAAATATCAGGGACGTGGAAAATCAGGGGCACAGATGGATCAAACATCTTTCCCTCTATTTGTCACTTTGGAAGTTAAGAAGGTGTGGTGTTGAGCCAGCAAAATCGCAGCTATCAAAGAATGTGGTTTTATGCACCACAGCGTTGGCACTAGATTGAGAATGTGGTAGATGGCATTATTATTTTCCACTTTTCACTACCTCTCTATGTGAGTGGGTTATGCTTCTCTACCGTAGGGATATCAAGATATATCTATATCTATCTATATTTATTTATTTATTTTACCTCCTCCACAAGAACACCAGTGTCTCAAACAGCCTGATCATGGAAAGAAGGAGGTATCTGAAACAGAACTGTAGTTCCCATCCAAGGTGAGCAAGGAGATAAGTTTTTTGTTGTAAGTCACTGAGATTTGGGAACTGTTTGTTACTGTAGCACAATCTAATAAAAAATGAAAGCCAGTTGAAACAAATAATAATAAAAAATTGTAAATTTATTGATAACCTACTTTTCCCAGATATTGTTCTTGGTCTTGTGCATGTATAGACAGAATGTTTGTTTCCCCCCAAATTCATGCTAATAATTAATGTCTAATGTGATAGCATTTGGAGGTGGGATCATTGGGAGGTGATTACATCATGGTGGTAAAGCCCTCATGAATGGGATTAGTGCCCTTATGAAAGAGACCTCAGAGAGCTCCCTCAGCTCTTCCACCATGTGAAGATGCAGTGAGAAGACTGCTGTTTATGATCCAGAAAGCCAGTCTTTACCAGATACTGAAACTGCTGGTGCCTTAATCTTGGACTTATAGCCTCCAGATCTATGAGAAATTTCTACTGTTTATAAGCCACCCAGTTGATATTATTTTGTTATACCTGAACAGACTAAGATTCTCATCTAATCTCCCAACAACCTGAGAAGGAAGAAACTATTTTAATCTCCATTTTACAAATGAGAAACATGAGACACAGAGAGGTTGACGAACATTGTCAAGGTCACATATAGAAAGTGAAAGGACAGCTGAGACACAAACTCAAGCAGTGTGACTGTAGAGCACCTAGTATGAGACAAAGTGAATCTTATATTTAGTAGAAAGAGTGTGCTTCACTAGTAATCTATTCATCTTATTAAGAAGGTCTTCAAATAGAACCAGTGGTGTGCAGAGTGGGAAGAAGAGACTGAAACTCGTTGTGTTGGTTAGAATACAGATCATACCGATTAAAAAAAAAATCCAAAATGCAGTGTTTCAAATAAGAGAGAAGTTGGCATTTCTCCAGGGAACAGTTAGGTATGAGCATTCCAGAGCTGGGGTGACTCTAGAATGCAGGCTCATACAGGAAGTCAGTTCCTTTGAACGGGTTGCTCTGCCATCTCTTTAGATACTGTGTTTGTCCACACAAGGTCAGAGCTTGCTGGTCAGCAACGCATCTATATTCCAGCCTAAGGAAAAAAGGAAGAAAGGTGTAAGCAGGCCTTTTTCTGCATTCAGGAGACCAGGACAGAGATACAATTATAGGCCCACATGCTGTTTGTCTAAATACTTCCAAATTATTAAACAAACAAAAACACTGCCAATGAACCTACTATTGAGACAGTATGCCTTCTTAACTGCCTGGAAATCCAGGGGCAAATTTAGGATTCTCAGACCTCTTGGAATTCTGAACTGGATATGACAGCATAGGGAGAATTCACACCTGACCCTGAGCTTATGGCTGACCACGTTTTCTCTCCCACTCCAGCTCCATCCTGCACTGCCAGCATCCTTGCCCAGAAGGTAAAGACACTCTTTTGTCGGTACACCTCCCCACTATACAGCTGTTTCTCAGTGAGCCTTCGTCCTAGGAGTGAATGAACTGGTGGCATGGTTTACACTCAGGAGGATAGATCCACAGAAGAAGCTCATGCAGGCTCTGGAAACAGGTTCAGAGACATTTGGACAAGGAATTCTAAGGTTCCATGGACTTAAAGCTTGGTCTAGAAGAACAATAGAAGAACAAAGGTCCCTTCGGTCCTGCAGAATTCTCATCCTATAGGGAGGGACACATCCAGGATAGGGCCTTGAAAAGTACAGGCCTCATGGAAGGCAATCCTGTTGCCTGGGTCTAAAACTGGTACCAAATGCAAATAATTACTTTATTTGAAATTTAGCATAGATGTTAGTAACGTAACTTCTGCTCACATTTAATTGGCCAGTACCCAGTCACATGACCACATCTAGCTTCATGGGAGGCTGGGAAATGTAGTCCAGCTGGGCAGCCATGTGCCCAGCTGAAATCTTGGAGGACATTATGTTACTAACATTGAAAAGAGGGTAATGGATAATGGAGGCAGGGGTAATCAGTGGCATACAAGAAGAACACGTGAAAAAGGAAGAAGTTCTCATAATTTTCAGGTGAAACTAATAAGGAAGTAGGTCAAGAATAACATTCATGGTTTTGGATACCAAGGCACAGAGCAGTTCTTCAGTGATACATCAGTGTATCTTAATTTATCATGAGGTAAGTTATATTTTGTTACTAACAATACTATAGTGCCCAGTGGGTTCACCTTGACCACTGCCTAGACAGAGCTCATTTATCAAGACAGGGGAATTGCAGTAGAGAAAAAGTAATTCATGCAGAGCCAATTGTGTGGGAGATCGGAGTTTTATAGTACTCAAATCAGTCTCCGCGAATATTCAGGGAGCACAGTTTTTAAGGACAACTTGGTGGATGGGGGGAAGCCTGTGAGCCAGGAGTGCTGATTGGTCAGGGATGAAATCATAGGGAGTTTAAGCTGTCTTCTGGCACTGAGTCATTTCCTGAGTGGGGTTACAAGATCAGATGAGCCAATCTGAGTGGTGCCAGCTGATCTGTCAAGTGCAGGGTCTGCAAAATATCTTAAGCACTGATCTTAGGAGCAGTTTAGTGAGGGTCAGAATCTTGTAGCCTCCAACTGCCTGCCTCCTAAACCATAAATTCTAATCTTGTGGCTAGTGTTAGTCCTACAAAGGCAATCTAGTCCCCAGGCAAGAAGGAGGCATGCTTTGGGAAAGGGCTGTTACCATCTTTGTTTAAACTATAAACTAAATTTCTCCCAAAGTTAGTTCAGCATACACCCAGGAATGAACAAGGACAACTTGGAGATTAGAGGCAAGATGGAGTTGATTAAGTTAAATCTTTTTCACTGTCTCAGTCATAATTTTGTGAAGGTGGTTTCAATACAAAATAAATTTTGTGAGATTTTTTTAAGTTACATTAGTTTCAAGTTATCCATATCATGTCAATTAAGTCATTTCTGTGAGGCATAAAGAGATAGAGTCCAAGCTATTGTATAAACCCTAGGGCTGATGTTATCTATACTAGAGCCAGTTATGAGTTTCTATGTCTGAAATGTATTGCTAATAGTTATGTCAGAAGTGTTCTAACCAAAGCGACTCCATTTTGAGTGAGGGCTAGGAAAATGAGGCTGAGACTTGCTGGGCTGCATTCTCAGAAAGAAAGGTATTCCTAGCCTCTAGATGTTTACCGTTAAGGGAACAGATTAATAATGTTTACTAAACAGACCCAGACTTGGGAGCATCCTAATATCCCAATATCTGGAGAACAAAGGCATTCCTAATTTTGCTTTAAAAATAATAACATCAATTCTTGCAAAATGTAGTAATAAGAAAATTAATTTTTTATCACAAACCCTTGTAGCAGAGCACATCTCCTCATGATATACAAGCATTGTACCTAGGGTGGATGTGTTCCTCCTCTTACTTTCAGGAGCATCCTACTGTGTCTGTGGAGTAGCTCTCCTTTCATCACTGTACTTTCTTAATAAACTTGCTTTTGCTTTGCACTGTATACTCTCCCTGAATTCTTTCTTGAATGACATCTAAGAACCCTCTCTTGGGGTCTGGATTGGGACCCCTTTCCTGTAACATATTTCTGGAGACCACAGAAGAAACCCCCCCAACCCAAACGAAATAGACTGCAGCACTGATTGGACGACTTTGGATAAGTGGTGGGGTACCTGGGTAAAGAATGAGATGGGGTTAGAGGCCCAACTTAGGGTAGGTAGAGTCTCTCCTAAGACCGAGTGGATTGTAGGCCCCTCTTAACAAAAAGGCAAGGACGCTTAACTGACCTCGTATTAGAGGCCCAACTTAGGAAGGTTAGAGTCCCTTCTAAGATTTAGGGGGTTAGAGGCTCCTCTAAGTAAAGTCCTTCTTGGCTGAAAATGGGTTTGGCACCTCAAGCTATGCTCTTCATATTAATCTGCCTTGTCATCCTTGCTGCATAAATCAATGTCTTGGTTGCTGTCTGTGTTTCAGTGTCATTTTCAGGAGACTTTATTTAACTAGTCTTAGGGATTTTACCTTACTCATTTCCTATGTGACTCCTGATTTCTGTCCACTCGCTTGTGAAACATTGGGACAAAAATCATTGAATGCTTCATCTCTAAAATTGCTGATTGAGATCGATATTTAACAGCTATGAGCAATAAGATCAGATAGATGTAGCTATGTTTTGTTGCTGCTATGCAGACTATGTGTGATTGAGAAGCACTGGGATGGAAATCAGGGGACTTTTCTCTGCTGTTTGTGTTATGCCCAGACCGTTTATTCCCCGAGGAAGACCACCAGAGTCCAGAGTCAAAGCTAAGCAGCAAGGATCTTTATTACAGGTTCGAACCTGGAGCTCTCACTTGCTCGTGAAACGAGACGGGCAGGAGAGCTCTCCTACTGAGCTCCGAACAATGTTATATAGTCTAAGGAAAGTAGGCATAGAATCATTATACAAATTAGAGGTATGATTGGCTGGAGTTTGAACAAAGCGATTTGGCAAACTATGATTGGTTCCCGCCATTTCTGATATTTCAGTACAACCCTTGAGGCGGAAGAGCATTTTTACACAAAGGCAGTTAATTATATTGCATCAGGTTGCACGACCAGTTTATGGCTATCTTGCTTAAACACACCTTGTGACCTGGCTATCTTACTTAAACATTCCTTGTGACCTGGCCTCAGAAAGAGAAACATGTACTTACAGAACTTACGAAACCTCTGGTACGTGCAAAGATTAGAGAGCAGAACAAGGGTGTAGCGGGTGGGGGGCGGGTACACATCTATCTTTGTGTCCTTTCATTTCTCCCTTCTCATAAGTAACTGGATGTCCAATCTTGGATTTCCAGAGTCTTATAATATAGCCTCACTTTCTGGGTGCAGGAGAGGCTGGTGATGGCTACGGAGGACCATTAGTTGGATGGTATCAAACCTTTCTCTGACAAATTGTAAAATTTTATTTACCACACAGGGGCCTATAGTGAATAGAAGTAGTAAAGACATTAGAGGGCCTAAAAGGGGTGCCAGAAGGGAAAACATTGAAGAGCTCCACCAATTGTTAGCGGCTGTAGTGAATTGTTGCTTTTTCATTTCTAAGCTTAGTTCGTGTAGGCGTTGCACTCTTTCCTCAACTAACCCTGACTCATTTATATAGAAACAGCATTCTTCTTTGAGGAACATACAGGTACCTCCTTTCTCAGCCGTGAGTAAGTCTAAGGCTCTGCGGTTTTGAAGGGTGACCTGTGCTAGGGAGGTGAGCTGCCGCTGAAGGGAGGCTAGGGAATAGGCGGAGTCTTCCATAGCAACAGAGAATTGTTGTAACAGCTTGTCGTTTTCTATCATGGAGTGTTGTAGGGCCCCTCCTGCTAACCCCGCTGCGACGACAGAGGTGGTTAAGGATATTCCGGCAATTAGTGGTAGAAAAACTGCTCGTCTATGTCGCGCAGTTTTAGTTGGGGCGGTCCCTGCCCAGCCTATGAACTCTGCCGGGGTTAGCAGTGTCAGTCGGGGAACTAGGGTAACAGGGATACACAACTGTCCATCAGAGATGCTTTTGGACAGAGTTTTTAACAGAGTCATATTACACCAGAAGAACACACCAGGGGGAGCATATATGGGACTATTAGGGTATGTAGCCGATTGGTTGCAGAGGCTGTTGCTAAATGCCGAATAACAATAGGGGTATTTCTCTTGGTATGGGTCACGGTACAGGGCTACATCGGGTATCGTGACTATCGATGAGTTAAAACCTGTATAGTTTGTGGGAGGGGAGGATAGAGGAACAGCCGTTAATGGTGGTCTTCCTAGGGTTGCACACATAAAGCAAGAGGACAGGTCGCCTAGTGAGGTTGGCGAATGCTAGCCCTTCCCGTAATAGAGTTAGCCAGGAGAAGGGCTGCAAGTCTTGTGATAACTTGGTTTCTTGCCTGTGGATTTGTGTGTGGATTAAGGGTTGAATCTGGACTAGACTTCTCCACAGATATAAATGGCTACTGGGCCAGGTACTAGTTGATGAGTAATATACTCCCCCATGTTGTGGGGTTGTCCACCGAGAGTCCCATGGGTCTCTAATTATCCAAGTGTAAGTGACGGGAGACTCAGTTTTGTAAAAATACCACCCTTGTCGTTCTCTCCAGTATCGGACAGAGTGCGTCTTACAGTAGCTATATGGGCAACCTGCACTCTGGTGCCACCAATAATTTTTACAATTATATTCAGTTTGATCATATTCAAAACAGATCATGGGTGTTGCTGGTTGGGCAATCTGGAACCTAGTGAAATTGAGGTAAACTATAGTATTACACCCTGAGGGGGGGCAGTCTGTGCTAGCTAGCAGTTTACCCGCTTGGGGGGTTTCCCCGGGGTGAGTTTTGTTTTCATAGAGCCAGAACCTCCAGACATAGGGATTAGACGGCGCAGCAGTGAGGAGAGTCAGATGCATAAGGCATAAAAGCATAGGTAAGCTAGACATGGTTACGGCTATGGGGATGACGGCGCAGGGTTAGCTTTAAGGGATTGTTCTTAGCTTTGTCTACAGTCCATGTAACCGGTGCTCCAGACGGCTCGAGAAGGTCGGATGTTGGGTCCACTGGTTTGACGTGTGTGTAGTGGATCCACGAAGCGATGCCTTCTACTTTGAGAGCGGTGGGAGTAGTCAGGAGTACTTGCAGTGGTCCTTTCCACCTGGGTTGAAGAGTTTCTTGCCGGTGGCGCTTGACTAGGACCCAGTCTCCCGGCTGGAACGGATGAGGCGTCGGCGGAGGTCCTGCCTCGTACAGTTCTCGTAGTCTGGGCCAAATTTCCTGGTGAATTTTCTGTAAGGCTTGTAAGGAGAACAGGAGCTCAGAGACATTTTCAGTTTCAGGTTTGAGTAAGTCATCTTTTAGACTGGGGACCAGGGGTGGGGGTCTGCCATACATGATTTCATATGGTGTGAGGCCTAGTCTGTAAGGGGTATTTCGGGCCCGGAACAGAGCGTAGGGGAGAAGTACTACCCAATTAGCGCCAGTCTCCATGGTCAATTTAGTTAAGGTCTCCTTCAGAGTCCGATTCATCCTTTCTACCTGTCCTGAGCTTTGGGGCCTATAAGCACAATGTAATTTCCAATTTGCCCCCAGAATGGAAGCCAAATCCTGACTTACCTTAGCAACGAAGGCTGGTCCATTGTCTGACCCTATTTGGACGGGAAAGCCATACCTGGGGAGGATTTCTTCCAAAATTTTCTTTGCTACAACCTGAGCAGTTTCTCTCTTAGTTGGGAACGCTTCTGTCCATCCTGAAAAAGTATCTACAAAGACAAGTAAGTACTGATACCCATATTTTCCAGGCTTTATCTCAGTAAAGTCTATTTCCCAATAGATACCAGGCCTAGTTCCTCTATACCTAATTCCTGTGGTGGTCTGGGTTTGGGGGCAAGCGTTGTTTAGTTGGCAGGCTTTGCAATTTGTTGTGACATCGCTGGCCAGTTCAGCTATGCGCCTGATTCTAAACTTGGCGTGCCTGATTAAGTCCATCATTCGCCGGGCACCCAGGTGGGTTGTCCGGTGGATGTGTTCCAACACCTGCCGTCCTAATTTTTCTGGTAGGATGGTTTGGTCATTTATATCAGTCCACCACCCATTTTTAACCTGTTTTAGTGGAAGCGTGTTCATCCATTCGCGATCCTGTTCGGTATAGTCGGGAAAACATGGCAAATTTCGCGGGCCAGGATCGGGGAGCTGGAGCGCGAGGAGCTGACTGGGAGCTTTTGCTATGCTCCTTGCGGTTTGGTCGGCTAAGAAGTTGCCTCGAGCAATTGGCGTAGTTGGTTTCTGATGCCCAGGGCAATGTACAATAGCCAATTTCTTTGGTTTCCACAAAGCAGTTAAAAGAGCTAGGATCTCTTGCTTGTTTTTTATTTCTTTGCCTTCGGCTGTTAATAGTCCCCTTTCTCTGTAGATGGCCCCATGTATGTGCGCAGTAGCAAAAGCATAGCGGCTATCCGTGTATACTGTTAGTTTTTTCTCTGCCCCTAGGGTGAGGGCCTGTGTAAGGGCTATCAGTTCGGCTCTTTGGGCCGATGTCCCTGGAGGCAAGGGTTCCGCCCAGATTACCTCAGTCTCTGACGTTACAGCCGCTCCTGCATACCGCTGGCCTTGGTGGACATAGCTGCTGCCATCAGTGAACCAGGTGAGTTCTGTGTCGGGGAGCGGACGATCTTGCAAGTCCTCCCGCACCCCATGCACCTGAGCCAGTATCTCAGTGCACTCATGGGACGGGGCGTCCAAGTCTGGATTTGGCAGCAGTGAAGCAGGGTTTAAAGAGGTTGGGGGCAGAAAAGTTATTCTGAGGGGGTTTAACAGCAGTCCTTGATAGTGGGTGAGCCGGGCGTTACTCATCCATCGGTCCGGCGGCTGCCGGAGGACGCCTTCAATGGCATGCGGGGTTATAACGCGCAACTCTTGCCCCATGATAAGTTTATCAGCGTCTCGGACCATTAGGGCGGTCGCCGCGATTATCCGGAGGCAGGGTGGCCAGCCAGCAGCCACTGAATCTAATTTTTTTGACAAATAGGCAACTGGCCTCTGCCAGGGGCCTAGGTACTGTGTTAACACGGCTTTTGCAACACCCTTACTTTCATCCACGTATAAGTGGAAGGGTTTGGAGACATCAGGGAGCCCCAGCGCGGGGGCTGATAACAAGGCAGTTTTGATTTGCTGAAAGGCCAGCTCAGCCTCTTCCGTCCAATTGAAGGGCTGCCGTTCCTTTGTTGCCTGGTATAGGGGCTTGGCTAACTCAGCAAATCCGGGTATCCATAACCTACAGAACCCTGCCGACCCCAGGAATTCTCTCACTTGCCGTGTTGACTGGGGTCTAGGGATGCGTAGGACTGTTTCCTTTCGGGCTTTGGTTAGCCAGCGTTGCCCCCCTTTTAATAGGTACCCCAGATAAGTTACCTCCGACTTGCAGATCTGAGCCTTTGTTGCTGAGGCTCGGTAGCCTAGCTCCCCCAGAGTCTTCAGGAGGTCCTCAGTCCCTCGAACACAAGTTTCCGGGGACCTGGCCGCTATTAAGAGATCATCAACATATTGCAAAAGAGTTATTTCAGGGTGTTGCCGCCGGTACTCACCCAGATCTTCATGAAGGGCTTCATCGAACAGAGTTGGCGAGTTCTTGAACCCTTGTGGCAGTCTGGTCCATGTTAGCTGACCGTTGATGCCCCTCTCAGGATCCGTCCATTGAAATGCAAAGAGTTCTTGACTTTTGGGAGCCAGAGGAAGGCTGAAGAAAGCGTCTTTTAGATCAAGAACGGTATACCACTGTTTTTTGGGATGTAAGGCACTCAGAAGGGTGTATGGATTGGGCACAGTGGGATGTATGTCCATGACCCTTTTATTAACTTCTCTTAAATCCTGTACTGGCCTGTAGTCCGTACTGTTGGGTTTACGAACAGGTAACAGTGGAGTATTCCAGGATGAGTGGCAAGCCCGTAGGACTCCCTGGTCTAGGAGTCGGCGGATATGGGGCATAATTCCTTCTCTTGCCTCCAGGGGCATAGGATATTGCCGAACCCGAACGGGGTCCGTCCCTGGCTTAACTTCCACAAATATGGCAGGTCGATGTTTAGCTAGCCCCAAGCCCCCAGTTTCTGCCCACGCTTCAGGGAAACGCTGGAGCCAAGAGTCAATTCCCTGATCGGGGGGCTTTTGCTCTTGATGGAGTCGGTACTCATCTTCTAAGGTGACAGTCAGGATAGATATTGGCCTGTTTTGGGAATCAGTTATCTTGGGCCCTTCTGGCTCAAAGTGGATTTGGGCCCCCATCTTTGTCAGCAAGTCCCTCCCTAGTAGAGGGCAGGGGCTCTCTGGGATGACTAGGAAGGAATGGGAGACTTTTCCCGTTCCTAAGTCTACAGTCCTCTGGGTTGTCCAGGGGTATTTTTTGATGCCTGTGGCCCCGTGCACCCAGGATGTTTTCTTAGACATTTTTCCAATTGGTTTGGTTAGGACTGAGCGTTCCGCCCCAGTATCGACCAAGAAGCGAACTGGGGACCCCTCCACTTGCAAAGTTACCCTGGGTTCGGGGAGGGGGTCCGAACCCCGTCCTCCCTAGTCAGAGTCCTGGGTAACGAGTACGGAGGTAGGGTTAGCTGGTCTCCGTTTCTTTGGGCAGTCTTTAATCCAGTGGCCACGTTCCTTGCAATAAGCACACTGATCTTTTTCTAATCCTTGCCTAGGGCCTTGCTTTTTCTGCTTTCTGTTTTGGCCATTTCCTGCCTGGGGGAAAGCTGCTACTAAGACTTTGGTCATTTCTTTGGTTGCCTTGAACTGTTTTTCTTCTGGAGTATCCCTATTATTATAAACTCGCTGGGCCATCTGAAGGAGGTCCTGAATCTGCTTTCCCTCTAAACCTTCTAATTTCTGGAGTTTTCTTTTAATATCTGGTGTTACCTGGTTTACAAAGGACATTACTACCGCTGCCTGATTTTCCGGTGCTTCCGGGTCCATAGGGGTAAACTGCCTGAAGGCTTCCATTAATCTCTCTAAATACACAGCGGGGCTTTCTGTCTTACCTTGTAACACAGAATATACTTTAGCCAAATTGGTGGGCTTGCGAGCTGCAGCCCGGAGACCCGCCATTAGAGTCTGGCGATAAATGAGCAGTCGTCCCCTACCTTCTGCCGTGTTGTAGTCCCATCTGGGCCGGGTCAAAGGGAAAGCCGCATTAATGAGGTCAGGATTTGCAGTTGGCTGGCCGTCATCTCCTGGAACCAGTTTTCTGGCCTCAACTTGGATTCTTTCCCGCTCCTCCGTTGTGAACAGGATTCGGAGGAGCTGTTGACAGTCATCCCAGGTCGGCTGGTGAGTAAACATGACACTGTCTAACAACGAGGTTAGATCTTTGGGATTATCTGAGAACCGAGCATTTTGGGACTTCCAATTGTATAAATCACTGGTGGAAAAAGGCCAATACATGAGACGGGAGAGCCCGGTATCATCGAGCGATCCTATTTCTCTGAGAGGCAGGGCTACAGTGGAGTCAGGGAGTCGGGAAGCTTGGTCCCGCTGTACGCGGCCTCGTGTTCGGCCGGCCGGCCCCCCCAGGTTACTTTCACTCTCGGCTGCTTCCGCTTCTCGGTTTCCCTCTACGGAAGCACCACCCTGGGGGACTGGGTCCTGCGGGATAAGGTGCTGATATGGTGGGGGAAATGTGGGTTCTAACGTTAGGGGGTCCTGGCTGTCCGGCAGCACAGGGGCCGAGGGAGCAGAGGGAGTCTTTTGTCTTGTAGGTCGCGTTACTAGGACTTTGCAGGGCTCAAGGATGAATGGAGTTATCCAGGGTGGTGGGTTTTCCACAAGATCCTGCCACACTAGAATATAAGGAATTTGATCAGGATGTCCTGACTGCCCTGGCAGGAAAATCTTAGTTTTTACCTTAGTAATAATAGAGAGACAGAAAGTTCCTTCAGAGGGCCACCCTACGCCGAAAGAGGGCCACTCCGAACGGCAGAAAGTAACTAGCTTTCCCTTCTTTAGTTCTACGCTTAAGTTACGCCCCCGAGCCTTCACATCCTTAAAATTGGTAACAAGGAGTGAGAGCGGCGTGCTCTGGTTGTTGCCCATCTTTGGACTGCTCCTACAAAGAGAAGGGGGGACGAAAATGAGTGTGAAGCAGAGGGGAGTATCCGACAGGTCCGGTCCTGGAGGGGGAAGAAAAGGTTTTATGTTTCGTTTTGGGCTTACACTTAACACTTAACAATAACGGACAGACAGTAATAACGATGAGCATTCGCGAGCGCGTGTCGGACTTCCGACCTGAGTCAGACGGGGCAACCAAGGATGGAGGCCCCCAGATGGGCACTGGGGAACGTCTCCCACCAGTCCCGAGTGGCTGTCTTCTAGCGCGTCCGCCAAGACCGTGCCACTTACAGAACAGACCAATACAGATTACAGATTACGGATTTCGCGAAATTTCAGGGAGACAGACAGAGACAAAGACAGAGACAGTGACAAAGCCGGCTTACCTACAGATTAAGATCCGTTGACTTGGGGGTCTGGTGGGCTTGGGGGAAATCCCGGACGAGCCCCCATTTGTTATGCCCAGACCGTTTATTCCCCGAGGAAGACCACCAGAGTCCAGAGTCAAAGCTAAGCAGCAAGGATCTT
This sequence comes from Macaca nemestrina, assembly GCF_043159975.1. Lineage (NCBI taxonomy): Eukaryota > Metazoa > Chordata > Mammalia > Primates > Cercopithecidae > Macaca > Macaca nemestrina. Next base: position 115,296,431 of record NC_092127.1, on the reverse strand, counting down.
TATTACAGGTTCGAACCTGGAGCTCTCACTTGCTCGTGAAACGAGACGGGCAGGAGAGCTCTCCTACTGAGCTCCGAACAATGTTATATAGTCTAAGGAAAGTAGGCATAGAATCATTATACAAATTAGAGGTATGATTGGCTGGAGTTTGAACAAAGCGATTTGGCAAACTATGATTGGTTCCCGCCATTTCTGATATTTCAGTACAACCCTTGAGGCGGAAGAGCATTTTTACACAAAGGCAGTTAATTATATTGCATCAGGTTGCACGACCAGTTTATGGCTATCTTGCTTAAACACACCTTGTGACCTGGCTATCTTACTTAAACATTCCTTGTGACCTGGCCTCAGAAAGAGAAACATGTACTTACAGAACTTACGAAACCTCTGGTACGTGCAAAGATTAGAGAGCAGAACAAGGGTGTAGCGGGTGGGGGGCGGGTACACATCTATCTTTGTGTCCTTTCATTTGTCTCATTTTGCACATGAAAAACTTCTTTCCTTTCCTGGATTCGGGCAAACCAGCTTTACTTGTCCAATCCACACTGCCACTATTGGCCAGAACCTGCTTGCTTACTCTGGTCATTCCCATCTAAATCCTCTTCATTTCCTTTTCCTTATTCAACATTTTTGTCAAAGTCCTTGTGATTTATTTAAGATTCATGTCTCAGCTCACTAATATTATATGGATAATGTGGAACATGTTTGATGAGAGGAAAAGAAGAAAAAGAGCTGGACATACTAGATGATCCTTTAATGCAACACCCACCCCGCCCCACGCACTGCCCTCCCGCCCCAGAATTGGCGGGCAGTTTCGGGTGGAGCAACACTTCCTTCTGTCAACTCTGAAGGTTCAGATGTGTTGGTCCTTTCTCCCTGTAGTCCACCTGAAAGTTGTATTGAGAACCATTCATCCCCTCCTTTGTACCCATCTAGTCCCACTCTACACCCACCCACCACTCCCTAAGGAACTTAGCCCAGTGAGTACTACTTATAGTGGAGCCTCCTGTCAACCTCCAAAGCCAAACCTTTGTCCACTTGGAGGTGGCAAATGGGGAAGAAGGCATTGTGAGAGTACATGTTCCCTTTTCCATGTCTGATTTGGCTCTATGTAAAGAGAAATTTGGTCATTTTTTTGAAGATCCAATAAAATTCATAGGTAAGTTTGAGAAATTAACTCTGACCTATGGTTTAATTTGGCAGGATCTGCATGTTTTGTTGTCTCTGTGTTGTACAGTGGAAGGGAAACAATGCATTTTTGGTACAGCTAGGACCCATGCAGATGAGGTATTGGCTCGCAACCTGAACCATACGATATATTAAGCAGGAGGTACAGGAGTTCCAGATCAAGATCCAGAGTGGAACTATTAACGGAGCAGTGAGGACTTGGGGAGGAGAAATCATAGGGTCACTTGTTTGTTGGAAGAGATGAAGAAGTGTATGAAAAAGCCTGTTAACTAATAAAAGGTTAAGGAAATTTCTCAGGGTGAAGAGGAGAATCCAGCTTTGTTTCAAGGGTGTTTAGTTGAGGCCATCAGGAAATATACTAACACTGATCTTGCCTCAAGGGAAGGACAAACCCTTTTGGGAACACATTTTAGAACCTACTCTGCCCCTGATACTCATAGGAAACTAAAAAAAGCAGCTATGGTCCCCAAACTCCTATAGGACAGCTTTTGGATATGGCATTTTTAGTTTTTAATGACAGGGACAAAGCAGAGGAAGCCGAAAGAGCAAGAGGAACTTCCCACAATGTGCAGCTCTTGGCTGCAGCCTTAAGCTCACTTCCCACATGGGGTTACCCTCCTGGCTCTTGGCTTGAACAAGGGGAACTGAAAGGTGGGAAGCTCAAAGCTGGGCATCTAAGTCACTGCACCTTGAGCATAAATCAGTGTATACACTATAAAAAAACTGGCCACTGGAAGAGGGGTTGCCTGGCATCCTGAAGGGAGCCATCGACACCCAAACCAATGATGGCCGAAATAGCCAGGCAAGCCCAAGAGTGACAGGGCCCAGGATGTTCCGTCACAGCTCCTGTTGGACAACATATCTCCGGATGAGCCTTGGTAACCCTTGACATGGCAGGTAAGAACATTAACTTCCTTCTGGACTGCTTACTCTGTTTTGACCCATTATAATGGGCTTCTGTCACCCCAAAACTGTATGGTCAAGGGGATAGATGGACAAGCCCATAGACATCATTTTACCTATCCTCTAAGCTGATCTTCAGGGAGTTTGGTTTTCTCCTGAATGCCCCATTCCCTTGTTGAGAAGGGATTTGTTGACTCAACTGCAAACAGTAGTCTCTTTTGGAAATCACAGGTAGACAAGAAATTCCTCCTTCTCCTTTCCTTCGAGTAAATATCAGGCTTTGTTGCTAGATGCTCCTGATATAAGACTTAAAGTATGTCAAACTTTGAATCCAGCATCTATTTGCCTGAATCCACAGGTGCCCTGGATCGTTCTTGTATACAAGTTATGGAGCAAGTTTACTCCAGTCATCCATATTTAAAGGATGAGCCTCTAGGTAATCCTGAGGTAGAATGGTTTACAGATGGAAGTAGCTTTGTGCACCAGGGAAACAGGAAAGCTGGGTATGCTGTTGTCAGTGAACACCAGGTAACTGAATCTTAGGCCTTACTAGCTTCTACCTCAGCTCAAAGGGCAGAATTAATAGCTGTTATTAGAGCCCTGCAATTGGGAAAGGACTTAAGAATTAACATTTATACTGATTCTAAGTATGCCTTTCTGGTACTTCATGCTCATGCTGCTATCTGGAAGGAACAGGGACTCTTAACTGCTAAGGGTTCTCCTATAAAACATCAGTTAGAAATTCTAAATCTACTGGGTGCTGTTTTCCTGCCCAAGGAAGAAGCTGTAATTTATTGCAGAGGACATCAAAAAGGAGACTCTAGTGTGGCTAAGGGAAATTCTTTTGCAGATGCAGCTGCTAAGGCAGCAGCGTTAAAGGAGCTAGTTGGGCTTGTCCGCATGCTAATGCCCCAAGCCAGGATAATGACAGAACCTAGGTATACTAAAGAGAAACAAGAATGGGCTAAAGGCCAGGGTATAATGCAAGATCCTTCTGGCTGGTTTATCAATGAAAACAAACTGTTAATACCAGGTGCTCATCAGTGAAAAATAGTTAACATTTGCATGAATGTACTCATTTGGGAAGAGATTCCCTATTTCAATTAATGTCCCAGCTTTTTATAGGAAAAGGCTTACTTAAAACAATAAAGTGGGTAACTCAGGCTTGTGAACTGCGTGCCTGGAATAACCTAAATAATCAGTCTTTACCTCCTCCTCTAGTAAGGCCTGTTCAGCATAGGGGAACATACCCTGATGAAGACTGGTAAACAGACTATACTCAGATGCCCACATCTAAAGGGTTTAAATATTTATTAATATTTGTTGACACCTTTACGGGTTGGATCAAAGTTTTTCCTACCCAGTCTGAAAAGGCAAATGAGGTTTCTAAACTCCTACTAAAGGAAATAATTCCTAGATTTGGGCTGCCTAGGAGCTTACAGAGTGATAATGACCTATCTTTCACAGTGATAATTAACCAAAACATATCTTCAGCCCTAGGAATTCAGTACCGCCTTCACTTACTATGGAGGCCACAGTCTTCGGGAAAAGTAGAAAGAGCTAGTCAAACTCTAAAAAGGACTTTTGCTAAACTATGCCAAGAGACATCAGAAATCAGACTGTCTTTATTGCCTGTAGCCTTATTATAGGTTCGAGTGGTCCGTAAGGGAAATCTGCAGCTCAGCCCTTTCGAAATAATGTATGGAAGGCCTTTCTTAACTACAGTCCTCTTAATAGACATAGATAATTTCAAGCTGTAGAATTATGTGATTAACTTAGGACAAGTGCAAAATGCACTCCTTGAATATGGAAATCAAAGACACCCTTTCCCCATGAAGGAAGAACTAAGCTGGTTGTGACAACCCAGTTGGGAGACTGCATCCTATTAAAAAGTTGGAGGGAAGGATCCCAGCAGGTCAGCTTTCTCCAAAATGTAAGTGACCGCAGCAAGTTCTCCTTAGCATCCCAACTGCAGTTAAACTTCTGGGAATAAACAGCTGGGTCCACTTATCTCAAATTAAACCTGTCTCTTATGAAGTCCCACAGGCCAACAGAACACAAGAGACTGATCCTGTTTATTCCTGTGATCCAATCAGTGACCTCTGACTCCCATTCAGAAAAAATGAAAGGGATGGGTAATATAAAGATATGGATTGGCATTCTACCTTTGGATATGTAGCAGGACGAGTGGCAGACAAAACTCCTCAGACACCAAGTTAAAGAAGGAAGGGATTTATTCGGCCGGGGGCATCGGCAAGACTCCTGTCTCGAGAGCTGAGCTCCCTGAGTGAGCAATTCCTGTCCCTTTTAAGGGCTCACAACTCTAAGGGGGTGCATGTGAGAGAGTCATCATTGATTGAGCAAGCAGGGAGTATGTGACTGGGGGCTACGTGCACCGGTAATTAGATTGGAACAAAACAAGATAGGGATTTTCACAGTGCATTTCTATACAATGTCTGTAATCTATAGATAATATAACCAATCAGGTCAGGGGTCGATCTTTAACTACCAGGCCCAGAGTGTGGTGCCGGGCTATCTGCCTGTGGATTTCATTGCTGCCTTTTAGTTTTTACTTCTTTCTTTGGAGGCAGAAATTGGGCATAAGATGATATGAGGAGTGGTCTCCTCCCCTAGATATAAGTTGGAATCATGCAGACAGTTACTTATTTACTGATGGGCATAGACTTTAGCCTCTCTACGTAATCAGACAAACTGTTAGGTATGTGGACATTTTAACAGCGGCCCAAGGGGGAACTTGTGCTTTGATCAAAACTGAATGTTGTGTGTATGCTCCAAACTGTTCACATATTACCCAGGCTATGAAAGCTGCAGATACTCATATCTACGCCATTGATGCACTATATATGCTTGGTTCCAAGAACTGCCCAGTTCTTGGAAAGCCTTTCTGTTTAGTTTCCTTGGAATGATTTTACTTATTTTGCTTTGCCGTTGTGGGATATATTGCAGTTGTACTCTTTGTGTAGGAATGCAAGACACACTCACTCAACACTTTCTTAAATTGGACACTTATTAATCTTTCAGATATCACCTTTTGTCAGAACTTGGAGTTATGAATGACCACCATACCAACACTCTCTGACTCAGCTTCTCTCTACCCTGAATACAAGAGACCCTAATAGTTAGGCAGGCATATCATTGCCCCTATTCAGCCTGAAGAAGTTACAGAAGATGGATCTTCATCCCTCTGCAACCCTTAGGATTAAAGGTCCTCTGGTAAAGGGATGGGGAGATATGTCAGAGGCATTCAAACCAGAGCAACTCCATTTTGAGTGAGGGTTGGGAAAATGGGGCTGAGACTTCCTGGGCTGTGTTCTCAGAAAGAAAGGTATTCCTAGCCTCTAGATGTTTATGGTTAAGGGAGCAGATTAGTAAAGTTTACTAAACAGACTCGGACTTGGGAGTGTCCTAATATCCCAATATCTTGCGAATGAAGGCATTCCTAATTTTGCTTTAAAGATAATAATATCAATTCTTGCAAAATATAGTAATTAAGAAAACTAATTTTTTATCATAAACCCTTGTAGCAGAGCACATCTCCCTATATATACAAGCATTGTACCTGGGGTAAATTTGTTCTTCCTTTTACGTTTAGGATTGTCCTACTATGTCTAGGAAGTAGCTGTCCTTTCATCACTGTACTTTTTTCATAAACTTGCTTTTACTTTGCACTGTGGACTTGCCCTGAATTCTTTCTTGTGCAAGATCCAAGAACCCTCGCTTGGGGTCTGGATTGGGACCCCTTTCCTTTAAGAGTTACAACAATTATAAATTGTTACAGGCCTCTACTTCTCCCACAAAGGTGAGGTGTTGAGTCAGAATCTCAATATGCTCCTGTTTGTGTGTATTATAAATGAGTATCATATGCTATGTGTATCATTATATAAAACAAATTGTAAATAAATGGCATAATATGACAAAATGACATTAAAATCTTAACACAAGGAAATAAGTATAATCTGTATTAAGGACCAAAACAATAACTGTAATATGACCGTCTTTTGAAGAATGAGGTTTATACATTTGGAAAAAAGAACCTTATTTTTCAATAAGGGTTGGAGCTTACAGGGTGGCCATTCTGACAGGCTGGGTGGTGTAGCCTCTGGCCAGAAGCCAGAAACAGACACCTCAAGGGTGAGAAGAATAAGACAGAGATTTGTGCTGAATCAGGTGGGCAAATATACGTATTTAATTAGTTACATGAGGAATCATGAATATTTATGAAACGAAAAATATGTGCATTTACAACTGAGCTGAAGCCTCTCCTTGAGACCCATGTTAAAAAAAAAAAAAAATGGTAGCGGTAGCATGATCCAAAGGAGGCGTTTTCAGCCCTCTGACGTCAAAGCGTGAAGCGGAGGACACAAAAACCCTCACTGCACATCCTCCCTTAACCAGCCAGAACCACTCCTTGTCATTGGCCTATCAGGAAGGAATGCTGGTCAGTTGTTTTGTTAAAACTGCAAAAGGGAGAGGTAGCGCTAGGCAGTTGGTTGATATCAGAGATGCAGCAAGTCTTTCCAAAGGGCTAGTTTCTTTCTTTTTAACCCTTAGGGAAGACCCAAGGAGAAAATATAATGAGGTATGTCTGACCTCCCATCCCAGCATGGCTGGGAACTCAGTTTTCAAGGTTTCTCTGGGGTCTCTTTGGCCAACATGGTTTTCATTCAGTTGGTTGAGGGGCCTTAGGATTTCATTTTCATTGTCCATGGGTAGGACATTTCATTGTCCATTTTGAAGAATGACTGAGGACATTCTTCAAAAGAAACATGTATAGTAGGAGAACGGAGGTCAGCATTGCATGCCGATAAGATGTATATCTGGATGTAAATCCATGAATATGAAATTGTAAGTTCAATGATCATTATTTGAGAGAGGCTATGAGGGGAGAGCAAACCCAATGCTTCAATTGTGGAATTTTACTGCGATATCCAGCTAAATAGCAGAATAAGTGAGATATTACAATGCAAATGAAGCACATACACATGCACAAACACAACTAGCGCAGTAAAAATGAGTGGTGATGAGGGCCCTCAGCTATGCAGATCTCTGCAGGAAGTCTTGGTCCGCTCAAAGAAGATTATTAGGCAAATTCTTGATTGCCATTTTGAAAATGTGAACTCTCTCAGAAGTCAGGAATAATCAGGGAAATGGTAACTGTGCACTTGGTATCAATCAAAAATTTAAAAGTGACCATGGAAGTAAAAGTGAGTCTGGAAAGAAAATGATCACGTATCTTGGAATAATAATAACAATGAAGGAAATATTGATTATATACAAGTACATACAGACTCTAGAAACTCAAAGAACTAATAACTAATAACATAGTCAGTGTATTAGGCAATTCTTTGCACTGTTAGAAAGAAATACCAGAGATTGGGTAATTTATAAAGAAAAGAGGTTTAATTGGCTCATTGTTCTGCATGCAGAACATGTTCTGCAGGAATCGTGGTAATGGCATCTGTGTGGCTTCTGGGGAGGCCTCAGGGAGCTTTTACTCATGTAGAAGGTGAAGGGGGACAGGAGTGAGCGAGAGAGTGGGGCAGGGGGAGGCACCACACATTTAAAATGGTTGGATCTTGTGAGAACTCAGAGAGAGCTCAATTATCACCAAGAGGATGTCCCAAACTATTCATGACAGTTCCACCCCCGTGATCCAAACACTTACCACCAGGCCTGCTCCACCTCCAACACTGGGGATTCTATTTCAATATTAGATTTGGGCTTGGACGAATATCCAAGCTATATCAGTCACATACTAAACAGAAAGGAAAAGAAAAAAATCCAGCTTAGGGAGGATGGGGGCTGATATTTTTTGACTCTGCGTTCCCATCCAAATCACATCTCAAAATATAATCCCCACATGTCAGGAGATGGGTGTGGTGGAGGTGATTGAATCGTGGGGGCACACTTCCTCTTTGCAGTTCTCGTGATAGTGAGTGAGTTCTCATGAAATCTAGTCGTTTGAAAGTGGGCGGCACTTCCTCTTTGCTTGCACTCTCTCCTGCTCCACCATGGGAAGATGTGCCTTGCTTCCCTTTCTCCTTCCACAGTGATTGTAAGTTTCCCGAGGCCTCTTAGTCATGTTTCCTGTTAAGCCTACAGAATTTTGAGTCAATTAAACCTCTCTTCTTCATAAATTACCCAGTCTCAGGTAGTTCTTTATAGCAGTGTGAAAATAGACTAATACAAAAAAATTGGTACCAGGAAAGTGGGACATTTTTATAAAGATACCTGAAAATGTGGAAACGACTTTAGAACTGGGTAATGGGCAGAGGTTGGAACAGTTTGGAGCACTCAGAAGAAGACAGGAAGATGTGGGAAAGTTTAGAACTTCCTAGAGACTTGCTGAATGGTTGTGACCAAAATGGTAACACTGATGTGGACAGTGAAATCCAGGGTGAGGTGGTCTTATAAGGAGATAAGGAACTTATTGAGAACTGTAGTAAAGGGCACTCTTGCTTTGCTTTAGCAAAGAGACTGGTGGAATTTTGCCCCTACCCTAGTGATCTGTGGAACTTTGAACTTGAGAGAGATGATTTAGGGTATCTGGCAAAAGAAATTTCATGGCAGCAAGGCATTCAAGATGTGGTCTGACTGCTCCTAACAGTATAAGTTGTGAAAGGAAGATAAATCTTGGGGCCCCAAAATTACTAAGTTAGGGAAAAGTCAAGCTGGGGACTACTTAGGGCAAACCTGACTCCCATTCTATTCAAAGTCATTCCTCTGCTCACTGAGAATAAATGCATATCTGATTGCCTCCTTTGGAAAGGCTAATCAGAAACAAAAGAATACAACAGTTTGTCTCTCATCTACCTGTGACCTGGAAGCACCCTCCCTATTTGAGTTGTTCTGCCTTTCTGGACTGAACCAATGTACATTTTACATATATTAATTGATGTCTCATGTCTCTGTAAAATGTATAAAACCAAGCTGTATCCCGACCACCTTGGACACATGTCATCAGGCCCTCCTGAAGCTGTGTCATGGGTGTCTGTTCTCAATCTTGGCAAAATAAACTTTCTAAATTAACTGAGACCTGTCTCAGGTACTCAGGGTTCACATGGTCATATGTGTTTACAAAGAGACGGTCTGAAATTAGAACTTATGTTTAAAAGGAAAGCAGAGCATAAAAGTTTGGAAAATTTGCAGCCTGACCATGTGGTAGAAAAGAAAAACCCATTTGCTGAGGAGAAATTCAGGTGGCTGCAGAAATTTGCATAACTAAAGAGAAGCTGAATGTTAATAACCAAGACAATAAAGAAAAGGTCTCCAGGATATTTCAGAGACCTCTGCTGCAGCTCCTCCCATCACAAGCCCTGAAGCCTGGGGAAAAAATACCTTCATGGGCCAGTCCCAGAGGCCAGCTGCTCTGTGAAGCCTCAGGATATGACATCCTGTATCCCAGCTGCTCCAGCTCCCACTGTAGCTAAAAGGGGCCAAGGTACAATTTGGGTCATTGATTCAGGGGATGAAAGTCCTAAGACTTGGTGGCTTCCATGTGCTGTTGGGCGTGTGTGTGTGTGGTGTGTATGTGTGCAGAAAGCTAGAGTTGAGGTTGGGGAATCTCCACCTGGATTTCAGAGGATGTATGGAAATACCTGTTGTAGGGGCAGAGACCTCATGAAAAACCTCTACTAGGGCAGCGTGGAGGGGAAATGTGGGGTTGGATACCCCACACAGAGTCCCCCCCTGGAGCACTGCCTAGTGGAGCTGTGAGAAGAGGGCCACTGCCTTCTGGGTCCCAGAATGGTAGATCCACTGACAGCTTGCACCGTGTGCCTGCAGGCAATCAATGTCATCCTATACAAATAGTTGCAGGGACTGTACCCTGAAAAGCCATAGGAGTAGAACAGCTCAAGGCCTTGGGAGCCCCCCGCTTACATGAGTGGGGCCTGGATGTGAGACATGGAGTCAAAGGAGATTATCTCAGAGCTTTAAGATTTAATGACTGCCCTGTTGGGTCTCACACCCACATGGGGCCTAAAGCCCCTTTGTTTTGGCTAATTTCTTCCATTTGGAATGGGAGCATTTACTCAATGCCTGTGCCCCTATTGTATCTTGGAAGTCACTAACTTGTTTTTTTTTTTTATTTTACAGGCTCATAGGAAGAAAAGACTTGCCTTACCTCAGATGAAAATTTGGACTTGAGATTTTGGGTTAACTCTGGAATGAGTTAAGACTTTGGGGGACTGTTGGGAAGGCATGATAGCATTTTGAAATGTGAGAAGGACATGAGATTTGGGAGGGGCTGGGGCAGAATGATATGGTTTGTTTTTGTGTCCCCACTCAAGTCTCATCTCAAATTGTAATCCCCACATGTCAGGGCAGGGACCTGGTGAGAGGGATTGAATCACTGGGGCAGACTTCCCCCTTTTTTTTCTCATGATAGTGAGTTCTCATGAGATCTGGTTGTTGGCAAGTGTGTGAAACTTCCCCACTTTGTGCTATGTCTCTTTCCTTCCTGCTCTGCCATGGTAAGATGTGCTTGTGCCATGGTTAGATGTGCTTGCTTCCCCTTCTTCTTCCACCATGATTGTAAGTTTCCTGATGCCTTCCTGTTAAACCTGCAGAATTGTGAGTCAATTAAACCTCTTTTCTTCATAAATTACCCAGTCTCAAGTAGTTCTTTATAGCAGTGTGAAAATGGACTAATTCAGACACTTTCCCTATCACAAGATAGCCATGAAGAACCTTGATGAAGAAAACATCAAGATTGAGGATGTAGCAGGAGTGAAGTAAAGAAAGCCTTTCTGGCTCCATGAGGAAGTCTCTGAACTTAATTTTTAAATAAATGTGTAAAAGATGATATGTGGGTCATATAAGCACAGACAAATACAAAAAGTGGGGCATGTTTTTATCAAAATAATGTTGAGAGGGCTAACTTCTGAAATGTGGCAAGTTTTGTTTAAAATAATTTAATTGGCAGAATGACAAGTGACAGCAAAGATAAGGAGTGAAGGAGAGAATAGCTGGGATCATGTACAAGGAGGGATTTTTAAATAATGGTGGAAATTAACGTGATTCTAGACAAAAGAAACATCAGTGAGAAGGTGAAAGACATATTGGTTCAGAATATGTCTTTGTCTATTCAGCCTTCTATTAAAAAAAACCAACCATAGACTGGGTGGCTTAAACAAGAAACACTTATTTCACACAGTTTTGGAGGCTTAAGAAATCCAAGATCAAGTTGCCATCCGATCAGATGTCCAATGAAGGCCCCCCTTCTTGGTTTGCAGATGGTCACTTTCTTATTGTGGTCACACATGGTGAAGAGGAGAGAGGGAAAAAGCAATCTCTCTCTGCCTTTTCTTATATGGTCACTGATCCCATCAAGAGGGCTCCATACTTCTAATTTTTCCTGTCTTAATTCATTTTGTGCTGCTCTAACAGAATACCATAGAATGGGTGATTTATAAAGCATAAAAATTTGTTTCTCATAGTTTTTGAGGCTGAGAAGTCCAAGATTAAGATGCAGCATTCTCACGTGGCAGAAGACAAAAGAGCAAGAGAGCCAACTCCCTCCATCAAGCTCCTTTATAAGGGAACCTAATCCCATTCACAACAGAGGAGCCCTCATGGCCCAATCACCTCTTAAAGTCCCACTTCTTAATACTATCACACTGGCAAAACCTGAATTTTGGAGAAGATTCATTTAAGTAATAGCATTCTATCCCTGATCCCCCAAAATTCATGTTCTTCACATATACAAAACACATTCATTTCATCCCAATAGCTCCCAAAATTCTTAATTCATTCCAGAATCAACTTTAAAGTCCAGTTCAAAGTTTCATCTAAACATCTTGTGGGTGAGACTCAAGGTATGATTCATCCTGAGGCAAATTTCCCTCCAACTGTGAGCCTGTGCAATCAAACAAGTTATGTATTTCCAAAATACTGTGATGGGATAGGCACAGGAAAGACGTTTCCATTACAAAATGGAGAATGGAAAAGAAGAAAGGAGTAACACATTCCAAGTAAGTCCAAAACACAACAGAGCAGGGAACATTAAATTTTAAAGCTTAGAATAATCTTCTTCGACTTCATATCTTACCTTCCAGACACACTGGGGCAGGGGTTGGGCCCCAAGTCCCCAGAGTAGCCCCGCCCCATCCCCATAGCTTTGCTAATGCTTCAGATCTCATGCACTGAAATTACATGCCTACAGCTTTCCCAGGTTGTTGCTGCATGCTGGTATCTCTACAGGTCTGAGGTCTCAGGGACAACCTTGCTCATAACTCTACTAGCATTACCCTAATGGGGACTTTCTGTGGAAGCTCTGACATGATGTTATGTCTCAGCCTAGGCCCCAGAACTGTTCAAGGTATCCTTTGAAATCTAAGTGGAGGAAGCCATGACTACACAGCTCTTTTGCTCTTTGGGGCTACAGAATTTGCACCACGTAGATGCTTCCAAGGTTCACAACTTGCACACTCCAGAGAAGTGACCCGAGCAGCATCTAGGTCTGCTTGAGCCACAGGTGGTGCAGCTAAGGAGCACTGCATCAGAATTCAGGGAGCATAGACTGAGGTGGCCCTGGGCAGTGAGCCCTGAGGCCCCAGTTGTTCCTGGGCCCCTCCCCTTAAGCCATTCTGCCCTCAAGGACCCAGCACTCTGGGCCTGTGATGGGAGCAGCAGTCTTGAAGCTCTCTAAAATGGCTTCAGGGTCATTCTCCCATTGTCTTGATGAATATCACATGACTTCCTTATATCCATACTGCTTTTTTTATAAAATGGTCACTTGGGCCAAATCCTTGGCCCAAACACAGTTTTTATTCTTTACATGGCCGGGATAATTTTCCAAAGGTTTACATTCTGCTTCCCTTTAGATTATACATTTTGTCTTTAAATTGTTTCTTTCTTCTCACATTTTACTATAAGTGGTTAAAAGAAGCCACACAGCATCCTGAACACTTGATAGCTTAACGTTTTCTTTAACCAAATATCCTAGTTTATTGCTAAGTTTTGCCTTCCATAAAGTCCTAGAACAGACAAATTCAGCCAATTTCTTAGCCACTTTATAACAAGAATGAGTTTTCTTGCAGTTTCCAATACCTTGTTCCTCATTTCTGAGACCGCATCAGAATGGCCTTTACTGTCCATATTTCTACGAACATTGTGTTTATAGTAGTTTAACTCATCTCTAAAAAGAATGAGGCTTTCCTTAGAGGTTTCTTCTTCTGAGCCTTCACCAGAATCACCCTTAATGCTGTCTTCACAGCAAGATAGCTTTTCCTGATGTTCACTTCAAAATTGTTCCTGCCTCTAGTTATTACCCAATTCCTAAGCTGCTAACACAGTTGTATGGTATGTGTTATAGCAACACTCTACATACCAATTTCTGCCTTAATCTGTTTTGTGCTACTATAACAGGATACCGCAAATTGGGTGATTTACAATTAACAGAAATTTATTTCTTATAGTTCTTGAGGCTAAGTCCAAGACCAAGATGCCAACATGTTCACATGGCAGATGACAAACGAGCAAGAGAGGGCCAACTCCCTCCATCAAGCTCTTTTATAAGGTAATCTAATCCCATTCACAACAGAGGAGCCCTCATGGCCTAATGACTTTTCACTTAATAGTATCAGGTTGGCACTACCTAAATTTTCGAGGGGACACATTCAAACCTTTGCACCTCCCATAGTCACCATCTCTAAATATCATCACATTGGGGATTAGAGTTTCACGTATGAATTTTGGAGGAACACATTCAGTCTGTAGCAAAGTGGTAATGGAGCTTTTATACCTTTTCCTGAAATTATAAGATTCTTCTTATATGCACACATATATAGATACAAACACACATACAGTTACATGTGTAAAGAAAACTAGACTATATCACTAAATGCTAAGACTCTGTGCAGTGGTCTATGGACATTTTAATTTTTTTATAATTTTCTACATATTAAATAATAAATATATGTATTTCCTTAAAAATTATACAATATAGAATACATACACGGTTGTAAAAAATCAAGCAATAAATACATATACAGGCTCCCTTCACCAAAACCTGAGATCTTAGTTTTTTCCTCAGAGCTAATATTCCTTATCAGTTTGGCATGAATCTTTCCAGATCCTTGTTTAAGCCATTTATCTACACATAGGTTAATTGTGGTCATTTGTAGATACAGTACCACACTAAACACTATTCTGCATTTCATTTTTTTCAGTAATGATATTTCTTAGCAGCCTTTCCATTTCACTATATATAGAATTACTTTTTAATGTAATAATTCATTCATTCAACAAATGTTAAGCACTTTGATGACAGGTTTCAATGTTTGCTGTATATTTTGTAACTTTAGGCCTTTGCTACATTTAAAAAAGTTTCAACTGCTGTAAAGAATTGCAAAGTATGTAATTGTATCAGATTATGTTTGCCCTTTCTGTACTGATGAACATTTTGTTAGAAAATTTTTCTTTATTACAAACAAAAATTCTTAAACATATATTTTCAAGCAACCGTGTGACTACAACTCTAGACAAGTAGAATTGCTGGTTGAAAGGGAATATAGTAAGTCCTCCGTGTCATTGATAGGTTCTTAGAAACTTCAACTTTAAGTGAAACAGCATATAACAAAACCAATTTTTTTTCTCATCAGTATTATAATGAAACATCATTGAAGGAAATTTTATTCAACTACCTGCTATACGTTGTTTCACTTAAGTCACCTTTTCCAGGAGTTTGCCGATGATGTTAAGTGAGGGTTTACTGTATACTATTTACTAGTATAATAAAAGAGTCTCTCAAATCATAGCCAAAAATACTTCACAAATTCATGTTCTTAACCAGCAATGTATGTTACTTTTCTATGCCTTGGATAACAATGATATTTTAAAGTAATTATTGAGCACTTACTATGTCTCAGGCACTAAGTGCTCTGCATATATCAACTTACTTATTCATCAAAACACTGCTGTGTGGTAGGTACTATTTTTATCTTTTGTTTACAGGTGAGGAAATAGAGGCCAGGGAAATTAAGCAAATGCTCAAAGTAACACAGTTAGGAAATGGTGAAGCTGGAATACTAACTCAGGCAACATGATCCCAGAGCTTACATTCTGCCAGTCAAATGGAAGAAAAATGAAATGCTGTTTCTATTTGAATTCTCTGGACAATCTGAGCTCCTCCACAGTGTTTTAAGTTTGCTGAGCTTTCATTTCCCTCTTCTATGAATCTCCCATTTGTAACCATTGCTTATTGTGTCAGGCTGCTTCCTAAAATAGAACTTAGCGATCCTTTCCTCCCAGTACCCACACCCTAGTATAATCACCTCCCCTTTAATCCGGGATGAAACTAATGATTTACCTCTAACAAACAGAATATTTACAAAATGATGGGATTTCTTTTCTGAGATTAGATTACAAAAATGTGACATCTTGCTGGAGCTCTCTCTGGCTTTCTCTCATTTGCCCACTATGATGAGGCCTGCTGGCATGCTGTGAGCTCCCTTTTGGAGAGACCCAAGTGTCAAAGACAGCCAATAAGGAACTGAGGACCTCATCCCAGCAGTCCACAGGAAGCCACATCCTACTCTAAACGATGTGAGTGATCTTGAATGTGGGTTTTTCTCCAATTGATCCTTGAGGTGACTGCAGCCACACTTAGTTACCATGATTGTTTAATTATCTGTAATTTACTTCTGTAAGTGGGATGGACTAAGGACCTACTTTCCTTTTGCTCCAAGAGGATAGCCAATTGTTGCAACACCATATGATGAAGAGTCTAATTTTTGGTCATTGATTAGGTATATCACTTTCATGTGCATGCAAATATGTTTTTCTTACTTTTTGTCTGTCCAATAATCTATTTGTGTACTTGTGTCTTAATTTTGTCTTGAATTTGATGAGCTGATAGTATATTTTGATATCTGGTAGTCCAGGTTTTGTCACATTACTGTTTTCCAAAACTCTATTACGAAATTGAGAATTGGCTTGTAACTTCCATTAAAAAATCCTGTTAATATTTTCAATGGAAATGCATTACATTTATAAATTAATTCAGAGTATGTAAATACTTATATATTTTATTATAATATAAATATACAATATTTATAATATTGTATGTTCCATTCTAGAAACATGATACATTACTTCACTTATCCAGGTTTTCACTGAAGTGAAGTTAATGGTTTCCTTCATGTACATCTTGCACATGTATTGTTGTTGCTGTTATTAGTGGGATCATTTTCCTTTTAACTGGTTACTGCTGCTACATAGGAAAATCATTGATTTGTATATTTCATATTTTGTCACAGGATTTTCTGTTGTTTTTCACTGGTTGCTGCTGCTCTTAGTCTGTGCTTTGTTGTATGTGTCTGTGTTAGTTTAAAATGAGGAATGAGTGCTGAATTTTAGTAAATAGTTTTAGCAGTGATTAAGATAATCATGGGGACTTTATTCATTATTATCACAATTGGTAGTTTTTGAAAACATTTTGAACCATATTTTTGCAATTTTAGACTAAATTCTACATAACTATGATGTAATATTCCTTCAAAACACTACTGAATTTGATTTGCTAACACTTTATTTATGATAGGGATTTGCTGATATTTTATTTAGAACTTTTGCATCTGTATTTAAAAGTAAAATTAACTTGCTATTTTCTTTCTTTGTACCAAGTGTGTCTGGTTTTTAAATTAGTATTAGGCTAGTTTTAACACTGAGATAATATGTTTTACTTCTTTTTAATATTCTGAGTAAGTCTTTGTAAAATAGGACTTACACATTCTTTGAACTTTTTAAAAAATATCACCTGTAGAACCATCTGGTTCTGGTGACTTTTAAGGATTTATTGTATTACTTTTAGAATTAAAAATGTTTTCCAGACATTAGACTAAAACAGTTTGGTTTATTTTGATTCCGTTTACTACATTTCTAAACTTATTTTTCTCTCAAAAACTTTCTAATAGGTTTATTGTTTTTATTTGGATTAATTTAGTTTCTTAGTAACTTTATTTATTTATTCGTTTTTATTTTTTTAGACGGAGTTTCACTCTTGTTGCCCAGGCTGGAGTGGAATGGTGCGATCTTGGCTCACTGCAACCTCCGCCTACCGGATTCAAACAATTCTCCTGCCTCATCCTCCCACGTAGCTGGGATTACAGGCATGTGCCACCATGTCTGGCTAATTTTGTATTTTTAGTAGAGATGGAGCTTCTCCATGTTGGTCAGGCTGGTCTTGAACGCCAAACCTCAGGTGATCTGCCCACCTCAGCCTCCCAAAGTGCTAGGATTACAGGTGTAAGCCACTGTGCCTGGCCTATTTTTTTTTTTTTTTATAAACTCCTTTGCAAAGTTATTGGTTTTGTATATCACTGTAATATTTCATATTTGGGCTGAATCCATTCACTATTGAAGAATGACTACTTAAGGTTGATATTTTTGGCTTTAGTTTTCTAAATTAACATAATAATTAATTCTGGAAAATCTGCATGCCTATTTTAGTATTAAAATTCTATATGTAAGTAGAGAAGTGGCCAGGCGTGGTAGCTCATGCCTGTAATCCTAGCACTTTGGAAGGCTGAGGCAGGCAGATCACCTGAGGTCAGGAGTTCAAGACCAGCCCGGCCAACATGGAAAAACCCCGTCTCTACTGAAAGTATAAAATTAGCCGGTTGTGGTGGCAGGCATCTGTAATCCCTGCTACTCGGGAGGCTGGGGCAGGAGAATCACTTGAATCCAGGAGGCGGAGATTGCAATGAGCCGAGGTCGTTCCACTGCACTCCATCCTGGGTGACAGAGTAAGACCCCATTTCAGGAAAAAAAAAAAAAAAGGAAAGAAGTTATTTTCCCTGTAGCTCAAACAGATATGTTCTTGATTTATATGATAATATAGTTGGGGGAAAACATCAGATTAAAACAAAGTGTGTATATATTCACACACACACACACACACACACACACACACACACAAAATATTCATTAAGACTTACAACCATTGGAAACAGAAAGTATGCGTTACTTTCAATTATAAAACACAAGACTCGTAGCAACGTTTCCCTTCCCTGGGAGGCTGAGGAAAGTTGATTTGGGCCCTGCTGATCTGTAGTAAGGATCATAGATTATTGTCTTCAGTGCTTAGATTCTTTCAGAAGGTGTAATGATTTTACGCTTTACCTGATACAATTTCATACACTCTGAGCCAGTAATAGGACTTGAGCCTCACACAAAGAAAAACAGATGAGGCAGCAAACCTGAGATGAGGGAAAAGGCAATGGTAGTGTTCCATCAGATATTAACTTAACACATGAAAATCACTTCCATTTACTTTTCTTTTTTAAAAAATTTATTTTTATTTTTATTTTGAGATGAAGTCTCACTCTGTTACCCAGGCTGGAGTGCAATAGAATGAGCTCGGCTCACTGCAGCCCCTGCCTCCCAGGTTCAAGTGATTCTCCTGCCTCAGCCTTCCAAGTAGCTGGAATTACAAGCATACACCACAGTGCCTGGCTAGTTTTTGTATTTTTAGTATAGACAGGGTTTTGCCCCATTGGCCAGGCTGGTCTTGAACTCCTGACTGCAAGTGATCCACCTGCTTCAGCCTCCTAAAGTGCTGGGATTACAGATGTGAGTCACTGCACCTGGCTCCATCTACTTTTTAAAAAGAATAAATACAAGTTTAAACCATTTTTTTACATTTATTTGTTTACAATAGTGGCATTTATGGTGATAAAACCTTATAGAATGCATTAGAAGTGATTTGAAGGCTTCAGTAACTTTTTCCCTTTGTGTTTTAGTCTCACCTGTGCTTCCAATCCCTAACTCCCCAGCCTTGCTCACGCAATTCTCCTGAGCATCTTTGAACTACAATTTCAGCCTCTTCCAGAGTCTGACAGTCCCTATGAAAGCCAGCATCAAGAACTATTACTACATCGTGTTGAAATTAATCTTACTGTCTTTAGCTTTGTGTGCCTTCTAAATTCAATTGTTCTGAACTATATTACTCTGATTATATTGGTCTTACTTTTCCAGAACTTGTGTATGATCTGGCTTCTGCCTTGATTTGCTAATAGTACACCAGTTTCCCACACTGGAGTTAAAATTTTTCCCTGGGGACTAACCTTAGTGCAGTTCATTTGGCTATACCTCTGACCTCTTGCCTGTTTCTCTCAGATCTCCTTCTTTCCTCACATCCTCATTGCTAGAGATGTGGGTCCTACATGCAAAAGTTGTATACATGGTTTCATATACCCGATTGACCAGAACACAGTCATATGGCCTAGCTTTGAAAGGCCTGTGAATTGTAGTCTTTAGATGGGTAGACATATGCTCTGTTAGAACTTGGGTTGGGCTATAGTGACATTGGCAAGATGGCAGAATAGAATATAACGTGCTCATATCCCTCAACAACAACAAGAAGTCTACACCCATCTACAGACAAAAGTCTGTCTGTGAGAGCCTCAGAATTCAAGTAGGAGGTTTTGAGGTCCTGGTGGAGCCTAAAACCTAGGAAGGCTGATTTGAGATTGCAGACCAATAACCAGGTAGCAGACCTGCCAATTGTGCTCCTAGATTCAAACCCATTCCCCTTTGGGTATGGCTACAACCCTGTTTGTCCTTGATCCTGTGACTAAAACCATCTGCCAAAGGTTTAGAAGGAATCATGCACACTACTGCCTCAGCAGAAAAGCTTTTCTGCCTGCCATCGTTCTCAAGACTGGATCTGATAGTTACCCTATAACTTGGCTGAGCTCCCTCAGCATGGTTCCTACTTATTACTGCACATACAAGGATCCTGAGCAAGACTCACTCATATTTCATATCCATCTAAGCCTCCAAAATGTACCTTCTGTTCTCCATCCAAAAGTAGAGACTGAGGGGGCCAGTCTCAGCTTGCTGCACTCAGGGAGCTCACCCACCCTTGTGGGGAACTGCTGGGGAATGCATACTTGCCTGGGCTACTGGAAAAGCCTCACAGTTGTCTGTCCCACAGCAGCTCTTAAGGGGCCAGTTTCCACTCTCTTATCATAATCAAGGAGATCTTGCCTGAGCAGAAGAATGCTCACAAGCATACACATCAGGGCCACTAGGGTAAGCCCACTGATTCCCATTCCACAGTTTATCATGAGGGTACAGTCAGAGAACTGTCTCACCTGTTCAGAGATCTGCTATGAAACGCATGCCTGTCTGGGCCAATAGTAGAGACTTTCACACTTGGCCCCTTCGGTGTTATCCTACACAGCCTGGGTATACTCTTTGGGTATTCCCCAGGTCCCTCTAGGCCAAGGTGCTGTATCAACCTTAGAGCCTTTGCAAGACTCACAGCAAACACAGGTTCAGGATATCCACTAGTGCTGAAATGACTTCAGTGATTATGGGCTCTGATAATAGTCAGTCTGCTTAGATTTCTGGACAGACCCACTGAAGAAAGATCAACACAAAGGCAAACTTCAAAAACTGGAATAAATACCCAATTCTTCAGTGCACAGACATTGACATATGTCACACAAAATAAGTCCAGAAAAATAACATATGTCCACAAAAATAAGAACAATCAGGGAATTAGGATTTCACCAAATGAGCAAAACAAGGTGCCAGTGACAGACCTTAAAGAGATGGAGACATGTGATCTGACAGACAAAAAATTCAAAATCTCTACTTTAAGAAAATTCTGTGAACCTCAAGAAAAGAGAAAAGAATTCAGAACTTTATTTTAAAAATTTAACAGAGAGATTAAAATGTTAAAAAATGAAACAAAAATGTGGAAGCTGAAAAATACAATTAGTGAAATTAAAAAATGCAATAGAGAGCATCAAAAGCAGAATTAATCAAGCAGAATAATCAGTAAGCTTGAAGATAGACTATTTGAAAATACACAGTGAGATAAAAAAAGACCAAATAATAAAAAGGAACAAAGAAAGCTTACAGTACCTATGGAATTGCATTAACAGAGAAAACATTTGGGTCACTGGAATTCAAGTGGGAGCAGGAAAAGAATAAAGGGTAGAAGTCTTACTCAAAGAAATAACGGAAAACTTTCCAAACCTAAAAAAGGATATAAATATCCAGGTAGAGAAGGTCAAAGGTCACCAATCAGAGTCATTCCAATTAAAACTACCCCAATACATGTTATAATCAAAATTGTAAAGGTCAAAGACCAAGAAAGGATGCTATATTGGTGAGAGAAAAGAAGTAAATAACAAATAAGGAAATTCCAATATGTCTGGCAATAGACTTCCCAGCAGAAACCTTGCAGGCCAGGAGGAAATTGGAATAATATAATTAGAGTACTGAAAAAACACAAACTGGCAACCAAGAATACTGTACTCAGCAAAGCTGTCATTCAGAAATTAAGGTGAGGCAAAGACTTTCCCAAACAAAAGGTAAGAGAATTTGTCATGACCAGACCTGTCTTATAAGATATGCCAAAGCTCGTTCTTCATACTGAATGAAAAAGATACTGATGTATAACAAGAAAACATTTGAAAGTATAAAACTCACTGGTAAAAGTGTGTATACAGAAAAATTCAGAATACTCTAACACCATAATTTTTGGTGAGTAAATCACTTATATCTTTAGTATGAAGATTAAAATATAAAATTATTAAAGACATAATAGGTAAGACAATTTGTTAAGAGATAGGCAATACTAAAAGATACAAACTGTAATGCCAAACACTCAAAATGTGGAGGGAGAATGAAGGCAAACTGTACAGGGTTTTATGTTTCTTTTGTCTGTTACCAAAGTGAAGTTCTAATCAGTTTAAAACAATTTGTTATAACTATAAGATGTTCTTAGTAAGCCGGTGGTAACCACAAAACAAAAATCTATAATGAATACACTAAAAATAAAAAGAAAGGAATCAAAACATCCTATTAGAGAAAATCACTTAACTACAAAGAAAAAGAGTTAGAAAAGAAGAAAGGAAGAAAGAATCTATAAAACAGCTAGAAAACAAGTAACAAAATGGCAGGAGGAAGCCCTTGACTAACAATACTAACCTTCAATGTAAATTGATTAAATTCTCCAATTAAAAGACATTGAGTGGGTAAATGGATTTTTTTCAAAAGGCCCCAATTATATGCTGCCTACAAGAGATTCACCTCATCTGTAAGGATACTCACGACTGAAAGTAAAGGGATGGAAAAAGATATTCCATACAAATGGAAACCGAAAAAATAGCAGGTGTCACTCTATTTACATAAGATAAAATATACTTTAAGCCAAAACTGTAAAAAGAGACAAAGAAGAATGTCATATAATGATACAGGGGTGAGTCAACAAGAGCATACAACAATTATAAGTATATATACAGCCAACATTGGAGCACCTAAATGTAAAAGCCAATTTTAGTAGATCTAAAGGGAGAGAGACACTGCAATACAATAATAGTAGGGGACTTCACCATCCCACTTTCACCAATGAACAGATTATCCAGACAGAAAATTAACAAAGAAACATGCCAAATAAACCAGACTGTAGACCAAATGGACCAAAGATATTTACAGAACATTCCATCCAACAGTGTAGAATATACATTCTTTTCAACAGCACATGAGACATTCTCCAGGATAGAGCACATATTAGGTGACAAAACAATACTCAACAATTTTTTTAAAAATCAAAATAATATCAAATGTCTTTCATGACCACAGTAGAATAAACCTAGAAATCAATAACAGGAGAAACTTTCAAAACTGTACAAATAAATGAAAATGAAACAACATTTTCCTGAATAACCAATGGGTCAATAAAGAAATTAAGAAAGAAATTTTTTAAATTCTTGAAACAAATGAAAATGGAAACATAGCAAACCAGAACCTAGAGAATACAGCAAAAGCAATTCTAGGAGGGAATTTTATAGCAATAAATGCCAACATCAAAAAAGTAGAAAGGTCTCAAATAAATAAAGTTGTACCTCAGGGATCTAGAAAAACAAGGAAAAATAATCAAAAATTAGTAGTCAGAAAGAAATGCTAAAGATCAGAGCAGAAATAAACAATATAAAGACTAAAAAATTACAAAAAATAAATAAAATGTTGGATTTTTGAAAAGATAAACAAAATTAACAAAATTTTCGCTAGACTAACTAAAAATAAGAGAGATAATTCAAATAAGAGATAAAAAGGAGACATTACAATAGACACCACAGAAATACAAAAGATCATAAAAGACTATTATGAAAAATTATATACTGACAAATTAGAAAATCTAGAGGAAATGAATAATAAATTTCTGGACACATACAACCTACCAAGATTGAAATATGAAGAAATAGAAAATCTGAATAGATCAGTTATGAGTTACAAGATCGAATCAGTAATAAAAAGTCTCCTATCAAAGAAGAGTCCAGGACCTGACAGCTTTACTGCTGAATTCTACCTCACATTTAAAGAAGAACTAACACAAATTCTTCTAAAATTATTCAACAAAATTGAAGGGGAAAGAATTCTTCCAAACTCATTGTTTGAGGACAGCACATTGCCCTGATGAAAAAACCAGATAAAGACACAACAAAAAAAAGTAAATCAGAAGCCAATATCGTTGATGAATACAAATGCAAAAATGTTCAACAAAATACTGGCAAACCAAACTCAACAGCACATTAAAAAGAGCATTCACCACATCCAAATGGGATTCATCCCAGGGAAGCAAGGATAGCTCAACATGCATACACCAATAAACATGATACATTACATTAACAGAATGAAGAGAAACACCAAAAGATCATTTTATTAGATGCAGAAAAGGCATTTGATAATTCAACAGCCTTTAATAATTAAAAATCCTCAATAAACTAGGTATAGAAGAAATGTACTTAACAATAACGTCTATGTATGACAAACCCACAGCTAACATCATACTGAATGGATAAAAGCTGAAAGGTTTCTGTAAGATATAAATCTAGAAAAGGATGCCAACTTTTAATATCTAGTCAACATTGTACTGGCACCCCTAGCCAGAGCCATCAGGCAAGAAAAAAACAATAAGGAACATTCAAATTGGAAAGGAGGAAGTCAAATTAGCCCTGTTTTGGAACAACATAATCTTTTTATATAAAAAACCCTAGAGACTTTACCAAAAAAACTAATGGAACTAATAAATTTGGTAAACTTGCAGGATATAAAATCTACGTGCAAAAATCAGTCGCATTTCTATATGCCAACAGTGAACTATCTAAAAAGGCAATCAAGATAATAATCCCATTCACAACAGCTACCAAAACAAGTAGGAAAAAATTTAATTAAGAAGGTGAAAATCTCTACAAAGAAAACTATAAAATATTGATGAAAGAAATTGACAAGGACACAAATGGAAAGATATTTTATGTTCATGGATTGGAATAATTAATATCATTAAAATGTATATATTAATACTATCCAAAGTGATCTACCAAATCAGTGCAATCCCTATCAAAATACCAATGGCATTCTTCACAGGAATAGATAAAGCTATTCTAAAATTCATATGAAACAACAAAATAACCCAAATAGCAAAAACAAACTTGAGCAAAAAGGACAAAGCTATAGGCATCACACTAGCTGACTTCAAAATATACTACAAAGCTATAGTAACCAAAAGAGATGGTCCTGGCACAAAAACAGACACACAGACGAATAGAAGAGATAGAGAACCCAGAAATAAATCCAGGTATTTACAGACAATTTATTTTTGAGAAAGGTAACAAAACATTGGAGAAACAACAGTCTCTTCAATAAAGCATGCTAGAAAAAGTGGATATCAACATGCAGAAGAATAAGACTAGACCCCTGTTTCTCACCAGGTACAAAATCAACTCAAAATAGATTAAAGACAAATCTAAAACCCCCAAACTATGAAACTACTGAAAAAAAAAAAAACCAGAGGAAATGTCACTTTATGACACTGGTCTGAGTGAGGAATTTTTGGATAGCACCCCAAAAGCACTGGCAAGAAAAGCAAATCTTGACAAATGGGATTATGTCATACAAAAATCTGCATGACAATCAACAGAATACACAACCTGTAGAACAGGAGAAAATATTTGCAAACTATGCATCTGATGAGAGGTTAACATCCAGAATTTATAAGAAACTCAAGTCAATAGCAACAAAAAAATAATCCAATTTGAAAAACAGGCAAAAAACCTAAATAGACAGTTCTCAAAAGAGGACATGAGAAGGGCCAACAGATATAATGGAAAAATGCTGAACATCACTAATCATCAGGGAATTGCAAACCAAAACCACAATGAGATATCACCTCACCCCAGATAGAATGAGTATTATCAGAAAGGCAAAAACATTAAAAATACTGCGAAGGATGTAGAGAAAGGGGGAATTCTTATACACTATAAGTAGGCATGTCAATTAGTACAGCCCTTATGACAACAGTATGCACATTCCTCAAAAAATTAAAAATAGAACTACCATATGACCTAATAATTCCGTTACTGAGTGTATATCCAAGCGAAAGGAAATCAATATGTTGAAGAGATATCTGGCCTCCCATGTTTATTGTGGCACTATTCACAATAACCAAGATATGGAATCAACCTAAGTGCCCATCAACAGAAAAATAGATAAAGAAAATGTGGTATATATACACAATGAAATACTATTAAGCCATAAAAAAGAACAAAATCCAGCAATTTGCAAAAACATGGATGAACCTAGAGGACATTATGTTAAGTGAAATAAGCCAAGCAGAAGGACAAATATCACATGATCTCACTTATATGTGGAATCTGCAAAAATTGATCTCATAGAAGTAGAGAGTAGAATAGTGGTTACCACAGACTGGACAGGGGAGGAAGGAGTAAAGATAGGAAAAGCTGGTCAGCAAGTACAAAATTACAGTTAGGAGGAATAAGTTATGGTGTTCTATTGCATAGTGGGATGTCTATAGTTAACAATAATGTATTGCTTGTTTCAACATAGTGAAAAGAGGATTTTGAATGCTCTCACCACAAATAAATGATAAATGTTTGAGGTGATGGGTATTCTAATTACTCTGATTTGATCATTACACAATGTATTCATGTATTGAAACATCACACTTTACCCCATAAAAATGTAAATTGATTATTCGGCAATTTAAAACAAAATAAAACAATAAAAATATGAAAAATACTTGAGTTGGAGATTCTATTACTAAAAGAAAGAAGGAAAGAATAGATACTGAGGGCTAATACATACTGTGGCTCTGCCACAAATAGAATGCTGAAAAATTAGGCAAAATTAGAGAACCTTTAATTTCAACTATCTGAGCCAGTTCTAGTAGCTTAATGCGGCATCAACAGCTTTTGGCAGCAGTGTTCTAGGGTGCATCAGCTGCTTCCAATTCCAAGGCAGGATTACAAAGACAGCAAATTTGATCCTTGGCACTCTCTCCTGATCGTTTCTGAATCCCACACCCACCTATTTTGCCTCTTCTTTCTCATATGCTAGTATAATATGTTGAGTGGTGGCACCCGAAAAAATATGTCCACCTGGAGTCTATGAAGTTGTCCCTATTTCCCAAAGAATTGTTGTATTCTCTATCTTAAAGTAGGGGAGTGGAGGGTTGAGCTTTTCTACCCATCTTATTTGCTAAGTTTATTCATCAGCTAAGCTGCATTTTCATTTTTCATGAAAAAGTCTGATAAGTAAAATGTTGTTAATGTGTGAGAGATGTCAATAAAAGCCAACTCGAGGTAGGATAAGTAAAGTTAGGAGGCTACACTGACTTGTCCCCTTGTGTGAAGCCTTGCGGGCTTGTCTCACATCCTCACACCCTTCTGCCTCAACACCTAACTCTTTTGCATGATAAGCAATCCTACAGGATGTCAACCGACTGACTGCCAGATGGTTTCAAGCTTCTGACACCCAAAATAGCCTGGGAAAGAAAACAAGAACCCCTTATTCATGATGTGGCTTCCCTAATTTCCAGCCAATCAGCACCAAAAGCCCAAGAAGCTATTAGCTACAAATTCCTGCCTTGGGGAGGCAGGGACTTTTCCGGGTCCCATCTGTGCAGCTAGGCTCAAGATTTAACTTATAGTGAACTTTTCCTCATTTTAATAGAAAAAACACACCACTAGATAGAGATTTTAGATGCCAATGATGTATGTGATGCATATTAGAGCATCTAGATGCTGAGTACATGCATCAGCTTCAGGTCCACCTTTGCATGCTTGACCTCACCAGTATTTTATGAATATGTATGTACAGTTCGCATCAAGGGAGTTTCCCTTAAGACACTAGGGGCTGTCTCACCCTTTGAGCAGCCTGCTTTGCCTCTGCAGGTGTACTTTTGCTTTGCAATAAACTTCTTGTGCTACCCTTATCTTGGACTCACTCTCAAATTATTTTGTGCAGCAAACTCAAGAACCCGAACTGCCTCACCGACAACAAATGTACAAGTGGCCACAACAATATGGTTCAGGATCTTTAATGGTCTGGCTTCCTCCAAATACAATAATTCAAAGCAACTAAAAGAATGATTCCTGAGAGAGTGTTTTATGAATATAATCCCTAGTAATTGAGTGTTATGGGTTGAATTGTGTCCTTACAAAAAATATATGTTGGAATCCTAACATCCAGCACATCAGAATGTGACCTTATTTGGAGCTAAAACCTTTCCAAAGGTAATCACGTTAAAATGAGGTCATTAGGGTGAGCTCTCACCCAATATGACTCATGTCCTTATAAAAGGGAAAAATGTGGACACTTTCACAGATGTGTTCAAAGGGAAGACAATGTGAAGATACTAGGAGAAGATGGCCATCTATAAGCCAAGAAGAGAGGTAATCAACAGATCGCTCCCTCCTAGCCCTCAGAAGGAACCAACCCTACCAATATCTTGGTCTCAGACTTCCAGTCTCCATAACTATGAGGCAATACATCTCTCTGGTTTAAGCCACCCAGTTGTGGTACTTTCTTATAGCAGCCCTAGAGAAGGAATACTTCCAGCATTTAGGAGCTGCCTTGGGAGCAACTCTTTCTGAATTGAAGAGGAAGAATTGTGGAGTACACACACACACACACACACACACACACACACACACACACACACGATGTTTATGGTTGGCTAAAAGCCTAAGTGGTTCTGGTACGGCCTTTTAAATGGGGGTTGAACTCCTTAAGTTAGACAACTTTCTTAGAATTTGGCATATCACTCCACTTAGAATGAGAAAGTTTCATGTAATGAGTGAAGAAAGAATGAATGTAGATTACAAGTAAATGTACTGCTTTTGACATTATTTAAGGGGTAATTTAGATCAATCCAGTAGAGGGTGAGTTACATTTCACATTGTAGGCCATCTAGTCAGAGAAAACTATCTGAAAGGTCACATATCAAATTCACAGCTGCAATTACTTCTGGGGAAGAGAGTGAAATTACAGGGTTAGTGAAAAACAGCTTTCACTGTTGCTTTACATACATTTTAATTGACTTTTTTGCAAGTATCAATTTGTATACTATTGACAAGTAAAAATTTTGAACTATGTTTATATACCTATATGAACATATGTATTGTGTATCTATATAATTGTTTTCATTCATATATTTCATTATTGCTTTGTATAATTGTATCATATGCCAGATATTAGGAAAATAACAATGAACAAAACAGATAATTTGGGTCTTCATAAAACTTAGTCTTCCCTTCTCCAAAACCTTGATGAATTCCCACTCCTGACTTTCTAAGTATTCATTCTTTAGAATTTTCCTCCCTTATCTACTCTTTTTCACCATTTGAGTGAAAAAGAATCCTTTTATTCTGACTCTCCCCATCTCCCAAAACCATCATCCTTTTCCTCTTCTTGTTTAAAGTCTAGCTAAATTCTGTAGTCATCAAAGTTTAGTTCCATTCTTAGTACTGTGCACTGGAGATGGTCCCATTCTGATGTGAAGGTGGAGGTCAAGCTTCTCTCTGGGAACAAATCTCCCCATGACCCAAGCTTAGGCAACACTGTCGAGCACATAGGCATGGAAACCGAGGCTCTGTGAAAACTGAACTGTGTTTCAGGGCAGCATAAGCTAAATACAATGAAGCCAGCTTTACTTTCCTTCAGTCCCCACATTGGATCCTTCCTGATGTCTGCTTTGACTGTGCTTTGAGAGGAAAGCTTGATTAAGCTGAGTTCTGGCATGTTTGTAGGAGACATGTGTTACTTTATATGCACACAGTGGTGATTTCTAAAGTGCTTATTTTCTATCTATAGAAATAATTTGAGACCAGAGCTACAGGTGATTATATAGATAACAAAAAAAAGGACTTGCTTTCCAAACAGAGAGTGAGCTTCTCACCTTCTCTCTGAAACCTCACTTCAGCCTGGAATATCCAAATCCTACCCATTCCCCACAATTCCAGATAAATCGCAACTTTTCCAAAAAGTCTTCTTGGATGTCCTCTCCCTGCTAAAATTAACGTGTCTCCATTTCACTTTATGTGTATCTCACAGTCTGCCTGGCAGAGGAGCTGCTTCTGAAGAAGTCCTAGAAAAGTCACCCCAAAATATAGCAACCTGGTATGCTGACAATTTAAAATTAAAGGCACATGGGGATCAGTAGATGCTACATGAGGCTTTTCTCTTATCAACCTAAAGATCAAATCTGCTAAAAAGGCACAGAATTGCCTTCAACCTTCTTACTGCAATTTCATTAACCAGGGAAGATTAAACACAAATCACGGAAGAAGAGACTAAAAACCAAACACTATACCTAGAGCCAAGACAAACTTTTTCTGAGGCTACTGTCTGTTTTCTTGGGCCCATATCTACCGTAAAGTCACTTTTTACACCTCTACAATTGATTATTTCCTACACTTCCCATTTCCCTCTCACCTATGAAGAAGGGTCTCTAAGCTTCTGAACTTCATTGGGTTACTGGGTGCTCACCTCCCTGTGATGTCCTCATTCATGGTAATAAATTTGTATGCTTTTCCTCCTGCTTTTTTCAGCAGACTTAAAGACTCAAATCTTCTAGGGGCGAAAGGAAATCCCCTTTGCCCCTACACTTGCTATGCACATTTAACTTTTATTTGTTGCAAAGAGAAACTAACACTGTTTACAACTCAAGCAGAAAAGGAACTTATGGGAAAGTAGCTTGCTTTATGAATAAGAAGGCTAGAGACTAAACTCTGAAATGTGAAATGAAATAAATTCCAGTGATGGACTGACTCCACCCTCCTTTGTGTCTATACTGTTTGCTATGTGATTTTACAGTTCCAATCACTAAAGATGCAGAACTTATCTCCCCATCACTTGATTTTGGTCTTTGTCAGGTGACTTCCTTCAGTCATAGCCAGTGTGAGGTAAGCAAGGTCTTTTTTTTTCTTTTTTTTGAGATGGAGTCGTGCTCTGTTGCCCAGGCTGAAGTGCAGTGGTGCGATCCTGGCTCACTGCAACCTCCTGCCTCAGCCTCCCAAGTAGCTGGGATTATAGGTGCCCGCCACCATACCTGGCTAAGTTTTGCATTTTTGGTAGAGACAGGGTTTCACCAGGCTGGTCTCAAACTCCTGACCTCATGATCCACCTGCCTTGTCCACCCAAAGTGCTGGGATTGCAGGCATGAGCCACTGCACCCAACCAAGCAAAATCTTAAAAGGCGCTTGAGTGAAATGTCTTGGGATTTTGTTGACTGTTTTTGTTTTGTTTTGTTTTGTTTTGTTTTTGACATGGTCTCACTCTGTTGCCCAAGCTGGAGTGCAGTGGCATGACCTCGGCTCACTGAAACCTCCGTCTCCTGGGTTCAAGCAATCCTCATGCCTCAGCCTCCTGAGTAGCTGGGACTTCAGGCAACCACCACCACGCCCAGCTAATTTTGTATCTTTAGTAGAGATGGGGTTAGCCAGGCTGGTCTGGAACTCCTGACCTCAAGTGATCCTCCCCACCTTAGCCTCTCAAAGTGCTGGGATTATAGGCGTGAGCCACTGTGCCCGGCCAGGCTTGGGATTTTGAGTCTCTGTAATCGCCATGGAAAAAACATGTCCAGGATAGCTCAATAGTATTACAGGGAGAATGGAGAAACTGTGGAGCAAAGCTGAACTGTCCCAGCCAAGCCCAGGCAAGAGAGCTGACATTCAACTGACCAACAGTTCTATGAGAATAAACGATTGTTATATTAAGCCACTGAGATTTGGAGTTGTTTCTTATGCAGAAAAATCAAGCAGATGCACTGTATGATTTTACACTCCAACCTCCATTCCCAGCTAGGTCTTCAATAATCATCTCATTGGTGGGCAAGTTTGAATGTTCACACAAAGCACCTGCCCTTTGTTTATGTTCCTTATATTTTAACTCCATTGATTCTTAAAAATTTAAAGGACATAAGAATTATTGCACAGACTTATATCTATGACCCATATATGTAACACTTTATGGACAAGTTAATGAAACCTTCAAGGGTAATTTTGAATAAATGAGATTTTCTATTTATTCTCTGATTTTAGAACCCAACCCCAATTAAAAGGGAACTCTGCTATATTTATCAATGCTTAGGTTGTAAACTTCTGTTTTTGCATTTTGTTTATTTGGTTGTGTGTTTTACCATCCAGCTCCACCTCTCAGGATAGGTTGTAATCTTCTAGAGGGTGGGGACTGTATTATATTTATCTCTTTGTCCACCTACCTCCCAAATCTGCTCCCAGGCTAATTCAATGTTTGTTCGATTGAATGGTTTTGTAGTTATTAACCATTTGTTGCATAGGGCAGCACTTCTAGAGAGCTCTGAGAACAGTTTGATGCTGCCAAAGGCTTGCATGCTAAGATGTGTAGCACTCATTCAAAACATATTTTTAAATTGAAAAATAAAATATTTATACAATATATAAATATAAATATTTATATATAAATATTTATATAATATACATTTATATATATTTTCCTTGCAAGGAAACCCCAGCAAGTGCCTTGGGTGCACATTTCCCTTGCCAATTAAATCAGCACAATTTTCTCTGACTGCCAGTCAAGCACAAATTGGAAACCAGACATTTCAGAAAAGCTTTCCCTCCCTCATATTTTATCACACAGCTGCTCTCAGTTCACATACACTGACAATTGCAAAATGCCCCACACATTGTTGCACTTGAAGGAGGCATAGTGAACATTTTGGCCAACTGGGAATCTTCCTAGGGAGATCAGACCAAGTTCTCACTCTGGTTTCAGGAGGCTACAACCCATTTCTCTTCCTAAACCTGCTCCCTGTGTGATCTAAGTCAATGCAGCCAACCTTCACTGTTTGTCTAGCTGGACATCAGGGATAATGATACCTAACTACCTCACCAGGGTGTTGAGGAGTTCAACAATTAATCACTTTGTGGCCCTTAGTTGAAAAACATCATGAAACTCAGTCAGGACAAAGAACCCCCCTTGGCAGAAAAGGCAGAGCAATATGATGGGAAAATCCCTCTAGCAAACCAGATATTCCTCTCCTACCCCATAGATTCCTCAGTCATTAGTCAGAAACCAGTGCGTCTTGTCCCCCAGCTGTGGGGACTCGTATTAACCTACTTTAGAGTCCCTCTGTGTTGATTTTCAGTAAAAAAGGAAGATTCCCTTTCCATTCCCATAAAAGAGGGTGGGACACACAGCCCACCAGCTATTCTCTTGGACACTCTTTCTCACACCTCCAAATCTTTCCTCAGCCTTGAAGGCTGAAGATTGGCAATCAGCTATGGAAAATTCCAGTTTCCCACAACCTTCTATTGCAAGTCCTGCCTGATGGTTTCAAGTCTCACTTTAAAATGTGGTATCCATATCTTGAAACTTCAAACTGGAAACAAGAAAAGTTTAAACACCCTATTATTTTTCTGGTAAACTCGTAGATTCATAGTAGGCACTTGATAAATTTTGTTGAATGAATGAATATTGCTATCTCTTTCTCCAGTTTGTTTTGTTTTGTTACTGTGTTTTGACTCTCTGACTAAATTTTAAGCTTCTCCAGTACAGATTCTGCCTTGCATAGAGCAGAAACACAATGGGTCCAAGTTTCTAAAGGTGTGGTCCTGGTTCTACCAGAATAAAAAAATATAGATACTTATTTAAAATGCAGAATCCGGGATCTATACCATATTAACAGCATAGAAGCAAGAATATGCATTGTAAATAAGTTCTTCCAGGGATGTATGTTAACACTAGGGTCAGTCCTGGGCACAGGTGAAGAAAATATTTGCGGATTAGGGAAGAAGCCAATAAGGACTAGGGCATACAGCCTTGTCAGAAGTTGTAATGCTGATTATTTTCGCAATGTGTTTCAAAAGAAGTTTCACTGTCAGTTGTCATAGCAAAGTACAACTAGTTTACTTGTGTTTTTATTCTGTTTCCAAGAACAATTTGTATTTTTCACGTTGTTGAAGAAACAAATAAAACAAGTCCTTATTTATCACAGCATTCATAGATTTAATATACTTTTGACAGTTCTAGGATGCTTCCATGGGTTACAAACTTTTTCCCTTTCTGAAGTTGAAGAGAAGCACATATTGAATCTATCCTCCAGTACACGATCTCCCCAAAACACGACATTTATTATTGCAGTGTTTGATTTATTTAAGGTTTCTCACTTATTGTGCCTAATCCAATATCCTATATGCATACAGTAAATGCTCAATAAATGTTCCAGTCTCCTGACAAAATTTGAGAGTTTTAATTAACTATTCAGGAATTAGAGTAGGAGAGCAAGCCAAAAGCTGTAGGTGAAAGTATGATAGCATTTTGTCATAAAAATTCTTATGAACTCTGCAGAGAGACAGTCTGTGAATGGGTAAGATAATTAAAAACACCTGCTATGCAAAAAAGTGTGACCATGCTAATATTTGTTCAAGGGTAATCACAGTTTCAGTTATTTTCACAGCACCACAGATTTTGTGTATTGGCTCCTACTGTTAAAATATGCACCTGATAATCTTAAATTAAAACTTCGTCTCATGTTAAATTTATCTTAAATGTTGGATGGGACTACATTTTTATTAGAGGGAGCTTTATAGCCATTGTCTGGAGAAATGATTACTTTGAAGTGAACAAGGATTCCCATTGGAAATATTTAACTGTTACAAACTGGGAGCATTCAAGATGCATGGAATGAAGTTAGGAATGGAAAGCCATTTCTCCCATTGACTTCTAAAAATCTTTTTTGACCTCTGAGCAGATCAAAACAAATTCTTTCGATCTGACCTCATATACAAGCTGTGAGGAATAACCATAAAAGATTGATTGCTAAGTCTCTAGTGCTATATACATCGCGATGCTGTATATTTGGATCTCTCTTGAAGGGCAAAGTTTGGAATCTCTGAGCTTCTCCCAATGAGAATACAAAAACAATAGAAAAAAAAAAATCTAACAAACCAAAAGTTAGCTTTTTGAAAAGATCTACAAAATCGAAAAACTTTAGCTAGATTGGCAAGAACAAAAGAGTGAAGACTCAAATTACTAACGTCAGGAATGAAAGAGAGAGCATTCATACTGACCTTACAGAAAAAAAGAGGATTACAAAGAAATATTGTGAATAACTGATTATCTATGGATCATCTATATAAACTGGAGAAATTTCTACAAAATACAAACTACCTAAACTGACTGAATAACAATTGGAACATGTATTAATACATAGACTTATAACAAGAAAAAAAGATTGACTTAGTAATTTTGAAATGTTACATAAAAAGAAACCTCAGGCCCAGATGACATGCCTCACCATCAAATTCTAGTGATTTTAAAAAGATTAATTCCAACACTTCATAAGCTCTTCCAAAAAGTAGAAGAGAAGGAAATACTCTCTAACATATTCTATGAAGCCAATATTATCCTGTGACCAAAGCCACACAGACAAATCACAAAAAAACTATGGATTAATCTCCCTATAAACATACATGCAACAATTCCCAAGAAAACTGTAGTCAAGTGAATTCAAGAACATATTTAAACAAGGATTACACAACTTGACCAAGTAGGATTTAATAACAACAAAAAAACTCCACAGGTTTGATTTTTTAACATCAGAAAAATAAATTGATGTAATATACCATATTAATAGGATAAAGGACAATAATCACATGACCATCTCAAAAGATGAAGAAAAAGTATCTGATGAAATCCAAGACCCTTTCATAATAAACATATGTATCAAACTAGAAATAGAAGGGGACTTCCTCAAACTGATAAGGTATTTACAAAAAATTGACAGCTAAATCGTACTTAATGGTAAAAAATTGAATAATATTCTGCTAAGATCTGGAACAAGGCAAGGATGTCTGCTGTCACCACTAATTCAACATAATGTTGAAAGTGCTGGCTATTCTCAGATGGCATTATCTTATATGTGGAAAATTCTAATAAATCCACAAAAGAACTTATGAGCTCAGCAAGGTTGCAGGATGTAAGACTGGCATACAAAGATAAATTTTATTCCTATGCACTAACAAAGAAAAGTCCAAAAATAAAATTAAGAAAACAATCCCATTTATAATAGTGTCAAAAATTTAAAAAATAAT
The DNA here is from genome assembly GCF_043159975.1 of Macaca nemestrina. Lineage (NCBI taxonomy): Eukaryota > Metazoa > Chordata > Mammalia > Primates > Cercopithecidae > Macaca > Macaca nemestrina. The sequence continues at coordinate 115,260,921 of NC_092127.1, read as the reverse complement.
TAGAAATAAGCTTAATAAAACAAATGTGAGACTTTTACCATGAAAACTATAAAATATTGTGGAAATCAACTAAAGAAGACCTAAGTAATTAGAAAACATCTAATGTTCATGGATTAGACCACTAAATATTGTTAAGATAGTAATATTACCCAAATCAATATAAGATTCAAGGTTAATATTAATATATGAGATTTTGTTTCTGTCATAGTGCTGTTAGCTGGTTGTCTTGAAGTCTCAATTGTGTAACTGCTTTACAGGATCTGTGAGCTTTCTACTCATGTGTGCTTCTGTGTTGGTGAGTATTGTCCTTTTGTTTTCATGTTTAGAACAACTTTGAGCATTTCTTGTAGGGCTTGTCTCATGATGATGATTTCTCTTAATATTTTCTGGCCTTGCAAAGACTTTATTTCTCCTTCATTTATAGAGTTTAGTTTGGCAGAATATAAAATTCTTGCCTGGTTGGCTTTTTTTTTTTTTTTTCTTTTGGTAGAAATGGGGATCTTTGTTGCCCAGACTGGTCTTGAGCTCCCGAGCTCAAGCCATACTCCTGTCTCAGCCTTGCAAGGTGCTGTGATTATAGTTGTGAGCCACTGCACCCAGCCCGTTTATTTTCCTTAAGGAGGCTAAACATAGGCCTTCCTTGGAGCCATCTTAAAGGCTGGCTACTACAAAAAGCCATTAGGTTTATAAGCAAGAGAGTGACATGATCTGATTTGTGTCTTTAAAAGTTCACTTGCTGCTGTGGAGAGAATTGATTGTAGAGGAGCAAGAGTAGAAGGCAGAAGACTAGACAATAAACCAGTACACAACCAAAAAAAAGGACATGACCAAAAAAAATATACGGGCAAATATCCCTGATGAACATAGATGCAAAAATTCACATCAAAATGCTAGCAAACCAAATCCAACAGCACATTGAAAAGACAGTACATCACAGTAAACTGAGGTTAATTCTAAGGGTGCAAGGATGGTTCAACATATACAAATCAATAAATGTGGTTCACCATATAAACTGAATAAAGACAAAAACCATATGATCATCTCAATACATGCAGAAAAAGCATTCTATAAAATCAAACATCCTTTTATGATAAAAACCCTCACCAAACTAGGCATTCAAGGAACATATCTCAAAATAATAAGAGCCATATATGACAATCCTATAGCCAACATCATACTGAATGAGCAAAAGTTGAAAGCATTTCTCCTAAGAGTTGGAATGATACAAGGACGTCCACTCTCACCACTTCTATTCAACATAGTAATGAAAGTGTTAGCCAGAACAATCAGGCAAGAGAAAGAAATAAAAGGTTTCCATATTGGAAAGGAAGAAGTCAAATTATCTCTGCTCACTGATGATATAATTTAATACCTAAAAAATCCTAAAGACTCTTTCAAAAGACTCCTAGACTTGATAAACAACCTCAGTCAAGTTTCAGGATAAGAAATCAATGTATAAAAATCAGTAGCATTTCTATATACTAATAACATTCAAGCTGAGAACCAAATCAAGAACTCAATTCTTGTGGGCACAGTGACCCTTGTCTGTAATCTCAGCACTTTGGGAGGTTAAGGTGGAGGATTGCTTGAACCCAGGAGTTTGAGACCAGCCTGGGCAATATAGTGAGACTCCCATCTCTACAAAAAGTAAGAAAATTCATTGGGTGTTGTGGCGAGTGCCTGTAGGCCCAGCTACTCAGGGGGCTGAGATGGGAAGATCACTTGTGTCTGGGAGGTTGAGGCTACAGTGAGCCATTATTTCACCACTGCACTCTAGCCTGGGTCACAGAGTGAAACTTTGCTTTAAAAAAAAATCCAAAAAACAAAAAACCTCAATCCCGTTTGCAATACACACACACGCATGTGCGCGCACGCACACACACCCCTAGGAATGCACTTAACCAAGGAGATGAAAGATCTCTACAAGGAGAACTGCAAAATACTGATGAAGGAAATTATGGATGACACAAACAAATGGAAAAACATTCCAAGCTCATGGATTGGAAGAACTGATACTGTTAAAATGATCATACTGCACAAAGAAATCTACAGATTCAATATAATTTATATCCAATTGTCAATGTCATCCTTCCCAGAGTTAGAAAAACAATCCCAAAGTTCATATGGAACCAAAAAAAGAACCTGAACAGCCAAAGCAATCCTAAACAAAAAGAATGAAGCTGGAGGCATCACATTCTCTTCAAATTATACTACAAGGCTATAATAACTAAAACAGCATGGTACTGGTACAAAAAACAAACACATAGATCAATGGAACAGAATAGAGAACCTCAAAATAAAGCCACATACCTAGAACCAGCTGGTCTTCAACAAAGTCAACAAAAACTAAGGGGAAAGGACACCCTTTTCAATATACCATGCTGGGAAAATTGGCTAGCCATATGCAGAAACTGAACTTATATTTCTCAACATATACAAAAATTAATTCAAGGAGGATTAGAGATTTAAATAAGACCTGAAACTATAGAAGTCCTAGAAAAAAACCCAGAAAAAAATTCTTCTGGACATTGGCTCAGGCAAAGCATTTATGACTAATATCCCAAAGCAAATGAAACAAAAACAAAAATAGACAAATGGGACTTAAACTAAAAAGCTTCTGCACAGCAAAATAAATAATCAACAGAGTGAACAGATAACCTGCAGAATGGGAGAAAATATTTATAAATTATGCCTCTGACAAGAGACTAATATCCAGAATCTACAAAGAATTCAAAAATTCAACAAGAAAGAAACAAACAGCCTCATTAAAAGGTAGGCTAAGGACATAAACATTTCTCAAAAGAAAATCTGTAAGTGACCAACAAACATATGAAAACAATGCTCAACTTCACTAATCATCAGAGAAATACAAATTAAAACCACAATGAGATATCATCTTACATCAATCAGAATGGATTATTGAAGAGTAAAAAAAAATAACAGATGTTGGCATGGATGCAGGGAAAAGAAAATGCATATACACTGTTGATGGGAGTGTAAATTAGTACAATGTCTGTGGAAAACAGTGTGAAGATTTCTCAAAGGACTAAAAATAGAACTATCATTCAACCCAGAAATCCCGCTACTGGGTATATGCCAAAAGAAAAGAAATCATTTTTTAAAGAAGATACCTGCACTTGTATGTTTATCGTAGCAATATTCATAATAGCAAAGTGATGAAATCAACCTAAGTGTCTAATCAATGGTTTACTGGATAAAGAAAATGTGGGATATATAAACCATGGAATGCTATGCAGCCATAAAAAGAATGAAATCATGTCATTTGCAGCAACATGGATGGAGTTAGAGCTCATTATCTTAAGTGAAATAACTCGGAAACAGAAAATCAAATACTGCATGTTCTCACTTAATAGGCAGGAGTTAAACAATAGGTACACACAGGCATATAGATGGAAATAATAGGCACAGGGACTCCAAAAGGGAACAGAAAGGAAGTGGGTGAAGGTTGGAAAATTATCTATTGGGAACAATGTTTACTATTTAAGTGATGGGTACACTAGAAACCCAAACCTCACCATTATGCAATTTATTCATGTAACAAACCTCCACACGAAACCCTTGAATCTTAAAAAAAAAAAAAGATGGTCCCAATATCTGCCTCCTTGTATTCATGCCCTTGTGTATTCCCATCTTGCCCTAAATGGGTTAGAACTGTACAAACACTAGGATATCGTAGAACTGATTATTTGAAATTTTCAGTGCTCAAACATTAAAGACATTGTGGCTTGAATCTTGTTCTTCCCATGTCACACACTCTGAAAGAAGCTAGCTGTCATGTCGTGACACTCAAGCAGCCCCATGGAGAGGACTGCATGACAAGCAGTCACGGCCAACCAGCAACACAGACTTGCCAGCTATTTACATGAAGCATCTTGGAATTGGATACTTTAGTCTCAGTCAAGACTTCAGATGACTACACCCTATTAGCTAACACCTTGATTAAAATCTCATGAGTTACTCAGGGTAAGACCACCCAGGTAAACTATTCCCAGGATCCTGACTCTCAGAAATTAAAAATATCTGTTGCTTTTTGCACTAAGTTTTGGAGCAATTTGTTACATGGCAGTTGGTAACTAACATAGATGTTAGTACATGAACACTGGGTGCTACCATAACAAAAACTGTGGGAGTAGCTTTGGAATCCAGCAGTGGGTGGAAGTAGAAAGAACTTTTAAGAAAATGTGTTAGTGAAAGCATAAGGTGTTTTGACTAAGTGTTAGCAGAAGCCCAATGGCTTTCAAAGAGGTACTGGTGAAGACTCAAAAAGAAAATGGTATTGGAAATTAGAGGATAGAGGATCATCCTTCCCATATAGGGGCAGAAAGTTTAGCAACACTAAACTGTGTTAATGTGTCTATCACCCAGGCTGGAGTACAGTGGTGGAATCATAGCTCACTGTAACCTCGAACTCCTAAGCTCAAGTGACCTTCCTGCCTTGGCCTCCCAAAGTGCTAGGACTATAGCTGTGAGCCATCGTGCCTGGCTGATAATGTAGAAAGCAGAAAATGTGCCTAACAGGCTACGTTTCCTAGGTAAGAGAGATTCGCAAGCAAAGTGTTAAAGGTGACTCCTGGTTTCTTCTTCCTGCTTACATTAAAAAGCAAGAGGAAAGAGATAAGATTAAAGAAGTACTTCTAAACAGAAGGAGCCTGGACTTGGAGGTTCTGAAAATTCTCAGCTGCTTCTAATGGCAAAGGATGATAAGATTAAGAAATGGCTTTGCGACAAACTTCAAATCTTTTGCAGCAACCTTTAATTTGTTACACAGCAATAGATAAACTTTCCATCACATTCAGAATAAAACCTCTAATGGTTTTATTTTTAAAATTAATTTCTTTACTTAATCATAGCCTTTCAAATTCTCCTTTACCTACCTATCCAGCGAGCCAACTGTGGCACCACCCTCTTCCCTTTTCATCAGGCTCCAGCCAGGCAGAATTTTTCTTTCATTCTTGAACACACCAAGCTCTCCTCCATCGAAGTGGCTTTGTAGTTTTCATTCTCTCCATTTCAAATGCTCTTCCCCTAACATTTTCATGGCTTGCTTTTTCTTGTCATTCAATCCTTCTATTTGTATTGGATCAAATGTAGTTAGATTACATACAAAGGGAACCACTGAATGGACAGGGAGTTCTTCTAAGGGGGTGATATTTTAGCTGTGATCTGGATGCCAGAAAGAGCTATTACGATTATTCGGTAGCAGGTATTATTTTTGATTTATTGAATTTTCAATATTCTAATTGTCTTTCTTTCCCATTAGAAATGTCAACTCCATTGAGAGCAAGGAACTTGTCTTTCTTGAAAGACTGTATCATCAGTACTCAGTATATCCTCAGTACTCAGTACTCACTGAGGATACTCAAAATAGTGCTAAGCACACAGTAGGAACCCAATCAATACCTCTTGAATGAACAAATAAATGAATAAATGAATGCTTAGTTTAGGTAACTGGGGCTAAGAGAGGTTAAGTAACTTACTCAAGGCCACATAATCTGATTTTTTCTGAAATATATATACCGCAAACTTGATCTGCATATCTCTGGAATGAATTTGTCATATATCTGAATGATAATAATAAAATAAGCATAACTTTCTTATTTTTAATAGGTATTAAGAAATTTAAAATGTAATTTATAATATTTTCTATCAATGGAATTAGATTTCTTATCTCCTGAAATGACATAACTATAGCTTTTCTGTCTTAACAAATATTTTGTTAGAATTCCCTGAGTAATTTGATAAATATATAGAACAAATCAAAGTTTAGGTCATATTTTAAGACATTTAAAATGTAGGCATGCATTGTGGATTCTTGATATGTATAGCCTTACTAGAATTATTAGTTAGAGATATATATATAGTTTAACTACTATTATTGATTAGATAATTGTCAAACATTTTATACTTAACACTCAGGAACAATGATATTTTATTTTATTATTTAATTATACTTTAAGTTCTAGGGTACATGTGCACAATGTGCAGGTTTGCTACATATGTATACATGTGCCATGTTGGTGTGCTGCACCCATTAACTCGTCATTTACATTAGGTATATCTCCTAATGTTATCCCTCCCCCCTCTCCCCACCCCACGACAGGCCCCAGTGTGTGACGTTCCCCTTTCTGTGTCCAAGTGTTCTCATTGCTCAATTCCCACCTATGAGGGAGAACATGCAGTGTTTGGTTTTTTGGCCTTGAGATAGTTTGCTGAGAATAATGGTTTCCAGCTTCATCCATGTCCCTACAAAGGACATGAACTCATCCTTTTTTATGGCTGCATAGTATTCCCTGGTGTATATGTGCCACATTTTCTTAGTCCAGTCTATCACTGATGGACATTGGGGTTGGTTCCAAGTCTTTGCTATTGTGAATAGTGCTGCAATAAACATACGCGTGCATATGTCTTTATCGCAGCATGATGTATAATCCTTTGGATATATACCCAGTAATGGGATGGCTGGGTCAAATGGTATTTCTAGTCCTAGATCCTTGAGGAATCGCCACACTGTCTTCCACAATGGTTGAACAAGTTTACACTCCCACCAACAGTGTAAAAGTGTTCCTATTTCTCCACATCCTCTTCGGCACCTGTTGTTTCCTGACTTTTTAATGATCGCCATTCTAACTGGTGTGAGATGGTATCTCATTGTGGTTTTGATTTGCATTTCTCTGATGGCCAGTGATGATGAACATTTTTTCATGTGTCTGCGGGCTGCATAAATGTCTTCTTTTGAGAAGTGTCTGTTCATATCCTTTGCCCACTTTTTGATGGGGTTGTTTGATTTTTTCTTGTAAATTTGTTTAAGTTCTTTGTAGATTGTGGTTATTAGCCCTTTGTCAGATGAGTAGATTGCAAAAATTTTCTCCCATTCTGTAGGTTGCCTGTTCACTCTGATGGTAGTTTCTTTTGCCATGCAGAGGATATTTAGTTTAATCAGATCCCATTTGTCAATTTTGGCTTTTGTTGCCATTGCTTTTGGTGTTTTAGACATGAAGTCCTTGCCCATGCCCATGTCCTGAATGGTATTGCCTAGGTTTTCTTCTAGGGTTTTTATGGTTTTAGGTCTAACGTTTAAGTCTTTAATCCATCTTGAATTAATTTTTGTATAAGGTGTAAGGAAGGGATCCAGTTTCAGCTTTCTACATATGGCTAGCCAGTTTTCCCAGCACCATTTATTAAATGGGGAATCCTTTCCCCATTTCTTGTTTTTGTCAGATTTGTCAAAGATCAGATGGTTGGAGATGTGTGGTTTTATTCTATTCCATTGGTCTATATCTCTGTTTTTGTAGCAGTACCATGCTATTTTGGTTGCTGTAGCCTTGTAGTATAGTTTGAAGTCAGATAGCATGATGCCTCCAGCTTTGTTTTTTGCCTCAGGATTGTCTTGGCAATGAGAGCTCTTTTTTGGTTCCATATGAACTTTAAAGTAGTTTTTTTTTCCAATTCTGTAAAGAAAGTCATTGGTAGCTTGAAGGAGACGGCATTAAATCTGTAAATTACCTTGGGCAGTATGGCCATTTTCACGATATTGATTATTCCTCCCTACGAGCATGGAATATTCTTCCATTTGTTTGTGTCCTCTTGTATTTCATTGCGCAGTTTTGTAATTCTCCTTGAAGAGGTCCTTCACAACCCTTGTAAGTTGGATTCCTAGGTATTTTATTCTTTTTGAAGCAATTGTGAATAGGAGTTCACTCATGATTTGGCTCTCTGTTTGTCTGTTATTGGTGTATAAGACTGCTTATGATTTTTGCACATTAATTTTGTAGCCTGAGACTTTGCTGAAGTTGCTTATCAGCTTAAGGAGATTTTGGGCTGAGATGATGGGGTTTTCTAAATATACAATCATGTCATCTGCAAACAGGGACAATTTGACTTCCTCTTTTCCTAATTGAATACCCTTTATTTCTTTCTCCTGCCTGATTGCCCTGGCCAGAACTTCCAACACTATGTTGAATAGGAGTGGTGAGAGAGGGCATCCCTGTCTTGTGCCAGTTTTCAAAGGTCTCCCTCTGTTGCCAGGCTGTAGTGCAGTGGCACAATCTCGGTTCACTGCTACCTGTGCCTCCTGGGTTCAAGTGATTCTCCTACCTCAGCCTCCCGAGTAACTGGGACTACAGGCACGCACCACCACGCCCAGCTAATTTTTGTATTTTTAGTAGATATGGGGTTTCACCATGTTGGCCAGGATGATCTCGATCTCTTGACCTCGTGATTCACCCACCTCAGCTTCCCAAAGTGCTAAGATTACAGGCATAAGCCACCACGCCCGGCCAACAACATTTTAAAGAGAGGCTGTGAGACATTTTAAAAGAAGAAGTTGCCACATAATTGTAGAAACAGGAACTATTAGTGACTATGGGAAGTTGTTGTCCAGCAATGCCTCTAGGCAGGTGCACTCTTAAGCCATCAACAAGATGATATGAATCCATCTTTAATTGGAAGGATGAAGAACAAGCGTCAGCTTCCATCTTTATCTCAGTCAGGACTACTTATGAAATACACCTTTCCTCAGGCCTGTGGACACTAATGGGGTCATGTTAAAATGGTTTCCTAAATTTTGTTATTTCAGAGCCCTATCTATAGACCTTCAGAACTTCAACACCACCCTTAAAGTTGTCCCAAATATTTCAGGTAATGCAGGGCTGTGTCCCATGTACCCTACTGTGGCCTGTGGCCTGTGAGCCCTCCATAACGTGCCACTGTGATTCTACCGTCCATGGGGACATCACTTTCCCACTTTAGGGTGTGACTCCCAGTGCTCCCCAAACTGTAAATCCCACCCCTCTCCGCCACATCCTCCTCCAGGCTCTGGTGCTTCCTGAGCTGGGGCCCTACGGAATTCCTCAAAGCAATGGCAGCATGCCCCTTCCCTCATTTCCCATTAAGCTATGATATGTGGATCCCAAAACGGCCCAGAAATTACTCGAGAGAAATATCTTCTAGATTTTTTTGTCTTCTCTGTTCCCAGGGTACAGGCCTGGGGCACACATACTAAGCTGGTTTCTCACCCCAGGTACCCGCAGAAACTGCACACAGGGCGAGTGTTAGAGGGGTGAAGGTTTAGAGTCCCCATATACTCTGGCTCAGCTTAGGACTACTGGTCGTCAGAGAAATGCAAATGAAAACCACAATGAGATACCATCTCACACCAGTTAGAATGGCAATCATTAAAAAGTGAGGAAACAACAGGTGCTGGAGAGGATGTGGAGAAATAGGAACACTTTTACACTGTTGATGGGAGTGTAAACTAGTCCAATCATTGTGGAAGACAGTATGGCGATTCCTGAAAGATCTAGAACCAGAAATACCATTTGACCTAGCAATCTCATTACTGGGTATATACCCAAAGGATTATAAATCATGCTACTATAAAGACACACGCACATGTATGTTTATTGTGGCACTATTCACGATAGCAAAGACTTGGAACCAACCCAAATGTCCATCAATGATAGATCTGGATTAAGAAAATGTGGCACATATACACCAGGGAATACTATGCAGCCATAAAAAAGGATGAGTTCATGTCCTTTGTAGGGACATGGATGAAGCTGGAAACCATCATTCTGAGCAAAGTACCACAAGGACAGGAAACCAAACACTGCATGTTCTCACTCATAGGTGGGAATTGAACAATCAGAACACCTGGACACAGGGTGGGGAACATCACACAGTGGGGCCTGTTGTGGGGTGGGGGATGGGGGAGGCATAGTATTAGGAGAAATATCTAATGTAAATGACGAGTTAATGGGTACAGCACACCAACATGGCACATGCATACATATGTAACAAATCTGCACATTGTGCACGTGTACCCTAGAACTTAAAGTATAATAAAAAAAATTAAAAAGATAAATTTTGCTGAAAATAGGAGGTAGTAGTAATAATAGCTGACATTTATTGATACTTGCCAATGGCATAGGGCATAGGGAGAGGCAATATTCTAAGAGCTTCCGGGTATTAAATATATTTAATTCTCATGAAAACTCTATTAGGTAGTCAATATTATTTTCATTTTACAGAAAAGAAAAGTGTTTCTAAAAGTCTAAATAGCTTGTACAGAAACACATAAGGGGCTAAGTTTTGAAGCTATGCAGCCTAGTTCCAGATCACATCCTCCTACTCATATACTGTAATACACTTGTACTATTACATTAGATAATAAACACTTTGTCTTATTTTAAGACTAAGTATTTAAAGATAATTGGAAGACTAAAGGATAATTGGAAAAGTTTCTCTTGCCTAGAGTAAAAGACAATTTTTTAAGATAATGTTTCATAACTATGTGTATTATGTTTACTGAAAAAGTTATATTTGTACTTCTCTGAATCAATGTTTATTAAATATGCTTCAAAATAGAGCTGAAGAAATATGTCTCATTAGACATCAAATGATAGGCAATAACTGGATGTATATCTGATGAAAGTATTTTCCCTCATATTTGATTAATATTTTAAATTATGTGCTACGGTTAATTATAACACACGAAAAATAGTTGAAAAGTTTTCTTATATTGTATAATTAATAAAATATTAGACTTGTAAAAAAAGAAACTATATGTTAATTTTTTTCACAGTATTATTTTGATTTAAACCTTTTTGTATTTTTGATTCTTGTTAATTTTATGATGCTTCAGTTTTTATTAAATAGAAGCATATGTTTGCATGTGGAAGTAGATCCAAGAATACAGAAGAGACTATGATAAAAACTAATAGCCTTGCATACAACACTCACTCATCCCTGCCCCACATCCCAGAATCAACCTTTAACATTGCTGTCCTTTGCTTTTATGGTGGTTTACACTAAATTTAATTAATATTTATATACTTCCATTTTAAAATCTATCACCTACAAATGACATTTTGTTAATTTTTCAATAAAAAGATGAGGCTTAAGTTCTCACACACTATACCTCTTCCTCCTGCCCTCCTAAAACTTGATATTTATATTAACAATTTTAGTTTCTAATATTTACCTTTATAACTCTACATTCCCTACTTTTTTCACCAACTTTTGATAACATGCTTTAGTTTTCCCTTTACCTATAGAATTTTCATAAAACTCAACAAGACCATCATTTTATGGCTAGTTTAAAGATGAGAAAAATGAAGTGGAGCTGTTAAGTAATTTGCCCAAACTTCCACAGCTAGAAGGTAATAAACTGATAACCCAATATGCATGCTTTTAACTTTCTATTCAATTATTTGAATATTTTTGGTGAAATTGATATTGTTAATTACTTCAAATCTCTATAGATGTTGACACAACTGTCTTCAAGAGTATTAACAGAAACACACAATATACCCAGAACAAATAGCATCATAAAATTTTAGTTCAAGAAGTTCTTATTTTATTTTACTGAAGATGTGGTCAAAGACTGAAGAGGTGCTACAGTTTCATTTGGTCTTTTCTTTCCATGTATTTTCCATAGAATTTCCTTTTCTTCAGACAAACTCAGGTAAGTAAGGGTTTTGTGTTTCATTATTATTCCCTTTCTTCCTCTTAATAAATTTCACAGCAAGAAATAAGACCAAAGGAAATCCCACCGCAGGGAATAGAACATCGAGAGGCCATATGGAGCCAGTGGGAGCCATTAGAGTAACTTCATCTTGTTTGGATGGTGAAATCACTCGGGCATGTGCAGTCATGACACGAATTCATTGCCACTTGGTAGTGAACATTCTGGCTGGGCGATTATTTTTGTAACTCCATCTGCCTGGCATCACCAGAGCCTCCAACAGCATGCTGGAACATTGAGACAATCTCACACAGAGAGGGAGGCTGGGATCAGGAGAATCCAAGCTTTCATTATTAGTTTACTTTAGGGCTTATTTAGGTGGTTCTTTCCAGCTGAGAGCTCTGTTTTGATCTCATTAGGAGTGAAGTCCATTGCCCTCTCTGGGATAGCCCTGCTGGCTCACTCAGCAACCCTCAACCATGTTAAATTCATATTGAAAGTTTTTTTTTTTTTTTGAGCCTAAGAGGCAGAAGACAAAAATGACAATCAGCTTTGAAAACCAGACAAATTGTGTGTCGTTTATTAGTCTTCTCACTAGTAAGACCCTGATAATGGTCACACACACACACACCCTTACTAGGGATGCTTTCAAATTAGCATAAAAACCTAAAGGCTATGGGTTGTTTCCCATACTTACATTTTACTGGGCTATCTTCTTAATTTCCTGGATTTGTTCTTGTCTGTAATTTCTTGGCATGTTGTATGCTCAAACTGAAGTGAATATTGCTTTCTCTTTAGGACAGTAAACAAGCAAATTAGAAAGGCAGGGAGGCCAAATTAAAGTAATAGGAAAAATATTCCACATAAATACATGTAGCCTGTGAGGGTTTGTCTTTGCCCAACCACTCATTCCAACAAACCAGAGTCATACACTGCAGTGCAAGCTGGTAGATATGATGGGAGGTGGAAATAGCGTGCATGTAGAGATGCCTTAACCCTGAATTTCTAGCATTTATTGAACTCTGTGTGGATTGATGTTTCACTATGAGCTTTGGCTTCAGATCCTCTCTGGAATAAATTCAGGGTGACAGTGAGGGGGAGAGAGAGAGAGAGAGAGAGAGAGAGAGAGAGAGATTGTTACATAGGTGACTTAGGCCTGGACGTTATCCACTGAAAATATTATTTGACATATTAGAAAGAGTAGAGGTAACTTGGATAAATCTGAGGCAAGGTGTCCTTGCTCTGCTTATGGCTACAGGGCCTAGACTAGCCATCAGAAGAATCTCATTGGCTTGATCAGGTACATTTCCAAGGGAACTTTAAGTTTACCTGATCCTATATAACAAGAAGCCTCCGTGGCTATTGACTTGTCCTTAGGAGGAGCTTATAGAACTAAGTCATAGGTTGGGCATGGTGGCTCATGTCTGTAATCCCAGCACTTTGGGAGACCGAGGCAGGCAGATCACCTGAGGTCAGGAGTTCGAGACCAGCCTGGCCAACGTGGTGAAACCCCTTCTCTACTAAAAATAAAACAATTAGCAGGGCGTGATAGCGGGTGCCTGTAATCCCAGCTACTCAGGAGGCTGAGGCAGGAGAATCACTTGAACCCAGGAGACGGAGGTTGCCATGAACCAGGATCTCACCACTTTGCTCCAGCCTGGACAATAGAGTGAGACTGTCTCAAAACAACAACAACAACAACAACTAACCTGTAATACATAGATTTCATTGGCCTGGTTGGGATTTTCAAAGGCCACCATCTGTACAAACCAATGTTTTCATGTCTTTTCTGGCTTTTTGACCACCAAAAACTATGAAAATCTGTTACCTAGTGCTATTTATGAAATGTTTATAGAATGAATGCAGATTGCATCATGTGATGGACAATTCATCGGCCTAGAAATTAGAGGGCATGTATTCTGGTCATTTTCTGAGATTTATTATCTGTGTAAACTTGGGCAAATCTGAAACCTCTTTGAGACTTTCTGAGTTTTAGAGAGACAACAGAACACCTGGCTAGCTCGCTCAGTCAGCAGAGTATGAGATTCTTAAAATGGGGAAGATGGTACTATTTGCGTACCAATCACACAGGTCAGGAATCAGAGGAACTTGAGTAAGTGAAATAGCCCTAAAAATATGTGCACGAAAGGAAAGGCATCATTATGATTTATGTCAACTTACAGTTTGCTCTAAGGGACTGCATAGAGCCCAGCTGGAGAAATCTTGAATGCTGTCCCCTAGAACACACTCATGCTGCAGAAGCATGTTCTCACACATATTAGCGGTTCTCAGCTGGAGGCGATTTTGCTCCCCCCACTCCCCAAGTGACATTTGGCAATGTCTAGAGATAGTTTTGATTGTCACAGCTGGCCATGGGTAGGGGGACAGGATACTACTGGCATCTAAAAGGGAGAGGCCAGAGATGCTTCTAAACACTCTACAGTGCACAGGACACCACTCACATCAAATAATTATCTGGTCCAAAATTAGAACCTCTGGTGTGTACACAAACTTATATGCTGTGTCTTAAAGCCAGTGATCAGTTGCTGGATGACTTGATACGCTGCTTATCCTTTGATAGCAACCTTGAAGGCTTCTCCTTGATAGCTGAGCCAGGTAGAGGGTGTGGAATCCCTTGCAGTAATCATGTGGAGAAGATAGAGAAGCCTCTAAAACCAGTAGGTTCCAAGATGTGGTCCTCAGACAAGTATCATCATCATCCTCTGGGAGCATGTTAAACATGCAGAGTCTGAAATCCCACCCCAGACCTGCTGAGGTCATGGGCCCCAGCAATCGGCATCATAAGAAACCCTTCCAGGGACTCGAACGCATGCTGTTGTTTGAGAACCATTGCCAATGATAGCCACAACTCAGATTTTGCTGCTCTGCACTTGGAAAAAGCATTAGTTTGGGTCCAACTGTGGGAACTCCTGGCAAGATTTTTATCCCAGGGCTCTCCCTGTTAGCTCTGCTGTGCTTCAAGGAGCTTAGGCAACTCCTAGCTGCAGAAAGCAAATGTCATTATAAGACTCCTTACTGAGAACCACCTGGAGGGAGCAATGCTGCTGGCTGGCACACACTCAGTTTTGATTAGGCTTTTTGGCTGATGAGTTTCTCATAGCAGAGAAGACTGTGGACTTCACTCTCTCTGAGTGAGAGGCTGGCTCCGTGTTCCCCTTATTCTGATACCAGCACCTGATCAGGTTTTGGGTAACCAGGCGTCTTCCCATTGGACCCAGTCTTGGTGGAAGTATCAATCAAGTCACCCATCTCCTCCCTGGACAAGGGGGTGGGCCCATGAGCCATGCTCATTATGTCCCTGGAATCACATTTTTGAACTATTGAAGCAATGGCTGAAAAACATTTGAATCCCACTTATCCTAAGGGGGAAAATCTGAAAAGCGTATTGATGTGTTTTTGCTTCCTGGATCTAAGAGCTGCTTTCAGAGAAATGGTTTTTCAGCTCTTCCTTCTGTTCTTGGGACTGATATGTTTCCAGTAAATGCATTCCTGCTGACCCAGAGTTGTTTCTGTTTCACACAACCAGGTAACTCTATCTAATGCAGGGATTGTGAGGATCAAATGGGCAGAGGTAGATTGACTGTGAAGCTCTCTGAGATTGGATATTGAGACATATACGTGCCTAAGTCCCTTACACGACCCTGGGAGGAGTTCAGGCAATGTGTTCACACGGTCATATCTTTAAATTACATTGCAAAAGTAAGATTTTAACAGCTATTGTTTAAGATTGCTGTTTCTTTCCAGTTTGTATTCCCCTTTATTGCATTTCCCCTTGTGATGGTTGTTAATGGACTGGCTAAAGGCATTTTGAGAATCCAGCTTAGAGAAAGCTGAGTTGGAGATACATTTAGTTTGGGTGTGATGGAATCATTAGATTTGTCAGTCATTTTCAGATACGGTAAAGTTATTGCTAGTCGTTCCAGTTTAAAAAAGGCTTCCAGGGATCATTCTACTACCTCATAGTAGTCACTGTGTTGACTCCTGTGGTGTTGTGACCCAAAGGTGTGAGACAGAAGCCACACTGTGATATGAGGCCTCCTACAGCCCCAACACTGGAAATACGTAGGTAGAAGAGGAAAAACAAGGTTTGGAGCCAGAAGGTGGTTTGTGGAAAATTCTTTTTTTTATTTTTATTTTTTATTTTTATTATACTTTATGTTCTAGGGTACATGTGCACAACGGGCAGGTTTGTTACATATGTATACATGTGCCATGTTGGTGTGCTGCACCCATTAACTCATCATTTACATTAGGTATATTTCCTAATGCTATCCCTCCCCGCTCGCCCCACCCCACAATAGGACCCTGTGTGTGATGTTCACCTTCCTGTGTCCAAGTGATCTCATTGTTCAATTCCCACCTATGAGTGAGAACATGCAGTGTTTGGTTTTCTGTTCTTGCGATAGTTTGCTGAGAATGATGGTTTCCAGTTGCATCCATGTCCCTACAAAGGACACAAACTCATCTGCTGTATAATGTTGTGATTGGATAATTCAGTTCATCAATATCTAGTTAAGAAAGATTATGCTAGGATTAAACTTGATAATGGAGAATACACAAATACACAAATACACATTATCCACACATAGTTTTAGGGCAGTTACAAGAAATATGATTTTTAAGATTTCTGTGTTTGTAGAACACACACTAGTAGAAATACTACAAATAGTAAGTGTGTAAAAACTACAGATTTTAAGGGAAACAAAATGTGATGAACTATGTTAGAGAAATGACTCAATGTCATTATTTCACTATTGAAAATTTTGCTATCAATAACATAATAAAATCATTAATACATAGATGATAAAATAGTATTTCCTCCCTTTCCAAAAAAAAAAAAAAAAAAAAGGTAAAAAGTACTACAGAGGCATATCAGGCAATTAATTAGTAAAGGTAGTAAGTAGTTTTTATAATGCAGCATTTGTCATTTTTTTCAGTTTGTAATTTGTTGTGATTTTTTTCATTTTAAATAAATATTAATGTTCACTTCTAATTTTATATTTCTTTTTTAAGGAGGCCTCTCAGATTGACTAAGGGTTGGGTTCTATAAAACCTGATCCACCCCTGCAGGTAAGATTTTATATATAAGCAAACCCTTTGGAGATTATGACTTGCTGTGTCAATGGAAAGGCTGATGTGTTCAATCAGCAAACATTTTATTTGGATCCGACTACATGCCAGGCACTGGTGGGTACCACAGATACAAAGAGGGAAAATCCTCTGGTTTCCAAACCTGACTAGGTGGCAGAATCTATGAGGTGCTTTTTTAAAAAATCTGGATTTCTGGGTCCAAATGGAACCCACTGAACCAGACTATCTGGAGGTGGAGCCTATGAATTGATATCATTAACAAATTCCCCAGGTGCCAAACCATTAAGCAGCCAAACCAGCATTAGGTCTCCAGCAATAAGAAAACACTGAGTGAGATGCTGCCCTTGCTGCCTTCAAACTACTGAAATTCCTATGCAGGAGACAGAGAAATAAGTTAATAATTATAGTATCGCTATGGGCTGAATGTTGTGTCTGCCTAAAGTGTGTATGTTGAAATCTTAACCCCCAAGGCAATGGTATTAGGTAGTGAGGGCTTTGGAGAGGTAATTAGAACATAAGGACAGAGCCCTCATGAATGGAATTAGCAACCTTTTAAAAGAGTCCCCAGAGAGCCACCTCTTTTCTTCCACCTTATGAGGACACAGTGAGAAGGCTCCACCTGTGAGCCAGGAAATGGGCTGCCACCAGACACCAAATCTGCCAGCATCTTGATCTTGGACATCTCAGCCCCCAGAACTATAAGAAGCAAATATATGTGATTTATAAGTCACTTAGTTTCTAATAATCTGCTATAGCAGCCCAAATGGACTAAAACTGGTAATTTGTGATAAAGGCTATGCTGGAGATATACACATCTGAGAACAGGGGATGCATCCACAGTCATGCACATAACTATGTTTCAGTGAATGACGGACTACATATATAATAGTGGTCCCATAAGGTTATAACGAGGCTGAAAAATTCCTGTCAACTAGTGATATCATAGGTCTTACAACATTATAGCACAACCCATTACTCATGTGTTTGTGGTGATGCTGGTGTAAAAAAACCTACCACTTTACCAGTTGTGTAATATTTCATAATGATAACAAATGACTATCTTACTGGTTTATGTATTTACTAGACTATGGTTTTTATCATTATTTTGGATGATACTCTTTTTACTTATTTTTTTAAGTTAACTGTAAAACAGCCTCAGGCAGGTGTCCCTCAGAAGAAGGCATTGTTGTCCTAGGAGATGACAGCTCCATTCGTGTTATTGTCCCTGAAGACCTTCCAGTGGGACCTGATGTGGAAGGGGAAGACAGTGGTATTGATGATCCTGCCCCTATGTAGGCCTAGACTAATGTGTTTTAGTTTTGACAAAAAAGTTTTAAAAGTTAAAAAACGGTTTAAAAATGGAAAAAAGTTTACAGAATAAGGATATAAAGAGAAAATATTTTTGGACAGCTGTACAATGTGTTTGTGTTTTATGCTAAGCATTATTACAAAACAGTCAAAAAGTTTTTAAAAGTTAAAAAGTTCATCAAGTAAAAAATTTACAGTAAGCTGAAGTTAATTTATTATTGAAGAAAGAAAAAAATCTTCTTATACATTTAGTGTAGCCTAAGTGTACAGTGTTTACAAGGTCTGCACTAGTGTGCGGTACTGTCCCAGCCTTCACATACACTCACCACTCACTCACTGCCTGACCCAGAGCAACTTTCAGTGTTGCAAGCTCCATTCACGGTAGGTGCCCTACACAGTTCTATCATATTTTATCTTTTATATCATATTTTTGTTTTACCTTTTCTATGTTTAAACATGTTTAGATGCACAAATACTTATTGCGTTACAATTGCCTATAGTATTTAGTACACTCACATGCTGTGCAGGTTTATTGCCTAACAACAATAAAGCTTAGGTGTGTAGTAGGCTGTACCATCTAGGTTTAGTAAGCACATCCTATGATATTTGCACAACGACAAAATTGCCTAATGACACATTTATCAGAATATATCCCCACCATTAAACAATGCATGACTGTACATCTACTTCAAACTAGATGGTTAGGGAAGGCTTCCTTGAGGAAACGATTAAGCTAGACACATTTCTGTTTAAATCAAGAAAATGTAATTCCTTCCTTTTCTCAATGTCTGAATTAGGCTGAATTGAATGTCATAAAGCTAAAATGTCTGAGCTTTGCTGACCATTTTGTTATGTGCTAGCACCACCCAATGTGTTAGCCCTACTATTGCCTCCATTTTAATAGAAAAGGAGACTGAGGCCTAGAGAGGTTGAGTAGCTTGCCCAGCTCACAGCTAGCACATGGTGGACTGAAGCTTATGCCCTGGTGGTGTGAGTACAAGTTCACATTCTTCCCACCATGACATCCACTGCCTCCATTGGATCAAATGTGCACAGCTTTGGAGAGCATCAGTATCCAGCACCTCGCTATTCAAAGTGGGATTCAAGGATCAGCAGGAGCAGAGTCACTAGGGAGCTTATTAGAAGGGCACAATTGGAGAGGAATGAGGAGGGGAGACTCTAGATCTATTGAATCAGCACCAGAGGATCTGTGTGCACAGGGAGTGGGAATAGCAATGCTCTGAAGAAGAGGGGCAGGTAAAGAAGGAAACTTTCTTGGTATAGATACAGGTGAGCCTCATCCCAGAGGAAGTGTTCTTCAGCAGCTATGCTGCACTCATCAGACAGAAGAAAATTCCCAAAAAATGTGAAAGAGAATGTGATTTCCATGGAGATTTCTCACTCAGAGGTTCTCTTTCTGCCACTCACTTTGTTTTCGAGCCTCTAAACCTATGTAGTCCCATATGGTAGCCACTGGTCATATGTGGCAAGTGAGTCCTTGAAATGGTACCAGTTCAAATTGAGATGTGCTGTAAATACAAAATGCACAGTAGGCTTTGAAGATTTACTGTAAAAAGATAACTTAATTTTTTATTAATAATTTTTATATTGATTACATGTTGAAATGATAGAATTGGGATATATTGGGTTAAATACAATTTATTATTATAATTCTTTTTTTTAAAATGTGGCTACTAGCATATCTTAAATTGCATATATCTGAAGACGGCAAGCATTTGTGGTTTGTATTATATTTCTGTTGGACAGCATGAAACTTACTCTTGAGCTCAGCAGGGAAGGAGGACTAATAGTTCTCTACTTTTCCATCAAGTGATAAAAAATGACAGCAGATTCTCACTCTAAGCAAATTCATGGTATCAGCATTTCCCTAGCAGGGTGCCTTTCACATGGGCTGAGCTAGGAGAGAAACTGCCTTGTTTCTGTGGGGTCTGATGCGGTCACAGAGCTGACTTCTTTATGCATAAAAGCTTTGAATTTGGGGCTGAAGGAGGAGTCTGTGTGCAGCTTTCTAGGGAAGCAGAGGGTAGAGCTGGGGAATGAAGGAGGACTTGGTGTTTCAAAGGCCTCTAGAGTGCACAGGAAAATGGATGTTATGGACTGAATGTGTCCTCCCCAAATTCATATGTTGAAATTCTAACCCTCAAGGTGATGATATAGGAAGTGCGGCCTTGAGAGGAAATTGCATCACGGCAGTGGAAGCCTCATGAATGGGATTAGTGCCCTTATCCAAGAGACTCCAGAGAGCTCACTAGCCCTCTTTCTGCCACGCGAGGACACAGGAACAAGTCAGCTGTCGGCAACCTGGAAGAGAGAGCCCTCACCACAACCCAACCATGCTCCACCTTGATCTCAGACTGCCAGCCTCTCGAACTGTGAGAAATACATGTCTATTGTTAATAAGCTGCCCAGTCTATAGTAGTTTGTTATAGCAGCCCAAACTGACTAAGACAGTATACATATTTTTCACACCTTAGCCCCTTGAGGGTAACAACTTCATTTGCTTCCTTGAGTCTTTCTTGGTTCAAGTCATGTTTAATTGTCGTACAACTTAGATGAACAGAGAATACATACATGGAATAAATATTAAATTACAGCTCAGTGGATTATTCACATAAAAGTTAATAGGGGAAAAAATTCAGAGTGAGGCATCTTTTCTATATAATTGCCTTTCAAACACACATGCTGGGATTATAAACAATGCAAACCAAGGGGGGAGAATGATCTGGGGGCTTCCTAGAGGCCAGAGCTGCCACCATATGGAGTGTCGGAGGCCTGCCAAGGCCGGCTTCATGGTGAAATAACTTTCAGCTGCTCCTCCGAATGGCTGCTTTCAGTCGGGTTCTGCAGCTTCATTTCTCAGCTCTAGCAGAAGGGAGATCCCTCCAGGCTGCATTTAAAAAATCCTAAACAAAACCTTACTAAATGTGTCCCAGCTTTTCCTGTCTTGATACAGACAGCTGTTTTGTGGAGTTCATGGAAGTCAGTGCTATAGAACGTTTCAAATAGGAAGGGGGTTCCCATGATTTCTCAGAGAGGAGGGCTCGCTTTGTTGGGGGATTGATGAATTACAAAGCATTGATTTTACAGAAGAAACATAATGTTTGTCATTAAGTGATAGGAGTTTCAAGTAGGGACAAAGTGATAGTGCCAATAGATGAACCCCAGACATGGCCTTTGTTTTGTGGGTTGCAGAGTAATTATACCCAAGCAATATGAGAAGCAGTCCCTTAAAACAGAGAGTGAGGGAGAGCCTGTGCTCTGGGGAAAGAAACAGAAATAAAGCTGTGACCAAGCTCATTATATGATGTGACTTTGCTGCATAATTTAGTGCTGCTTTGTAAAAAAAAAAAAAAAAGAAGGTCTTTAAGAATTGAAGAAGGTTTTGAGATTTTGTATTGTTTTTTAGAAGGCAGTATTATCTTGTAGAAGGTAGAAGCGTAGAAGCATAGAAGCATAATATAATAGTTACTTTTGTGGGGAACACACTGCAAACCAGACACTTCCCCAGACTCTCACACATACTTATTCTGATTTTTGGAGTAAGCCTGCCAGATAGTTGTTACCCAGGTCTGTTTTGTGTTCATTCTCTTTCCAAAGACAAGCTTAAGGGTTAAGCTGCAGTAAAGGGTTGAGGGAATGCCAAAAGCAGAGAGCAAATGTAGTAAGATATGCTTGTAATGTGTTTGCATGATTATTAGGGTATTGTAGTACCCTACAAGGTATATTACATCGATGCTGTATATTACAAGGCAAGCTATCCCAGAGGTCATGGAGCAGAAGGTCTTACAGATAAAACTAAAATGTTTGAACCAATTTAAAACATACAGCAAGAAGTTAGGGGACAGGGATGGGACAGAATAACACACAAAGGATGGGTGCAAGTAGGGTGGAAGGACTACACTACCACTGGAATCCTGGGTTAAGCCAAGTGCACATGCTCTGTTTCTCTCTCTGCCACCTCAGCCTTTCACATGGATGGTATGGTTACAAGATCAGAGTTGAGATTTGACTAAGGGCCCCTCAAAGTGGAAGATACCTGGAACCCCAGCCACATACCTGCTCTATGAAAGATGCAGGAACAAGTACCTTTGGCCAACTAGCATGATGAGCACCTTTGGGTTTTACTTGTGTTTCTTGGGCAGAGGACACATGGGGCCAGAGTCTCACCAAGGGTGGCTAAGTTAACACTGTATATTAAATGCCTCAGATGCCTCATGTATATTTAGTGTTTCACAAATATTTGGTGCCTCAGGAATATCAGATTTCTCTTAATGTGCTCTACTTATTTATATTTACTTATCTTATGAATCCTGACTGTCTCACAAGATGCTTGCTTACTCGTTATCTATAGTTAACACATCACAACAGTTTCACATCTACCGTAATAGAGTAGAACATTCTCAAATAACACTGGAAATGCACATCACAATTGGATCAATGCTGACCATTCCTACTGGGTTAGAAGTTTCCCCAAGTTAGACCTTATCTATCCTGGTTATTGCTCCGTGTTTATTGTCTAGTGTATTCTGGGTGCTCTTTAAGTTGCTGGATGAGCGAATGAACAGCTCCTAAATAGGGACAGAAGGAGAGAATGACTAGGCTAAAGAAAGGAAAGAAATTCATGAATCAAACGTTTCTTCTGCTAAGAGCCTTAGGTCCACAGCCACAGGGACCCTCCTTTCCCTGGTTTTAAACAGGACTCTGATTCTGCCTGAGCATTGGCTCTCAAAGTGTGGCCCCCAGACCAGCAACATCAGCGTTATTTGGGAACTTGGCAGAAAGGTAAATTTTCATCTTCCCAGCCCTGTTTTCCGTATACAGAATCAGAATCTCTGAGGTTGGGACCCAGCTGGATGTTTTCACAAGCCCTCCACGCTATTCTAACCCACACTCAAGAGTTTGAGAACCACTGTGTTAGAACGATGTGTTATACTGGTTTATTTCAAGACATTTTCCTTTCGGGATACCGTGTTCCTCCCCTTTGGAAACAAGAGTCCAGCTTCATTTGATGGCATTACACAAGTGTCTGCAGCCTCCGAGGATGTTGTTTTCTCACTGACAAATGCTACAGTGAGCAAGAACTGCCCAGGTGCTCACAGGTTGGGCACGACTTGCATGATGGCTCTTTCTAGAGTAAAAATCCAGCAAGGGAACCGGGAAGAAAGGTGGAAAAGAGAATTATCAGGACAAAGCCAGCCACACAAGGGGATTTCTGTCCAAGGTTCATCCTGGCAGCTCAGACATGCACTATATGTGTAGAGGGCATTCTCTGTTATCATCTTCCCAGTGTTTACCAGTGGGCTTAGAACCTTTGGGTGAAAACAGTGCAACTGACACGCAACTTGTGGTAGCTCTTCCAGACAGAGAAAGAAGGGTCTGGAAAGAAACTCAGCATCAGATAACTAAAAGAGCCAAGCATTATGTTTAACTTCCCATAAATATTTTTAAAATTACAAATAAATTTAAAATAATACTCTACTTAATTCTAATTATAAAAGTTGTATGTTCATTGCTGAGAATGTGGAAAACAGAAAAGTATAAAGAAGAAAATTTAAATTGTCCATTTCCCCACTGCTCAACAATGGTCACTTGTAATATTTTGAGCACTGCATTTGAGATAGAAAAATAGTAGATAGTTAATATATATATTACAGGGTAGAAAAGCCTGTTTTCATATTTTTAATTTAATACTGTATAACTCCTTATAAGCATCATTTTAATGGTTCCAAAATATTCTATCACATGGATTTTATTTAGCCATGTTCCCATTATTAGAAATCTAGAGCCTTTACAGTTTAATGCTAATATAAACAACATCTTTGGATTTTTCTTTCTGTCTGCAATCATTTCTTTAGGATTGGTACCTAGGAGTGGAATTGTTGAGTCGATTTCTATTTTGTGAGTCTTGTGTGAGGTGGGAGAGCTGTATTTAGCCAGGAAAGAGCCCAGAACTGGCAGTCAGGAGGCCTGATGAGATTTGCCAGTGATTTGCTGTGTGATCCTGAAAAAGTCACTTTCTCTCTGTGGATGTTAGTTTTCCCACTGTTAAAGGGAGGAGTTGGAATAGGCTTTGCATCTCAAACAGAAGTACTGTGTCAGTCAACTAATACATGTAAAATATTATTTTTATGTTTAAACTCAGGAATATTATGGAACAATTATAGAACTGATTTTTTCTTTTGAAATAAAATATAAAACTTCAGTGAAACTCCCTGTTGGTATCTGGCCAGTTAGACTTCTACAGACCTCTTTCAATGTATGTGTTCACTATCTTTGGCCAATAGGGATATGCCAATGCAAATGTTTGAGAAGAATTGGACCAGATGATCTTAAATGTTGCATGTTGTCTGAATGTTCTGTGCATACATGGTTCATGGCATGTAAGCTGTGCTGTCCTTAGCTAATCTTCCAGGCCTATAATTTTGCCTTCATCCTGAGGTTGGGACATTTTCATATATTTTTCTATTGACCAGCTTCTTGTGTACTCAATTTAAAAAATTGCTAAATGTATTTTTAAAACCTGATCAACATGCCCTTAACTACAACTATGTAGCCACATATAACTGTGGTCTTCATAGAAGCTCACTTTCTGGTACTTCTTTATTCACACAAAAACACTTACTTTGTTCAACACTATTATGTGTCAGACATCACGATATGGCAAGTACAAAGAGGAATAAGATATATTATCTGCCCCTGTCTTCTAGGAGTTAATATTTGATTTTCTTTTGTTTAAAAAAAAATTGTTTATTTATTTATTTATTTTGACAGAGTCTTACTCTATCACCTGGGCTGGAGTGCAATGGCATGATCTCGGCTTACTGCAACCTCTGCCTTCTGGGTTCAAGTGATCCTCCTGGCTCAGCCTCCCAAGTAGCTGGGATTACAGGTGCCCGCCACCATGTCCAGCTAATTTTTGTATTTTTAGTAGAAATGAGGTTCCACCATGTTGGCCAGGCTAGTCGTGAATTCCTGACTTCAGGTGATCTGCCGGTCTCAGCCTCCCAAAGTGCTGAGATTACAGGTGTGAGCCACCATGCCCAGCCAATAAATGATTTTCTACAAAGTATTCCAGAAAGCAGCCAATGTCAATAGGTTTTCTTTTTTATTTTTAAAGAGTGCTGTATATCAAATTTGTTTGGGAAGTGCTGAGTTAAAGTAAGTTAAGCAGGTTTATATACAGCAGGATTTTTCAGAACCTTTAATATGCTTATATGCATTGTGAATTCTAAACAGGCACAGAAAGCATGAAATGTTCCTAAAGTTATTTCTTTACGAAACTCTTCATTTGTGGAGCATCTCCAGGAAACTAGAGACCCGTGATACATAATTTGAGAAATGCTGTACTACTGAAATCTAATCTGAGCATTCACACACAAAAAGGTAGTTTATAGGTAGGCAACAAAATATCGAAGAATTTGAAGACAAATTTTTTTCCTGTTGAAGAACTTTCAATCTAATAAGGAGTCCATCCTGAAACATACATAGAGAATATCCACAAATACTGAAAACCAATGTGAAAGTAAGAATAGAGGTGTGGAAAGAACAGAAGATTGAAAAGAGATCGATGATATTAAACAAGGATAGTTTCATGGAATAAGTAGGGTTTGGGGACAGAATTTCTTTCATGAACTAAAATTTCCAAATTATTTTTTATGAAAACAATGAACACTCATTAAAGAAAATTTGGAAAAAGAAAACCCCAAAAATACAATAAAGAAACTCACACGCATACCTACGTACATAATATGTATATATGTGTATGTATATACTTTTTCTTTTCATGAGGGAGGGTTTTCTACCAGTAATTTTTTTATTGCAGTAAAAAACACAACATACAGTTTACTATCTTAAACTTTTATATACAATACAATAGTGTTAATTATATGCACATTATTGTACAACAGAGCTCTACATATTTTTCATCTTGCAAAACTGAAAATCTATATTAATTGAACAACTTTCCTTTTCCTATCTCCTCCCAGCCCCTGACAACCACCACTTTATGTTTCTAAGAGTTTGACTCTGTTAGATAACTTATAAAAGTGGAATCATACAATATAGCTGACCCTTGAGCAATGTAGGGGCACCAACTCCCTGCACAAAAGTCTGTGTATAACTTTTGGTTCCCCAAAAACATAACCACTAACAGCCTACTGTTGACCAGAAGCCTTACCAATAACATAAACAGTTGATTAACATGTATTTTATATGAAATATTCTTACCATAAAGTAGACTAAAAAGAAGAAAATGTTATTAAGAAAATCAATTCATATGGAACCATAAAAGAGCCCACATAGCCAAAGCAATATCAAGCAAAAAGAACAAATCTGGAGGCATAACATTATCTGACTTCAAATTATGCTACAAGGCTATAGTTACCAAAACAGCATGGTACTGGTATAAAAATAGAAACATAGACCAGTGGAAAAGAATAGAGAACCCAGGAGTGAAGCCAAATACATAAAGCCAACTTATCTTTGACAAAGCGTACAAAATCATAAAGTGGGGAAGGAGCACCCTATTCAATAAATGGTGCTGGGAAAACTGGCAAGGCACATGTTGAATGAAACTGGATCCTCATCTCTCACTTTATACAAAAATCAAGTCAAGATGGATCAAAGACTTAAATCTAATACCTGAAACCATAAGAATTCTAGAACATAACACTGAAAAAACTGTTCTAGACATTGGCTTTGGCAAAGAATTCATGACTAAGAACCCAAAAGCAAATGCAACAAAATAAAAAATAAATAAATGGGACCTAATTAAATGAAAAGGCTTCTGCACAGCAAAAGAAATAATCAGCAGAGTAAACAGACAACCCACATACTGGGAAAAAATACTTGCAAACCATACATCTGACAAAGAACTAATCTCTGGAATCTGCAAGGAACTCAAATATGCAAGACAAAAAGTAAATAATCCCATCAAAAAGTGGGCAAAGGACATGAATAGACAATTCTCAAAAGAAGATATACAAACAGCCAACAAACATATGAAAAAATGCTCAACATCACTAATTATTGGGGCAATGCAAATTAAAACCACAGTGAGATACCACCTTACTCCTGCAAGAATCACCATAATTTAAAAATCAAAAAATAATAGATGCTGGCGTGGATGTGGTGAAAACGTAACACTTTTATACTGCTGGTGAGAATGTAAACTAGTAAAACCACTATGGAAAATGGCGTGGACATTCCTTAAACAGCTAAAAGTAGAACTACCATTTGATCCAGCAATCCCACTACTGCCTATCTACCCAAAGGAAAATAAGTCATTATAAGAAAAAGACACATGCACATACATTTATAGCGGCAAAATTCACAATTGCAAAAATATGGAACCGACCTAAATATGCATCAGGCAACAAATTGATAAAGGAATTGGGGTATGTATACACCATGGAATACTACTCAGCTGTAAAATGAAATGAAATAATGACCTTTGCAGCAACTTGGATGAAGCTGGAGGCCATTATTCTAAGTTAACTCAGGAATGAAAAACATCATATGTTCTCACTTATTAGTGGGAACCAAGGCATGAGGATACAAAGGCATAAGGATGATATAATATAATGGACTTTGGGGACTTGGGAAGAAGGGTGGGAGGATGGTGAAGGATAAAAAGACTACATATTGGGTACAGTGGACACTGCTTGGGTGACAGGTGCACCAAAATCTCAGAAATCACCACTAAAGAACTTATCCATGTAATCAAAAACAACCTGTAACCCAAAAACTATTAAAATGCATTTTTTAAATTGGAAAAGGACAATAACAGACACCTGTGAAAAGAAGACACACACATAGCCAACAGCAGATTTAAAAAATGCTCAATATCACTAATTATTAGGGAAATGCAAATCAAAACCACAATGAGATACCACCTCACACCAGTCAGAATTGCTGTTACTAAAAAGTCAAAAACTAACAGATGCTGGGGAGCTTGTGGACCAGAGGGAACACTTATATACTGCTGGTGGGAATGTTAATTAGTTTGGCCACTGTGGAAAGCCGTCTGGAGATTTCTCAAAGAACTTAAAATAGAACTGCCATTTGACCTAGCAATCTCGTTACTGGGTATATACCCACTGAAATATAAATCATTTTACCATAAAGACACATGAACACGTATGTTATGTTCATCTCAGCACTATTCACAATAGCAAAGACTTGGAATCAAACTAGATGTCCATCACTGGTGGACTGGATAAAGAAAATATGGTATGTATACATCATGGAATACAACACAGCTATTAAAAAAGAGAGAGAGAGAGAGAGATTATGGCCTTTGCAGCTACGTGGATGGAGCTGGAGGCCATACTCCTAAAAACCAAATACTAGACGTTCTCACTTGTAAGTGGGAGCTAAAGATTGAGTACACATGGACACAAATAGGGAACAATAGACACTGGGCCCTATTTGAGGGAGGAGGGTGTGAAGAGAGTGAGGACTGGAAAACTGCCCATTGGCTATTATGCCAATTACCTAGGTGATAAAACCAAACCCCTGTGACATATAATTTACCCATGTAACAAATCTGCACATGTACCTCTTGAAAGTAAAATAAAAGTTGGAAGAGAATAAATATTTTAAAAAACAAAAAAAAGAAAATCATAAGGAAGAGAAAATATATTTACAATTTATTAAGTAGAAAAGGATCATTATAAAAGTTTTTATCTTCATTGCCTTCACACTGAATAAGCTGAAGAGGAGGAATGGGAGGGGCTGATCTTCCTGTTTCAGAGTGTCAGAGGCAGAAGAGGTAGAGGAAGTGGAAGGAGAGGCAGGAGAGGCAGGCATACTTAGTGTAAATTTTATTGAAAACAAATTCAAGTATAAGTAGACCTATGAAGTTCAAACTTGTGTTGTTCAAAGGTCAACTGTTTTTGTGACTTATTTCACTTAACATGACATTAAGTTTCCCCCTCAATGTAGCATATAATAGGAGTTTCCTCTATTTAAAGACTGAATAATATTCCGATGTATGTGTATCTGGTTAATCCAATCATCTGGCGATGGACATTTAGGTTTATTTTACCTCTTGGCGATTGTGAATAAAGCTACAATGAACATGGGTGTGTAAATATCGCGTTTGAGTCCCTGTTTTCAACTGTTTTGGATAGTTACTCAGAAGTGTGAGTGCTGGATCATGTGATAATTCTGTTTTATTTTATTTTATTTTTTAACTTTTATTTTAGCGTTGGGGGTACATGTGAAGGTTTGTTCTATGGGTAAACTCGTATCATGGGGGTTTGTTATACAGCTTATTTCATCACCCAGGTGTTAAGCCTAGTACCCAATAGTTATTTTTTTCTGATCCTATCGAGGGGTCCTCCTCCTACCCTCCATCCTCCAGTAGGCCCCAGTGCCCATTGTTCCCTGCCATGTGTCCATGTGTTCTCATAATTTAGCTCCCACTTATAAGTGAGAACATGTGGTATTTGGTTTTCTGTTACTAAGGTAGCTTGCTAAGGACAACAGCCTTCAACTCCATCCATGTTCCCACAAAAGACATAACCTCATTCTTTTTTTATGGCTGCATAGTATTCCATAGTATATATGTACCACATTTGCCTTATGCAGTCTGTCATTGATGTGCATTTAGGTTGATTCCAGGTCTTTGTTATTGTGAAGTACTGTGATGAACATTCTCATACATGTGTCTTTATGGAAGAATGACTTATTTTCCTCTGGGTATATAACCAGTAATGGGATTGCTGGGTCAAATGGTAGTTACGCTTTTACCCCTTTGATGAATTGCCTTACTGCTTTTCACAATGGTTGAACTAATTTACACTTCCATCAACAGCACGTAAGTGTTCTTTTTCTCCATAATCTCACCAGTATCTGTTATTTTTTGACTTTTTAGTAATAGCCATTCTGACTGGTGTGAGATGGTATTTCATTGTGGTTTTGAGTTGCATTTCTCTAATGATCAATGATATTGAGCCTTTTTTCAAATGCTTGTTGGCTGCATGTATATCTTCTTTTGAAAAGTGTCTGTTCATGTCCTTTCTCCACTATTTAACATAGTTTGTTTTTGTAAATTTGTTTAAATTCCTTATAGATGCGTGATATTAGACCTCTGTCAGATGTACAGTTTGCAAATATTTTCTTCCATTCTGTAGGCTGTCTGTTTACTCTACTAATAGAGTAATAGTGTAGAATCTCTAAGGTTGAATTTGATTCCATTTGTCAATTTTTGCTTTTGTTGCAATTGCTTTTGTGTCTGTCATGAAATTTTTGCCCATCCTTATATCCAGGATGATATTGCCTATGTTGTCTTCCAGAGTTTTTGTAGTTTTGGGTTTTACATTTAAGTCTTTAATCCATCTTGAGTTAATTTTTGTACATGATGTAAGGAAGGTGTACAGCTTCAATCTTCTGCATATGGTAAGCCAGTTATTCCAGCACCATTTATTGAACAGGGAGTCTTTTCCCATTGCTTGTTTTTGCCAGCTTTGTTGAAGATCAGATGGTCATAGGTGTGCAGTGTTATTTCTGTGTTCTCTTTTCCAATTCATTGGTCTATGTACCTGTTTTTGTACCAGTACCATGCTGCTTTGGTTACTGTAGCCCTATAGTATAGTTCGAAGTCAGGTCATGGGTGCCTCCAACTTAATTCTTTTGCTTAGGATTGCCTTGGTTATTCAGGCTCTTTTATGGTTCCACATGAATTTTAAAATAGTTTTCCTAGTTCTGTGAAGAATGTCATTGGTAGTTTGATAGGAATAGCATTGAATCTCTACATTGCTTTGGGCACTATGGTCATTTTAATGATATTGATTCTTCCTATCCATGAACATGAAATGCTTTTCCATTTGTATCTTTTCTGATTTCCTTGAGTAGTGTTTTGTAATCCTCACTGTAGAGATCTTTCACCTCTCTGGTTTGCTGTATTCCTATGTATTTTATTCTTTTTCTTGTGGCAATTGTGAGTGGGATTGCATTCCAGATTTGACTTTCAACTTGACTGCTGTTGGTGTATAGGAATGCTAGTGACTTTTGTACATTGATTTTGTGTCCTGAAACTGCTGAAGTTATCAGCTGAAAGAGATTTTAGCCTGAAATTATGGGGTTTTCTAGATATAGAATTATGTTTTCTGTAAACAGGGATAGTTTGGCGTCCTCGCTTCCTAGTTGGATGCCCTTTATTTCTTTCTCTTATCTTATTGCTCTGGCTAGGACTTCCAACACTATGTTAAATAGGAGTGGAGCAAGAGGGCATTCCCTCTCTTGTGCCTTTCAAGGGGAATGCTTCGAGGTTTTGCCCATTCAGTATGATGTTGGCCGTGGGTTTGTCATAGATGGATCTTACTATTTTGAGCTATGTTCCTTCAATACCTAGTTTCCTGAGAGGGTTTCACATGGTGAGGTGTAGAATTTTATCAAAAGTCTATCCTGCATCATCTGTTGAGATGATCATGCGCTTTTTGTCCTTAGTTCTGTTTATGTGTGAATTCCGTTTATTGACTTGCATATGTTGAACCAACCTTGAATGCTGGGGATGAAGCCTACTAGATCATGGTGGATTAGCTTTGTGATGTGCTGCTGGATTCAGTTTGCCAGTATTTTGTTGAGGATTTTGGCATCAATGTTCATCAAGGATAACTGGCCTGAAGTTTTCTTTATTTGTTGTGTTTCTGCCAGGTTTTGGTATCAGGATGATGTTGGCCTCATAGAATGATTTAGGAAGGAGTCACTCCCCCTTAATTTTTTGAAATAGTTTCAGTAGGAATGGTACCAGCTCTTCTTTGTACATCTGGCAGAATTTGGCTGTGAATCCATCAGGTCCTGTGCTTTTATTGGTTGATAGGCTATTTATTACTGATTCATATGCAGAGTTCATTATTGGTCTGTTCAGGGAATCATTTTCTTCCTGGTTCAGTCTTGGGAGGGTGTACATGTCCAGGAATTAATCAATCTCTTCTAGTTTTCTAGTTTGTTTTCCACAGAGGTTTTCATAGTAGTTTCTGATGTTTATTTTTATCTCTGTGCCTTCAGGGTTAAAATCTCCTTCATCATTTCTAATTGTGTTTATTTGGATCTTCTCTTTTCTTCTTCATTAGTCTTGCTAGCAGCCTATGAATCTTATTATTTTTTTCAAAAATAAACTCCTGGATTCATTGGTCTTTTGAATAGTTTTTCATGTCTCAATTTCTTTCAGTTCAGCTCTGATTTTGGTTATTTCTAGTCTTCTGCTAGTTTTGGAGCTGATTTGTTCTTGCTTCTTTAATTCTTTCAGTTGTGATATTAGGTTATTAATTTGAGATCTTTTCAGCTTTTTGACATGAGCATTTAGTGCTATGAAATTCCCTCTTAATGCTGTCTTAGCTGTGTCCCAGAGATTCTGGTATGGTGTGTCTTTATTCTCATCCGTTTAAAAAAGCTTCTTGATTTCTGCCTTAATCTCATTATTTACCCAAAAGTCATTCAGTATCAGGTTGTTTAAGCTCCATGTAATTGCATGGTTTTGAGTTAGTTTCTCAGTCTTGACTTCTATTTTTGTTGCACTGTAGTCTGAAAATGTGTCTGGTATGATTTCGGTTCTTTTGCATTTGCTGAGGTTTGTTTTATATACAATTATTTGGTCAATTTTAGAGTATATGTCATGTGGCAATAAGAAGAATGTATATTCTGTTGTTTTGGGGTGAAGAGTTCTATAAAGGTCTATCAGATCCATTTGGCCCAATGTTGAGTTCAGGTCCTGAATATCTTTGTTAATTTTCTGCTTTGATGATCTAATACTGTCAGTGGATTGTTGAAATTTCTCATTATAATTGTGTGGGAGTCTTCATCTCTTTGTAGGTCTCTAAAGACTTGCTTTATGAATCTGGATGCTCCTGTGTTGGGTACATATATATTTAGGATAGTTAGGTCTTGTTGAATTGAAATTGTTGCCATTATGTAATGCCATTCTTTGTCTTTTTTGATCCTTGTTGGTTTAAATTCTGATTTGTCTGAAATTAGCATTGCAACCCCTGCCTTTTTTTTTCCTGTCTGTTTTCATTTGCTTGGTAGATTTTCTTCCATCCCCTTATTTTGAGCCTATGGGTGTCATTATGTGTAAAATGGGTCTCTTAAAGACAGCATGCCATTGGGTCTTGCTTTTTTATCCAGCTTTCCAGTCTGTGCCTTTTAAGTGGGGGCATTTAGCCTAGGTACAGTCAAGGTTAGTATTGTCATGTGTGGATTTGATTCTGTCATTGTGTTGTTAGCTGATTATTATGCTGGCTTGTTTGTGTGGTTGCTTTATAGTGTCACTGGTCTGTGTGTTTAAGTGTGTTTTTGTATTAACTGGTAGTTGTCTTTCTGAATTTAGTGCTCCTTTCAAGGATCTCTTGTAAGGCAGGTCTGGTGGTAACAAACTCCCTCAATTATCTGCTTATCTGAAATGGATCTTATTCCTCCTTCACTTAAGAAGCTTAGCTTGGCTGGATGTGAAATTCTTGGCTGAAGATTTTTTTTCTTTAAGAATGTTGAATACAGGCCCCCAATCTCTTCTGGCTTGCAGGGTTTCAGCTGGAGGGTCCTTTTTTAGCCTGATGGGTATCCCTTTGTAGGTAACCTGCCCTTTCTCTGTAGCCGACTTCAACATTCTTTCTTTCATTTTGACCTTGGAAAATCTGATGATGATGTGTCTTGGGGATGATCTTCTTGTGTAGAATCTTGCAGGAGTTCTCTCTATTTCCTGAATTTGACTGTTGGCCTCTCTAGCAAGGTTGGGGAAGTTATCATGGGTGATATCCTGAAATACGTTTTCCAAGTTGTTTGATTTTTCCTCCTCCCTTTCAGGGATGTCAATGATTCATAGATTTGGCCCTTTATATAATCTCATACTTCTCAGAGGTTTTGTTCATTCCTTTTTATCCTTTTTTCTTTATTTTTGTCTGACTGTCTTATTTAAGGGAGCCAGTCTTCAAGTTCTGAGATTTTTCCTCAGTTTGGCCTATTCTGCTGTTAATACTTGTGATTGCATTGTGAAATTCTTGTATTGCATTTTTCAGCTCTGTCAGACTCATTAGGTACTTTTATATACCTGATATTTTGTCCTCCAGCTCCTGTATCATTTTATTATGATTCTTAGTTTCCTTGGATTGGGTTTTGCCATTCTTCTGAATCTTGATGGTTTTTGTTTCTATCCATGTTCTGAATTCTATTTCTGTCATTTCAGCCAGCTCAGCTTGGTTAAGAACTCTTGTTGGAGACCTGGTGCAGTTGTTTGGAAGACACACAACATTCTGGTCATTTGAGTTAGTGGAATTCTTGCGCTGATTCTTTTTAATTTAATTTTTTTTTTTTTTTTTTTTTTGAGATGGTGTTTCACTCTTGTTGCCCAGGCTGTAGTGCAATGGTGATTCTTTCTCATCTATGCATGTGAGTGTTCCTTTAACTGCAGAGTAGATTGAGTGCAATCAATAGACTTCTTTTCTGGATGTTTTCACAAAGCCAATGCTTTGTGCAGGGTCTTTATTTGAAGCTGACTTCTTGTCTTTGGTTTCAGAGTGGAGTATGTTAGGAAGGTATTTTTAGTGTTGATGTTTTGGAGTGTGATCAAGTAAATGGCACTTAGGCTTGTTGGTCAATTGCTAGATTCTTGCTCAATTGTGTGGCTCCCCTATGTTTCCTCATAGTTGTAGCCACGTTCCCTCTCAACGCTCTGAAGGTGTGGGCTCTTCTCCCCCTTGAGTGCTGGCTGTAGTTCACAGCTTGGCACTCCTGGGCTGCCCACTGCAACTCTGAGGTGATATCAGTGTATTTGCTCCTTCCCCAACCTGGAGCAGAAGAAGGGACATTAGTAGTGGTTGTGGCCAAGGGTCTTTTGCTTGAGAGATGTAAGTTAGCAATCATTCAGTGCAATCAGCCAAGGAGGGAGGTTCTGTGTTGTGGGCCCAAGCTGAGGGTTCTCTCTTTGGTGATGAGCAGTAGGGGGTGGGTGGGACCCATGTGAGAGGGACAGCCTCCTTAGTGTGACTGCAGCTTGTTGGAGGTGTGTATGAGGCACTAGGAACCGTGCTCCTTCATTAGTCCAAGGGTAGCAAGGGCAGTTCCACTGCAAAGGCTTGAGAAAAAAGGTTTTTAGTTGTGCCTTGGGGCTTTGGCTAGGAAGTTATAGAGCTTCTAATGGCTCGATAGCCCCAGAAAGAAGTGGCTGGAGGCCCAAGCCTGGAGGACCTATCCAGCAAGGCGATAAGGGAATGGGCACCCACGTAATAGTCTGGCCAATTTTCCACAGGGCTACTGCAGTATGCTGGGGGTCTGCTCCAGTCCCTAGTCACCTTGGATTTTTCAGTACCACTTCCCTGGGCAGGGGAGGTTCCTCTGGTTTCATGTTGCTCCTGAGTGGGCTATCGTCTTGCCTTGCTTTTCTCAATTCTCCATGGGTCAAGTTGTTTCCTTAATTAGTCCCAGTGGGTCTACCTGCATGTTTCAGTTGAAGGTGCTGTATTTACTCAACCTTTCCATTCCTCTCTGTGAGAGCAGCGCATACTAGCTGCTTCTATTTGACCATCTTGGCCACATACAACCCGCTCCCAGTAACTGTATTTTAATTTTTAAATTTTGAGGAAGCTTCATACTGTTTTCTATAGTGGTTGTACCATTTTACATCCCCACCAATAATACATAAGGGTTCCAATTTCTCCACATCCTTGTCAACACATTATTTTCTGTGTTTTTTATAATGGCCATCAGGTGGGTGTGAGGTGATTATCTAATTGGAATTTTGATTTGCATTTCCCTAATGATTAGTGATGTTGAGCAGATTTTTATGGCTTTTTGGCCAATTGTATATCTTCTTTGAATAAATGTCTATTCAGGTATTTTGTTCATTTCCTAGTTGGATTATTTGTTTTGTTGTTGTTGAGTTGTAGGAGTTCTTTATCGGGGTTATATTCTGGATATGAAACCCTTATGATATATATGATTGGCAGATATTTTCTCCCATTCTGTAGGTTGCCTTTCCACTTTTTAACCTTTTTTCTGTTTGGAAAAGAAAGCATAGCTCACTGCCAGCACTTATTTAATTTTATATAAACACACTCTTTGAGGCTGATGCAAATCTGACTGATTTTCAATGTGAAAATAAAATTAAAAAACTGTTTTTAGAGTTATTTATAAACAGAACTCACATAAGAATCATCTGAATCATCAGAATCATCTCTTTCAGGAAAATCAGATTCATCAATTGACTCTTTGGCCTATAACTATTTGACAACAATGTTAACATTATTTGTAGGAATGCTACATTTTCTAGGATTTGACATTTTGGGCAGTTGAGAATGACTATATTTTGTAAATTGAAATACCACTACTAACAACAGAATACTGTAAATTGAATGATGTCTTTTGTTTCCAAAGTCGATAGCTAGAGTGATGAGAAAATAATAATAAAAGCAAGATAGTTCGTGGCAATGTTATCTCAGGGTAAACTCTGCTGCTGCAAGCACCACTGGTAAGTATTCTCAGGACAAATGGGAAAAGGGGTTAAATTATTCCTTTGCTGCACCAAAGTTTTAAAGTTTTATCTAAGTCCATTAGTCTATTTTTGCTTTCATTGCTATGCTTTTGGTGTCATATCCAATAAATCACCGACAAATTCAATGTCGTAAAGCTTTTCCCCATTGACATAAACTCAATGTCATAAAGGTTTACTTCTTCCTTTTATATCTAGATGCTTTTTATTTATTTTTCTTGCCCGATTGTCTGGCTAAGACTTCTAGAACTACGTTGAGTAGCAGTGGTAGGACTGGGCATGCTTACCTTGTCCCTAACCTTAAAGAAAAGGCTTTTAGTTTTCACCATTGAGTATGATTTTAGCTGTGGACATTTCACATATGGGCTTTATTATGTTGAGGTAAATTTCTTCTATTCCTAGTGTTGAGTGTTTTTGTCATGAAAGGGTGCCGATTTTTGTCAAATGCTTTTTCTCTGTCAGTTGAGATGATTTACCTGGTATTTGTCCTTCATTCTATTAATGCAGTATATTACATTGATCAAGGATATTGGCCTATAGTTTAGTTATAGTATCTTTGATTTTGAATACAGGGTAAGGATGAACTCATACAATGAATTTGGAAGAGTTATCTCCACTTCAATTTTTCTTTTTTCTTTTTTCCTTCAGAGAGACAGGATCTCTCTATGTTGCCTAGGCTAGCCTTGAACTCCTAGGCTCAAGCAATCCTCCTGCTTCAGCCTCTCTAAGTGGTGGGATTATAGGCATGAGCCTCTGCACCCAGCTGTACTCTTTAATTTTTATTTTTTGAGAGTTTGAGAAGGATTAGTGTTAATTCTTCTTAAATGTTTGGTGGAATTCTCCAGTGAGGCCATCTGATCCTGAGCTTTTCTCTGTTGGGAGGTTTTTGATCACTGATTCAATATTATTAGTTATAGGTCAGTTCAGGTTTTTAATTCCTTCCTGATTCACATATGAAACATTAACAAATACTCACACATAATACTTGTCACTTGAATATATGTAACATTGTATATGCATTACATCAATAAATTTAGCAAGGTGTAGACAACTTTATTCATCAGAATTCCCTTCAGAGAATACTATGTGTGTTTGGAAGAAATGTTTTCATGAGAAAATTGGGGTAGAGATGAGACATCATAAGCATGCTCAAACAGAAAAAGATGGTCGCTGACTGCCATATCCTAACCTCCTAAGACAACCATTGGCAAATGGCAGACACACAGGAAATATTTGTTAAATGTGTGAACTGTGGAGTATTGGCTCTATTAACTGGAGAATCTGTTACTTTACTGAATCATTGCAAGGAGTTTTCATAGGTAAATTTGAGGGCAGGAACAGAGAAAGCTAGGTTGATCTGTCTAATAATAAAGGTTACAAACATTTGAAGTTCCTGAGGAAATCTGAGTGAGAGAGTAACAAGATAGGATAGGCAGGCGTTTGCATAGGCAGGCAGTTCATGGAAGAGAAGCAGAGAGAGAGAGAGAAAAGGTCATTCAGAGTGAAGAGTAATGTTGAAACAGGACTCCAGAGAGCCTACACAGCATAAAGAAATTTTGAAGTTGCTTACTGTAGGATAGTAATTTAAACACTTTCCTTTGTCTCTCTTGCAAAGTGTTTAGCAAAGACTGCCTTATTTATTTAAGGCTTTTGGGTGAGTGGATTCTTTTGGGGTAACTCAAAGAGATCCTGAGTTTTTTGTCCATATTGTGCAGGGGGATCCCAGGGACAGCAAGGAAGCACACAGAACTGGAAAAGAGAAGTGATATGTATATATGTGAAAGAATTAGAGAGAAAGAGAACTCTCCCTTGTAAGACAGTCCCCTCTACTGGTGATCGGGATTTTCAGGGATGTCTTAAAGTGTAGGTGGCTGGTATACAGTGAGTGACTGGAGTGTCCAGAGCCCCTGGGCAAGCGTTTGTGCATTTTTAGCTTTATTGCACCTTTCCTGGTGTGCCTTATCGAATGAAAATGTCTGTAACTTCACACACTGATTCTAAAATGTATAAAAATTGCAGAGCTTGCAAACTTTGAGTTGCAAGAATGTTTCTTTTAAACTTCATATCGAAAATGAATCCTGTCAGTTTTATAGTTTGTCTGTCCCTTATTCCAATTTTGAATTGTTATGCAGCCCATCCAGTGTGGTTTTAGGCTCTCATGGGGCTTTTAGAATTTCATTATCTTCTGATATGTGCACCTGCATTATACATTAAAACTAAGAGGAAACAGCACCGTTTCCATTGCTTGATGTCTGCATTTATGGCAAATGAGCACTGGGGCTGATTGAATTAAAAGCCGACCCTATATTTCTGTCTTCTATCTTTTGTAGCAGTAGAGGGTACACTAATTTTCACAGGACTTTGCATAACTCCCTTTTTAAAAACTTGAATGAAGCTCCAAGTGGTTAATGAGCAAACTATTTTCAAATATGAAAACCAAGGCATTGTAATGTCGTGAAAAGAGTCAAACTGTGTAAAATATTTGAAGAGATTTATTCTGTGCCAAGATCATGGACCATGACACAGACCTCAGGAAGTCCTGAGACCACGTGCCCAAGGTGGTCAGGGTGCAGCTTGGTTTTATACATTTTAGGGAGGCATGAGACATCAATCAAATACATTTAAGAAATACATTGGTTTAACTCAGAAAGGTGGGACTACTCAAAGCGGGGGTAGGGGGGTAGGTGGGAGCTTCCAGGCTATAGGTAAATTTAAACATTTTCTGGCTGACAATTGGTTGAGTTTGTCTAAAGACCTGGGATCAATAGAAATGATATGTTCAGGTTAAGATAAAAGATTATAGAGAGCAAGTTTATTTTGAAGTCTTATAGTGGCTGCCCTTAGAGACAACAGATGACAAATGTTTCCTATTCAGACCTTTAAAAGGTGCTAGACTCTTACTTAATCTTTTCAGGACTGGGGAGGCCTGGAAGAAAAAGAGCTAGCTATGTTAATAGAGATTCTTACAGATGCAGATTTTCCCCCACAAAGGAGAGCTTTGCAGGACCCTTTCAAAATATGGCAAAGAAGTATGTTTTGGTGTAAAATACTTTGACTTTCTTCTTTGTCACATAATGTTGTGCCAGAGACCAATTAGAAAGTAAGTCACAATATATAGGGCTAAATAAAATCCATCTGATGAGAATATATGGATTGTAGGGCATGACTCCCTAGACCTCTTAGATAGGAATTAGGGCAAGATTAAAAAAAACAGAGCTTCAACCCAAATGTCCATCAGTGACAGACTGGATTAAGAAAATGTGGCACATATACACCATGGAATACTATGCAGCCATAAAAAAGGATGAGTTTGTGTCCTTTGTAGGGACATGGATGCAGCTGGAAACCATCATTCTTAGCAAACTATCACAAGAACAGAAAACCAAACACCACATGTTCTCACTCATAGGTGGGAACTGAACAATGAGATCACTTGGACTCGGGAAGGGGAACATCACACATCGGGACCTATCATGGGGAGGGGGGATGGGGGAGGGATTGCATTGGGAGTTATACCTGATGTAAATGACGAGTTGATGGGTGCTGACGAGTTGATGGGTGCAGCACAGCAACATGGCACAAGTATACATATGTAACAAACCTGCACGTTATGCACATGTACCCTAGAACTTAAAGTATAATAATAATAAAAAATTAAAAAAAAAAAAATCAGAGCTTAGTCCTCAGTAAAATAACCAGGACAGCAAAGTTGCTGGTGTTGACCTACTGAGTTGCCACCTCCCAATTTATTCTTCCCTCTCTGACTGGGAACCATTATTACTCTTAATCTTTTAATAATATTTAAAATATTGATTCTGTTGATGAAAAGGGTCAAACTCTGTGAAATATTTGAAGAGATTTATTCTGAGCCAAATATGAGTGACCATGTCTTGTGACACAGCCCCAGGAGATCCTGTGGTCAGGTTACAGCTTGGTTTTATACATTTTAGGGAGGCATAAGACATCAATTGATACATGGAAAATGTACACCGGTTTGGTCCAGAAAGGCAGGACAACTTGAATTAGTGGGCTTCCAGGTTGTAGGTGGATTTAAAGATTTTCAGATTGGCAGTTGGTTAAAAGAGTTTATCTAAAGACTTGGAATCAATAGAAGGGAGTGTCTAGATCAAGATAAAGAGCTGTGGAAGCCAAGGTTATTATTATGGG
This sequence comes from Macaca nemestrina, assembly GCF_043159975.1. NCBI lineage: Eukaryota > Metazoa > Chordata > Mammalia > Primates > Cercopithecidae > Macaca > Macaca nemestrina. Next base: position 115,220,344 of record NC_092127.1, on the reverse strand, counting down.
GATGAAGCCTCAGATAGCACACTTCAGACAGAATAGAGTGTAAATGTTTCTTATCAGATTTAAAAGATGCCAAACTCTGTTAATTATCTTCTGGATCAAGAAAACTTAGACAGGGAAGGGGATTCTCTATAGAATGTAGATTTTCCCCACAAGAGACAGCTTGGGGGGAATTGGGGAAAGTTAAAAAATCAGAGCTTAGTCCTCACACCTAACCTCCCTTTCCTGTATGGATTATATCCCATAATTAGTGAGGAAAATTTCTCTTTATAGGAGAAATTGAGCCAATGAATGCATAAGGATGCTAGATTTAGAATGCAATTTTTTAAAATTAGTGGGTATAAAGGCTAATAGTCTAATGAAATAATGGATCTAGGAAGTAACCATTAATAACTGCTAGCATTATTAGGTCCAAGGCAGATGTCTAGATCAAGCTCATAGCACCTGAACCCAGTGATCAATCTTGGCCTCATGAAAAGAAACACAACCATACATTACATGATGCAATAGAAAGTCTGCAACATCTCCAAGAACTAATCTTATAAAAAATGGAAACTGATTCTGATTAATCTTTTAACTCTATGTACCATACTATTTTACAGGAAATATAGAAGAAAGAAAACATATTAAATGTTGATAAGAATACTGATTAAACAGGAATGCGATCAGTAACAATCCAGATTGTAGAAAATTCTATAGAACAAATGACACTGTTCCTTCAAGAAATAGATCTCAAAGGGGGAAAAAAAGAGGGTAGGGAAATCTACAGATTAAAAGAAATATGTCAACCAACTTCAAGTATGAACTTTCAAAGTCCTGATTTGAATAAGCCAACTGTTTTTTTTTAGACCAAATTAAAAAATGGATCTTTATTTTTTTATTATTATTACTACACTTTAAGTTCTAGGGTACATGTGCACAACATACAGGTGTGTTACATATGTATACATGTGTCATGTTGGTGTGCTGCACCCATTAACTCGTCATTTACATTAGGTATATCTCCCAATGCTATCCCTCCCCACTCCTCCTACCCCACGACAGGCCCCGGTGTGTGATGTTCCCCATTCTGTGTCCAAGTGTTCTCATTGTTCAATTCCCACCTATAAGTGAGAACATGCGGTGTTTGGTTTTCTGTCCTTGCGATAGTTTGCTGAGAATGAGGGTTTCCAGCTTCATCCATGTCCCCACAAAGGACATGAACTCATCCTTTTTTATGGCTGCATAGTTGAATAAGCCAACTGTTTTAAAAAAATGATGAGAAAAGGAAATTTGAAGACTGTTTATTTGATGCTTTTGGGAAATTATTGTTGGTTTGGTATTAGGTGTATGTGTTTTTTGTCTTTATAAATAGGGTTCTTAAATTTTAGAGATATTTACTAAAGAATTTCACATGAAAAGTAAACTTGCTTGGGAATAATCCAGTGTTTGTAGAGAAGTGGAATGGGGAGTGCATCTGTGTAAAGACGAAACAAGATTGGCCCTGAGTTAATCACTGTTAAATTGGGTGATTGGGTCATGGGTTTATTATAGTTTAGTATAATAATCTCTCAATTTTTCTGCATTTTGAAATTTTCCATAATAAAAGTTAAAAACTAAACAGCTGAAGTTAGTATGATTTGGACAAAGATTGATTGAACAGCATCAAGACCATTTGAGAGACACAGTGGATCCATGCGGGAAAAATGACTCTCCAGGAAAAGCTGGCTGAGGCAGCTGAGAACAGCAGTGATGAGGACTGTGCCCAGGCTACTATCAGAGCCAAAGATGGCATTCCCTTGGACCAGTCTTGGCTGCCTGGAGGACACAGCAGACCTGCAGTCATCTTAAAATGGATCCTGCCCAAAGCAGGGAAACCACAACAAAAAGGATGGAGAGGTCTCATATGAAGCAAAGCTGAGGCGGGATCAAAAGCAGCCAGCTGGCAGGGTGCAGTGGTTCAAGTCTGTAATCCCAGCACTTTGGGATGCCAACGCAGGCAGATCACATGAGGCCAGGAGTTTGAGACCAGCGTGGCCAACATGGCAAAAACCCATATCTACTAAAAATACAAAAATTAGCCAGGTGAAAATTAGCCATGTGTTGTGGCATGTGCCTGTAGTCCCTGGGCAACAGGGCAAGACTTGGTCAAAAAAAAAAAAAAAAAAAAAAAAAGGGAGCCAGCTGAAGTGATGGTCAAAGGGGTCCACCAAGAGAAACTCCAGAGAGCCCACAAATACACTTCAAGAAAAAGGAAGAGATCTGAACACTCATCAAGCTCAAAGAAACTCAGCTTTAAGCTTCTGCCAGGGTCTGAGAGAATCAACACCAGGCACACACATGTCTCCTGTCATGGGTACCAGGCACACACACGTCTCCTGTCCCTGGTTCTCTGGCCTCTTCTGCTTCAACTCGGAGAGAGTCAGGGAGGAAAGGGAATCATGGGCAGGTGAAACCATCGTGCAGACCTGAGTTGGTAGGGTTGGGGAGCCTTCATTTTAAAGGAAATTTGAAGTTTTTACTATTTCATGTGACTAGACAGTTTAATTACAGAAGTAAGACTATAATGAAAATAAGCAGATACATTGCGAGACCTGAGGAAAGCATAATTCCATAGAACAAGTTTGAATGGTGAGTCAGGGGAGGGGGTAAAGGGAGAATAACTGAGTTGCTTTCTGCTCTTGACTTCACGAGCTCTACTTCTGCAACCAATGATGTTTAACAATTTAGTGCTTATCAAAGACAAACTGTTTTGTTTTGGTCATCAACAACATATTGAGGTAGAGGTAATATTATTCACTAGACACCCCTGTAGGGAGAGCTTTGCATTTATTTGAAATAAATACTTTGATAACTCACTGGAGATGGAGAACAAGACTTCCAATGGCCTATTTAAGCAGCAAGGATGACACTAAGCTTCTGGGGAAGGAGATGGGGACAAAGGAACAGAACAAGAGAGTGAGAGAGAGATTGTACATTGTGCAAAGTGACCTTCTGCCCAAGACCCCTCAAGTCTTTAGTTTACAAGAAACTCACTTGTGTCTGGTATGAGCAGATACTCCCTCCTAGGAGTCAGTGAGGGACTAAGGTCTGACCCTCAACTAGTCTATGTGATATCTTTGTACAAATTAGAAAAGGCAACCCCATCCTCTGGGTGGAGGAATCACCTAAAACACCCCTTTCTCTAAACTCTCCTTGGAGAGCTGATCTGAAGCTGGATTTAGTTGTCACCTTGCCCAGAGTCTAACCTGGTTCTGTGTCCAGGTGAACAGCTGTCCTGGCTCTCAGTGCAAGTTGATGAGCAAAAAAACAGCATAAATGAACAAGGAGGCAAAAGACAAAGAAAACTATCAAAGTGTAAGCCCCCTAGAAGACCTTCCAGGCTGTAGAATCAGGATTTCGGACCATCTTCTATAAATCTTACAAGCCAATTTGGTCATACACACATCAACTTCCATCTGCTGTCTCCATGGTTTATCTAATCTTGTCAAGTTGTAAGTAATTCAGGGGATAAAAATCTCAGGACTGTCTTCATTTATCACTGTTCACCATTCCTCACAACTGGATAAAAGCAACTAATCAAAATGAACTAATGAGCTGTGTGGCCTGCCTTGGCCTTTTTCTGGTTTCCTCCTCTCTTCTCCTGTCCACATTTGGGGCTTAGCCTCTCTCTGCTGGGTGGCAGCTTGAGCTCCAAGGGACCCCTGCATAGACCAGCATGTTCAGGGACCCCACCAGCTGCCTCTGCACACTCCACACTTTGTGTAAAGGAGAACCATATGGCAGGTCCCCTGAAAGAAAAACAAGGTGTGCAAGCAAAGAAAATAAATACGGAGAAGAAAGAGACAAAAGCAGCAAGTAGAGAAAGGAATAGGGGTTTGTAGCTGCTGGTGGAAAAATTCAGGCAGCTGACTGGGCTGCATAGCTGCCTGAAATGCAAACAGGGAGGTAACCTGCTAGCCAAATCTGTGTCTGAGAGCAAAGCAGGGTGTTTTCTTGGGCTGTGAGCCTGTGCCATCTCTTGTGGTCAGACACTGGGTAAAACAGTTTCCCTGTATTGACATTCAAGCACCTGGGTGTGAGGGGAGACACTCAAGAGGGTGGTACAGTGGGAGGAATGTGGTGGGAAGGTGGCCAGAACTGTGGGAAGAGAAGTTTATGTCAATAGGTGAATTCATCATGGGTGTGAGGCTGGAATCAGGAAGGGCAGAGGGAACGATGATTCAAGCCACAGATTATATGAGGAAACACTCTAAGCTGTACTTTGGTGAGTGAGCAGAGGAGAGACCCAAGGTCGCAATGAGCCTCTCCCTGAAGCTTCTTGAATATTTTAGTCCTTAGAAGGAACTAGAAACACAAGTGTTGTAGTAGTCAGACACTAAGAAGAATGTGAAAGAGATGGGGTTTGAGGGAGAGAGTGAAGATCAGTCAGTCAGGTGGTATATTGAAGATGTAGTATATAAAGGTATGAGGACATATAAAATGGGCTTCCAGACTATTCTTTGAGTGTTTTGCTCCGCACTCACTCTGCAGCCAATTAACAGGAAACTTCAACTCAACTGCTGAAATAACAGAGATATTTATAAACTCACACAAGAAAACTGCAGGGAAGGCTGTGTCAAGGTGGTTAATTCAGTGGCTCAGACTCCATGACAGACTGGGTTCTTCCTGTCTCTCAGCTCTCCCAGCATCAGTGTGAGGGCTTTGCTCTCAGCCCAGCTCCCCTGCTGGTGAAAGGATGGACCAGGATTTCCAGCAGCCATATCTAGACTAGGCAGGGTCGAGAAGCAGAAAGGAGATTATCTCTTCCTCCAACCTCAGCCTCCCAAAGTGTTGGGATTACAGCCACAAGCCACTGTGCCCAGCCCATGCTTCTTTTTGAGTGTGAGAAAATCTTTCCCTAAACCGTCCCAGCAGACTTCTCTTCACATCCTGCTGTTCCAGTAGGTAACTAGTCAGACGTGAACAGTGCAGGAGATGACCCCCACCTGACCAGGAATGTCAGGCAACCATCAGGTAATAGTCAGGTGGTATTAAACTATCTCTCCAAAATAGTATTTGGCCACAGCCAGTGACAGGGAAAGGCAGTCTCCCAATAGAAAAATCTGAAACTGGTGATCAGTAGCTTCCCAATAAGATCTCAGGAGGTGGGCAAGTGGGCTTGAGCATGCACACTAAGAGGCAAAATGGTAGCTTTTAACTGGTCTATGACCTTCCTTTGGGAACACTCGACGGGTAAGTGAAAGCCTCAAGTGATCATGTGCACAATTTTGGTAAACACACTGCGCATGAGGCCCCTCCCAAGTGCTAGCAGACCACTGCTCATGCAGACAGCCCACCCCAAGGGAAGAATCAGGGGGGAAGTAACAAGACCTTGGGAGCAGGCCAACGTATAAAACCTCAAGTCAAAAGGTCAAACCACACACTTGATCTCTCAAGATGCCCACTTGGTCCCCTTCCAAGTGTACTTTACCTCCTTTCATTCCTGCCCTAAAACTTTTCAATAAACTTTTACTCCTGCCTTATACCTTGCCTTGGTCTCTCACTCTCGGGCTGTCCCTAGGTCAAATTCTTTCTTCTGAAGAGGCAAAAATTGAGGTTGCTGCAGAGCCGTAAGGATTCACCACCAGTAACACTACTGACCCAAGTTGTATCACATGTTGTGGTCCAATTCAAGACATTGGCAGGGGATGAGCTTAAACCAGAGGTCAGAATGGTTTTTACATTTTTAAATGGTTAAAAATATCAAAAGAAGAATAATTCATTGCATGTGAAAATTATATGAAATTCAAATTTCAGTGTCCAAAAGTAAATAACATATTATTGGAACGCCACTACACTGTCATTTATTTACATATTGTTTATGGCTTCTTTCAGACTACAATGGCAGAGGTGAGCAGTTTCAATAGAGATATGGCCTGCAGAGGCTAAATATTTGCTATTTGGTGCTTTCCAGAAAAAGTTTGCTGGCCCTCGGCTTGGACTTTTCAGACCCACCCTCGAGGCTACAGCAGGAGCTGGTCCCCTTGAAGCCATACACCAAAGAGAGGATAACAAAATTGGTCTTCTTTGGAAAGGAGAATGGGGCATGAAATGGACTCTCCCCCTCCCCACTAGCCATCATTCATTAATTGATCCAAGGATAGGAATGTCCCAAAGCCAGACCAGTCTGATTTTTTTGAACTTGTAAATAGGGAAGGGAGCCATCTCTTCTCTGGTGGCTTGACTGTCAAATGTGAGTCAGAGAGCTCCCAATGGCCAAATTCCCCACCCACTGCTGAGGATACATTTTAAGAAAACAGAACAGGTTTCAGAAATAAGAGCTGGAAAGGAAGACAGCGTGAGCTGGCAGTGTTTATGTCCCTGCTTCTAGCTGTGCTTGAGGCCCAACTGCAGGCCTCATTGCCCAAGGATTTAGGAACTGAGCCAACACATTCCCCATGTCACCCATGCAAGTATAATTGAGTATAATGGCTCATTTTTAGACAGATGGGACTCAACTACTCCAGGCTCCAAAGAATTTACTATCAGTCTGGGAAGACAAGACTTTTACTCCTAAAAAGGGAACTAATATCCAAGGACCAAAGGATAAGCTTAGCCTCTAAGTGGCATAATGTTTCAGAGTGGAGAGGGATGATAATGGGTTGGTGTGTTCCAAGAAAGTGAGGAAGGAAGGTAAATTTGAGAGAGACCTTAAGGTTAGGTTGGAACTTAGAGAGGTAAGAGACAGGAATCTTATAGCTGAAGAATTTTCTGGGCAGAAGCAAAGATGAAAACAAGCAAAGCAGATTCAGAGAAGGCCAATCTAACCAATTTTGTGGCCTGTAGCTGAGTCAAGGGATGTTGGAAGCCACATGAGTCCACTGAAAGTTGATAAGTAAGGTCTTCCATGATGCCGTTTGTGGGTGTTATGATGATTTGTCCAAACCTTACAGTAGCTTCACTTACATATCTAGAATGTATAGTAAAATTCTGAATTCTCTTTTATCATGTGTATGCTAATAACCATAGGCCTATCCTCCTTAGAAAAGCACTATTGGTAGAGTATAGATTATTTTTAATGTTCTTCTAAAATTATACCTCAGACACTCAGCCAGAAGGACCAGGCTTAGCCAAACATTGTTGAACTGAACCAGGAAAGCCTGCACTCCAAGTCTGTGTTTTTGTGACTTTGAAAAATGAATCTGGGCCGGGCGCGGTGGCTCACGCCTGTAATCCCAGCACTTTGGGAGGCCGAGGCGGGCGGATCACAAGGTCAGGAGATCGAGACCACGGTGAAACCCCGTCTCTACTAAAAATACAAAAAAAAATTAGCCGGGCGCGGTTGTGGGCGCCTGTAGTCCCAGCTACTCGGGAGGCTGAGGCAGGAGAATGGCGTGAACCCGGGAGGCGGAGCTTGCAGTGAGCCGAGATCGCGCCACTGCACTCCAGCCTGGGCTGGGCGACAGAGCGAGACTCCGTCTCAAAAAAAAAAAAAGAAAAATGAATCTGGATAATTATCTCCTAGTAATTATCACGATCTGTACTCTACACCCCATTCCCCCTAATAATATTACCCCACAGGAAAGAGAGGGAGGAAGGAAGGGAGAAAGCCAGCTATACCTATTTAGGAGGTCCACCTGGTGAGTGTCACTTCTGTGGACCTCTCTGCAAGGTCTCAGTCTCTCGTGCCCACTGGGAACCAGATTGGCCGTTGGCAAAATTGTGAAATGGCCAACATTTATCTTTCAGGCCTCCTATATCTCCTTTTAGAGAGTTTTTCTTTTCTTTTTTCTTTTTTTTTTTTTTGACAGAGTCTCGCTCTGTCTCCTAGGCTGAAGTGCAGTGGCACAATCTGGGCTCACTGCAACTTCCGCATCCCAGGTTCAAGTGATTCTCCTGCTTCAGCTTCCTGAGTAGCTGGGATTACAGGTGTGCACCACCACACTTGGCTAATTTTTGTATTTTTAGTAGAGATGGGGTTTCACCATGTTGGCCAGGCTGATCTTGAACTCCTGACCTCAAGTGATTTGCCTGCCTCAGCCTCCCAAAGTGCTGGGATTACAGGCGTGAGCCTCCATGTCTGGTCTTCATCTTTCTTCTAAATCATCTCTCCCAACTTTGTATGTTTCTCAGGCTCCTGGAGGCTAATCAGTGCAATTTTGTTGCCAGGATCTCACACTGTAACATTATATGGAACACCTCATAGTGAAAATTATCTGGATTCTGCCAATAGCCTCTGGTTAGCCATCATCTCCCAGCTGCAGTCCCTGCAAGTCAATACTCCATATTGTGGCCACCTGAGCTTTCAGAAGTGTAAACTGGATCCCATGACCCTCTCCCACCTAGATTAAAACCCTCCAAGGATCCTATATTGCCTGATGAATAAAGTTCAGGTTCCTTGCTGTGATGTAAAACAATGGTTCTCAAATGTGGTCCCCAGGCCTGGAGCAGCATTACTGGGGAACAAGGTAGAAATGTAAATTCTAGGCCCTCATCTGAGACTTACTGAGTCAGAAACTCTGGGGCTGGGGTCCAGAAATCTGTGTTTTAAAACACCCTCTAGATGAATCTGATGTAAGGTCAAGTTAGGAAACACTGCTATAGGCAATCCCTGCCTGCTGGCCCAGATTCATTTGCCCACTAAACCCAAGATGCAGGCTAGGGTTTAGCCCAAAGATGGCAAAGAGATTTCACTGAATTCCCCAATTCTTTTCAGAGTTTAGTGGCTACCTGACATGACGTGTTGAAGATAATGAAGCCTCAGTCTTAGTTATCAGGATAACTTGCCCCATAATTGATTAATAACATGTAAGAGATAGGGTAATGGCTGTCTGGTGTCAGGCACTTTCCGTTCTAATTCTAGCCAGAGATTTTCATTCCCTGCAAATCACCAAGGCTTAAACTGATATAATGCAGATATCACCCAGGCAGAAAGATGTATATTTCAGAAGATGACTGCCTGGAGAGGGTGTAGCCCTAGGGAACAAATTTAGTCCTAAGGAACCAATCCCTGCAGCTGGGGCCATCAGGACACCACTGGCTAGGAATTTGGGGTATGTGGGTTCCAGGATGGGGTTTTGAGGGGAGAGGTTCTCTCCAATGGAGCTGTGCTCTACCTCCTTTACTTTGTGTGCATAGCTGTAACTGATTAGCGGGGAGCCAGGAGAAGAGCTCAGCTTCAGGGCAGAATGGAAACACCCCTACATGAGGCAAGCCAGCCCGTCATCTGTGGCTGGTGATGGATACTGTGGTGAGGCGCCTGATTGGGACCCCCTAAGTCCTAAGGGGGGATTTAGGTGCAATACTTAATTTTTCCTACATGAGAGGCAGAGTGCAGGGAGGCCAGATGGGGAGGGGCTAAAGGGACTGTAAAGAGCCAGCACAGCTGGAAGTGATTAAGGCCCAGCCTAGGAGGCCGCAGACAGGTAATAGTCTGGGATTGGTAGAGCTGCAGAAAGAAACCTTTGCCCTAGAAGTGTTTGGCGAACCCCCTCTGTTATATTTTGATTCAGTGTCTGACATGGCTGTGGAGGTTTCCACGTAAAAAATGAAAACTGCTTGGCTAGTTTCTTTGGACTCTGGAGATGGGAGCTCTTTCTTTTTGCCTCATATATGCAAGGGGTAGATGCTCCCTCCAGACCTACCTGAAGCAAAAATACAGAGTCTAGAATTTCCTGCTAAGCTTTTTCTTTTCCTGAAGTCTGGGGTTTGAGTTTCTTGCTTGGGACAGTCAGCTGCACTGTTCTTGACTCTTCAAGGTATGTTGTGGTTCCTTTCCTTGGTCTCCTCTCACTTCCTCCCTTCACCCAGCTTTGTTCCAGGCCAGGCCAAGTGAACAGCTGTGATGGCAACGAAGCCTCTCTCTTGCCTTCTAGTCTGGAAGTTTGTTTCACGCTTCCCTGGAAACTCTGAAGTTCATCTTTTCTCCTGGACATTACAAATATAACTCTTGTAACTTATTATTTTTTTTAAAGAACATTTACTTACCGAAGAAGAGAGCTCTTTATCCCTCTTTGTTACAGGGGGAAAGTTCTGCAAGATTTATTAACAATGATCCATATGCGAATGAGTTCCAGTAAAGCCTAAAATACTTCCCTTGTCAAAATATACAAAGGAGAAATGCCAACAAAAATAGGCTTGTGTTTCACCTTAGATATTTCCACCCATGCAACTCTCATGGAAAAGAATAACCTCAAATACGAGGCATTTTTTATGAACACTACTCGATGCACTTTGAATTGAGCATGCTTTGCAGAAATACAATCTGTGTGTCATTATCCCTAATTTTCTAAGTCCTTGCTGTGTGATGTCAGGTCTGCCACCCTGGCTGCTAAATGTCAGTTAAGACCTAATAATTTAACTGGTCTGACAAGTTTAAATTAGCTCCCACAGAGACTGTAATTTGCATTGAGTTCTTACCTACTACGGATCAGTAACTCCCAACTGATAGCACTACAGACATATTTTAAAAATAACTTTTATTGATTTGTTTTGTAAATTTTAGTCGAGTGGTACATATTCATTGTAGAAAAGTCAGAAAATAAAGTCAAAACAAGAAGATTTTTTTTAAATCACATATTTTTTTTTTTTTTTTTTTTGAGACAGATTCTCACTCTGTCACCCAGGCTGGAGTGCAGTGGCACCATCCTGGGTCATCACAGCCTCCACTTCCTGGGTTCCAGCAATTCTCCTGCCTCAGTACCCTGAGTAGCTAGGAGTACAAGCATGTGCCACGATACCCAGCTAAATTATTTTAGCATTTTTAGTAGAGACAGGGTGTCACCATGTTAGCCAGGCTGGTCTCGAATTCCTGACCTCAAGCGATCTGCCCACTTCTGCCTCCCAGGGTACTGTGATTATGGGCATGAACCACTGCACCAGGCTGAAAAAAATTACATAATTTTATCATATAGTTATAACCACTGCAAACATCTTGGTGTAAATCTTTTTTTTTTTTTTTTGGTCTATGTAATGAGAGGTAATTCTTCAAAAATTATTAATGAGCATTTCTCTTTTGCATTTCCATGTTCATGAATCAAAATAGGATTTTTCAGACAGTAAGCCTGAAAGCTAGGTTCTGTCCAGAGAGGGAGGATTTTCTAAATTATTTTAGCTATCAAGAACAAGCCTAAAAACTCAGATTATAGAGTTCTTTCCATAAAGATAGAGAAGCTATTCCTTTTTCCTATGATAACTCTCAGGCTTGCTACTGAGAGAAGGAGGGAGATACAGGATAGGGGAGAAAAAATCCAAAACTCTCACATTCATGTACATATAAATTATGGAGAGAGAAAGAGGCAAGATAAGGATGGGCAGAGCTCACCCTCCCTGCCCTAAGACAGTGGCATATGTCAGATAGGATGAAAGGAACCCAAGGATGGAGGACTTCTGGCCGAGTGAGGCATCTGGGTTACTTAGCTTAAGGCAGGTGTGGATTTCCCTGATTGCAATTAGTTTCTTATAGCTGCTGTTAGAAAACTATTGCTATAAACATAGTAGTTTGGAGAACAAAGAAATTCTCTCCTAAAATAATCTGAGGTGATTTTCCAGGCTGGTGGTGAGCTCTTCTTAATTAAGGGACTCAGATTCTTTTCCTAGTAGTTTCTCTGCTATAAGTCCGAGGGCCTTTGTCAACAACCATACAGGACTGCTATATCTGGGTTCCATTTGGTAGTAAGGGAAAAGAGGCTGGAGGAAGTACACCCAATATCATGAGACTCTGGCCCAAAAGTGGCAGACATGAACTCTTCTCATATTTTATTGGCCAGAACTTGGTCACGTGAGCAAACCTAACCACAAAGAATGTGGGGAAATGCAATATCACTGGGGAGCCATATTAGCCCAACAATAGCAATTCTATTATCATAGAACAAAGGGAGAACAGGTTTTGGTTGCCCACCAGCAATCTCCTCCACACCTAGTGTCATAGATAGGGCCCTGTGTGCACATAAAAGAGTCTTTGAAAGCAGCCATGGGTTCGAGAGCCATGGATTTGCCCTCAGGCACCATAAGTAGGGGTGAAGTGACTTTCACAGCAGAGGCAAAATGTGAATCACCTAGATCCAGAAAGGTCTATAGAGTCAGTGAGAGGTGGAATGAGACCAGCACAGCCAAAGTATGCCACTGTTCATGATCAAGCTCAGAGACACCAGAACCCAGGTTATACCAGCTGGTAATGTCTACTACAAAGCCCAGCTGGGTGGGCAGCAGCAAGCCTGACAAGGGACACTACACGCACAGCTCTGAGGACCCATCACTCTACTGCTTGAAGCTCACAGTAACCTTCCCACACACCCTGATTGCTATCTTAGGGATGAGAGCTCCCTGGTGCAGATATTTGAAAAACTGGGTATAGATCCACAAGGGACCCTGTTATCTAAACAAACTGCCCAGAATGTAAGAAGAGTTGGTCAAATTGGGCTGAATTTATTTAACCCCCATTTCTACCCAGCAGGATAGGGAGCTTGTGGGGAAACTCAGATCAAGTCATCCGTTAATAAATAAACTACATGTTATGTTTTGTTTTTTTTCTGCATATCTGAGTATAGGCTGAAAAAATTCTATCACCCTGAAATGTACACATAAAAATGTCTTGGAAGCTCTGGAGCTGTGATTAGAAAATGCAAGCTGATGCTGTAAGCTACTTTCTACCCTACGTCAGAGGTTTTACGTGCAAACAAGAAAAAAATCACATAGCTGTCGCAGAAGACTTACCTGGATGTTGGCAGTTCCAAGGAAGGACACTTGCACCATGTCTAACTGAAGTTCAGACATGAGTGGTAGACAGGATTAGGGGCAGGTCCGAGTCAAGGCTTGATTTCAGGGAGCAAGTCCACGGCACTATGAGTTAAGGAAGACTGCAGTGCTTGGACTGAGTTCAGCGGCAGGGTCCAGGGGTCAGAGGTTCTGGGTTGAGCAAGACACTGAGTCTGAGCCCACCATAATCCAGTCTCTCCCTAGCACTTATGGGCCATGTACAGGAGTGGGGATTGTCTCAGGGGTGCAGAAACTCCAGAAAAAACACATTTGATCCCCAACCCCTTAAAAACAACTTGAACATCTTCAACGTGTGAACAAAAAAAGCTATTTTGGACATAAACTCATCTGGTGAGAAAACCTCCCCTACACTGAACTGAAATGCTTCATGGATTCTATTTGTGTCACTTGGTGTGAACAGTCTTGTATTTCTCTAAAGAAATAATAATGTGTTTGATTTCTAAGTGCTGCCCTACACATAACACCAAGACCAGAGGTGGTATGTAGTATACAGCTTATTCACCATGTTACCTTTCTAATATCGCAAACATTCTTATTTTGAAACACACCTGGCCAAGGATTTTAGATAAGAGATTGATCACCTGAATTTCAGAGTCATCCTTGCCACCCATGCAATGCACAATCTTAACTGGGTGGAACTCTCTTTGCAGTCCTGGCATTCAGTTTTCTCTAATACTTGCAAGGAGCTTGAAATTCAATAGAATTTCATCTAACAGAGATATAACTGACATTTTTTGTTTTAATCAAATTTTTAAATGCTGATTTTATGGGTAATCTAACCAGCTTTTTATTTCCAGTTTCTAAGGAAGTGGGCAATGCCATTCATTCTTCCCCAGTATTTATCTACATTCCTTTATATCCTTATTCAAAATTATGAAGTAGAGACGTAATCTTAAAGTGGATCAATGGCTAGTTATTTTTAACACTAAATACTTAGGGAACGTACTTTGGAAATGTGTACTCAGGATAGGGATCATGAAGGAACAAAAGGATAGGAGGTTAAGACTGAGCGTCTGCCAGGAGCCACTTTCTCCTACAGCATTCAATGTAATCCTCGGTACATTTACTATTTAAATCATGTGTTGTAATCCTCATCAGAGTTCTCAAGGATTTATTACAACCTTGTAATTGCCTTTTGTCTGTGCACTCTTCTTGTTTGCACAGATTATTCCCTCTATTCAGAAGCCTTCCCACTGCTTTTACCCCAGTTCTTTTGGCTAACTCACTTTCACCTCCATGCCCCCATCATCTAGCCGAGGCTGTGGCAGAAGTCTCCTCTCAGGTCTCTCTACTTCTGCTCTTGCCCACCCTTCACCTCATCCATTCTCCCAAGAGTAGCATAAATCAGATCCGTCCCACTGAGGGACTCTTTGGTCCCTCAACAGCCCATCCGAACCCTAGCTCACAAGATCCCAAGTGACTAGGCTCAGTGCACCTTCCACCAACACTCTGTCCACACCAGCCTCCTTCCTGTCTCCACCTCCGCGCCTTTGCCCTTGCTGTTCCCTTGGCTTGGAATGCTCCCTCTCTAGTTCTTTGCATGGCTGGGTCCTTCTCAAGCTAGCCATGCCAGCCTCCTGTACTCTTGAAACAGTGCTCCAGCACAGTGCCGGGCACAGAAAAAGCACTCCAGAATATTTGTTGAATAGATGAATAAATGGAGGGGAAAAATAAAAGAACGATAGAACCCACAGAGCTTATCTTTTTATTAGCAACTGCCCTTTCAGAAAACTTTGCTTTAGCTTTAGCTTTAATGCATTTCTGCCACTTACCAAGAAGAATATGTTTTTTTTGAATCTAAAAATATTTTTCAGCATTATTTTCTTCTTCTAGTGGTGACTGCTCTTGACATTCTTTAGGTAACTCCATTTTCATTCATTCATTCATTCATTCATTCACTCACTCATCTATGTGTACCTGTTCTCAAAGTTCCCAGAGGCCCAAGCTAAATGGTATCTACATCATTACTTCCCATGGTGCTTTCTTTCATCACTATTTACTGAGAGATCCCAAAGTATTTTAGAGAGAGAGCAACCAGTTTATTGGGTGAGAGGGACTCTTAGCCCCTGATTACAGGTGAGGAAACAGGGCCCAAGAAATGGTGGAGTGAATGAACTACAGAAATGGGAGTGAGAGGAGTACTTAGAATTTCAAGTGCCCTCTTAAAACCTAGGTCTGAGGGGATCCTTCCAACCTGGCTATCAGGACTACAGAGCGGCCCTTTGCTTCCACTTCTCTCCTCCTGCTGACACCAACTCTCTATATTCCTGGAAGAGCACTCCAGCAGAGGGAAAAGCATCTGAAAATACTGAGGAACCAAAATAAGATGAATCCCTGTGTGCCACTGAACCAAGGAAGTTTAGGAAGTATTGAGGCCGGGTGTGGTGTAATCCCAGCACTTTGGGAGGCTGAGATGGGAGGATTGCTTGAGCCCAGGAGTTTGAGACCAACCTAGGCAACATGGTGAGACCTCTGTCACATTCAATAAATAAATAGATAAACAATCCAGGAGTTTAATATTAAGCTTTTTAACAAACTACTATTACCCTTTCCCCACAAATTAGTGCTTTTCTCATGTTTTGAATTCTTGAATGTGCAATGTAAAATCGCATATAGCTTTGTTTTCTGCTTTAAAATAGTACATGTTCATTTTTCTTTGATTTTGGAAAGTATAAGAAACACAACGAAAAAATTAAAGATACTAACAATATCATGGCACAGGAATAATCGCTATTAATATTTTAAATATTTCCTCCAACTTGTCATAATCATGTTAGTCTCCTTATGTCTATCTTGTTTAATTCTTATGTCTATCTTGTTTAATTCTTAATCCCTATTGAGATGCTCCATAAATGAATGAATATATAGTTTGGACTTTTTCCCCCCAAAATGGGTTCATACTTTATACACTGTTTGTGACCTACTTTTAAAAATCTTAACACTATATCAAGAACATTATTTCATCTGATAACATCTTTTCCTATACAATTATTTTTAATAATTTAAAACAATTTTTATTGAAATAATTTAATAATTATATTAATTCCTTTAACATATGGCTGCCTAACATTCTAGTATATAGGTACATCATAATTTTTTAAGCAATCCTCCATTATTGGAACATTTAGATATTTTTTGCCTTTTTTCCCATTGCAAATAACACTATAAGCAGCATCACTACCATAAATCTTTGTAGATATGTCTGGTTATTTCTACAGCATCCATTCTTGTAGAATGGGGCAAGGGCTATAGACATGTTATTTAAGGTTTGTGATATGTATTGACAACTTGTCATTCAGAAGGCTGTTCAATTTATACTCCCCAGTAATGAGGCATAGTAGGTGTCTTCGTTTTTGCCTGGAGTCAAATGCTTTTGAAGTATTGGTTATGTTATTTCAGTGTAAAATGGTATTGAAGCAAGATGGCTTTTACCACATTACTTCATAGGCTTCAGCCTGACCACAAATAAATTCTTCCAAGTAGTTGCATTTTTCATTTATTTATTTAATTATTTTTGAGATGGAGTTTTACTCTTGTTGCCCAGGCTGAAGTGCAACAGTGAGATCTCGGCTCACCGCAACCTACGCCTCCTGGGTTCAAGCAATTCTCCTGCATTAGCCTCTCGAGTAGCTGGGATTACAGGCATGAGCTACCACGCCCGGCTAATTTTGTCTTTTTAGTAGAGGTAGGGTTTCTCCATATTGGTCAGGCTGGTCTCGAACTCCTGGCCTCAGGTGATCCACCTGCCTCGGCCTCCCAATGTGCTGGGATTACAGGTGTGAGCCACTGCACCTGGCCTTTGCATTTTTCTTATAAAGAGAATGTTTGCTGCTAGTGCATCTTCCTGTCAATTAGATAGTGAACTCCCAGTCCCCCAGTCATAGAGGATGTGTGTGCCTTTGCAGATTTGCAGTTATCCTCATAATCAAACTTTTGGTGATTCCTGGTTTTAGTTCAGATGAACACTGCTGATGGTATCTGTTGCCAGTTCCCCTCTTGCAAGAGGCTGTGCTCCTGAAGGATCTCAAGGTATCTTTGGAAGAGCACAGGTAGAATATGGAATACACCTTAAAGATGTGACCACCTTTGGGGTGGCCAACTGAGCCCGTGAAGTCAGTGCCAGAGACTTCCTCGGATTATTCAGGGTTCTCCAGAGAAACAAAACCAGTAGGATAGATAGATAGATAGATAGATAGATAGATAGATAGATAGATAGACAGATAGATAGATAGATGATAAAGAAAAATGAGGCCGGGCGCGGTGGCTCAAGCCTGTAATCCCAGTTCTTTGGAAGGCTGAGACGGGCAGATCACGAGGTCAGGAGATCCAGACCATCCTGGCTAACACGGCGAAACCCCGTCTCTACTAAAAAATAAAAAAAACTAGCCGGGCGAGGTGGCAGGCGCCTGTAGTCCCAGCTACTCGGGAGACTGAGGCAGGAGAATGGCGTAAACCCGGGAGGCGGAGCTTGCAGTGAGCTGAGATCCGGCCACTGCACTCCAGCCTGGGCGACAGAGCGAGACTCCGTCTCAAAAAAAAAAAAAAAAGAAAAAGAAAAATGAAAATGAAATACTAAGTCCTCCAATCCCATCTTAGACAAGAGGACCCCAGAGTAACCCTGAAAACTGAGTTATTGGCCATGTTGGGAGGTCAGACACATCTCGTCATACCCCTGCCTCACTCACTTCCATTTAGCTTTTTCTCCAAGGGCTAAACAGAAATCGGTCCTTTCAATAGCCTTCACCACGGATATCAACCAACCTCCTGCCACTTCCTCTCCCTTCTGTGGTTTGGACACAGCTGACCAGCATTTCTTCCTGGTAAGAGACCAATAACCACTGAGACATTCTAGTCAGTCTAGGGAGGATGTGCAGTGAGGGTTTTCATGTCCTCTGCTTCACCTTTTGACATCAGACGGCTGAAAACTCCATGCTGGGATCATGCTAATGCCACCATTGTTTGAACATGGGACCCATGAAGGGTCAGGAAGCTGAGTTATGCATGCACGTATTTCTCCTTTCAAAAATATTAATGATTCCTCCTATAGCTTATTGAATATGCATATTTTGTCACCCTGCTCAGAATTAATCCCTGTCTTATTCCCAACTTTGGAGTATCTGTTTTTGGCTTCTAGCTGGAGGATATATCCCAGCCTGTCAGAATGGCCACCCTGCAGGCTGCCATCCTCTATGAGAAATAAACCTTTCCTTTTATTTATGAACTTTGTCATTCTTCAGCTGACTATAGATATATGAGGAAATTTATCATGGAAACTGGCTTATGCAATTACAGAGGCTGAGAAGTCCCACAGTCTGCAAACTGGAAAACCAGGGAAGCTAGTGGTACAATTAAGTCTGAGGCCAGAGGCCTGAGAACCAGGGGACCTGATGGTATAAGGAGGTCTGAGAACTGGAGTGCCTACTGGTGTAAGTCCCAGTGCCAAAGGCCCAAGACCTGGAGTTCTGATTTCTGAGGGCAGAAAAAGATGGAAGAGGCCCCTTATGGGGAGAGAGACAGAGAGAATGTGCCCTTCCTCTGACTTTAGCTTTATTAGGTCCTCAATGGATTGGTTGATGCTCTGCTATGTGAGGGCAGATATTTACTCAAGTCTACTGACTCACATGCTAATCTCTTCTGGAAACATCCTAAGACCAGTTCCACCCAGAGCCCAAATGTGTCCAACCAAACCACCTTCCTGCCTACCTGCCCTTTCTTTGATAAGGCATCTGAAACCAACTCATGTCCCATAGAAATGATGTTTATGGTTCCTTTGAATAAACATGGAAATTGATCCTCAAGTTTTCTTAAGTCTTAAAACTTAAGAAAGTTTAATTTGTCTTATCTGAGTTCCCTTCTCAGAAAACCAACCATCGGAACTCCTACACAGTATCAAGGAACTGAAACTCATTAGATCACTGCATTTGGACAATGAGACATCAGATCCCTCACCTGTCATGATTGCCTAACTGACCCTCTGCTTCCTGTTGACCAGCTCCTCTTCCTTACCCTGCCCTTATTCCTGTCTTCCCACACATGGTTGCATTTCTTCCCTGCTATTTAAACCCCCAATTTTAGTCAGGCAGGGAGATGGATTTGAGATTGATCTCTCATCTCCTTCGCTACAGGACCTGATTAAAGCTTTCTTCCTTGGCAATACTCATTGCCTCAATGATTGACTTTCTGTGAAGCCAGCAGTAGGACCTAGGTCAAACTGCTGGTGTTTCAGTAACACATCCATTAAGCCTTATCCTTCCTTCTCTGTGCTCTTTTTAGTGAAAAAAAAAAAAAAAAAAGCATACTCCAAAATGCACACTCCTTTATACCCTACTAATCATTTAAAGGGTGAGAAGGAATAGTTACACAAGCTCTCAAATAAGTCACATTTGGCTCCTTCTTCCATGATCTCTGTACCCCATACTTGAGAGAAGAAGAAGGCAATGGTGAGTTAACTTTACCTTTCAGTTGCTCGTAGACCCACTGCTTCCAGATCTCTTTCCTCCTTCTTTCATTTCCCTAGGAGGGTTACCTCTGAAAGGGATTTACCTCATAAAATTAGACCCTAAAAAAGCGGGAGACGCCAGGCATGATGGCTCATGCCTGTAATACCAGCACTTTGAGAGGCCGAGGTGGGTGGATCACCTGAGGTCAGGAGTTTGAGACCAGCCTGGCCAACATGGCGAAAACTCATCTCTACTAAAAATACAAAAAATTAGCTGATTGTGGTGGTGTGCACCTGTAATCCCAGCTACTTGGGAGGCTGAGGCAGGAGAATCGCTTGAACCCGGGAGATGGAGGTTGCAGTGAGCTGAGATCACGCCATTGCACTCCATCCTGGGTGACAGAGTGAGACTCTGTCTCAAAAAAAAAAAAAAAAAAAAAAGAAGTGGGAGAGAGGAAGCACACCGACTTGAAAATCATCTAAGGATTCCTTTAAGTGTACAGTCTTTTAAAATATATGGAACAATATAACAAGTGTATAAGTAAACATGTTTAAAACCAATATTCTATTAATATATTTAAAATTCCACTTCTATGTTTTAATTTAAATTACATTAGTATATTATAATAAGTTACATGTTTACAGCTGTATGTTCTCAATTCCATGTTAATAGTTGTGTGATACTAATAGCTACTTAAGGAAATAGCTGTCAAAGCTTTATAATATTTTGTCCTGTTATGAAGATGACTCTTGTCATCCTCTTCCATTGTCCTCATCTCACCTGAGTCCTTTCATCTTTTTCTTTTGCTACATGAATTCCTCCAGAGGCCCACTTTGTTCATTGCTTTATAGTAATTAATTGACTAATTTCAAAGACAGGAGAAAAATAGACTTATTTTGCCTTTTAACTGAGAGTACAGAATGGACCAGGAGTAATCCCAAACTCATTTTCTATGTGAGCACTTATGTGCATGTCTCATTCATTGGGAACCTAGCCCCATGAGGCTCTAGCTCTAAAGCTCTAATTGCTCTAAAGCAATTAACAGGACACAGATGGAGCAAGTGCTAACCTTGCCTCTGCAACCACACAGAGTGGGGCCTTAAGAAAAACCCTGGGGTGGTTTTGGAGCACCTGCTGGCATGGAGGCCTAGAGACCAACCTTTGGGAAGAAAGAAGGCTGCCACTGGGAAAGAAGGTCATTCTCTAGTACTTTAAGAACTGACTAGTGTAGCTCACAGCTCCACAGGCACATGTTCTCACTCTGAAAGGGAACGAGGATCTCTAGGGACATTGTGCAGCTGCAATAGCTTATAAAGCCAGTAGCATGACTTCATCTCTGGCTTGAGAGCCAAATGTTACACAGAGCAGAAGCCAAAAGCTAGTGCTAAATCAGGGTGAACAGGAAAGACTGGAAAAGATCAAGGTGTGTGTTTACATGCTTTCAAAGCTGCACCCTCTTAAGAATGGAATGATTTTGCTGTGAGTTCACATCTTGAAAAAGCATTGATAGTACAGTTAGGTATACAAGCATCTGACCCTGATTTCATTTAATAGATGCCCAGTATCCTTCACCTGGCTCTTAAATGGCTGGCGGAACCTCCATCTAACAGGGAAGTCATTCCAGTTGAGTTGGTTTTGGTCATTCCCTAATCTTGAGGAAGCTGTGTATGTATTTAATGCTATCTATTGGAGTAGGTAACTAGAGAAATGTCCCCCTTCAGAACTGTGAAAACTCTCTTGCTTTTGCAGGAGAAATTTGAGATTCACACAGGGCATGTAATAATCTGCAGTGAGGGTTTGTTCTGAAAATGCTGTTGGTGATGGTAGTTTTCACGCCAAATAACTAGCCATATAAGGTCAAGTTCTTTCACATGGTGTGTAGTTTTTCATAAATCATGTAAATAGCTTACTTATGTTAGTTAGGAAAGTACTTTGAGTTATTCATTCATTTTTGGATATTGTGATAGGTAGTACGTATTTCAATTTTAACTTCTGTACATTAAACATTAGGGCAATATGTTTTTGAAAGGATACTTTGTGGGTCCTTTTGTTTGGTGGGTCTGGGAGAATAAACATTTACATTCCTTGGGTGAAAGAAATATTCCACTATAATACTGGACAATCTTATTATTTATTGAAACCAGGATTCATCAATGTTATGATTATAAAGTCTTCCATTTTTTTTCCAAATAATATTTTTTTCTTATCACTTGTTAAGGGTACACTCTATATTATAATATTTTTCAAAGGACATTTTTAAAGAACAAAAATATCAAAAGACAGTTTCTAAAGAATTGATACAATAATTAATGATAATATTTTTAAATTTACTCCTCAACATCTCTTCATAAAGCTATGAAGTCCCTTTTATGTCCTGAGCACTACAAGCTGACCATACCAGCTACTTCTTCTCCAAGTAGCTCTGGTTAGCAAGTTGCAAAGCAAAGCAAGGGTTACAAACTTAGGTTGTCTGTGCCAGGCCAGCTCTTAGTTATTCATATGTGGTTAATCTGCTGTTGCATAGCTGACCTTCAGTACTGGAGAGCTGTCACCCCTTCCTAATTGTAGAATTCAATGAGAACCTGAGGCTCTTTTTGAGTTGAAGGCAGAATTCTCTGATGAGTCAGACCACAACATACCAGGAGAGCAGCTAGGAGGAGAGGCGTATTAACCTTAGAATAACATTCATCTTACCCATTACAAGATGAGAATGAATGTTGCCTGACAATTAGCAATTTCTGTTACATACACCCTATTTTCACAGACAAGAAAACTGAATCCTAGAGAAGTTGCATGATTCATTTCAACATTCACAGCTATTTAAAGGCTCATTGGAGCCAAAAGGCACACTTTTCTTTCTGCTGTTCAACATATATTTGTTTTGCAAACCTTCCACAAACCATGCATCAGGAAGGGAACAGAGGCTAGCTTTTAAGAGGTTTTGTAGTCCACTGGGGCAGCACACAGGAGCCACATGACAAGGGTTGCCATGTTGTGCTGCTGTGGCTCTTCCTCCTCTATGGCTTCCTTTCTTTGGTCTGCATTCAGATTGTTACTTAGACACAGAACAACTCCACTTCCCATCCTATTCTGGTTACTGAAGGACTGCATATTACCCCCAAAATGTGCTGCCCTTTATTTTCACAGGAGACGGTAGTGACCTGTGTTTGAGGGGCATAAGCTTTGTGTTGTCTTTTAAGGAATGGTGATGAGTTTACATGAAGACTAAATGCTAATTCTTCCCATCTTATAACTAAGGATGCCTTTCAAATAGCAGAAACACTAAGTGTGGATTAATTGATGCAGTTTGGAGCACAATCTGAATTTTAAAATGGAGCGAAACTAAGATAACAATAGAGTAAAGAGAGTAAGGGCTAGATAAAGGGATTGTACAGCCCTTTGCAGCTGTTGAGTTCATTTTCTTTGATCTAATTCCTAATCTTGGCTTCGTTTTAGAACACCACCCTTGTTTTTCTTTCTCCTTTTATTCCTCTTCTAATTTACATTTTCCTGCTGTATATTTGAATCCCTGGAAGCCTCCTTAAATCTTTCTGGAACAAGGCAAATGTAAATGAATGAATCAGTCAAAGATTAGTCAACAATTGTGTTCATTTCCTCATCTTCTCCTCTCTCTGGGCTCACTGCACTGGCTTGTTTTCTCTGTTCTCTTGTCATGAATCTGTCTTAGGCCACCAAATTCTTCCTAATGGCTTTGTTCATTTCTTTCCTTGCCAGCTCAGTCTAAGGCTCTGGTAGCCATCTCTGCCTCTTCAAACTCTGTCCTCCCAGTTTGGATGGTGATACCTGGTTCTCTTCTCATATTTTCAACTGCCTGTTTGGGCCTCCTTTTCTAGTTCCTCTTTCTAATTCCATTTGATAATTATGGCCTGATACCCAGATTCAGTTCCTGGCATTTATGGCTTTCTGTCTCAAAGAGAGCTCATTTACTGTCAGAGACAACAAGCCCCTTGAGGACAAGGATCACATTTTTTTTTAATATCACAGAGGGCCTTCCACATAATTAGAGCTCAACACCACTGACTTAACTTGAAAACACGACTTCTAGTAGTGGTTATCTATAGTGTCCTCCTAGAGGGTTTTGAGGACTAGCTATGGAATATATAGTTATATTCAGGGAAGTCTATAGTCTCATAAACTCATGAAATTAAAATGAACAAGAATATGGTTGAAATATGTTATCATGCCCAGCACTAACTTCACATCTTACAGATGGTGACATAAATTCTGACTTTGGTTTTGCCAGCATTTCCTAAAACATAACTTGAATCCTTCACCTCCCTCCATCTTTAATTCCACTATACCACAAGCTGCTTGCAGCCCTACAGCCTCTCACCTGGAAGACTGCAAATAACTGAAACACTCTTCTACATAGTGGCCTTCTAGCCCCTCGTTCCCTGGTTAAAAGCTGCAAATCTGGAGGCGTTACTTTCTCTTGCTCCATAGCCTTCTAGGACTTTCTGTTGCTCTGTAGATAAATTCCTGCCCTCTTATGTGACCTGCAAGGCTTCAGATGACTTCACCAGCCCTTCTCAGTTCCCAGGATGCTCCACTGTCTTGGCTTTAGAGCCTTCACGTGTGCTGTCTTTTCCATACAGGATACTCTGAATTCACCCGGAAGGGCTTGGCTTCCTCAGAGATGCCTGCCCTGACTCCTCAGATTGGTTCAGAAATGCTAATGATTCACTGTAATTCCTTAGCATTCTTTTCTTTCATAGGACTTATGACAATGGTGATGAATATCTATTTGGGTATTTATTTGGATATCTGCTTTCACTTGCTGGACTGGAAGCTGTCTATGGGCAGGTATAATGCCTTGTTCACTGCTCTATCCGTAGCAACTAGCCTGGCACATAGGTATTCCATATGTGTTCGTTGAGTTTGTGAATAAATGCAAATTGTAAAAGAATCAGAACTTGCTGTCTGATATTTCAATGCGATACTTGAGTTGAGAAAGATGTATCCACTATTGCTGGAGCTGGGAGTCAAAGAGGTAGGCTGGATTGAGAGTGTTGTGGTGAAGGAATATTTGAAACATGTTCTGCACCTCTCAGGAGCTAATTGAAATGTAAATTTAATGAGGATTCATGCGCATGTTGAGGAGAGCAGTCCAAAATCTGAGCAAGGAGGTCTTTGCCTCATTATGGGAAAACATAGATCATAGCCTATCTTTCCCCTCTGCTTAGCCTGCACATAAATTCCTCAGCCTCTTTCTGTGTCTTACCATGCACATGGTAGATAAATCTGTGATTGTCTTCTAGGGATTCTGCTAGGTTGAAGCCAACACACTAGATAAGTCACTGATCATGATTCCTTTTAAAAAAATAATTACACAGTGAATTTCACTCCGTACTTTCTCGGCTTATCTTTGGAATTTTTGACATATTTCTTAGCATTTCAGGAGCTATTAAGAGCTTAGGGAAATGAAAAGCAGTATCTGTGGTTTGTGAAATCCAGAAATAAACCTTAAGAAACCTATAATTCTCAAACTGACTATTTTCTGGAGTCTCAGAGCTAATATCAATGCATCTTATATTTAGTAACATGGATTTTGTTATTTTTGCATGAATTAGCCACAGTAGAACACCTATGCAATGTTCTTAAATCTCAAAGTTATTTTGTTACAAAAATTGCATTTTTAACTTTGAGAGAATAGATGTTGATGGAAACTTTCAGGAACACAGACTGTGCTCCAAAATATGCGTAATCATTTAGTCAAAAGATATTTAATGGTTGCCTACAACAGGCACAGTGTGAAGTTGGACATTAGATGTTGTAAGAGGTAGAAGACTCCGGTACAGTTCCTGTTCTCCAAGTACTTACAGTCTACTATAGGAGACAATACTTACACACTGTAGTTTAAGGGAGAAAGTAGCAAGTGTTGTTACAGAGGCATAGATGCAATTCCATGTATTCTACATGTTTTCTCTCTATATTTAGACAAAGGAATTATTTCTTCCAGTTAGGAATATCTTGAAAGATTCCAGGAAAAAGTAAGATTTGAAACTGGCTATAAGGATAGTAGATTTTTCCACTTTTGCTAATTAATTTATTTTACTTGTTATAAAGAAACAAATATACGTAGACAATACCGATAAGAGAAAAGGAGCAAACAAAAACCTAATAAATATTACCACACAGAGATAATCTCTAGTAACAGCTTTTCTTCTGTGTATATTGATGTGGTTATTTTGCAAATTTGGCGTCATACACTGCATAATGTTTATAACCTGCTTTTCTCATTTAACAATTTACCATGAACATCACCCCATATCTGCTTGTCAGTTGATGCATGATGTATTTTTACTGGGTGACGACTGGGAGGGGAAAAAATGCCTGAACCTAAGCTGTAGGATTTGTGAGAACAAAGGACCAGGAGAAAGTATTGGCTGCAACAGCAGACCCACACTCAGTGAGGCTTGTTCCTGCTGAGTGCACGATTCCAACTTGGTAATTTCTCTTTTTGGCGTCAGATGATGCTGGCTACACTTCAGGAACACATCAAAGCATGAAATCTTTCCATTCTGATGAATAACCTGGTGTATGAAATCAGCCCGAGTGCAACTGAGATGCTGAGGGAAACAAAAGGTCATCAAGAAATCCCATTTCTCCACCTAATGGAGCAGAGCTATGGTCACTGCTGGGAGTGTTTCTGCCTTTTGATTCCTTGCCAACTGGAGTGAACGTGGCATGTGGCCTGATGTAGTTTTATTCGGAAAAGCACTGCCAATTGGATGGTAAAAGCCGGCAATTTTCTGAATATTTATAATCTAAGTGGGTGTGCTCAGGGTGCAGTACAGTGGGCAGCTTAATATTCCACTTGAAAATGCACCAACCAAGGGCAAAGGTGCACAGTCTGGTTGCTTTTCTCTAAAACAGAATAACTTTTCAAATGTCTAACGTTTATGTCCTATTTCATGATTGTGAAGGGCAATTCAGAATGTCTGACTTTCAAAACAAGAAGTTAGTGTTTGCCATCATGACAGTACTCGGGAGAAATACTGGTGGACTAAAGTTCATAATAATGTTCCCATGATTTTTGGATCTACTTATGCCTAATGGAGGCTATTAGCATTTTGAAAGTAAATGTCCTGTGGTTAGGTTTGAGATATGCCACGAGCTCTACCCTTGGTTCTATTATTCATCCATTTACACACACACACACACACACACACACACACACACACACAGAGAGAGAGAGAGAGAGAAACAGGGAGAGAGAGAAACAGAGAGAGAGAGAGAGAGACAGAGAGAAGGATTTGTTAAGAGTTTATTATTATATGCCAGAGACAAAGCAAAATTCCACTTGCAAAAACATCAGGCCCATTCAAATCTGCCTTATTCAAAGCCAGATTACCATGAAGGGCACAGAACGACAAACTTCTCATGTTGTCAATCATTTGTGGGAGCTAAAAATGAAAACAGTTGAACTCATGGAGACAGAGATTTACTAGAGTAACTAGGATGGTTACTAGAGTCTGGAAAGGGTGGTGGAGGGAGAGAGGAAGTGGGCATGGTTAATGGGTGCAAAAAATAGTTAGAAGAATGAATAAGACTTAGTATTTTCTAGCACCACAGTGTGACTGTAGTCAATAATAATTTAATTGTACATTTTAAAATAATTAAAAGAATATAATTGGATTATTTGCAAGACAAAGGATAAATGCTTGAGGTGATGGATACCCCATGTACCCTGATGTGATTATTATCATTATATGCCTGTATCAAAATATTTCATATACCTTATAAATATATACACTTATTACATGCCCAAAAAATTAAAACCAAATTTTTTTTACAAATCTGCCTTATTTATTTATGAGAGAAAGCCAGGAGAATGCAGCACCAAGCCAAGCCTACCCCAGCTACAGGAAGAACATTGCACAAAGGATCAAGAGAGATGGATTGAATCAAACAGGGCAGGTGGTGTGTCCATAGAAGAGATTTGGCGTGACCTTGTTCTGAGAGCTTATAATGCCAGGATTGGATGTTACCACAATGAAAGTGGCCTTGATGAGATCCTTTTGATTTATACAGTACAGATTTCAAAGGCATAGATAATCTAAGCCACAGCCCCATGCCATATTCTTTTATGGCAATTAAGAGAGAGAATGGTTTATTTTACGTCCCTCACATGGAGTTCACCAAGCAGATGTTCCAGTGAATTCCTTGTGCATCGCGTTCTCTGCCCCATTGCCTCCAGTCACGACCTGAACCTGTGTGCCTGGGACCCCTAAACCTAGTCCCCTAGGGAGAAAACCCCTCCCTCCACAGAAGCACCATGTTGAGTACGAGGCAGGACCGTTTTCCTTCACTGCCCTGTTCTTTCTTCTCCAAACTCTACCAACATAAGGCCTTAGGACTGTGTTACAGGCAAGCTAGAGAAAACGGCATGGTAGGAGAAAAAAGCTGGAACTTGACATAAATGTGGACTCTATTCCCGTTCAAGAAAGCAACATTTCACAGGATAACGTGGTTTCTGACCTTACTTCATTGTCCTCTGCTTCTAATCACCTCTTGAAAGAACAACTCCAGGTTCTAACCACTGCTGGATATCATCTAACCATGCCTTGGGAGGCTCTACCCCTTTCCCACAGTATTTACTTCATCCAGGAGATGGGTCCTCCCACTCAGCCATATAGGCCTGTGTTACTCAGTTCATAATTACACACTTTGGGGCTCCAGCAGGACAGTGAGTGGGGATAGATTTGCCAGATTTAGTAAATAAAAATACAGGACACTCAGTTAAACTTGAATTTTAGACAAATAATGAATAATTCTTTGCATAAGTACATCCTATGCAATCTTTGGGATGCACTTGTACTTAAAAATTATTTGTTGCTTATCCAAAATTCAAATCTAACTGGGTATCTTGTATCTGGAAATGATAAGCGTAGCTTTCAGCAACCCCAGACACCACAGAACAGTTCAGAGTGGGTGAGGTACTTCAGGATCTCTCTTAGTAGGGGATAAGATTGCTCCTATTGTCAAGTGGGTAACCTCTTTTTCCCCCTCCCTCCCTCAAAGATGGTATGGTATGATCTTCTAACCCATATATAGAAGAAGGGAAATAATGTACAAATGTTAAACAAAATTATGGGAGGCCATTGATCTGGACTGAGCTCCCGTACTGGTCCCCAACAGACAAAACCAAAATGCAGCTACTCACGCTAAATGCAATGTAGTCAAACTGAAACTTTAAGGAAGCAGATAGATCCCAACACAGGCAAGTAGTTTATTTTTCTCCTGAAAACAGACAATTTCATAATGAAGTTTCCTCTGCTCTAACCCTTACAAAAAAGTAACTAGAAGTAATCATTGTTTTCTCTTGTTCTGTTTCCTTATTCCTGCTTTACAAAACCCACTGTTTTATTTCCCAAAGAGATTTGAGACCAAGTCCACTTATGATGGAGATGATGCCTAAAGTTTTGGTCAACCTCAAAATTGAGAGGTTGACCAAAAAGGGGGGAATTGTTCAATCAAGTTTATAGCCTAGGACTACTTCCTTACATATTTTTAGTGGATATGTAAACAGACTGGATATGTAACCTAACTGGATACATAAACAGACTGTAACCTACTCTTGTGTCAATCCCAGAGTTTTGGCCAATCACAGGTGGCCAACTGTTCAAACTGTGTTCAAATAAAGCAAAGGCTGAACTGTGTAAACAATCCAGCTGTTTCTGCCCATCACTTCTGATTTCTGTAAGTCACTTTCCTTTCTCTGTCCCTAAATCCTCCCCCACCAAGAGACAGTGATGGAGTCTCTCTGAGCCTATTATGGTTCTGGGAGCTGCCCATGAATCATTCTTTGCTCAACTAAACTTTGTGAAATTTAATTTGTCCTTTAATGCAAACTATCCCAAAATGTGACCATTCTACCTCACCTGCAGTAGAATCAGCACTGCCCACTATTTCTTCCCAGAAGTGTTGGTTCCTTTGTTCCCTCTATCCTGCCTCCCACTCTTAGTTATTTCCCATTATGTGCTTCAGACCTGCAATGAACTGAATGTTTGTGTTTCCCCAAGACTCCTATGTTGAAATCCTAATCCTCAATGTCGTGGTAGTAGGAGGTAAGGCCTTTAGGAGGTGATTAGGTCATGAGGGTGCAGCCCTCATGAATGGGATTAGTGCCCTCATTAAAGAGGCCCCAGGGAGCTCTCTCTTTCCACCAGGCAAGGATACAGCAAAGAGTTGGCAGTCTGCAACCTGGAAGAGGGTCCTCACCCGATCCAACCATGCTGGGACCCTCATCTTGAACTTCTAGCCTCCAAAACGGAGAAATAAGTGTCTGTTGTTCATAAGCCACCCGGTCTATACTACTTTGTTACAGCAGCCCAAGTGGACTAAGACAAGGCCCACTGCATGCACCATGTGTTCTGACTCCTTTCTCCCTGGGGTTTGTGAGAAGAGGGTGAATTGTGTCTTTTCAGGTCCACATGTTTGTAAGTGAACACTCATAGTGGTCAGAAGGTCAGAATCTGAAGTGCGAATTGTGTAAATTCACAAGTGCAAATTGTGGCTTTGATATTGTCACATAAAAATTAGAATGCCATTGTTTTGGACTAAACTCCTGCAAGAGGCCCCAACAGACAAGACTAAAAATAAAAATGGAGTCACCCATGGTGAAATTCCACATAACCAAACAGAAAGTAAGTTGTTATCTAATGCCATGAGGAGAAATAACAGCCAATTTCTCAAACAGGCCAGTTTAAAATCTTCAGTCTGCATGACAGTGATGTTCTCTCTGCTTTAATCTTTACACATTTTAGGTGGCCTAAAGTAACCTGGTGTTAACTAATCAGTTATTTTTCTATTGTCTGTCTTCCTCTTCCCCACTTGCAAGCAAAGTAGCTTTGAAAGAACTGATACACTCTTTGTTCTTTAATTCTACTTTCTTCAGCCCTGATGTCACCCCCATCAGCCCAGTTCATTGGAAAGAACATTTATTCTACGTTGTGGAATGAAATGTTGCCCAATTCTAAAATTGCAAGTAAAGCCAACTGAGATATTTACACTATGTTTGTTGTAATTTTTTGTCTTTTGACAATATTAACTAGCCTCATGAACTTTGACAAATTATTTAACCGGTCCCTGCATTCATTTCCTCATCTCAAAAAGGAGGTGGAAGGTAGACCATATTACCTACCTCCTAGGGATACTGTGAGGACTAAAAGACATAATACCTATTAAACATTCAGGTGTTCCTAGCATTCAGTAAGCACTTGATCAGTATTAACCTTTATTATCGTTTAAAAAGTTTTTATTTTTACTGAATTGGGAGGGCTCTAGAACAAATTTAGGAATGAATTACAGAATCTTCAGGCCATCCTGGTTGCTCTCAAAATTTAGCCTACTGTTCAGAAACTCTTCTATCTTCTCTTCCTACCATTCATCAGATGACGAGTGACCAGAAATCAGAAATGAAGTCCTTATGCTGAATCAAAATTCAAATTAATTTCCATTTTCATTTCCTTGCCAAATACTGCAGCTAGATGGGTGAACAGATGTGGCAGGATTTGAGAGCCGTGATGAAGGGGAGGGAGTGTGGCAGGAAACAGGAACCAAAGGAAAAATCACAGAGTAAAGGAGCAAGATCAGTGGGTTTCCTGCGCCTCCCAAGAGCGCATGATGTCACCATCGTGCCCAGAGGAGGGCTGTAGATCAACACCTGAGAGTAGTGGTATCAGAAAAAGGGTCGCTGCCCTTTTGGTTGTTAGGATTGGAGGTGTTATTTAAACATTGGCTGAAACATCTCCTCCAAAGTTTGGCCAAATGACATAAACCATCAAATCTTCCACCTTCATTTTTATGGGGAATTTTACTAAATGTTTTTCTTGTGCCCTCAAGTCTGGACACACCTCTGTTTTGAGTCAAGAAAATGATCTCTCGACTATGACTAACAGGCCCCAAAACATTTTATTAAAACTCTATCAAGATATCACATATTATTCCACAAGCCACAGTGGATCCAGGGCCTTTCTGGGCTATTTCATCCCAGACAACCCAAGGAGAATTTGAGTCAGGTACCAGGTTGCAGGCCTAAACAGATTTTTAATGCTTACCAGAATCTACAAACCACCAAGTGGTTCATAAGAGACTTACTAAAGGTTTTGTGTTCTATCCAAAATGCAAAACAAAACATGTACATGGTAAATTTTTAATAAAGCCTGGCACAGTAGTTATAACATTGCTTCCAAAGGAGACTTCCTGGGTTCAGATCCTGGCTCTACCACTTGTTATCTGTGTTACCTTGCTGTGCTGGTTTCTTCATCTGTCAAATGGGAATGATATTAACTACCTGCCAGGATTACACAGGAGTAAAGAAGTAATTTTTGTAAAGCCCTTAGAACTGTACTTGGCTCATAGTAACCCCTCAATTAATGTGTGCTATGATTATAAATGTTAATTTTAAAGTGTCTGGTCAACTGCCTATTTAAGATTTATATTTAAATGCTCAAGAAATAATATCACTTATACATCTTTTTAATTGAAAAATTAATAGATGATTAAATACAACAGTGGGTCTATTTTTTAATATATATAGACATACTATAAAGAAATAATGTTTTAAAATATGGGCTTGGTAAAAGTACTTAATCAAGATGAAAATACCATGAGGTTTTTCTCTTCTGTCTCATGAGGAAGAGGAAGTTGATTCTCAGGGATGCTTGAATCTAGAAAGGTCTGGTAGGTCTAGTAGTTTGCTCTCTGTGGCTCATTGAATGCTCTACCAAGTTAGCATCAAATCTCATTTAATGCTCTTCAGCTGTGGGCATGGATAGCCCAGGCCTACTTACTTACATCAGAGCTTTATCTGTCTGAATTCTGCGTTTTTATCCTTCTCTTTAAAACCAGATATCTTCGTATCAAACAATCCTCTCCTCTTTCCAGTCTAGTCTCTAGCTCATGATTTCAATTACTATCTGTGGAATGATCATGTATTTATATCCCCAGCCCAGGCTTTTCAAGCTTCAGACCATCTTCAACTTAATATGTCCTGCTGGCTGCCCCAAAGAAACCTATCTAAACTGAGCTAAGACTGAGCTCATCATCTTTCCTGCCAAACCTCATATTCTTCCAGAGTTTCCTATTTCATTGAAAGGCACCACCATCCCATATTGTCCAAGCCATAAACTTCAGCTCAACCTTAATACCTCCTTCTCTCTCACTCTTTATCCAGCACTTTACCTAGTCTAATTGGTTTTACTTCTTAAATTGCTATGGACTCATTAACTTCTGCATCCACCTATTCCAATCCTCACCACCAGCACTCAAGTTCAAAGTACACTCATCACTCAGCTCAACCACTGCCTTTTAGCTAGGCTTGCAATCACCACTCTGGGCCACCCTCCAATCCATTCACCACACTGGAGTCAGAGTAATCTTTTCAAATCTAATTAAGTCTTCACCTTCCACCCCTCATCCCTGCTTAAAAAACTCAAATGACTTTCCATTATTTTTAAAGATAACTTCTTAATTCTGCCTATGAGAATCTGCAAGGTCTAGCCCCTCCCTTCCTTTCCTATTTCACTTTGCAATCCTGTTTTGCTCAGTCTCTTGTCTTCTGCCTCTCAAGACTTCTTTCTGTTTCTTATTTTTTTCATGTTCCCCCTTGCCATGAGGTCTTTGCCCATGTTGCCTTGAATGGTCTTCTCTCCCTTCTCAGCCTGGTCAATGCTGACTTCTCAACTCAAGCATCCCTTCTGCAGTGAAGCCTTTCTTAACCTCCCTGATGTGATCAACTTCTTCTAGTCTAGGATCTCGTAACACTGAATACTTCTTATTAATGCCTTTGCCCAGCTAATATTTACTGAGCACCTGTGTCAAATACTGTTCTAGGTACTCAGGAAACATTGTTGAACAGAACAAAGTCTTTCCTCTTATGGAGTTGACATTCTACAATTGGAAATGGGCAATAAACAAACAAATAAATATAAATGTCAGAGGGTGATAAGTACTTAAAAATAAATAGGCAGGAACAAAGATGAGAGAGATTAGATTTGCAATTTTTCGTTTGTTTCTGTGATTACTGGATTATATTTTTGTTCCCCGCTAGACTGTAGGCTCCAAGACAGCTAGGTTTGCTCATTATTTATCTTCAACTTCTAACACAGTACCTATCTCATAATAGATGCTCAATAAAAAGGATTAACTCATTTTCATTCAAAAAACATTAATTTGCACAGAATGGAACATAAAACTATTGAATAGTGAGAAAAGAAACTTTTTATTTAAGGAATGTGAGCCCTTTTAAATGATCAGGCCCAGAGGGGCAATGAAATGTGACAGCAGTCACATCTCACTCCTCACCCTGGAGCTAAGTAATCTGCCTGCTATATGGGCTCTAGACTGAGCGTCGCCACCGAGTAGCCATAAATTAACCTAACAATTTCATATGCTGGACATCATAACTCACACCCCATAGTTCAACAATGTATAGCCAATCAGGAGTCAATGTTATTTCTGTAAACCAATGAGAATTCCTAAAAAACAGCTTTCGTAATCAACCCTTCTCCTGATTTGTCCTTTTTTCTTTGAAAACTTGAGTCTCTCCTTTGTTCTCTGAAGCAATTCCCAGTGTTTCCCAGGGTGAGTCATCAACCTTGGCCCAAATCAACTCTATATTAATTTTGCCTCCATGTCTTTCTTTAAATTGGCAATAGCCTTATGTAAATAGATGTCAATGATAGTTTTAAAGTGGCATTTGAAAATAAATCAGGTGTTCAGTCTCACTTCAAAGCAATTTAACTTTTAAATCCCTATGTTTGAATGTAAAACATAGGGATTTCTCAGACACTGAGATCTTCTTGGGAAATCTCAGACACTGAACAATTTAGTTCCTTTCATTCTTAGATAAAAAGCCAGTCTTAACAACATCTTGCACTTTCTTAATTTTTATGCTGGTAAATGATTTTCACATTGAAAGTCAAAGAAGCAATTAAATTAGTGAATTCTGCTGTGAGCAAATAACCCAGTTAAAACATAGATCTGCTTCATTACTAAGTTTGCACTTTTTGGAAAGAACATAACTGTACCCAAAGGATGGACATGGGTCCAAAACCATGCCTCTTGAACTTTTTAGCTATTTCCAAGAAGCAAAAAGACTTAGGGTTCTCTGAGGTTTATTTTTCTTCTGCATAGAGACAACTCAGCATTTTGAAGAACAGAGGGTTCTTCTGCTAAGCATTTCTGGGTAAAGGAAAGCACCACTCTGGTATTTCTGCTCTATTTTTTAATTGTAAATGATAGCTGAAAAACTAAAATATGGCAACGACAACAGGATGGTGAAAAAAACATGAATACAGACTGTTTGTTTGTTTGTTTGTTTATTAAAGCAACCTTTAATTTTAAAAGCACTAAATCCATCTGCAATAACTCTTCTAAATCATTTTGTGAGTTTGCCCTATAGCCTTCGGACTTTCTGTTTTGGCTTTCACATTGTCTAAACAAACTCATGAAAAAGAATGATTTTTGTAGAAATTTCCCTAGAAAATGAAGAAAGAGAAGCTCCAACACAGCAGAAAATTGTGCTGAAAGAGGAATTCTAGCTGGGTGGATGAGGGAGGGTGCAGGGCAGGGACACATGAATTCATGGTGATTAGGTAATAAATGCAAAATAAGCAAAAACCCAATGAGTTTGCCTTGGAAAATTTTCCAAGAACAGATCATTCCTGCCCCGGTAGTGGGGCCCGTTGAATCGTAGAGTTCTACTGACATCTAGTGCAGAAAAGCATAATGATCATCTATGAAATGAAATACCCTACTGTCTTTTATTACATGTCCTAAAAAGTCAACTATGTATGTATCTTTATCGGTCAAGGGAAACCGTAGCAACAAAGTCCTTTAACAAAGGGCTTTCTTATGTAATATCTTCCTTCATTCTCTCTACAGTAATGCTGCAAGCAAAGCAGAAAAATTATTATCAATCTCATTTCACAGAGGGGAAAACTGAGGCTTGTAGAAAGAGGTTTAGCAAGTTTCCCAAGAAGACATGCCTACTGAGGGCAGAATCAGGACAAAAACAAGACTTCTTTGATCTGAGACCTTGATCCCCTGCAAATCTCCCCTCTCCACTCACAGTTCTGCCTTCCCAGCATCAGAGGACACTGAAAGACTCCTCCAAAGGTAAACATGGATGTCTTCCTCATTTGGGAGAAGGCAAGGAGAAAGGGGCATGGTCTTAGCTTAACCCCACAGAAATCAGAGTGGAATATCTCTCTGGATTTATGCTACACTGGCCTATGAAACCACGAATTAGGAATATCAAGTTCCCTAGCAAAAATGATAGTTGGAAGTAAATTAATTTTAAGAGAAGAGCTCCAACTAGGAAAGCATTGTAGAGTCCCTGATGTCCTTTTCCTTCTTTTTCGAACAAATCAAAAAACACCCACACAAACACACACACACACACACACACACATACACACACACACAAGTCTACATACAGGGAGATGGATGGATGGTAAGATGGATGATAGATGATAGATAGATAGATAGATAGATAGATAGATAGATAGATAGATAGATTTTATTTATTTATTTATTTATTTATTTATTTTTTATTATTATACTTTAAGTTCTAGGGTACATGTGCATAACGTGCAGGTTTGTTACATATGTATACTTGTGCCATGTTGCTGTGCTGCACCCATCAACTCGTCAGCACCCATCAACTCGTCATTTACATCACGTATAACTCCCAATGCAATCCCTCCCCCATCCCCCCTCCCCATGATAGGTCCCGATGTGTGATGTTCCCCTTCCCGAGTCCAAGTGATCTCATTGTTCAGTTCCCACCTATGAGTGAGAACATGTGGTGTTTGGTTTTCTGTTCTTGTGATAGTTTGCTAAGAATGATGGTTTCCAGCTGCATCCATGTCCCTACAAAGGACACAAACTCATCCTTTTTGATGGCTGCATAGTATTCCATGGTGTATATGTGCCACATTTTCTTAATCCAGTCTGTCACTGATGGACATTTGGGTTGATTCCAAGTCTTTGCTATTGTGAATAGTGCCGCAATAAACATACGTGTACATGTGTCTTCATAACAGCATGATTTATAATCCTTTGGGTATATACCCAGTAATGGGATGGCTGGGTCATATGGTACATCTAGTTCTAGATCCGTGAGGAATCGCCATACTGTTTTCCATAATGGTTGAACTAGTTTACAATCCCACCAACAGTGTAAAAGTGTTCCTATTTCTCCACATCCTCTCCAGCACCTATTGTTTCCTGACTTTTTAATGATTGCCATTCTAACTGGCATGAGATGGTATCTCATTGTGGTTTTGATTTGCATTTCTCTGATGGCCAGTGATGATGAGCATTTTTTCATGTGTCTGTTGGCTGTATGAATGTCTTCTTTTGAGAACTGTCTGTTCATATCCTTTGCCCACTTTTTGATGGGGTTGTTTGTTTTGTTCTTGTAAATTTGTTTGAGTTCTTTGTAGGTTCTGGATATCAGCCCTTTATCAGATGAGTAGATTGCAAAAATTTTCTCCCATTCTGTAGGTTGCCTGTTCACTCTGATGGTAGTTTCTTTTGCTGTGCAGAAGCTCTTTAGTTTAATGAGATCCCATTTATCAATTTTGGCTTTTGCTGCCGTTGCTTTTGGTGTTTTAGACATGAAGTCTTTGCCCATGCCTATGTCCTGAATGGTACTACCTAGGTTTTCCTCTAGGGTTTTTAAAAGAGAATTTTAGACCAATATCCCTGATGAACATCGATGCAAAAATCCTCAATAAAATACTGGCAAACCGGATTCAGCAGCACATCAAAAAGCTTATCCACCATGATCAAGTGGGCTTCATCCCTGGGATGCAAGGCTGGTTCAACATTATCAAATCAATGAACATAATCCAGCATATAAACAAAGACAAGAACCACATGATTATCTCAATAGATGCAGAAAAGGCTTTTGACAAAATTCAACAGCCCTTCATGCTAAAAATGCTCAATAAATTCGGTATTGATGGAACGTATCTCAAAATAATAAGAGCTATTTATGACAAACCCACAGCCAATATCATACTGAATGAGCAAAAACTGGAAAAACTCCCTTTGAAAACTGGCACAAGACAGGGATGCCCTCTCTCACCACTCCTATTCAACATAGTGTTGGAAGTTCTGGCTAGGACAATCAGGCAAGAGAAAGAAATCAAGGGTATTCAGTTAGGAAAAGAAGAAGGCAAATTGTCCCTGTTTGCAGATGACATGATTGTATATTTAGAAAACCCCATTGTCTCAGCCCAAAATCTCCTTAAGCTGATAAGCAACTTCAGCAAAGTCTCAGGATACAAAATCAATGTGCAAAAATCACAAGCATTCTTATACACCAGTAACAGACAAACAGAGAGCCAAATCATGAATGAACTTCCATTCACAATTGCTTCAAAGAGAATAAAATACCTAGGAATCCAACTTACAAGGGATGTAAAGGACCTCTTCAAGGAGAACTACAAACCACTGCTCAGTGAAATAAAAGAGGACACAAACAAATGGAAGAACATACCATGCTCATGGATAGGAAGAATCAATATCGTGAAAATGGCCATACTGCCCAAGGTTATTTATAGATTCAATGCCATCCCCATCAAGCTACCAAAACTTTCTTCACAGAATTGGAAAAAACTGCTTTAAAGTTCATATGGAACCAAAAAAGAGCCCGCATCTCCAAGGCAATCCTAAGTCAAAAGAACAAAGCTGGAGGCATCACGCTACCTGACTTCAAACTATACTACAAGGCTACAGTAACCAAAACAGCATGGTACTTGTACCAAAACAGAGATATAGACCAATGGAACAGAACCGAGTCCTCAGAAATAATACCACACATCTACAGCCATCTGATCTTTGACAAACCTGACAAAAACAAGAAATGGAGAAAGGATTCCCTATTTAATAAATGGTGCTGGGAAAATTGGCTAGCCATAAGTAGAAAGCTGAAACTGGATCCTTTCCTTACTCCTTATACGAAAATTAATTCAAGATGGATCAGAGACTTAAATGTTAGAGATAGATAGATTTTAGAAAACAAATATCCAAAAGGGTGTCTTAGGATTTTCTCCTTAGTATATTTTATGCTGGTAGCAGATACCAAGCATCTGATTTTAAGTTTGTCCATTTAACAGCAAAAACAGAAAACAAACAAAAAGCAGGAGTTAAAATAAATCTAAATAAATAGTGAATACATTACAAGAATAACTGCAGGGAGACAGCCATCTTGGGGGATTTGTTTGTTTGTTTTTCAGAGATGGGCTTCCTATGTTGCCCTGGCTGGCCTCAAACTCCTGGGTTCAAGCCATCCTCCCACCCCAGCCTCTTGACTAGTTGGGCCATGCCACGACGCCCGGCGAAAAAGCCATTTTTGCATTTAAGGAGTGAAGATAACTTAGTGGGAGAGAATGTTTGTTTTCATTTGGGTTTCACAGGATTTATTTAGGGATAACTGCAGTTCCAATTCATATTTCTGACTAGACCAAATAACTTGAGGGATCCTCCCACCTCAGACTCCTGAGTAGCTAGGACTACAGATGCCTGCTACCACACCTGGCTAATTTCTCATTTCCTTTTGTAGAGACAGGGTCTCCTCATGTTGCTCAGGCTGGTCTCGAATTCCTGGGCTCAAGTGATGCTCCCATCTTGGCCTCCCAAAATGTTGTGATTATAGGTGTGAGTCGCCATACCTAGTCTATGTTCATATATTTTAAAAAATATAATCTCAGCTCCTTTAACTAAAACTTAAAAAGCAAACAGGCCAGGCACGGTAGCTCACGCCTATAATCCCAGCACTTTGGGAGGCTGAGGCGGGAGGATCACGAGGTCAAGAGTTCGAGACCAGCTAGGCCAACACAATGAAAACCCCTCTCTACTAAAAATACAAAAATTAGCTGAGTGTGGTGGTGGACTCCCAGTTACTTAGGAGGCTGAGGCAGGAGAATTGCTTGAACCTGGGAGGCAGAGGTTGCAGTGAGCCAAGATCGCACCACTGCACTCCAGCCTGGGCAACAGAGCTAGACTCTGTCTGAGAAAAAAAGCAAGCAAAGAGAACAGACATTTGCTCTTCCTTGACCAGTAGTCAGCATTCAACATTCCGAAGAAAAATAAATTTTTTAATAGCTCATTAAAAAAATCTGATCATTTTGTGCTGAGTTGGTTAGAAAAAATGTTCAAAAGAACACTCCAGAAAATTTAAAATGAGATTGCGATGGAAGGTGTTTAGAACTTATGGTATTTCCAGGCATTCAGTTTTAATATTTGACCCACTAAGACATGTTTTCATTGGAATCCTAAAAGCAAAGAAAAAGGGCTTTAATACAGGGAAAATGATGATTTGCTGAAACAATATAATTATTTGCTCAACTAGAAAAGTATAATTTACTTAAACTCCCAGATAATTATAATTTACTTAAACTCCTATCCAGCTCAGGATTTCATTTTCATATCTATTTCATAGCATTTGACATAGAAAATGAACATATTAGAAGCTGCTGAGAGATTTATTAGGGCATCTTTATCTGAGCAATAAACAATTGGAATTTGTTATCTACAAATGTTGTCTATGCTTAGCATTTGTGTTTTGTGTCCATAGAAGTCCTAGCATAATAAGCAAAGGAATAGTGTGGCAATTTGCTGCATTAGTCTTATCAATGTAGAAGCCAACCCAGGTCATTCTAGCTTAAACAGCCACCTGGTTTGGTTGCTGTCTACATTGACAGAATTAACCTGATAGTATACTTTCCCTCAAAGGGTATCAAAACCTAGCACAAAACATAAAAATAGAAACGAGAAAGAAGTTATGACTATCTGGCATGAGTTGTTGGTCTCAAGAAACAACTAAGAATGGAAATGGGCAAGAAATTGCATATAATAAGAATTGTGAGTTTAAATGTTCACAGAAGTCAAGTCGATGACAAAGAAGAGTGATGATGTCTGAATGACAAGCAGGGGCCATAAAGAATGTGGCAAACTGGGCAGTACATGCTCTGTTCCAAGAGGCATCTTCTGCTACTCACTTCCAGCAAACTATGTGAGGCATGAATGTGGGGAGAAGTCAGGAATCTGGAGTTTTGATTGACATCTCCCAACTTTTAAAATATTAGCTATTAATTCAACCTTCTAAGAACTCCGAAAGGGCCAAATTAAGAATGTATGTAGGCTGCATTCAACTCATACCAGTTTGTGATATCTGACAGATAACATCTGGGCTGCATCAACTCTGCATTTTCTCAGTGGGTATGTACCACATGTATGTGCTTATGTCTATGTGTGCAACACATGGATTTACACATCTTAGATCCATCTGCATCCTTGAAGATGAGTCAAATCGAAAAATTAAAACAACAGCAAAAAAACAAAAACAAAAACAAAAAAAAAACCAGTCTGCTTGATTGATCCCCTAGAACTATGTGGCAGATATTGCTGGGACCCTGAAGCATTGGTGAGGCCAACAGTGTCATCCTCTGCTAGTTTCTATCTCCTCCTTACCCTTCCTGAGCAATGTCTCCCCCAGCCATCTTCCACCTTCACTGTGCTTTTGCATCCAAAAGGCAGTATCTGCAGCCCTTCGCTGGAGCCAATTTGCGGACAGGTGCAAACAGCCAAAAGTACATCCTCCTGGGGCAGGCAACTCTTAACTAATGACTTTCAGGCATGAAAGTATGAAAGCTTAGCTCTCCTACTTTGGAATGGGGTGACTTTGAGGTGCAACATCTTAGCTCCCCTGCAGGATTAGGCTGACACTCCCTTCTGCAAGACTTTGTCACCATTGCTCCCTTACTTGGCTTCTTCCTCTTCTCTTTTCTGGTCCCCCCTCTCCTATACTGATGCCATTCTCATCCCTTTATTAAAATGCACCTTTATTAAGGAGCGTTTCCTTAATAAATCATTTGCACACAAT
Organism: Macaca nemestrina; assembly: GCF_043159975.1. Classification (NCBI taxonomy): domain Eukaryota; kingdom Metazoa; phylum Chordata; class Mammalia; order Primates; family Cercopithecidae; genus Macaca; species Macaca nemestrina. Next base: position 115,179,244 of record NC_092127.1, on the reverse strand, counting down.
TCGTTGTCTCAGAAACCTGTTGAACCCAACCTGAGACCACTAGTCTCCTCAGTGTCTCAATTTTCTCTACCTTAATATGAAGATGATAATATTACCTACCACATAGGGTTGTTGTGATGATTAAGTGAGTTAGTCTGTATAAAGAGCTTATGATAATCTCTGGCAATCACTATATAAATGTTGGCTAAAGTTATTCTGTTATGATATTAGATGATACATATCAAAATAAAACCATCATGTTTTTCAGCCGAGTTCTATTTTCTTATAGAAGTACATATTAATTTAAACTTTGGAGATGTATATGTATGAGAGCTCAATATATCATTTTGTTCTCCAAGATTATTCACACATGACATGCCTGTAGGATGAAGCAGAACCCCAATAACAAACCCAAACTAAATGGTGGTGTGTTTATTCATGGCAAAACCATTAGATGGTGGCATGGGACATCTCAGACACTTCTGACATCCTCACGAAGCATCAGGATTGATTCAGCTGCAGCCCATCTGTCAAATGCACAGGTCATAGTGAGCTCAGCTCTCATGGCCCATTTGTTGCTTCCATATTGAAACAGTCTAAGTTCCTGCCTTTCCTGCAGAAATAGGCATCTCTTTCCAAATTTCTCCATTGTTGTCAACAGTACCCCATCATCTTTCTAATCCCTCAAGATTATAAATTCAGAAGTTTCTTTCCAGCTCCATCCCCCTAAACCAATCCATCTTCATGTTTTTGCCTATTGTTTTTCTCACAAGGACCAGCAAATCTCTTCCTTTCTAAAGCTGCCACTGTAATGTAAGCCCTAATACTTCATGTTTGAGGACTCCCACTGCTAATTTGTTCTTGTACCTTCTTGTCTCTTCTGTCTTTAAATCATTGTTTTAATCTGATTCAAATCACTGTTGCTATAGCTGGTAGAATATTCTTTAATGCTTTCCACATTACTATAGCCAAAGAGCATGTGTTTCCTACTCCAATTATTTAACAAGCAAGTACAGAGTGCTGACTATGTTCCAGGTATTGTTCCAGGTGCTTTACAAATATTAACAACCTCTGGAGTCAGGCAGTATTATTGCCCCAGTTTTACAAATGAGGAAACAGTGATAAATAATTTGCCCAAAGTTATAAGCAACAGGGCCAGGACTCAAAGCGGTCTGGTTCCCGGGTTTGTGCACATAGCGACAACAAAGCAAAGTTACCATTGCCTCTCAATCAATGTTTGCTGTCACCATCATCAATCTTTGTCACTGTTCTCATCCCAAACTCTCACCTTCAGGTTCTCCCATTCCTGAGTTTCTGGGAATAATTTGGTAGGCAGAGTAGGGCAAGAAACATTCTGTGAATGGTAAGATGATGGCTTGCTTGAAAATTTTAAACCAGGAAATCATGAGAGATAACACTAGAGGGGACGTAAGTAACCTCTTTGTGAGGAATCAGGCTATGATAATAGGCTGGCCTGCTCATGACACTCAAACTGGTGAACACATCTATAGTTGCTCTCAAAATGTTAATAATCTCAGTTTTGACAGTCTTCCACTTTGAGATATGTTCTAAAAGAACTGGCCAGACCCTGTTTCATGGTTGCATTAAGTTCTTTCCCCATAGACCAAAAACCAACCTCAGAAAGGAGTCCATGTGTAACTCTCTTATACACTTCTGAGTTCCTTAAACCTCCAAGATTCTTCATCATTGGTGGGGGCAGAGACCAGTTCTGTTTATTTGAGAATAAGTTTGAGTACATATTTCTAACGCCATTTCTTCAATATTTTCCTGGGATGCCTATAGGGACTTTATGCACATGGGACTCTGATGGCCTGCCTAATGTCCCAGAGACCCCAAGAGTGAAATGTGTGCACTAGGATACACTTATGAACCCACTATACTTGCATATCTATTTTTCAATTTTAAAGACTTTTATAATTGTCAGTAATTTTTCAATTATCACCATGGTGATGTGAATTTCATATTCAGAAGGTCTGTCCAAATTCTTACCAACCTTCAAACAAACTGTAAATTTGACCGTGATTATAGATCTTTAGTAATTTACCAGTCCTTGCCATAATAGCTTAAATGAGCGTCAACATCTTCTTTAGGAACACATTAATATTTGCTGGATCTTTTAACCAAAAGAGAATTACTAGGCTTGGATTTAGTAAACAATTACTGGGTAAAGTGCCAAAAGCAGAAAATAATATAAAATGTTCCAAAAGCTTTGCTGCATAACTATTAAGTTAGAGAAAATAAATGAACAGGTCTCCAAAAATGTGTTGTTCAGTCACCATCTGGAATGGTTTAATATAGTAAAATACAAAAACAATACCATATAATACATTTTACTGTATTTCTTCAAAGTAATTCAATTATAGAATCATACAGTCAGAGCACATTGTGATTATTTGGTTTGGGTGAACATAAGCTTAAATTATTCTTTTCATTTTGGGCCCATAGGGTGTGACAGAGAGTAGTTGGACATTAATTTTAAAAAAATTTTTCCCTTGAGATAATATAACAACTTCTATTCCATCGTAACTCAAACATAGTATCAATATGGCTTTCCCAATTAGATCAACCCGATGTGTAACAGATTCATTGGCAGCAGATGAGTTGGTGACATGAGATTAAAGCATGAAGGGTGAAGAAGTTACTTAAAATCAATTTATCTTGGCCAAAATTTTTACAAGGTTTAAATATTTTTTATGATAATGTCTCAAAATTCAAAGCATGGTGGTAGAGATTTTGGTCATCTTATATACGGTTCTGTTTGTGGCTAGAATCTTAACTCTAACAGGCAGTTATGATCCACCTCACCCCAGGTATTTATATTAAATAATTTCTGGACAGGATCTTCAACAGAAGATAAGTTAAGAATTTCCACATCCATTTTAATGCATCAACACTATACAAATTTTGCCATACATTAATTTTGGCATCAGTAGTCGTTCTTCATTTAAGCATTAATTTTTATACCAAATCTGATTTTAAAGGGATATAATACAACATTATTACCATGTAAATAAATGTAGAAAAAGTAATAAAAGGAAATCAAGGTTAGGAAAATATTTGAAATCTGGTGCAAGGTTAGTACATTAAAATATAATTCAGTTGCTGGAAATAGGTAACAAAATTGGCTCTAAGCTTCCTCGCAGCCAAGCAAACAAGCATACCTTCATATATAACACTCATAGAATCCATAAGCCTAAAAACAGACCTATTTTTCAGTGGAAATTCAGTATTTCTTGCTATTAAGACCTGAAAGGAATTCCTCCTGTAATTTCTCATAAGAGGAAGCTTGGTCAAAGTTACCTTTGTCTTTTGAAACTCCCTCACCAGCCCAGTAACAATGCTCTTCCCTTTCTTCAAACTTTCAACATGTTCCTTTAGCTTTTCATTTCAAAAATATTTATTGAATACCTACTATGTACCTGGAATTTGTATGAGATACTGGGGAATACAATAGTAGGCAGAATAAGCCCAATCTTGCCATTATGGAGAGAGATGAATTTCTTCTTAAATCACGTAAATAAATATATACAATTGCTATACACTAACACACACACGTGTGTGTGTGTGCATGTCTCTATAATACAATATATGAGTATGTATAATTAAAAACTGTGGTTAATGCTGTAAAGGAAACTACAAGGCATCTGAAAACAAGTGACTTGATCTACCCTGAAGGTCAGAGGCGGCCTTCCTGAGGAAATGAAGTTGGCACTTGGAATGAAAGGAGGAATAAGTACCGTCTCTAAATAGAAGTATATTTAACATCTTTTTCTATTGTTTAACGGGTAGGGAATCTGATCCTGTTTTCCAAATTTCCCTATGGATGCTGAGCTCCTGCAGGTATAGATTATATCTCCTCCTTCGGCATCGCCATCCTGTCTCAACAATGTCAGAGATGTTGTAGTACTCCATAAACCCTCAGTTCAGCCAACTGCCGCTGAATAAGAGAATACAGTTTAACGTTACAACCATAAAAAATGCTAAATAAGAAAATATAACTCCCTTTACCCTCAACTCTCAGTACTTTGAACTAACAAATGTTTTAATTGACAGGAAATTCAAATACATCTTCAAGCACTTTATTTTTATTACAAGTTTTGGGGGAGATTGAAGTTCCCCTGGAGAGAAATTTAAACTGGAGAGCTGAAAGGCCCATGCTTTGTTACAAACTGAGAATTTCTCTTCATATGCTGTTTTTCTTCTGCTCACGGTAAATGATATTTCAGTATTCCCTCTGCAGCACCAGGCAGCACCTGCAGAACTGTTCTCTTGCTCCTACTATAATGAATTGCTAATTACTCACAAATACCACCAAATTGTTTTAACATGCCTCTGAGGTCACTGCATCAGGCTCAGTTTCTCTCCTCCTCATCTTTTTTTCTTCCTCCTTCCTATCTTCCTTCTCTCCCTTCTCTTTTCTTTCCTCCAACACATACTATCTTTCCCTTCCTTCCTCTACTGGATCTCCCTCTCAGGATGTAAAAAATCTGAAATCTCATGACCAGAGGCTGCATAATGACTCAAAACCTACTGAGGGCAGAGACTATGTGCTTGGTAACTTAACACCCAGTCTCTCTACTCCCTAGACTGGAGCTTTGCCTGCCTGGAGTTACAGGCAATGGAGCCTGGCCTTTGAGGGTATCTACATGTTTGTGGGGGAACTATCAAATTACGGGGAAAAGAAAGAAAGAGTGGCAGAATGGAAGGAACTGGTGTCCCTATCTTTCATGGAGAAGAAGCAAATAGCAAGGGAAGATATAAATAATAAAATCCATGGGAGTGAGCAGAGAGTAAGATTAGAACCTAAAGAGAAGGTCCTCAATGGTGAATGGGCAAGGCAGAGTTAGGGAGGTCAGAAAACAGAATTTAAAGAAATTCCCAGAGCCATGAACATAGGAGAGAGAGCTTAGTCTTGGGCTGAATCTGAAAGGGAAGAGTTGTTATTGAAGGCCCTTTGCTTGTCTAGACATCTTGTTGATAGCAAAGTGATAATAGAATGTGAAGATTAACTGTTGAGTTCTAGATTTGGATGACCTTGCTTCTTAAGCTATATGACCTTGGCCAAGTGACTAACCTTCCCTAAGCCTTGCTGTCTAATCTGTACAATGGAGATAATAATACAAGAGTTGTAGTTGTCCAACACATGGGAGCTCTTATTATTTCTTCTTATTCTGTTACCATTATAACTATACTATTACACTACTATAAGCGTTAACATATGGTAGGTACTAAAAAAACTATTGATTTTCAAAGGTATGTGTGTGCCATTTACAAATAATCAGGGAATTTTTCCTTATAAGATAAAGTGCAACCAATCAGACTTTTAACATGTTCTCTCATAGACTACAAACATTGGCTAGATATTAAAGAGCTTGCTTTAGCCTTGAAAGTCGCCATGTGTCCAGAGAGCACTGTCCTCTGCTTATTTTCCTAGATGTCTCCCTATCACCCAATTGGTCTGCTTCATCCTTTGGGAGTTACAACCTGCCAATGGAAACAACAGCTTCCTCTTCCCTCAGGCCAATGAGCTATACTATGGAAAGGAAAACAGGCATCTTGAACTGCACTTAGCTACAACCTTGATTTCAGGCAGCTCAGAGGCTAGACCTCTGGGTTGATGCTCCCTGGGCAAAAATCACTTTCCTGATGACATGGATTTCTATCCACAGCATGGCAAGAAAACCAGCGGCATGCATGTAACCTGCACTCTTTATGACCCTGACAACGTTATTGTTAGGACCACCCATGCCAATTTGGATGACTAAAGAAAATGATAGAACATCTCAAATAAACCAAATAGAGATATCAATATATTAGAAGGGTCAGATCCAATTTGGAATAGTGTGTTGAATTTTGGACACCATATTTTAAGAAAATACCCAAAAGTTGTGTCCCCAAGGATAGCAACAAGATGAAAAAGAAAATGATAATTTATGGAACACAGCACATAGATGTGTCAGGTACGGAATAAAGAGCTAAAAAACCGATTATAAACATCATTCCATGGAATGTTCATCACGACCCCATAAAAGAGCTAATGTGGTCCTCATGTGACAGATGAAAACATAATTACTAGGGATGAGTTCCAAGATGGCTGAATAGAAACAGCTCCAGTCTGCAGCTCCCAGAGTGAATGACACAGAAGATGGGTGATTTCTGCATTTCCAGCTGAGCTTTGAAGAGAGTAGTGCTTTTCCCAGTATGGAGTTTGAGATCTGAGAATGGACAGACTGCCTTCTCAAGTGGGTCCCTGACCCCCGAGTAGCCTAACTGGGAGACACCTCCCAGTAGGGGCCGACTGACACCTCATACGGCTGGGTGCCCCTCTGAGACAAAGCTTCCAGAAGAAGGATCACACAGAAACATTTGCCATTCTGCAATATTTGTTGTTCTGCAGCCTCTGCTGGTGATACCCAGGCAAATAGGGTCTGGAGTGGACCGCCAGAAAACTCCAACAGACCTGTGGCTGAGGGTCATGACTCTTACAAGGAAAACTAACAAACAGGAAAGACATCCACACCAAAACCCCATCTGTATGTCACCATCATCAAAGAACAAAAGTAGATATAACCACAAAGATGGGGAGAAACCAGAGCAGAACAGCTGAAAATTCTAAAAATCAGGGTGCCTCTTCTCCTACAAAGGAACACAGCTCCTTGCCAGCAACGGAACAAAGCTGGATAGAGAATGACTTTATGAGTTGAGAGAAGAAGACTTCAGACAATAGGTAATAACAAACTTCTCCGAGCTAAAGGAGGATGTTTGAACCCACTACAAAGAAGTTAAAAACCTTGAAAAAAGATTAGACAAGTGACTAACTAGAATAAACAGTGTACAGAAGTGCTTAAATCACCTGATGGAGCTGAAAACCATGGCATGAGAACTACATGATGAATGCACAAGCTTCAGTAGAAAAGTTGATCAAGTGGAAGAAAGGGTATCAGTGACTGAGGATCAAATGAATGAAGTGAAGCAAGAAGAGAAGTTTACAGAAAAAAGAGTAAGAAGAAATGAAGAAAGGCTCCAAGAAATATGAGACTACATGAAAAGACCAAATCTACGTCTGATTGGTGTACCTAAAAGTGATGGGGAGAATGGAACCAAGTTGGAAAACACTCTTCAGGATATTATCCAGAAGAACTTCCCCAACTTAGCAAGACAGGACAACACTCACATTCAGGAAATACGGAGAATGCCACAAAGATACTCCTCAAGAAGAACAACTCCAAGACACATAATTGTCAGATTCACCATGGTTGAAATGAAGGAAAAAATGTTAATGGCACCCAGAGAGAAAGGTCGGGTTACCCACAAAGGGAAGCCCACAAGACTAACAGTGGATCTCTTGGCAGGAACTCTACAAGCCAGAAGAGAGTGGGGGCCAGTATTCAACATTCTTAAAGAAAAGAATTTTCAACCCAGAATTTCATATCCAGTCAAACTAAGCTTCATAAGCAAAGGAGAAATAAAATCCTTTACAGACAAAAAAATGCTGAGAGATTTTGTCACTACCAGACCTGCCTTACAAGAACTCCTGAAGGAAGGACTGAAAGTGGTATCAGACACTGGAAAAACATGCCAAATTGTAAAGATCATCAATGTTAGGAAGAAAGTGCATCAACTAATGAGCAAAATAACCACCTAAAATCATAATGACAGGATCAAAATCACACATAACAATATTAACCTTAAATGTAAACAGGTTAAATGCTCCAATTAAAAGACACAGAATGGCAAATTGGATAAAGAGTCAAGACCACACAAGTCAGTGTGCTGTATTCAGGAAACCCATCTCACTTGCAGAGACACACATAGGCTCAAAATAAGGGGATGGAAGAAGATCTACCAAGAAAATGGAAAACAAACAAACAAACAAAAAAGCAGGGGTTGCAATCCTAGTCTCTGATAAAACAGACTTTAAACCAAAAAAGATCAAAAGAGATAAAGAAGGCCATTACATAATGGTAAAGGAATCAATTCAACAAGAAGAGCTAATTATGCTAAATATATATGCACCCAATACAGGAGCACCCAGATTCATAAAACAAGTCCTTAGAGACCTACAAACAGACTTAGATTCCCACACAATAATAATGTGAGACTTTAACACCCCACTGTCAACACTAGACAGATCAACAAGACAGAAAGTTAAAAAGGATATCCAGGAATTGAATTCAGCTCTGTACCAAGCAGACCTAATAGACGTCTACAGAACTCTCCACCCCAAATCAACAGAATATACGTTCTTCTCAGCACCACATCACACTTATTCCAAAATTGACCACACAGATGGAAATAAAACACTCCTCAGCAAATGTAAAAGAACAGAAATTATAACAAACTGTCTCTCAGACCACAGGGCAATCAAACTAGAACTCAGGACTAAGAAACTCAATCAAAACCGTTCAACTACATGGAAAGAGAACAACCTGCTCCTGAATGACTACTGGGTACAAAACGAAATGAAGGCAGAAATAAAGATGTTCTTTAAAACCAATGAGAACAAAGACACAACATACCAGAATTTCTGGGACACATTGAAAGCAGTGTGTAGAGGGAAATTTATAGCACTAAATGCCCACAAAAGAAAGTAGGAAAGATCTAAAATTAACACCCTAACATCACAATTAAAAAAACTAGGGAAGCAAGAGCAAACACACTCAAAAGCCAGCAGAAGGCAAGAAATAACTAAGATCAGAGCAGAACTGAAGGAGATAGAGACACAAAAAACCCTTAAAAAAATCAATGAATCCAGGAGCTGGATTTTTGAAAATAAAAAAAGAATTTTAGACCAATATCCCTGATGAACATTGATGCAAAAATTCTCAATAAAATACTGGCAAACCAAATCCAGCAGCACATCAGAAAGCTTATCCACCATGATCAAGTTGACTTCATCCCTGGGATGCAAGGCTGGTTCAACATATGCTAATCAATAAATGTAATCCATCATATAAACAGAAGCGATGACAAAAATCACATGATTATCTCAATAGATGCAGAAAAGACCTTCAAAAAAACTCAACAGCTCGTCATGCTAAAAACTCTCAATAAACTAGGTATTGATGGGACGTATCTCAAAATAATAAGAGCTATTTATGACAAACCCACAGCCAATATCATACTGAATGGGAAAAACTGGAAGTATTCCCTTTGACAACTGGCACAAGACAGGAATGCCCTCTCTCACCACTCCTATTCAACATAGTGTTGGAAGTTCTGGCTAGGGCAATCAGGCAAAAGAAAGAAATAAAGAGTATTCAATTAGGAAAAGAGGAAGTCAAATTGTCCCTGTTTGCAGATGACATGATTGCATACTTAGAAAACCCCATAGTCTCAGTCCAAAATCTCCTTAAGCTGATAAGCAAATTTAGCAAAGTCTCAGGATACAAAATCAATGTGCAAAAATCACAAGCATTCCTATACATCCATAACAGACAAAAAGAGAGCAAAATCATGAGTGAACTCCCATCCACAATGGCTTCAAAGAGAATAAAATACCTAGGAATCCAACTTACAAAGGATGTGAAGGACCTCTTCAGGGAGAACTACAAACCACTGCTCAATGAAATAAACGAGGACAAAAACAAATGTAAGAACATTCCATGCTCATGGATAGGAAGAATCAATATTGTGAAAATGGCCATACTGCCCAAGGTAATTTATAAATTCAATGCCATCCCCATCAAGTGACAAATGACTTTTTCATAGAATTGGAAAAAACTACTTTAAAGTTCATATGGAACCAAAAAAGAGCCCGCATTGCTAAGGTAATCCTAAGCCAAAAAAACAAAGCTGGAGGCTTCGTGCTAACTGACTTCAAACTATACTACAAGGCTACAGGAACCAAAACAGCATGGTAATGGTACCAAAACAGAGACTTAGACCAATGGAACAGAATAGAGACCCCGGAAACAATACCACACATCTACAACTATCTGATCTTTGACAAAGCTGACAAAAACAAGAAATCGGGAAAGGATTCCCTATTTAATAAATGGTGCTGGGAAAACTGGCTAGCCATATGTAGAAAGCTGAAACTGGATCCCTCCCTTACATCTTATACAAGCATTAATTCAAGATGGATTAAAGACTTAAATGTTAGACCTAAAACCATAAAAACCCTAGAAGAAAACCTAGGCAATACCATTCAGGACATAGGCATGGGCAAGGACTTCATGTCTAAAACACCAAAAGCAGTGGCAACAAAAGCCAAAATTGATAAATGGGATCTAATTAAACTAAAGAGCTTCTGCACAGCAAAAGAAACTACCATTAGAGTGAACAGGCAACCTACAAAATGGGAGAAAATATTTGCAATCTACTCATCTGATAAAGGGCTAATATCCAGAATCTACAAAGGACTTAAACAAATTTACAAGAAAAAATCAAACAACCCCATCAAAAAGTGGGCAAAGGATATGAACTGACACTTCTCAAAAGAAGACATTTGTGCAGCCAACAGACACATGAAAAAATGCTCATCATCACTGGCCATCAGAGAAATGCAAATCAAAACCACAATGAGATACCATCTCACACCAGTTAGAATGGTGATCATTAAAAAGTCAGGAAACAACAGGTGCTGAAGAGGATATGGAGAAACAGGAATGCTTTTATACTGTTGGTGGGATTGTAAACTAGTTCAACCATTGTGGAAGACAGTGTGGCAATTCCTCAAGGATCTAGAACTAGAAGTACCACTTGACCCAGCCATCCCATTACTGGGTATATACCCAAAAGATTATACATCATGCTGTTATAAAGACATATGCACACGTATGTTTATTGCAGCACTATTCACAATAGCAAAGACTTGGAGCCAACCCAAATGTCCATCAATGATAGACTGGATTAAGAAAATGTGGCACATACACACCATGTATATTTTATGTATTTTATGCAGCCATAAAATAGGATGAGTTTATGTCCTTTGTAGGGACATGGATGAAACTGGAAACCATCGTTCTCAGCAAACTATCGCAAGGACAGCAAACCAAACACTGCATGTTCTCACTCATAGGTGAAAATTGAACAATGAGAACACTTGGATACAGGTTGGGGAGCATCACACACCAGGGCCTGTCATGGAGTGGGGAGCAGGAGGAGGGACAGCATTAGGAGATATACCTAATGTAAATCATGAGTTAACGGGTGCAGAACACCAACATGGCACATGTGTACATATGTAACAAGCCTGCATGTTGTGCACATGTACCCTAGAACTTAAAGTATAATTTAAAAAAAAGAAAGAAAACATAGTTACTTTTTATTTTTTATAGGGAACTATAAGTAACTTTTCTAAAGTCACAGCTAAAAAGCTATGAAGAGGGGTTACAACCGGAGGTCTGTAGCTCTCCAGTCTCTTTACAATTGCAAAGATTTGGATCTTGATTTTTCAGTAGGATCTGGAAGCACTTGAGAATGGTTGAGGTGGAGAAGATTTCACTAGAAACACACACGGTATCTATCTTCATTTTTTTTTTTAAATTTTTTGCTCTATTTAGCTATGGACTTAGCTCCTAGGAGGAGTTTCTTGGAAGTAGGTTTTGCTTAATAGTAGGAATTTATTAATAGCCAGAGCTGATGCACAGAGAAATGCACAGACTTTGGCAAGCTCTGAACTTCCCAAAACATTCAAGCAGGGCCCAGAGTTCTTCTGACAAGGATGTGGTAAAGGGAACCCCAATGTTAGGTGATGCACAAGGTCTTACTTCTAAGATCCTTTCAATGCTAAGATTATGCAATCCTAAGTTAATATTTGCACTGAGTCTTATTGGGTCCTTATCGGGCCTGCCCTCATGTAGTGCCATGTATTTTTTTCTTTCAACTTTTATTTTGAGTTCAGGGGTACATGTGCAGGATGTGCAGATTTGTTACATAGGTAAACGTGTGCCATGGTGATTTGCTGCACAGATCATCTCATCACCTACGTATTAAGCCCAGCATCCATTCCTATTATTCCTGATGCTTTCCCTCCCTCTACCCCTCCAACAGCCCCCAGTGTGTGTTGTTCTCTCCATGTGTCCATGTGTTTTTGTCATTCAGCTCCCACTTATAAGTGAGAAGATGCAGTGTTTAGTTTTCTGTTTCTGCATGAGTTTGCTGAGGATAATATTATCCAAACTCATCCAAGTCCCTGCAAAGGACACGATTTCATTCCTTTTTAGGGCTACATAATATGTGTATATGTACCACATTTTCTTTATCCAGTCTATCATTGATAGGCATTTAGGTTGATTCCATGTCTTTGCTATTGTGAATAAGTGCTGCAACGAATATACATGTTCATGTGTCTTTATAACAGAGTGATTTACATTCTTTTGGGTATATACTCATTAATGGGATTGCTGGGTCAAATGGTATTTCTGCTTCTAGGTCATTGAGGAATTGCCACACTGTCTTTCACAATGGTTGAACTAATTTACACTTGCACTAATGCTGTGAAAGCTTTCCCTTTTTTCTGAAACCTCACCAGCATCTGTTTCTTGTTGTTGTTGTTTTACTTTTAAATAATAGCCATTCTGACTGGTGTAAGATTGTATCTCATTGTGGTTTTGGCATTTCTTTACTGATTGGTGATGTTGAACTTTTATTCATATGCTTGTTGACCACATATATGTCTTCTTTTTCTTTTTCTTTTTTTATTATACTTTGAGTTCTGGGATACATGGGCAGAACGTGCAGGTTTGTTACATAGGTATACATGTGCCATGGTTGTTTGCTGCACCCATCAACCCATCAATCACATTAGGTATTTCTCCTAATGCAATCCTTCCCCTACCTCCCCCACCCCCCCAGCTGACAGGTCTGGTGTGTGACGTTCCTCTCCCTGTGTCCATGTGTTCTCATCGTTCAACTCCCACTTACGAGTGAGAACATGCTGTGTTTGGTTTTCTGTTCCTGTGTTAGTTTGCTGAGAATGATGGTTTCCAGCTTTATCCATGTTCCTGCAAAGGACATGAACTCATTCTTTTTTATGGCTGCCTAGTATTCCATGGTGTATATGTGCCACATTTTCTTTATCCAGTCTATCGTTGATGGGCATTTGGGTTGGTTCAAAGTCTTTGCTATAGTGAACAGTGCTGCAATAAACATATGTGTGCATGTGTCTTCATAGTAGAATTGTTTATAATCCTTTAGGTATATACCCGGTAATGAGATTGCTGGGTCAAATGGTATTTCGGGTTCTAGATCTTTGAGGAATCACTACACTGTCAACCACAATGGTTGAACTAATTTACACTCCCACCAACAGTGTAAAAGGGTTCCTATTTCCCCACATCCTCTCCAGCATCTGTTGGAGTCTCGCTGTGTCGCCCAGGCTGGAGCGCAGTGGCCGGATCTCAGCTCACTGCAAGCTCTGCCTCCCGGGTTTATGCCATTCTCCCGCCTCAGCCTCCCGAGTACCTGGGAGTACAGACGCCCGCCACCTCGCCTGGCTAGTTTTTTGTATTTTTTTTTTAGTAGAGACGGGGTTTCACCATGTTAGCCAGGATGGTCTCGATCTCCTGACCTCGTGATCCGCCCGTCTCGGCCTCCCAAAGTGCTGGGATTACAGGCTTGAGCCACTGCGCCCGGCCTGTTTCCTGACTTTTTAATGATTGCCATTCTAACTGGCGTGAGATGGTATCTCATTGTGGTTTTGATTTGCATTTCTCTAATAGCCAGTGATGATGAGTTTTTTTCATATGTTTGTTGGTGGCATAAAAGTCTTCTTTTGAGAAGTGTCTGTTCATATCCTTTGCTGGCTTTTTGATGGGGTTGTTTTTTTCTTGTAAGTTTGTTTAAGTTCCTTGTAGATTCTGGATATTAGCCCTTGGTCAGATGGATAGATTGCAAAAATATTCTCCCATTCTGCGGGTTTGATGATAGTTTATCTTGCTGTGCAGAAGCTCCTTAGCTTAAGAGTGGGAATTAGTCAGTTTTGGCTTTTGTTGCCATTGCTTTTGGTGTTTTAGTCATGAAGTCTTTGCCCATGCCTGTGTCCTGAATGGTATTGCCTAGATTTTCTTCTAGGGTTTTTATGGTTTTAGGTCTAACATTTAAGACTCTAATCCATCTTGAGTTAATTTTTGTACAAGGTATAAGGAAGGGGTCCAGTTTCAGTTTTCTGCATATGGCTAGCCAGTTTTCTCAACACCATTTATTAAATAGGGAATCTTTTCCTCATTTCTTGTTTTTGTCAGGTTTGTCAAAGATCAGATGGTTGGAGATGTGTGGTGTTATTTCTGAGGTCTTTGTTCTGTTTCATTGGTCTATATATCTGTTTTGGTGTGAGTACCATGCTGTTTTGGTTTCTGTAGCCTTGTAGTGTAGTTCAAAGTCAGATAGTGTGATGTCTCCAGCTTTGTTCATTTTGCTGAGGATTGTCTTGGCTATATGAGCTGTTTTATATATATATATATATATATATATATATATATATTTTTTTTTTTTTTTTGACAGAGTCTCTCTCTGTCACCCAAATTGGAGTGCAGTGGCATGATCTCAACTCACTGCAACCTTCCCCTCCTGGGTTCAAGTGATTCCCCTGCCTCAGTCTCCTGAGTAGCTGGGATTATAGGCGTGTGCAACTATGCCATATATGGGTTCTTTTTAGGTTCCATATGAATTTTAAAGTATTTTTTTTCTAATTCTGTGAAGAAAGTCAATGTTAGCTTGATGGGGATAGCACTGAATCTATAAATTACTTTGGACAGTATGGCCTTTTTCATTGATTCTTCCTATCCATGAGCATGAAATGTTTTTCCATTTGTTTGTATCCTGTCTTATTTCCTTGAGCAGTGGTTTGTAGTTCTCCTTGAAGCGGTCCTTCACATTCTTTGTAAGTTGTATTCCTAGGTTTTTTATTCTTTTTTTGGCAACTGTGAAGGGGAGTTTACTCATGATTTGGCTCTCTGTCTATTATTGGTGTATAGGAATGCTTTTGACTTTTGCACATTGATTTTGTATTCTGAGACTTTGCTGAAGTTGCTAATCAGCTTAAGGAGATTTGGGGCTGAGATTATGTGGTTTTCTAAATATACAATCATGTCATCTGCAAACAGAGACAATTGACATCTTTGTTGGTTTAAGTCTGTTTTATCAGAGTAGGATTGCAACCCCTGCCTTTTTTTTTTTTTTTCTTTCCTTTTGCTTAGTAAATCTTCCTCTGTCCCTTTATTTTGAGCCAGTGTGTGTCTCTGCATGTGAGATGGGGCTCCTCAATATAGCACACCAATGAGTCTTGACTCTTTGTCCAATTTGCCCATCTGTGTCTTTTAATTGGGGCATTTAGCCCATTGACATTTAAGATTAATGTTGTTATGTGTGAATTTGATCCTGTCATTATGATACTAACTGGTTATTTTGCCAATTAGTTGATGCAGTTTCTTCATAGTGTCAATGGTCTTTACAATTTTATATGTTTTTGCAGTGACTGGTACCAGTTTTTCCTTTCCATATTTAGTGCTTCCTTCAGGAACTCTTGTAAGGCAGGTCTGGTGGTAACAAAATCTCCCAACATTTACTTGTCTGTAAAAGATTTTATTTCTCCTTCGCTTATGAAGCTTAGTTTGGCTGGATATGATATTCTGGGTTAAAAGTTCTTTTCTTTAAGAATGTTGAATATTGGCCCCAACTCTCCTCTGGCTTGTAGGGTTTCTGCAGATAGATTCACTGTTAGTCTTATGGGCTTCCCTTTGTGGGTAACCTGACCTTTATCTCTGGCTGCCCTTAACATTTTTTCCTTCATTTCAACCTTGGTGAATGTGAAAATTGTGTTTGGGGTTGCTCTTCTCGACTAGTATCTTTATGGTGTTCTCTGTGTTTCCTGAATTTGAATGTTGGCCTGTCTTGCTAGGTTGGGGAAGTTTTCCTGGATAATACCCTGAAGGGTGTTTTCCAACTTGATTCCATTCTCCCTGTCACTTTCAGGTACACAAATCAAATGTAAGTTTGGTCTTTTCACATAGTCCCATAGTTCTTAGAGGCTTTGTTCATTCCTTTTCATTCTTTTTTCTCTAATCTTGTCTTCACACTTTATTTCATTAAGTTGATCTTAAATCTCTGATACCCTTTCTTCCACTGATCGATTCGGCTATTGATACTTGTGTATGCTTCACCAAGTTCTTGTGCTGTGTTTTTCAGCTCCATCATGTCATTTATGTTCTTCTCTAAACTGGGTCTTCTAGTTAGCAATTCATCTAACCTTTTTTCAGGGTTCTTAGCCTCCTTGCATTGGGTTGGAACATCCTCCTTTAGCTCAGAGGAGTTTATTATTGTCCACCTTCTGAAGCTTACTTCTGTCAATTCATCAAACTCATTCTCCATCCAGTTTTGTTTCCTTGCTGGCGAGGAGTTGTGATCCTTTGGAGGAGAAGAGCATTCTGGTTTTTTGAATTTTCAGCCTTTTAAGCTGGTTTTTCCCTCATCTTTGTGGATTTATCTACCTTTTGTCTTTGGTATTGGTGACCTTTGGATGGGGTTTCTCTGTGGATGTCCTTTTTGCTGATGTTGATGCTATTCCTTTCTGTTTATTAGTTTTCCTACTAACAGTCAGGGCCCTCTTTTGCAGGTTTGCTGGAGGTCCACTCCAGACCCTTTTTGCCTGGGTATCACCAGCACAGGCTGCAGAACAGCAAAGGTTGCTATCTCTTCCTTTCTCTGGAAGCCTCATCCCAGAGGGGCACCTGGCAGATGCAAGCCAGAACACTCCTGTTTGAGGTATCTGTTGACCCCTGCTGGGAGCTGTCTCCCAGTCAGGAGGCACGGGGGTCAGGGACCCACTTGAGGGGCAGTCTTTCCCTTAGCAGAGCTTGAGCACTGTGCCGGGAGATCTGCTGCTCTCTTCAGAGCCAGCAGGTAGAAACATTTATGTCTGCTGAAGCTGTGCCCAAAGCTGCCCCTTCCCCCAGATTCTCTGTCCCAGGGAGTTGGGAGTTTTATTATAAGCCCTTGATGGGGGCTGTTGCTTTTCTTTCAGGGATACCCTGCCCAGAGAGGAGGAATCTAGAGAGTCAGTCTGGCTATAGCGACTTTGCCAAGCTGTGGTGGGCTCTACCGAGTTTGAACTTCCCAGCGGCTTTGTTTACACTGTGAGAGGGAAACCACCTACTCAAGCCTCAGTAATGACAGACGCCCCTTCCCCCACCAAGTTCTAGCATCCCAGGTTGACTTCAGACTGCTGTGCTGGCAGCGAGAATTTTAAGCCAGTGGATCTTAGCTTGCTAGGCTCCATGGGGGTGGGATCTACTGAGCTAGACCACCTGGCTCCCTGGCTTCAGCCCCCTTTCCAGGGGAGTGAATGGTTCTGTCTCGTTGGCTTTCCAGGTGCCACTGGGGTATGAAAAAATACTCCTGCAGCTAGCTCACTGTCTGCTAAAATGGCCACCTAATTTTGTGCTTGAAACCCAGGGCCCTGGTGGCATAGGCACCTGAGGGAATCTTCTGGTCTTCAGTTTGTGAAGACGGTTGGAAAAGTGTAGTATCTCTGCCAGAGAGCACCATTCCTCATGACACAGTCCCTCATGGCTTCCCTTGGCTAGGGGAGGGAGTTCCCCATCTTCTGCATTGATCTCACTGGGAGCTGCAGACTAGAGCTGTTCCTATTTGGCCATCTTGCCAGCCACTCATGTCTTCTTTTGAGAAGTGCCTGTTTATATTCTGTACCCACTTTTTAATGGGATTGTTTGTGGAATCCAACAGCATATCAAAAAGCTTATTCATCACAATCAAGTTGGCTTCATCCCGGGGATGCAGGGTTGGTTCCACACATGCAAATCAATACATGTGATTCATCACATAAACAGAACTAAGGATAAAAGCCACATGATTATCTCAATAGATGCAGAAAAACGTTTTGATAAAATTCAACATCGCTCCATGTTAAAAACTCTCAATAAACTAGGTATTAAAGGAACATACCTCAAAATAATAAAAGCCATATATGGCAAACCCACAGTCAATGTCATACTGAATGGGCAAAAGCTGGAAGCATTCCCCTTGAAAACTGGCACAAGACAAGGATGCCCTCTCTCACCACTCCTATTCAATATAGTATTGGAAGTTCTGGCCAGGGCAATCAGGCAAGAGAAAGAAATAAAGCACATTCAAATAGGGAGAGAGGAAGAAAAATTATCTTTGTTTGCAGATGACATGATCCTATATCTAGAAAACCTCATCATCTCAGCACAAAATCTTCTTATGCTGAGAAACAACTTCTTAAGCAACTTCAGCAAAATCTCAGGATATAAAATCAGTGTGCAAAAATCGCTAGCATTCCTATACACCAACAACAGGCAAGCAGAGAGCCAAATCATGAATGAACTCCCATTCAAAAGTGCTGGAAAAAGAATAAAATACCTAGGAATACAACTAACAAGGGA
The DNA here is from genome assembly GCF_043159975.1 of Macaca nemestrina. Lineage (NCBI taxonomy): Eukaryota > Metazoa > Chordata > Mammalia > Primates > Cercopithecidae > Macaca > Macaca nemestrina. The sequence continues at coordinate 115,160,876 of NC_092127.1, read as the reverse complement.
AGTGAAGGACCTTTTCAAGAACTAGAAACCACTGCTCGAAGAAATCAGAGAGGAAACAAATAAATGGAGAAACATTATATGCTTATGGATAGGATGAATCAATACTATGAAAATGGCCATATGCCCAAAGTAATTTGTAGATTAAATGCAATTCCCATTAAACTACCATTGTCATTCTTCACAGATTTTGTTTTGTTTTGTTTTGTTTTTTGAGACAGGATCTCATTCTGTTGCCCAGGATGGAGTGCAGTGGTGCCATCATGGCTCACTGCAGCCTCAACCTTCCAGGTTCAAATGATCCTCCTGCCTCAGCCTCCCAAGTAGCTGGGACTACAGGCACCTGTCACCATGCCCAGCTAATTTTTGTATTTTTTTTTTTTTTTTTTTTGTAGAGACTGGGTTTTGCCATGTTGGCCAGGCTGGTCTTGAACTCCTGGTCTCAAGCAATCCACCCACCTAAGCAGGGCATCCATGCTCCGAAAGTGCTGGTATTACAGGCGTGAGCCACCATACCCAGCCTAAATGAGGACATTTCTTTTTTTCTTTTTTCTTTTTTTTTTTTTTTTTTTTTTGAGACGGAGTCTCGTTCTGTCGCTCAGGCTAGAGTGCAGTGGCGGGATCTCGGCTCACTGTAAGCTCGGCCTCCCAGGTTTATGCCATTCTCCTGCCTCAGCATCCCGAGTAGCTGGGACTACAGGCGCCCGCCACCTCGCCTGGCTAGTTTTTTGTATTTTTTAGTAGAGACGGGGTTTCACCGGGTTAGCCAGGATGGTCTTGATCTCCTGACCTCGTGATCCGCCCGTCTCGGCTTCCCAAAGTGCTGGGATTACAGGCTTGAGCCACCGCGCCCGGCTAATAAGGACGTTTCTTATCTCCGGTGATAGAAAGTCTATTAAACTGGCTTAAACAAAATATAATAAAAATGGAAATAGATAAATATGCAGGAAAATATTGGCTCAAGCAACTGATAGACAGTCAAGGCTAGAAATACCACAGCGAGAAGCCACTGGATTGAGAGGTACAAATCAGGATCTGACATCCTTCCTTTCATCTCTCAGCTCTGCTCCATCTTTACTGGTCAACTCTCCAACAGGCTCTCCTCTTATATGAGCTTGTAGCATCACAAGGCTGCCAGAATTCTAGGGGTGATATCCTTCCATGTTCAAAACCAGCAGGAAAAACAATAGCAACAACAAAAAGCTAAGCTGAGTGTGCTGATCCCAACATTCCCATCAAGTCCTGCAATTCACTTTCACAAAACTGGCTCTGGTGTGTGTGAGCCTGGAAGCTATTACTATGTCCAGAGAAATGGAGTGGTCTTATTGGCTTGGCTTAGGCCACATTTTAAATTCCCAGGAGCTCACCCAGAACATGTGGACTGAAGTAGGGGAAAAATGGATCTTTTTACTCATTCAGAGAGCATTGCTGAGTGTCCGGAGCTGCACGCCCCGGCCATAGCGAATAATAATTGAGGATTAAACACCTGAGCCATGTTCATTTCCACCCCACACCTTCTCCCTATCTTTGCCTTTTTTCCCCTGTACTAATACCTCATTAAAGATGGCGCTCTTCCTGCTTCTTCTTCACTCACTTTTCCCGCGCCCGGGAAAATTGTTACTTAATAGCGCAAGCGCAACATGACGTCTGACCGGAGAAACCGAAACTAACCTGGCCATGCCCTCGGCAATGAGATCATTTCTGCCTTAGCCCAACCCCTTCCCTTCCAAGTGTATATAAGGCAGGGCATTACCGCCATTAAACGAGACTTGATCAGAGCACTGTCTTGTCTCCATTTCTCGTGTCTCTTGTTCCCCAAATTCCCACCCCCTCCTCCAGGGCCTGCTCTGACTATCCCGCGGGCCGGGATATGTGGCGCCCGAACAGGGACCTGGAAACGAGGGACTCCATGAGGAAGAGGATGCCAAAGGACGGTCGACCGCTAACGAAGACAAAAGGAGTCAAACTCTTCCGATCACTGCGGGAACCTGCCGCGTCAGAATCGAAGGTAAGTGACGCGTCCGAAATGGGACAAGAATTAAGCCAACATCAAATATATGTAGGACAATTAAAAGAGGCTTTAAAGATATGAAGAGTAAAGGTTAAAGGTAATGATTTGTTTAAATTTTTTGATTTTGTAAAAGACACTTGCCCTTGGTTCTCACAGGAAGGAACTATTGATATTAAAAGATGGCGTAGAGTAGGGGATTGTTTTCAGGACTATTATAATACTTTTGGGCCAGAAAAAATTCCTGTAACCGCCTTCTCTTATTGGAACCTCATTAGAGATTTAATAGATAAGAAGGAGGCCAATCCGCAAGTCATGGCTGCGGTCGCTCAGACAGAGCATATTTTAAAGGTTAGCTCCCGCTCTAACCTCACAAAGCCTCCGCAAGATACGGAGGAAGATCTCATTTCCCTCGAAAGTGATCATGAGGAAATCAAGTCTCCTTCTGTAACAGATAAAGAAATATCACACGAAAACAAACCAAAAAAATACCCAATTTTACAGATGCTTCAAAAGGAGGAGGAAATTAATAAGCCTAATCAATCGGATATAAATTGGGATGATTTAGAGGAAGAGGCGGCTAAATATCACAACCCTGATTTGCCTCCCTTTACTTCATACCCACCCCCATATAATAAGACACATAATGAGGCTTCTGCGCCCATTGTTATGGCAGCAATAGATCCCAAAGAAGAATTAAAGCAAAAAATTGCTCAACTAGAAGAACAGATTAAACTTGAAGAGTTACATCAATCATTGATAATTAGGCTCCAAAAGCTAAAAACAGGAAATGAAAAAATACCTAACTCAGACTCTATGGAGGGTTCCTTGCGCCCACTTCAGCGGCCTGGACAACATGTTCCAAGAGGGGGGTTAGTTGCTAGCCGACATAGAGAAGACTCCTCCCCCAAAGACGTTTTTCCGGTCATGGAAACCATAGATGAACAGGGACAGGCTTGGAGGCATCATACTGGATTTGATTTTACTATTATAAAAGAGTTAAAGACTGCTGCCTCTCAGTATGGGGCTACTGTTCCATATACTCTTGCTATAGTGGAATCTGTAGCTGAGAATTGGCTCACTCCTACAGACTGGAATACCTCAGTCAGGGCAGTTCTTTCTGGGGGAGACCACTTAATTTGGAAGTCAGAGTTCTTTGAAAATTATAGAGATACAGCTAAAAGAAATCAACAGGCAGGAAACGGTTGGGATTTTGATATGTTAACAGGTTCAGGTAATTATGCAGACACTCAGGCCCAAATGCAATATGACCCTGGACTGTTCTCACAAATCCAGGCTGCTGCTACAAAGGCCTGGAGAAAACTTCCCGTTAAAGGAGATCCAGGGGCCTCGCTCACAGCAGTTAAACAAGGACCCGATGAGCCATGTTCAGACTTTGTGCATAGACTTATGACCACGGCAGGTAGAATCTTTGGAAATGCAGAAACGGGTGTAGATTATGTTAAACAGTTAGCTTATGAAAATGCTAACCCCGCCTGCCAAGTGGCAATCAGACCTTATCGAAAGAAAACAGATTTAACAGGATACATTCGCCTTTGTTCAGATATTGGGCCCTCATATCAACAAGGCCTAGCAATGGCCGCCGCTTTTAGCGGCCAAACAGTAAGAGATTTCCTCATTAACAAAGGTAAAGATAAAGGGGGATGTTTTAGATGCGGTAAAAGGGGACACTTTGCAAAAGATTGCTGTGAAAACCAAAATAGGAGTCCAGAAGCAAAAATCCCAGGCCTTTGCCCAAGGTGTAAAAGAGGAAGGCACTGGGCAAACGAATGTAAATCTAAAACTGACAGTCAAGGAAATCCTTTACCCCCCAGGCAGGGAAACGGGATGAGGGGCCAGCCTCAGGCCCCAAAACAAGCATATGGGGCAGTCAGCTTTGTTCCAGCCAGCAACAGCAATCCATTTCAAAACTTAGTAGAGCAACCCCAGGAAGTGCAGGATTGGACCTCAGTTCCACCTCCCACACAATACTAACACCTGAAATGGGACCGCAAACCTTAAATACCAGAATATATGGACCCTTACCACCTAACACTTTTGGGCTACTTTTAGGAAGAAGTAGTGTCACCATGAGAGGCTTACAAGTCCTCCCTGGAGTTATTGATAATGATTATGAAGGAGAAATTAAAATTATGGCCAGAGCTATTGATAGTATTATTACTGTCCATCAAGGAGTTAGAATAGCTCAGTTACTCCTGCTACCTTTGGTTAAAACAGATAATAATATCCAATACTCTAATAGAAATATAAAAGGTTTCGGATCATCAGATATATATTGGGTGCAACCAATTACAAATCAAAAACCCTCTCTAACCTTATGGTTAGACGGGAAGGCATTCACTGGACTAATAGACACAGGGGCTGATGTAACTATCATTAAACAGGAAGATTGGCCCTCTCATTGGCCTACTACAGAAACTTTAACTCACTTGAGAGGAATTGGACAAAGCAGTAATCCTAAACAAAGTTCTAAATACCTAACATGGACAGATAAAGAAAACAATTCAGGCCTCATTAAGCCATTTGTCATCCCTTACCTACCTGTTAACCTTTGGGGGCGAGATCTACTCTCTCAAATGAAAATTATAATGTGTAGTCCAAATGATATAGTTACTGCACAAATGTTAACTCAAGGATACTCCCCTGGTGAAGGTCTTGGAAAAGGAGAGAACGGTATCCCACAGCCTATACTGGTTTCAGGACAACTTGATAAAAAGGGGTTTGGAAATTTTTAGCTCAGGCCACTGACATACCTGCACCCCAAAGGTGCGCTGACCCCATTACTTGGAAGTCAGATGAGCCGGTTTGGGTTGATCAGTGGCCTTTACTCAATGATAAACTAAGTGCTGCCCAACAGTTAGTGCAGGAACAACTAGCAGCAGGACATATTGAGGAAAGTAATTCCCCTTGGAATACACCTATTTTTGTTATTAAAAAGAAGTCTGGTAAATGGAGACTCTTACAAGATTTAAGAGCAGTAAATGTCACTATGATCCTTATGGGTGCCTTACAACCAGGATTGCCTTCACCGGTTACGATTCCTCAAAAATATTTTAAAATCGTCATTGACCTTAAAGATTGCTTTTTTACAATTCCCCTTCACCCTGCTGACCAGAAAAGATTTGCCTTTAGTCTTCCATCTACAAATTTTAAACAACCAATGAAGCGCTATCAATGGAAAGTCTTACCTCAGGGTATGGCCAATAGTCCTACCTTGTGTCAAAAATATGTAGCTGCCGCTATAGAGCCAGTCAGAAAAACATGGGCACAAATGTATATTATACATTATATGGATGATATTTTAATAGCAGGAGAAATTGGCGAACAAGTCTTACAGTGCTTCGCCCAACTCAAACAAGAGTTAACAGCAGCTGGACTACAGATAGCCCCAGAAAAGGTACAATTACAAGATCCATACACTTATCTTGGTTTCCAGATTGATGGACCCAAAATCATTAATCAAAAGGCCGTTATACGTCGTGATCATTTAAAAACTTTAAATGATTTCCAAAAATTACTGGGAGACATAAATTGGCTTCGACCGTACTTAAAGCTCACCACAGGAGAGTTAAAACCTCTTTTCGATATATTAAAAGGAGACTCTAATCCAAAATCCCCCAGATCCATTACTAAAGGAGCATTAATAACACTCCAACAGGTAGAACATGCCATTGCAACACAATTTGTTACCGGTATTGATTATTCTCAGCCATTAATATTCCTTATTTTTAACACAACAATAACCCCTACTGGCCTATTTTGGCAGAACAATCCCATTATGTGGGTACACCGGCCCTCCTCCCCTAAAAAGGTTTTGTTGCCTTATTATGATGCCATAGCTGATCTGATTATCTTGGGAAGAGAAAACAGTAGAAAATACTTTGGAATAGAACCCTCTACCATTATACAGCCCTACACTCAATCACGCATCCATTGGCTGTTACAAAATACGGAAGCCTGGCCAATTGCTTGCGCTTCTTATACTGGCGCAATTGACAATCATTACCCACCTAACAAACTTATTCAATTTTGTAAACTTCATGCGTTTGTATTTCCCCATATTACCAGTAAAGAACCTCTCAATGACGCATTACTAATTTTCACTGATGGATCTTCCACAGGACTTGCCGCTTACACTTACAATAATGTGGTTGTTAAATTCCAGACCACTTATACATCAGCTCAGCTGGTCGAATTGCAAGCTATAATTGCAGCACTATCAGCTTTTCCTTGTCAGCCACTTAACATTTATACAGACAGCGCCTACCTGGCTCATTCAATACCCCTCTTAGAGACCGTGTCTCAAATTAAACATATTTCAGACACAGCTAACCTATTTTTACAATGTCAACAACTTATCCGAAAAAGGACTACTCCCTTTTTTCTTGGGCATATTAGAGCACATTCAGGATTACCGGGACCTCTAACACAAGGTAACGCAACAGCTGACACAGCAACAAAAACCATAGCCACAGTCACTACAGACAATTTGCAACAAGCGCAAAAAGCACATGCCTTACATCATTTAAACGCCCAAACCTTAAGACTTATGTTTAAACTTACCAGAGAACAAGCTCGACAAATAAACAATGCGCCAACTGCATAACATATTTACCTGTTCCCCATCTAGGAGTTAACCCCCGAGGACTCATCCCCAACGAAATTTGGCAAATGGACGTTACTCACCACTTAGAATTCGGTCAAGTAAAATATATTCATGTATGCATAGACACTTATAGTGGGTTCATTAGTGCAACTCTCCAAACAGGAGAGGCCACCAAACATGTCATAGCTCATTTATTACACTGCTTTTCTATTTTAGGAATACCCAAACAAATCAAAACAGATAATGGCCCCGGTTATATATCCAAAACCTTCTTACAATTTTGTAATACCCTACAAATTAAACATACCACAGGCATTCCCTATAATCCCCAAGGACAAGGTATAGTAGAAAGAGCTCATCTGTCATTAAAAACTATTATCACAAAATTAAAAGGGGGGAGCTGGTACCCCGTGAAGGGTACCCCCAGAAACATACTCAATCATGCCCTGTTTATCCTTAATTTTTTAAATTTGGACAGTCATGGAAAATCGGCTGCCAACCGTTTCTGGCATCCTGAATCTCAAAAACAGTTTGCAATGGTAAAATGGAAAGATCCACTTGATAGTTCATGGCATGGCCCCGATCCAGTTTTAATTTGGGGAAGAGGCTCAGTATGCATCTTCTCACAAAAAAATGATGCAGCCAGATGGCTGCCTGAAAGATTGGTAAGACAAATAAATCATAACCATTGTCAGTCCAGGGAAGATAAATCTCCCTGAGAAGTTCTTTCCTTCTTGTTTTTCAGAAAATGAAGCCTAACATGAAATTCCTTTGGAGAATAATCACTCTATACAACATAGTGACAGTCTATGCAGGTTTTGGTGACCCTCGTAAGGCAAGAGAATTATTACGAAAACAATACGGCCAGCCTTGTGACTGCAGAGGGGGACAAATATCTGAACCTCCGTCAGATAGAATCACCCAGGTGACCTGCACGGGCAAGACAGCTTACCTAATGCCAAACCAGTTATGGAAATGTAAGTCTACCCCAATAGATACCTCACCTAACGGACCGCTCCTAGAATGCCCTTGTAGCTCTTTCCAATCTTCTGTACATAGTTCCTGTTATACCTCCTATCAACAATGCAAATCAGGCAATAGAACATATTATACGGCCACGTTACTAAAAACACAAACTGGAGGCATCAATGATATACAAGTATTAGGATCCACTAATAAACTTGTACAATCTCCTTGTAACGGCCAAAAAGGAAAGCCTGTTTGTTGGAGCACTACCACCCCCATTCACATTTCTGATGGAGGAGGCCCATTAGATATTACAAGAATTAAAACCGTCCAGAAAAAATTAGAAGAAATTCATAAAGCTTCTTATCCTGAACTTCAATATCACCCTTTAGCCCTGCCTGAGCTTAGAGGTAATTTTAGGCTCGATGCCCAAACCTTTGATATCCTCAATGCTACTTACAATTTACTTCAAATGTCCAATACAAGCCTGGCCCACGATTGTTGGCTTTGTCTTAAAATGGGCCCCCCTATTCCTCTAGCCATACCTAACCTTTCATTGCCCTATGTCAATTACTCAAATGAATCCTTAGTAAATAATTCCTGTCCTATTACCCCCCCCCTTAGTTCAACCGATGACGTTTTCTAATTCCTCTTGCCTCTTTTCACCATCATATAATAACACTAAAGAAATTGATTTAGGCTATGTTGTGTTTGGCAACTGTACTTCCATAATCAATGCCACCAACCCTTTGTGTGCTATAAATGGCTCGGTTTTCGTTTGTGGAAACAACATGGCATATACGTATCTACCTACAAATTGGACAGGGCTTTGTGTTCTGGCCACTCTTCTCCCCGACATTGATATCATCCCTGGAGATGAACCTATCCCCATCCCCGCTATTGAACATTTTATTTATAGACCGAAACGAGCCATACAATTTATTCCCTTGTTGGCTGGACTAGGAATCACCACTGCTTTTACTACAGGAGCCACAGTCCTAGGAGTCTCACTAACCCAATATACTAAATTATCCAATCAATTAATCTCAGATGTACAGACCTTATCCAGTACTATACAAGATTTACAAGACCAAGTAGACTCGTTAGCTGAAGTAGTTCTCCAGAATAGAAGAGGTCTAGATTTGTTAACGGCAGAACAGGGAGGGATATGTTTGGCTTTACAGGAAAAGTGCTGTTTTTACGCCAACAAATCCGGAATCGTCAGAGATAAGATAAAAACTTTGCAAGAAGAACTAGAAAAGCGCAGAAAAGGCCTGGCTGCCAATCCACTATGGACTGGACTCGATGGACTTCTCCCCTATCTCCTGCCATTTCTTGGTCCTTTACTCACTCTTTTACTCTTCCTCACTCTTGGGCCTATAATCCTTAATAAGCTTATGGCATTTGTCAGACAACAAATTGAGGCCTTCCAGGCCAAACCTATACAGGTCCATTATCATCGCCTTGAGATGACTGAAAATGGTGAGTCTTATTTACCTTAATAAGACCACCTCCCCTGTGTGCTGAACTGGACAGTCAATGATGGGTAAGAGGACACTATCTCCATCGGAGCCTAAGACAGGAGGGCCGCCCTTGCTGCTGCCTTATCCCATGACGGGCCTAGAAGGTGGGGGTGAGTTGACCCAACCTAAGACAGGCGCAGTTCCCGAGGGGTTTTCTTATCATAAAAATATAAAAAGGGGGACCTGTCCGGAGCTGCACGCCCCGGCCATAGCGAATAATAATTGAGGATTAAACGCCTGAGCTATATTCATTTCCACCCCACACCTTCTCCCTATCTTTGCCTTTTTTCCCCTGTACTAATACCTCATTAAAGATGGCGCTCTTCCTGCTTCTTCTTCACTCATTTTTCCCGCGCCCGGGAAAATTGTTACTTAATAGCGCAAGCGCAACATGACGTCCGACCGGAGAAACTGAAACTAACCTGGCCATGCCCTCGGCAATGAGATCATTTCCACCTTAGCCCAACCCCTTCCCTTCCAAGTGTATATAAGGCAGTGCATTACTGCCATTAAACGAGACTTGATCAGAGCACTGTCTTGTCTCCATTTCTCATGTCTCTTGTTCCCCAAATTCCCACCCCCTCCTCCAGGGCCTGCTCTGACTATCCCGCGGGCCGGGATAGCTGAGGGCCTACTATGTGAATAGAACATTGTGTTGAGCACCACGGAGCATATAAAGATGACTGAAAAATCAAAACTGTTGTGTATGACAAATAAAGAAAAAGGAGATTCATTTGCCACAAATGAAATCTAAGAAGTGACTTAGAGTCATCATTCTGGCTTTGTATTTTTTAAAAATCTTATTTTTCTTATATTATGAAACCAAGAGAACCACTCACTGATTCTCAACAAGGGCAATTTTACCCAGTCCTCACCTCCCACCCTGCCCCCACCTTTGGGGGACATTTGACAATATCTGAAGACATCTCTGGTTATCACAACTATTGGTACCTGGTAGGTAGAGGCCAGGGTGCTGCTAAATATCCTACATTTAATTCACAGAACAACACCTTACAACAAAGAATTGCCCAGCCCAAAATGTCAGCAATGCCGAGGTTGAGAAACCCTGCTCTAACTCAACGCACATGTAAACATGCTTTTGCAATGTCCGGAGCCTCCCAGGTAGAGGTGAGACCTTGGTACTGTAATAGCCAATAGCACTACAGTGCAGCTTTAAAACAGACATTGTATGCCACAGTTTTGGTAGGAAAGAAGAGCAGAGTACCAAGCCTGGGTTCTGGCTCATCCAAACGCACCACTAGTAATGGCTCACAGGTGCTTAATCGCCTACACGTTTCATTGTTATTCAACTATCCCCAGCTGGAATTCATGCCACATTACCTTTCAGTTTCCATCCTGATCACGAAACAATCAATAACCCAGAATCACTGGAAATTCATACCTGCTGGAAACTATCTGGATAGGTAATAAATTGCACAGGGTTTCTGTCAAAAACACATTTCTAATTGGTCAAGAGACTTAACTTTATTTCAAAACTATTTGCTTGCATCTTAGATGGGTATTCCAGATGTCAAGGACAGCATCTTGTTGATGATCTGGGAACCATGCCAAAAATATCGGCTGAAAGCACTCCAAGGAACTGACTTCATACTCTCTGCATTGGGATAGTTGGCCAGTGGTCATGTTAGGATTATAATTGAATTTGTGCTGTACAATCTGACTTCGCAGTTCAAAAACTTCATCAGCCTACAATGAAGCTCTGCCTGTATTGTGTTAGCAGGTTTGAAGCAGACCCACAGACTGGAGGAGAGAATATGAAAGAATATGATTGGAACTGTATTATTTCAAGCCAACACTGCCTCCTTTTGAATTTAAAAAAAAAATCACTTTGAGGTCATATCTGTTCAAAAACTCCAACACAGTCATTTTATTTATCCAGTTTTGTCGACAAGGAAGCACATAAACCAATCATTTGACCAAATCAGCATTGGTTTTTCTTCAACCAGTAGTTCTCAGCCTTGACTTCACACTGGAACCACTTATGGAGCTTTTATAAATCCTGGTGCCCAGGCCACCCCCAGACCAATCAAATAAGAATTTCTGCAAGTGGATCGGGAATCAGTATGTTTAAAGCTCTCCTTAAGATTCAGAAGTGCCCCTCCCCACATTTTCATACTTTGCACTTTATGTTCCAGGTATAATAAATGACTTAAGGGGGTTTAAACTATAAGCATGGCCTCAGCTGCACCACCAGAGAAGGAGGAAGGAAGGGAGGAAGGGAGGATAAAGGGAGGAAGGAAGGGAGGGAAGAAAAGAGCAAGGGAGGGAGGAAAGAAGAAAGGAAGCCAGGAAGCAAGAAGAAGAGAAAGGAAATTTGTCTCAGACCATTGCTGTAGGCTCATTATACTTGGAGTTGGGGTTTCATTTACATAAAACTTCCTCTCCACTAACAATAAAGAAGTAGATCTTCAGTTCTCTTGTGCAGCAATAACTGCAATGTAAAAGTGGTTTCCTACAGTTTACGCAATTGGAAAAGAAAATCATAAATACTTCAGACCAGAGAATGTCGCCAATGTTGGAATACACAATTTTCTGTATTATTACCTGTTTTCCCATGCTAATAAAAATATTCAGTGACAGCCAATTGTGTGGTGGTAGAGGCCAGGGGAGAGACTTCTCAACTTCATGTCAGCCCATTTAGCAAAGCTCCAATAACTTCCATACCTTCAAGTCAGGCTTAAAAATAGACCACAGCTCTGTTATGAGTCCGAGGCCTCTCTAGGGTCATTGGAGCCCATTGACAGCACCACCCCTTAAGCTCAGATATTCCTAAAGACATGGAACATAAAGAGGTAGGGTACACTTCCTTCCTCTCCAATGCTAAAGAGTTCTCCTTCAGCAATTAGCGTCTTTGCAGGAACGGAACTACACTTAAAAACGTCATAATTTCTCTCTGAGTTATGTTTTCGCAAGCTTTAAGTTCCTAATACAAATTGTTTCCTGAAATGAACGACCAACTGGAGAGAATACATTTTGGATTCTGCAGGCATGAAGGCCACATATCCATCTCAACCTAGCTCCCCTTCCTCCTTTTTCCTATATGCTTCATGAAGCCTCTGATGTCTCATCACTAAATTACTCACTGTCATTCCCAGTGCAGACAGGAATGTTTGGGATCACTTCAAGCAGGGAAGGGAGGTGGATGTCAGGGCTGATGTGGAGAGGTGTGGGGCAGGAGTTCTACTTGGCTGAGGCCTCCCACCCACAGTGAGTTTCATATTTATACTCAAATTTTTCTCCAAATCATCGACTCCAAAGAGTCACAGAAATGAACGGGCAGAATTCAAAGATGATGTTCATTACATCAACTTACTACATACCCCATTAGCAATCTACAGTGCCTGTAGTGTGCTATGAATTAATACTTTTGTAAATCCTGAATTGCATCATTACACGGCATTGCTTTTTTATGGACTAAATGTGTTAATCTATTAAACATAAACATTTAAAATATACAATTTCTTAAAACACATTTGGATATGCCTGTAGTGTCAATAAACTGAAAACTCTGCAGTGGTCAAGGTGTCACTTAAATTCTGAGAGGCCAAGGGAACAGAGTATAAGGAGATGGTCATTAGAGCCCTCCTGGAGGGAGAGAGGTACTTCACCGTGGCCTCCTTTCTGCTCGGCTGGGGGTGAGGAGTGGTAGCTCTTTAATCTCCTACTTGCTGACAGAGCCACATTTGGCTTTCCTTGAAGCTGGCATAAAGGAGAGGCTAAATCCCTTTTGAGTGGTTCCTGCCCAGCAGAATGCAAACAGATGGGCCTGGTGGGGAGAAGAGCCCCCCAGGAGAGAGGACTGCTGAATAACTCTGCCTGTGTGCTGCTACCTCACACCTCCCCTGGTGAGTTACAGAGGCTGAGTTCAAAGGAAACACATGAACAGCTTATCCACTCTTTAGGATTCAAGTGCCATATCTTGAGAAGCTGAATTATACCTAGACCTTGAATTGAAGACCTTTAAGCATGTGTCTGTGGGTTCTCAGATGATAATTGTAGGTGGACAATTATTTTCTGTGTCCTAGCAATCTGGGTAGAGTACTGCTGATAGGAAGAGGAGAATGTGGCAGTTAGGCTAAATAGTGAAAACCAGTCAGTTCTACACTGGTTGTGATAATGGAGTCAGAGATGGCATGGTCCTTTCCCATTGCTGTTGCAACAAATGACCACAAATTTAGTGACCAAAAACAACACGTATTATCTTAGCGTTCTGGAGGGCAGAGTGGGTCTTACAGCACTAAAATCAAAGTGTTGGCAAGGCTGGATTCCTTTGGAAGCTATAGGGGAGATCCTGTCTTTCTTACATTCCTCACATTCCTTGGCTAGTGGCTGCTTTACTCCATCTTCACAGCCAGCAAGGATGGGCCAGGTCTCACACTACATCACTGTGGTTCTATCTTCTGATTCCCTCTTCCACGTTCAGGGGCCCTTGTGATTATATTGGGCCTACCCAATAACTCAGAATAATCTCCCTTATTTAAAAGTCTGCTGATTAGAAGCCTTAATTCCATCTCCAACCTTAATTCTCTCTTTGCCATGCAATCTAGTATATTCACATGCCCTGGGAATTAGGATGTAGATGTCCTTGTGGGGTCAGGATTCTGCTTATAACAGATGACATGTATTAATTGCAACTGGAGTTCAAGCTCTCCTTTATTAACAGGCATTTGTTGAACACTAATTTGCCTCAGGGATATAAAGAAGAAATAAGAGTAAAAAAAAAAAAGCCATACAGGGCTCCGTAAGTGCTGGGATTATAGGCGTGAGCCACAATGCCCAGCCATTCTGAGGATTTTAGATGAAATAATATGTGCAGAGTAGGAAGCAAAATCGGACTTCTAGGAAACTTTGGTTTCCTTTCTTCTCCACCAATCTTCACAGTGGAGAAAGAATGGAGCTGTCATCCGCTATGTTGAACTTTGACCTTTACCTTCAATAATCATAGTTAACAAGACAGTTGTCATCAAGAACTTAATCACAGAACCACATTGTGATGTGAACATGCATTCAGCCTCTAAAACAATCTTATCTGGATCATTTGAGGTCAGGAGTTCAAGACTAGCTTGGCCAACATTGTGAAACCCCATCTCAACTAGAAATACAAAAATTAGCCAAGTGTGGTGATGTGCGCCTGTAGTCCCAGCTACTCAGGAGGCTGAGGCAGGAGAACCTCCTGGGAGGCAGAGGTTGCAGTGAGCCAAGATCTCACCATTGCGCTTCAGCCTGGGCAACAGAGTGAGACATCATCTCAAAAAAAAAAAAAAAAAAAAAAAAAAAAAAAAGAAAAGAAAAAAAAAAAGAAAGAAAGAAAGAAAAGGAAAGCCATACAGGGTCCACCAACTCCATTCTCCAGGTACTTCTGGTGACAGTGATGGGGAGCTTCAAAGTATCTGGCTACAAACCTTGGGTGGTTTCTAGGAACTAAGCAAAGAGCTTGGCAAAATGAACACTGAAATGATTTGAATCATTATTTTTCTTCTTTAAAGGGTAAAGATTTTCTTCTCATGTCAAAAGTTCATCCTTCACTCATCTGCTTGAAACAAAATCAGTTCCAGTCAGTGCCTTTTGGATTTTGGGGAAGGTTCACTTCATTCTTCCCAGAAAGATCTATCACTCTGCCAACCCCAGAGTGTCCTCAAGGTGTCATTCACTGCTGATCACAGCTCTCTCCCCACACTTTCAGACATGCCTGGTACACTTCGGCTTTAAGATGCTAAGATTGGCTGGGTGAGGTGGCTCATTCCTGTAAACCCAACACTTCAGGAGGCCAAAGAGGGAGGTTCCCTTGAGCCCAGGAGTTTAAGACCAACCTGGGCATCATAGAGACATCCTGTTTCTACAAAAATAAAAATTTAAAAACTTAGCTGGGAAGGGTGATGCATGCCTGTAGTCCTAGTTACTCAGGAGGCCAAAGCAGGAGGATCACTTGAGCTCAGGAATTTGAGTCTGCAGTGAGCTATGAGCAAATCCCTGTCTCTAAAATATAAAAATAAAACGATTCTAAGATCACCAAAACCAGTCATAAACTCTTTGAGAAATCTCTGAGTTGTTGATATATAACAGCAAAATTGGCTTATTGAATATTCTTAATATCATTTCTTTGGATACAAAACATGTTCCCAAGAGAATTGATCCAATAAAATAAAATGAGAGGCCAATGTTATGATTCATGAGATAAACACTTGGCAAACAGGGCCATCACCAGCATCAGAAAGCCTGGCATCTCTTATGTAAGTTCCAGAGGAAATTTGAGCTTAAGAAAAGTTAAGTCCAAGTCTGCTCTTCCTAAACATTGCAGATTTGCATATGCTTGTGTGTACACACCACACACACACACACCCCACACACACTACAACACAAACACACACACAACACACACCACACCACACACACATCCCACACACCACACACACACACCCCACACACCCCTCCACACACCACAACACAAACACACACACCACACACACATCCCACACCACACACACACTCACACATCCCCCCACACAACACACACACACACCACACACCACACCGCACACCACACACACACCCCACACACCACACAGATGCACCTCACATACACGACACATGACACACACACATCACACACACCACACACACACCACACACACACCCCACACACCACACAGATGCACCTCACATACACGACACACCACACACACACATCACACACACCCCAAACACCCCCACACAGCACACACACAAACCCACACACACCACACGCACCACACCATACGCCACACACACACACACCACATACACCACACACGCCCCACACACCACACACACACCGCACATGTCCTATACATTACACACACGCACCCCACACACACCCCACACGCCACACACACACACCCCACACACCACACACTACACAGACCCCACACACCACTCCACACACCACACACACCCCACACACACCAAACACACACACTACATACCACATACACCCCCCACACACCCACACCCCACACACACACTTCACACACCACACACACCCCACACACACCAAACACACACACTACACACCATATACATGCCCCACACATCCACACCCCACACACCCCACACACATTACACACACATCCCACACACCACACACCACACACACAACACACATACCCCACACACCACACACACACATCACACCACACATAACACACCACACCCCCTACACACACACCACACACACCACACACTCCACACACACACCACCACACGACAGCACACACCACACACACCACACACATACCCAACACACCACACACACCCCACACACACACACCACACACCATACACACACACCACACACATACAACCACACTACACACACCACACCAAACCACACACAACACATACCACACACACCACACCACACACATACAACCACACCACACAGAACACACCACACCACACACATGCAACCACACCTCACAACACACACACAAGCCACACACACATACAACTACACCCCACACAACACACACAGAGACACACCACACACACAACACACACCACACACACAACCACACCACACACACACACACAACCACACCCCACATCCTACACACACACACCACACACCACACACACACACACACACACACTCTCCACACTGTTTTAAACAGTACCCGGGACTTGTATTTATCATGTATGGTAAGACAGACATGGAAATGACTGTCAAGAAGAAAGATCTTTTTTTTTTTTTTTTTAAGGTAGGATCTCCCTCTGTCACCCCAGCTGGGTGCAGTGCTGAAGTCACGGCTCACTTCAGCCTTGATCTCCTGGACTCAAGCAACCCCCACCCAACCTCAGCCTCCTGAGTAGCTGGGACTACAGGCACGAGCCACCTCACCCAGATAATTTTTTTTTTTTTTTTTTTGTAGGGACAGTGTCTGGCTATGTGGCCCAGGCTGGTCTCAAACTCCTGCACTCAAGTGATACTCTTGCTTTGGCCTCCCAAAACGATGGGATTATAGGCACGAGTCACCATGCCCAGCCTGGAAGAAGTTTGTATAGGCACAGATCCCTAGATACCGAAGGCATGGCACACCATGCGGGACCACATGGGGAAGCACCTGGATCAACCAGGAGGCACAGGGAATGAGGGGGGAATGTGAGCAGGTTTTCTTGTGTTTTTTTGCAGGAAGGAAAGGGCAACGTAAACTGGTTTAGGATTAGCCAGTCTAACTAATTTTAGGAAGCTCTGGGACATAGGGGCTTTCCCTAGTTGTCTGGTACCGGGGCCTGGGATGATGAAAGCAGGTAGACAGTGGCCTGGTGTGAGCAAGTCCAGTAGAGGGTGTGGAGTCTGGATTGGTTGGTTTGCATTTCAAAGGCATGCTCCTTAGCCAGTTGTTTGCTATCTCTAGGAATTAGCTAACCCTGGGAAGGCAGTTTCTCCAGGGTCAGCAAGGCTCAGATGTCAAATCATCAGAATACAGAAAAAAAAAAACCATGATGAATACACACACACACACACACACACACACACACAGAGCAGTGTCATCAGAGCTGGAACATTTTGCAGCATAATAGCACACACACAGCCAGCTTAGTTTCTGGGCTGTTTTCTGTTTCTTCTACAGACTCTTTGTTAGCAGTTTAGGCATCCATGCTTTTTCCCCTAAGAGAGACAGTCTCAGTAGTGAATGTTGCTGCCTTGTCCCTGCATATACATATTGTTCCTATCATTGGCTAGTGATGGAAGGGGAGCAGAGGCAGGGGCTGAACTCTGCAGGGTCTTCCAGGAGCTGCCTCAGCACCTAGAGAACAGTGAGATCTCAACTCTGTGCTAAGTCTAATAAAGAAGAAAAACAGCCCCAAGACTGATGAGAATGCTGATGATAGCAATTCCTTAAATCATCAGTACAAAAAGTTTGACAGCTTAGCGGACACATATTTTCTCAATATCCTCAACAGGCAAATTAAGGGTATGGGGAAGCCTTTGTCTTTGTTTGCCCAGCACTCACATCCTTGCCACTTTCTCGTAACATACTTGATCGACACCTCCCGAGCTGCATCATCTCCACCACCAAGGTGGTCTTGGGACCCAGGCTAGGCCAATCTTAGTGTTCCAAACTCCTGGCCACCTAGACCTTCACCCAAGCTGGAACAGCCCCAGTCCTCTCCTGGGATTTCTCTGCTGGTAACTTCTGGATTCACAGAACTAAAATTAAAAATGATAACAACATATTTGTTGCTTGATTATTAGGTGCTGGGAACACCTAAAGCACTTTACACGGGTTATTTCTTTTAACTTGATCTTCACAACCAACCTAGAAGTACTATTATTATCCCTATTATTTAAAAAAAAAAAAAAAGAAGAGCCAGGGGCAGTAGCAGTCACCTATAGTCCCAGCTATTCCAGAAACCAAGGCAGGAGGATCACTTGAGCCCAGAAGTTTGAGACCAGGCTGGGCAACATAGAGATTCGGTGACTGTAAACAATTAAAAAGGACAGAGGCAAAAGACAATTGAGGAATTAGCTGATTGCCAAGCTGGTGGTAGAGTCAGGCAGTCTGACTCCTGAATCCCAGCTCTTAACAATTATGAATATTTTCTCTGGAGCTGCATTCCCTGCTGTTTGGGAAAAGTTGATATACACAGAAGGAAATAAATTGTTTCCACTAGGAATTGTTTTCAGCTGCATATAATAGAAAACCAGATAACAAAGTCTTAAACAAGATTTTGGGGTTTGTTTTTCTGTTACATAATATGAAGTACAGAAATAGGCAGTTAATGGCTATAATGCAAGCTTTCAATGTCATGGGGGATGCAGGGTCTTTCTGCCCCTCCCTCTTTAGTGCATGATTTCCATCATCAAGACTGGTTCATCATCCAAGACGGCTCCTGGAGCATCAGCCATCAGGTTAGATTCCAAGCAGGAAACAGGAAGAATGAAGAAAGGGGGAAATGGTGGTTCTCCTGACAATGACAACCCTTAAAGCCCCACCCTACAATGTGTGCTTATATCTCACAGACCACTCTGGATTAAAGGGAACTTGGAAATACAGTCTCATGGTGGCATTTCTAAGGAAGAGAGGGAAGATGAGCAGCAACTTTCAGTCTCTGCTGCAAACCCAGATTATGTTTTAACAAGGACACTAATGAGCTAGATTCCATTTGCCCAACTCACTAACTTATAGTTAAACTCCATGGAGTTTTTTGTTTTTTTGCTCATCTTTGCTCGTGCTTTCCTCTCTGCCTTGAGTACTTTTCTTCACTTTTTAGTCTAATGAACTCCTATTTGTCCTTCAAAACCCTACTTAGACACCACTTCCTTTGAGAATCTCAAGTTTCCTAGGATTCCCCAAACAAATTTTTTACTCTTTGTCCTTTCTCTTTTAGGTACTTCTATTCATGAAATTATAATCATAAATTGTTACTTATTTGTTTTTGGGTCTGTCTCCCTGGCTAGACTGTGAGCTCACCAGCAGGGGCTACGCCTTATTTATTTCTGTATCCAGTGCTAGGTACATAGTAAGTGTTTATGAATGTGGTTGGATTTTATAATGAATCAAGTCAGATATTAGATCCCATTTTATACTAGTTTTCCCTGAGCTTACGACCCTATGTTACTGTTTTCCTCACTCAGACATTTTTATTCTTCAAGGAATTGTGTTAAATCTTACAATGCTCAAGTTGCTGCAGTCACATGAGTAACTAGGTCCAAAATTCTGAAAGCTTCAAAGTGTGATGCAGGAAATCTATTTTCCTCTTTGCAACCTGGCTATTTTTATTAGCTCCTCATTCTTTTGAAGTATGAGAACCTGCAAAAATGAGAAATGTGTCTTTAAGCAGTAATAGATAGGAATTTTAGCTAAAACTCTCTATATGGTCCAGGAAAATAAGGTGGATATGATTGGATCAGAAAAGTTATGTGAGTGACTTCTTATCTCTACACCAGATGGGCAAACTCTGAGCTCTGCTGGAGCCCGTGGACTGTGATTGGGGAGGTTTTGTGGGTGGAATGGAAGGTTGAATGAGTGTGTTGGCCACATTGAGGGAAGGTGGGCATGATGCCTGGATCTGAGATGGTTCATTTACAAGGTTACTGGACTTAGTTCCTGGATTGAATTTTATATGATCAATTGAGGCCCAGCTTTGGAGTTAGATAGACGAAGGTTTGAATGATGGTTTGGCCAATTACTAAGATGTGTGAGCTTGGGCACATTCTTTACTGGACCTCAGTTTTCTCATCTGTAAAATGAAAATGATGATACTTACAAGGTACCTGCTGGGATGCAATGAGCTTATCCCTCTAAACTATTTTAAGGGACACATAACTGGAATATGCCAAACAGTGTCAATGTCCTTCTCTCCTATTTGAAAGATGTGGGTCAAAAGAGGCAGAGATTATCACTCCATCCCTCTCTTACCACCTTTGCAGGAAAAAGATTAGTTCTGTCATCATGTAGCACCAGTGTAGGCACTTTCATTCATTTAACAAATATTATTTGATGAATATTTAATTATGAATGTAGGGACTAGCATCCATTTTCCCAATGAACTCACAATCTAGACAGAAAGACACATCAGTAAGGGTTTAGGATTTTATCCAAAAAGCAATAGTGAGCCATTGAAGAGAGAATCATACATACAGAGTGTGGACAGTGAATTGGGGGCAGAGAGAGCTGGTGCAGATGCAGGTGAGTGATGTTTGTAGACTGATAGAGGAGTTGCAGGGGAGGAGTTGTGAAAGAAGAAGAGTGGCTGAAGCAGATGTGCTGATTTAAGACATTCGAAAGAGGTAGAATTGTCATCACTGGATAGATTGGATGTAAAGGAGATGAGGAAGGAGAGGAAATCTACAGTCTTTTACTGTAGATTTTGAATATAAGGGACACAGCCTGTATGGAAGCTGAGAAGGAGCAGGGATGATAAATTCTACTTGAGACATTGAGTTTGAGATACCTATGCGACCTCTGAAAAGAGAAGTCTAGCAGGCAAAAGGATGTGCAGTTCATAAACACAGTAGAGAGATGTCGACTAGAGGCTGAGAGTTCGGAGTCAAAATACAGATGGCAAATGATCTGATGAGATTATGCAAGAAGAAGGTATAGAGGCCAGGTGCAGTGGCCCACATCTGTAGTCCCAGCACCTAGTGAGGCTAAGGCAGGGGGATTGCTTGAGGTGAGGATTCAAGATCCACATGGGCAACAAACTCTGTCCCTACAAAGAAATAAAAAGTCAAAACATTAGCCAGGCATGGTGTTGCATGCCTGTAGTCCCAGTTACTTGGGAGGCTGAGGCAGGAGGATTGCTTGAGCCCAGGAGTTTGAGGTTATAGTGAGCTATGATTACGCCACTACACTCTAGCTTGGGTAACAGAGGGTCACCCTGTCAATAAGAAAATAAATAAAAAGGAATATGTAGGTTGGCTAAGGCTTTGGTTAGAAAACCTAAAAAAAATTTCTTTATGGAGTTTAGTTATGAGGTTAAGCATGTCTTTGAGGCCTAAGGTTGTGTGGCTAAAATGTGATCAGAGGGTAAACCACAAACTCAGGGATAGGAACCTACCACAGCCTCAAGTATCCATAACTGGTTCTATATGGTTCAGAGACAGTGGCTGTCCCCTGGTTCTCTGGGCACCTCTTCCCCAAACATATTTTAGCTTGACTAATATTTAGAGAAAGGCTAGAGATGTGGCTGAGCAGATGCACGACAAATATAACTGTCTCCCTGACCCAGATTTTCACAAAGAAATTTAAGGTGCAGATGAATGTGTACACGGGCTGTGAGGACAGGACTTTATCTTTACTTGAAGACAAGCTAGTCCTGCTCATAAAATTCCTATAAAGGTACAATCTTATTCATCCTGCTGTCTTCCAGTTAGGTTTCTGGGTTTGAATATTCAATTCAGTATGTCCATGGCATATGTCTCATAGGTGCATGGCATTGGTTCTTCCTGGACATTTGGTCATATAAAGAGCACACAGGCAAGTCCCCTTGACAGGAGCAGCATCTTTCACCTTGAATTGCACATCATTTTGAGATATCCTCTGGGATCATATTACACAGCAAGATATCTACTACAAGCAGATGGATCTGGCTCCAATTGCTGTCTTCTTGCACAAAGGAATTTGTATGGGACCGGGAGTGGTGGCTCACACCTGTAATCCCACCACTTTGGGAGGCCGAGGCAGGTGGATCACCTGAGGTCAGGAGTTCAAGCCCAGCCTGGCCAGCATGGTGAAACCCTGTCTCTACTAAAAACACAAAAAATTAGCCAGGCCTGGTGGTGGGCGCCTGTAAGCCCAGTTACTCTGGAGGCTGAGGCAGGAGAATCATTTGAACCCAGGAGGTGGAGGTTACAGTGAGCCAAGATTATGCCATTACACTTCAGCCTGGGCAACAGAGTGAGATTCTGCCCCCCCTCAAAAAAAAAAAAAAAAAAGAAAAAGAAAAAAAAGAAAATCTGTATGGGCATTTTCACAAAGAGCCATATATCTAATGGATGCAAATCTTAACATATATAAGTCACTGAGGTAGTTGTCTAAGAAAGCTGACAATGGCAAGCCTATTCACAGAATTATCTCACATTCACTATAAGGAAATACAATTTATTATTGACATAGGCTCACAACTTCATATAATGACTACGTAGTGGTCAAACGCACTGGCTGCGGTGCTAGACTGATTAGTTTCTATCTGTGTTTGTATACAGATGTTAGATGTGACCTTAGATGTAGGTAAAATCTGTAAAACAGTCTGTAAAATGGAAATAATAATCTAATCTGTAAAATGGAAATAATAATCTTACCCACTTCACTGGGTCATTGTGAGAATCAAATATGTGTAGTTTTACAGTGCCTAGTACATTGCAAATATTCAATAAATGTTGGGTATTATTATTTCTGTTACTATTTCTAGATCCTCTCTAGAAGAAAGAGCATGTACTCAAACTTGTCTCAGTCTCACATAGGGCATCCAAGGAAAACAGCAACACAGATGTGGAATTAATTAAGAAAAGGTGCATGGAAGTATGTCATAGATCAACTTAGAATAGCTGGAGTTGCACATGAACCGCACAAAATCTGATTGGTGATGTCCTGCAGAAGCTAAGATCATGGGTGTGTTATGAGAAGGCCCAGAGCACTACTTAGAGTTGAGTTAGCTCTGATCAACCACATTCTAATGACCTGGGCACAAATGAGTCAAAAACACATGGACTAGATTTCCCTTAGAATACACACGGGTTTAAAAGTTAAGAGGAAAGGGTGCTTGCCAAAATACATTTTGTAATAATTAGTGTAATAACAAATGGCTCAGTAAGCCGGAAACATCAATGGATCATCATCTGTGATGCTCACTAAACCCATGAGACAACAGGTTGAAATACTCAGGAAATACTTAGAAAGAGATCAAAGAGGCTCTGTCTCATCAACGCTTGAAAGTTGAAACATGAGTAGATTGGGAAGGGAAAAAAAGAAGATATTTCTTTACTCTGGTGAGGAACTGGCACTAAAAAGGAGGAAAAAGGATAGGTTGAAAGGTGAGAACTTTGCTTCTCAGGATCAAAAGCAAGATTGCATCTTAAGAGATTGGATCTTCCTCCTAGTCTCCCTAGTTAGCCACTGCTGCACCTGATCCTATTCCTTCGCCCACTCCCTTACCCTGTTTTCTTGATACAATGTCTTCTCAGGCCCCTTGCCATTCTGAACATCAATATACATTTTTTTTTTTCAGCAGAAAACAGGGACTTGCATCCTCTTACTGTCTACTAAGCAAATATCATGTCTAAATTAGAAACAATAAGTTAGGTATTTGAAGATTTGCAAAAGAAGAATGTTGAGGAAGAAAAAATAACTTTTGTGATAATATAAAATATGTGCCTTTGTAAATTGAATGCTTCATTAAAGAGAGCTGAAAAACGCATATTCAGACAGGAACATTTCAACAAGGCTGTTTTGGACTAATCTCCTACTGTGGTAGTCAACAGCAGTTTTGGCTAATGAGCTTTGACAGGATCAGAAATATTAAAGTATATTAGAGATGCGCCAAATTCCTATTTGACTGAATTCTAAATATCTAGTTAGAAAAAAATCAATATTTATTCAAAGTCAAATATCCCAAAAAGAACATGCTTCCAGAAAACAACACTAAATGTAAATTTTTAATATAATGATTATTATCACTTTATTATTAAATCTTTTATTAGCTAAGTTTTACAAGTTCACAGTTCAGATAAAGGAGCCATAATTTCTGAGTTTTGTTAGCTGGTGGACTGCTCCCGCTGCCACTTAACAGCCTGTTGGCTGCACTAAATAGTCACTCACTTTAAACTGACGGCAGATCAGTTCGGAGAATTTTTCTAGGTACTTTCTTTTTCTCTAGCACTTCCTTGTTTTCATCAGAGTTCATAATTTCTTTCTTACATCTGGATCCAAGATTTACCATGGATGTACTTGATTATGAGGGTTTTCCTCCGTGTAAAATTTTGAGATAAAAAAGTTGACATTCTGCTTTAATTCATTCACAGAAACTCGAAAAATTCCTTTTCTTAAAAGAATCAGCCTAAATGAGATTAAATTACTCAAAATTAAATAGTTGATTTAAGGTTATTTTGTTTAAAGTTAGAAATGCTAGTACTCAAAATGATTTCACAAACACTCAAATTGTCGTGAAAACAGACCTCTATTATTATGCCTTGTATTATGATTTTAAGGTTTATAAGCATGTGTTGGCTAGAAAAGGACATAATGCTCTCCCTTAAGTCATCTAGCTAACACACTCTCTTAATGTTTCTATAATAGTGAATCAATCTACCTATTTAACAGAAATTCTTATTGTTTTTAATACATAGAATAAACACCCTTTACAATAATCAGAAATTATTGCAATATCATATGCTTGTAATTAATAAGTGTATACATACTTCAAATAAATAACAGAATTTAAATATATTAACACATAAAGATTTTTACTCCAAGTTACATCAAGAATACTCACCTCCACTTGAAAGTGAGTATTCAGATGTTAATAAATTTGACTGACATCCTTTGTTTATATGGTTGACTTTGCTAAGATGACTAGATGTGATAGCTGTGACTATAACTTATCCAATCCTGAAAGCACTGAGCTGACACAAGTTCAGAGAGGCCAGAAATGAGACTGAAAGAAGAATTGGTTATGCTGCCTTCCAAAGTTAGGGGCTGACACCGAAGCTAAATGGCAGCTTTCAGCCAAAGCCAACCTATAGTATGTTCCCACAATTTTCACAGGGCTCCCCCTCCACAGCTTCCTAAAGATAATTTTTGGCTCAACCAGACCCTGGACCTTCATTGCTCTAAACAGGGTCTGGGTGACATTAAGGAATAAAAGACAGAAAGCCTTAGGGGTTTTGTGTGAGAGGAGTATAGACCGGGACCTGGAAGGCAGGAATACAAGGTGAGAGAGATGAGTTGAGGTTGGAAGGAAAAACAGAGGCGAGGGAAAGAATTGTGGGGAGAAGCAGCTGCTATAAAGATGCAACACCAAGAACAAAGAGATGCTTAAAGATGCTTTTTCAGAAATGTTGCTGTGTGTTGTGTGGCAGTGTTTTCTGCTTGTTGCCTCTTCACGGTGACTTTCATAAATTTTCTTTCAAGACTTCGATGTGAAATTTCTTTTCCTTCTAGATGAATCATTTGCTTCTTATTTTTGAGAACAAGAAGGCTTAGTGATAGTCAAATGGCAAACATGTCTTTGTAACAGTATTCACGTTAAAATAAATTTAAATATCTCGTAACTAGAAATGGCAAATGAGACTATGTTCTAGTATATGAGAAATGTTCATTTTGACCCCGTAATTTTACTTCTAGCAATTTGGAATAATTAGAAATGTGAGCAAAGATCTATGTATGCAACTATTTATTATAGCATTATTTATAGGAGCTAAAACACTAGAAATCTCTAAAAGGGAAATAATTCAGTAAACTATGAATAACCACATGCTGGAAAATTATGTACCTGTTAAAATAATGGTTACAAAGAGCCTTTCACTGATTTGGAAAATCTCAAGTATAATGTAAGGGGTTTTAACAGTATAAAATACAATTTTATTAATCTGTGATTGTATTTTTGCCAACATAAAGTATATGTCTGACAAAAGTGTTTACATGTTCCTGAAAGTTTTCCAAGCTAAAACGGTTTTGGCCAAGCTAATGAAATAGAACTTGTTTAAACATTATAGGCCTTTGAAAACAATTTCCCCAGGGAAGTGCTTGGCCCTACTTTGGGGCAAGCACTTCTTTGGCTCCCTTCTACATGGAGATCGAACGGCTTTCTAAAAACACGGGTTAGGTTAGACCACTCTGTTTTTAAAAGAGGATTTCAACCTTACTCCCAGGATTCTACTTCCAACCCTTCAACCCTCACCACAGCCATCACCTAAACTTTCTCATAAGATCCATGGATCCACATCAGTGGGTCTCAAAGAGTAATCCCTGAAGCAGCTGCAGCCCCTGGGAACTTGTTAGAAATGCAGATTCTTGGGCCCCACCCCAGACCCTTCTAAATCAAAAACTCATGGGCTGGGCAGGGAATCAATGTTTTCACAAGCCTTCTTGGGGACTGAGATGTAAGCTCATGTTTCAGAACCGCTGGTCCATATATTACTTCAAGTGATCATTAGTGGTGAACCTCACCAGCATGGTACCTAATTCTTACCAGTGCTTAGAGGAAAAACATCTTAAAATTATATTTACAGATGATTAAAGGGTGTGAAGTTCTTGTATTTTTTCTTAGAATCGAAAATCACCTCTGTAGGTCAATCCTTGATGAAAGATTGTGCTGGTCCCCATGTAATTGTCTTTTCCTAATTCCTCTTGGCTGAAATGACATTGGTCTTTATTGAGAGAATGCTACAAGACACAACCCACAAAATTCATCATTTGAGCATTTCTTTCTGCATCCTGGTACTCTCAATCCTCTCCCCCTATTTTAAATAAGAGTGTTTAAAAAATGTATTTACCTACTTATCATCTGTCAGATTCCTAACTCAAAAACTTATCTTACTCATTCTTACTCACCAGTGTATTGTTAACACCTAGAACAGTGCTGAACCATAGTAGGTGCTTAAAAGGAATGAATCCTTAAATGAATGAACAAATAGCATCATCGGTTACATTATACCGTGGCCAAGTATTTATACGATTACCTCTGCCTGGTCATCATATCAACAATAGCAGTATTTTTGTTGATCATTTGATCTGTTTTTAATCTATGAACACCAAATATTTGTAACTGACCAGGCTCCCCGTTTGGAATCGGTGGCTTCAAATCTTACAGCACCTGCATGTTCTCATTTATAAGTGGGAGCTAAGCATTGAGTACATATAGACACAAAGAAGGGAACAACAGACACCAGGGCCTACCTGAGGGCAGAGGGTGGGAGGTTGGCGAGGATGGAAAAACTACCTATTGAGCACTATGCTTATTACCTGGGTGATGAAATAATCTGTACGCCAAGCTCCGTAATAGGCAACTTATCTACAGAGCAAACCTGCACATGTACCACTGAAACTAAGATAAAAGTGAAAACAAAAAAACCCCACACACACCTTACTGCCAGTTTTGTGGAGTTACCAGAAGCAAGGAAAAAGCGTTTTGTGGTTAGACATTTTTAATCCATTCTTGAAAATTCCTGAATCCATTTTATGGTCTCCCCTTTGTTCTTCCTTCAACGGCTCCTGTTTTTAACTGCTGTCCTGTCACTATATTTTGTGATGTGGAGCATAAGCATTTAAGCCACAGTGTTCTTATTCAAATCCCAGTCTTGCCATTTCCTCACCATGTGACTTTGGGCAAATCATAGAACCTTTGTCTGCCTCAGTTTCCTTATCTATACAATTAAGCTCATAAGAATATCTGCTTCATATAGTAAAGTGTTTAGAATAATGCCAAGCCCTTAATAAGTGCTCAATAATTGCTAGATGCTGTGGTGATGGTGGTGTGTTGATTATTTTAAAAGAAACCAATAAGTAAGTGTAGAGACATAAAGAAATAATGTTCAAGTGTTTATAGTGGTTACCGTTAGGTGGGGGTTTTCAGGAATCATTATTTTCTTCTTAACACTTTCTGTTTCCAAAATCTTAAACAAAGAGTGTGTAAAACAAAATAAAACAAACAAAAACAAACCCGAAAGAGGCACATGGAGTTCCACATTTTTGTAGCTGAGTTTAAAACACATGACAGGAGGATTTACTCTGAGTCAAATCCCTAAAGAGCAACACAGAGATCTGTCAGAAAAAACTCTGCCCTCTAGTTTATCCTAAGACTTTTGGATGGAGCATACAACTCTGAGAAAGACAAAGAGAGATGATTCAATCATAGAAATGACAGTGTCCAGTTATTTCCCTCAAGAATTCCTAAAATCTGAATATAGATAGAGGGAAGATAGTGATGATCTTATATTTCCCTCATGTGTTTTCAACCACAAGAAATACTGTTATTTTAAGGTTTGCTCCATTTCTAAACCTCTACTCCTTCATTTTCTTATTCTCAACCTAATTTTACATTCAAAAAAATATAAGAAGCAGCAAACATAAATAACACATTTGTAATAAAACCCACTTAAACGAAATACAAGACTCACTGCCTAGTGAGGAAGATGGGATAGTGTGCTGAATGGTCTCCACTTGCCCTTCCATCCTTCATTCTGAGCTGCACCCTGGACACTGTCCTCTATCGACTCCATCAACTGTTCCCCTTTATCCTGTGGTTTCTGACTGTTCTAGCTAACAGAGCTCCCAGACAGGAGATTGAAAGGAAAGATGAGAAAGATATTGGGATGTTTGGTCCAGGCTCCTTCCTACACCAATTGGCAGTAGTTGCGGTCCTCCATCAATGGCCACAGCCCCTCTTGGGCAGCCCTCTCTGGCAGCTGCGAGCTCCTTCCACTTGTCCACTCACTGTTTCTTCTCTTTTCTCCCACAGACCCAGACAGGAATGACTTGCTTCCAGCAACAGCTAGCTCCAGGATATTCCACCAAAACATGTTGGTTTCCCTTAACCCTCCTCACACCTTTATTGAACTCTCCAAAATGACCTTGTTCAAGTGGATCACTTCTCTCTAACTAGGAGGGCTGCCTAGACCTGGACTCATACAGAGGGAAATGTGCAGGAAGAGATGCAGTGAAGGAAACCAACTAGACTTGGCACGACATTTAGTTCTGAACCTCCTAGCAGCCAAGTCAAAAAGAACAAAGTATATCACATAACAGAATAACATTTCTTTTTTTACACTGAACTCTGACTGGAATTTTTCACATGTTTATTTATGCACCAGAAGATTTCTTAGTGTTCATGCATACCTTTGCTTTCATGGTGCTCTGAATCCTGTGTAGGAAGAAAGTGATCGGCATCAGGGTCATATTTAGAGGTGGTGCAAGAGAGAGAAAGATTTAGCAGCATGAGAGAAGGTCCAAAGTCATGCCAATGAGATAACCAGACTACCAGAAACTCTATCTTATTCACTATGTTGTCCCCACCTTCTAGAATAACACCTGGCACATAGAAGAATAAATGTTAGATAAAACAATGAAAATCTTAAAATCTTTGTATTGTCACATTTTGGCCTCTTGTATGTTACAGCTTTCAAAAGTCACTTTTGTTTGAGAAGATATGATATTGTAGGACATAGTTCTCAGACTTGACTATACATTGGAGCTATCTGAAGAGCTGAGTTAAACACTGTTGTCTGGATCCCACACCCAGATATTCTGATTTCATTTGTTTTGGGTTCAGCCAGGGCATCAGACTTTTTTTTTTTTCTTTTAATGCTACCCAGGTGATTTTGTTGTGCATTCCAATTTGAGAACATGATTGTGCAACATGTTCTGAAATTGGAGTCAAGAGACCTGGTTTTAGGCCTCAATCAACCAACGATTGCCTGGTTAAGCACAAGCACAGTGTTCAACTCATCTGAGTCTTGGTCTTCCCAAATGTAAAATGAAGATAAAAACACCTGCCCTGAATACATCACAGGTTTGTTGTGGAGAATAAATAAAATTTTGTCTGTAAAATTTCTGGGTAGATTTTAAAACATTCTACATGGATATCATCATCAACATACAATATGAAATGTGTAAACTGCTTGGAGGGTTGAATATTCTTCCTCAGGTAAGGTTTTAAAGTCCCCACAAAAGTCTGTGTTTGACCTCGTTGACTTTCTTGAGATACTACTAGAAGTCTATAAACCATCATCCCCCAAGTTAAACCAGGGACATCACATTTGGCAGCAAGACTAACAGCTCAAAGTACAGAGAAAAAGGACTTTTTCTCCAACCTTGATGAGCTTATTAAAAAAAAACCCATGCCCAGAATAGGAGTTTGCATGTTTGTGTGATCACATGTCAACTTAATTTCAAGCTTTGTCATGTCAGAAACTCTGGCTGTGGCCCAGGAGTGGACAGACTTGACCGCAGCATCATTCCCTTCCCCTGCAGGTGCGTGTCTTGTGGCGCTGATAGTTACCCGAGGTTCTTAGCCTTTCTGAATCCTCGAGTCTGTTGGCTCCCTTCGGTTGTTTATTCATCCTCTTCTTGCATGTGATCCTAGATTACATTCCGTTCCACACTGAAAACCTTAATAGATATTTATAGAGATTTTGCCCACATTTATAAAACTTGGTCCAAAAAAACCTGTATTCCATGTTCTACAAGTATAATTATCTTTCAATCAAATGTTTCAATCAAAGTTTCCTTTGGAAACTTTCTTTGGATTCTAACAAATTGTAGCATGCAAATGATACATTTTCATAAAACTGCAAGTGGCTGAAAAATTTCTATTCAGATTGAAAAATCTGTTTTCCTTAAAAAGTGTCCAATGTTTACTACAGCCCATTTAATTTCCATATAATTTGCTAGGATGGGTGAGGAGAGAGTGAAACCATGGGTTTTTTTCAACCTAAACTAAGTTCCCTTAATCATGCAAGTATCATTTTGGCTCATCATCACACAGTCATTTCCTAGCGCAAAAAAATTTAAAAAATAAAAAATTCCCCCTAATAAGTCTGGAGGTCTTGTCAGTGAAGCCTGAAATCCTTAGGAAAGTCTTCCTGTTAATATTGTGATTTTAATTGGACCAAGTGCCTTTGGCATCTCTTCAAGTTTATTCTAGGCCCAAATGTCAATTTATAAACTCATTTATACAGATATTGCTGAATTGGGATGATGAAAATTTCTAAGGGGCCTGTAGGATGGTGAGGATGGGACTGTGGGGGTGGGGTGGAGGCTGGGCATATAGAAAAGGTCACTTTGCCTGAAGAAATAACTTTTAAATACTTAATTAAATGGTAGGATGTAAATGGGAAACAGAACAGAGTCCTCACAACTTCAAAAATATAGACAAATGTACTTAGAAAATGAAGACATCAGACATAAAGCAAGGAATTCAGAAAAGCATTGTTACATTTCTAAAAAGATACATTGGAATACTTTGATTCCTTGATAGCATTTGTTTCACATGTTCAAATTATTTTATATGTTCAACCTGACAGTTCAGTAATTAGATGTAAAATCAATAGTAAGACTATGTCAAGATATGTTTAAACAGACATTTAAATCTAAATGAAAGATAGTTGTGCATAAAATATAGGTTTTTTGTTTTTAAAAAAATGTATCATTGACTGAATGTTTATAACAGCTTTATTGAGATAGAATTCACATAATATAAAATTTATCCTATTAAGGTATATGATTCAGTGGATTTAATTTAATTTAGTTTTATTTCTTGAGACACGGTCTCGCTATACTGCCCAGGCTGCAGTGTAATGGTACAGTATCAGCTCAGTGTGACCTCCACCTCCCAGACTCAAGCAATCCTCCAACCTCAGCTTCCCAAATAGCTGGGACTCCAGGTATTTACCACCATGCCCAGTTAATTTTTGTATATTTTTTAGAGATGGGGTTTTACCATGTTGCCCAGGCTAGTCTCAAACTCCTGAGTTCAAGCAATCTGCCTGCCTTGGCCTCCCAAAATGCTGGGAGTATAGGCATGAGCCACTGTGCCTGACCTATTCAGTGGATTGTATTACATTCACGTGACTCTGCAAGCATCATCGCCATCTAATTATCAGAACATTTTCAGTGGATTTTATTATATTCACGTGGCTCTGCAAGCATCATCACTATCTAATTATAAGGACATTTTCAGCCAGGTGCGGTGGCTCACCCCTGTAATCTTAGCACTTGGGGAGACCGAGGTGGGTGGGTCACGAGGTCAGGAGATCAAGACCAGCCTGGCCAACATGGTGAAACCCCGTCTCTACTAAAAATACAAAAATTAGTCGGGCATAGTGGCCTGCACCTGTAGTCCCAGCTACTTGGGAGGCTGAGGCAGGAGAATCACTTGAACCTGGGAGGCGGAGGTTGCAGTGAGCCGAGATTACGCTACTGCACCCCAGCATGGGAGATAGAGTGAGACTCTGTCTCAAAAAACAAAATAAAACAAAACAAATTTTCATGAATCCAGAAAAGAAATCTAGACTCATTAGCAGTCACTCTCCCATTCCTTCTCACCCCAAACCCTGGCAACCACTAATCTACTTTCCATCTCTATGAATTTGCCTATTTTGAACTACACAATGGAATTACACAATATGTGGTCTTTTGTTTCTAGCTTCTTTCGTTTGGCATGTTTTCAGGGTTCATCCATGTCACAGCATGGATCAGTAGTTCATTCCTTTTTATTGCTAAAAATCATCCCATTGTGTGGATATATTACACTTTATCTATTAATCAATTGATGATCATTTGGACTATTTCTACTTTTGGGCTGCTATGAATAACACTACCATAAACATTCACACACAAGTTTTTGTGTAGACATGTTTCTATTTCTCTTGGGAGTGGAATTGCTGGGTCATATAAAAGCTCTATGCTTAACATTTTGAGGAACTGATATACTTATTAAAAGTGGTCATACCATATTGAAATCCCATCAGCAATGTATGAGGGTTCCAATTTCTCCATATTCTCACCAACACTCGCTATTGTCTATCTTTTTTATTTTAGCCATCCTAGTGTGTGTAAAATAGTATCTCATAGTGGTTTTGATTTTCATTTCTCTAGTGAAATGCAAATGATGTTCAGCATTTTTCATTTTCTTATCTGTCTACATATCTTTGGAGAAATGTATATTCAAGTCCTAAGTCCGTTTTTAAATTGTTGTTGTTGTTGTTGCGGAGTTGAGAAAGCCCTTATCTGATCATGATTTGCAAATATTTTCTCCCATTTTGTGGGCTATCTTTTCACTTTCCTAATGGCATTCTTTAAAGTACAAAAGTTTTTAAAATGTTGATAAAATCCAGTGTATCTATGTTTTTTCTTTTGTTGTTTAAGTTTTTAGTGTCTTATCTAAGAAGCCATAGGTTAACCTTAGGTAATAAATACTTCCATAAATATTTAGGTCTATAGTCCATTCTGAGTTCATTTTTGCCTATGGTATGAGATAAAGGTCCAACTTCATTCTTTTGCATGTGAGAATCCAGTTTCTTTATGCATTCTGAAGTCTCTGCCTTTGGATTGGCATGGTTAATACATTTACATTTAATGTAATTACTGATAAGGTAAGATTCACATTTGTGATTTTGGTATTTGTTTTCTATATGTTGTGTATTTTTTTGTTTGTTTCTCTATTCCACTATCACTGCACTCCTTGTAGTTAGTTATTTTCTCCTGTACCATTTTCATGTCCTTGCTGTTTATTTTACTATGTATTTTTAAATTTTTTTCTTATCAGTTGCTCTGGGGATTTAAATTAACATCTTAACTGAAACAACCTACTATGGATTCATACAAACTTAATTTCACTGGTATACAAAACCTTAGTTCCAGTATAGCTCTGTTCCTTTCCTCCTTTTTGTGATATTATTGTCATACAGACTACATCTTTATTCATTATATGCCCATCAACATCATTTTGTAGTTATTGCTTTATGCAATTGTCTTCTAAATTCAATAGTAGAGGAAGAGGACTTAAGAATACATTTGTACGCTGTCCTTTATATTTACCTATGTAGTTATTGTTTTCAGTGCTCTTTATTTCTTCATATGGCATAAGTAACTGTCTAGTGTCTTTTCATTTCTGTCTGAAAGTCTCCCTTTAGCATTTTTGGTAAGGCAGGTCTGATAATAATGAATTCATTCAACTTTGCTTATTTGAAAGTTTCTATCTCATTTGAAAATTTTGAAATTTCTCCCCCCACCTTTTTTTAATTGCCTTTTTAAAAAGTTTCACATTTACAAAAAAATTAAGATAGTACAGGGAGTTCCCATGTGCCGCAGACAGTTTCCTCTAGTACTGACATCTTACATTAGCATGGGGGCATTTGTTACAATAAATAAACCAGTATTGATATATTATTAACTAAAATGCATCGTTTATTCAGATTTACTTAGTTTTTCCCCAATGTCCTTTTCCTGTACCGGGATCCCATCCAGGACATTGCAGTACATTTTATTGTCATGCCTCCTTCAGTTCTTCTCGGCTAGGCTGTGACTGAGTCCTAAAGCAGCTTTGGGTCAACTCTCCTTGGCTCAGACTTTCCTTGT
Organism: Macaca nemestrina; assembly: GCF_043159975.1. NCBI lineage: Eukaryota > Metazoa > Chordata > Mammalia > Primates > Cercopithecidae > Macaca > Macaca nemestrina. Next base: position 115,126,175 of record NC_092127.1, on the reverse strand, counting down.
TTTTGATGGCCTTTACAGGTTTTTAAATTAGTGGTAAGCTATTTTCTATTTTTCCCTCCATTGGAAATTGTCTCATGATGGGACTGGGCTAATGGATTTTTGGAAGGAAGGCTGCAGAAGTAAAGTGCCCTTCTCATCACATCACATCAAGGGTACACACTATCAACATGACTTATCACTGTTGATATTGACCTTGATCATCTGGCTAACATAGTGTTTGGCAGGTTTTTCCATAAAGTTACTCTTCCCCCACTCCTTTCATACTATACTCTCTGGAAGAAAGTCCTTAAGGAATGGGATCTATGTTCCCCCTACAAGAGGGGAGAATATTCACATAAATTATTTAAAATTCTTCTGCAAGAGAAAGTTTTCCTTTTCCTCATTTATTTATTTATTCAATTGTTTATTTATATGATTATGGACTCATGGAAATGTATCTTATACTTTGGGTTATAATTTGTATTACTCTGTTCTCATGCTGCTATGTCTTTAACATGCCCGAGACTGGGTAATTTATAAAGGAAAAGAGGTTTAATTGACTCACATTTCCACATGGCCAGGAAGACCTCACAATCATGGAGGAAGGCAAAGGAGGAGCAAAATCACGTTTTACATGGTGGCAGCAAGAGAGGGTGTGCAGGGGAACTCCCATTTATAAAACCATTAGATCTCATGAGACTTATTTACTACCACAAGAACAGTATGGGGAAAACTGCCCCCATGGGGCCACCTGGCCACACCCTTGACATGTGGCGATTATCATAATTCAAGGTGAGATTTGGGTGGGGACACAGAGTGAAACCATATCATAATCCAATACTATTTTATTTATTTTGTGGAAATTGTTTTTGCTTTGGCCATTTGAGCTCTTTCAGTTGGCTTCTGTGTCCTTTTGAGATATTCCATAAAGGTAAGTTTGTTTTTGTTTTAGCATCTCCTTACTTCCTGGCACTATGAGATGCTACTCTTGTAACTTAACTGCTCCACTCCTAGAACCAGTCATTTATCCAAGGAGCCCTGCTTCCATTTATTGGAGAATAGTACTAGAAATCAAGACTTGGATGCTAGATGTGCTCATTGCTCCTGTGCTGTTGTTGCTGCCAGACCCTCTCAGCTAAGAAAGCAAGGAAATATGTGGTGGTATTTTAACCCTTGTGTATACAAGTATTTATATTAACACGAGTTCACATTGATGTGGATTCCATTACACATGAATCATTCTATCCTCTTCCAGTTGCTTGTTGGTAAATTGTCACTACAACAGCAAGAAATCCAGCTCCAACCATCCGCCACCTATTCATTTAGCTGTTCAATTCCAGTACACACATAGGTATACTGTACATATTAACCTGTACCACTATGGCAAAGAACTTCATCAATTAGAGTAAAATACTTATGCTAAGTTTCTTTTGCCCTTAGTCTTACAAACTCTATTCAAGTTCAAAGTTACTTAGCATCTTCTTCTTGCACTCCCTTCTCTGAGATTATTTCATACACTTGTAATACAGTTAGATTATCTTGTCAAAATCAGTTTCTTCTTGTAATACTTTTTATTTTCCACCTCTTAAATGTTTTTTAAATTTGTATACATTAAGGTTTACTCTTTGTGCTATAAAGCTCTATGAGTTTAAGAAAATACATAATGTCATGTATCCTTCCATTATAGTATAATACAAAATAGTTTCACTGCCCTAAAAATTCACTATGCTTCCCTTACTCATCTCTTCTTCTTCTCTTGAATCCCTGGGAACCACTGAACTGTTAATGTCTCAAAAGCTTTGTTTATTCCAGCATGTAATATAATTGGAATAACAGTATATAGCCTTTTCAGACTTACTTCCTTAACTTAGCAATATGCATTAGGGCTTATCCATGTTTTTTATGATTTCTAACTCATTTATTTTTATCACTGAATAATATTCCATTATATGGGTGTATTACAGTTTTGTTTATCCATTCACTTATTGAAGGTATCATGGTTGCTTTCAATTTGGGGCTATTATAAATAAAGTTGCTATAAACATTCACATGCAGGTTTTTGTGTAGATGTAAACTCTCAAACCAGTTGAGTACCAAGAAGCATGAAGCTTAATTGTATGCTAAGACTTTGTTTATCTTCATTAAAAAAAAAAAAACTGCCAAACTCTCCTCAAAAATGGCTATTCCTCTCCTTCATTTTTATAGTGTAGTTTTGCTGGATGGAGAATCCTTGACTCTTTTTTTCTTTAAGCACTTTGAATACTTCATCCCACTGCCTTCTGGCCTCTGTGGTTTTTGATGAGATATTAGCTGCCAACCTTTTTTGGGACACCTTGTATGTGATGAGTCATTTTCCTCTTGCTGCTATCTAGATTCCTCTCCCTTTTTCTTTGGCTTCAATAGTTTGACTATGATGTTTCTAAGTGTAGGTCTTTTGGAAATTTTCCTACATGGAGTTCACTGGGCTTTCTGGATGTGTAGACAAATGTTTTCCATCATATTTGTGAATTTTTTGCCTGATTTATTTAAATATTCTTTCAGCCTCTTTCTTTCCTCTCCTTCTGGGATTCTCATTATGCATATGTTGGTTTGCTAGATGATATCTCTCAGTTCTCTGAGGTTCTGTCCTTTTACTATTTTTTTTGTTCTGCTTCTCACATTGGATTATCTCAACTGACTTGTCTTCAAGTTCACAGATATTTTCTGCCAGCTTAAATATGCTGTTGAGCTCCTCTAGTCAATTTTATTTTTACAATTTCAGTTGTTAAACTTTTCAATTACAGAATTTCTATTTAGTTCTTTTTAATAATTTCCATTACTTTATTGATATTTGCATTTGTAATACATTGCATTCATACTTTCTTTTAACGTTTTAGACACTGTTTCCTTAAATTCTTTGCATATATTTGTAAGAGCTGATTTATAGTCCTAGTCAGTTCTATATTTGGGCTTCCTCAGGGATAGCTTCTATCTACTTCTTTACTCCTGTGTATGTGTCATACTTTCCTGTGTCTTTGTGTGTCTCATAATTTTTATTGGAAACTGGATATTTTAAATATTATAATGTGGTGATCCCAGAAATAAGATTCTCCACTCTCCCCAGAGTTTGTTGTTGCTGCTGTTTGTTTAGTCACTTTGCTGACCAATTCTGTAAAATCTATATTGTTTTTTATTTGCAGCTACAGAAGTACCTTCTTGATTAGCTTAGTGATTTGACAGAGATTTTCCTAAATGACTTGAATCAACAAATTTTCCACCCTTTTCTGAGGGATTCTGTGTGTATATTGTAGTATGATGCCAACACTTTGGCAGTTTACCATTCTTCCTTCATCTTCACTTCTTGTTTATACAGTCTTGAGGTCAGTCAGAAACAAGAGAGTAGGGCCTTCTCAGATCTTTCCTGGGCATGCACATGTGCGTGGCCTTCTAGACTCCCAGGAAAATGTTGAAGATTTTCAAAGTCCCCTATTGACCACTCATTCTTCAGATTTTCCTTTTTGAGGGACCCATCTGGTACCATTGCCTCCAACAACTGTGATGCTAAGCAATTGCCACTGATTATTTCCAACAAACATCCTGGGAAAAGGGAATGGCTTTTCCCACTAAGCAAGATCTGCGTCAGGTTAAATAAAACAAGCTCTATGAATGGGGTTTTCAAGGAGCTGTAAGACAGATCAAATAATAATAAATCTCTAGACATGGGCACTGGGGAAGTCCCAAAGCCATCTGCCCTTTCCAGGGACCACTAGGCTGCTGGGTTTCAAAGCTACTGTACTTGCAAAGCTGCTTGCTTTCAAGGCTACCATGAAGTTGGGGATGGGAGAAGGAAGATAAGGCTAGTTAAAATGCCACAAATCTTTCTGTTCTTTACAAGATTCAACTATTTTTCTTAAATAAACACTCCTCAGATTGCTTAAGCTTTGTTTAATTTCCAGAGTTCTGCAAAAGTTAATTTTTGAAAATTTTTGCAATTGTTTTTGTTGCTTTTATTGAGAAATAAATTTTTGGAGGTCCCTACTTCACTATTAAGGAAGTGCATCTCTTCTGCACTTAGTAATCTCTAAAATTTTATTATTGAGACAGTCCTGATTTTGGATCATAGTTCCAACACTAGTCAGCTGTGTGACCTTGGGTAAGATACTTCACCTTCCTAAGTCTTGGTTTTCACTTCAAAAGATTTCTGAGAAAACATGCAAGAGTCCATAATAAATGCTTAATAAATGTTTATTTTTCTTTTTAGTTTTCCTGAAATGAAATGGTACTAGCATTCTATACTAGTAACAGATCTGCTATCCATTAACTGTGTGAGCCTGGTCAGAATGCTTAACTTCTAGGTATCTATTTCAGCTACTAAATGGTGACATTTTCTTACCTCTCAAGTCCATGCCAGCACTTTAGTCACATGAAAATTTTGTACTTTTTTTTCCTAAGCAAATTGATAATGCCAACAAGGTAGGATGTTTTAATTTACTCTAACACTGTCTCTAAGCATTTTCAAGGTCATTATAGCATGATCCATGCTATGGTATAAATTTGTTCCCCAAATTCATGTGTTGAAAACGTGATGCCCAGCATAGTGGTGTTGGAGGTGGGGACCTTTTGGGAAGTCTTTAAGTCATGGGGGCTCTGTTCTCCTGAGTGGATTAATGCCACTACAAAAAAAAGGGCTTGTAGGAGTGGGCTCTCTCTTGCTCTTCTGCTCCTCTGCTATGTTAGGAGTAGCGTTCTTGCCTCCCTACCAGAAAGGGAGCATTACAGGTGCTATCTTGAAAGCAGAGGCTAGCCCTTACTAGATACAAAACTTGCTGTCACCTTTATCTTGGACTTTTGAGCCTCTAGAACTCTGAGAAATAAATGTCTGTTCTTTACAAATTATACAGTCTCAGGTATTCTGTTATAGCCACACAAAACAAAGACAATCTACATAAAGGCACAAAATGTCATTGACAAGTTATTTTTTATCAGTTTATTAAATCTGCTATTCTTTTAAGCACAGTATTATTAACTTTTGTGGTATTAAATCCTAAAGTAATAATAGCATTTCAAAAATTAAAAATTTGATTTTCATGAACTTGAACTGATTCTATGTGTTTTTCTAAATTTGTAAGGGCACCATAAATTTTAAGAAGTTCAAATATAGAAGATAAATAAAATTTTAGGTTTTAAGATAAAATATAAATAGTTATCTCAAGAGGTAAAATATATCTAATATATATATAAATGTTTTTTTCACTCAAGAACTAAAAGCATGTTTAGCATCACTCAAAAATGAGATTAAACAAAAACACTAAGTATCCTTTTTCACTTGGAAGAAGTATCCAAGTTCACTTGGAAGAACAGTCATTTTCTGCAGAAGTTTTTGAGTAACTGAATTTCTAACTCACAGGATCTCCTAGATTTATTCATAGTAAATTCAGTTGATCCTTGAACAACATGGGTTTCAACTGTGTGTATCCACTTACATGTGAATTTTCTTTCATCTCTGCCACCCAAGACAGCAAGATCAATGCCTACTCTTTCTCTTCCTCTTTAGCATACTCCATGTAAAGATGAGGAGGATGAAGACCTTTATGATGATCCACTTCCACTCAATGAATAGTAAATGTATGTTCTCTTTCTTATAATTTTAATAACGTTTTCCTTTCTCTAGCTTACTGTATTATAAGAATATAGTATATAATACATATAACACACAAATTTTGTGCTAATCAACTATTTATGTTGTTGGTAAGGCTTCTGGTCAATAGACTACAAGTAGTTAAGTTTTTGGAGAGTCAAAAGTTATACGAGGATTTTTGACCATCAGTACCCCAACACCCACATTGTTCAAGGGTCAACTGTATTCCAATACATGCAACAATAGCATGTCTATCTTCACTCAAAAATCCATTCTAAAAGAAACAACATGGTGTCAGACTGTGATGAATAATATGGCCTAGTGACTTCTGGCATTACTGCATGTTTAGTAACTCATTGTTCATTTCTCATGTCTGTTTGAAAAGCTGTGTTTTATGGCAATGAATCTTGCTTTCTCAAGCAATTGAAAACATTGGACAAATTGAGGACTAAAGGGTGCAGAATTAGCATCTGAAATATAATGGGGGATTCTTCCAAATTTTTAAAGTAACTTTCCACTTTTGATTACAAAAATAATATACTTTATGGTTAATAAATTATTTAAAGTACCCAAAAATAAAAATAAGAAAAGAAGCCACCTGTAATCTGACCAGGCAGATATAGTCATTTTTAATACCATGGTGTCTTAAAAGAATGCCTGATTCTTGCCATCTAAAAAAAAAGATAGGGCACTTACTAGACACCAAACCTGCTGGCTTCATTTTTGATTGACCTTGAACATGTATTTAGCTCTTTAGTGAAAAAAAATTATATATTAAATTAATTTTACTTCTATCATTGTTTTATTTTCAAATCCAAAATTATAGTATTCTTATACATGTAAACTTTTTTTTAAGTTTAAGATGCCCTTCAAATTTAGGAAAAAAAAAAATTCAAATTCATGAAAATCAGAATTAATGGTTGACATGCTCTTTTTTTTTTTTTTTTTTTTTTTTTTTTTGAGACGGAGTCTCGCTGTGTCTCCCAGGCTGGAGTGCAGTGGCGTGATCTCGGCTCACTGCAAGCTCCGCCTCCCGGGTTCACGCCATTCTCCCGCCTCAGCCTCCCAAGTAGCTGGAACTACAGGCGCCCGCCACCACGCCCGGCTAGTTTTTTGTATTTTTAGTAGAGACGGGGTTTCACCATGTTAGCCAGGATAGTCTCGATCTCCTGACCTCGTGATCCACCCGCCTCGGCCTCCCAAAGTGCTGGGATTACAGACTTGAGCCACCACGCCCGGCCGACATGCTCTTAGTACTTTAGGATTTAATACCATGGAAGTCATAATACTCTGCTTACGCATGCACAAGCCAAGGGAAGTCTTCAACCATCAGAAACTGGGATTGGCAAAAATTCTCTCATAGAAACTTCAGAGTGATCACAGACCTGTCAACACCTTGATTTTAGACTTCTGGCCTCCAGAATTGTGACAGAATAGATTTCTGTTTTTTGAAGCCACACATTTTATGCTAATTTGTTAGGGAAGCTGTAGGAAATTAATATGAAAGTATATCTAATGTACCGAATTTTCTCACCTAAGAGAAGGCAGAAATTTAGATGAAAAATCTCCTTATTTTTAAATATTAACAATTTTTGAAATTTTGAAACACTGAACTGGCCAAACCAAACAAATGCACAGGTGAATTCTAGATCACTGATACCAGTTTGCCACTCTTTTACTAAACATTCACAAAACCTTCCCTATGTTTAGCCATTACTTGGTTAATTTCTAGCTCGATGCACATCCAAAAATCAGATTTTTATTCTTCATGGGACTTGTTTTAGAAAAAGGCTCAATTGATTTCTGATTTCACAAAGCAGGAAGCAAAAATAATCTATTTACATCCATCATTGGTGAACATTAAAAGTGAGAAACATTTCAGATCACTTGTTTGATAAACTTAGGGATATAAACATATCGATTAGTTTTTTTTGAACTTATGCTAAATTTGAGGTGTGTGGACATCCACCTTTCTTAAAGTTAAAGCAGCATACACCGGTTAGAAAACCAATGGCCCCTTTAGAAGAAATCAGCCCTGAGCCCGCCTCAGACGGCTCCTCTTGGAATTCCCAGAGAGCCTTGAATAATTGTTGTTAGATTCATTCCGAAAATGTTTTAATTCGCTATCTCTTCATTAGCATTTTTAGATTGCTAAGTCTTTTTGCCTGGATTTCAAAATATTTTTTAAGAGGAAATAGCAGCTAAGCTTCTCCATATTTGGGCTAGAGCTGGCCAGCAGGAGACCTGGGCTTCAATCCCAATTTGCCACTAAGCAGCTGCATGACCCTAGCCAACTCTCTTCACCTCACTAGGCCTCAATTTCCTGTAGCTGATCTCTGAATTTCCTTTCAGCTTTAAAAATTATTTTGACAGTGTAATTTAATTATACAATAAAATCTCGAATGTAATTCATCTTTCTTTAGACTTACCCAAGGGTGGGGAAGGCAGAACACATGCTTTCATTCATTCTCATTGGGCTTCTACCATGTGAAAGACACGCTGTCAAGTGCTGAGGCAAAAACCTGAACGTGACAAAGATTCTGCCTCAAAAATCTTGCAGTCTTTTGGGATTTGGGGGTACAGCTACAAAGAAATCAGCAATTTTCATATAGAACTGTGTTGGAGGGATGCATGGAGCTCAAGGGAAGCCTAGGAAAGGCTGTGTGAGTCACACAGAAAAAGTCACAGGAGGGTGCCTTGAGAAAGTGATGCTTAAATTGTGTTTGCAGAAGGAGCAGTGGCAAGAAAGGCAAAGATGAGACATAACAGCCCATGTAAAAGCATAAGGAAGTAAAGTAGTCTGGAAAGTGCATGGACTCAGAGAATGGCCAATAATCATTAGCTAAATAAATAAAATGGGACAAGAACAACAACAACCAAACTACATTCTACTCTACTCCTTAAAGGAACATTATTCTTTTTTTTTTTTTTTAATTTATTTATTATTATTATACTTTAAGTTGTAGGGTACATGTGCATAACGTGCAGGTTTGTTACATATGTATACTTGTGCCATGTTGCTGTGCTGCACCCATCAACTCGTCATTTACATCAGGTATAACTCCCAATGCAATCCCTCCCCCCTCCCCCCTCCCCATGATAGGCCCCGGTGTGTGATGTTCCCCTTCCTGAGTCCGAGTGATCTCATTGTTCAGTTCCCACCTATGAGTGAGAACATGCAGTGTTTGGTTTTCTGTTCTTGTGATAGTTTGCTAAGAATGATGGATTCCAGCTGCATCCAAGTCCCTACAAAGGACTCAAACTCATCCTTTTTTATGGCTGCATAGTATTCCATGGTGTATATGTGCCACATTTTCTTAATCCAATCTGTCACTGATGGACATTTGGGTTGATTCCAAGTCTTTGCTATTGTGAATAGTGCTGCAATAAACATACGTGTGCATGTGTCTTTATAGCAGCATAATTTATAATCCTTTGGGTATATACCCAGTAATGGGATGGCTGGGTCATATGGTACATCTAGTTCTAGATCCTTGAGGAATTGCCATACTGTTTTCCATAATGGTTGAACTAGTTTACAATCCCACCAACAGTGTAAAAGTGAGGAACATTATTCTTTAGACATTATAAATAGATATAAGATAACAGTCTTACCAGCAAAGGAAATCTGGGAAATGTCTACCATCACAATGGCTAATAATAAGGAATTTTCCTTTTCCACACACTCATTCATTAAACTTCAAAGTTCTTAGGTGAATAGATTCCCTAAACTTTTGTTGCTTCGAGATTTTACCACCCAACTTCTGAAATTATTCACAATGCACAAACATGAAACTAGGGCTAACATAAAGCTTCTTAGCCCACTGTAAAAGACCAAAAAATGCTGCTTTTCTATGTGAAGATATTCCTTTTAATTTGGTAAGAATGGGAGGCTTGGAAACATAAAATGATTCCCTGTTCCTGCACATTCAAACACATAAAACACAAGATCTATACACTATGACCTCCCATAATCTAAAGAGTTATTATGAGTTGCTTCGAGAGCTGTTGCTTTCAAGGGTCGAAGGAATCAGTCAATGAAAGAAAATGGTAGATAGTTACCAGTCAACATCTCTTTCTAAGCAAGTTAAAGTGCTGCAGAATTAACCACTGTATAGAAACTTTCTGAAGCTTCAAAGTAAAGGACATCATCTGACCTTTTATTTAGAACTAATGTGTTCTCAAGAAATTCACCTGCAAAAAGTTTGCATCTTGGGAGAAAAAGAGTTGAAAAATGTACACTGTCTATTATCTTTAAGAATAAAACCACATTAAATAAGTTAGTTTGCACCCACATTTCCACCATGTTTATGCAACTGCTACTAGGCTCAGTTCAATTGTTTTTACTTAGGAAACAACAACAACAACAAAAACCCAAAAACCTGGGTCACTGCACAGGACTTCCTTTGATACTCTAAATGTTGGAAGACATCTTGCCAGCAGGAGGCAGTCCCCAACTGGTAAAGGCACAAATGAATGGAAGCAACCACCAACTAGTAGAGAAAAGCTGGCTTAGACACTTAGCAAAAATGAAGCCAAAAAACAAATCTTAACTTGTGGTCTTGCAGCCCCTTTCCCACTCTGTTCATTGTGCCCACTCTAATATCTTTTTGCTTTGTTATAACTGAAGATGGGACTCTATTATACTAGCAGTCATGTGCGTTCTAGTGTGTCTCAAGAGACCCTCAAATTCCTTTCTTATTAAATTTATTTTATCTCACTCACTTAGCTCCCATTATAGGGCAAAAAAAAAAAAGGGGGGGGACCATTTAAAATACATGAAATTTGATTCATATGAATATGTGACAACCAGAAATTTCAACCTCTTTTATTGCTGGTGTGATCAGTGATTTAGGCTCATTCATATATGAACTATGAATACTTATCAAAAGGAACATGTTTTGCAAACTAAACATTTTTCTTTAAATGTTCCCTTATTTTCACCAGACTTAATTTGATGTGCCTTGGCTCACATTAACTTTATTTTTATCTGTTTCCTGTGTATAGTCATGATTTTATTGACCTTTAAAATTAATTGATTAAATATGAGGATTTGAAAAAGCAAACATGAATGGTACTCTGATTCTTTGGGTTTTATTAGGTAGATCAGACAGAAGTTCATTTTCTTTTTCTTCAAGAAAAACACTAAAAAATATTACTTCTTCATGCCATCATCTCAAGTTTGAGAGGGCTCCTTATTCTTTTCCAAAGGAAGAGCAGTGTTCTGGATCCAAGGATTCTTTTTTTTCCTTAACAATTAAACTTTAATTGCTGGTCACAGTGTCTCATACCTGTAACCCCAGCACTTTGGGAGGCTGAGGTTGGAGGATCACTTGAGCTCAGGAGTTTGGGAACAGCCTGGGAAACATAGTGAGATCTTGTCTCTGAAAAAACAAAACAAAACAACAACAACAAAAAAACCACACACATACATACACACACACACACACACACACACATAGAGAGAGAGAGAGATAAGAGATAGAAGGAAGAGATATTCCATGCAAACGGAAAGCAAAAGAGAACACAGGTAGCCATGTTTATATTAGACAAAATAGACTTTAGGTCAAAAACTGTAAAATGAGACAGAGAAGGCCATTATATAATGATAAAGGGGTTATTTTACCAAGAAGATATAATAATTGTAAATATATATGCACCTAACATCACAGCACTGAAATATATAAAGCAAATATTAAAAGATCTGAAAGGAGAGATAGATTGTCATACAGTAATAACAGGGGACTTCGATATCCCACTTTCAACAATGGCCAGGATTCGTTAACCCTCAGGAAGGGGCAATTGAGACAAAGAACTGAACTTGTCCTTAATAGAGATCCTTTATCTCCAAACCTTCTGTCCTGGATACCAGTGGTTTTGGGTCCTGTTTACTGCCTGTAACCTCCTTTGGGGCATAACAAAATCTCATTTTTCTCTGGACCTCCATCACAGGATACATACAGTAGCAAATGCTCAATAATAATTTGTTGAATTAATTACTTGAATGGCAAAAGGAACATAAAAACTCTAGAAAATGAAATCATTATAATAATAATAGCTAACATTTATTGAGAGCTGCTAGCATCAGACATTATTTTGAGTAGTTTACAAGGATCAATTTGTTAATTCTATGTCAAAGGAAGTAGCTTCTGGCTCTATCCTCCAGTTTTCATTTGAGGGAACTAAGGCATAGGGAAGTTAGTAATTTGCCTAAGGTCACAAAGCTGATGAGTGATGGTTCTGGGAACCACACCCTTAAGCAGTCTGACTTGAGTAAATGCAATTAACTACAACAGCTTCTAACTGCCATGTTCCCATGGAGACGATGGGCTCTATGGACTTCTGCTGCAAGCTGCTGCCCAGCCTTTGTAGCTTCTTTCCCACCACATTCCCTCACAAGTTCCATTACCCTACATTTCAGCAGAGAAGTTATGGGGGACACCTGAGGTCTCAGGACTATTAAGTGATCCAAACTCTCATTAAAGGAGTCATGTATATGGACCCAGGGATGGTTAGCCAGGAAAAAAGAAAGTTCAGAGGCAATGAGGTTTCCATTTGCTTGTACCTTCTCCAATTGGCAAGTGGCTCCTTTCAGCAAGATGCCATCCGACATTTAAAGGAGTGTCACAAGGAGAGAGGAATAAGCCAACTCCCTGGTGTTCCACAGAAGACAATAAGGACTAATGATAAAAATTACTGGAAATTTATTTGCCTTTTTTCCTCTATTATTTCAAACATAGATAAAAGTTGAGAGAATAGTAAAATGAGCAATTATGTACCTACACCCTAGATTCAACATTTAATACTTGGTCGTATTTGTTTTACCTAACATACATATATATACATATATATGCTTTTTTTCTAAACCATTTTTAAAGTATATCTCCAGTAACAGGACTTTCTCCTACATAATTACATTATCATTATTCACACATATGAAAATTAACTGTAACTGGGAAGATAGTTTTAACCTAACATATAAAGGAATTTGCTGATAATTACAGCCACCAAAAATCAAAGTGAGTTCTCCACCACTGATAATACAACTTTTTAACCATCATGTTAGGTCATAGAAAGATCTTACACACCAGGGCATGACTGGAATTTCAGCTCTTTCCTTGGCTTAAGTTGTGTTAAAAAAAAAAAAAGGGAGGGGTAGAGCAAGATGGCCAAATAGGAACAGCTCCAGTCTCCAGCTCCCAGCATGATCAACAGAGAAGACGGGTGATTTCTGCATTTTCAACTGAGGCACCAGGTTCATCTCACTAGGGAGTGCCGGACAATTGGTGCTGGTCAGCTGCTGCAGCCCGACCAGTGAGAGCTGAAGCAGGGCGAGGCATCATCTCATCTGGGTAGCGCAAAGGGGAAGGGAATCCCTTTTCCTAGCCAGGGGAACTGAGACACACAACACCTGGAAAATCAGATAACTCCCACCCCAATACTGCGCTTTACCAAGGGTCTTAGCAAATGGCACACCAGGAGATTATATCCCACACCTGGCAGGGAGGGTCCCACGCCCACAGGGCCTCCCTCATTGCTAGCACAGCAGTCTGTGATCTAACTGCAAGGCAGTAGTGAGGCTGGGGGAGGGGCGTCCACCATTGCTGAGGCTTAAGTAGGTAAACAAAGCCACTGGGAAGCTCAAACTGGGTGGAGCCCACAGCAGCTCAAGGAGGCCTGCCTGTCTCTGTAGATTCCACCTCTGGGGATGGGCACAGCTAAACAAAAAGCAGCAGAAACCTCTGCAGATGCAAATGACCCTGTCTGACAGCTTTGAAGAGAGCAGTGGATCTCCCAACACGGAGGTTGAGATCTGAGAACAGATACACTGCCTGCTCAAGTGGGTCCCTGACCCCTGAGTAGCCTAACTGGGAGACATCCCCCACTAGGGGCAGACCAACATCCCACACCTCAGACGGCAGGGTAAACCCCTGAGATGAAGCTTCCAAAGCAACAATCAGACAGGTACACTCGCTGTTCAGAAATATTCTATCTTCTGCAGCCTCTGCTGCTGATGCCCAGGCAAACAGGGTCTGGAGTGGACCTCAAGCAATCTCCAACAGACCTACAGCTGAGGGTCCTAACTGCTAGAAGGAAAACTAACAAACAGAAAGGACACCCACAACAAAACCCCATCAGTACGTCACCATCATCAAAGACCAAAGGCAGATAAAACCACAAAGATGGGGAAAAAGCAGGGCAGAAAAGCTGGAAATTCAAAAAATAAGAGCGCATCTCCCCCTTCAAAGGAACGCAGCTCATCGCCAGCAACAGATCAAAGCTGGATGGAGAATGACTTTGACAAGTTGAGAGAAGAAGGCTTCAGTCCATCAAACTTCTCAGAGCTAAAGGAGGAATTACGTACCCAGAGCAAAGAAACTAAAAATCTTGAAAACAAAATGGAAGAATGGATAACTAGAATAATCAATGCAGAGAAGGCCATAAACAAACTGACAGAGATAAAAACCATGAAATGAGAAATACGTGACAAATGCACAAGCTTCAGTAACCAACTTGATCAACTGGAAAAAAGAGTATCAGCAACTGAGGATCAAATGAATGGAATGAAGCGAGAAGAGAAGTCTACAGAAAAAAGAGGAAAAAGAAATGAACAAAGCCTTCAAGAAGTATGGGACTATGTGAAAAGATCAAATCTATGTCTGATTGGGGTGCCTGAAAGTGAGGGGGAAAATAGAACCAAGTTGGAAAACACTCTTCAGGATATCATCCAGGAGAACTTCCGCAACCTAGTAAGGCAGGCCAACATTCAAATTCAGGAAATACAGAGAACGCCACAAAGATACTCCTCGAGAAGAGCAACTCGAAGACACATAATTGTCAGATTCACCAAAGTTGAAATGAAGGGAAAAATGTTAAGGGCAGCCAGAGAGAAAGGTTGGGTTACCCACAAAGGGAAGCCCATCAGACTAACAGAAGATCTCTCAGCAGAAACTTTACAAGCCAGAAGAGAGTGGGGGCCAGTATTCAACATTCTTAAAGAAAAGAATTTTAAACCCAGAATTTCATATCCAGCCAAACTAAGCTTCATAAGTGAAGGAGAAATAAAGTCCTTTACAGACAAGCAAATGCTGAGGGATTTTGTCACCATCAGGCCTGCCTTACAAGAGACCCTGAAGGAAGCACTAAACATGGAAAGGAACAACCGGTACCAGCCATCTCAAAAACATGCCAAAATGTAAAGACCATTGATGCTAGGAAGAAACTACATCAACTAATGAGCAAAATAACCAGTTAATATCATAATGACAGGATCAAGTTCACACATAACAATATTAACTTTAAACGTAAATGGACTAAATGGTCCAATTAAAAGACACAGACTGGCAAATTGAATAAAGCGTCAAGATCCACCAGTTTGCTGTATTCAGGAGACCCATCTCACATGCAGAGACATACATAGGCTCAAAATAAAGGGTTGGAGGAAGATCTACCAGGCAAATGGAGAACAAAAAAAAAAAAAAGAAAAAAGCAGGGGTTGCAATCCTAGTCTCTGATAAAACAGACTTTAAACCATCAAAGATCAAAAGAGACAAAGAAGGCCATTACATAATGGTAAAGGGGTCAATAAAACAGGAAGAGCTAACTATCCTAAATATATATGCACCCAATACAGGAGCACCCAGATTCATAAAACAAATCCTTAGAGACTTACAAAGAGACTTAGGCTCCCATATAATAATAATGGGAGACTTCAACGCCCCACTGTCAACATTAGACAGATCAATGAGACAGAAAGTTAACAAGGATATCCAGGAATTGAACTCAACTCTGCACCAAGAGGACCTAATAGACATCTACAGAACTCTCCACCCCAAATCAACAGAATATATATTCTTCTCAGCACCACATCACACTTATTCCAAAATTGACCACATAATTTGAAGTAAAGCACTCCTCAGCAAATGTACAAGAACAGAAATTACAACAAACTGTCTCTCAGACCACAGTGCAATCAAACTAGAACTCAAGACTAAGAAACTCAATCAAAACCGCTCAACTACATGGAAACTGAACAACCTGCTCCTGAATGACTACTGGGTACATAACGAAATGAAGGCAGAAATAAAGATGTTCTTTGAAACCAGTGAGAACAAAGATACAACATACCAGAATCTCTGGGACACATTTAAAGCAGTGTGTAGAGGGAAATTTATAGCACTAAATGCCCACAAGAGAAAGCAGAAAAGATCTAAAATTGACACCCTAACACCACAGTTGAAAGAATTAGAGAAGAAAGAGCAAACACATTTGAAAGCTACCAGAAGGCAAGAAATCCCTAAGATCAGAGCAGAACTGAATGAGATAGAGACACAAAAAACCCTCCAAAAAATCAGTGAATCCAGGAGTTGGTTTTTTGAAAAGTTCAACAAAATTGATAGACCTCTAGCAAGACTAATAAAGAAGAAAAGAGAGAAGAATCAAATAGATGCAATAAAAAATGATAAAGGGGATATCACCACCGACCCCACAGAAATACAAACTACCATCAGAGAATACTATAAACACCTCTATGCAAATAAACTAGAAAATCTAGAAGAAATGGATAATTTCCTGGACACTTACACTCTCCCAAGACTAAACCAGGAAGAAGTTGAATCCGTGAATAGACCAATAGCAGACTCCAAAATTGAGGCAATAATTAATAACCTACCAATCAAAAAATGTCCAGGAGCAGACGAATTCACAGCTGAATTCTACCAGAGGTACAAGGAGGAGCTGGTACCATTCCTTCTGAAACTATTCCAATCAATAGAAAAAGAGGGAATCCTCCCTAACTCATTTTATGAGGCCAACATCATCCTGATACCAAAGCCTGACAGAGACACAACAAAAAAAGATAATTTTAGACCAATATTTCTGATGAACATCGACGCAAAAATCCTCAATAAAATACTGGCAAACTGAATCCAGCAGCACTTCAAAAAGCTTATCCGCCACGATCAAGTGGGCTTCATCCCTGGGATGCAAGGCTGGTTCAACATATGCAAATCAATAAACATAATCAGGCATATAAACAGAACCAAAGATGAAAACCACGTGATTATCTCAATAGATGTAGAAAAGGCCTTTGACAACATTCAACATCCCTTCATGCTAAAAACTCTCAATAAACTAGGTATTGATGGAACGTATCTCAAAATAATAAGAGCTATTTATGGCAAACCCACAGCCAGTATCATACTGAATGGGCAAAAACTGGAAGCATTCCCTTTGAAAATTGGCACAAGACAGGGATACCCTCTCTCACCACTCCTATTCAACATAGTGTTGGAAGTTCTGGCTAGGAAATCAGGCAAGAGAAGGAAATCAAGGGTATTCAGTTAGGAAAAGAAGAAGTCAAATTGTCCCTGTTTGCAGATGACATGATTGTATATTTAGAAAACCCCATCATCTCAGCGCAAAATCTCCTTAAGCTTATAGCAACTTCAGCAAAGTCTCAGGATACAAAATTAATGTGCAAAAATCACAAGCATTCTTATATACCAGTAACAGACAAACAGAGAACCAAATCATGAATGAACTTCCAATCACAATTGCTTCAAAGAGAATAAAATACCTAGGAATCCAACTTACAAGAGATGTAAAGGACCTCTTCAAGGAGAACTACGAACCACTGCTCACTGAAATAAAAGAGGACACAAATGGAAGAACATACCATGCTCATGGATAGGAAGAATCAATAATGTGAAAATAGCCATACTGCCCAAGGTAATTTGTAGACTCGATGCCATCCCCATCAAGCTACCAATGACTTTCTTCACAGAATTGGAAAAAACTGCTTTAAAGTTCATATGGAACCAAAAAAGAGCCCACATTGCCAAGACAATCCTAAGTCAATAGAACAAAGCTGGAGGCATCATGCTACCTGACTTCAAACTATGCTACAGGCTACAGTAACCAAAACAGCGTGGTACTGGTACCAAAACAGAGATATAGACCAATGGAACAGAACAGAGCCCTCAGAAATAATACCACATATCTACAGCCAACTGATCTTTGACAAACCTGAGAAAAACAAGAAATGAGGAAAGGATTCCCTATTTAATAAATGGTGCTGGGAAAATTGGCTAGTCATAAGTAGAAAGCTGAAACTGGATCCTTTCCTTACTCCTTATACAAAAATTAATTCAAGATGGATTAGAGACTTAAATGTTAGACCTAAAACCATAAAAATCCTAGAAGAAAACCTAGGTAATACCATTCAGGACATAGGCATGGGCAAGGACTTCATGTCTAAAACACCAAAAGCAATGGCAACAAAAGCCAAAATTGACAAATGGGATCTAATGAAACTAGGGAGCTTCTGCACAGCAAAAGAAACTACCATCAGAGTGAACAGGCAACCTACAGGATGGGAGACAATTTTTGCAATCTACTCATCTGACAAAGGATAACACCCAGAACCTACAAAGAACTCAAACAAATTTACAAGAAAATAACAAACAACCCCATCAAAAAGTGGGCAAAGGACATGAACAGACATTTCTCAAAAGAAGACATGCATACAGCCAACAGACACATGAAAGAATGCTCGTCATCATCACTGGCCATCAGAAAAATGCAAATCAAAACCACGAGATACCACCTTACACCAGTTAGAATGGCAATCATTAAAAAGTCAGGAAACAACAGGTGCTGGAGAGGATGTGGAGAAATATCCTCATGTGATATCCTTATGAGATGTATTGGTGGGATTGTAAACTAGTTCAACCATTATGGAAAACAGTATGGCGATTCCTCAAGGATCTAGAACTAGAAGTACCATATGACCCAGCCATCCCATTACTGGTTATATACCCAAAGGATTATAAATCATGCTGCTATAAAGACACATGCACACATATGTTTATTGCAGCACTATTCACAATAGCAAAGACTTGGAATCAACCCAAATGTCCATTAGTGACAGACTGGATTAAGAAAATGTGACACATATACACCATGGAGTACTATGCAGCCATAAAAAAGGATGAGTTTGGGTCCTTTGTAGGAACATGGATGCACCTGGAAACCACCATTCTCAGCAAACTATCACAAGAACAGAAAACCAAACACCGCATGTTCTCACTCATAGGTGGGAACTGAACAATGAGATCACTTGGACTCAGGAAGGGAAACATCACACACCGCGGCCTATTATGGGGATGGGGTAGGGTGGAGGGATTGCACTGGGAGTTATACCTGATGTAAATGACGAGTTGATGGGTGCTGATGAGTTGATGGTTGTAGCACACCAACATGGCACAGGTATACGTATGTAACAAACCTGCACATTGTGAACATGTACCCTAGAACTTAAAGTATAAAAAGAAAAAAAAAAGTTCCTTCTTATTTTAGCCCAGGGAAGAGAGCAAAATTCAATTTACTTCTAGAAAGATTTATCCTTCTTTTTCTACTTTTGTCATTGTACTGGTGCCCATTTTCTCATGTATCCTTCTTTTTCTACTTTTGCCATAATACTGGTGCCCATTCTCTTATGATACTAGGTTCTGCCCACTCAGGTCACCCAACCCTCCCTTCCTGGCTCTACTACATAATTACTGACTCTTGAAGTTGGAAGGTTCCATCAAGGCTCTATATTAAGACTGCTTGGCATCTTAAAAGCTTGACCCTTCCTCCTACCCTGTACCCACCGCTCCTTCTATCCCACAGCTGAATCTTCAATAGCCCTTCAAAAGCTCCAGGGCCCAGTCTGATGCATGAACTCTCTTCCCAGAAAGGGAAGTGTAAGTGCTGGGTACCAAATGAGGTTATATTTTCTTGGCCTGAGCACAAGGTGGGGCACGACTGACCTATGTGCATTGAGTGTGGGGCTGAGCATAATCTGAGTTCAGGGATAGTGAAATGGCCCGATCATCCAAGTATGGGTGGATGGGCAATGCAAAAAGAGTAAGGCAATCCCATTTGAATGGGCAATCTAAAAATGAGAGCCAAGATCCACCATAAGATGACAGGATAAACCTCTAGGATTCCAGAGGTTTAGAGAGGAGGGTTGGGGGAAAAGCTGGGCAAAAGACCCTGAGCTGTCAGCAAGGCACGTCATCTGCATTGAATAAGTGTCCGCAACCCCAGCTGAAAATCAGAGGGAACTAAGGCATAAAAGGGACCAGTTGCAATGAAGCCCAAGGAGCAAAAAAACCTACCTGAACCAGGAGAGCAGGAGTCCAAGCTTCTTATCCAAAGGGTCTAATACACTTCTAGATCCCTTACCCTGAGCCCAGCCCACTCTGAGGGTGTCTGCCTTTCCTGTCCTCCACCTCAAGATCTGAAGCCTCCTCCCCAACCAGAGAGAAGAAATGGCTGATAACGTTGGGAAGTGGCTATATGTTAGTGGAGGAGAAAACAATGGAATAAACAAAAGACAGATAATCTGTAGTGAAGGGAGGGAAAAGGAGGAAAGAAAGAGATTCAAGAAGGGGTACTCTCTGGTGACTAAGGGGAATGGCCATATAGCATACAAGAAAAACCTAGGGTCTGACAGAACATGGAGGGGAGGCTTTACATGCAGCCAAGCCAGACTCAGGCCCTGTCATGCTGTGAATGCTGCATTGATTGGGAGTTAAGTTTTTCATTAAACATTCTCAAGATTGCAGGTGTGGGAAGTCCACTATGTTACAGACAGCACTGCCAGTCTCTTCTGTGACAAGGGGCATGGTGCTAAGGTACCCATTCCTCAGAAGGTAACCAGGAATTCACCTTTTTTTCTGTTAAGAAAATATCACCTTGTCACTGTACCTCACCTTCAAAAAATAACGACAGAGAGTCAGAGGGGAAAAGTGGATGCTTCTGAGCTGCTTCTTTTCTTCGCCTCTGCCCTAGAAGATAGGTGAGTAGGCGAAGAGGAACCCAGGCTCCAGAGGAGGTGGGAGAGGAGGCCACCTCTAAAGTTGCTTGCCTGGAGAGACCTGAGCCCCAGAGACAGCGGCCTTCCTTTCAACATGTTTGGGGTAGCTTTGCAGTGTGCCAGCTTGATTGAACTACCTCTCCCCAAATTCCCCTTCCTGTATGTGTGGGGTTGGGATGGGCCACAAGAGAGCTCCTTCTGTGAGATTAAGAGGGCAAAACTAAAGTGGCAGCCATACTGCTTCCTGCACTGGGAGGCACCTTTGTATCAAGCCAACTTTATCTGTAGACCTATCCCCCTGACTTCTGGCAGCAGCTGGATCTGCAACTGTGCCTCCTGCCCCTGGATCTTCTTTCAGCTTTTTCAACTCCTGGGCCAGATGTATGTTTAATTCCTTGATGAAAGGCGCCAGTTTCTCCCGCAAGATTCCACATCCTCAAGGTTTGGAAGCAGTGAGAACTGACCTGGGTTCCAGTTGGTCCTCAAAGGTTCCAACATACCCTTGCTCTCTTCCAGTTTGTACTCATCCTCCCTTTCCAACTACCTGCCCTGTGGATTTCAAGTTCACACATCAGACAAGAAGACAACAGCTCCAGCATCAAACACAAAGCTCTATCTCATATGCAAATATGGCATATGTGTAATGTATTTAAACATGTGTATATACACACATACATTTTATAAATATATATACACACATCTATGATTCTGCTTCTCTGATAGAATCTTGACTGATTCAATACGCTAGGGTAGAATTCCAGATCATCCCCAGGACATGCAGTGTTTTCAGGTCACATTAATTTTCCACCCAGATTGTTATCTGCAAACCATTTTATATGTTTCCCTGCCAGGAGAAATACAAACTCAAGAGCCCAGCCATTTCTAAGCAATTTCTCAAACACCCCCAAACTGACAACTTGTATTAAATATTCTATGTTTCATTCCAATTTAATTATTTCCATACCATAGTGTTATTTTCTGTTAATTTCTCTATCTAGTGAAAAGCTGCTTATCAGCAGTATGATTTTGAGCAAGGGACTTGACCTCTTTGTGACTCCATTTCTTCACGTGTAAAATGGAGCTGTAATAAGTTTGCTGTAACGATTTAAAAAAAACCAATGCAAGCAGAGATATCTGTACAGTATTTGGCACATGATAATTATTCAGATAAAAAAAGGAGAGAAAAGCAAGGT
This sequence comes from Macaca nemestrina, assembly GCF_043159975.1. Taxonomy (NCBI): domain Eukaryota; kingdom Metazoa; phylum Chordata; class Mammalia; order Primates; family Cercopithecidae; genus Macaca; species Macaca nemestrina. The sequence continues at coordinate 115,104,520 of NC_092127.1, read as the reverse complement.
CTTGATTTGCCTGGAAAAAGAAGAAACATAACCATCTAGAAGAGAAGCTGGAATCCAACAATCAGGCAGGCTAGGAAAGAACTCAGAAAGTTTTCCAGATTCACCCTTGGATCTTGGCTAAATAAACTTCAAGAGGCCTTTTATTTTAAGAAGGAAAAATGGAGGAGTGGTGACCCACAAACCAGAGGAGGACTTCTTTAGCTTGTTGATGATTGTGTTTGAAAGACAGAGGCACTGGCTTCTAGAAGCCACAGGATAAATGTAAAAACTTCAGAATACTGAAAGAGAAATTAACATTTTGTCCTTTTAAAAATCTATTTTATTTATAGTTTTAGGTGGGAAGAATTCCTTCTACAATATATGCAAAAAAATAGCAAGAAGCAGTTCTCGTCATGTTCCCTTTCCTGTATTACCCATTTCTTGTGTATCCATTCAGAGATACTCTATACATTTATAAGTATATATACATACACACATATATACACATAGATATATGTCCATCAGTAGAATATAGGTCAAATAGCTACACTCCATATGCTCATATACAGCTTGATAGGCATTTCTACATATGTAATTTTTATTCTAGTATAATATACTCTGAATATTCTTTTCTACTTCCCTTTTAATACTGTACAATGTGTCTTGGAAATTCTCCATTCTGGTACAAATATACCTCCCTCATACTTTTTAATGGCTGAATAATAGTCAATTGTCTTTATGTACAAATATTACAATTTTTAACTTGCACATTTACATTGTTGCCTATCTTTTACTAGTAAAAGAATACTGTATTGAACATACTTGTATACACATTTCACATATGTGACTATATCTTAAGACAAATTCCTAGAAAAGGAAATTCTTGAGTCAAGGATTTGTATGCTATTTATAGATATTGCTAATTTAATTTTTTCATATATTTTATCAACTTATACTCCCACCATCAAGTCCCCTGTGTCCCTAAACTAACAACAGTGTTTTATAAAAAATTTATCTTTACCAATCTGATTAGTGAAAGATATCTTATTTTAATTGTATCTAGCATTTCTCTTGTCATGAGTAAAGTCAAAATCTTTTAATATATTAAGGGTTATATAAAATGTTATTTTCTGTGAATTTTCTTAATATGTTTGCCCAATTTTCTGCGGGGTGGTTGGTCTTCCTTGTACTGACATATAAGAATACTTTTTGGCTGTGCACAGTGGCAGGAGGATTGCTTGAGACCAGGAGTTTGAGGCTAGCTTGGGCAACATGGAAAACCCTGTCTCTACAAAAAAATGCAAAAAATTAGCCGAGTGTGGTGGTACACACCTGTATAGCTACTTGGAAGGATGAAGTGGGAGGACTGCTTGAGCCTAGGAGGTTGAGGCTGCATTGAGCTGTGATTGTGCCACTGCACTCCTGCCTAGGCAATAGAGTGAGATCCTGTTGAAAGAAAGAAAGAAAGAAAAAGAAAAAAAGAAAGAAAGAAAGAAAGAAAGAAAGAAAGAAAGAAAGAAAGAAAGAAAGAAAGAAAGAAAGAAAGAAAGAAAGAAAGAAGAAAGAAAGAAAGAAAGAAAGAAAGAAAGAAAGAAAGAAAGAAAGAAAGAAAGAAAGAGGAGAAGGAAGAAAGGAAGAAGAAAGAAAGAAAGGAAGAAGGAAAGAAAGAAAGAAAGAAAGAAAGAAAGAAAGAAAGAAAGAAAGAAAGAAAGAAAGAAAGAAAGAAAGAAAGAAAGAAAGAAGAAGGAAGGAAGGAAGGAAGGAAGGAAGAAAGAAAGAAATAAGGAAAGAAAGAAAGGAAGGAAGGAAGGAAGGAAGGAAGGAAGGAAGGAAGGAAGGAAGGAAGGAAAAAGAAAGAAAGAAAGAAAAAGAAAGAAAGAAAAAGAAAGAAAGAAAAAGAAAGAAAGAAAAAGAAAGAAAGGAAGGAAGGAAAGGAAAGGAAAAGGAAAGGAAGAAAGAAAGAAAAAAAGAAATGAGGGAGGGAGGGAAGGAAGGAAGGAAGAGGGAAGGAAGGAAGGAAGGAAGGAAGGAAGGAAGGAAGGAAGGAAGGAAGGAAGGAAGAGGGCATCCTTGTCTTGTGTCAGTTTCAAAGGGAATGCTTCCAGCTTTGCCTATTCTGTATGATATTGGCTGTGAGTTCGTCATAAATAGCTCCTATTATTTTGAAATATGTTCCATCAATACCTAGTTTATTGAATATTTTTAGCATGAAGAGGTGTTGAATTTTATCAAAAGCATTTTCTGCATCTATTGAGATAATCATGTGGCTTTTGTCATTGGTTCTGTTTATGTGATGGATTACTTTTATTGATTTGCATATGTTGAATGAGCCTTGCATCTCAGGAATGAAGCCAACTTGATCATGGTGGATAAGATTTTTGATGTGCTGCTGGATTCAGTTTGCCAGTATTTAATTGATGATTTTCACATCAATGTTCATCCCTGCTTTTTTTATTTTTTTATTTTTATTTTGTATTTATTTATTTTTTGCTTTCCATTTGCTTGATAAATATTCCTCCATCCCTTTATTTTGAGCCTATGTGTGTCTTTGCATGTGAGATGGGTCTCCTAAATACAGCACACCCATGGGTCTTGACTCTACCCAATTTGCCAGTCTGTGCCTTTTAATTGGGACATTTAGCCTGTTTACATTTAAGGTTAATATTGTTATGTGTGAATTTGATCCTGTCGTTATAATGCTAGCTGGTTATTTTGACTTTTAGATAATGCAGTTTCTTCATAGTGTTGGTTTGGTTTTTGCAGGCTGGTACCAGCTTTTCCTTTCCATATTTAGTTCTTCCTTCAGGAGCTCTTATAAGGCAGGCCTGATGGTGACAAAATCCCTCAGCATTTGCTTGTCTGTAAAGGACTTTATTTCTCCTTCACTTATGAAGCTTAGTTTGGCTGGATATGAAATTCTGGGTTGAAAATTATTTTCTTTAAGAATGTTAAATATTGGCCCCACTCCCTTCTGGCTTGTAGAGTTTCTGCCAAGAGATCCACTGTTATTCTGATGGGCTTCCCTTTGTGGGCAACCCAACCTTTCTCTCTGGCTGCCCTTAACGTTTTTTCCTTCATTTCAACTTTGGTGAATCTGACAATTGTGTGTCTTGGGGTTGCCCTTCTCGAGGAGTATCTTAGTGGTGTTCTCTGTATTTCCTGAATTTGAATGTTCACCTGTCTTGCTAGGTTGGAGAAGTTCTCCTGGATAATATCCTGAATAGTGTTTTCCAAGTTGATTCCATTCTTCTTGTGACTTTCAGTTACACCAGTCAATGTAGGTTTGGTCTTTTCACATTGTCCCATATTTCTTGGAGGCTTTGTTCATTTCTTTTCATTGTTTTTTTCTCTAATCTTGTCTTCACATTTTATTTCATCAAGTTGGTCTTCAATCACTGATATCCTTTCTTTCACTTGGTAGATTTGGCTATTGATAATTGTGTGTGCTTCATGACATTCTTGAGCTATGTTTTTCAGCTCCATTAGGTCATTTAAGTTCTTTTCTAAACTTGTTCTTCTAGTTAGCAATTCATCAAACATTTTATCAAGATTCTTAGTTTCCTTGCGTTGGGTTAGAACATCCTCCTTTAGCTCAGAGGAGTTCGTTATTACCCACCTTCTGAAGCCTACTTCTGTCAATTCATCAAACTCATTCCCCATCCAATTCTGTTCCCTTGCTGGTGAGGAGTTGTGATCCTTCACAGGAGAAGAGGCGTTCTGGTTTTTTGGAATTTTCAGCCTTTTAAGCTGGTTTTTCCTCATCTTTGTGGATTTATCCACCTTTGGTCTTTGCTGTTGGTGAACTTTAGATGGAGTTTTTGCATGGTTGTCCATTTTGTTGAGGTTGATGCTATTGCTTTCTGTCTGCTAGTTTTGCTTCTAACAGTCAGGGCCCTCTTCTGCAGGTCTGCTGGAATTTGCAGGGGGGCCACTCCAGACCCTGTTTGCCTGGTTATCACCAGCAGAGGCTGCAGAATAGTAAAGATTGCTGTCTGCTCCTTCCTCTGATAGCTTTGTCCCAGAGGGGTACCCACCAGATGCCAGACGGAGCTCTCCTGTATGAGGTGTCTGTCGACCCCTGCTGGGAGGTGTTTCCCCATCAGGAGGCACGAGGGTCAGGGACCCACTTAAGGAGGCAGTGTGTCCCTTAGCAGAGCTTGAGCACTGTGCTGGGAGATGTGCTGTTCTCTTCAGAGCCTGTAGGCAGGAATGTTGTTGAAGCTGTTCCCACAGCTGCCCCTTCCCCCAGGTGCTCTGTTCCAGGAAGATGGGAGTTTTATCTATAAGCCCCTGACTGGGGCTGCTGCCTTTCTTTCAGAGATGCCCTGCCTGGAGAGGAGGAATCTAGAGAGGCAGTCTGGCTACAGTGGTTTTGTGGAGCTGTGGTGGGCTCTACCCTGTCCAAACTTCTGTGGTGGCTTTGTTTACACTGTAAGGGGGAAACTGCCTACTCAAGCCTCAGTAACGGATGCCCCTCCCCACACAAAGCTTGAGTTTCCCAGGTCGACTTCAGACTGCTATGCTGGCAGCGACAATTTCAAGTCAGTGGATCTTAGCTTGCTGGGCTCTGTGGGGATGGGATCTGCTGAGCTAGACCACTTGGCTCCCTGGCTTCAGCCCCCTTTCCAGGGGAGTGAACAGTTCTGTCTCGCTGGAGTTCCAGGTGGCACTGCGATATGAGAAAACTCCTACAGCTAGCTCAGTGTCTGCCCAAATGGCCGCCCACTTTTGTGCTTGAAACCCAGGGTCCTGGTGGTGTAGAAACCCAAGGAATCTCCTTGCCTGCAGGTTGTGAAGACCATGGGAAAAGCATAGTATCTGGGCTAGAGTGCACTATCCCTCACGGCACAGACCCTCATGGCTTCTCTTAGCTAGGGGAGGGAGTTTCCTGATCCCTTGTGCTTCCCGGGTGAGGCAACACCTCACCCTGCTTTGGCCCCCCCTCCATGGGCTGCACCCACTGTTTAACCAGTCCCAGTGACAGGAAACGAGTACCTCAGTTGGAAATGTAGAAATCACCCGTCTTCTGCGTTGATCTCACTGGGAGCTGCAGACCGGAGCTATTCCTATTTGGTCATCTTGCCCAGGAATCCCACACTTTCAATATTTTACAGACTTCCTTCCCCTCTCCTTCTCTGCCCACCCATTCAACTGGAAAGCACTTTGGATTCCACAGGACATTGAGCAGCTGAGAAATACTGGGACTGAAGCAAGTGGCAAATTATGCAGATACTGTTGATGAACTGAGTCTCTAAAACCAGCTGTCTGTAGATGGGCAAAGGCCTTGATTACAACAAAGGATCATAGCTGTGAGAACCAGAGGGAACCTGGAGACCAACCCGTACACACCCTCTTCTTACAGAGGAGGCAGAGAGGTCAGGGGAAATCAAGGGTCTTGTCTGGGGTCACTCAGCTGCAAGTGGCAGAGTCTGGGATCCTGAGCCAGGCCTCCTGACTAGAGCTCCAGTGCTGCTTCTATGGCCCCCATGTCAAATGACTGTAATCTAAGGGTACTTGCAGCCATAGGCATCTGGCTATCTGTAGGGTTAGATTCTGTAAAGGAATTGCTATACCCTTGAGACAGAGCAGTGTCCCCTATTTGGGGGCCTGCAGGCCCCCAAGCATGGAAATAAAGGAAAATTCTGAGTTCCTTCAAGGGAAATTCCAGGCACCTGCTAACCCTGAGAAGTACGTAAGTAACTTGATAAGCAAGGAGGTAATAATGGCCTAAAACAATAGCCAAGGAAGTTGGAGTCTGGAGACTTTTGGTTTCCCTACATAAAGATAACATCTTAACACATGTCTCTGAGTTGTCTTTCAGAAACCTTGGACCCCCTCCCAGTGGATCCACAGACCTCAGATTAGGGGGAACTGAAGACTGAACTCTTGACCAGGGTTCTTTGCTCTCCTTCCAGAGGGGCGGAGAGGGAGCCACACTTTCAAGCCAGTTAACATTCTTTTCTGCTAACCCCAAGTTTTTAAACAATTCCAAATCAGAAAATCTTTGAATCTACCTACTACCTGTAAGCACCCTCACGCCCTACAACTTCAAGATATCTTGGCCCTTTAGGCCAAAACCAAAGTGTAACTCCATGTATTGATTTATAATTTTGCCCCCTAGCTTCTGCTTTCCTAAAATTTACCCTGACTTTAAAAACCCTTACCTGCAAGCCATCAGGGAGGTCAATATGTAAGCATTTGCTGCCTGGTCCTCCTTGCTTGGCACCTTGCAAATAAATGCCTTCCTTTCTACCACTGCAACCTCAGTGTGGATATCTGGTTTTACTGGCCTGGGCAAGCAGACCCATTTTGGATTCTATAATGCCCTCCCTTGAGCCATACTCAGCAAGGAAAATGTTACTTATACACAGACAGACAGACAGACGGACACACACACACACACACACACACACACACAGACAACTCAGTGCCTCCCCAATCCTGAAGCCAGACAGCAAACCCTTGAGCCCCTGTGCTTCTAACAGGTGCAAAACCCTCCATGCCCAGTAATTGGGATGCTTTCTATAATATCAAATGATGCCTCATTCATTTGTCTGAGACAGTGAAAACTGTTAACCAATCCAAAGAATATATATCCAAAGAGATATTCACAAATATCTCCATTATAATTGCTCAGAGGCATTTTCAGGTTTTGAGAATTACAGATTATTTAATAAACACTTCTTGCAGTTTGTCTTTTGACTTTAGGGACTCCCAGGTGAGGCTTGTCAAAAAAGAAAAATGGTTAAGGGAAAGGGAAATTTATGGACACTTGGGTAAAAGGCTAGATGAAGAAGTTTTAGGCCAGGTGTGGTGGCTCACACCTGTAATCCCAGCATTTTGGGAGGCCAAAGCAGTTGGATTGCTGGAGCTTAGAAGGTTGAAACCAGTCTGGGTAGCATGGCAAAACCCCATCTCTACAAAAAATACAAAAATTAGCTGGATATGGTGGCACGTGCCTGTAATCCCAGCCCCTCAGGAAGCTGAGGTGGAAGGATTGTTTGAGCCTGGGAGATCCAGGCTGCAGTGAGCAGAGATCACACCTCTGCACTCAAGCCTGGGCAACAGAGTGAGACCCTATCTCAAAGCAAAAACAAGTTTTATTTGGCTTACATCATTTTCAGCCTTGGGAACTAAGGAATTTTTCCTTAATTCTACTCTACCATTGAGTGTCTTGCCATCTTTTTACAGATATTTCATCTTTCCTTTAGAAAGCCACCAAAATGATGGACTTGGAGTCAGAGGTAGGACTGCCTTGGAGGCATCAAAGTATTCAGAGAATCCCACTTTTTGAGCAGCAATCTGACCAGTGATGGTCAGCTTCCTTTCTGTGCAGTGGCAGCTGAAATTCAGTGCTGGCTGTTAGCTGAGTCTCCCACCTATATGGAGCTAGAAATCCACAGGTCCCCTTAACTCCTGAGAAGAAAGCAGGGCTTTGCTGCCACTGAATAAAGGATGTTCCTGTGTCACCCACAGCTGCTGTAGGCAAAATAGTGACATCAGACATTATCAGCTCACTACGATCTCTGTTGGTGACCCTTTCTCAGATGGAAAATTACCTCCACAAATAAATGTACCGTGCTCCACCCCAGGAGAGGAAGCTGACCAAAGCAGGTGGATTGCTGGAGCTTAGAAGTTTGAAACCAGTCTGGGAACCATGGCAAAACCCCATATCTGCAAAAAATACAAAAATTATTTGGATGTGGTGACATGTCTGTAATTCCCTCCTGCTTATAAAAGCAGGCCCTGAGGGTCAGAACTCAAGGACTCTCTGAGAAGGACCTCTGTCTCTGAGCATGTTAATGATGCTTCCCAGCTTGTGTGGTGAGGATTGGAGATCCAGGGGGACTGTCGTTCTTTCTCCTGATTCCTGGATGCAGCTAGGGTGTCTGCCTGCCTCAGCTCAGCAGTTTCCTCTCCATATTCCCTCTCTTCTCTCCTCAGCACATTCCTGCCTGAAAAACAAACTTTCAATCATCTATAACTAGGAAGAAAAGGGGAGTGAGCACAAGCTAATGGCTCTCTGATTATGGTTTTCTCTAAATTATACACTCTTTATTTCAACTTAAAACATGTTAATCTAAAATTTAAACTGTACATATACAGTACATTATGTACTAATTATATATTCAATATATATGTATATGATTTACCAATTTGTAAGGCTGAGGCCTTTTATTTCAGTGTGAACTTATTGTTTAGTGATCTATAAAATGCTTCTGTCATCAAGTGTACCCATAACACATTGTCTACTACTCCCAGCTTGAATTATTTAAAGATGAACAGAAACTTAAAAGATACGCCCCTGTTCGTAGGAGTATAGAATTTTTGAATTTTTATTTTTCCTAGCCCTTTGTAGTTACACACATAATTATACTTTATTTTTCATTTGTAGCCATAAATATGTTCTAATGTTTACATCTGAGGTCATAGAACCAGTAGAACCATCACAATTTATAGAACTAATTTCATGTATGATTATGTTGCATTTGACATTTGTAGTATTTTTTGCCTTTAGCACACTGAGAAAGGCGGAGTATAAAATGGGGGAGAGGGCCGCACGTGGTGGCTCATGCCTGTAATCCCAGCACTTTGGGAAACTGAGGTGGGTGGATCATGAGGTCAGGAGTTTGAGGCCAGCCTGACCAACATGGTGAAACCCTGTCTCTACTAGAAATACAAAAATTAGCCGGGAGTGGTGGCGGATGACTGTAATCTCAGCTACTTAGGAGGCTGAGGCAGGAGAATGGCTTGAACCTCGGAGGCGGAGGTTGCAGTGAGCCCAGATTGCACCGCTGCACTACAGCCTAGGCGATAGAGTGAGACTCCATCTCAAAAAAAAAAAAAAAAAAAAAAAAAAAAAAACGGGGCAGAAGACTTCAAGCTAAAGTTTGTACACAACTGTTCATAGACCATTATTCTCAATAGCCAAAGATTGAAAACAAACCAAATGTGCCATCAACTGATGAATGGATAAACCAATTATGACATATCTATACAATGGAACCATTATTCAGCCATAAAAAGGGATTAAGTTCTGGTACGTGTTACAACATGAATGAATCTCTAAAATATTATGCTGAATGGAAGAAGCTAGACACAAAGATCACATATTGCTTGACTGCACTTACAGTTATGTGTCACTTAATGACGGGGATACGTCCTAAGAAATGGATCACCAGACGATTTCATCCTTGTGCAAACATTATATACTTAATATGTGAACCTAAATGTATAGTAGCCTACTGCAAACCTAGGCTATATTGCATATTCTATGGCTCCTAGGCTACAAACCTGTACAGCATGTTAGTGTACTAAATATTATAGGTAAATGTAACATAATGTTAAGTGTTTGTGTATCTATACATATCTAAACCTGGAAAAGATACAGTAAAAATACAGTATAAAAGACAATAAATAGTACACCTTTATAGGGCACTTAGCATAAATGGAGCTTGCAGGACTAGAATTGCTCTGGGTGAGCCAGTGAGTCTATGGTGAGTGAATGTGAAGGACCAGGTCATTACTATACACTGCCTTAGACTTCGTAAATACTGCACACTTAGGCTACACTAAATTTATTTTTAAAATTCTTTCTTCAATTAGAATTACCCTTAGCCTACTGTAATTTTTTGACTCTTGTAATAACATTTAGCTTAAAACACACGTAGTACTGCTGTTCAAAAATATTTTCTTTCTTTATATCCTTATTCTATTAGTTTTTTATATTTTTAATTTTTAATTTTTTTTTTTTTTACTTTTTAAACTGTTTTTTGTTAAAACCTAAGACACAAATCCTGGCCAAGTGTCGTGGCTCATGTCTATAATCCCAGCACTTTGGGAGGCTGAGGCAGGAGGATCACTTGAGGCCATGAGTTCAAGACCAGCTTGGCCAATACGGCAAAACCCTGTCTCTACTAAAAATACAGAAAATTAGCTGAGTGTGGTGGTGCATGCCTGTAATCCCAGCTACTCAGGAGGCTGAGGCATGAGAATCCCTTGAACACAGGAGGTGGAGGTTGGAGAGAGCCACTCTCTAGACTGGGCAACAGAGCTAGACTCCATCTGAAAAAGAAGAAAAAACAACAACTAAGGCTCAAACCCACATATTTGCCTAGACCTACACAGGGTCAGGATCAACAATATCACTGTTTTCCACTTTCACATCTTGTCCTACTGGAAGGTCTTCAGGGATAGTAACAGGCATGGAGCAGTCATTTCCCAAGATAATGATGCCTTCTTCTAGATACCTCCTGAAGGACCTGCCTGAGGCTGTTTTACAGTAACTTTTAAATACATAAGTAGGAGTACAATCTAAAGTAATGATAAAAAGCATGGTATAGTAAATACATAAACCAGAAACATAATTGCTTATTATCATTTTCAAGTATTATGTATTGTAAATGATTGTATATACTAGACTTTTATATGACTTGACATCACAGTAGGTTTGGTTACACCAGCATCACTACAAACACATGCATAATGTGTTGTGCTACAATGTCAGGACAGCTATGATATCTCTCGGCATAAGAATTTTTCAGCTCCATTATAATCTTATGGGACCACTGTGGTATATGCAGTTCACCAAAACATTGCTATGTGACTATATATGAGATACCTGGAATAGGTAAAGCCATAGAGACAGAAAATAGATTAGTGACTGCCAGGGACTTGCAAACCTAGGCTATATGGGAGCCTATGCTATACCATGTAGAGGTAGAGGGATGCAAGAGACACTGCTTAATCAGTATGGGGACTTCCTTTGGGGGATGGTAAAATATTTCAATAGAGGTCATGGTTGCACAGCGCTGTGAATGTACTAAATACCACTGAGTTGTACACATTTAAATAATTAACTCTATGTTATGTGAATTTTACCTCAATAAAGAAAAAATGGGGAAGGAGGAACAGGTCCCAAGAATCTCCAAGCCCCCCGATCACATACATACCCCATACACATGCACACCATACACATGTGCCAACCACAGTAATGCAGTTGCCTAGGGCTTCCTTACAGTCAGTCCTCTGCCTTCCCAGATTTGGCTGCTCAGTGACTGTTTTCTGCACCAGTAGCCTGTTGGTCTTGCAGATCCTAGGCAGCACTGTAACCATCACATGAGCTTCTCTTCCTCCCTGCCCAAATTCAATTTCACTCTCCTGGAAGTCTGCATTAAAGAGACTGTCAGGATCGACCTTGATGGTCCATGTGGGACACAGTTTTGAGAAGATCCCAAGAGGTCTCATTGCAGTATTCACCGCTCCATGAAAGAGAAAAGGAATGCAAGCTGCATATCCCCCTCCACTTCCTGCCCTACGGCCATTGTTTCCCTTCAGTAGCTCAGATGGGCCACGTCTGGAGAACATGTTGAACACACAGATAGCTTTTTCCAAAACATAGATGTTGTAAGCTAAGCCCTGTTGGTCTTGCACATGTCAGCCACATTGTTGTGCCTAAAATTTGTATCTCAGGATGGGATGGTCTCAGCAGTCTCTGATTGAGTCTCCCAGATGTTCCACAAAGAGGAAGAGAAAGAACTCCAATGGGACTGCTGAGCTCTGAACAGGAGATTCTACCATCCTTATCACTGGAAGCCCTACACACAGGAGATCAGGCCCCGAGAGCCCACTGTGAGACGTGGCAAGCCCAAGAGAGGGGGATCAAAGCTAACAGAAATCAAATGTCTATTTTGGCAATGTCCACAGCTGACATCAGTTTATTTTCCTCTCCAGTGTTAATGGAAAAAAAAAGTTATAACAAGACAGCTCTGGGGAACATGCAGAATACAAAATGTTCTGTTGGACTTTGATCCTTTGTAGTTCCTATGATAAGCAACATATGGCAGCAAACCTTAGCGCGTGACTGTAGTAAATTATCAATTTCAACAAAAGCGTATCTTCTAGGGAAGAAAATGTCAAAGGACTAAAACAAAAAAGAATTACTCAAAATTAGCCGGGCGTGGTGGTGGGTGCCTGTAGTCCCAGCTACTCGGGAGGCTGAGGCAGGACAACGGCGTGAACCTGGCAGGTGGATCTTGCAGTGAGCCGAGATCGTGCTACTGGACTCCAGCCTGGGCGACAGAGCGAGACTCCATGTTAAAAAAAAAAAAAAAAAGAATTACTCCAGCAAACCCACAAAGATATGTTTCAATTTACATATTATAATGAATTTGACGCTGTTTGTAACCTTGGTGTCTCCAAATGCCATAGGTTTCTGGCCTCACCCCTTAACATGCAAATGAAATGACTGGAACACCCATTCCAGGTTTTGTGGAAAGCCTCCCTGTCCTCCCCACCAGGGGTTACTGGGGAGCAGGTGGGGCTTCTCATTGTCTTGACCAACCTCTGCCTGCAACTTTCTTTGTGACGCCACAGTTAGCACTACAGATGTCACCCTCTCTCACTGGTCCACTTTATGCCATGCTGAACACTTCCCTACCCCTAACCCAGGGTTCTTGTGCTATATGTTTTGATTCAAAGTTGGAGAAATAGGGAAATTACAACACACCACAGTGAAAGGCAACAACTGAAACTACATTTGAGATGGTTACCAGAGACCGGAAAGGGGAGTGGGGATGTGGGTAAGAAGGGGAGTTGGTTAATGAGTACGAAAAAATAGTTAGAGGCCCGGCATGGGGGCTCAGCCCTGTAATCTCAGCACTTCGGGAGGATGAGGTGGGTTGATCACTTGAGGTCAGGAGTTCGAAACCAGCCTGACCAACATGGAGAAATCCCATCTCTACTAAAAACACAAAAATTAGCTGGGTGTTGTGGCAGGCACCTGTAATCCCAGCTGCTTGGGAGCCTGAAGCACGAGAATCACCTGAACACGGGAGGCAGAGGTTTCAGGGAGCTGAGATTGTGCCACTGAACTCCAGTCAGGGTGACAGAGCAAGAGCCTGTCTCAAAAAAAAACAAAACCTATTATGGGGAGGGGGGAGGGGGGAGGGATGGCATTGGGAGTTATACCTGATGTAAATGACGAGTTGATGGCTGCTGACGAGTTGATGGGTGCAGCACACCGACATGGCACATGTATACATATGTAACAAACCTACACGTTGTGCACATGTACCCTACAACTTAAAGTATAATAAAAAAAAAAAACCAACCAAACAAAAAACAACAAAAGAATTAGAAAGATTGAATAAGATGTAGTATTTACTAGCACAACAGAGTAACTATAGTCAATAATAATTTAAGTGGACATTTTAAAATAACTAAAAGTATAATTGGATTGTTTGCAACACAAAAGATAAATGCTTGAGGTGATGGACACCCCATTACCCTGATGTGATTATTACACATTGAATGCCTGTATCAAAATATCTCATGTATCTGTTAAATCAAATTTAGCCTAAAGCTGCCTCCTTACATATTTTAAGTTCAGCCAAAGGTTTCTCTTTCCACATGAACTATAAACTAAATGGAGTTGTAAACAGACTGTAGTCTACTCTTGTGCCAATCTCTGAGTTGTGGTCAATCAAAAGTGGCCAAGCGTTCAAATCACGTTTAAATAAGGCAAATGCCAAGCTGTAACCAATCTGGCTGTTTCTGTACCTCACTTCCATTTTCTGTGAGTCATTTTCCTTTTTCTGTCCCTAAATCTTCTTCCACTGCGTGGCTGCACTGGAGTCTCTGAGCCTACTCTGGCTCGGGAGGCTGCCCGGTTCACGAATCATTCATTGCTCAGTTAATTAAACTATTCAAAATTTAATCTGGCTGAAATTTTTCTTTTAACATACCCCCCATAACTATATACACCTACTATGTGCCCACAAAAATTAAAAAATTTTTAAAAACTACATATTAGATATCCCTTAGTCATTCCTACTGAAGCACACACACATACACACACACACAACTATTCTTTGTGTAAGTTGCATTTTGGATATTTGCATATCCAAATACCTCCATTTATTATGCTCTACTAAACAAAGGCACATCTACTCCCAGGCTCCACCTTTTGATAACAGAAAACCTTCACAGAAATTCCCAAGTTTCAGGATTTCTAATATCACAGTTCTGTCCTTTTTGGTTTTTGTTTGTTTTGTTTTGGTGGTTAAATATATATAACATAACTTTTATCATTTTAACCACTTTTAAGTCTACAATTCAGTGATATTAAATAAATTTGCATTGCTGTGCAACCATCACCACCATCCATCTCCAGAACATTTTCATTGTCCCACACTGAAACTCTATTCATTAAACAGTAACTCCTCATTTCCTCCTACCCCCAGATCTTAATAACCACAATTTGACTTTCTGTCTCTGTGAATGTGACCTTTTTGGTACTTCATGGAAGTGGAATTCGCACAGCATTTGTCCTTTTGTGTCTGGCTTACTTCACTTAGCAAAATGTCTTCAAGTTCATCCATGTTGTAGCATGTATCATAATTGCATTCCCTTTTATTTTTTTCTTTTTTTTTTTTTTTTTTTTGAGATGGGATCTTCCTGTGTTGCCCAGGCTAGTCTCAAACTCCTGGGCTCAAGTAGTCTTCTCACCTCAGCCTCTTGAGTAGCTGGGAGCACAGGCATGTGCCACTGTGCCTTGCTTTCTTTCTTTTTAAGGCTGAGTAATATTTCATTGAATGTGTATACAACATATTGCTTATCCACTCCTCTGTCAGTGGACATTCAGATTGTTTCTGCCTTTTATATGCTTCAATGCATATTGCTGTACAACAATCTGTACAAGTCCCCGCTTCCAACTGTTTGGAGCAAAATTCCTGAATCATATGGTAATTCTGTTTAATTTTTTGATAGCTGTCATGTTGTTTTCTATAGCAGCTGCACCACTTTACATTTCTCCACAAGGGTTCCACTTTCTCCACATCCTAACCAACTCATGTTACTTTCTGGGGTTTTGGTTGGTTTTCTCATTTTTTTAAAAATGGCCACTTTTTTTTAACTTTTATTTTAAGCCCTGAGGTACATGTGCAGGTTTGTTATATAGGTAAACTTGCGTCATGGGAGTTTGTTGTACATATTATTTCACCACCCAGGTATTAAGTTTAGTACGTGTTAGCCATATTTCTCAATCCCTTCTCACCTCCCATTCTCCACCCTCTGGTGGGCCCCAATGTGTGTCATTCCCCGGTAGGTGTCCATGTGTTCCATCATTTAGCTCCCATTTGTAAGTGGGAACATGTGTTATTTGGCTTTTCTGTTCCTATATTAGTTTGCCAAGGTTAATGGCTTCCAGCTGCATCCATAGTCTTTCAAAGGACATGATCACATTTGTTTAAATGGTTGTATAGTAGTCCATGGTGTATATGTACCACATTTTCTTTATTCAGTCCACCATTGATGGACATTTATGTTGATTACATGACTTTGCTATTGTGAACATATGCACGCATGTGTCTTTATAATAGAACAATTTATATTCTTTTGGTATATACCCATTAATGGGATTGCTGGGTTGAATGGTAGTTCTGCTTTAAGTCTTCGAGGAATTGCCACACTGTCTTCCACAATGGTTGAACTAATTTACTCTCCCAAAAACAGTGTAAAATCTTTTCTTTTTCTCCACAACCTCACCAGCATCTGTTAATTTTTACTTTGTAATATTGCCATTCTGACTGATGTGAGATATCTCATTGTGATTTTGATCTGTGTTTCGCTAATGATCAGTGATGTTGAGCATTTTTTCATATGCTTTTTGGCTGCATGTACGTCTTCTTTTGAAAAGTGTCTCTTCATGGGCTCTGCCCACTTTTTAATGGGATTGCTTGTTTTTTTTTTTTCTTGTAAATTTAAGTTCCTTATGGATGCTGGATATTAGACCCCTGTCAGATGCATAGTTTACTAACATTTTTTCCCATCCTATAGGTTGTCTGTTCAGTCTGTTGATAGTTTCCTTTCCCGTGCAAAAGCTCTTTAGTTTAGTTAGATTCCGTTTGTCAATGTTTGCTTTCATTGCAATTGCTTTTGGTGTCTTTGTCATAAAATCTTTGCCCATTCTTATGTCCACAATGGTATTGCCTAGATTGCCTTGCAGCATTTTTAAGGTTTTGAGTTATATGTTTAAGTCTTTACTCCATTTTGAGTTAATTTTTGTATTGGTGTAAGGATGGGGTCCAGTTTCAATCTTCTGCATATAGCTAGCCAGTTCCCCAGCACCATTTATTGAACAGTGAATCCTTTCCTCATTGCTTGTTTTAGTCAGGTTTGTTGAAGATAGTTGCAGGTGTGTGGCCTTTATTCTGTTCCATTAGTCTACATGTCGCTTTTGTACCAGTATCTTGCTGTTTTGATTACTGTAGGCTGTAGTATAGTTTGAAGTAGGCTAGCGTCATTACTCCAGCTTTGTTCATTTTCCTTAGGATTCCCTTGGCTTCTCAGACTCTTTTTTTGGTTCCATATAAATTTTAAAATAGTTTTTTCTAGTTCTGTGAAGAATCTCAATGGTAGTTTAATAGGAATGGCATTGAATCTATAAGTTGCTTTGGGCAGTGTGGCTGTTTTTACAATATTGATTCTTCCTATCTATGAACATAGAATATTTTTCCATTTATTTGTATCACCTCTGATTTTTTTAAGCAGTGTTTTGTAGTTCTCCTTGAAAAGATCTTTTACCTCACTAGTTAGCTGTATTCCTAGATATTTTATTCTTTTTGTGGCAAATTGAGTATGAAATTGCATATAACCACCATCTTAATGGGTGCGAAGTGGCATCTCATTATGGTTTTGACTTGCACTTCCCCAGTGATTATTGATGTTTAACATCTTTTCATGCGCTTATTGGCCATTTGTATATCTTATTTGAAAAAAAAAAATCTGTACACGTCCTTTTCTCTCTCTCTCTTTTTTTTTTTTTTTTTTTTTTGGAGACAGAGTCTCGTTTTGTCACCCAAGCTGGAGCACAGTGGCATAATCTCGGCTCACTGAAGGCTCCGCCTCCCAGCTTCATGCCATTCTCCTGCCTCAGCCTCCTGAGTAGCTGGGACTACAGGAACCCACCACCATGCCCAGCTAATTTTTTGTATTTTTAGTAGAGATGGGGTTTCACTCTGTTAGCCAGGACGGTCTCAATCTCCTAACCTTGTGATCCACCTGCATCAGCCTCCCAAAGTGCTGGGATTACAGGCGTGAGCCACCGCACCTGGCCCCTTTTCTCATTTTTGAATTGGATTGTTTTGTTGTTGTTGAATTGTAGGAGTTCTTTCTATATTCTGGCTGTTAACACCTTATCAGACATATGATTTGCAAACATTTTTTTCCCACACGGTAGATTGTCTTTTCCCTCTCTTGGTAGTGTCATTCGATATACAAAAGTTTTTAATTTTGATAAAGTATAATTTATGTATGTTTCCTTTTGTTGCCTATACTTTTGTGGTCATATCCAGGAAATCATTGCCAAATCCAGTGGCATGAAGATTTTCTGTTTTCTTCTGAGAGCTGTGTCATTTTCTCTTTTAGTTTAGGTCTTTGATCTATTTTGAGTTATTTTTTGTATATGGTATAAGGTAAGGTTCCAACTTCATTCTTTTGCATGTGGATAGGTTATTTTCCCAGCACCATTTGTTAAAAGATTGTTCTTTCCCCATCAACTGGTCTTAGCGCCGTTGTTGAAAATCATTTGGCCATATATGTGAGGGTTTACTTCTGGGCTATTTAGCTTATTCCATTGATCTGTATGTCTGTATTCTTGCCAATTCCACACTGTTTTTATTACCAAAGTTTTGCAGTAAGTTTTGAAATCAGGAATTGTGAGCCCTCCAACTTTTTTCTTGCTTTTCAAGATTGTTTTGAGATTCCATTTGAATTTTAGGATGAGTTTTTCTATTTCTACAAAAAAATTATAGGCATTTTTATAGGGATTTCATTGAATCTATAGATCTCTGGATGCTCACATCCTATAAGTTGGAATGAGTACACAAGCTCCATCTTCAAACTGAGAGGTAGGGAGGATCCAGATATAAGACAATCAGGCTTTTATTTGCTCTAAAATTATCTTCGCTCTTTCCCTGTATCCATTTGTTCCTATGTTCACTTCCCTCACAGTCTCAAGCCAGTGGCCAACAGGAATAGGACAACAGGCTTTCTGCTTTGTATTCAGCAAGTTGTAAAGAAAAAAAAATCTTCTTCAACCACAGAAGAAGTTTTTCCTTATTGTCTAATTGCATCACTTTTGATGCAAATCCAACTGCCAATAAAGATAAAGACAGACATTTATTTATTTATTTTTAACTTTTGTTTTAAGTTCAGGGCTAGTTTTGTTATATAACACAGCTCTGATATATAGATTATATATTATGTCGTGGGGATTTGTTGTACAGATTATTTCATCACCCAGGTGTTAGGTTTCATACCCATTTGTTATTTTTCCTGATCCTCTCCCTCCTCCCAACCTTCACCCTTCAGTAGGCCCCAGTGCCTATTGTTCCCCTCTATGTGTCCATGTGTTCTCATCATTTAGCTCCCACTTATAAGTGAGAATGCACGGTATTTGGTTTTTCTGTTCCTGCATTAATTTGCTAAGGATAATGGGCTCCACCTCCATTCATGTTCCTGCAAGGAACATGATCTCATTCATTTTTATGGCTGCATAGTATTCCATGGTGTATATGTGTCACATTTTCTCTATCCAGTCTACCGTTGATGGGCATTTAGATTGATTCCATGAATTTGCTATTGTGAATAGTGCTGCAGTGAACACAAGCACACATGTGTCTTTATGATATAATGATTTATATTTCTCTGGGTATTTACCAAGTAATGGGATTGCTGGGTCAAATGGTAATTCTGTTTTTAGGTCTTTGAGGAATCACCACACGGTTTTCCGCAATGGTTGAAGTAATTTACACTGCCACCAACAGTGTATAAGCATTCTTTTTTCTCCACAACCTCACCAGCATCTGTTATTTTTTGACTTTTTAATAGTAGCCATTCTGATTGGTGTCAGATGGTATCTCACTGTGGTTTTGATTTGCGTTTCTGTAATGGTCTGTGATATTGAGCTTTTTTTCATATGCTTGTTGGCTGCATGTATGTCTTCTTTTGAAAAGTGTCTGTTCATGTGCTTTGCCCACTTTTTAATGGGGCTGTTGGTTTTTCTCTTGTAAATTTGTTAGAGTATCGTATAGATGCTGGATATGAGAACTTTGTCACACGCACAGTTTGCAAATATTTTCTCCCATTTTGTAGGTTGTCTGTTTTCTGTGTTGATGGTTTCTTTTGCTGTGCAGAAACTCTTTTGTTTAATTAGATCCCATTTGCCAATTTTTGCTTTTGTTGCAATTGCTTTTGGAAAGACAGAAAAGTTTTGCCTTACTTCCTGAACCAATCGTAGTTGTAGAATTACTACAACTGGCTTAAAATAATCAGATTACATCATTGGAGATAAAGATGGGAGTCACTTTCCAAGCAGTGCAGAGAAAAAGGAGTTGCCTAATTGGAATTATGGTTCTATCAGAGGGGAAAGTGATGGCGATAAATGCTGGGTATTCCAGCAGTAGTGTCCCCTAGATTTCCACTTCCTAGATCTCTATAAGTGGATAAGGGGTACTAAATAATAAGAGATGTATTCTCCTTGTCTAGAACAAGTTCTGAAATATTGTGGGGGTATACTACAGTGGAATTATGGTGATTTTGCTTAACAATAGCAATGAATTATGTAAAAACACTAAGAAATCTTTAAACAGATTAAACAAGCTCAAAAATCCTAAATTCAAGCCAATAAGTGGAATAACGTTTATGTCTCAAATTTAAGAAACAATATTTTGTTTAAGTCAATATGTGGGTGTGTACAATGATGGTAACAATAATGAAAGTGTGAAACTTTAAAATTTTCACAACTCCATTCTAATCAATTTTCTGGTGTGATTATGCTTTAAGCATAATAAGAGTGCCACAACTAAGGGAATCATTCTGCCCATTTGATTTTTAAAATATTTCATTTTCATTGGTTATGCAACCGCTATGTTATAGAGACATTTGGCTTCCTCAAGTGCATTCTGGTTTCAACAAGCTGGTTGAGACAGCCCTAAGAGGAATGGAGGGAAAAGCAGTGGCTGCTCATTTTAAGTTGAAAAAAGAAGAAAGATCAACTATTTCTATAGTTCTTCCTACAAAAATCAACTGAAATTAAATAATTTTATGTAAGTATTGACAACATTTTTTCCTCTTTGTGAAATAGTTGCTGCTTCTAAATTTGGGATAAAGTCAATATATTTTATTAACTTTATTATTAAAATATGATTTCATCAATGTAAAATATTTTTAAATTACTCAGTCCAAATAGAGCCAAGCCAGTGTTTTATCACTATCAACAAAACCAGATTAAAATACATCAGAAGCATTCAACTGGACAGAAATTGGTTATGGATATGGTGACTCTGATGATAGTAATCTCAGAGTTTTCCTGTGGGAAGAGTCATGGTTCAATAGCCATATATAACTAGCAATACATCATTCAGTTTGTCAGAATGAAATTCTCGGAATTTCTCATTTAGTTCCTATGACTATAGTAAATCCCTTTTGAATGTTTATTACACCTGTTGAAGGATACTTACATTAAAGGAAGTCAAAAATACAAATTCAAAAAGTCGAACGATACCACGAATTTGCAATAGCCTAAGACAAGTTAGTCTTCATAGAGTTTATGGGATGTGCTCTTAAAATTAACTTAGACCTGTGTATACTGTGAACAAATCAATATTCACATAAAATCTGGTAATTTTTACATCTCCAATTTATGCATCCTCCTGTAAATCGGAGATCTGTTTCTCTAATAGGTCCAAAGAGAGAGCCCACCAAGGAAAGGGCTGTCATAATATCAGGCAGAACATTTTACACCTTATGTTTCGTTTCAATGATCTCTTTGCTTCCTGTGGATGTCTGATTTATTACTGCTGTCAAAAAAACAGTTTCCAGTAAGAAGCTGAAGAAAGTCTCAGCCACCCACATCCCAGCTGGCCAAGGTTCCCACCACATGGCATCTGTGAAAATAAGAGTGATAAAGTTCTGGTTTCCAGTCTTTGCTGAGGAAAATCAAGCTTTCAATTTTTCCTATCCATCTAGTGGTTGTATCCCCTTTGAGCCACAAGCTTTAAAATAATAACTCCAAGAATATTATAAACTAATGAGCTAAAAAGACTTCCTGTGAAGAAATAAATTTTCAAAAAATACATTATTCCACCCTAAATAATCTCCCAAATCTCTACAAAGCAGATTTAGGAAAACAAACAAAATTTCAAATAACCAAAATCCTGAAGAAATCAACATCTGTGGGGAAAGACAGGTACACTGGAAAGGAAATATGTATTTTAAAATGTTCAATCTGACACATTCTGGCTAAATAAAGCCTCATAAGTTTATTCAGAAGACTTTATGTCTATTAATTATATGCATCATTTGCAGAAAGCCTATAATTTTGCATTTCATCAGAAAGTTTTCAGGTTTATAAATATGCTTGGGAATGTTGAGGCTCAATCTTAGTTTTGGAGTCATTTTGGGAGGCTGTAGTTGGCAGACTGACAAATACAAACCCTTGGAAGTTTTACAAGTGGCGCCTGAATCTCTATGTGCCAGTAGAGGACACTGTTCATTTCCTACACAGAACTCTTTCCCCTTTCTTCCTCCTCCCAACTTTGGTTGAGCTCCCTCAGTAGCAGACCCTCCAACAAGGACTTGGGTACAAGTTGTTTGGTTGAGAGGTTGATACCGGGAAATACTGGTAAGTGTGTGAGGAAGTGATCCAGGAAAGAAAAGAAGCCAACACAAACTATACTATGTTAATGAGCAAATCATCTCTGTGGGCAACTGGAGCTCCATACCACTGGGAACCTGTGTGAAATGGAGTAGAACATAACTTAGAGTTTTCCCACTAAGGGACAAGGAAACTGGGGTACTGTCCTTCAGTTCTCATCTATCACTAACTGAGGGCTCCTTCCAGGAATACTAATTCCTCAGCACTTTTTAGCCTACTCCAAGCAGACCACACAAGCTCCCATAGCCAGAGAAATTCCTCAGAAAGAGAGTCACAGATACTTGCAGTAGTAAGCTACCAGTGTGCACCAGAAACAGTGCACAACAAGACAATAAAGGAAGGTCACTGATTGCCTCTGATACACTCAACAAACTCAAGGTTTGTCCAGGTATCCACTTCTCTCAAAAACCACCATTGCCTTGGGGGAATGAGGCATCTCCAGTTCTGAAGATGGGCCAGATTGACATATTTCATTCACATTCACAGTGATTTCGGGAATGCACATGCAACTTAAGTCTGCCCACTAAGGTGTGGTTTGAGTTCTTCAGGACAGATGAGGGGTTTTGGACAAAGTGTCTTGCTCCTAAGGCAGAGTGTTAACGCATTTTATCTGTTTCTTCTGAACATTGCCCTGACTGGAGTTGAGTGCTGGATCTGCTGCAGCCATCTTGCTACCTACCTAAGAAGGAAACCAGCATTGAAGGGAGGTCAAAGAACCTGGATCCTGAATCAACCAAGCCTGAATCCTGTCTTACCGCTGTACACACTATTTATGACATACTTTATTCACTCATGTTTATGCCAATATCTTTTGAGGTTTATGTTACTTGCAACAAAAAAGGATCCTTCTTTTCCAGGGCATAACATGGGTGACTTTTACTCCAATTCACAATAAGCTCCTCATTTCCATCTGAGACTTTGTCAACCTAGCACTCAAGATCCATATTTCTTTCAGCAATTTGGGCAAAATCATTTAACCAGTCTCTAAGAAGTTCCAAACTTTCCCTATCTTCCTGTTTTCTTCTGAGCCCTCCAAAGTCTTCCAAACTCTGCCCATTACCCAGTTCTAAAGTCACTTCCACATCTTCAAGTATCTTTACAGCAATATCTCACACCTCACTCTTCGGTATCACACCTCACTCTTCAGTACCAGTTTTCTGTGTTAGTCCATTCTTGCATTACTGTGAAGAAACACCGGAGGCTGGGCAATTTATAAAGAGAAGAGGTTTAATTGGCTTATGGTTCTGCAGGCTGAATGGGAAGCTTGGTGACAGTATCTGCTTGACTTCTAGTGAGGCCTCAGGGAGCTTTCACTCATAGTGGAAGGCAAAGCAGAAACAAGCATGTCACATGATGAGAGAGGGAGCAAGAGAGAGGGGGAGGCATCATGCTCTTTCAAAAAACCAGGTCTTGTACGGGCTTATTACCAAAGTGAGGCCACCAAGCCATTTATTAGGGATCTTCCACCATGACCCCCCACTAGTCCCTACCTCCAACATTGGGAATCATATTTCAACATGAGATTTGGAGGAGACAAATAGCCAACCCGTATCCCTCACACTTAAACAGATTTTTAAAATGTATAAAGCATTTTCACACCCATTATCTTTAACAACCTTTACAACATTGTAAAGAAAAATTTGAGCAAGTATTTTTATCATTCCCAAGTTATACATGGGGAAACTGGAGTTTCAAGATGGTAAGATGGTAAGTGACCTGTCCACAGTCTTATATCTATTAGGAACTTACTCCCAGTGTCAAATCTAGCTCTTCTGGTTACAAATACCAAGCTGTGCTCTCAGCTGTGAAGCCTGATATTTCATGAAAGCTTTTGCATTTCATCTACTGCCTAAATGCTCCCCAAATTTATACACCACTCTTAGATAACAAGGATAAGATTCTATTAAGAAATAAAGCACCCAGATAGAAACATGAAGTACAAATGATTTTCTAAGTATTTCTGGTAAGCAATTATGCTTTAAAAGGCTGCTTTAATGAACATTGGAGTGTTCAACAGTCAACTTGCTTTCTGTAAATCATATATGGAAGGAGAAATGTCATAAAATTTTCAAATAGACAAAAAGGTTAAACTTAAAGGATTATTTTCCTTTATTTAGGCTTACCTTGGGCTTACATTTATGCATTGCCCTGTAGTGCTTTATTTGGTTTCATATTCATCTTAGAATTTTATAGAGTAGTATATGTACAATATGGAAAACAAAGAAAACAACAAAGTTTTATGTTTTATTTAATGCTCATAGTAATATTTTAAAAGACATGAGTAAATGAAAGCACAGAACAGGTTCTTGGATGGAAAGAATTGTTAGGAAGTCTATTCTCCCTAAATTAACATATAAATGTAATATAATTCCCATTGGAACCACAAAGAATTTGCTTTTGTGAAAAACAATTCTAAAGTTTTTATCAGTCAGGATTAAGTTGAGTTCAGAGTAATAAAAAAGCCAAAACAACAGTGGCCAAAGTAAAATCAAAGCCTGTTTCTCTCTTGAGTAAGCATAACTCAGAGGTCAGGGGTATGGCCCTAGAAGGCCCTGATGGTACTAGAAAACCCATCTCCTTCATCTTGTTCCTCTGTCCACCTTGGGGACAAAATGGCTGCTAAGTTCCAACTATGTCTACATGAAGAAAAGGGAAGAGGTGGGAAATAGGGTACACTCCTTTCCATAAAGGGCTTTTCCCAGAAATTGAGCACATCACTTCCACTTATGGTTCATTGGGGAAGTCATGATCATATGGCCACACTTAACTTCAAGGGAGGCTGGAAAAAGCAGTCTTGGTTGTTGGCACTTAGATGCCCACCTAAAAATTGAGGGTTCTATTAGTATAAAAAAAGGTGGCTGGGCGCGGTGGCTTACACCTGTAATCTCAGCACATTGGAAGGCAGAGATGGGTGGATCACTTGAGGTCAGGAGTTCGAGATCAGCCTGGTCAACATGGTGAAACCCTGTCTCTACTAAAAATATAAAAATTAGCTGGATGTGGTAGCAGGCACCTGTAGTCCCAGCTACTAGGGAGGCTGAGGCAGGAGAATCACTTGAACCCGGGAGGCAGAGATCGCTCCACTGCACTCCAGCCTGGCAAGAGAGTGAGACTGCTTCTCAAAAATAAAAGAAAAAAAGAAGGCAATCATGGATTTTGAAAGACTACTAACAAAGTCTATCATATGATCGGCCTTCTCTATATTAAGTAGCTACAATTATCCAAGTATACTCATACCCACTCCAGAAAAAAATAACCGATCGATAGAATGGGAGGTGGATGGAGATGGCATAAGCAGTTAAAGAAGCAGCAAAAGACAGTACTCTCGGCTCACTAGGTTAAAACTTTTTGTCCAATATTCAACTCACCAAGACCAGTGATGAGCATAGAATTTAGTGCAAGAGGTGAATGTGGCCCAAAGAAGGGGAGTGCTAAGGAGAGCCAGATCTGCCCAATTCCCGCAGCAAGTCAGGCCCCTTTTACAGAGACCTGTGCTGGGCTCTCCATGCTCCATGCCACCGAAAAGATGAAACACACACTGTAAACTAATCATCAGTATTCAAAGAAGGGATGCAAGGGAGCCTGAGGCAAAGGCTGGAACCACCCAGACGGGTCACTGAGCACCACTGGGGCAGCACCCCGCAGGAGAGTCTGCTGGTGATTCTGCTGGTGCCCCAGAAGTGCTAGAACAGGAGAGCATAAATAATCTTAGTCAATTCCCAAAAGACCTTTCCATCAACTAAACACTCAGAACAGAGCATTTTGTGTAGTTCATTCTGAATAAACACTCACTGATACATGCTCAGTGAACAGCAAGTCTCTGGTGTGGATGGATCTTGAGTTTATATTTCATCATAATGCTAGATCCAGGATCGTACTTACAGAAATGAATGTGTTGGTTGCTGTTTAGATCCACAGTATGATGTGTTTGCTCATCCCTTTGTCATAAGTTCCCTCAAAGCACAAATGAGTGTCCCTTCTTTCTCCCCTACTAAGGATAATTGAGTTTGGCAGTGTCTAACAGCAAGGAAGAGTTTTCTTTTCTTTTGATGATACCAAAAGAAATAGATAGCTAATGCCCTCAAAGTCTCCAGCACTGCCATGAAAACTTCTATTGATGCCAAGGCAGCTGCTGAATTGACTTTGGCCTTGGCCTAGGTCCAGAATCCAGGAGCGGGGCCAGATCTTCTGGTCTGCAGCCAAACCCACAGGGCCTAGAAGAGGTAACCTAAGGGCCTCATTGCCTTTCTACTCCCCTGCCACTGCTCTATCTCTCCAAACCTCAGCCAAGGCAAAGAAAAAGAAGAATTCACAGAAGGGTCTCCCCAAGAGTGAGAGCCACACACACTCTAGTCCATATAAACTGGGAAGAATGCTTGGCTTTCTCTCCTGATTAACTCTGGTGTCCAATAACAGCCTCCAAACACATTTATGAATATTCTCCCTTGGCCTTCAGCTTCTGACAGGCTTCGTTAACTTCTGGTTGAGAACAGAGCCCCAAATCAAAGCACTAGCTACTGCACCTTGATTTTTTATTCATTCGTTCAACAAATTAAGCACTTACTACATGTCAAGAACTCTATTGGGAATTCAACATGAGCAAAATCCGACATTCTCCCTCCCCTCATGGAGCTTAAAGTCCAGTGCAAAAGAAGCACATTAATTAATCTATTGCTTAATTAACACCATAAAATTGCTTAAAATTACTTAAAAACACCATTTGCGGCTGGGCATGGTGGCTCACGCCTGTAATCTCAGCACTTTGGGAGGCCAAGGCGGGCGGATCACAAGGTCAGGAGATCAAGACCATCCTGGCTAACACGATGAAACCCCGTCTCCACTAAAAATACAAAAAATTAGCCAGGTGTGGTGGCGGGTGCCTGTAGCCCCACCTACTTGGGAGGCTGAGGCAGGAGAATGGCGTGATCCCAGGAGGCAGAGCTGGCAGTGAGCAGAGATCACGCCACTGCACTCAAGCCTGGGTGACAGAGCGAGACTACATCTCAAAAACAAACAAAAAAACAAAAAAACCCCAAAACTACCATTTACACCATAAAATGGTGTAAAATAGTAACCATGGTGGATGCAATGAAAATGTGCATTGGTGATGTGAGAGGCATTGACCAAGTCAGAGTGGGGAGTAGTGCTAATATTATGTCATGTACTCATTGCAATTCAAGAATTTTGTAATACATGGTTATTATATCTATGTGGAAATTATGACACAAGTGGTTCATCCAAAACCTTGTAATTTTTATTAGTAAGTTAGCAGGATAGCATAATAAGATCTGTAGTCAAAAGACCTGAGTTTGTGTTATAGCTCTGCTAGGTCTGTTAGATATATATTCACAGACAGACAAACTTTGAGCTGTTTTCCCGATGCATAAAATATGAATCATAGTACTGTCTGTTCCTCCTATCTTACTGATATGTTGAAGAGGCAAATAAAGATGTAAAAGCATTATAAACTCAGCATAGTTACACAAAGATTCGTTTTTATCTGTGTCAATGATTCTCATGTCCTTTAGCTTTCTTATCTGGGTACATGAAAGACAACAAGTTGAATTGATAAATTAGGCTTTTCTCATTCAGATTTGAGAACACCAATGTCAGCCCAGTGTCCTTTAAAATGAATCTGCTTCTTCTGTATTTGGCTCCTAAAATCTGTGCCCTTGGGGAAGGCCTGACTTCTCCTGTGGAAGGAAACCCAAGGAGAGGGAGAATCAGCTTAAATTCAGTCAGGGGCTTAGAGACGTAGCGTCACTTTGTAGCTTCACTCCCTGCCAGGAGGGCTGGGGGTGGGGGGAGCCCAGAACACAGGAGAGCAGTCTGAGACTCCAGTAGAAGAGGTACAGGTGCAGAGGGGAGCATAAACCCCAGGCAGGTCCCAGCTGGGAAATAAATTGGGTCAAACTAAGAGTGCTGCTCACTCACAAGTCAAAGGGAAACCCTCAGTGGGGAAGTTTCGGGAGCAACCTGGGTTCTGGCCAAAGGAAAAACAGCAAGGATTACAGACTTCTATTAAAACAAAGCAGCAGACATAAGCAGATCCATTTTCCCCAATAAGAAGATGTGGGTAGCAGTACTGCCTTTGTTCATTCGGGATTATCTCAGTTGTTCTAGCACATTCTACAGGGCAATGGTGTCTCATTACACATATGCCTCACAGCACCAAGTATAATAACTTGTATTTGTTGTGTGAATTGAATCAAACATTGCAATGAATTGAATTGAATCAAACAACAAAAAGAAATCAATTAATAACTATTTTCTGAGCACATGCCATGCACAATGAACTCTGCTAAACATGTACAAGGTGCAACTAGAAAACAAAGAGGCAGACTTCCTTGGTTGGTGGGAGCAGTTCAGTTGCTTTACGGTTTTATTTCATATGTAATCTACTCCAAGCCCATTTTTTGTTGCAAGATAAAATTCCCAGGAGCATCAAAACCCCTCCTCACCACCTAGGGCTTCATTTTCCTTCCCAGGCTGAAGATCATCCCCTTTTACAGAAGAGGAAATTGAGACATGCAGCTAAATAATAGAACTAGGATACAAACTCAAGTGTGTTGCATCCCAGAGTTATGCTGACCACAAGGAAGTCTCTTTCACTGGAGAACAAAGGACCTAGAAAAGCAGGCGACTGGGTAGTGTCCTTTATCTGAGAACTCCACCCAAAAAGAACCAAGCACACAGAAGTAACAACATTCTTGCCATCAGCAGGAAGAATTACAGCACTTGGCTCTGGCTTAATGTTGAGACTGAGGGGGTCGGCCCAGGCAAGTCCTGGACTCTAAGAAAGAGCTTCTAATTACTTACCTTTCATGAACTTCATCCCAGAATTCCTCTTTCTTAAATATCTCCTCCTTAAATATTTACAGGTTAGGAATGCCTTATGCTCTCGAAAGCATTCAAACATCCACAAACCAATTACTATGACCATAAGTGTGTGATCTTCTGAATGGGTGAGACTAATGGATTGAATGCCTACTTCTAGATCAGGGGTTGGTCAACCACACTCAAACCAACTGAAAGCTGTTTCCGGAAGAACAGAAGAGCAGAGGAAGAAGAGACGGATGGTGGATGGGCAGAAGCAGCAAATGTCTACTACACTGACTTATGGCTAAGATGTAGAAAAATCTCACTCCTCCTAGCCTGTGAGAAGATGGCCCAGGCCTAAAGATAGAAATAAAATGAATAAGAACAACAAACTTCTTCATTTGCTTCCAGTAGAAGAGAATTGATAATTCATGTTTCCTTTCTTTTTTGACCACTTTGAACAAAAATGATCCCATTTATATTTTTTCTCAAACAATTGTGTAGATTCTGGGCTAACAGCTTGGGAGTAAAACTTATTTAGAAATGCGCCATTTATTCCAAGATTTGGAATGTGTTGTTAAAAAAACAAAAAACAAAATAGAAGTGGTGCCTTCAGTCTGGGGATAGTAGACATTTGCCATTTTTTGACCATATTCTGTTTTCCACAGCTCTCCACCTCCATCTCACCTACTATGGGCTAAAGCTGGGTGCAAAGTCTTGGTTCAGCCGTTAACACACTCCAGCTGGGGTGCTGGAGCGGGCTCAGGGAAAAAGTCGTGCTGTGGTCGATGGGCAGCCACATCCAGTCCACAGAGCAGGACCAGCAGATCTGGCAATGGCAGTACTGTCCTTAGATTCAGGCAAGAGGGAGGCCCCAAGTTAGGGAGGGCTGCCTGGCCCTCTTATCTGAATTCCTCCCCATGGAGCCAGGAGTCTACAAGTCCAACAGGATGTGCCTACTCAGAGCCTGAACTCCATGACTGCTTCTTGACTACACTTTTGGTAGCCAAGTACTCTGAACTCCCTGCGCAAACGAGCCTTGGGATCATTTCCAGGACTTATGTAATCCTCTTCCCTGTGTTTATCCCCCTGGGAGCAGACCATTCACACCTCTAGACCCAAAGGGAGGTCAAGAGGTGACCTCTGCAGGAGATATGGATGATGCTTCTACACTCAAGTTGCAGTAGCAAGAAAGAGGGTGTGCTCGGGACTGGGGAGCAGGGGAAGGGGCTAGATTTATCCTTAGCAATCGCTAAGGAGTCAAAAATTCTCTGTTTGAACTTGATCTTTCAGCTGATTATGAAAGCATATTTAGCAAAGAGGATATGACATCTGATTTAACACATTATTCATCTGATGTACAATTTATTTGTAACTTTTAAATATTTAGACATATGATATTGTGCCTCCATTGTACTCTTGCCACAGACCCTGTAATTGATGGGGAGGGAGGCTTGGCCTTTGGTGCAGGGACAGGACAGGGAGCTGGGTTCTCATTATATCATTTCTGGGGCATAGTTTTGCTAATATTCTCTACCTGCCTAGTATCACTGCTACCTGCTTTCTAAGCTTCATTCTTTCACCTTGTCAGAATTGCCTTTTGACAATGTTCTATTTTGCTTAAATCAATCAGAGTTTATTTCTTTTTGCATGCCGCTAAGTATATACCACATGGAAAAACAAAAACAGAAAACACTTCAGTGGTCTGTGAATTAGCTGAATGGCATTAAACTGTGTAATGTAAACCCTTCTCTTCTGCTAACCGCCTCTCGCTAGGCTCCTTTAAAAGACTATTCTCAATAAATGAAAAATCTAGCTTTTCTAGTACTCACGTGATTCATTGAGAGTGAACTATTCTCTATAATCACCGTGGTCAGAAGCCTCTAGGGATTGTAACCTGCACAGCTGTGGGTCTGGGAAATATTACTGTTTCCAGCCTAGACCTGAAGCCTGAGTCACCATTGGGACTGTTATGCAAAGGATCACTCGCTCCAATCACAGGTCCAGGCATCTCATCTCTGGGGATGTCTCAAATGTCAAAATTTGGGGAGATTTAGAGAGAGAAGAAAAGCCAGTTTATAAGAGTATATCATGCTGTGGCAGGGACCCCTGCAACCCAGATTTCAAATAAGGTACTAGGCCTTTCCCCACCTTGTGCCATGATCTCAAATACATTACAGATCTCAGCCTCATGGCATTATAAATTATTCTAGAATTATAAATTATACACGCACCTCATATCATATAAACACAAAGACACATACTTTTATTTTATCTAGGGGAAAGGCAAAGACCATCAAGATAGTCACCCATGTGTTCATTTTGATTATTAATTAGTAGTAAAATTGTAGATGATATTTTTCTTTCTACTTATTAATATTTCCCACTTTTAAACAATAAACAGATTTTAATTGTGTGATTAGAACTGATATGAAAAAGAGAAAAAGGAGACTGGGAAACAAGTTTAAATCCTAAAACTGAGAGTTTAAGATTTATTTATAAGTACTAGATTAAAGCTCATGAGTCTCCACCACTGATAGAACACAGCCAAAATCTTATTCGTTTCATTTGTTGGGAACTTCAGAATTATAACACACTCAAAGTTGCCCAGGAATCACCCACCTACCCCGGCCAAATTATGTGTTAATATTCCCCTCAAGTGATACGTAATAAGCTTGTGTCTATTTTTGTGTCAGTTTTGTTGGCTTGAGTGTCTTTCCAATTGTTGCATGAGTGTCTTTTCATTCTGTGGCTTTTAATGAAGATTATTGGAACCACTGTAAACAGCTTCATCAGTAGATCTCTCAATAGAGAAACCTTCATGCCAGTTCTTACGTAAAAGTTGCAAGCTAACTTAAAATTTGGGCTTCATTTTTCCTTCCATTCAAACTTTAGGGACATCTTCATATAGCTCTCAAAGACAGCTATTATTTATCTTTTTCCCTGCTTATTTCAAAGAAGTTGTAATCATTTGACCAAAGCTAGTATATTTCGGATGCAAATTTATTATTTTATAAACACTTAACCTAAATTTGCCTAATTGTGTGCAGTGATAAAAAGTCAGGATCTTGGCCGGGCTCACACCTGTAATCCCAGCACTTTGGGAGGCTGAGGCAAGTGGATCACTTGAGGTGAGGAGTTCAAAACCAGCCTGGCCAAAATGGCAAAATCCTGTCTCTACTGAAAATTAAAAAAAAAAAAAAAAAAAGAGCCAGACATGGTGGCAGGCACCTGTTACCCCAGCTACTAGGGTGGCTGAGACACGAGAATTGCTTGAACCTGGTGAGAGGGTAAGGCAGGAGGAGGGGTGTGGAGGTTGCAGTGAACCGAAATGGCTCCTCCACTATACTCCAGCCTGGGCAACAGAATGAGAATCCATCTCAAAAAAAGAAAAAAAAAAAAAAAAAAAGAAAAAAGACAGGACCCCAAATAAACTGATATTCTATAAGAAAGGAAAATCTGAAATCAGTAGCTAATATCACGAAGCCTGTAGAGTTCACCATCTGGCACTCCTTGGAGGGAAGATGAAAAGTCAAGAATGAATTTTTTTTTTTTTTTTTTGCAGAGGGTAAATCCTACAATAATGGGCATAAAACAAAGCAAATGATTGTTCACAATTTCCTTTAAGCAGCAAGAAATAGATGTAGCAGATGTGGGAATATACTGGTTAAGAACACGCCTTTGGCAGCAAATACACCTGGATGCAAATCCCAATTCCACCATATATTAGCCTCATTAGACCTTGAAGAAACTTCTTAATCTCTCTATATCCTGATTTTCTCATTTATAAGATGGGAATTGTCATAGCACCTTTTCGTAGCTCTATTTTTTGTGGTTGTTTGCTCTTCCATTTTTGGTTGTCTGCTTTGTTTTAGATGATTATTTAAGATATTGTATTGTACCTTGCACCATGTCTGGAACATAGTTCTCAATAAATGTTGGCCTTTAAATATCTATCTGGCAGACATCTACTTCCAGCCAATATAGAATATGTAACATGAACCAGATTTACCCTCTTTCCTGGAATAACTTAAAACCAGACAAAATATGTGAAGCAAAGGTTTTCAAGACATCAGACATCAAGCAAGGAATGACAGTGATCCCTATTAGATGGGAAATAAATGAAGTGAGCCCTGTGATTACCTCAACTTACTACCTGGAAAGTTTCCAGACCACAGACCAGGGAGAAGGACTTCAAGTGCACCCAGGCTCTCTCTCTGAGTTGAGGAGGCAGATTTGAGCGTCTAGGGAGGGGACAGAGGCTAGAGTTTCAGGACAAAGTACTGGAGAAGCGAAACCCAGATAGTGAGATACCTGGAGGCCTGAAGAGGATTCTAAAGGAGTCTCAGGTGAGTTCCGAACAGTACATCCATGTGAGGAAGCTACCCAAAGCAGGAAAAGAACTACTGGGAAAGATTAGGGGGAACAATCCCGAAGATCACCCCAAGTCAGGGATAGCTCTTGTTCCCACGAGCCAGAATGGAAAATCTCATAATTCTTGGGCATTAGTAAAGTATTTAGAAGGGTTTTGCCTCAATAATGAGATAAAATTAACCCTAAACTAAATACTGCTTTGGTATCACATAAGAAAACTGAAAAGCAAGTCCCAGGAGGATCAAACTGTTTACCAACTAACTTAATTAACATATTAGCTAATGATATGATAAATTTATAGGCAGATTTTGGAGGAATAAAAAAGAGAAATTGCAGATTACCAACAGGAGAAATGAGAAAGATGACATCATTAAAGATCTTACAGCAATTAAAAGAATAATAAGGAAATATGAACACCTTTATACCGTAAATTTAACTCTGATATAATGGACAAGTTCCTTCAAAGAAACAAACTACCAATGCTACCCAAGAAGAAATAGATAACCTGATTATCCTCTATATCCATAATCAAAATTGAATTTGTAGTTCAAAAACTTTCTCATAAAGAAAATCCTAGGGATAGATGGCTTCACTGGAAAATTCTGCCAAACATTTAAGGAAGAAATAATATTCTGTTCAAACTCTTCCTGAAATTCTCAGAGGAAAGAATATTTCCTAACTTATTATATGAGGCTGACATTACTCTATCACCCAAACCAAACCTATGATAAGAAAAAAATAACTACAGATGAATATCCTTTATGAAGACATATGCAAAAATCCTAAGCAAAACTTTAGAAAACGTAAACTAAAAATCATGACCAAGTGGGATTTATCCCAGGAATGAAGATTGGTTTGACATTCAAAATCAATCAATGTAATTCACCATTTTTACAAACAACAGCAACAAAAAATGTGTACAATTGGCCAGGTGCAGTGGCTCATCCCTGTAATCCCAGCACTTTGGGAGGCCAAGGCAGGCAGATCACTTGAGGTCAGGAGTTCAAGACCAGTCTGTACAACATATTGAAACTCCCATCTCTACTAAAAATACAAATGTTAGCCAGGTGTGATGGCACATGCCTGTAGTCCCAGCTACTTGTGACGCTAAGGCACGAGAACTGCTTGATTCTCATGCCTTAATCAGAGGTTGCAGTGAGCCGAGATTGTGCCACTGCATTCCAGCCTGGGTGACAGAGTGAAACTCTGTCAAAAAAAAAGTACACAATTATCTCAATAGATCAAGAAAAAGCATTTGACAAAATTCCAACATCCAATATTAATTTCTGATAAAAACTCTCATTAACTAGAAATACAGGAGAACTTCTTCAACCCGATAAAAAATTATTTACAAAACCCTATAGCTAATGCCGTACTTAATGGTGAACAACTGAATGCTTTCCCTTCAAGATCAGGAACAAAAGATATCCACTTTCATTATTTTACTCAGTCATTATACTGGAGGGTCTAGCCAAGGCAATTAGCCAAGGACAGGAAAAAAAGGCATCGAAATTTAACATGAGTAAATAAAAATGCCTTTATTCACAAATGGCATGATCATGATGGTGTATTTAAAAAAATTATGAAATATACAAAAAAGGTACCACCTACTAGAATGGCTAGAATGAGAAAGACAGATCATAGCAAGTGTTGGCAAGAATATGGAGCAACTGGAATGCTCATACACTGCTCAAGGGGATATAAAACGGTGTAAGACTTTGGGAAACAGTTTGGTAGTTTCTTAAGATTTTAATCATCCAGCTACCATATAATGCAGACACTTCACTTTTAAGTATTTATCCAAGAGAAATGAAAGTATATGTTCCAATGAAAGCTTATATATGAATGTTCATAACAGCTTTAATGTGTAACAGCTCCAGACTGAAAACAACCCAAATGTTTTACATAAAGTGAATAAATTGTGTTATATCCATACAATGAAAGTCTACTCAGCAATCAGAAGGGTTGCAGTATTGATAAATATAATGAATGAATCCCAAAATAATTATACTGAGTAAGTGAATCCAGGCCAAAAAATAAGAGCATGCACTATATTACATTTATATAAAATTCTAGAAAATGCAAATGAATTCATAATAACAGAAAGCAGATAAGGAATTGCCTAGGAATGTGGGAAGTGTATGAAGGACAGATTATAAAGGAACAGAAGGAAACTTTGGAGGGTTTATGGATGTGTTTCTTACCTTGATTGTGATTATAGTTTCATGGAAGCATACATGTATCAAAACTCATCAAATTGTTCACTTTAATTAAGTGTAGTTTACTGTTAATTGTATCTTAACAAAGTTGTTTTTAATAACTCAAGCCTAATTTTAAAAAATAGTGTGTATAGTAAATGATGCCCCAAATTTGAAAAAAACAATACTATTAATTAATAAGTATCTATGGCATTTACATGCAATAGAATATGTGCAGTTGCAGAAAGAGGAGGGGGAGGAGGAAAAGGAAGAGAAGAAGGAGGAGAAAGAGGAGGAGGAAGGATGTTTAAGTGTACTGAAGTGGAAAGATCTCCAAGATGCTCTCATAAGGGAAAAATATAATAAAGTGCAGAATACTCTCCTGGAGCCCTGCCCTTGAAGAGATATTCATCCTCACTTGCATGAGTACAAAATGAGAAGTCTGGAGGATCCAGAAAATTGTAGAACTGTATTCAAGTGTTTATTTAAAGATACCAGTTGTTTTGGATCCTGAGTTTTGTCCCCTGCAGTTCAAATTAAAATTTAATTTTTGCATTGTGTGTTCAAATGTGAGGTGGTGAGATAAGAATCTATAATCACATTTGTTCATATGCACAAACATTCTGGAAGGGCACAGAAAAAAGAAAAACAGAGGAAGAGAAATGGGCAGATGGGGGAAGAAGAGCAAGCTTTTTAGAATCAACTAAAAATATACATCAAAATCTATCTTCATCTTTAAGAAAAGTTGAAAAATCTGCCTGAGGACTGATAGAAAAGAGAATTTCTGCTGATAACTAAGGAAGTATATTTATTCAGAAATATGGATCTAAGAGTATATGTCAAACCTCATAGCTTTCTCAATCAAGAACAAAAAAGTAAGTAAAAAAACTAAACTTCTTTCTTGGTTCTCTTGCTGGATTTCACAACGTTTATTTCAGTTCTAGTTTTCCAATGCATCCTGCTGAGTTTTTTGTCTTCTAATACCTTAATGATATATCTTAAAACTAACAATAATGTTATAATGTAAATCAAAATTCTTTTTATTGCTATATTCCCAACAGTTAATGATCAACTTTTAAGACATTTGTGAAACATTTATTTGTTCTTCTCTTTCTCTGCTTTTCTCCCTTTTCCCAGCCTCTGTTCTCTCTTTTTCTAGAAGAAACATTAAACAGTAAACGTCAAAAGTCACTGGCAGGCAAATAAAGAAAGAAAATCATTGTTAGTTTTTTCAAACAAGAATTATTTCACCCATCTGAAAATGAGAGGTTAACTGTGCTTCATCTTATTATGTGAAAGAAGAAAAGATATTGAAAGCATCACACACAAAGAAATAAAGGAAACATTAAATCTCACTTACAGTACAATGAAATCTATACAATCAAGCTGAAAAACATTTGCCCTTAGATGGCTGCCCCTCTGTCAGCAGATGTTGCCTTCGAAGAATTTTAGACAAAAGTGGATGAAAAACTTTCTAAATATAATTTTTCAAAATATTTTGCAAGTATTTACATATATACACATCTTTATATACATTTGTATTCACATGTTACCCAATACTCCAGTGGCATAGATCCATTTTTTATGGGGGATTCAATTTTCTTCTCAAATACTTTGATCTGTCTAATAAGTTTCAAATAATTGTGGCCTTTATTATATCCTAAAACTGAATGAATTTGGCAAGAAATAAATAGAACTTTGATTTCCTCTTTAGCCCCTCATTAAAGCTATTATTTGTTTTTTGTTTTTGGTTTTTTTTATTCCTCTGGCTCAAAAATCTATTTTATTGGAAAGCCATGCAATGATATAGAGAAAGTCAAGCCAGGATTATCTCCCAACAATCAGGAAGCAAAAGTAAAAACCAAATTTGTCCATTGTTTTTGCCTTAATGAGATTTTTGGGAAAAGAGCGTTACTTTATCTCAATTCGTTTGCAGTGGAAAAATCAAAACTTGAACCTGGAAGAATCATCTCTTTATTAATACTTAAGTTGTTATTTTCTCTGTAAGTTTAGTGGAGATTGCCACATTTCAGCTAATGCCCAAAAACAATTCTGAGTTTATTTTCTTAGATGAGTTTATTTTTCATAAATGTTCCTGACCCCCAGCGTTTTTTTGTGTGTGTTTTTTTTTTTGACAGGCCGGAGTGCAGCTCAAGCAATCCTCCGCCTCAGCCTCCCTAGTAGCTGGGACTACAGGCCCATACCACCACATCTCACTAATTTTTGTGCTTTTTGAAAAGATGTGGTTTCACCACATTGCCAGGGTTGGTCTCAAACTCCTGGGCTCAGCAATCTGTCCACTTCAACCTCCCAAAATGCTAGGATTAGAGGCATGAGCCACTGTGCTCGGCCTCCTCTCCCTTTTTAAGCAAACAAATTTCATTGGCTTCTTCCAATGTGAGAAATTGTACCAAATGCTTTTGTATATGAATTCTTCCTAAAACCTTCCAGTTTCTATAACTCAGTTCCAGGGCCAGCTTCCTGGTGTGTGACCTATTAGTTGCACAGGGATCCCACTCCCATTCCAATATTAAGATACTCTGTTGTTGCCATATTAAATTTCTTAATGATTATTGAACACGGGACACTGCATTTTCATTTTGTACTGAGTCCCCAAAATTATGTAGCAGGTCCTGTGCAATTCATGTAGTCAATTATCAGAGCTTAAATGAAAGAGTATCATGAGCCTTATATGGTATAATAGTAATAGGGAAGAACGTTACGGGTATTAAGTTGTTTGAGCGGTGAAAAACATCACTACATGATAAGTATTATCATTAGCTCCATTTTATAGATGGAGAAATTAAAACACAAAAAGGATAACGAAATTGCCCCAAATCACTGGTAATTGTGGGACCAGAGTTAGATCCCAGACAGTTTGACTCCAGAGACCGTTATGCAAAAAACAGTTAATATAGTTTAAAGGGAACTTCAGAATCACCTGGCTTCCATAACACAGCTCCCCAGAACTTACAAAGCCAAACCTGTTTTGCATCTCTGTCTCCTGTTTGCCCCTAAGTTTTGGACTTGATTGAGTAACAGGTACACTATGGATGTTTTAGTTAGCAGAATTTATAGGACGACTCCATTTCTTTGATCCACAAAATATCTCACCTGCAGTATTTCTGCAGACCAAAGGGTCACATTTTAATTCTTCTAGGAGCATCCACATTACCATCAGTGCATCTGGGAGGTTTAATGTTGATTTTCTAGTTCATGTATTTGCTAACCCAGGAGACACTGTTACTTTTTACTTCTTATTCAAGATGGGTTCAGTTCCTTGGCTAAACTAAAAAAGCTTTCTCCCCATAAAACTTACTCCACCAGACTTCTCATTAGTTTGCCTTCTGTCAGGAATGGAGAAACCAGCTTCCGGACACTAGTATTTTTCAGGCAGGAAAAGTAGTAAAATCTGGCAGTCAGAGTCTATGAATAAAAACAAAGAAAGCAGAAAGGAATTTCCATTTTGTAAGACATGGTAATAACTCAAGGACAAAATGTCTATGTGCTAAGTGATTTACTTAAAGTGTTTTTAAAGCAAAGAAGGTGTAGCATAAATACTCACTGGAGAGAATATAACTGAAGGGGCTGGAAGGGATTGCCAATATATGCCCAGTAAAGGCTGTGGAGTTTAGCCTGGTGGCTACGAACTCTGTATCCTGCAGACCTGGCTTTAAATCCTGGCTCTACTACTTACTAGAAAGTAAAATATTAGACAAAGTTTTCTCATATGTAAAACAAACACCTGCTACATGCCAAGTGCTGTGCTAGATTCTGGATACATAGAAGTGCCTGCTGAGGGGAGAAAAAACTATGGTGCCTACGTTTAAGGTGCTTACAGTCTAGTGGGATACTACTATTCCACTTATAGACAACAAGTGTAGAAGAGATACAGTGGATTCTAGCATCATTCTATATTTCCACTTTTCTGAGGAATTGTTATATCCCTTAACCAAGGGCTAACAAAATGATCTGGTTCAATCTGGACTATCTCCTGTGGGTCCCAAGATGACTGTACTGAAACATCCCTTTCTGGCTTCCTAATCCTTTTTTCCAATGTCAGACAGATCTGACTCTGTACTTAGGTGCTCATCAAGAAGAAAGTCTTTGCTTCCTTCCAAAATCCTCCAGAGAGAGGTTCAGACAAAAAAAAAAAAAAAAAAGAAAGAAAAAAAAACTGTTAGGTACTATGCTTAGTACTGGGATGACAAAAGAATCTGTACACCAAACCCCCAAGTCATAAGTTTACCTATATAACAAATCTGCACATGTACCCCTGAACCTATGATAGAAGTTAAAAAATTTACTAAATTTAATTTAATTAACTAAAAAAATGCATTTAAAAAGTATGTGAGCAGTGGATTGTAGTTCTCCTTGAAGAGGTCCTTTACATCCCTTGTGAGCTAGATTCCTAGGTATTTTATTCTCTTTGAAGCAATTGTGAATGGAAGTTCATTCATGATTTGGCTCTCTGTTTGTCTGTTACTGGTGTATAAGAATGCTTGTGATTTTTGCACATTGATTTTGCATCCTGAGACTTTGCTGAAGTTGCTTATCAGCTTAAGGAGATTTTGGGCTGAGAAAATGGGATTTTCTATATATACAATTATGTCATCTGCAAGCAGGGACAATTTGACTTCTTCTTTTCCTAACTGAATACCCTTGATTTCTTTCTCTTGCCTGATTGCCCTGGCCAGAACTTCCAACACTATGTTGAATAGGAGTGGTGAGAGAGGGCATCCCTGTCTTGTGCCAGTTTTCAAAGGGAATTTTTCCAGTTTTTGCCCATTCAGTATGATATTGGCTGTGGGTTTATCATAAATAGCTCTTATTATTTTGAGATACATTCCATCAATACCGAATTTATTGAGAGTTTTTAGCATGAAGGGATGTTGAATTTTGTCAAAGGCCTTTTCTTCATCTATTGAGATAATCACGTGGTTTTTGTCTTTGGTTCTGTTTATATGCTGGATTACGTTTACTGATTTGTGTATGTTGAACCAACCTTGCATCCCAGGGATGAAGCCCACTTGATCATGGTGGATAAGCTTTATGATGTGCTGCTGGATCCAGTTTGCCAATATTTTATTGAGGATTTTTGCATCGATGTTCATCAGGGATATTGGTCTAAAATTCTCTTTTTTTGTTGTGTCTCTGCCAGGCTTTGGTATCAGGATGATGTTGGCCTCATGAGTTAGGGAGGATTCCCTCTTTTTCTATTGATTGGAATAGTTTCAGAAGGAATGGTACCAGCTCCTCCTTGTACCTCT
The DNA here is from genome assembly GCF_043159975.1 of Macaca nemestrina. NCBI lineage: Eukaryota > Metazoa > Chordata > Mammalia > Primates > Cercopithecidae > Macaca > Macaca nemestrina. Next base: position 115,064,162 of record NC_092127.1, on the reverse strand, counting down.
GGTTGAATTCAGCTGTGAATCCATCTGGTCCTGGACTTTTTTTGGTTGGTAGCCTATTAATTATTGCCTCAATTTCAGAGCCTGCTATTGGTCTATTCAGGGATTCAACTTCTTCCTGGTTTAGTCTTAGGAGAGTGTAAGTGTCCAGGAAATTATCCATTTCTTCTAGATTTTCTAGTTTATTTGCATAGAGGTGTTAATAGTATTCTCTCATGGTAGTTTGTATTTCTGTGGGGTCAGTGGTGATATCCCCTTTATCATTTTTTATTGTCTATTTGATTCTTCTCTCTTTTCCTCTTTATAAGTCTTGCTAGAGGTCTATCAGTTTTGTTGATCTTTTCAAAAAACCAACTCCTGGATTCATTGATTTTTTGGAGGGTTTTTTGTGTCTCCATCTCCTTCAGTTCTGCTTTGATCTTAGTTATTTCTTGCCTTCTGCTAGCTTTTGAATGTGTTTGCTCTTGCTTCTCTAGTTCTTTTAATTGCGATGTTAAAGTGTCAATTTTAGATATTTCCAGCTTTCTGTTGTGGGCATTCAGTGCTATAAATTTCCCTCTACACACTGCTTTAAATGTGTCCCAGAGATTCTGGTATGTTATATCTTTGTTCTCATTGGTTTCAAAGAACATCTTTATTTGTGCCTTCACTTCATTATGTACCTAGTAGTCATTTAGGAGCAGGTTATTCAGTTTCCATGTAGTTGAGCAGTTTTGATTGAGTTTCTTAGTGCTGAGTTCTAGTTTGATTGCACTGTGGTCTGAGAGACAGTTTGTTGTAATTTCTGTTCTTGTACGTTTGCTGAGGAGTGCTTTACTTCCAACTATGTGGTCAATTTTGGAATAAGTGTGATGTGGTGCTGAGAAGAATGTATATTCTGTTGATTTGGGGTGGAGAGTTCTGTAGATGTCTATTAGGTCCGCTTGGTGCAGAGTTGAGTTCAATTCCTGGATATCTCTGTTAACTTTCTGTCTCGTTGATCTGTCTAATGTTGACAGTGGGGCGTTGAAGTCTCCCATTATTATTGTATGGGAGTCTAAGTCTCTTTGTAAGTCTCTAAGGACTTGCTTTATGAATCTGGGTGCTCCTGTATTGGGTGCATATATATTTAGGATAGTTAGCTCTTCCTGTTGAATTGATCCGTTTACTATTAAACAAATGGAAGAACATACCATGCTCATGGATAGGAAGAATCAATATTGTGAAAATGGCCATACTGCCCAAGGTAATTTATAGATTCAATGCCATCCCCATCAAGCTACCAATGAGTTTCTTCACAGAATTGGAAAAAACTGCTTTAAAGTTCATATGGAACTAAAAAAGAGCCCACATTGCCAAGACAATCCTAAGTCAAAAGAACAAAGCTGGAGGCATCATGCTACCTGACTTCAAACTATACTAGAAGGCTACAGTAACCAAAACAGCGTGGTACTGGTACCAAAACAGAGATATAGACCAATGGAACACAACAGAGTCCTCAGAAATAATACCACACATCTACAGCCATCTGATCTTTGACAAACCTGAGAGAAACAAGAAATGGGGAAAGGATTCCCTATTTAATAAATGGTGCTGGGAAAAAATGGCTAGCCATAAGTGGAAAGCTGAAACTGGATCTTTTCATTACTCCTTATACAAAAATTAATTCAACATGGATTAGAGACTTAAATGTTAGACCTAATACCATAAAAACCCTAGAATAAAACCTAGGTAATACCATTCAGGACATAGGCATGGGCAAGGACTTCATGTCTAAAACACCAAAAGCAACGGCAACAAAAACCAAAATTGACAAATGGGATCTAATGAAACTAAAGAGCTTCTGCACAGCAAAAGAAACTACCATCAGAGTGAACAGGCAACCTACAGAATGGGAGACAATTTTTGCAATCTACTCATCTGACAAAGGGCTAATATCCAGAACCTACAAAGAACTCAAACAAATTTACAAGAACTAAACAAACAACCCCATCAAAAAGTGGGCAAAGGATATGAACAGACAGTTCTCAAAAGAAGACATTCATACAGCCAACAGACACATGAAAAAATGCTCATCATCACTGGCCATCAGAGAAATGCAAATCAAAACCACAATGAGATACCATCTCACACCAGTTAGAATGGCAATCATTAAAAAGTCAGGAAACAACAGGTGCTGGAGAGGATGTGGAGAAATAGGAACACTTTTACACTGTTGGTGGGATGGTAAACTAGTTCAACCATTATGGAAAACAGTATGGCGATTCCTGAAGGATCTAGAACTAGAAATACCATATGACCCAGCCATCCCATTACTGGGTATATACCCAAAGGATTATAAATCATACTGCTATAAAGACACATGCACACATATGTTTATTGCAGCACTATTCACAATAGCAAAGACTTGGAATCAACCCAAATGTCCATTAGCATTTTATAACTCATGCTGTTTTCAATGTATGATTTTGTCTAAAGTTACTATCCTTTATATACGTGTATACTAATTGAAGCTCTATACTACACTCAAAGTAGATACTTAATCCTTGTAAAGCACACAAATACTTAGAATATATGCATGATAGAGTTTTTCTTTATTTTGACAAGTGTTACAAATCTTTTTAGAGAAACATTGTATTTTCCAAATATTTTTAATAAGATGCAATAATATACACTGTCTAAAATGCAATTCTTCAGTTTTATAAAATATCAGTGTTTTAATTCATTCTGTGCTATGTATACACTGAATATTTTTGACAGCCCCTTTTTGTAAATGTGTCAATCTGTCCATCAGACAATATATGAATATGGTAAAATAGAATCTCTTTTATATTTAATAATAAAATTCAGCCCAGATTGGTTTAAATAAAAATGTCCTCTAAAATATTGACAGCAGTGTCATGATGCTGCAACTCGCTGTGCCTCTACCCTGAGCATTATTGTGTCTGGGTTCCCTCTGGCTGCTTTCCCTCTTGGGGACAGCATTTCCAGAGTCCTATACAAATGTGAAAGTACATTTAAATACCTTTATCAACAGGAGTCAGTCTCTACTGAGAATCCAAGCTAAAAATGATGCTGCCTGTAAAAACATGCAGCACTTCTGGTCAATGCCATGAAACACCCCCTTCCTATAACCACAATACTCCTTAGCAGTTGTGTGTTTCATATAGTATTGAATCACTTTATGCCCGATATCAGGTAGATGCATAGTCCCCAGGAATTGAAGGTGTACTATGAGTACATGAAGCCTTAGGAAGACATCTCCTCAAAGCACTGATTCATTCAGAGATGTGGGAGGAAAACACAGATTGGGCATATTTATCTTCTCATGTATATGAATCTGGACTATCTAAACCTGACATCAAGACAGGAGAAAAACCAGACTGACTGGGCCCACTGCCTTGCACCTGTAATCCCAGCATGTTGGAAGGTGAACGCAGGCAGATCTCCTGAGCCTAGGATTTCAAGACCAGTCTGGACAACATGGCAAAACTCCATCTCTACAAAATATACAAAAATTAGCTGGGCATGATGGTGTGTACCTGTAGCTCCAGCTGTTTGAGAGGCTGAGGTGGGAGGATTGCTTGAGCCCAGAGAGTGGAGGCTGCAATCAGTCGAGATGGCATCACTACACTGTAGCCTGGGTGCCAGAGGGAGACTCTGTCTCAAAAAAAAAAAAAAAAAAAAAAAAAAAAGACAGAAGAAAGTAGAAAAACCACCTGATGCTGACTTGCTAGGCAGTGTCAGTTCTCTTCAATTCAATCCAGTTCCCAACATTTATACACTTAATATAACATCTCCTCCACTGACCAACAGGGCAAGTAGGAATTGTTTTTTGGTTTTTAAGATAAAGCAGGAGCTGTGAAAGTTTCATGCTTTAAAACTATGCTTTCAACTACCCTCCCAGACTATGCAATCATAATGTAGCAGGATTGCATGTTAATTCTTTCCTATGTTATTAGATATTTCCATGAAAATATAAGAAAAACACTGATCAGGTTATTCTTGCACACTTTAGATGTTATTTAGTCTCACAACACCCAAGGGATTAGAAACTAGAATGTTCACTCTACAAGAAACCCTAGAAATCATCTCATCTGGGATTCTTCAAACTGTACTTTGAGAAGCCCCCTCAGGGGTCACTGCAAAGGTCAGGTAAGGGCAAGAGGGAACTTGGCCTCTCCCATCTCAACCCCTCTGCCAACCCCATTGCCTCTTTCCTGTGTCAACCAAATAGGATCTGCTTTGATCTTATTTTTTATTTGTCTAGAATTTTCAAGTAAGATTTATTTAAGGAAAAGATTCTAAGGGAGGAAAAAAAGAGTTTGAAAATATCTGATCTAGTCCCTCTTATTTTTTATATGTTACCAAAGCCACATTATGCCCCAACTCAGTCCCACCCAAAGTCCCACCCACTTCAACCCAAAGCCAGTAACTTCCTAGCTACAGGGACCCAGAGGAAGCCCCGCTTTAGAGTGGCTGGACAACAACGTCTACTTTCATTTGTGTAGCTGTCACCAGGATCCTTTGACAAAGTAGTATGGCTAATGGGCAAATTGAGTGGATTTAAGAAACCAATGGCATGTTGTTTGTTGTGTGGATGTGTTTGTATGTGTGTTTGGTTTTGTTGTTTTGTGTTTTAATCATAACATGTTACCATCATTCATAGCAAAGAGTCATTGGCATTAGAGACTCCTGCCTGAAGTGAGAAGGTGTTACGCCCTCTAGAAGCACCTTTTTGAGGAAAGGGGATACCCACACCTTCATGAGACAGGAATATAAGTGGCCAAAATGCCTCTCACGAGCCCCATTTTGATGTATAACAGTATTTCTCAAACTGTTCAGTCATTTTTATTATTCTTAAAAAGATTTCCTGGGAAAACAAGTGGGAAACCCTGGATTATAAAAGAAACATTTAAATGTATCTTTACTGAAAAACTTCTCACAGCTTTTATTTACTAATACTCATTGCAGCTTTCCAAGAAAGAAATATGGCTTGCATTGTTTCTCAAAGCTATCCCATGGAACCCTTTTTTAAGAAGCATATCATGGAACTTGTGTCTCATGGAATACACTTTGGAAAACATTCTGGAAGCATCCTGCAATGTAATATCAGCCAAGATGGAAAGCCCCCGGAGGAGAGAGACAGCACCTTTGGTACTTCTTCCTTTGCCCTAGACCCTGGCTGGCAGAAAATCTGCCTACAATTGGCTACTGAGTATTGGAGAAATGAGACTTTGTGGAAAATTAGCAATTCTCTGGCAGAAGTTAAGAAGTAAGAGACGATAAGGAGAGAAATGATGGAGTATACAGCATTTACCCTATATGACTTACACTACACTCAGAGCCTTCCAGGAAGTAGAAAGAGCTTCAACTCACTCAGAGTCCTAGAGACTGGGGACGAGAACAGACAGACAGCATGTGGAATGTTGGCTGCACACTGGGGCAGAAGTGGGCTCGACACTTGCATTTGACAACTAATGATGTTTGGAGTTCTTCCCTTGGGACATTTCAAGTCTCACACTGAGCCAATGAAGATGGTTTGGAATGTTTTCTTAGGGCTAAGAACAAAAATTTTACTATAAAACTGGAAATTTTTTAACACGATTTCCCCATAATGTGGGTATTTGGGTTTTTCTTTTTAAATATTTTTTCCAGTAAAATTGCACACTGCTCATCCACAGACATAAACAGCAGCCTAAGGGCAGATGGTGAAAACTATGGCTCTCTGAGAGTGAGTTGTAAGAACATTTCTTCTTCAAATGTCACTGAATTTCTGAAGCCAAGTTAAGCACAATGTGTGTGCCATATTTTTTCCCAAGGAAGCTTTTATTCTTATTCCCACCAGCAAAGGTCATGAGTCATGTTTGGGTGTCTTGAGACTTTATAAACTGTGGTAAATGGAGTCAAATTTTCTTTTTACACTGTTGTTGAGCAACAAACCCACTGCATTTAATACAACAAAATTAGAGTTGTTGACATATGCCTAAGGGGCCCTTGACACCCCATATTTTAAGGCCCAAGTTTTTCCAGGACAGATTTGTATGTCAACCCTTTAAATGATATTTTTTAATGCTCTTGGTCTTGCTGTATTAAAATCCTATGCTCTGGCCAAATTCAATTCTCTAATACAAACCTCTAACTAGATAAAAGAAAAGGTTCCAGTGATTATGCTCTGGAAAAAGAGCCCACAGGCCCATCACAGGGATGGGTAAGAAGAAAACTTTCATTATTATCAGTTTGGTAGATTGTCTGAGGGAAAATGGCAGCAATTATTCCCCTCCTTGCGTCCAAGCCCTTTGTAGTGCAGTGTTACAGCTCCTATCATCAAGAGGCATGGTCTGTCTTCTCAGTCCTTGGACCTGTGCTGGGCTTGTAACTTGTTTGGCCAATAGAATATGGAAGACACAACAGTGTACTAGGCCTTGCACACTTGCCCTTTCTTTGACCCTTGTGAACAACCCAGGCTAGCTGCTGGAGAATGACAGAACAAGGGTTCCAGGGTCAGTCAGCCCCATTGTACCACTAAGGCCTGAGCTGGTACATGCAGTCCACATGGTACATGGCACAAGAACCCCACGTGACAAAGTCTATCAAGATGGGCTTGTTGATCTGCACGTGACTGCCAACACATGTGCAGTCCAGCTGAGATCAGCCAAACCTAGCTAAAATTATCAGAATACCCAGTTGACTGGCCCCATTGACTTGTGAGTGATAATATTTATTGTCTTAAACCACTAAAGTTTAGGGTGCCTTGATATGCAGCAATAACTAACTAGCACAAACATAATAATCATAACCATCTTCATCATCAATAACTATCATTCATTTTCACAATTCCCCATATACTCCCTCTCTCTTAAGTTTCTCCTTTTATTTTTTATTTTTTATTATTATTATTTTTTTGAGACAGAGTCTCCCTCTGTTGCCCAGGCAAGAGTGCAGTGGCGCGATCTCGGCTCACTGCAAACTCCGCCTCCCGGGTTCACTCCATTCTCCTGCCTCAGCCTCCTGAGTAGCTGGGACTACAGGTGCCCGCCACCACGCCCTGCTAATTTTTTTTGTATTTTTTAGTAGAGACGTGGTTTCACCGTGTTAGCCAGGATGGTCTTGATCTCCTGACCTCATGATCCGCCCATCTCAGCCTCCCAATGTGCTGGGATTACAGGCATGAGCCACTGCACCCGGCCAATTTCTCCTTTTATTAACATGTCACGTTAGTGTGGTACATTTATTGCAAGTGATGAGCTAATATTGAAACATTATTATTAAATGAAGTCCATAGTTACAATAGGATTCACCATGTTGCATATTCTATTGGTTTTGACAAATGTTTAATGACGTGTATTCACTGTTATAGAATCATAAGAATAGTATCACTACCCTAAAAAAATCCCTGGTGCTCTATCTATTCATCCTTCTCTCCTCTCCCCATGAACCATGACAACCACTGACCTTTTCAGTACCTCCACAGCTTTGCCTTTTCCAGAACTTTATATAGTTGGAATCACGTGGTACATAGCTTTTGCAGATTGGCTCATTTTATCATGTTCTATGTGTCTAGCACTGTGCTACGTTTCCTAAAATATCTCCTTTAACCCAGTAGGATGCTGCTATTATGCTCAGTATATAGATGAGAGAACTGAGCTCAGAGACGATAAGTTAATTGGCCGAAGGACACACAGTTAGTAAATGCTGGGGTTTGCAAAACTCAGGCCTATCTTATTTTAGAGCCTAAACTCTTAACTACCATGGGAAAATTGCAAAGTGGTGATGCAGAGGCCACATTCAGCCTACGGCTTTGTTACATTTGGCTCACCTAATGTAAATACCAGAACATTTCAGACTTCCTTTAAAGATTGTAGAGTGTGGCAATTGTAGGCCTGCATTCCCACAGGGCAATTGTCTTAGTCGGCTTGGGCTGATATCACGAAATATTAGAGATGCATGGCTTAAACAACAGACATTTACTTCTCACAGTTCTGGAGGCTGGGAAGTCCAAGATCCAGGTGCTGGCAGATTCAGTTTCTGGTAAGGACTCTCTTCCTGGCTGGCAACAGCTGTTGCCGTCTCTCTGTGTCCTCATGTGGCAGAGAGAGGGAGCTCTGGTCTCTCCTCCTCTTCTAATTATGATACCAGTCCCATCATGGGGTCCCACCCTCATGAACTCATCTAAACCTAATTAACTCCCAAAGGCCCTACTTCCAAATACCATCATATTGGGGGTATGGTTTTAACCTAGGAATTTTGCGGGGGACACAAACATTCAATCCATAACAGCAATGATTGGCTAAAGTGAGGTAGCAGTTGTTCCATTAGGGCATGAAATTTCACTTATCCAGAGTCCACACTACTCCTTGTTGTATAAAACCTGGTCCTATTTCCTTATTTACATTATCTCCCTGGCCCCAGAAGTATTTGAGACTTTACTGTAGTCTCTCCCAGAGATGCCCCTAGCCCTGGCTAGCAGTCTTGCAGGGAAAATGTGGAGTTCAGCAGTAAATATGAAACAACTCAGTTAGGTCTTAAAATACAATGGCGACTAAAATATCTTGCTGCCTCAGAACTGTGCTGAACATATATATGTGAAGTCCTGACCTGGAGTGTGGAGAACCTTAAACTAGGCAGTTCCCTGGGTTGATGCTTTTCAGCTTGAAAATTCCTCCCAAAGTGCTTTGGGTTCATAAAGGCCTCTCTACTTTGAGCATCATCAAGACAACCAGTACACCTTGACTCTGACCTAATGATGAGGCCAAGGGGCCAGCATTGCCAGTCTCTGGTCTCTGAGAAGTTCTCTTCAGAGTAACCCATCTATCTGTCCCCAACTCATTCGCTGCAGACAAAAGTCTATTCTTTTTGGTCGGGCATGGTGGCTCATGCCTGTAATCCCAGCACTTTGGGAGGCCGAGGCAGGTGGATCACCTGAGGTCAGGAGTTCCAGACCAACCTGACCAATATGATGAAACTCTGTCTCTACTAAAAATACAAAAATTAGCTGGACATGGTGGTGGACACCTGTAATCCTGGCTACTCGAGAGGCTGAGACAGGAGAATTGCTTGAACCCAGGAGGCGGAGGTTGCAGTGAGCTGAGATTGCACCCCTGCACTCCAGCCTGGGCAAAACAGCGAGACTCTATCTTGGGGAAAAAAAAAAAAGTGTGTTCATTTTAAAACCTTCTGGGGAGCAATTTTCTTAGCTTTGTTTGAGAACATACTCCAACATTCAAGAGTTCCATCTCTTTATCACTTCTTCTGCCATTGCTGGTATTCAGTGATCAGGTCCCTTGTACCTTTGTTGGCTTCCTAAGAAAGTGACCCATCAGGTTCTAGTTGCTGTTGATTTTGAACATGAAAACGCTAATTGACTTCATTCCCGTTGTTTTGAGGAATGGCTTTCAACTGTGACCTCTTAGGTAGACCTGAAGGAAGAAATGCTTTGAAAAATACCTCCCCTGCCGTGTCAGGACGATGGTCCAGTGAAAGGAATGACACTTTTATTCAACCAAACAAACACCATATGAAATTTGGACATGAAAAGGTGGCTCTGGATCTAAGTTGGGAATAAGGATTGGAGAGAACTGAGTTAGAGAAATATAGAACCCTGGAAGCAATCTGGGAGATAAGTGGAAATTAAGGAACAATGAAATTAAGAAGACAAATTAAAATTGGAAGAAGAACTAGCAAAGTGGCAAAAAGCATGGGCATTATGCAGAGCCCATGGTGGCAGAGCTAGTGAGACATCATGGTGGTGCTGGATGTCTTAAAACAACATTTAAGAATGAGACTACAGTTAACTCGAACAACAAGAGAATTAGGGATGTTCACCTCCTGCACAGTTGAAAATCCATGTATAACTTTTAACTCCCCAAAAACTTAACTGCTAAAAGCCTACCGTTGATTGGAAGCCTTACCAATGACATGAACAGTCAATTAACACATAATTTGTATGTTGTATGTACTACATGCTTATTCTTACAATTTAGTAAGCTATAGAAAATAAAATATTATTAAGAAAATATTAAGGAAGAGAAAGTACATTTACTATTCATTAAGTGGAAGTGGATCATCTAAATATCTTCTTTATCCTCCTCATCTTCATGTTGAGTAGGCTAAGGAGGAGGAAGAGGAGAGGTTGGTCTTGCTGTCTAAGGAGTGGCAAAAGTGGAAGAATATCCATATATAAGTGAACTCATGCAGTTCAAATCCACAAGGGTCAGTTGTATTTAATATGTAATTTTATGCTGATTCCCATGCAGTATGGTGATATGAAGCCCCCTCCTAGTAACATGAACAACTTTGGTAAAAGTCCTGCTACAGTCTACAGCTGTGTACTTAACAACTGTTTGGAGGAGAAAAATCAAGAAGAAGACCTCAAGTTTGGGGTAATATGGGGAAGAAAAATTGAAACAACTTTAAGATGCAAAGTATAAAACAAAACTTCAGAGGACACAGGAACTCAGAGCCAGAGGTGACAGTGAATTTCAGAATTTTGACTGGGCATTGAAATTTCCTGGTCCTTATTTGGGGGCTTGGGCCATTCTTATCTAGATTATAAAGGTCCAGGGAACTCCAGATGAGATCTGAATTCCACAACCATTGTGTTTAATCCAGAATTTCCTACAAAAACCTCCCAGCTGGTTCCATTCACCCTACCCCCAGATGAATGCAAACCACAGGTATTTGACGCTATTGGAGGGAACTTGTGTCCAGACAGAATGAATATGTGGGCCACAGTGTATGTATTTTCCCAGCAGCCTCTGCAATTTAGAGAAGTTTGCAATTCAAGATTTGCAAAGTAGTGGTATAAAAAAAAATAGAATCCATCTGAGGTTTCTAGATGAGGTATGAATAACACAAATTCTTAACTTGCACTGAGCTATTTACTTTTAAAAGCATGTCTTCCAAATACGAGACATTTTGTCATCTTGACCTGGTGGAAATTTCAATCCCAAGCTCTTGACACTAAAGACTATTTAATTACCTAGTTTAATCAGAATAATATCTACATTGATGAGTCTCCATAAACCATTTTCCAGAGCAAACCTATTTACTGGAAAAGCATGCAAAACCCCATTGCAACCTATTGATTGCAAACCCAAACTTATGATCCTCCAAAACGTCTTCTGACTTCCTGAAATGGTTATGTAGCCAGGTTCCAGTTCACAAGAAGCCTGAAGATCTTATGCATCTTTTTAGGGTCTAAAAATTTGAGATGTGTTCCCTTTAAGATGGTCTGGAAATCTAGAATTGAAATGTTTCTAAATCAGCTTCTCCTGGGCTGTGTGCTCCAGCAGCTCGAGTTTCATTAGGATGACTTCTGGGGGCCTTCAGATCTTATTTCACATCAGGCTATTAAAGTCACTGTGAGGAAAGCATATGGCAAGCAGAGAGACTGAGGCTGGGTAACAAGCCCCTACAGGTTCATGCTGAAAAAAAGGCAGAGCCCATAAACTGTCTGCTGTTCCTTCAGTTTGGGCTCCAAATGAAATCTGAGCTTGCACGCTGCCTGTGCTTATATATTTGAGTTAATTGAGATTTTAATTATTAAAAGTGAGTCCATTCAGGCAAGGGATTTAGCAAACTAAGTATTAAAATAGCACATGACTGAGACAATTTTTTTCTAAAGTCTCCCCAAACATAATTAATATGGGACTCTTTGCTGTAATATGTTTTAATAGCAAAGGAGGGGTGAAGCTGTGACCGTTCTAATTTTGTTAAGCTTTTGCATCTGCAGAGTGGGAAGGATAATGCCTTTAAGCTTTTGAATTCCGTTAAGACCAGACAAAACACTTCTCCTAAGAAACACTTTCATTTGCTGCAAGAACTAGCCATACAAAGAGGAAATGGAGCTTCTCTTCCTGTCATCGGAGCTCCAGGCCAGACCAGACCAGAAATTATTCTGGTTACTTCTACAGATACAGGAAGGAGAGAGCCTTTGCAGAGAGGTCTCATTACAGAAGGAATTGGTGCATGGATTTTTGTCCTAAATGGTCACGAATTCTTTATGTTGTAGGAGAAAAAAAGCTTTAGAGGTACAATTTCCTTACTTCATATACTTTTGCTTGTCTCTTCTAATCATGTGAAATATTTCAAAGTAGAAAGAGTATTACAGCACCGTACTCTGTCTTTTAGAGCTATCTGCTCCCCTTCCTGTTAAAATAATTTTAGTTCTTTCTCTTATGCATAGCTCTTAACTAGTCCTTTTAAAAAATGTTAACACTTTCAAAAGAAACAGCAACGATGTGATTTCACCACAGCTGGTATGAGAACCAGGTCTGCCCTGGTAACGTGTACACTTTTCATGTTTTCCCTTGGCTAACATAGTGTCCTGCCTTAACTGGCAGTCCCAGGTAAAGTCTCAGGATTCTTGGAAATGCCCATGATGGCCCATGCCCAGGAACTGAAGGCTGGAGGCCCAGGGAACTCGAAGAAATGAGAGTGGCTGCAAGGGAGAAAGGGATTGGGTTTGTGGAGGGTAGGTACACAGAGCAGTGAAATGCTCAACAAAAAACAACTTGTCACTTTATAGCTGCTTCTTTGATGTTCTATAGAGAACTGGGTTCTCAGCCTGCTTATTTAACACGTCTTCTGCATTGTTTCAAATTCGGTTCCCACATGTGTTCCATTTTGTTCATCAAGAAAGTGAGCCTCCGGGAAGTTAAGTGACTGGCATAAGTTCACAAAGGAAGCCATGGGCAGAGCAGAAGTTCTCACCCCAATGTCCTGAATCCAAGGCTTGGGCACTAGCTCCACAGAACAAACAGCCTGACCATGCAGCTCAGCAGGTCAGGAGTTGGTTCTCCCTGAGTAACAGAGCTATGCAGGGCTCAGCAATTCTGGAGAGCAAGGATGGGATAGCCCAGTTATCTGCCACCCTTCTAAACAACCTGTATTTACTCCAGTCTCTTTCTCTCTCCCCTCTCTCTCTCCACTTCAAATATGCCCCTCACACTGACTCATCTACAGCCTTCTTTCTTGCCCAGTCAAATCACTCTCTGCTTCCTTCCAGTTCCCAAAGAGAATGCCCACCTCTGGTAGGAAAGTCTGGTTGCAGTGAGAGATTTTTCCCTGTTAGGGAAAAATCCAATTAGAGAGGAAAGGAGAAGGGAGAGAAGGTAAGGAACACAGATCAACACCCTATATCTGCAAGATGACACCTTAACAGGGGTCAACCTCAGGGAGTCATTTCTAGTCTTCTTTCTATACCCTTTTATTCCTGACACAAGTCTCCCTACAGGCCCTATATCCCTCTACAGCAATAAGGTCTCCAGGGTCCTTCTTCTGAAGTTTCTGGCCTGAGGGTTATTTTAGAGTTGGCATCAACTCAACTCAGACACTACTCTAAGAAGGGGAAGACATTTTACTTCACGAGGCATAAGTGATTTTTTTCTTTTAAGACTCATGGTGTGAGTAGCTTCTCTCTTTGAACCCTCTCTCTCAAAAAAAAACCAGGCTTTCTAGCTGGAATATTTTACATATTTAAAGTAAAACTGCCAACAGCCACATCTTGGGCCTTTATCAGCTTGTCAGTATCTATGGTAATGTGTGTGTGTGTATGTCTGTGTGCACACTCACTTCTGTGTGTTTGTGTAGAATGGACTGAATCCCACACTCCTTAAGCCAGTCCTGGAAGGTCTGTTGGTCTAAGCCTGAAGGAAACCAGCCCAGTGAAAACGCAGTGCCTTTGACTCAGTCATACCTTTTAGACTTCATTAGCTGGAGCCCTGAACTTTGCATAGAGTATCCACAATCTGCTGCCCTCAAAGCATGGCTAGAGAAATAATAAAGTAGATACCCAGCTCACTACTTTCAATAAAACCCACATAGAGTTGAAATATTTCTTTCTGCAGAGATTTTTTAAAAATCATTATTATTAACTCTATAATTGTTTTGCCTTCATACGGAATTGTACCTCTTTCAAGTACCCTAGGAATTTCACTCTGGTGAGTTCCTACAATTTCTTTGAGAGTTGCTTAGCAATATTGTTTAATCTTTTAGGGGCAAACTAAAATACTTACTTGAAATAACTCTAAGAGTTTCTGAAACTGAGTTTGGGCCAGGCAAAATATTAATCATTTGAAAATCTTGGAAATCATAGAGGCTAATGAAAGAAACCATTATTTTCTCCTTTTTTCCATGTTTTAGAGCAAAGACCTACATCCAAAACATTTGTTAACAAACTGCAATAAGAACTCTAAGTTGACAAGATGATGGCATTGGGTTGCATAAGGGGATTTTTTTTAAGTAGCAAAAAAAATTGTTCTAGCAGAAAAGTTGCTTCCTGAGCCTTAATGGGATCAAATGCATAAATCCTTTATTACATATATAGTTATTTAACACTCCACATTTTCTATCACACTTTTTATTTTATTCCGGGCCACCTTCCATCAATTTATTATCCAAATTCATGGAGAGCAGTAAGAGCAGTAATTAAGTTATAAATTTTATCTGAGGACTTGCTATTTATTTCCCAATTTGAATCTTATTACTAACTGCTGGTATCCTCTCATTTCCTAAGCAACATTGCCATCTCGTGGCTAACTCCATACATTTCCCAGGGAAATGCCAGGCCTAGGTAAACTAGAGAGACCCTAATAGGATCAATGATGGGAACTGATTTATGTCCCTAGATTTTCCTCCAATTGTGGATCAAGTTTGGTTACAGAGGGAGAGCTCATCCCAAGAAATCGTACAACTTTTGTTTCCAGTAATCAGTGTCATTTTTGTCTTACATTATCACTTTTGGCTATTTGATGAAGAAAAGTTTAATTCAGACAAGGAAAACACAAAGAGGAAAATCTGTCATTGCCACCAAGGCATCTCTTAGATCTATTAGCCCATGTATTTGAAATGCTGGCACACTCCAAGTGGAGGTACATTTGGCCCTTTCCTGGAGATTTTCAGAACCTACTTGTCAACACTAAGATACTGTAATGATAAGAAATTATACTCAGACTTGAAAAGAAGAAAAATACTTCAATTTTCATGAATGGAAATTACAACAAGTTCAACTCCAGTATTATCTTTGGAACATTTGGTACTTTGCCAAGTAAACAGAAACAGCCAAATTTTTCTATTCAGTGTTTGGGAAAATTTTAGTTGAGCCACCTTGTGAGACCTAATATTTGAATGCCAGTGTCACTCCATTTTAGATTTTTCTCTAGTGACTCATATGAATAATTATAAAGATGTTCCCAAATCTGAATCATCCAGGTGACATCTAGCTCTATTTGGCATACGACCATGACTAATCAAACAATGACCAATATGGACTCATTATTCTAAGTCTGTGACTACAAATCTCAATTACACACAGTGAACACAGACCTGTAAGATGGAAGGAAATGACTTATAAGTTTAGTAAGAAAACATATTTTGTCAGTTCAACAAACAAGCTGTCCAAATATAAACCACAAGATAAGCAAATTTTAACCTCTAGTGAAGAAAGAACTACTATACTTTCTCATCCTTCTCCTTTTATTGAAAATTTAATTGCATAGCCCATAATTAGCCATTTTTAATCTGCACGTATGCAGATAAAAATACACATGAATTTTCAGTAAATTATCTATTTCTGGATTGTAACAAATAACTTAATATTCTCAGAGTCTTTTAAATGGAGACATCATTTTCCATTTGGAAATTTCCATCTATTGCATATATGATGCTGCCCCATCATATATGCAATAATTTATTTTTGCAATATTCTCCTTGTTGGGCATTAAGGATTGTCCAGACCAGTGTTTTTCAAACTTGCCTAGTGATATTGAAAATACAGATGTCCCTGGAGATTTTGATCCAGGAAGCTTGAGGTGGGATCCAAGAGTTTACCTCTAATAAGCAAGCCAAGTGATTTTCGTCATCAAACAAACTTTGAAAATACTAGTCAACATTTTCATTGAAGTTGCTCAAGATCTAAGTATATTCAAAGCTCAGACTTATTGGGACTGTAATTCATCTTAAAACTTGTCACTTTTTAATAATCCATATATTTTTAAATGTGAAAGATAATTTGAAATGTTCATAAAATACATTCATGAATTGTAATATAAAGAATATTCATATGAAATGCTATTTAGTGTGTCCTAATTTTGAATAATATGTATTTGTTACCTTCATTGGTTCATAATTCCATTTAAGATTAGGTGTCTGTATTTTTTCGTAAATTTTTTGATGCCTAATATTTCTACATATTTATGGGGTACATATCATATTTTGTTACATGCATAGAATGTGTAATAATCAAGTCACAGTATTTAGGATATCCGTCACCTTCAGCATTTATTATTTTGTTGTGTTGGGAACATCGCAAGCCCTCTCTTCTAGATATTTTGAAATATATGTTGTTATTAACTGTAGTCACCCTAATGTGCTATTGAACATTAGAACTTATTCTTTCTATCTGCATGTATGTTTGTACCCATTAACACACCTCTCTTTATCTCCCCACAATCCCCCCAAAAGACACGCACCCATCCCAGCCACTAGTAACTATCATTCTACTTTCTACCTCCATGAGATCAACTTTTTCTAACTCCCCCATGAGTGAGAACGTGATATTTTTGTCTTTCTGTGCCTGGCTTATGGGTACCTGTATTTAAGAAGTATAAATGGATTTGCATCAAGGAGATTAACTAGGAAAACTGAAACCATGAGAAGGAAAGAATTTATAAGAGAAGCAGGGAGGAAAAATAGAAGTGAAGATGAAAAGGTATAACATGGTAAGAGACTTAAGGAAAAATAGAAACACAGGAAAAACAACACTGACATAAATATTAGGGCTCAAGTGAATTTTATTTTATGATACAGTTGATAGAAGAGTGTAGAAAATAGAAGGGAAAGATAGAATAGACGAAAGGAAAACATAGATATAAAGAGATTTCTGTAAAAGGTGTTGACCTTTTACTTAGTAGATAATTTTTTGGGTGAAAACTCTGTTTATCTGGCGATAAAGCATAACTCCAAATGGTCAGCAACATATTTAATTTGAAGGAAACAGGTCCCAAGGAAGCGTTTTCTAAAACAGATATTCTGGCACAGTACAGTGGCAAGAGCTTCATGAAGAAAGGGGTTCCTTGGTGAAATCAGTTTGGAGAATGCTGCATATTACATTCTTCTTCTTAAAAGATTCCCATGCACTGTAGAGGATTAGAAGAAGACCTGTTAAACTCACTCTTACCTCAGTGTTTTCCAGGCCTGTCTGACCATAGGACTCATTTTCACTCTAAATCATACTGACATCCTATAGAGTTATTGATAAGAGGGTAGATTCAATATCAGGAAACCTGGGTTTGAACCTTCCCTCCAACATTTACTAGCTATGTGACCTGGGGCAGATTACATAATAACAACCTTAAGCCTCAACTTCTCCCTGTGTGAAATGAGTTTAATAATGTAAAGTTTTGGCACAATGTCAGGTACATGGTAAATGCTGGATTAACTACCAGTTATTAGTACCTTTCAGAAGATATTTTGGGAAACCTATGAACATCCTAAGCTTTCTGCCAAATTATCAATA
Organism: Macaca nemestrina; assembly: GCF_043159975.1. Taxonomy (NCBI): domain Eukaryota; kingdom Metazoa; phylum Chordata; class Mammalia; order Primates; family Cercopithecidae; genus Macaca; species Macaca nemestrina. Next base: position 115,046,668 of record NC_092127.1, on the reverse strand, counting down.
AAAAGTATTGTTATGCCATCATTCTTAGAACATCTAGAAGAAATATATTTTTCCAATCAAAGAAAATTAGGGAGTTTTTCTTTTATTTTTCTTTCCCCTGCCTCCTCCCCAAACTGTTTTTTCCAGTTAGGAAATTTCAAATCAAACTAAGAAAAAACAGAAGTTAGTCACATCAGAGCAAGTCAATGATTTGCAACAAAGAGGTGTCATAAGCAACAGTCTATAGTATAGACAAATAGATCTTGGATCAAAGATAACCATTTCTAAGGTGAAGCTGCCTTAGAAAACCACAACTCTCTCACAGGCCAGTAAGACTGTGTTCATGCCAAACACAACAGTGGAATAGACAAAACGTGGTTTCGTGCCCTTGACTATTCAACTCAGAGAAAAAAAGTTTTCCTTACACAACCTGCCAACCCTGATCATGTACTAAGGGCCCTATGAGTCTGCATTGCTCCCTCTACCCATATGACTTTCAGGAAGAATCTAAAACCTCATTCATGCTATGGGGTTACTGCTCTGAATTATGTGATTTGCATTCTAACATCCTTCAACTTCTTCAGTCTGAGTAAAATTCTAAAAGTGAAATGTCAGGAATTTGCTAATAAAGTGTGGAGTGGGGAGGCCTTCCTAGGCAGGGCTCCTGAAAGTAATTCTGTGGAAAGTAGATTCTCCAACCTCAGTGTCTTCTCTGGTTCTAAAGCCTTATTCCTAAGGGTGCGTGCAGCCTTTGGGCCCTGCTTGGCATTTTCAACACCTTACTTAGGCAGCATCTGGATTTTCTCAGATCCATTCTCACTGTATGTTACACTGGGCAGGGAAACCTCCTGTTTGAAGCCTGAATGAGTTATTACACATTGCTAAGTCTGGGCTTCCAGGTGACAGTGCCAGGAAAGATTGATTCAACCCTCTATCAACATCATGGACTTACTATTATCTCCCAAACAAGATGTCATTAACAACCACTGCCCCATCTTTCATAAAGATCACAGATCTATCCCATAGGTACACACTGCCAAGGAGTGCTGAGAGCACTCTCTCCATAACTGAAAGTCTTTCTCACCATCCTATCCTCAGAGTCTAATGCAGTACTTGGAACACTACTTAATAAAGCACCAGCAAGTGCTTCTTAAATGAATGAATGATGAATGAACAAATAACGTTTTTCCATTCCAACTTCAAACGTGTGACCCACGGAGCTGGGCCAATCCTAAGTCTATTATTCTAAAGACATGGTTCTGAAACCTGTTCCCTGGCCTAAGAAAACAGAAATAAGTAGGAGGAAAATGTCCCACTCAATCCTCAGCATCCCAACCCCAGAAATCAATTGTTTAAGTGTCCAATTCACAGAAATCAATTGTTGAAGTGTCTGATTCATCAAATGACAATTACTAAATAGTTTTGTAAGACATATTTTAACCCACATTTTAATACACTTATTTCCACTGTATCTCCAAAATTATGGCTTAAACTACATTGAAATAAACCTGTAACATAACCATTTATTACATTCATTTATTGCTTACCCAGCAAAGAATAGAGATAGCTGCTTGGTGTTGATAGGCAGTTGTCAATAATACTATAGAAAGTACGATGTTCATGCTGACACGCAGTAGGCAGTTTTTCAAGAGTAAAATTGTCCCATTGCATTTCATTTTGAAATAAGAAAATTAGCTCCTGCTTTATTTTTAAGGACTCTGCCCATGCTGTATTAAGTAAGGCCAATGCACTTCACTGCTTTGGTATTTAAGTGGCATATACTGAATGTCACTTACCTATAGGGGCTCCTGGGCTCATGTTTCAATGACTTCATGTGGTGTGTAACATTAGTTGCTTAAAAAGCTCCACAGCACCTTGCCTTTAATTATAGGTGTGAAATTATTCAAAGCAATACTACTAAGAAATCTTCCACTCAACCCAAACGTTATAGAAAGCTATTGGCAGCAATTCACCTCATGATTTGTGGAGTACTTAAAAGGAAATTAGAATGACCTGCAAATTGCATTTACTTAGGAATACAGCAGGTGGAGCACCCAGCTCTGGTCATGGGAGGTGCAAGAATTGATCTTATGAGCCTGTCCTTCTCCCTACACTCATTTTATTATTAATGATCCTAGGATTATAGGCTTAATAAATCTTTGTTAAAGGACTGAGTAATTCACCTGTGGCTGACATAATTGAGTTACACTCTATTTTGTACTTCATCGTACTATTTTTCTACTATTACCTTTCAAAGTTTTTTATGTACAGGTATTTGCTCCATAAATTCATGTATTTAAATCCTTCAACTGATGTATAACATTTTCTCTTTTAATTTTGCTATACTTTTATTTTATTTATTTCTTCCATCATATCTGCTCTCTATGACACAAAAATCATCAAGGAATGCAACTGGACATGACATAAAACTCCATAAAAACCAGAGCCTTGTCCACCACTATATCCCTGGAAGTGTATATTATGGGTAGCACAGAGGAGGTATTCAATAAGATTATGAATGAATAAATGAACAATCAATAAATAGAAAAACTGATACTGTATGTCATGAAGAAACAAAAAGAACAGGATAGAATCTCATTCTGAAATAAAAGTCAGTCTTGGAACAAGACTGAATAGTGTATTGGATGAACAGGTTCTTTACATATAAAGTTGACACACTTAGATTGCTGTGGTAAGTGAAATAATGTAAGTGAAAGCTCCACAAAAATGGTAAAACACTACTCAGAGAAAGTGTCTTGAACATGATAATGAGCTGTGAATAAAATATAGCTAGCAATTAAGGCTACAATATGGAATTGCAGCAATCCCATGGTCTTCCTCAGAGCAGAGTGCAGTAAGTATTTCTGAATGAATTTATGGTCCTGGTTTGGGCCACAGACATTGATATGGTTTGGTTCTGTATCCCCATCCAAATCTCATCTCAAATTGTAATCTCCATGTGTCGAGGGAGGGACCTGGTGGGAGGTGACTGGATCATGGGGGCAGTTTCCCCTATGCTGTTCTCGTGATAGTGAGTTCTCACAAGATATGATGGTTTAAAAGTGCTTGGCAGTTCCCTCCTTGCCTCTCTCTCCTGCCACCTTGTGAAGAAGGCACTTGTTTCTCCTTTACCTTATGCCATGACTGTAAGTTTCCTGAGGCTTCCCAGCCGTGTGGCATTATGAGTCAATTAAAAAACCTCTTTCTTTATAAATTACTCAGTCTAAGTAGCTCTTTATAGCAGTGTGAAAATGGATGAATACAGAGATTATAGATGGGTAAAGGACATCATTGAACTTTGGACTGTGGAAGGAAAGCATTTTATTGCAAATAACTAATAGTTACAAAAGCACTTTTTAAATGTTATTATTAGATGTTAAGCCGAAAATAGAAACTAACATTTACCCAGGTTACAAAATAAGAGCTTTTCATTTTTTGAAGTCTCTAAGGGTAAGGTACATCCCCAGATAAAATGAGTATAGGTCAGTCAGTCTCCTTTGGCTCTGTGGATTCTTTCCAAAAATTTTCCAGACTATTTAGCTTTCCTTGTGTAGTTACAGCTCAAATTAGAAACTTAAGAAACAGCAAGTGGCCAGGCAGGGTAGAAAGCAAATAAAGTGAGCTACCTGTGCCTTTTTCCAAGTCGGAATATGTGCTTGGCTCCTGAAAAAAAAATCTGGTATGTAGGCATTCTCATTACTTAGTGAGATATTAGTGAGGACCTTTTAACATATAACACACAGTAACTGTTTCATGGTTTTAATATATACTTGAAATTTCCAGAAATGCGACCACTGTGTAAATCAGGGCAAGACTATAAGTTTTTCTTGTTTAAAAGGTCAGCAAGAGTTTCCCACCACTTCAGAAAGTCACATCCAATGACAACACCATGATTTTCTGTTGCCAATACACACATTTTTCTTCATTTGTAGCTGGTGGCTCTACACTCAGGTTCAGCCATCTAATGACTTAATTTTTTCTTCCAGAGTGGTTATACACAAGCTTTTTTATTGAAATAAATTTTATTTTATTAAAAATTGCCTTCTTTTTTCTGCTTTATATTATAGTTAGGGTACTATGTTCATTGCTTAAAATTATATGTGCACAAAAATGATTATATTAACTTTGATTTTCATTTCATATTCAGAATAAAACACTTGTTATAAAAGGGAACATTGAGTCTGTAGGGTTAAGAGAGGCACTAATAGTATCCAACCTCCTCACCCTATGATAAAAACAAGACTCAGAGAAGTGAAGTAACTTGTTCAATGCCACAAAGCAAGCTGATGACCAAGTCATGACTAGTAGTTACCTAGGCAGATAGTGCTCCTTCCAGCACACTGCATTGCTTCAAAGTGATGACTATGTAAATATGCAAAGAGGGCAAAAAATTCAACTCATACTTCAGAATGAGGTGGTGACCATTAGACTCAAGGGGCAGGCACTGAAGAGGCCCCACAAACCTCCAGCACTGGGATAAGGTGCTTTAGATAAGCTGTTTGTTTTGTTTTCACCTGAAAAGCATCAGGTACTGGTTCTGGCACTGAGCTTATGCAAAACTGAGCTGAGGCCAATTCAATGTCTCTCTCAAAGGTATATGGAGAAAGTAGATGTTTGTGAGGCTTGTGTTTAAGGCTGGCTTAAAAGTGAAAAAAGGCAGAAAGAACATTACTTATTGCAAGAAAGCAGCATTCTATTCTCATTTTGAACGTGAAGTTTCAAAAGTATTTGACAGTGAAGAAGTCAAGGGATATATACTCAATTTAATATCAGTAAATGCTGCCCCTAGTTTGGGCCTTGAGTTTAAATAGTTTTCATCAGATAGAGTTCAACAGGTCTGAATTTGCAAATAACTAGGTAGAACAGATGAAGAGCATGTCCCAAGAAACTTTTATATATAACACACGCATTAAAACAGTTTGAAATATTCCCAGGAGATATGCATGAGGTAATCAACATTTATCTCAATGCTGGCTTCTAATCAAATCACTGTTCTACATTTATGGAACGAGGAAATTTTCTCAACTAAGTAGCTTTGACATTCATTGCTCAACTAAACCAAATTGGGCACTCTCAAAATCAGAACAGAAAAACAAGACAACTAATAAATATAATTAGTGGGCTAATATATAAAGAAAATATATCTTAAATTATCTTCTACACTTAGCCTTAAGTCACTGCTACTAACATGAGCTCCCCAACCTGAGATTAGGGCGCTCTTCCAAACCTTAAAAGGAAACTGAAACACTTAATACTGGTTTTGAGCTAAAGCTGATACCAACAATTACACTTAATGATCCATCTACAAACTAAAATGATTCATCTTTTCTTTCAGCCTCATCATGGTAAACGCTTTCCACTTCAGTTCACATAGTTCCCATAAAAGAGCCTAGTGTTTTGGGATGGAAATCCTGACCCTTTGTAATGGACTTTGCTTCGAATGAATATGATCCTAAATGCCTATACAATCATTTTTATGAAATTAATGGAATTAGTATCTATAAAATAAAATAGAATGCAATATATCTAAAGTTACACATGTGTCAAGCCAAAACATTTAACTCTCTGTGTGGAGCGATACACAGAATTGTCTTTTGACATTATCTTAAGTGAGGTCTGAGGCAGACACAGAAGGCAGATGGAGGCACCGGAGAAGGCAGCTGTTTCCACACACTGGGGCAAAGGAGCAGGTCTGGTGGTTTTAAAATCCTAGGGAGAAAAATAAACAGTTCATTATTATGGTCACTTTCTTCAATTTTCTTTTGGAAGCACCTAAATGAAAGAGGCAGTTAATCTAGGTTTATGGCAATGAAGCCTCTTGGTTGGAAGCTCCTTCTACATGATCCATGGGTCCTGCCAAGGTACTATCAGCCAGAGGCCCAGACATGAAAGGTGTGAGGAGCAAGAAAAAGATGCTCCCTAGGAAGCAAAACATTCATTTTGCTGCTCAGTGCTAAGTACTAGAAGGAGTATTAAAAAGCAGAAAATTTGATCCATCTGAACTAATCCCACTTACTTGGCAATCCACATCTTATTGGAGAAGGACTCCGACTTCGAGACATCTGGAAAATGTAAAAGAATAATGTGAATTACACAGTAGATAGAGCTCAAAAGATTAATTCTTTTGGCATATTTTTTTTCCCCTAAAACCAACCAAATAGCTTGCTCTGAGGCACTTTAGCACTATGATTTTTCACCCTAAGGTTGACTATTGTAATTCTTTTTAGACTTCTGAAGTATGTGAACACTCAATTTGGTTTAAATTATATTATTAGTTAAAAGCTGGGTTCATTGGCCTAAGAGCAGCCATACTGAAGTCAAATCTCACAAATTAAAGCTAAAATGATGATATAATCTCTGGAAGATCCTTTATAAAAATTATAAGTCATAAACTCTGCTCTATTAAGAAGGGTCACCAGGCAACCAGAAAATCATCATCTTTCAAATCTCATCTTTACTTTCACTAAGTAGAAGGTACTGCACTGGAACCACAAGTCTCTGACATAGCCGATCAGGAGTAAGTGGCTACAAGCATCATCCTTCCTCTGAGCTTTCAAACATTCTAGATAAATAGATGCTGATAAAGATGGAATCCATTCTGAATGAATCAAGACCCCACATAAGCAAAAATAAACCTGACTAACCAAAAATATTTGTATTTTTTTTTCAGGTATACCCAGTTTTGTTGTGGCAAGGGGATGATGGAAACAGATAGAAAGTTGGCTGCAGTCACACCTTTGAAATTAGATTTTATTCTCATCTAAAGTTTAAATTAATGTGTTCTTTCTGAGCACAACATAAGAAAGAGAAGGTATAAGGGATTCTCACAGAGGACATTGCCTATGAATAAGCCTTTCAATGGGATTTCGGAGTTAGAATTTGCCATGGCTATTGCACAATAAGTATCTAATGGTATTTTCTTCTGATATGCCATTTCCCCTTAGAATGGGGAATTGTGGTTCTCTCAGTATCACGCTCCCAAGGTTTCCTTTTTATTTAACAGTCCACTAACTGCACTATTGTTTTGCTTTTACTTACCATAAATACTTACTCATGAAAAAGGATAATGAAGCTATATGAAATCTCCAAGAGCAAAAGGATTGTGTTAGATGCATGACTTTTCCATTTGCCTATCATTTTTTAGGTCATTTTCTTCACCTGAATATTCCTTCCCAATTTCCTAGCCCATTGAAAGCCATCCATTCTAAAACACCAAATTAAATACTACCTCCCCCATGAATGCCTTCTTCATGATCAAATCTGGGAGGAATCTCTATCTCATCTAATGACTCTAGCCCTTTCTGCTTCTTTTATTGACTATCATATTGTATCATAGTATGGATGTATTGATTTGTTGACTGTATCACATTCAGCTAATCTGTTTAAATCATAATAATCTTTCTCTTTCCTATACTTTATTTTTCTTTTTAAGTTTAGGGGTACATCTGCAGGTTTGTTATATTGGTAAAACCTTGTCATGGGGGATTTTTGGAAAGATTTTCATCACCCAAATATTAAGCCTAGTACTGATTAGTTATTTTTCCCGATCCTCTCCCTCCTCCCACCATCCACTCTCTGGTGGGCCCCAGTGTCTGCTGTTCCCTCTTTGTGTACATGTGTTCTCATCATTTAGTGCCAACTTATAAGTGAGAAAGGTATTTTGTTTTCTGTTCCTGTGTTAGTTTGCTAAAGATAATGACCTCCAGCTCCATCCATGTTCCTGCAAAAGACACAATCTCGTGATCTTCCTATATTAAAGTCTATTCAGAGAAGATAACATGTTTTTGCCATTTTTGTGTCCCTCCCAAATCTAGCATCCATCAGATCCAGAAAGGATGTATGATAAGGAGCATGGGGGAGTCACTACAGATGCTCATTAAAGTCAGTAAGGGGGAGGAGATTCAAGATGGCCAAATAGGAATAACACTGGTCTGCAGCACCCAGCGAGATCAACACAGAAGGCAAGTGATTTCTGCATTTCCAACTGAGGTACCCAGTTCATTTCATTGGGACTGGTTGGACCGAGGGTGTAGCCCGCCGAGGGCGAGCCGAAGCATGGTGGGGCGTCGCCTCACCTGGGAAGTGCAAAAGGCCAGGGAATACTCCCCCTACCCAAGGGAAGCCTCAGGGTCTGAGCCTGAGGAACTCGGGCACAGATACTGCGCTTGTCCCACGGTCTTCGCAACCCGCATACCAGGCAATTTTCTCCAGTGACTACCTCACCAGGGCCCTGGGTTTCAAGCACAAAACCGGGCAGCCAATTGGGCAGACACCAAACTAGCTGCAGGGGCTTTTGTTTGTTTGTTTGTTTTTCATACTCCAGTGGCGTCTGGCACACCAGGGGGACAGAACCATTTACTGCCCTGGAAAGGGGGCGATGAAGCGAGGGAGCCAAGGGGTCTGGCTCAGCGGGTCCCACCCCCACCGAGCCCAGGAAACTAAGATCCACTGGCTTGAAATTCTGGCTGCCAGCACAGCAGCAATCTGAGATCCACCTGGGACAGTCAAGCTTGGTGGGGGGAGGGGTGTCCGCCATTGCTGAGACTAGAGTAGACGGTTTTATGGACACAGTGTAAACAAAGCTGCTGGGACGTTCAAACTGGGTGGAGCACACTGCAGTTCAGCAAGGCTGCTGTGGTCAGACTGGCAGATTGCTCCTCTTTGGACAGGACATCTCTGTAAAAAAGGCAGCAGCCCTAGTCAGGGGCTTATAGCAGACTTAAGCATCACTGCCTGATGACTCTGAAGAGAGCAAGGAACCTCCCAGCACAGCATTTGAGCTCTGCTAAGGGTCAGTCTGCCTTCTCAAGTGGAGCCCTGACTCCTGTGTATACTGACTGGGAGACACCTCCCAACTGGGGCCAACAGACACCTCATACAGGAGAGCTATGGCTGGCATCTGGCAGATGCCACTCTAGATCGAAGCTTCTAGAGGAAAGAACAGGCAGCAATCTTTGCTGCTCTGCAACCTCTGCTGGTGATACCCAGGCAAAGAGGGTCAGAAGTGGACCTCCAGCAAACTCCAGCAGGCTGACAGCAGAGGGACCTGAGTGTTAAAAGGCAAAGAAACAAACAGAAAGGATTAGTACGTCCACTCAAAGGCTCCATCCAAAGGTCACCAATATCAAAGACCAAAGGTAGATAAATCCACAAAGATGGAGAAAAACCAGTGCAAAAGGCTGAAAATTCCAAAAACCAGAATGCCTTTCTTCCTCCAAAGGATCACAACTCCTCGCCAGCAAGGGAATAAAACTGGATGGAGAACGAGTTTGATGAACTGACAGAAGCAGGCTTCAGAATGTGGGTAATAACAAACAACTCCAAGCTAAAGGAGCACGTTCTAACCCAATGCAAGGAAGCTAAGAATCTTGATAAAAGGTTAGACGAATTGCTAACTAGAATAATCAATGTAGAAAAGAACATAAATGACTTGATGGAGCTGAACACAGCACAAGAACTTCGTGAAGACATGAAACAAGTAAGATCAGAGTAGAACTGAAGGACACAGAGACATGAAAAACTCTTCAAAAAATCAATGAATCCAGGAGCTGTTTTTTTTTAATCAACAAAATAGATATACTGCTAGCCAGACTAATAAAGAAGAAAAGAGAGAAGAATCAAATAGATGCAATAAAAAATGATAAAGGGGATATCATCACTGATCCCACAGAAATACAAACTACCATTAGAGAATACTATAAACTCCTCTTCACAAATAAACTAGAAATTCTAGAAGAAATGGATAAATTCTTGGACACATACACCCTCCCAAGTCTAAGCCAGAAAGAAGTTGAATCCCTAAATAGACCAATAACAAGTTCTGAAAGTGAGGCACTAATTAATAGCCTACCAACCAAGAAAAGTCCAGGACCAGATGGATTCACAGCAGAGGTACGAAGAGGAGCTGGTACCACTCCTTCTGAAACTATTCCAAACAATAGAAAAAGAGGGAATCCTCCCTAACCCGTTTTATGAGTCCAGCATCATCCTGATACCAAAACCTGAAAGAGACACAACAAAAAAAGAAAATTTCAGGCCAATATGATGAACGTCGATGTGAAAATCCACAGTAAAATACTGGCAAACCGAATCCAGCAGCACATCAAAACCTTATCCACCATGATCAAGCTGGCCTCATTCCTGGGATGCGAGGCTGGTTCAACATATGCAAATCAACAAACGTAATCCATCACATAAACAGAACCAATGACAAAACCCACATGATTATCTCAATAGATGCAGAAAAGACCTTCCATAAAATTCAACACCCCTTCATGCTAAAAACTCTCAATAAACTAGGTATCTATGGAACATATCTCAAAATAATAAGAGCTATTTATGACAAACCCACAGTCAATATCATGCTGAATGGTAAAAACTGGAAGCACTCCCTTTGAAAACCGGCACAAGACAAGGATGCCTTCTCTCACCACTAATATTCAACATAGTGTTGGAAGTTCTGGCCAGGGCAATCAGGCAAGAGAAAGAAATCAAGGGTATTCAATTAGGAAAAGAGGAAGTCAAATTGTCTCTGTTTGCAGATGACATGATTGTATATTTAGAAAACCCCATCATCTCAGCCCAAAACCTCCTTAACCTGATAAGCAACTTCAGCAAAGTCTCAGGATACAAAATCAATGAGTAAAAATCACAAGCATTCCTATACACCAATAACAGACAAACAGAGAGCCAAATCATGAGTGAACTCACTTTCACAATTGCTACTAAGAGAATAAAATACCTAGAAATACAACTTACAAGGGATGTGAAAGACCTCTTCAAGAAGAACTACCAACCACTGCTTAAGGAAATCAGAGAGGACACAAACAAATGGAAAAACATTCCATGCTCATGGATAGGAAGAGTCAATATCGTGAAAATGGCCATACTGTCCAAAGTAATTTATAGATTCAATGCTATCCCCATCAAGCTACCACTGACTTTCTTCACATAATTGGAAAAAACTACTTTAAATTTCATATGGAACCAAAAAAGAGCCGTCCTAGCCAAGAAAATCCTGGGCAAGAAGAACAAAGCTGGAGGCATCATGCTACTCAACTTCAAACTGTACTACAAGGCTATAGTAACCAAGCATGGTACTTGTACCAAAACAGATATATAGACCAATGGAACAGAACAAAGGCCTCAGAAATAAAACCTCACAGCTACAACCATCTGATCTTTGACAAACCTGACAAAAAAAAAGCAATGGGGAAAAGATTCCATATTTAAAAAATGGTGTCGTGAAAACTGGTTAGCCATATGCAGAAAACCGAAACTGGACCCCTTCCTTAAACCTTTTACCAAAATCAACTAAAGATGGACCAAACACTTAAATGTAAGACCTAGGACCACAAAAATCCTAGAAGAAAACCTGGACAATACCCTTCAGGACATAGGCATGGGCAAAGCCAAAATTAACAAATGGGATCTAATAAACTAAAGAGCCTTTGCACAGCAAAAGAAACTATCATTAGAGTGAACAGGCAACCCACAGAATGGGAGGAAATGTTTGCAGTCTCTCCATCTGACAAAGAGCTAATATCCAGGATCTACAAAGAACTTAAACAAATTTACAAGAAAAAAAACAACCCCATCAAAAAGTGGGTGAAGGATATGAACAGACACTCTCCAAAGAAGACATTTATGCAGCCAACAGACATATGAAAAACAAGCTCATCATCACTGATCATTAGAGAAATGCACATCAAAACCACAATGAGATACCATCTCACGCCAGTTAGAATGGCAATCATTAAAAAGTCAGGAAACAACACATCCTGGAGAGGTTGTGGAAAAATAGGAACGCTTTTACACTGTTGGTGGGAGTATAAATTAGTTCAACCATTGTGGAAGAGATTGTGGCAATTCCTCAAGGATCTGGAACTAGAAATACCATTTGACCCAGCAATCCCATTACTGGGCATACACCTAAATGATCATAAATCATTCTACTGTAAAGACACATGAACCCATACATTTATTGCGGCACTACTCACAAAAACAAAGACTTGAAACCAACCCAAAATATCCATCAATGATAGAATGGATTAAGAAAATGTGGGACATATACACCACAGAATACTATGCAGCCATAAAAAGTATGAGTTTATGTCCTTTGCAGGGACATGGATGAAGCTGGAAACCATCATTCTCAGCAAACTATCACAAGATCAGAAAACCAAACACTGCATGTTCTCACTCATAAGTGGGAGTTGAACAATGAGAACACATGGACACAGGGAGGGGAACATCACACACTGGGGCCTGTCGGGGAGTAGGGGTCTAGGGGAGGGATAACATTAGGAGAAATACCTAATGTAGGCGACGGGTTGATGGGTACAGCAAGCCACCAGGGCACGTGTATACCTATGTAACAAAACTGCATGTTCTTCACATATAACCCAGAACTTAAAAGTATAAAAAAAAGAAAAAAGTCAGTAAGGAAGCTGAGTCTCATCAACTGTGGAGTTTTTGGTTTTGTTTTTGTTTTGCTGAGGAAGTTTTGCAACGTTGGGGCTACAGCTGCATGCTAGAAGCAGTTTCAGAAAAGTATGTAGGGTTGCCGAATGTGATTCTCCTTCTCTACTACTCTCTCTAAAACAAGGTTGAACAAATATTTTAATAATTATTATTTGGGGAACAGCACATTGTTAGCCTTCCTGTTGCCCACATGTCTTGTTCTAACCCTGTATTCAAAAGGCACTGACTAAATATGTGTTGAATAAATTATTAGTGGTGCATCATAATTTTTTAAATTGTTTTGGGGGGGTTGTTTTGTTTTGTTTAAGACAGGGTCTCACTCTCTCACCCAGGCTAGAGTGCAATGTGGTACAATCACAGCTCACTGCAGCCTCGACCTCCCTGGGATCAGGTGATCCTCCCAGCTCAGCCTCCGAAGTAGCTGGGACTACAGGTACATGCCACCATACCTGGCTAATTTGCGGGGGAGTTTTTTGTTATGCCCAGCTAATTTTGGGGAGGATTTTTGTTTTGTTTTGTAGGGACGATGTTTCCCCATGTTGCCATAGCTGGTCTCAAACTCCTGGGCTCAAACAATCCTCCCACCTCAGCCTGTGAAAGTGCTAGAGTTACAGGTGTGGGCGACCCTACTCAGCCCATAATCATGTTTTTAGGGATGTTATCTTCATAGTTTTCATGATGTTTTTGCTGTTCTTTTGTTCTTTAACAGAAGTATTAGCAATCTTTCCAAAAACTAATACACACAAAAAACCTTATTTTTTCTAATTTGAAGTTGAAGATATATTAATACCTGCAATGCCATTTATAAGGTATTGAAATCCAGACCATCTGAGCAATTTCTCCAAACTCATACACAAATTTCTAGAGGAACCAGGGACTTGTTCCAAGATCAGTTGACCAAGGTATCCCATTCACTCTTTAGTCCACTATCTGATATCTAATAGCCCATTTCATCCAAAGATAAAAATAAAACTATGAAATACATAAAATCTACTATTCCTTGAACTAAGAAAGAAAGATAAAACTACCTCTACTTCTTTCTAGAATAATAAATTCTTTCGCCTACAGTAATATAAAAATCAGTTTGGAGCTAGCATTATTGCAACAGGTTCTCTTTCCACCTGTAGACTTATAATCATCTCTTTTGTACTGCTGAAGCAAAAACAAAAAAAAAATGCCAACCATAGACGAATTTTGTGTAAAAATGATTAGATAGATATGTACCGTGCTTAAACCAATTTGGCTACGGGGGCAAATGGGACTTAAACTCCTGCTTCGACATCGACTTAGAGATCGCACCGAATTCCACTTAAAAAAGAGACAGAAAGAGAGAGACATAGTCAGGAGTTTGTGAAAACTGTCATGGCTTAAAACAACATGCATATCCCACAGAGTAAGAATCTTACTGATATGATTACACTTGCCCATTACTGATCATCTGCACAAGCTACACTCCTTTCACTTCTTATTGCTGCCCAATATGTGGCAGTAACTTCAGGGTACTTTTTAAATAGAATCCCATTACAATGAACCTTGGGATACTCTGGTATTTGATTCCAGTAGAATGTTTTTGTGAGTAAGCTATTGGAAATTACATAGGAGTTTGTTAGTGCTGGAGAATGTAAGCTCCATGTGGGTAGAGATTTGTATATGTTTTATTTATTGCTAAATCTCTAGCATATAAATACAGTGTTTGGGTCATAAATAACTATTGAATAAATAAATATCATTGGATGAATGAATGAAACACCACTACTGCCTATCTGCTTTCTAACAAAATGAATAAGGAGAAAGCTATATTCACTAAAATGAGATTTTACTGGTAAAATCCTTAAAATTTCCCTTAGTTCAACCCCTTTCTTTTCCAAATTCTTTGTTTTAGGAAGAACTTCCTATTATTTTGTTTTAGGGTTTAAGCTTGGACAAATGTTCATGATAAGCTTGATGGGAGAGAAGAAGGAAGTTAAAAGGCAATTGCTATTTGATGTAAAACATAAGAATAGCGGGTATTTCTTTTCCCTCCTTTCCAAACTGCACTGCAGACAAGATCTTCTTAACAGAGAGTGACTGCTGTAGGAGCAAGAAGTATGTTTTATTGTAGAACATGTGTAGCTGTCAGGTCAATAAAACCCAATATATATTTCTATGGGCTCGACCTTTTTTTTTTTTTTTTTTTTGACGGGATCTCAGGCCAGGTGTTGTGGCTCATGCCTTTGATCCCAGCACTTCACGAGGCTGAGGTGGGTGGATCATGAGGTCAGGAGTTTGAGACCAGCCTGACCAACATGGTGAAACCTCGTCTTTACTAAAAATATGAAAATTAGCTGGGTGTGGTGGTATGCGCCTGTAATCCCAGCTACTTAGGAGGCTGAGGCAGGAGAATCGCTTGAACCCAGGAGGTGGAGGTTGCAGTGAGCTGAGATCATGTCACTGCACTCCAGCCTGGGCAACAGAACGAGATTCCATCTCAAAAAAAAAAAAAAAAAAAAAAAAAAGACAGGATCTTACTCTGTCACCTAAGCTGGAGTGCAGTGGCACAATCACGGCTCACACAGCCTCAACCTCTCCAGCTCAAAAAATCCTCCCTCCTCGGCCTCCCAAGTAGCTGGTACTACAGGTATGCACCACCATGCCCAGCTAATTTGTTTATTTTTTGTAGAGATGAGGTCTTGCTATGTTGCCCAGGCTTGTCTCAAACTCCTCAAACAATCCTCCTGCCTTGGCTTCCCAAAGTGCTAGGATTACAGGTGTGGGCCACTGCGCCCAGCTAAGGGCTCAACATTTATGGAACAAAACATTTTAAGATAGTATTCACTATAATGGGATTTTTAAGCTACAAAAACCCTTTTCTTAAGTTCTTTTAAAATAAAATATTCCCCTTCTCCACTGTATGTATGAAAGCTGCTGTAAAGCACTTCCCCTATTTTTCAGTTCAAGGAGAACAGGAACAGAGATCAGCCAGCTGTGCGATGGTACATCATTCTGGACTAAGGGGCTTCACTTAACTCTTTCTAGGAAAGGCAGGAGTAAAACTACATAACATAAACTATGCAGAATATCCAAGCACCACCAGTTCCATCACCCAATCCCCACTACAACACGTACACACCCACAGGCTCACATATGGAACCTAAGACTCCATTTTAAAGGCTGTTCAAGTATTTAATATTCTGTAGGTTCAAAACGTTCTATAGCCAGTGGATATAGGAAGCAACCTTCTCAAACTGATTCATTCCTCTCTCCCACCTCCTCTGCTCTCTTTGTCTCCATCCCCCCGCTCCATACACATCATACCAAGGAGAGGAAAACAGGGCACATTAACAGTTTCTCAAAATAGAGAATTGTCACTAAAAATTTGGCAAATCACTTCCTGAAAGTTAATTGATTTTAAATGCTTAGGATTATGGAAATCCTCCTACAAGATAACTTCAAAGGGCTTTGTTTTTAAAATATCATAGTAATTCTAAGATGGAGGAGGTAAACATGACTGATTCCATCTTCTAAATAAAACAAGAAGTAAAGAAATTACTTCTAGGAAATTATGCAGAATTATGGAAAAATCAAAGAAAAGAATCAGTTCTTTTCGAGATCATCTCCATCCTCTCCTTTGTATGAAATCTTATCAACTTTTTATAAACTTCTTTTATAGAATCTCTGGGTTTATAAATGTTCTCGAACTTGTGAATCAAACACTTGGGATGAACTGTCACTATGCAAGGCCACCGTACAAAAGCCCCTCTCCTGGTGACAGCTTCTCCCTTCATGATGACACAGTCATTCTCCATGAGAGCAGGCCACACGTGATAGAGGACTAAGGGAGCCGTGAAATCCGAGTCGTAGCTGCGGCGGTATCTGTTTTCAATACACAAAACAAGAAAGAGAAGTTAAGCAATTATGGAGCATATCTAGGGGAAAACATCAGTGTGAATTTTCATTTTGTATTATGCTCAGATCCGAGTAAATATAGAACAAATTCTGTTATTAAAGAATGTTTGTGGCCTCTTAGAACAGGAAGTAATGATAACTGGGACCCAGCATGGATGCACTAAGACCAAATCATGTCAAACTAATTGTTTTCCTTCTCTTCTCAGGATTACAAGAGTTGCAATTCAGGGGACTTACTGAAGTCCCATCAGGCTTCCCATAGAATTTTTCATGTTGCCTTTCTGGACAAAATAAAAGAAATATAGGAGGATGATTAACTTAAGTAGGTGGATTGGAAACTAATTAAATGATCATATCCAAAGAGGGGTAACTAATGGATTAACAGAAACCCGAAGGAAGATGCTGAGGGCTCTCTCTCAATATTGTGATAAGTTATCATGTTTATGAATAAGTTGTATGAAATATAGAAAACATGCTCAAAGATGCAGGTGGTTAGCTAAAAAAAAAAAAGATGACATTAAAAACAGCTCAGCAAGCTGGAACAATAAGCTGAATTTAATAAGATAAAATAAAATGTAAATACATATGAGGTCCTATAATTGAGTCTAAAAAGTATTTGCACAAATAGAGGAGACATATGGTTTAGTCACAGTACAAGTAAAAATACAGCAGATTTCAGTAGTACTCAAAATGAATAAACACTGTCAGAAAGCTAAAAAAAGAAAGAAAGAGAAAACTACTGCAAGTTAGCTGAATTAATGGAGAATAAGAATAAAAAGGGTGTTAGTCCCTCTAGGCTGATCAGTTCACTTTCTTTAAAAGGTGCACAGACCAAGACAATGAATCTATTTGTCAAGAAGTCCTAAACCTACTTCATATGAAGAAAACCTGAAGTCCTGAGGCCAGAAGGAGGAGGATTTGAGTAATTGCTTTCAAATGCACAAAAGGCTGCCAGGGTGAAAAAGGGTTAGCCTTGTTCTGTGAAGTTCTAGAAGTAGAACCAAATCCAATCATTGTTAGAAAATCCAATTCCAGCTGCACAGATGTCCAGGCACACAGGCCAGAGAATGCCCTAGAAGCTGCACATTCCCTCTGGTTAAAGGCATGTCAGCAAGAGACCCTACAGAAGTCTTTGACATGTGCAGAATCCTTAAACTAAAAAGTTGAATGGTTCTGAGTGGAACTATCAATCCTCTAAAGGAGAAAGGAATAAAGGAGACAAATGAAGATAATGTGCCCTGTAAGGGAACCAAAAAGACCCAACTGCAGTGTAATGTCCTAATATCAACTCTTCCATGAGTTGATCCATGTTGGAGAAACTAGAAGCAGGGCAATGGCAAGAAAATATGACATGCTATAAGGCAATCGGAAAGTTCATTATTGTTGTGATTTGCATAAGTGAAAGAAAGTGAATGATTCTGAGTGGTACTATCCATCCTCCCTCATCAGCAAACTTGCAGGAATGCTGGGCATAACTTTACAACCTGAACAAAAACCCAGAGTGGATATTTCCTGGGCACTCACTTCATGCTTCATGCACAGCATCCTAAGAGCTTTGTCTGAATTATCTCAACTAACCTTCTACGACCCTAGGAAGTAGGCATCATTATTTCCCCCATTGGATAGAGAAGAAAGTAAGAAATAGAAAAATTAGGTGGCATGCCTAACATTATACAGCTAATAGGTGGTGGAGCTGAAATTTGAACCTAAGCAGCTTGAGGCCAGAGCCTGTGTTCTTAACCACTAGCTTGATTTCTTCCCAGATAATCTCCAGCTACATCCTGTGATCTCAAGAAATCACAATACAATGTTTTAAATTAGTTTAATGTCTTTTAATTTATAAGGGAATATTTCTCTTGTAAAAGCTGGTAGCAATCTATTGGTCCTAGACAATGGAGTCAAGAGCATTAATTTTCAAACATTAGTGTGCATACGGAACACCTGGGTGGTTGTTAAATTGCAGATTCCTGAGCCCCATCTTAGACCTACTGCATAAAACATCAGGATATGTAATCCAGGAATGTGTATTTTTAACAAGTACCTTGAGTAATTCTGATGCAGGTGATCCACACATCATACTTTGAGAATCCTGGGCTGAGTAATGCAATAAAAACCAATAGAAAGTAATGCATATTTGTATTTATAGAGCATCTTTTAAAAAATGTTCTAGATAGGCTCCAAGTCCTCACTAGTTCTCCCCCAAAGACCAATACGTTATGTTCAATGGAAAATAACTCCAGGAGTGGGTCCTGCCCTGGAATACAGAGAAGTATATGGTAGGGCCTGGAAATCAGGTAGTGTCTGTTAATTTCTCCACCCAGAGTTCTTTTCCCTAAATTGTTCTCAGGAAAGAGACAAGACAGTGTACTCATGATGAATCCCTTAGCTTCTGCTCCTCTGTCTCTTACTTGCAATCATTAAAAACTTCTCCATCTGCCCCATATGCAATATCTAGGGGTGGTTCTAAGGCCTGCATTGCAAAGGCAATGCAACATATCTCCTGGATGAAGTCACTGAGAAGGCAAAAGTCGACGACAGGAGGGAATGAAATCTTGGGATTGACATTCATGGCTCGGATCACATCCTGAAAAACAAAAGATGGCATCACTTTGTTATCAGCTCGTGACAAAAACACTCTAACATCCTAAGAATATTAGGACTGATGGGAGGTGGGAAAAGAGAATGTGAGCCAAAACAAGTTAAAGCAGAGAAACAGTGCATGTGCTAAAAGGAGAAAGATGTTGCCACCCATTCACAGGGAAGGAGGAAAGAGGACACAGAGTAGAAACGACACAGTAAAAGCCAAGAGAGTCCTAAAAAAGCAAGGAAGAAAACCTTCTGTGGCTTTTATTTATCATTGCCTTATTTTTCTATTCTGGGCAAGGGTATGATGTACCAACACAGAACTCTGAATTGTTCATAATCCGTAACAATCATTATAATAGTTTGCTTTTACTGAGTGTTAACTATGTGCCAAGTCTTGTGCTAAGCAAATTGCCTACTTTCTTTCATTTAATGTTCTCAGTGACTCTAGGGGTAATGAACATTTTTACTCCCATTGAAAGATTAGAAAACTAAAGCACACAGAGATTAAGTAAATGTGTAAGATCACACAGCTAGTAAGTGTCACAGTCAGGAAGCAAATCCATACTTACTTTTCCCAAAATCCTTGCTCTTAAGTATTATGATATTCCATCTCCTGACCATAACAGCCTATCTAAAGAAACTCAGACAATTTTTCCCCATAATATTTTTAAGGAAGAAACAGTCAATAATGGCAGGTGCTACCAAGTAAATTGAATGTTGTTCCTTTCTTCTTTGTCATTACATAGAATATGTAATATTGGATGGATTTCTGAGTTATTAGTACTCAATATAAATAGCAGCAGCAGAAGTAACCCAGTCCTAATAAGAGACCCAACACTTACATTGACACTGCTTTGAGAATCATACAGATCAAGATGACAAATGACATAATCCGAGACAGCATTCTCAAAGTCATTCGACCCCACGTAAGATGGTGTCAATGATTTTCTCACACGGATCTTGAAATGTCTGAATGCCATTTTTGCTACATGGAATGCCTCCTGCACATAAAAATGCAGCAAATTTTTTGGTGAAAAGAGGTAAATGAAGAGATCCAAAGCAAGGAATTAGAAAGAATCCAAGCTTCAACATCATATTGATCTTCTGATAACTAAACACAGTTGATCAAAAACATTTTTAATCTGGAAGAAAATACATCTCTAATTTTGAAAAGTACATAAACATATAATAATCCATGCTCACTAACATCAAGACAGTTGACCATTGTTCTAGAAATTCTGAGTACAGGAAACAGGACAGTGTGGAAATTGAAGGAAATAAATCCCCTGCTATGAGCCCATGCCAATATCACATTACTGGTCAAGAAATAAGAGAAAATTATCAGTCTAGTGTTCATGTTATAAACACATACCCAGACTCAGACATGTTTCCTGACATATTTTAATTCAACAAATATTTATTAAATGCCTATGGTGTGGTAAGCATTGGGAAAACTCAGTTATGCACAGAAGACGTGGCCTGTACATTGATAGAGCTTTAACTAACTTAGTAAGTGGTTCTTAATTATATAAACCAGGGGATGGCAAACATTTTTCTATAAGGAGCCAGATAGCAAATATTGTATGCATGTTGAACTACATACAGTTTCTGTCTTTTTTTTACAACCATTTAAAAATCTAAAAACATTCTTACATTCTTACAGTAGCATTTCTCTTAGAAATATGAGCCAGGTCCAGATATGGTCCATAGATCATGGTTTGCTAACCCCTGATTTAAATGAATAAACACAGGATAAAATTCAGTATTTCTGATAATTCTGTTCTCATACTAATGTTTTGTTTTGTTTCTTAATATTTAACAATTCTCCTCATGAACTCTCAGTATCTTTGTATGGCATTAACCCATAAAACAAACATTTGTTTTGGAAGAATACATGTATGCACTTTTAAAATTTGCCATACTCAAATAGCTGATATGTTAGCAGTTTTAATAACTACTCTTAATTAAATAAACAGAAGTGTTAACGCAATCACAACCTTCTAATTTTTTTTAAGAACTAAAGGAAACCAAATGACAGCCATTAGCAATAATATATCCACTGTGTCTAATATGCCCATATTAGACAAAAGGTACAGTGCAAATCAACTTTTTATAAACCCATTTGAGATAGTCCGGCATTTATGGATACTTCTTAAACAAATGCCCGGTCAATATAACTAACTAAATAAATATTATATAACTATTCATATATATATGTATAGTTATCGATTGTGAAAATGATTCACCCCCCAACTATTTGTAATGAAAGGGAAGGAAGGAAGGAAGGAAGGAAGGAAGGAAGGAAGGAAGGAAGGAAGGAAGGAAGGAAGGAAGGAAGGAAGGAAGGAGAGGAAGGAAACAATGGAGGAAGAAGGGAGAAAGGAAGGAAAGAAGGAGGAAGAGATGGAGAGAGGGAGGGAAAGAAGGGAGAGAAGGAAGGAGAGAGGGAGAGAGATGGGAAGAGAGAAAGAGGAAGGAAAGAAAGGAGGGAGGGAGGAAGGAAGGAAAGAGGGAGGGAGGAAGGAAAGAGGGAGGGAGGAAGGAAGGAAAGAGGGAGGGAGGGAAGGAAGGAAGGAAGGAAGGAAGGAAGGAAGGAAGGAAGGAAGGAAGGAAGGAAGGAAAGAAAAGAAATGAAGGAAAGGAGGAAGAAAGGGAAGGAGGATGAAAAAGAAGGAAGGAGACAGATGGGGGGACTGGAATCTCCCCCGCTTCTGTGACCTCAGGATCCACTAGTCTTTGTATGTTGTTCCATTCACGTTACCAAACTTGTCTCCGCGCTGCCCCAAGGAGCCGGGGGTCCCGCAGGCGTCACATACCACTGTGGCGATGTAGATGATCCGCTGAACGGTCTCAGCCTTGTCGATGCAGCGCCGCAGCAGGCACTGCGCGTCCAGGCGGGCCTGGGAATAAGAATCGCTGAAGCGGGACAAGAGGGCAGCCTTGCGCGCCACATTGGACAGCTTGGAGCGGTTTGGGGACGGGCTCCTGACCTTGACAGCCGTGGAGGGGCTGGCAGATCGGCTGCGGCTGCAGCTACGGCTGCGAGGGGCAGGGCTGGGAGACCGGCTCCTGGAGGACCTGTTGGTGAGCCAGAATCAGCCAGGGAAACCCTTTGATTTACTTCTTGAGTAAAGCAAAGATCACCTGGTGGCCAATCAATCCGACCATCGGAAGGCAAAACTCCTTATCTGAGTAATTCAGAAGTGATTAGACTTCCCTATCATCTGACTCCAGCATCTGGTACCAGACTTCTTTCCCCAAAATTTATAAGTAACTAGAATTTCTATACATCTTCAGAATGCATGCATTCTTAAAAATCAGTCCCATTTTGACCTATAAACTCTCAAAAAGAAGCATATAATTTTCTTTTGTAGTCCCTAATAAATCTAATTGACCTATTAATGGAACTTTGCATCACAATATTATTTTACATCTAGACTCATTTTACCAGAACCTCAAAAGGGATTCAGAGGTCCCATATGTTCAGGTCTTTCTGGCTTTATCCAAAACCTCAAAATTACATAAAAATTTTCATGTATCCTTTCAAGGAACTTCCTCCCTCCTTGATTCTGGTGTCTGACCCTTTTGCCTATCACGCTGTCCTCAGCCTGCTCATGCTTCGCCTATACTCTCCCCATCTGCTCCATCCCCTAATCAATCACCCCCATGTCCAGATACTTTATCCCTCTCAGATACTCACACAGGAGTTACATATAACACTGGTACAGAGTCCTCGGAAAATCTCAAAATGTTTTGCCTGTCTGTGAGGTGGCTAATGGAGATTTAGGAGCAATCCAAGTTCATGTCCCTTTTCCAATGTCTGATCTTTCACAAATTTAATCCAAGTTTGGGTTCATTTAGCCAGGATCCCTCTAAGTTCATTCAAGAATTTCAGGTTTTGACTATTGCCTTTGATTGAACCTAGCAAGACATATTTGTGGTATTAACTACTTGCTGTTCCCATGAAGAAAGGTCACGCATATGGTCAAGCTTGGGCAGATGAAGCTCATGTTCATAATCCTAACAATGCTAAAGCTGGGGCAGAAGCTGTCCCCAACACAGAACCCAATTGGCAATACCAGGCCACTGATGCCGGCCCAAACAGAGGCAAGGGCAGATGAGATTATATGATCTCTTTTTTGTTGGAAGAAATGAAAAAGGCAGTAGTAAAACCTGTTAATTTTTCTAAATTACAAGAAATCACCCAGGAGCCATCTGAGAGTCCCATCCTTTTCCAGGCTACACTGGTGGAGGACATGCATAAATACACAAGTTTTGACCCCCCAATCCCTAAGGGCCTATCCATTCTGGCCATATATTTTTTAAGTCAGACCTCCCCAGACATCAGACAAAAACTCTAAAACTTAGAACAAGGCCCACAAACTCCCTTTCTTACTTTATTAAACATAGCCTTTAAGATTTTCAATAATCAGGAGGAAATATCTAAAATAAAAACAGTTCCATTGGAGGAGGAAAAGTGCCAGCACCACACTCATTACATGGTGACAGCATTGGCACATTCTTTTTCATTAGCCAATAATCCCAAGGCTCGTCCCCATAACACTAACAGAACAGGGGTCTGTCATCGCTGCAGAAATCCAGGACACTAGAGTAGAAAATGTCCAAAGCCTCCAGGTTACAAGCCACCTCCAGGTTACAATGAGGACCCTATTCTCCTTGCAAACAAGAGCATCATTAGAAAAGTGAGTGTCCCTCCCTTCCTCGTGACAGAGGGGCACTTCTTTCTCCTAAGCCATAATAGCCACAACCTCACCAACATACCTGACAAGGGGATTCTGCAGAACAAGGACAAGGGGAAGGACATGCACCTCTAACTCTATTCCTGGATTATAATCAAGCCTCTGAAAGTCATCCTCTAGATGACTGGTGGGGCCTTCAGTCCTTCCAGGCCCCTATCTTTTCCATTTCTGTGGATGAGCTTTGGGTAAATCTAATTGTGGCTGAGTAAGATTTTTAACACACCTTCCTACCCTAACCATTTCTCTCTATGCTGGTAAAATGGGAAACATCTCCACCTTTGTGTAATCTTATTACTTCCCCCACCATCCATACTTACAATATCATTGGAACTTCTTTAATTGTAATGCTACTTTGGGATGTACACCCTGGGATACTCCTGTGGGTAACATTAACCCATTTGAGGCCTTAGGCTCTTACAACAAAACTCTGAATCTATCTCATCACTGCCCATTTTTAAGCCTTTCAAACAAACGAATATAGTAAGGCCTCCAGTATACACCATCCCTTGCACTCCTAATACCACTCATGTATGTCACTAGAATGATAAAACCAATGTGGGAAATAACCATCATGTCACTTATATCCTATCCATTGCACATACACTTCCCTGGTTTTGAACACCACCGCTGCGCCCCCCACCCACCCAACCAGTTGGGACATTAACATGACTTTTCCTCTCCTGTGGAGCCTCTCAAAAACTGTCAAGAGGCCCCTTTCCTTTGTTTCCAACATTTTAATGAAACCAACCACACCATATTACCTGGCTGCCCCTCCTGGGCTCTTATGGCTTTGTGGCACTGCTAAAAATTATTTAAACTCTTTTTAATCTTTGGCTTTATTCCATCCTCATGATTCTTTTCATTATGGTGTTTGTACTCTGGGTACAATAGCTCCCACCCAAATCATTGTCTTGAACATAATTTCCAATCTAGAATCCCATTCTAGAAGAAAAAGGGCCCTAGGATTTACTGTGGCCAGAGTTGTGGGAACTATCACAACTCTTGCCCCTTGGGGAAGTTTTACTTACCATGAAATCACATCACGGAAACTTACCACCTCCCTTGAAATACTGGCAAATACTGGCCTTAGCAAATACTGGTGCAAGTCTATCGCTGCTAGAAAGGTCTTTAGGCTCACTAGCAGGAATGGTTTTTGAAATAGACGAGCTCTAGATTATCTCCTAGCTGAGCAAGGTGCTGTCATCAGTAAAACCTGTTGATCTACATTAATGTGTCTAGAAAAGTGGAAACTCATGTCCAAGAAATTTTCGAACAAGCCAAATGGTTAAACACACTCTCCCAAAGTAACCAAAACTGGGCCAAAACCTTTACTGATTGGTTTCCAAAAATCCCTTAGCTCAATCATAGCTCACTGCAGCTTTGAACTCCTGGGCTAAAGAGTTCCTCCTGCCTCAGCCTCCAGAGGATCTAGGACCACAGGCATACCCAGCTAATTTATTTATTTTTTAACTCTTTTTAGAGATGAGTTCTTGCCACATTGCCCAGGCTTGTCTAGAATTCCTGGGCTCAAGCAATCTTCCCCATGACAACCTCCTATGTAGCTGGAATTCCCAGTTTTCAGATACATAACTTTTGCCCTATTTTAGGGTGGAGGTGGGGATTAGAAGGTCAGATGAGCAAATACATGTGGAAGTACTAGGTATATTATAAACTACTGTGTCTATAAAAAGTTATATTGCCCTCAAGTATGAAGTAAATTATCAGACTAGCTAGCCCGAAGTAAATGGGTCTCCAAAAAGGGAGGTTTTACAGAAGAAACTATCTGGCAAAAGGTAATGCAAAACTGAGTACAACAGCCAGGGAGGTTGGGTTGGGTAGGGTGAGACTCACTTATGGTGTTTGCCAATTCCCGTGGTGTAAATACTACCACCATGTCAAACAGGCACATAATTCATTCTTGGGAGTCAATACAAGTTGGCACAAACACAACACTGACAGAATGATTCCTCAAAATTAAAGACTGTGGTGACATTTAGAGAATGGAAATAGGGACTTTCACAGCCTGGAGCAGAACACATTAGGTGCTTGAGGGGGGTTGTTAAAAAGAATAAGGAAAATGCAGAGACTCCAGAGGAACATCTCCTTTGTCCTTACTTAACACTATCTTGATGGCCTGTCTTAACATCTGTCCATAAGTAGAAAGGGATTTCACAAGAACACTTCACCTATACATCCCATCAAAGTCAGATACAAAAGGGAAATACCCTGCAGTAAAATGGACAGTATCCCTGGAGGGAGGACTCCCAGGCCTCAGAGAAAATGACCCTCATATTACAGAACAGTTTTTCCATGAGGGTACCACCTCTTGCACCATAGGCCCGCACAATTCTGGTTTCAAGTCAAAGAACTTTCCTTACAACCGGGCATGGTGGCTCACGCCTGTAATCCCAGCACTTTGGGAGGTGGAGGCAGGCAGATCACCTGAGGCCAAGAGTTCGAGACCAGCCTGGCCAACATGGTGAACCCCCATCTCTACTAAAAGTAAGAACAAAATTAACTGAGCATGGTGGTGTGTGTCTGTAATCTCAGCTACTCGGGAGGTTGAGGCAGGAGAATCACTTGAACCCAGGAGGCAAAGGTTGCAGCGAGCCGAGATCATGCCACTGCACTCCAGCCTGGTCGACAGAGCAGGACTCTGTCTCAAAAAAAAAAAAAAAAAAAAAAAAAAAAAAAGAATTTTCCTTTTCCATATCTCTCAGCCCAAAGTTAATTAGTGTCCAAACGCTGGCAACTCAGGAGGTATTTTCTCTCTCTGGAAGGGGGGCAGTTAAGAAAACAATCCCTTTACAATTGAAAGCTTGCCAGATTGCTGAGGTTTTGATTCAGGGTATCATTTTATCATTTTACTTATTTTCCCCTCCCCGATCCCTTAACTTAGCAAAAAGAGCCTAAATTAGATATTTGAGAGTTTGTCTGACCTTCCTTGGAGTGCACTTTTCTCAGCAGACAGAACAGCTATTTCCTCCTTCAGGTTTCGGAGCTGTTTCTTATAATCGGATGTGACTTCTGTGTCCCGCTGGTCTGCATTCCGCTTGAGTGAACTCCACTGCTCACACCTCCGCTCCTCAGAGCTCCGAGGCTCTGACCGCCTATTCTCTGAGCTCCTCTGATCTGTGTGTCTGTGGCGGGCATCCTCCTGAGCTTGAAGAGTTTTAAGCCTGAACAGCAAAGAGAGAGGGCAGAGGAAGGGAAGAGAGGAGAGGGGAGGGAGTGAAGGAAGGAAGGAAAGGTAATAAGCAGCAATTGGCATGCTTACCAACAGAGGCTATTCTACTCAGCCTGCCATTATTGCATTGGGAAACTGGTGGAAATACATGTGAATGAACAAATTAGCAAGGAGCAGAACTCCCAGGGTCAGGATGCCACTCTATGTCTGCAGCTTGCATGGGGAAAAATTCCTAAAGAAAGGACACTCATACAGATCCTGTAGCAAAAACACTGGACTTATAGTCATACTGTCCCATGTTGGACAGTATGGGACAGATCTTAACTGCACGCTGAAAACATTTGACCTCCAAAAGCTACGCAGGAAGCAGTTCTACAATATAATCTCCTACCCTCACTAGTTCTTTGATTCTCTGAATAGTCTCAACTATATTTGTAACACATTAATTGGAATATTTAATATTAATTAGAATCTTTGATTCTCTGAATAGTTGGAATATGAGAGAAAACTATAATGGGAACTGAAAAACATCCACAAAACTAGCTAGAAGTATGAACCTATGAAAATAATGTAGCAAACAAAAAAAAATCTTTAGAAATAAAATTGGCATCCTCATCAAGCTACAAAGAGGCGTGGCCACCATAAAACAAAAGCAAAAGCCGGAAGAAGAGAACATGCTGTGATGAAAATGACAAGGGTGTATGATGAAAAGGTAAGATTAAGAAGATAAGAAAGTAGGATTAAGAAGGATGCAAAGAAGCTAAAGATGTAATGGAATGAAAAGCTGCAATACAAACAGTAAAGAACAGAATTGGTGCTATAGGTAATTGATGAGTAATATGATCGATGGATTTGAGAAGGTTTAACAAATAGGAAATTAGAGATTAAAATGATGAGGAAGGGGAAGACAGAAGTAGAAATTAGAACAGTGTTCCTAGCTAAGATTTATGAGTGTTCCTGATGAAATCAGAACCACTGGAACACGTGTGAAGATAATCAAAAGGGGTGTGTGTGTGTGTGTGTAAAATACACCTCCCACTTATTCTTTTGGGAGGGGGGGATCAAAATTAAGATCCAGGAAGAAATAACCCTAAAAGATCAATGTTTATTTTCCCCTTCTAGAATTTTATCTATAAGGAATAATCAGATGGCTCAACTGAGATTTTTCGACAAAAATTATCCCAATATTATTTTCAATGTTGAAAATTAGTATACAAGTAAATATTCAATCCCCAAATGATGGAACATAATGAACCTATTTAAAACTAACTTCTGCAGTATTTTTTCTTAGTGACAGAGGAAAACAATGTCAGGTGAAAAGTTAGGATCCAAAATTGTATACTTATATACTTTATTCTGTAGTCTTAACTCTATTATTAATATATTAATTGGAAGGAATGCAAAATGTTAACAGTCACTGGCTCTGGAGTTATGAAAGGGTTTCTGTATTCCTTTATACTATGTTGTACTTTGGAAGTTTTCTATAGTAGATAAGTAATATTTTTGTAGTAAATATATATGTATAATTAATAAAAATATTTCTGCATTTTCTCTCTGGTGGTGAACAGATTCTTTCATGTTGTAATGGAGCACCAAAAAAGCTAAATTCAATGATTTAGGCTGCAATAATCCTGTCATTTTTTTCTTACTGCTTTTTTAGCTGATTTATTTCCTCCTCTGCAGCCAACAGGGATATGGCCGATCTGTTCTTGGTTTCTTCAAGATTCTTTTCAGTTTCAGCCAGACTGTAAGAGAAATCAGTAACTAAAGATAGATTTTTCAAAATTGGCAGACTTTCTAAATCAAGGCAGAGGCTCACTTAGGAACTTCTGGTATATGACATAGTTCAACATAAACAAGATCAAGTTAAAAGACATCTGCATTCAATCAGTAATATTGCAAAAATTGTGGTGGACTTGTATGCTAAAACATGGTAACATCCTTTGCTCAATGTCAAACACTGGGAAATTACAGAGCTACTACCCCCAAAAGACTATTAGTATTAGAATATAAAGGACAAAGAAACTTGTTCAATTTCTCCTTCTCACCCTCCTAATTCATCTGCTCTAATTACATCAAAGCCCCAGGTTGGCTTTCTCTACAAAATCTCCATTTTTCTACAATATACCAACATCAATTTTTATTGCTTTGCACTGTGGAGCTGCAGACTTCCTCAATATTTAAAAAAATTATGTGCCCACCTATAAAGTCCTCACAATCACCCTTGACAATCAGGTACTTCATGTCTTCCTGCCTCTGACTTCTACTACTTATTGAACACAAATTCTCTGAGTTTTCACTGTATCTCTGTCATTATCAGTTTCAAATCCTCTTCATGGTAGACAAATCATAATAAATCGTATTATTTAGGTCTATCTAATTTAAAAAATAAGTGGGTCTGGGTGCAGTAGCTCATGTCTGTAATTCCAACACTTTGGGAAGCCAAGGCAGGAGAATCTCTTGAACTCAGGAGTTCAAGACCAGCCTGTGCAACACAGTGAGACCCTGTCTCCATAAAAAAATAAATAAATAAATAAAGCCAGGTGTGGTGGTGTGTGCCTGTAGTCCCAGCTACTCAGGAGGCTGAGGTGGGAGAATCTCTTCAGACTAGGAGTTTGAAGCTGCAGTGAGCTTTGATTGTGCTACTGCACTCCAGCCTGGGTGGCAAAGTAAGAGCATGTCTCCAAAAAAAAAAATGGAAGTGAGATAGATGATGTTGAATAAAGACCAATGGTCCTCAATGAGGTTACCCCAGAACAGTGAGACTTGAGTTGACAAAGTCTTCTTGACTTCTCTGACTCTGCCAGAGAGATCATAGCACTTGTCCTGAGGCTAAGGTAGTGCAGTTGCCTTCCAAACTCACATCAGCCTTTATCCTTCCCTCTAGATGGAAGAACAGTGGAGGGCAAAACACTGGGATTTTCACTTTGAGAGTGGAGCAGCCTGAGAAATAATGTGCTAACAGCATCCCTGTCAATCCCACAGATCTTAACCAGACATCCAAAATTCCATCCCCTACCTGCTTCCTCCTCTAATAAATGCGCATTCAGCAAGAGTCTTCCACATACTATCCCCAACTCTCCCAAGCAAAGTTTGTTTCCCCTTCTCGGCGCTCCACTCACATTTACCTCATTGCATTCACACTATAAACTATTTGAGAGCAATAATTTTATTTTATTCATCTCTACCCCCAGCACCTAAACAGTGCCTGTCACAAGGTATATTTTTTTAATGAGAAAGGAATGAATGAGTGAAATATCTAAAGATGAAAAGAAAGCAAAAAATAGCATTAACTTCATAATGTGACTATTGGAGATTGAAAGGAAACTAGTATGATCTAATTCAAATATAAAGAGATAACAAGTTTTTAAAAGTAAATATGTGAAAATGAGCATTTTTATCAAGAGAAAAGAAACTGTAGAAAATGGATCAAGAAAAGGAGGAAAATACAAGCAAGAATTAAGAACTTGGGTATTTTTCTCCTAACACACACAAGCGGATGCACATACAAGCAAACATACATGCTAATTTCATGTGTTTGGATATCATACAAAGAGAAGAAAGAAAAGTACATTCATATGCTAAGAATTGTTTTAATCAGGCTGACATTCTATTTAAATATTTTGTTGTGTATCCATTCATTGAGCAGATTATTGAGTACTTACTGTGAGCTAGGCATGATGCTCAGTACTGGAGATACAACAGTGTCAAGAAAGCAATGCAAGACAGTAACCCTTTGGATCTTCCAGGTTAGTTGGGGAGATAGATCATATATATACAAACAAGTTTATTTTTTTAAGTTCCCAGTTGTGACTTCACTCTCTAACTTTTCTCATAAGTGCTATTATGAGAAAAGCAGATCACCGTGAAAGAGAATTAGAGAGAAGAAAGACCTTTCAATGTATGGTGGTCACAGAAGGACTCTGAGAAAGGCACATTTAAGCTGAGACTTGTAAGATAATAAAGACCAGGCATGCAAAGAGCCAGTGGAAGACTGGAAAGTTCTTTCAGGCAATGGAAGAGCACAGGCAAAGGCCTCAAGGTGAGGAAGTAGATAGTAGACTGGGTCAGGAGAAAGTGACAGATGACACTGGGGCAGAAATACAGCCAGATCAGTAGGGCTGCTATGAGAGCCCTGGTGAGAAATTTAGAATTTTTTCTAAGTATAAAGAGAAGAGACTACTTAAACAAACTTATAAGAGAAAAACAAACAACCCCATCAAAAAGTGGGCAAAGAACATGAACAGACACTTCTCAAGACATTTATGTGACCAACAAACATATAAAAATAAGCTCAACATCACTGATTATTAGAGAAATGCAAATCAAACCACAATGAGATACCATCTCATGCCAGTCAGAATGGCAATTATTAAAAAGTCAAGAAACAACAGATGCTGGCGAGGCTGCAGAGAAATAGGAAATTTTTCACACGTTAGTGGAAATGTAAATTAGTTCAACCATTGTGGAAGAGTGTGGTGATTCCTCAAGGATCTAGAACCGAAATACCATTTGACCCAGCAATCCCATTACTGGGTATATACCCAAAGGAATATAAATAATTATATTATAGATACATGCTTATGTATGTTTATTGCAGCACTGTTCACAATAGCAAAGACATGGAATCAGCCCAAATGCCCATCAATGATAGACCAAATAAAGAAAATGTGGTACATACGCACCATGGAATACTATGTAGCCAAAAAAAGAATAAGATTACGTCCTTTGCATGGAAATAGATGAAACTAGAAGCCATTATCTTTGGTAAACTAACGCAGAAACAGAAAACCAAACACTACATGTTCTCACTCATAAGTGGGAGCTGAACAATGAGAACACAAGGACACAGGGAAGGGAACTATATATACTGGGGCCTGTTGGGGGCTGGGAGAAGGGAGAGCATCAGTATAAATAGCTAATGCATGTGGGGCTTAATACCTAGGTGATGAGTTAATCTGTGCAGCAAACCACCGTGGCACATGTTTACCCATATAAGAAACCTGCACATCCTGCACGTGTATCCGGGAACTTAAAATAAAATATAATATTTGAAAAAGGAGCAGACTAACAGCTTTTAATCAGAAGGATAATTTGATATGACTGGGTGCCGTGGCTCACGCCTGTAATCCCAGCACTTTGGGAAGCCAAGGCGGGCGGATCATGAGGCCAGGAGTTCGAGACCATCCTGGCTAACACGGTGAAATGCCATCTCTACTAAAAATACAAAAAACTAGCCAGGTGTGGTGGCGGGCACCTGTAGTCCCAGCTATTCAGAAGGCTAAGGCAGGAGAATGGCGTGAACCTGGAAGGCAGAGCTTGCAGTGAGCCGAGATCGCACCACTGCACCCCAGCCTGGGTGACAGAGCGAGACTCTGTCTCAAAACAAAAACAGAAAAAAAAAAAAGAATGATATATATATATATGTATGTATATATATATTTGCTAAGTGGAAAATGGATGGTGGTTGACCAAGAATGGAAGTGGGGAAGCCAGTTAGAAGGAAGCAATTGGTTCAGGAAAAAGATATCAGAGGATTGAACCATGGCAAAGGTGGTGGAATAGAAAAGGGCAGGTGTGAAAGTATAGGAGATAGATTCAATTGGACATTCTGATACTTTAGATATAGGAGAGTAGGAAAAGCAAGATTCCTAACCAAAATCCAGGCATAAAATCTAGAAGTCTTCCCTTGCCTGAGGGTTCATCAAACCTGTGCAGACATGTGGCCATTTGTCCATAATTATTGGAATTTGCATTTTGGGACTAAATCAGAACCAATCCAGTCTCCACAGGTTAGACATAGGGAACCACTTTGGGTGGCCCATTCATTCCATAGAGGGGCAGCACCCTGGCTTAAGAGACAAGTAGGCACAGTAAGGGAGGGAAGAGAGAATTGGCTACCACAGAATGTGGAGAACAAATTCTTTTAGTGATACTTTAAATTTAAAAACAGAATAAGAATCACAGGTGGGTTAAAACTAAACAAAGTGGAGAAAAGACACCCTATTCAACAAATGGAGTTTGGAAAACTGGCAAACTACATGTAGAAGAATGAAACTGGATCCTCACCTCTCACCTTATGCAAAAATCAACTCAAGATGGATCAAAGACTTATATCTAAGAGCTGAAACCACAAACGTTCTAGAAGATAACATCAGAAACTCTTTTAGATATTGGTT
The DNA here is from genome assembly GCF_043159975.1 of Macaca nemestrina. Classification (NCBI taxonomy): domain Eukaryota; kingdom Metazoa; phylum Chordata; class Mammalia; order Primates; family Cercopithecidae; genus Macaca; species Macaca nemestrina. The sequence continues at coordinate 115,013,609 of NC_092127.1, read as the reverse complement.
TAGGCAAAGAATTCATGCCTAAAAACCCAAAAGCAAATGCAACAAAAAACAAAATAAATAAAATGAGACCTAATTAAACTAAGAAACTTCTGCACAGCAGAAGAAACAAAGAAACAAAAACAAATTTCTGCTTAGCAGAGTAAACAGACAACCCACATAATGGGAGAAAATATTCACAAACTATGCATTCGACAAAGGGCTAATATCCAGTATCTACAATGAAGTCAAAAAAAGTCAGCAAGAAAAAAAAAACAATTAATCCCATTAAAAAGTGGGCAAAGGACATGAATAGACAATTCTCAAAAGAAGATATACAAACAGCCAATATACATATGAAAAAAATGCTCAACATCACTAATTACCAGGGAAACGCAAGTTAAAATCATAATGCGATGATATCTTACTCCTGCAAGAATTGTCGTAATTACAAAATCAAAACACAATAGCTGTTGGAGTAAATGTGGAGAAAAGGGAAAACTTTTATGCTGCTGGTGGGAATGTAAACTAGTACAACCACTATTGAAAGCAGTGTGGAGATTTCTTAAAGAACTAAAAGTAGAACTACAATTTGATACAGCCATCCCACTACTGCATACCTACCCAAAGAAAAAGAAGCCATCTTATGAAAAAGACACATGCACATGTATGTTTATAGCAGTACAATGCACAGTTGCAGAGATATGGAACCAACATAAGTGCCCATCAACCAATGGGGGGATAAAGAAAATGTGGTATATATATACCATGAAGTACTAGTCAGCCATACAATGAAATGAAATAATGGCCTTTGCAGCAACTTGGATGGAGCTGGAGGCCATTATTCTAAGTGAAGTAACTCAGGAATGGAAAACCAAATGTCATATATTCTCACTTATAAGTGGGAGTTAAGCTATGAGGATGCAAAGGCATAAGAATGATGTAATGGACTTTGGGGACTTGAAGGGAAAGAAAGGAGGAGGGTGAGGGATAAAAGACTACACAATGGCTGTACTGTATACCGCTCAGGTGACAGGTGCACCAAAATCTCAGAAATCACCACCAAAGAATTTATCCATGTAACCAAATACCACTTGTTCTCCAAAATCTATTGAAATAACATAAAAATAAAAATAAAGGGTTCCAAGATGGCTGAATAGGAACAGCTCCAGCCTCCAGCTCCCAGCGTGAGCAACACAGAAGATGGGTGATTTCTGCATTTCCAACTGAGGTTTGAAGAGAGTAGTGGTTCTCCCAGCACTGAGTTTGAGATCTGAGAACAGACAGACTGCCTGCTCAAGTGGGTCCCTGACCCCCGAGTAGCCTAACTGGGAGACCCCACAGAAGTACAAACTACCATCAGAGAATACTATAAACACTTCTATGCAAATAAACTAGAAAACCTAGAAGAAATGCATAAATTCCTGGACACATACACTCTCCCAAGACTAAACCAGGAAGTAGTTGAATCCCTGAATAGACCAATAGCAGGCTCTGAAAGTGAGGCAATAATTAATAGCCTACCAACCAAAAAAAGTCCAGGACCAGACGGATTCACAGCCGAATTCTACCAGAGGTACAAGGAGGAGCTGGTACCATTCCTTCTGAAATCATTCCAACCAATAGAAAAAGAGGGAATCCTCCCTAACTCATTTCATGAGGCCAACATCATCCTGATACCAAAGCCTGGCAGAGACACAACAAAAAAAGAGAATTTTAGACCAATATCCCTGATGAACATCGATGCAAAAATCCTCAATAAAGTACTGGCAAACTGAATCCAGCAGCACCTCAAAAAGCTTATCCACCATGATCAAGTGGGCTTCATCCCTGGGATGCAAAGCTGTGTGAATATATGCAAATCAATAAACGTAATCCAGCATATAAGCAGAACCAAAGACAAAAACCACATGATTATCTCAATAGATGCAGAAAAGGCCTTTGACAAAATTCAACAGCCCTTCATGCTAAAAACTCTCAATAAATTTGGTATTGATGGAATGTATCTCAAAATAATAAAAACTATTTATGACAAACCCACAGCCAATATCATACTGAATGGGCAAAAACTGGAAGCACTGCCCTTGAAAACTGGCACAAGACAGGGATGCCCTTCCTCACCACTCCTATTTAACATAATTTGGAAGTTCTGGCCAGGACAATCAGGCAAGAGAAAGAAATAAAGGATATTCAATTAGGAAAAGAGGAAGTCAAATTGTCCCTGTTTGCAGATGACATGATTGTATATTTAGAAAACCCCATCATCTCAGACCCAAATCTCCTTAAGCTGATAAGCAACTTCAACAAGGTCTCAGGATACAAAATCAATGTACAAAAATCACAAGCATTCTTATACACCAATAACAGACAAACAGAGAGCCAAATCATGAATGAACTCCCATTCACAATTACTTCCAAGAGAATAAAACACCTAGGAATCCAACTTACAAGAAAAAAAAAACCATCAAAAAATGGGCAAAAGATATGAACAGACACTTCTCAAAAGAAGACATTTATGCAGCCAACAGACACATGAAAAAATGCTCATCATCACTAGCGATGCAAATCAAAACCACAATGAGATACCAGAGAAATGCAAATCAAAACCACAATGAGATACCATCTCACACCAGTTAGAATGGCAATCAATAAAAAGTCAGGAAACAACAGGTGCTGGAGAGGATGTGGAGAAATGGGAACACTTTTTACTGTTGGTGGGACTGTAAACTAGTTCATCCATTGTAGAAGACAGTGTGGCGATTCCTCAAGGATCTAGAACTAGAAATACCATTTGACTCAGCCATCCCATTACTGCGTATATATCCAAAGAACTATAAATCATGCTGTTATAAAGACACATGCACACGTATGTTTATTGTGGCATTATTCACAATGGCAAAGACTTGGAACTAACCCAAATGTCCATCAACGACAGACTGGATTAAGAAAATGTGGCACATATACACCATGGAATACTATGCAGCCATAAAAAAGGATGAGTTCATGTCCTTTGTAGGGACATGGATGCAGCTGGAAACCATCATTCTCAGCAAACTATCGCAAGAACAGAAAACCAAACACTGCAGTGGGAATTGAACAATGAGAACACTTGGACACAGAATGGGGAACATCACACACCGGGGCCTGTCATGGGGTATGGGGAGTGGGGAGGGATAGCATTAGGAGATATACCTAATGTAAATGATGAGTTAGTGGGTACAGCACACCAACATGGTACATGTATACATATGTAACAAATCTGCACATTGAAAAAGTATAATAAAAAATTAAAAACAAAAATAAAAACTAAGAAATCCAGGGAAAAGCAGCAAGCATCTTCATGTATGCAACTTTCTAATGGTTGGTAGAGAAAATATATATATAGAGAGAGAAGGAACACACACGTGATAAAGCAAATAGGGCAAAAGGCATATGAAAGGGCATATGGAAATTTTTAGTGCTATTCTAGCGGATTTGCTGTGTTTGAAATTATTTTCAAATGAAAAGTTTTTTTAAAGCATGCATTAAATTTCTTGATCCATGGTGCCCCTTGTAGGTAACAACAGTGTCACTGAAACAAGAAAGAAAAGTGGGAAACCCTGGCCCCTACTAGTGCTGACAGCCATCAAGAACCAGTAAAGTTTTGATGCCCTGCCTCACAACTAGAGGAAAACGTAGGGTCATCTGCAGCAATTGCTAGCTAATGTCCCAGGAGACCTTCCCAGACAAGACATGCACAACTCAGGACCCATCAGCACGAGACACTAGTGCCTACAAGAAATTAAGGCCAGCAAGAACCCAGAGGGCAGTACAAGACCAAAAACTCTTCTTGTCCGTCACCAGGAGAGTATACAAGCATCCCTTCCCTAGAAAGGATGAGGGGAAGGGAGACCCCATGAGAGGGTAAACACAGCTCTTAATGCATGTTTGCATTTGGAATGAGCTGAATGTTTACAGAAAATGGACTACGATAAACCAAAAATGACTGTGTGACCTTGAAGTGGCTTATTGAAGGATCCTTCAAAATAAGCTCACATTAGTTGAAATAAATTACAGATTGTATGCTTTTTGCATATTACAATTATAAATGTTGACTGCTTCAGGTATATAACTGCTCATTGATTATGATTCCAGTTGGAAATATGAATCGGTGTGTGTGGAGGTGCAGGCACAAAGAAAAAATGTCTGGAGTAAAATATACAAAAATGTTAATGGGGACAAGAAAACAGGTGATTTTCATCAATTTTTATGTGTTGTATGCATTTTGAAAAAGAAAATTGTATTATTTTTATAATCAGGCAAAACTAAATCAATACAGATATTTTTCCTTAGAAAAATGTAAATGTCATCAGAGAACAAGGCAGAGTACCACACATTATTCCATCCCAAGCCTTAACTAGTTATTAATTAAAGGAAAAAAAAAGACTTCCTTTCTGTTCCATTGATGTCAGCAATGAAGCAATGCTGTGGTAGGAGAAATTCCCATTGATGGATTTTTGTTAGGTATGTCAAACACAGTTTCATACATATTTGTCTACCTGCCTCAAGTACAAACTCAAAGTCTACAATTTGTTTTGTGGTGATTCCCTAAGTTTGCTACCCTGGCTCTGTCCACAGCATGCATCTGACATCTATTGTTGCCTGGAATTGCTTAACTTTTTAAAAATACATTCTTATACCTAATAATTATTGCAAAATCTTGAATTCTTCCTTTCTTAAAAGACTCTGACTCTTTGGGATTCAGAGAGGCACACATACACCCTTAAATGAGTATAATGGACAGATAGATGCAGCCTGCTTCATTTGACTTTTGCTGTCTTTCTCTTAATTTTCCTCTTTGCCTGATTGTTCACTCTATTTTATTCTTTCCCTTTTGCATCTCTTTTAAAATTTTTCTCCCAAAAGGTAGATTTTTGTCTAACAATCTTTACCTGTTTGTCAATATGGGCTGATGATGTGCTTATGAAGAAGGAACTCCAAAGAAGGAACCAGGGGACCAGGTATCATAATATATCCTGTCCCCAAATCCACAGACACTGACTGTAAACTCTCTCTCTCTCTCTCTCTCTCTCTCACTGTCATACACACATGCACACAGACACACACACAATCATATTACTTATTTACAAATGCCCACATTTTACATGAGCTATTATTCTCCTTTCAAATTTAAAACTTAATTGAAAACAATTCTTTTTGGAAAAAGATAACTTGCATTCCTCTTACTCGTCTTGAACCTGGTTGAGTTGACTCCGGGTTGAGTTCAAATTAGAGTCTAACTGTTGCATGTCCCGATCCCGAGGACTGGGATCTTTACGTCTCTCTCTGTCAAACGTGTTCTGGAAAGGCACACCAAAAAAACAAAAAATAGTCTGAATATATAAAATGACATTGATGAATTAAAAAAAAAAACAGTCCATCTCAAAAGAGTGCACAAGAAGTTCTAGTGCAGGCAAAATTAATCTAGAGTGATAAAAATCAGAAGATGGTTGCCCTGGGGAAGGTGCAAGAAATGCTCTGGAGTGATGGAGATGTCTGATATTCCAATAGAGATGTGAATTTACACAGGTATACGTATTTGTCAAAACAGCAATCTATGGATTTCACTGAATATAAATTATACCTCAATTTCCAAAAAGACTTTGAAACATCATTCTACATCTTTATACCTAGAATAATGCCCACACAGAGGATAAAAATCTGAGAAGCATCCAAACATTGTCAGGGAAAAAAATTACTTAATGATAACTGAAGTCTATAAAGTTCTTAACACATGTCAGACCCTATGCAGCTTGTTTACTGTGCTTATCACATTTAATTCTCACAAATGACCCTATTAGATCAGCAAAACCATTGTCTCCATTCAGCAAATAAGAAAATTGAGACATAAATGTTTAGATACCTACTCCACGGCCATAAAAGAGGAACTGGTTTTCTGCTCAGTGATCTCCAAGCAGGGATCCTTCAGCCACTGTCTTATAAGGTTCTTGCTCAGAACAGACTAAATGCTTTCTTTTTGTTATTATTACTATTTTTTATTTTTTTACTTTAGGTTCTGGGACACACATGCAGAATGTGCAGGATTTTTACATAGATATATGTGTGCCATGGTGGTTTGCTGCACCTATCAACCTGTCACCTAGGTTTTAAGCCCCACATGCATTAGATGTTTGTCCTAATGCTTTCTCTCCCCTCACCCCTGCAATTCCCCGACAGGCCCTGCTGTGTTGTTCCCCTCCCCGTGTCCATGTATTCTCATTGTTCAACTCTCACTTATGAGTGAGAACATGTGATGTTTGGTTTTCTCAGAACAGACTAAATGTTTTCTAAATGCTTCTGTTTTAGAAAGGGTTATAGGTAAATCCATATAAATGTTTAAAAGTAAAGTAACTAATGTTTTGGTTGCCCAGATGTAATGATGTGGATGCCTTAAGCAAGGTATGTGCTCTCTTTCTAGTCTGATCTCCACCTGTTCAAAAACTAACACCGTCCCCATGAAAACCACCAATAACTCTCACAAATTGTGACACTCTGTCAGTCTACCAGAATTAAGTCCTCTTCTTCTCTTGGAGGTTTCTGATTTGTTTTATCTCACTGTTCAGAAAGTCAAGGGTTATCCTTCAGCATCCCTACCTGCAGAGAGGGGACCTTGCTGTCAACAGGTTTTCCCATGGAAGCAGCAGTAAAGGAAGCCTCCAGCCAAGGCAAAAGGCGTGACTTGATTGTTTCCACACCATCGTTATGTCCTCCTAAAAGAATACACACATCAGGCCAGGGAGAGAAACACAACTGCATCAGCAGTCAAAGAACACAAAAAAGCACCAAGAAAGGAGAGAAAGGCAGGCAGAACTGGATGGGAAATTACCAGGCCATTCTCACCTTCTTGGGCTGCTGTTGTGAGGATCCCGAAGAGTTGTCCCTGCACCTTGGCAACTTGCTCAATGAGTTCAAGGCAGTGGTTTAGATTTTGATCACACGTGTTTGTCTGCAAGGACAAAACAGTAGATAACCAGGGTAATTTCTTCACTCTGGGACCCACTGCAGGCAGACCAGGGTCTCACTTGACCCAAGAGCTGTCTGGCTCTGGTATGCTCTGGTAGCAGGACTGCTGTGTGGTCATCGAAACTTATCTCCCGTAGACCACATTTCCCAGTTTCCCTAGCAGTTCGTGCGGCCATGTAACTGAATTCTGGTTAACTGGATGGGAAGTGATATATGCCTGGGGCCTGGCCCAGAAGGGAACCTCTTGAATGATTTTTTTTTCTTTTCCCCTTTGTCAACTGAATGCAGAAGAGCCAAGAGAGGATGCTGAGGGCATAAGGGATGGTGGAGCCACAAGATTTGCAAGGTTGCTGACTGAATGCTTGCATTGAATTATCACATAGTTGAGAAAGTTGGTTTGTGTGTGTTAAGCCACTGAGATTTGGAGGTTGTTTTTTATAGCAATAATCCTACTCAGTAAAACCCTACAAAAATACATTTAAAAGCTAAATGGACCTGTTGTCAGACAATACAAATCACTGCCTAATTTACCTGCTTTATTGGTTCCTGTCATCTACATAAATTCAATTCGTATATACTGTATGTGCATAGAGAACATGACTTCTTAACAGCAAGAAGGTATTGCTGGGTTTAGGATATAAGGGACTTGGCACTTGCAGACTTGTGGGGCAGACAGATGAATAGCCAGTTACTCTGCAGCAGAATAATAAGTCTAACTACACAGATGAGTGCAAGCTCTACCCAATAGTCCACTGTCTTGGAAAGTCTGGGAAGGCTTCCAAAGGAAGTGAAACCTAGTCCAAAATGAAATTAGCCAGACTTGGAAAAGGAGGTGGTTCCAGTGGTTGTGGAACATTCTAAGCAATGAGAACAGAACACAAGGAGGCAAAGAAGTGAACCTTTTGGCTATTAATCTGCTTTCCTCACTTCTTTGAAAGATTCTACCATTTCCATTTCATCATAAGCCAAACCTCTAACTGACTCCAGCATTAGAAGAAGGAATACAACTACAAGCAACAAACATCACGTGGTTGTAAAAATGCATTGATTTATGTGTCACCTCAGGGCGCAATAAGGCATTGGTCCTTGGTGCCTCCTGGACACAACAAATCCCAGAACAGAAAGCAGGGTACAAGGAGGATAGAAATTAGGAGTAAGAGAAAAGTTGAGATAATCTCTAGGCAAAAGTTTACAAGTCAAATGCACATCTGCATCAACCAAGGAAATGGTTCAGACAGGCAGGAAGCTCCTTGAGGACAGGCCTGTCCTGTTGGTTGTTGTATTCCCAACCCTGGATTCTACAGTGTCCCTGTATTCAGACTCATTATACGTTGGATGGATGCATGTAAATGAGATGATTAACTCACTTTGTATTTATCATATCTCTCCTATATGCCAGGCTCTATTAGCGCTTTACATAAACTCAGCTAATTTTTGCACTAGTACACTAGGAGTTAGAAGAACTATTATCATTCCCATTTCAGATGAGAAAGCCGAGGCACAGAGAGGTTAAGTAACTGGTTCATGGCTACCCAGCTAGTAAATTATCAGAGCTGAGATTGGACCCCAGCAGCCCAGCTTCCACAGTCCATGCTCTTAACTAGTAAACTATCTATACTGACTTTTAGATTATGCTTCATGCTGGGAGTAGAGGGAGGATTGGATGATGCGACCAAGAGTGAATGGGGAGGGCATCCAGGGAAGGCTTCTCTGTGGAGGAGACCCTTGAGTATTCCTGGGTTATAAGATTCAGGGAAGCACAGCACTAGGGAAGGAGCATGCCAGGCAGTGGGAACAGCAAGGACAAAGGTTCTGTGGCAGGAACAAGTTTAGCAACCTTGAATATGTCAATGTGGCAGAGGCACAGAAAGTCAGAGAGTTTGGCAGGGTAGGTTGACCTGGAGAGCCTTTCACCCCTGGCATGGAGTTTGGATGGGATGGACTTGTAACTGAGAGGGCAGCTGGTTTACTTTCCATGCTTGGTAAATGGTACCTGGTAACTAATTCTGTTGTAGCACTGATTTCTCCTGTAGTCATTTTTTCTCCATCTCGTCCATCTAATCTCTCCTCCCAAAAAGATCATGAGTTCTTTTTTTCTTTTTTCTTTTTCTTTTTTTTTTTTTTTTTTTTGAGACGCAGTCTCGCTCTGTCGCCCAGGCTGGAGTGCAGTGGCCGGATCTCAGCTCACTGCAAGCTCCGCCTCCCGGGTTTACGCCATTCTCCTGCCTCAGCCTCCCGAGTAGCTGGGACTACAGGCGCCCACCACCTCGCCCGGCTAGTTTTTTGTATTTTTTAGTAGAGACGGGGTTTCACCGTGTTAGCCAGGATGGTCTCGATCTCCTGACCTCGTGATCCACCTGTCTTGGCCTCCCAAAGTGCTGGGATTACAGGCTTGAGCCACCGCGCCCGGCCTGAGTTCTTTTTAAAAACGATCTTGCTTTGCTCATGTTTGTATCTGTTGCCACTAGTATCCTAGCAAATTGAAGGGTCCGAACAGCAGTTGATGAAGGAATGATTTAACAGCGTAATGTTGACATGATAGAGCATTTAAAACCCATAGCCTGAACAGCTATCTCCATTTCTTCCTCATTAATTCAGCACTCCTTGCCGTGGCCATTTTATACCTGCACTTATTACACTGAACTTCAATTACCTACTTACAAGCCTTTTGCCCTCTGGCAAGATCATTCCATGTGTTAAGTGGATGGAGAATGAGCTTGGGAGTCAAGCAAACCTGAGTATCTCAGCTCTGCTGCGCTACAGTTCTGTGTGACCCTGCACAAGTTACTTAACCTCTCTGAGCCCATTCTTCTCCCATGCAATGGGGATAATAATGCCTTGCGGAGCATTAGAATTAAATCAAAATAATATATGTCCAGCATCTCAGACACAGAAGGTGTTTATCAATTGGCACCTATGAGGTGGCATGCAGTACTGAAAGGAGTCAGTGGCTTAGGAATAAGGTAGACCTTTGTTCAAACCTGGTTCTCAACTTATCAGCTGCATTCCCTTAGAAAAGACATTTAAATATGAGGCTCTGTTTCCTCCCGTTTAGGAGGTAGTTGATCACATGAGCAGAGTCCAGTGTAAAAGAGGTACACAATAATTAGAAGTATTATTGTGGTATCATTACTATCTGTTCCTATGCCTTGCCTAGAGCCTGGTACATACTGGGTACCCAGAGGAATGCTGGTCAAATGAGTTTTTAAACACAACTTAAATAACAGGAGAGAATATCCTGTGTCACACAGTTCCGCTTCCGAAGACGTGTTACAACATGCTGCAACTTCTAAACACAAAGCATTGCACAAGATAATCAAGTTGCAATAGGTTCACATTATTCAAGTAAACACATACCCACATACTCACACAAGACAAACAGAGCAAAGATATGGACTAATTATACTGTCTCCAAAGCACAGACTCTCCAGATTTATCCATTCATAAATCATTGAGTTCCTATTATATGTAAGACCCTGGAAACAAAGCTCAGGAAACAAAGCTATATTAAAAAAAAAAAAAAAAAGTTGTCTTCAGTCAGTGAACTAATTAGACAGGGAAGTGAGATGGAGAACAAGAGGCACATAGGGGATAAATAATTACCTTAGAGTTTATGTTAAGTGCTCTGTGTGGATAACAAGCTATAGGAGTAGCAAAATAACCTCTAGGGAGGGGTGAAGGGTAAGAGGGAAGGGCAATTGAAGAGGAGAAACAGAAGGTACCAAGGCATATCAGGGGAAAGTGAGCACAGGGTCCAGAGTTGAAAGACTTGACTGGCCACATTAAGGGTCTTAGGCTTCATTCCATCATCAAAATGTTTAAGGATGCAACAGAAGAAGGCGGGTATGACATGCTCATATTTCCTTTGCATGTTACAAAAATCTCTCTGGCAAAAGCAGACCAGATAGAGTTTGGGTTAGAGAGTGAGTCTGGTGGGGAGGTAGATGGATATAACCATCTAGCTGAGAGACGCTGGAGGCTGTAGACATAAGGGTCTCCCAAAGGTCTTTCCTAGCCCCAAATTACACCTGTGCCAGTAAAGTTCCTGCTGATTTCAGCATTACCTAAGAAGGTCAGGGAGTTTTGAAATGAGTAAGAGGTATGAGAGGGATGATCCTGAGTTTGGGTTTGAACAAGTGAGGGGGACTGCAGGACCTTCAGATGGAATGTCCAGTAGTAGTACCTAATAATTACTGATCTAATTACCTACTCTATGCCAGCCAGACCCTGTGCTAAGAGCTTTATATACGTGGCTCCATTTAATCCTCAGAACAATCCTACAAATGGGATGCCATCATCATCCAAAATTCAACACTAAGGAAAAACAAATTAAGTAATTTGAAGAGACAATAGTGCAGACCCATTCCTGCAGCCTCCAGCACTGCAGCTGAGCTCTCAACAACAATGCTTTCCCCAAAGCAGATGGAAAGTAAGTCTGGAGCTTAGAAGAGAGACAGGACTGGGAGGAGTGGCTTTGGAAGGCTTCAGCAAGTGGGAGGGCTCAGAAACCACATGCACAGATGAGATTACTAGGGAGAGAAAAGAGTGAGGAGAGGGCTAAGGGCAGAGCGAGGGGCAATTTTGCTGTGTCAGAAGTGCTCTAAGTAAGAAGAGCCACTGGATAAAAAACAAAATAAGAGCAGTCAGAAATAAGAGGACACCCAGGAAGCAAGATGAAGAAGAATAAGGAGGCCGAAGAAGGAGATGGTTTCAAGAAGCAGAAGGGCATGGCTTATTCATGCATTTATACTCTGAAGAAATTTTATGGAGAGGCCACTATGCACTGGATGCTAGGGACACAATGTCTCCTGCCCTGGAGGAATTTATAGTCTAAGATAAACATGAAAATAAATGCAAAAACACATGCTATTTACTATAAGAAAATTCGTCCAGATTTCAGAGGTAAAACTCAAAAGAGAAGCTGGTAAGGGCCATGAAGTTTCAGGAAAGCCTTTGCTTGAGGAGCTTTGTGGGCTCCCACTCCTAGAAATGGATTTAATTGCTCTCGTGTGGGACCTGGTCTTTGGAAATATAAAAGCTTTCTGGATAATTCCTATGTGCAATGAAGATTGATAACCACAGCATTAGTGGGTAACAAAATCAATTTAGCAAATAATACTAAAAAGAAAATAGAAAAACACACCGTAATGAGTAAAGGTAATTATTAGTGGAACTTGAGTTTATATGTATAAGAGTTTATGTGTGCTATATTGTGAAGTAAAATGCATTGAGTCCTATAGGTAAGTTTTAAAAACAATGTTCTAGAGGACAATGCCTTGCCTGTGTTGAGAATCACTAGTATTGGCAATGAGAACCATAAAAATGATGCCTCAAACAGCTGAATCAAAGTTGGATTGGAAGTGGGCATGAATGAAGGCAGGGAAATGAATAAGAACTTTCCATGTTATAAGTGTAAAACTGAAATAAGTAAACTTCAAACACATTCTAATGGCTTTGCGCAGATAGGAAATCAAGAGTTAACAGAAAAGAATAAAATATTCAGGAATATAACCACCAACATTATTAACATAAAGACATGTTCTTTTAAAGCTACTAACCCCTGTGACACAGATATGGGCTAAGAGCCTCCTTTTGTTACCATGATTGCTGTAATAATACTGCTAGTTCTGTTAGAGGCAACATTTTCTGGACTGCATGAAGCTACTGTTAAAATAGAGATCTTAAGACTAATGTAACAGACTCTTTGCGGCAATAAGATAAAGACCTAAGGCCATGCCAGGCAAGCATTAAGTCACATACCCCTACACATAAAGAATCAACTATGTTCTAACTGTCAAAAGGTTTTTTCTTTTTATCTAGCAGCTAAGCAAGCACTGGCCTTGAGATAAACAATGTTAAAACAATTGCAACTCACTGACTACCAGACTCTGACTAACTGATCCCCTCCCCTGTTCCACAGTCCATAACTGCAACTTCGACTGCATAAGTTACTGATTTCAGTAACTTTCTGCTGATAAGAGACCATGGACAATAGGCTGGTTCTGGTCGATCCGCAGAGGCTGCACACTAAGTTCCTTCATGTCCCTGCCTCCACCTTTGATGTATAGGGCCTAATTGTAATACATTTAAATGTTAAGCCTCTACCCCAAAATGAATATAGGATGAATGTAACATGCGTGTTTGCTTACTGTGCATGTGAGAGTTCCCCCTTCATGAATATTCATAGCTCCTCCTATAACCTGTTGAATATGTATACACATGGCCAACCCGTTCAGCATTAATTCCTGTCTACGTCGCAGCCTGCAGGTTGTTACCCTTTCTAAGAAATAAAGCTCTCCAAAGAAAATGAGGATGTTCCTATCTCACTCAAATATCAACAGGGGAAAAGTTTTCCAGGCAGAGAAAACAATGAGTGCAAAATGCCCTGAAGCAGAAGCATGTCTGGCATCTCTAGAACTGTGCTTTCTGAGACAGTAGCCATGAGCTACATGTGGCTATCTGAATTTAAATTGGACTTAAGTCAAATTAAAAATTATGTTCTTCAGTGTGCACTTGCCACATTTCAAGTGCCCAATAGTTACCATATTGGACAATGCAGATATAGAACCTGTCCATCATCATAGAAAGTTCTATTGGACAGCACTGCTCTAGGACAAGCAAGAAGGCTGGTACTGCTGGAGCGGGCTGAGCAAGGGAGAAAGTAACAGATAAGGTTAAAGAGCTTAAAGGGGCACAATTGTGTAGGACTTTGAAGGTCATTGTAAGAGCTTTGGCTTCTTCTGACTGAAATAGGAAATTTGGAGTGTCTTGCAAAAAGAGTAACTTGATCTGACTTGACATTTAGAAGAGTCTCTTTGGGTTGTTACTTTTGTAATAATCCAGGTGAAAGATGATCAAGGATGGAGAAGGGTGGTAGCAGTGGGGTTGGTGAAAAGTGTTTAGATTCTGTATGAACTTTGAAGTTAGAACCAACAGACTATGATGGTGAAAAGGGGGTGGAGTACATAATGATGAAGACTACTTAGAAAGGAGGCCTGTAGTTGGGGCATGGAAAGGCTAAATTCCATTTTGAACAGATTTGACTTTGAGCATTTTGAGCATTTCAATAGCATTCACTATTGAAAGATGACCAATGGGCAGCTGGAGAAGTGAGAGCTCAGATGGGAACATATCCTATAGAAATAAGATTCATCAGTATACTTGTAAGAGATGAAGCAGGAGTGGAGGGGGAAGAATACAGGTGTCAACATTCCAATGTGATAAAGATGCCTGCAAACTCAAGAGAAATGATGGAACCTGGGGAGTGGCCACAAGGTATTAAAAAAAACTCGTGGTTGTGAGTACAGTCTCTACTGTGGAGAGATGAAGGGAACAGCTGGATGGAAACGGTTTTAATGACAGCAGAGAATGGGATGTTATCAAGACAGGAAAATGTAATAAACGAAGGCACTTCTCATTACTTACAGGGAGTTTCTAAAGTAATTGTTTATTAGTTCCAGACAAATACTAGTGCTATTTGTAATAAACATTGTGACAAACAACATGTTTTTTAAAATTCAGAGTTCGGTTAGGCCACTGGGCAAAAAAAAAAAGGGGGTAAATACTGTATACATGTTAGGATTTCTTATTCTCAACCTCCTGAGACTAGGTAGTAGGTACTTTTAAAATTAGTTGGGGGGAACCCAAGTCTTTTATGATAAAGAGGTCATTTTAACTTTCCAGAATTCTTAATGGAGAAGGAATGGTCAGTGCTGGTTCTTTAAAAGGGAGCAAAGAGATTGAACAGGAAACACTAGAAAGGAAGGCTAAGGAGAAAGCTGTAGCTGCTCTTTGAGCTCCCCTCCACTTCAGGAGCACTGGTTAAACGGTGAATGGGGAAGCCTAAGGACCTCATAACAGGCAGGATCTCAGAAACAAGCTAATCTAGGCTCAAAAAATTAAAATCTGAACAGGAAATTTACATACCATCTAGACCAATCTCTGCTATTCCATAGATGAGGTACTAAGACCCAGAGAAGTAAACTAATTTGACACCGTCATTCAGCTAGTTCTATGCAGAGCCAAATGTAGAAACAAGGGGGGGAGGGGGCTAATTTCCGGTCCACAGTTCTTTTTGCCGACCCCTCCATTTACTATGTAAGAGGGGAAATCCCTATTTATATTAAGACGGACCGACCGAATGTAAAGCAAATTCAACACTGAAGAGTTCTGTTTGGGGGGAAGAGGGAATTATGGGGAGCCAGGGTGCGGGTAGGGATTAATGAGATTTGAAAAGTGCTCATGGGTTTGGTGACAGAATACTGGCTTCTCACAAATGCCTGGAAAAAGGCCTGAATCCGCCCTGGTGTTGGAACTGTGCCTCAATTGCCAGGCCCACCAGCATGCAAGTGAAACCCGCAACGTTAACAAGTGTCCGTTTCGCGTATTTCTGGGTAAATAACTACTGGGTGTGTGTTTATACAAATCCATTCTGATACAAACCCTGGGCAGGAGAGGGTTGTAGTAAAAAATAATTCGGGGTTGGGGAAGGAGGCGGTGTGGATTGCGCTGGCGAGGGGGATTGGAAAGAGTGGCCGGCGTGACCAGACCAGTCGCAGACCACAGGGCTTCCCTGTTGCTAGGTCGCCGGCGTCCTTAGTTACCACAGATTGGACGCACTCTCCAATCTCTCCGCAGCCTAGTGCCGCGCTCCGCAGGCCGCGCCACCCGCGCGCCGCCTCGCTAAGCTGGGAGACAAGGGCACGTACACACATGTCCTTCCTTCCCCAGCGATCCCGGTCGAAGGCTGAGGTCCTGGTTAGGAATCACAACCGCGGAGGCTTTGCAAAGTGGCCACCAACTCCAGCCCTAAGAAATCCCCGACGAGGGCTGTGCTGGAACCTACGGGAGGGCGAGCCCCGGGGGTTTTTCACCCAGACTCACGTTGTACTCCTTCAGCCAGGAGTCTAGCTTTTCCTGCAACGTTCGTAAAGCTTCGTTTGAGACCAGTCTTTTCAGATTTTCCGCCATCGCTCACTATACCGCACGGCCCCACGCTGCGTGATGGAGACGTGGGTGGACCAGGCGGTGGCCTCCGCAGGACCGTGGGGTGATATGGCAGGAAGGGTGTTCTCTTGTGGGTGGCTCAGAGCGCGGCAGGTGTTTCCATCCTCCCCCTCGGGTCGGACCGGGCCGGGTTCGGGAAGCCGGGGGGGAGGTGCCCTGGGCCGCAGCCACAGCCCCTCATCCGCCGCCCCGCGCAGTCTCCTGGCTCCCCAGCAGCCGCCTGAGCCCGGCCATAAATACCCTGGCGATTATTAAACAAACCTTGACGTGGACGCGTTGGCTGCCAGGGACGCGCGCGGCCCGCATCGTGGCAACGCCCGCGCCGCCCCGCCCTGGGTGACAGCCGCGCGCCCCCCCGCCCGGGCTCGACTGAGACGCGCCGTCGCACGGGCTGGAGGGCAGCAGGGCACCTAGAGCATTCCTCCCCATTCGGGGGTTCTGGGTGCCCACGCGTGTCCAGAAAAGCAGCAGTTAAGTCGTCATAGAAGTTTGGGGCAAGGCTGTCTCAGGAGATCATCTCTTTGGCTCCTTTATTCTTTCTCCTTTCATTCCTTTAATTATTCATTTGTAGCGCCTTGGGTTTACCTGTATGAAACTTGTAACTAAAATTTCAGTACTTCCTACTTCTAGCTTTTGCTTTGTTCCTTGACCCACTGGGTACCCAAGTCAATAGAGTTTAGGTCCAGGATGTTCACAAATTAAAGTTAATCCCTCAGGTTTGGATAATAATACTAAAAGTGTATATTTTCGTATTATTATTATTTTTTTAAAGAGTCATTGAGCACTCTAAAGCTTCATTTCATGCCGAATTCTCTAATTGGGACTTTCTTGACCTAGTTTGGCAGTATTTCAAAAGTGTGTATTCTGCTACAGAAATGGATTCAACTACTTAGGAAACCATTTCGACCATCTTTAAGCGCTTTCGAAGCAAGCTCTTTTATATACCATCAAAAAATGTGCTGATTGTAAACCATTCCTATCCATTCTTTAAAACAGCGGCGGGGAGCAGAGCCTCAGCTGGTTAGCTAGCTAGTTTAACTTAGTTTCATCTCTGTAGGTACTTGAAAATCTGTGAACACTGCATATATTCAAGTATTGTAAAATCAAGAATTTTCACCACCTCTTGTTTTTTATTTCTCTTGATTACAGTGGTTTTACTATCTGCTAATGGAAATGAAAGGCTCAGTTTTGGAGCCTGTGTTCCTACTATTTTCTGTAGACCACAAAATAAGGACTATAACGGTATAGTAAGGGTATATGTTATAAGGGTAACATGTTATTTGATCGGAGTAGAATAATAATTTCTAATGTTAAAAATACCCCCTCAACAAAACAACTAAATATTCATTAAACAACTTCATATATGTATATAACATACATATACACATATATGTATATAATGAATTGAGAAAAGCCTCAAATTTCTCAATTTGGACCTAATAATTACATATTTCAATAGGCATTTGGAATCTTTGAACAGTCCCATTTACTTATTCATAAAAAAATCATATTGGAACATTTATGTCAGATAAATTAGATGTAAAGTATTTTTTCTTGCTGTGAGCACCTTAATTCGCCTGTAATCCTTGGTTTCATCATCTGTAAAAGGAAAATAATTCTTTCATAGGATTATTATGAAACTTAGTAAGATAATTCATGTAAAGTATTTAGTACAATGCTGGGCCTATGCTGTAGAAATTGCTGTAGTAATTGCTGTTTATTAAATATAAACTAATACTGACCTATGTTTGCTATTATTAGGAATGTAGATTAGTATTAGTTTATATTTAATAAAGAAAACTAGTTGTAAACAATCTAAACCTCCAACAACAGGGCAATGGTTGAGCACATCATTCAATGAAATGTTGCACAATAAAAATCTTGTTATTGTAGAATATATACTATCTAGAAATTTTCACTATAACGAAAAAGGCAGAACACTAAATCGTATATACTGTGTTAAACTGCACAATGTGAACCCAAGGTACAATTGTGGGTTATTTTAATTGCTCTTTTATATTTTTCTGATTTTTTTCAAGTTTCTACCATGAACATGAATTGTTTCTATGATAGCTTATTCAGAAAAAAGTTACACAAAACAGTTACTAATATAGTTTGGCTGAGTCCTTGTCAAAATCTCATCTGGGATTCCTACGTGTTGTAGGAGGGGTCCAGCGAGAGGTTATTGAATCATGGAGTCAGGTCTTTCCTGTACTGTTCTTGTGATAGTGAGTAAGTCTCACAAGATCTGGTGGTTTCGAAAAAGGGAATGTTCCCTGCACAAGCTAGCTGCCACCCACATAAGATGTGACTTGCTCCTCCTTGCCTCCTGCCGTGATTGTGAGGTCTCCCTAGCTGGGTGGAACTGTAAGTCCGTTAAACCTCTTTCTTTTGTGAATTGCCCAGTCTCGTGCATGTCTTTATCAGCAGCACGTAAACCAACTAATACAGTAAATTCTTATGGGGAGTTGGACTCCACTGAAAAGATACCCAAAAATGTGGAAGTATTTTTGGAACTGAGTAACATTTTGGAACTGAGTAACAGGCAGAGGTTGGAACAGTTTGGAGGACTCCGAAGAAGACAGGAAAATGTGGGAAAGTTTGGAACTCCCTAGAGTCTTGTCAAATGGCTTTGACCAAAATGCTGATAATGATATGGACAATGAAATCCAGGCTGAGGTGGGTGGAGATGAGGAGCTTGTTGGGAACTGGAGCAAAGGTTACTCCTTTTATGTTTTAGCAAAGAGACTGGCAGCATTTTGCCCCTGATCTAGAGATTTGTGGAACTTTGAACTTGAGAGAGATAATTTAGGGTATCTGGCAGAAGAAATTTGTAAGTCAGCAAAGCATTCAAGAGGTAACTTGGGTGCTATTAAAGGCATTCCGTTTTGTCAGGGAAGCAGAGCATAAAAGTTCAGAAAATTTGCAGCCTGACAACGCAATAGAAAAGAAAATCCCATTTTCATAGGAGAAATTCAAGCGGGCCACAGAAATTTGCATAAGTAACAAGGAGCCAAATGTTAACCCCCAAGACAATGGGGAAAATATCTCCAGGGCATGTCTCCAGTGCAGCCTAGGGACTTGATGCCCTGCATCCCAGCCACTCCAGCCATGGCTGAAAGGGGCCAATGTAGAGCTCTGGCCATGGCTTCAGAGAGTATAAGCCTCAAGCCTTCAGAGCTTTCATGTGGTATTGAGCCTGTGAGTGCACAGAAGTCAAGGGTTGAGGTTTGGGAACCTCTGCCTAGATATCAGAAGATGTATGGAAACACCTGGATGCCCAGGCAAAAGTTTGCTGTAGGGGTTGGGCCCTCATGGAGAACCTCTGCTAGGGCAGTGCAGAAGGGTAATGTGGGGGTGAACCCCCACAAAGAGTCCCTACTGTGGCACTGCCTAGTGGAGCTGTGAGAAGCCTCCGTCGTCCAGATCCTAGAATGGTATATCCACTGAAAGCTTGTACTGTGTGCCTGGAAAAGCCACAGACACTCAACACTGGCCTGTAAAGGCAGCCCGGAGGGAGGCTGTACCCTACAAAGCCACAGGGGCAGAGCTGCCCAAGACCATGGGAACCCACCTCTTGCATCAGCATGACCTGGATGTGAGACATGGGGTCAAAGGAGATCATTTTGGAGCTTTAAGATTTGACTGGCAGGATGCAGTGGCTCACACCTGTAATCCAGCACTTTGGGAGGCCGAGGCAGGCAGGTCACCTGAGGTCAGGAGTTTGAAACCACCCTGGCCAACATGGCAAAACCCTGTCTTTACTAAAAATACAAAAATTAGCTGAGTGTGGTGGTGGGTGCCTGTAATCCCAGCTACTTGGGAGGCTGAGGCAGGAGAATCACTTGAACCAGGGAGATGGAGGTTGCAGTGAGCCGAGATCACATCACTGCATTCCAGCCTGGGCAACAGAGCAAGACTCTGTCTCAAAAAGAAAAAAAAAATTTAAAAATTAAAAAAATTAAAAAAAATTTGACTATCCGACTGGATTTCAGACTTGTATGAGGCCTGTAGCCCCTTTGTTTTGGCCAATTTCTTCCATTTGGAATGCCTGTATTTACCCAATGCCTGTACCCCCTTTGTACCTAGGAAGTAAATAACTTGCTTTTGATTTTATTTTTTAATTTTATTTTTTATTATACTTTAAGTTCCAGGGTACATGTGCACAACGTGTAACTTGCTTTTGATTTTAAAGGCTCATAGGTAGAAGTGACTTGCCTTCTCTAGTCCTTCTTTGGACTGTGGACTTTTGAGTTAATGCTGAAATGAGTTAAGACTTTGGGGGACTGTTGGGAAGACATGATTGCTTTTGAAATGTGAGAACATGAGATTTAGGAGGGGTCAGGGGCGCAATGAAATGGTTTGGCTGTGTCCCTGCCCAAATCTCATCTTGAATTTCCATGTGCTATGGGAGGGACCCGGTGGGAGGTAATTGAACCATGGATGCAGGTCTTTCCCATGCTGTTCTCATGATAGTGAATAAGTCTCCCAAGATCTGGTGGTTTTTAAAAAAGGGGAATTTTCCTGCACAAGCTCTCTCTGCCTGCTGCCATCCATGTAAGATGTGACTTGCTCCTCCTTGCCTTCTGCCAGGATTGCGAGGCCTCCCCAGCCATGTGGAACTGTAAGTCCATTAAACCTCTTTCTTTTTAAAATTGCCTAGTCTTGGATATATCTTTATCAGCAGCATGAAAATGGACTAATCCAGTTACCCCAAAATTTTACCACCCTCAGAAAGAAAAATGTCAGCTAAAATATCAATATTTAAGCAGCTCCCTCAAAACAGAACATGCTTTGACTAAATGTCTGTATTGCTCATTTAATAATTAGACTTACAGTGTCTTAAGATAGAACGGATCTTTGAAATCACCTTAGCATATGCTCCCTGATATTTATCTCTACATATGCCCCAGCTTCACAATTAGATTCAAGACCTTTAAGGCTTGCAGTCATTTAATGTACATCCTGGCTTCACTAGAATTCAAGAGATGTGTTGTGTATAGCAGGAACTTGTGTTTATGATAAGAAGCATTGGTCTTTCTCCTGATGATCAAAATACAGAATATGTTTCACATGTTTATTCATTATTTACCCTCCCTACCCCAGTACTTCCAAAAAAAGTGTCTGAGATGGCTGATAGCAAGACACTTGAAAATACTGTCAGATTAGTAATATTTTTTAGAGGAAAAAGCAAATATGCCCAAAATGTATGCCCATGTACTAAAAGCCACATTTCATATTTCTTTCTGGGCTTAGTGGAAGGCAAAGCAGAAAGGAAAATGAGTTTTATGATAATGATTGATGTTTAAAGTATACATACGAGCTCTTTCAATGAAAACACATTTTCTTGGTACCAATGTAAAATGTATTTGCTCATTTCCAAAGAGTATTGGACAACCTAGATGAAAGATATCTTAATAAACCTTTTTAAAAAATATATAGAAAAAATCTTGATATTATTGTTTTGTGAAACCATCTTTGATCAATGCTGAAGGAGTAATGCTAGAAAGAGCATTACTAGAAATGCTAGAGAGCATTACTAGAGAGAAATGCTAGA
Source organism: Macaca nemestrina (assembly GCF_043159975.1). Classification (NCBI taxonomy): domain Eukaryota; kingdom Metazoa; phylum Chordata; class Mammalia; order Primates; family Cercopithecidae; genus Macaca; species Macaca nemestrina. The sequence continues at coordinate 114,992,068 of NC_092127.1, read as the reverse complement.
AAGCATTACTAGAGTAATGCTAGAAAGAGCATCAAAGAGCAGGCCAAGTAATTGACACCCCATTTTTAGTTCTCAGATGATGTCATCTGATACAAGCTTAGAATTTGCATACCTGTTGGAATAAGTGGATGTCTTCATAAGTGCCCTTAATGATGGTCCCCTCTGCAGAGCTTTTGATGGGTGGGTGCTAAATAGCAATCAATTTAAGACAGAGCAAAAGCCTGGAGTGCAAATAGCTTATATTTCTGATTAAAGAGTCCATGTGTTTTAAATTATAAGCATGTAGTCAATATGACTGCGATTCTATTTTAAAAGTTGATAAGCCTTGGCCGGGAGTGGTGGCTCATGCCTGTAATCTCAGCACTTTGGGAGGGTAAGGCAGGCAGATTACTTGAGGCCAGCAGTTTGAAACCAGCCTGGCCAACGTGGCAAAACCCTGTCTCTACTAAAAATGTAAAAATTAGGTGGTGCACATCTGTAGTCCCAGCTACTCAGGAGACTGAGGCATGAGAATCACTTGAACCCAGGAGGCAGAGGTTATAGTAAGCCAAGATGGCGCCATTGCACTCTGGCCTGGGTGACAGAGCGAGACTTTGTCTCAAATAAATGAATAAATAAATAAATAAATAAATAAATGTTGATAAGTCTCCTTTTTTTCACATATGACAGAAAATACCAGATAAGTAATGATTCTCTTTGGGGAATATTTTGATGCTCAAATTTTGTCCCAATTTGATTATTTTAGGATATTACTAATTAAGCAATTTTAGGAGAAGTTGAAAGAACAGCAAACTCAAAACATGAACACTGTTGGTTTATCTCACACTCTGCCAATTAGTGAATTCTTATGACTTTATATAAATCTTTAATCACTAGGAGACTTTTTTTTCATCTATAAAATGAGTAATATGGACTAGATGAGCTGCAAGATCCCCTGCAGTTCTAACACTCTTTAATACTGTTTTGCCATACTGATTAGGTTCATGATTGAGCAAATCTTGCTCTTTGTTTCAATTTTTGGTTGACAGTTCACTTTAGGTCAAGCCTTGATTTTGAGCGCATTAGACAATCACCAAAAGCTGGGCACCCTTTTTTAGTAAAATTTATTCTGCAAGCTTGCTAGAATAACTACTATTTCTAACCTCCAGTCAATAAACAAGGAATTTCTCTATAGTTGCATTTTTAATAAATTTAAACCCAGCTTAAACTGATAAACCTTTCCTAATTACCTCAAACCCTCAGAGCTCATCACTTTCTCCTTTATGCTTTCTCTCTTTAACTTTTGGACATGTTAATATTCTTGTAATTATCATGCTATATTATATTTATTTACTTCCTATCTAAGCTTTTGAGTTTCATGAAGAAAAGGAGAGAAGCTTATTTAGCTTTATATCCTCAGCACAGCAACTGGCACATAAGAAAGAAGAAACAAGTTGGGGGCCAGGAGGAGGAAAGGAGGAAGGAAAAGGAAACGGAATGGAAAGGAAAGGATGCGATTGGCTGCTTTGTATCTGATGTCATAATCCACTGAGATAGAAGGCAACTTTAACAGCCAATTGGTGTTTCTTACGGTGTCATAATTCTACTATTTAGCCAGGAGTGATTTGTTCTAGAAAGGGTAATGTGTTGAGTATCTAGATGGAACAGGGTTTTTGTTTGTTTGTTTGTTTGTTTTTGAGACAGAGTTTCACTCTTGTTGCCCAGGCTGGGGTGCAATGGCATCATCTTGGCTCACTTCAACCTCCACCTCCTGGGTTCATGCGATTCTCCTGCCTCAGCCTCCCGAGTAGCTGGGATTACAGGCATGCACCATCACGCCTGGCTAACTACATTTTTAGTAGAAATGGGGTTTCTCCATGTCGGTCAGGCTGGTCTCAAACTCATGACCTCAAGTGTTTGGCCCGCCTCAGCCTCCCAAAGTGCTGGGATTACAGGCGTAAGCCACCATGCCCAGCCTTGGAATAGATTTTAATTTTTTTTTTTTTTTTTTTTTTTTTTTTTTTTTTTTTTAGACGGAGTCTCGCTCTGTCGCCCAGGCTGGAGTGCAGTGGCGCGATCTCGGCTCACTGCAAGCTCCGCCTCCCGGGTTCACGCCATTCTCCTGCCTCAGCCTCCTGAGTAGCTGGGACTACAGGCGCCCGCCACCGCGCCCGGCTAATTTTTTGTATTTTTAGTAGAGACGGGGTTTCACCGTGGTCTCGATCTCCTGACCTTGTGATCCGCCCGCCTCGGCCTCCCAAAGTGCTGGGATTACAGGCGTGAGCCACCGCGCCCGGCAGATTTTAATTTTGTCTACCCTGGATTTTTACCTACATCAGCCAGCTTAAAAGATTTTTAACTGGGTATTTTAAGAAGCCAACAAAAGATAAGCTGAATCCACTGCCTGAACTGAGCTGAAGTGAGAGCTATGTATATTTAGTTCACACTACACCAAACATAAATATATGCAATAAATTACAGGGGATTATATTATGCAGTAGGATTTTCATCTTAATTTCTAGTCTTCCTAAGGACAGTTGCTAACCCTTAGCCAAGGGACTGATAAGAACAACCTATGTTTGGCTTGGATGCTCTTGTAAGCACTCCTCATCCTTTCCTGGCTGAGCCATGGTATTCTTGTCCTTTTGCTGTCTGTGTTTGGATTTTGTGTCTTTGGATCAGGGCCTGTATTACTATTTGAAGAAAATCTTTTAGTCTTTGCTGACCCACTTGCATAAAGTTGCCTTTAAATGCAATGTTTATCCAAGGTAATGCTTAGGCCCTTCGTGCTCAGAGGCACTTCGTTCTTGTAGGTAGCAAAACACTTCTTTGTCCACTAAGTGTTTTCTAACCTGAGTGCTCTGTGTTCTCCTTTCAGGAGTTCTGTTTTGTCCTTTTCTCTGACACATTAAGGGAAAGGAAAATATTTTCTAAAAAACACCCCTTGGAGAACAAATGAATTTATTGGGAACCGAGCGGGAGGCAGGTTACCCCACTGACAGAAGCAAGAATGCTGTTTCCTGTGTCATATCAAGCACTACCCACTCAGAGCAGCAGTTCAGAATTTTTTTGTACAATTATTTCATGTGCACTATTGATTAAACTATAAAAACAAGAGGAAATTTTAAATATATCACAAGTGTATCACCTTAGCACCTAAATAAACTATAAAACATTTGCAACAAATACAGATTAGAAGGAGAAAAAACCCAAGGTAGATGTAGTGTGATTTTAGAGAGCTGAAAACTATTTTTCCTATCGCAACCCAGGTTTACATCACAGGTTTTTCAGAAAAGAAGGCGTCCTCACCCTCCATCTTTTCAGCTCTGCTAGCTAAATGCAATGGCAAGGTCATGGTTCTGTGAAAATCCCCAGAGGAGGAGCTCAGGACACATTAAGCTATTGCAGAGACACAGTGGGTATGGTCTACCTTGCAAGATGTCCTTAAGCACATCGGGAGAGGGATATGGGATAGCATGAGACAATCCCTAGGATGAGTAATGTTAAAATAGATCCTTTTCAGCACTTTTAATAAACATTTACTGGATTTCTAGTGTGACACAACCATCTGCCTTAAGCATGGGTAGAATTAAGCTCATTCTCTGCTCCCTAGGATCTCATAATCTATTCAAGAGAGAGAAAAACAACCATAGTTCAATGTGATCAGTTAGAGTAGATAAATGTTCTGCGGAAACAATGACTCCTCCTTTGCCTCCTTTCCCATCTTCTGAAAAAGGATCAGGGAAAGTCACAGAAAGGTGATGTTTAGATCCTGTTTTGGAAAGATGGAGAGACGTTCACCAAGAAGAGGAGAGCAAATTGAAACAGGAGGAATCATAGCAAAGGGGCATGAAATTGAATGGAGGGGCAGAAAATGACAAATAGTAGTCCAATGTAACTACAGAGTAGTCAGGGAACCAGAGACAAGACTGCAAAGATAGTCCTGGTTTCAACTTATATATCAGGCTAAAGGAATTGATCTTTATTTCATAGGCAGTGGGGAGGCAGCAAAGGGCTGTAAACAGAAAAACTGTATGATTGGGTCTCTTTTATATCACATTGGAGGTCACAGAGGTTAAGTATGGAAGGGGCAGAACTGGACCCAGAAAGAGCACATAGAAGACAAAGAGATGAAAGTTAGTCTAGTGGCCTTCTCTGGGGTACGGTATGGTGAGTATTAGATACCAACATCAGAAATACTTAGATGCTAGTAATATTTTTTACCCAGTAGAAAAAATTAATTTAATATTCATCAGAGTTATTAAGTATGTATTATGTACTTGGTTCTTAATGTGTTCAGGACTTAGAGCAACATGGAAAATAATAACATATTGCCTCTGCTTTGTAAGGAACTCAGTCTAATCAGAAGCAAACTGTATATCATGAAAAGTAAAGTAATGAGATACTGCATTAAGTATTAAATGGGGTGTTACAGCAAATTAGTGAAAAGTTAAAAGGAAAGAGCAATAAGGACAGGCTGTGATTGTCAGGAGGAGATAGGACTGAGGTTCGTCCTGAAAAATGGGAAGAATCTGGAGAGGCATGAATTCACAGATAAGTAAAACAGATGGACAAATACATAAATTTCAGTATAGTGTGATGTGACAATAGCAGCATGCTTGGGGATCACAGAGAGGGGCACACAAATCAGAAATGTATGTCTGGGAGAAGGTTTAAGAAAGGCTTTTCAGAAGAGATATCCCTTGATCTGAGTTTTAGTGGACAAGTAGAGAACAGCTAGATTAAAAGGAGAAAGAGCCACATAAGCAAAGGAACAGAGCCATTAAGAACTTGATGAGCTCAGGCAACTAGATGGGGGCTGCAAATATTGCACATGGATAAAGGGATAGATTACTTTGTCTCTGATTCTCTGACTCCTCTGTAGTTGGATGTATTTGTGGGACGTGCAGGAAACAAGGCTAACAAGGGGCAGAAGGACCAAAAGGTTCTATACTTTTGGTGAAGGGCCTTATGCACTAATATAAGGAGCTTAAATTTTATTTGGAGTATGATAAGCTTGAGGGTGAGGAGTGACATGATCAGATTTGTATTTTAGAAAGATCATTCTAGAAATAGTGTAGAACTACTTTGAGGTGTCTGACTAGATGGTGATATCATTCACTAAGGGAACATAGGGGGACTAGACTGGGAAGAAAGATTTTGAGTTCTTGGGCTTGAAGTGTGTATTTGTAACACACAAACTTGGTGGCTTTAAACAACAGATCTTTGTTGTCTTACAGTTCCAGAGGTTAGAAGGAAGAAATCAGAGCCTTCTGGAGGCTCTAAGGGTATATCTGCTCCATCCCTCTTTCTTAGCTTCTGGTAGCAGTTGGCAATTATTGGTATTCCTTGCCTAGTACAGTGATCACTCCAATCTTTGCTTCTATGTTCATATCACCTTTGTGTATGTTGCCGTCCTGTCCTCTTATAAGGATAAGGATAAGGGCTCATCCTAAATTCACAGTGATCTCAAGATCCTTAATAACATCTGACTTAGTCCATTTGGGCTGCTATAACAGAATATGGACTAGGTGGCTTATAAACAACAGAGATTTATTTCTCACAGCTTTGGAGGTTGGGACCTCCAAGATCAACATGCTTAGAGATTTAGTGTCTGGTGAAGGCCTGTTTCCTGATTCATAGATGTCACTGTGTCCTCACATCGTGGAAGGAACAAACCCATCCTGTTGGATCTATTTTATAAAGGCACTAATCCCATTCATGAGAACATAGCTAATCACCTATCACTTCCTTCTATAATGTGAATGTGTCCCCAAAAATTCATGTTTGGAAATTTAATCTCCAATGCAACAGCATTGGGAGGTGTTGCCTTCTGGGAAGTGTTTAGGTCATGGGGGCTTGGCCCTCATGAATAGATTAATGCCATTACAAAAGGGCTTGATGGAGTTTTGTCTTTTTTCACCCATTATCTCCCTTCTGCCATGTGAGGACATGGCATTCCTCCCCTCAGGATGACAAGGTGTTCAAGGTAACATCCTGGAAACAGAGACCAGATCCTTGTCAGACAACTGAACCTGCTTGTACTTCTCAGCCTCCAGAACTGTGAGAAAATAAATTTTTGTGCTTTATAAATTACTCATTCTCAGATAGTCTGTTATAGAAGCACAAAATGAACTAAGTCAGCGTCTAAAGGTCCTATCTCCTAATATCATCACATTAGGGGCTAAGATTTCAACATATGAAATATTCAGGGGAGACACAAACATTCATTCTATAACAATCTGCAAAGACTTTGTTTCAAAGTAACACCACATTCACAGATACTGGAGGTTAGGACTTGGATATGTCTTTTTGCAGGGCACTATTCAAACCACTGAAAAGTGAACAAAGGTGTAAGTGTCTTCATAATCTGACTCATACTCCAGCCCTGGGGAGCTCTGTTTTGTGCTTCCAAATGCTAATATCATGCAAAAGGCAAAAAAAAAAAAAAAAAAAAAAAAAAGCGCAAAATTAAAGGCTGTAATGTATGGCAGAAAGAGCAAAGACTAGTCAGATGAACCTAGATTCAATACTGGCTCCTTAGTAGTTGAAAATATGGTCAGCCATTTAACCTCTACAAGTCTTGATTTCTTCATTTGTAAAAGAGGCATTGCCAGGCACATAGTTGACTTTAAATGTCATTATTTCAGGGAGAAAAAAAGCTGACAATAGTACATTTGAAAATAACCCACATTAAAATGTGGTCATGTGAGTAAATTGGATCTCTTTAAAAGAGAATAGAAATTGGCATTAAGAATAGTGGGATGTCCTGTCAGAGACGGACATCAGCAAGGAGGAAAGAATCCAAGAGAAGGGGATGTTCAGATAGCCAAAGGGGCATTTGGTTTCAGGAAAATTGGCTACCAGGTGTCTTACCACCTAAGTGGGAGGGAGGTTGGCAAAATCAAGTCAGGGCTTAGAAATTGGGATACTGGGCAGATTTCTAAGATATTTATTAAGTTTAATTACTGTGCCAGACATTGGAGATTAAACGATGAGTAAGACACCTATCTTCCAGATAGAACACACCATCTTTTGAATGAAGTCAGCAGGTAGACAAGATAAAAATAGAATGCAATCTGAAGTGCTACAAAAGGCTAGGCACAGAGTTAAGGAATAAATCTGTGGGAGCCTCTGAAGCCTTTACAGAAAATACGATGTTTAATAGATTCTTGAAGGATGAATAAGAGTGTGCGAGCCAGGAAAGAAGAACTTTCCCAGCAGAGAGAAAAATGCAAAGCGTAGGAATTAAGGACTAGGAGACAGGAACTCAGAGTCAGTTAAGAGCCTAGTTGTGCAAATTGATCAATGAGACCACAGGCAGAATATTAACACAGAGCCTTACTGCTGACTCCTGCCTGCATCATTGGGCTTTAACTTAAGAGTTTTCCTGCCTAAAATGCAGATTTGTCCCACAGACTCAGAGAGGAGTGAGTCTAGAAATATGAGTCAAGTGGTTCCAGCATTCGGGACAAAAGAAATGCAGAGAGACTGATGACCAGCTAGGTACTGACTCCTACTGAATTAGACAGTACTAGGGCCCAAAGATGCTTATTAGAAGTGATTCAGCTACATGAGGAACAGTTGCTATTGACTTCACTGCATTTTTTTTTTTTCAGCTAAAATAATTATTGAATTATATCTGCAACAGGGAACAATGAATATCTACCCAAGTAACTCGTACATCTGAGTGGCTTCCCAGTGTTCGGTAAATGTCCGTTCAATTAGGTTCCCAAGGATATACATGGTAACACTATCTCCAACACTAAATGAAAACTGCATCCCCAGTATCGCAGGATAAAAACATCAGACTTCACAGGCCTCCAAAGTTAAGCAGCCCTAAGTGATTCAACTTCCTCCTTGAGGACTCTGTCTTCAAGACTCCAGCTGCCTAAGTGACCACTTGTTCACTTCTGCCCACGCAGTCACCACGCCGGTCCGCGTCCACTTGTGGTCTTGATATCGGCCCTCCCACCTTAGCCCAGGAGACCTTGGTCCGAGAAGCAAAGAGAGCGTCACAGCTATCTTTGGCACCGGATGGTGCCCAGGTTTCAGCGGTGGGGAACAAAGGGGACGGGGAGAAGCGTCCTCGGTTTTTGAGGGTGCCTTTTCTGAGGAATCTGCAGGTGGCCCGAGGTGGCGCAGAATCCCCATAGGTCCCTTCTGGCCCCTGAGCGATACAAAGCGCCCGAGGCCACTGTCCTACGGACAGGGGCCGCGGCGGAGCCTGAGCCCGCAGGGCCGGGATATGGATCTTCGGGGATGCGGGCTGGGGAGGAGAAGGTGTGAGCAGCGGGTACCCCGAGTCCCACCGCCAGGGCGCAGGCGCAGGCGCGCGGGGTGCGGTCGCAGAGGGGCGGGCACGGCCCGGCAGGGAGCGCGGCGGCGGCGGGCGCGGGAAGATGGCGGCGGCGGCCGCGGCAGCGGCTGCAGAGCAGGTCTGTGAGCACCGCCCCAGCCGGGGGCTGGAGGAGCTGGGGAGGCCGGGTCCTGCCGGCTAGGCCCGCGGGAGGGCTGGCCGGGGGTGCGGGGCGCGCGGGCCGCAGGATCTGGGTTAGGCGGGGCCGATCGGTGCGGGGCAGGAGGAGCTGTCCCCCGCCGAGGATGCTGGCACAAGCTGGGGACAAGGAGCCAGCGGCGGCCTCGGCCTCGGCTCGGCCTGGCCTGGCTGACCCTCGGCGGGGTTGGGTGAGGAGGGGACTCCGTCCAGAGAGCCTTGGAGGCTGTGGAGCCAGCCTGGAAGCCTGCGCTGGGACGTTTCAGGGACGTACCCCGTTCAGCCGCCAGCAGCGATTCGGATAAAAATAACCTCAGCCCCAGCGAGAAGGCTCCCCTGACACTAGCCAAGAAACGGGTCAGCTGTTGCCCGGGTGTCAGCTTGCAGCCGCTTTTTGTTTCTGCCATCTCCAATATGCAGACATCTCAGATTTCCCCTCCCGCTTTGGTTTTTGAAGATTTAGTCACCAGTCTAAAACTATCTGCTGTCCACTTTTAAAAATTATTTAACCAAGGTTTCCTGACCTGCGCTGTAAACTTGTAACTTAGAATGGTTTAAAAGGCTTCTTATCCCCCCAAAATCTAGCTATCCGTATGCATACATGTACATGCATATGTGTGTGCGTGCACAAATATATATGTATTAATATATACATACATGTAATCGCTAGGGTGATTTATTATAATACAAATAATTTTCAGTCACTTTCGCCCTTACCTAACTTACTTTTCCTTTGAACAATTATAGTAGTTTCTCTTGAAAAAGTCTCATTCTAAAACATTGTTGAAAAAATGAGTCAAGTTTTGACCTTTGGAACCATTTTCTTAGATAATTAACTTTTTAGAGACCTATTAGATAAATGTCACTGGAGGGCTCATTCTGAAGATAAAAGACGGAAAATCTGCCTTCCAGAAGCTTAAAGTCATACAGCCAAATACATGCAGAAAAATCAGCTAAAGACAATAGGCAGGCTGCAGATTTGTAACAGTAAAATAAAACGTAGAAGAATGAGTGAAACTGAAAGGAGACAAAACTTCTTGGAGTTGTTGGGATTTGAATTGTGCCTTGGCTTTCCTCATATCCCGCCTAAGTTATCGGCTTCTGTTTCAGATAATTCTTTTCCCATCTGGTTCTGTTTTTGCTTTACACATAAGTGGGGCAGTCTGATCCATTTCTCAGTCTCCACTTCAAATTTACGCACTACGTCTCCAGCCCTGAACTTAACTGAATTTTCCACAGTGATCTCAAACTCAAAAATGTTCAAAACTGGACTCTGTCATACTTACTATTAAAAAGACTACAACCATCCATTAACTTGTTTAACCTAGCCAGAAACTTAGGACCAAGGCCAGTTTAAGGGAGCTGAGAAGGACCTGCACTTGGTTTAATGTTCTGCTGTCCGGGTCCTGAGATTTAAACAGTGAGCCCCACATTTCCTTTTTCCCCAGGGTCCCACAAATTATATAGCCAGTCCTATTTGGGAGTCATCTTTGACCCTTTTGTGCCACACTCATATCCAAACAATCACCAGATCCTGACAGTTCTGCCTCTTAACACCTTTCCCCAGACTTCAGCTTCAGAGTCAAACCTCAGTCAGTACCTCACTGGGACTCTTAGAGAAACTTGCTGTTGATATCTTCATTTCTAGGCTCTTCAGTTCCAGTTCATCTCTTTTTGGAGTGATTTTGCTACAGTGCAAATCTGATTGTATAGGAAACCTATTTTAACTCTTCAGTAGTTCCCCTTTGCCTTCAGGATAAAGTCCATTGTTCTTGTCATGGTATTTATGTCGCTTACTGGCCCCTAAGCACATCTCTTACTGTATTTCTTGCTTCTCCCTACACCTATCCTTCTCACCATCCACATAAAGTGACCAAAATTAGTTCTCCCAGAGATGGTTGCCTCTCGAAGTCTCCATGCTTCTTCCTCTGCCTAGAATGACCTTCTCAGCTCTCTTGCCTGGTTAGCTCCTGTCCATCCTTCAAGAGTCAACTCAACCTTCAGCTTTTCTTAGAACCTTTCCCTGATGCCCTTGCCTACTAGGTGGAGATGCATTCCTCTTCTGTACCCTTTCTGTATTGTGTGCATTGCTCCACTCCAGCACTTGCCTTGCTGTGTGAACTGTTAGTGACCTTGTCCATCTACCTGACTGGCCTGTAATTAAGCTCCTTGAGGGTGGACATTATGTTCATCCTGGTAGCTTGGAGCATCCGGCTTATAGTAACTATTCAATAAATGTTAAATGCATCAAGATGAAGACAGTAATGTGCATGGTTTGGCAGAGAAGAGTAAAGACTACGTCTCAGGAGGGATGAATTTTGTCCTTTCTGTCTTTTATGCGGACCTATATTCAAACTCTGGCTAACACTTTTAAGTTGCCCATCTATTAGGGTTGTCAGAAGCCCATAGTGAGGTTTTTTTTTGGAACTTGACTACAAATTCAGTTAGGTCTTCTCTTAAAGTATCTTCTTAATCTGTCCTTTTTCATACCACTTTAGTTTAGGTCCTCTTACCTTAATCCTCCATTACTACAACATCCCCAGCAGCCTACTTACTGGTACTCCTGTTTTTTCCCTCTCCTACAAATGCCTGCACATTTAACATTCTGAATTTGTGCTCAAAAACCTCCAGTGACTCCCAATTAAATAGAACATAAAGACTAGAATTTGTACCCTGCTGTCCAAGAACCTTCACGGCCTGGCCCTACTTTTCCAACTTTCTTTTCCCTGCCTTGCCATATCTGACCCATCTACTTCTCCCCATTTTCCTAACAATTCCAGGTCATCCTGTCTCTCCTCCCTTTGAACTCTGCAGCGTGTATTGCCTAGACTATTAATTTTGGCACCTGAACATACAGCAGGCTTTATTGCATTGTTAACTATTTTATGTTAACATGTACACAAATCATATCTGTTAATACATAGAGGATAAAGACGCTTTCCTATAGCTCTTTTGTATTCGTATCTATGGAATTAGTGTTTAAGCATAAAGTGCTTAATACACGCATATTCAACAACTGAATTTTCTCAGAGCTCTAAGAAATAGGTAGGACAGTATCCATTTCTGCCCACTTCTTTTGTGCTCTTGATATTCAAGATTATTACCCAAAATGTCATTCAACCATAGTCTAGGTTAGAGGTTCTCAAATCATTTTGGCCTCAGGTTCTCTTTACAATCTTAAAAAACAGACGATTCCAAAGAGCTTTGGTTTATATGCATTATATTCATTGATATTCACTATAGGAGAAGTTAAAACGGAGAAATGTTTAAAGTACTGGGCTATACAAGCACACATTCCATTGAGTGATGATGTCATCACGTTGGTCATGTAGCCTTTACATTCATGGGCCTAGGAGAGTAAAAACAGCAAACAATATCTGTTACTGTTTTATTGTTATTTTGAAAATACAGATCCCCAAAGGGGTTCATGGAACCCTCCCAGGACTCCCCATTCTGCATTTGAAAACTACTGATCTAGGGTAATGTGAGCTCTAGTCAGTGAAATCATAAGTAAAAAGCTGTGTCAGCCTTCCCAGTCTTATTTTCATATAAATGAAAATGTATACCGTTGTCCCTCAGAATCTGTGGGGGATTGGTCTCAGGACCCCCAAAGGTTAGCCAAATTCATTGATGTGCAAGTCCCTTATATAAAGTGGTGTAGTTTTTGCATGTAACCTCTGCACATCCTCCTGTATACTTTAAATCCATCTACAGATTACTTACAACACTGAACACAATGTAAATACTATGTAAACAGTTGTTATACTGTATTGTTTAGGGAATAATGACAAGAAAAAAGTCTGCATATGTTCAGTACAAATGCAAATGCAACCATTCACCTTTTTTCCAATTTTTTTTTTTTTTTTTTTTTGAGACGGAGTCTTGTTCTGTTGCCCAGGCTGGAGTACAGTGGCGCGATCTCGGCTCACTGCAACCTCCACCCCTCCAGGTTTAAGCAGTTCTCTGCCTCAGCCTCTGGAGTAGCTGGGATTACAGTCACGTGCCACCACGCCCGGCTAAATTTTTTTGTATTTTTAGTAGAGATGGGGTTTCACCATCTTGGCCAGACTGGTCTTGAACTCCTGACCTTGTGATCCACCTGCCTCGGCCTCCCAAAGTGCTGGGATTACAAACGTGAGCCACTGCACCTGGCCACAAATATTTTTGATCCACAGTGGTTAAATCCATGGATATGGATCCCATGGATATGGAGGGCCAGATTTATATATACAAAAATTAATAAATTATTAATAAAAGCAGTTACTCACTATAGGTTATGTATAACAACTCTGCTCAGAAACAAGCTGTATACTTTGACAGTGGGACTGTTGAAAGCAGAGAGGAAAACTATCAGATAGTGACCTTGAAGTTTCTTCTATCCTCTAAGCACAGTTACGCCCTTAGTTGGAACTGTGACTCAATGTGACTTGCAGTTTATTCATGGAAAATGTGTCAGTAACCAGTTCAGCTTGCTATAGGTATGAATTTGCACCTAATAGATAAATGCACAAAATGAGAGGGTATAACTGTTCCATTATGTTGTATTTCATATTTAGCAAAGTTCCAATGGTCCTGTAAAGAAGTCCATGCGTGAGAAGGCTGTTGAGAGAAGGAATGTCAATAAGGAGCACAACAGTAACTTTAAAGCTGGGTACATTCCGATTGATGAAGATCGTCTCCACAAAACAGGGTTGAGAGGAAGAAAGGGCAATTTAGCCATCTGTGTGATTATCCTCTTGTTTATCCTGGCTGTCATCAATTTAATTGTGAGTATATTGTACAGAATACTCCTTTTAATTGCCATGGGGAATTTTTTATCTGCTTTATAGTGAAATCATAGACTTCATTTTCTCCTTTTCTATACGTCTTGTCTCTTATTGAATTTTAATGAATACTTTATAAAAAACTAGTGTGCTAATATTTTCACATATTAATTTCATTTAGAAAAAAATGTGCATGAGTTTATCCCTTTAATGGACTTAACTTTTAGCAAGGGTAGAATTGTGTAGCTCCCAGCTAGCTCAGTCGGTAGAGCATGAGGCTTTTAATAAGGATAGGATCAACTCAATAGAAGAGAACTTTGCCAAGATGATTTTATTGCTTTCACATGTCCTTAAAAATATAATCCTTTCTGTTTTCATTTAACTTTTCCTACATTTAATGTTGCCTCCTCAGCTGGATTTTAAAATTTTAAACCCTTTGATGGCAGTAAAAGGTTATATTTTATAGTCCTAAGTCCCTGTTGTCAAAGGATGCAAGGATCTGGTAGACGGATTTGCACTGAAGTGCTGAGGACCTGATAGGATGCCTTTTCCAAAGATGTTTGCTTTTTTAATGAAGAAATCCTTTTAATCTGAAGTTGTCACTATCTGGGGGTTAAATTTGAAACTGTCTGACATGTGCTTGTACAGATATTTTCAGATCATGAACGTAGTCTGCAGCAGTCTTAAAGTGATTCTTTTTGTGTTATTTTCTACTTCTAATGCATGCAAGGCAGTCTTTTTGTATTTATGTATGTCCAAAGTACTTCTGTCTAATTCTTCACTCAAATCAGAAAGTCCTCTTCCTATATAAATTTCATATTAGATATGTACATTTTTACTAGGAGCACAAATTCTGAATGGATTTCATTTTATAAATTTATCGGAGACTTCTGGTCAAGATGGCAGCATAAAGACATTTTTATCTTTTTCTCTAAAAAGCTCATTCCAAAGTAACAATGTCAAGAAACAGAAATATCTTTGAAGAAAGTGGGAAGCAACTGAAATCCTAAACCATAATATATGAAGATACAAAGTAGGAGGAACAATGGCAGATAACTTATCAGAGAGGAGAATCTGCTTGTTGGGGAAGGGATGTTGGTGGAAGTACCTTGTAAAACCCTAAAAAGCCTTGGGAATTAGAAGTTCCAGTACCTTGAAAAGCAGAAGTGAGGCAAGAACTGAAAACAGAGAAGTCATTTGAAAAATCTGTATAAGAAGCTGTGAGATCCCTAGGCCTCCTCTCCCTTCCAGCCAGCAGTTAGACAGCTACCCCTCCTAATGTCACACAAAACTACTATGTCTCTGGACACACTGGACCAGAGAGGATTCTTTCTGCCTGAGGATACTGGAGGGTAGGGGTTGGGTTTCCATACTGAAACAGGGAAGTCTCGGTCCTGCGACTTCCTTTCCCACACTCTATTCTCATCCTCCACCTTCAGCTCCTTGGCAGCCAGGCAAGAGATAGAAGAGCCTTCTCTGGGATTCCTGATGCATGTAGGAAAAAGATCTGAAGATACTGTCATTTGGCAAGTCCCAGTGAAAAAGCCACCTGATATCCCTCTTATGACACCTGTCAGTCACAAGCCCCACCCCTCAAAGAATTTTCTATGAATTCATCACAAAGTATGAATACTGAGCCAGGGATCAATAGACTTTTGAGGAAGGTGGGAAGAATAGAAAAATGATAGAGATGAAAACACCTAAACCATGGGAAAAGTAGAAACTCATGGAATAGAGAAAATGCCACAAAAACTACCAAAAAAAAAAAAAAAAAAAAACCAAAAAACCAAACCTGAATTCAGTATTTTCAGATAAATAAGAATATACTGCATCAATGAAACAAGAATAACATGCCTTTTAAAAGGACCAAGGCAGGCATAGTGGCTCATGCCTGATAAAGTGAGACCCTGTCTCTACCAAAAAACAAAACAAAACAAAACAATCAAAAATCAAAAGGAACAATTAATAACTCATAGAAATGTGTATGCGCACACACACGCACACACACACAGAGATGAATGGGTGGGTGGGAAGATGGATAAGTAGTCAGATAGATAGATAGATAGATAGACAGACAGACAGACAGACAGAAGATATTAGAGGATAAAAAAAAACTCTTCCAGAAATTTCAACAAAATTAAGGAATCAACTCCAGAGCTCTAACATGCTATTAATGGGTGTTTCAGAAAGAGCACAGAAAACACTGGGGTGAAAATGATCAAATACATAAATCAAGAAAATTTCCTAGAACAGATTGAAAACTACCATCTGGGTCCAGTGTAATGCATGAAAAGACACAAGGCCATTATTATGAAATTTAAGAAAACCAGTAATAAAGAAAAGGTCCTAATATCTTCCAGAGGAGGAAAAAAAACAGGTTATCTATAAAGAATACAAAATCAGAATGGAATAGGACCTCCCAAAAGCAGCATTGGGACCTGGAAGGCAATAAATCTATGACTTTCAAAATTCAGGAAGAAAATAATTTTCCGTCTAGAACTGTAAACTTAGCCAGTGTAGCAAGCAAATGTGTAGAATTATGAAGACATATTTTTGCCATGCACACTTTCCAAAAATTTTTACTTCTCATACATTCATTGCTGAGAAGCCACTGGAGGATGTGCTCTACCAAAAGAAAGACGAGGATATAGGAAACTGGGTGTCTGTCACAGGAGAAGAACAAAAGGAAGTTCAGCATGAAAGTAAGGGAAAGTTTATGATTACAGCTGTGCAGGGGGCCCATACAGACCAGTCCAGCCCACACAGACCAAACCAGAAAGATAAAGGTTCCAGAAAGATTTCCCGAGAGAGAAAAATAGAACTAATACATTATCTGAGAGGCTCAGACCTACAGAATATTGTATTGAGAGATTTTACAGAAATATTGGAGGATTTGAGATTAATTAGATTTTTAAAGAAACTAAGGAAAACGAAGTATTAAACTCTGAGAGACAAGGTACAGGAAAGAAACTGCCATTATAGGACAGTATTTGGTTTGGTAATGAACAATATTTACATGGTTGTAATACTGAAAATAATGACCTTGGATTTAATTAAAACTTGAGATTGGAGCTGGAAAAGAAAAGAGATATAAATGAGCTAAATTTCTCATCTGCTAAAATAGAAAATGAATAGATAAAACCTAAATTATGATAATTGAAAAACTAACATATATTTAGAAGAAATATATATATTTAGAACTAAGGAGATAAATTCTGGATGAAATAGCTAAATTTGTTGAAAGTGGTTGTTCTTGGGAATGAGATATGGAGAAGGTAGAAAAAATAAGAAACTATTCTTTTTAAATTATAGACCTTTAGGACATTTTGACTTTTAGCTATTTGCATGTAATACCTTAATAAAAATAAAATTGGTTTTGTTTATAAGTGGAAAACTAATTGATATATTTACCTCACTGATTAAACATTTTAGGAGGTCTTTAACGTTTTGGTGATAATATTTTCTATTTGTTTTCCGATTACATTAAATGTATGCAGCCTACCAACAGTGGACTTGTGTTCTTTTTCAGATAACACTTGTTATTTGGGCTGTGATTCGCATTGGACCAAATGGCTGTGATAGTATGGAGTTTCATGAAAGTGGCCTGCTTCGATTTAAGCAAGTATCTGACATGGGAGTGATCCATCCTCTTTATAAAAGCACAGTAGGAGGAAGGCGAAATGAAAATTTGGTCATCACTGGCAACAACCAGCCTGTAAGTTGCCACATTAACTGAAAGAAATGCAAACAGGAGAGGGGCATTAGAGAAAAATACTTTGCAAAAACCTAGATTGATTATTGGAAAGAGATATTTTCCCTTAGAAAAATTAGTGTATTTATAATATATCTATCAATGTATGAATATAGTGAATACAGTTTAAAACATCCATAAATATTAATATTTAATAATACTATTGCTTTTATAATCTGTTAAAATTAGATGATTTCTTAATATTTGAGATTTTGTTCAATGGTAGCATTTTCTATGATAGATGTAATTAGTATGAGAATACATAGGTTACTATTTGCTTCTCCATATGAGGAAGCCATTAAGAAAGCACTTTCCCCAGTGAGAATACTCTGCTGTTTTGGGGGCTCTGGAAGAGAATATGCCAATCTAGTCAGTGGCATCCCATGCCAAGAGTTGAAAACATAGTTTTCAACTGAATAAAACCTCAAGGAGGTATTCTTACCACCACCCCTGCCTATCTTAGTCCTTGGGCCATGTTCCTCCATGACTCATGTATTTTTGCATAGCTAATAAGCAAATAAACGTATAAGCCTTCATTCTAAAGAACTCTTCTTCCAAGTGGATGGAGGGAGGACAGACAGACACAGTTAAAAGTATTTGAAGTTAGCCTATTATTGTGGTTTTTAAATTTCTGTAATTTTTGTAATTTTTTAAATATATTGTTCAGGAATTTTGTTTGCAGTCTTCTTTGAAAATATATTCACAATTAACTGTTTTTTTTTTTAAGATTGTTTTTCAGCAAGGAACAACAAAGCTCAGTGTAGAAAACAACAAAACTTCTATTACAAGTGACATCGGCATGCAGTTTTTTGACCCGAGGACTCAAAATATCTTATTCAGCACAGACTATGAAACTCATGAGTTTCACTTGCCAAGCGGAGTGAAAAGTTTAAATGTTCAAAAAGCATCTACTGAAAGGGTATGATTTATTGGCTTTGCTTTACTAATGGGAGAGAGTTATTCTCTACAGTTATAAAGTGGATGGAGAGTTGTACTGTTTTAAAGTAGTATAAAAGAATATATTCCAGAACACTGGAAAGGATTAATTCTAGATTTGTCAATAACTAGCTTGTGTGATCATTATCAAGTCATCTTTATCTCAATTTCCACATCTCTAAAACATTAATAGAAACATCTGACTTTCATGTCTCATGACTGAAACTTCTGTTTCTCTACCTCTGATAACAATTCTCACATTAATTTAGAAACTTTTTTTAGTACTTGTTTTTTAAATTTTCAGATTACCAGCAATGCTACCAGTGATTTAAATATAAAAGTTGATGGGCGTGCTATTGTGCGTGGAAATGAAGGAGTATTCATTATGGGCAAAACCATTGAATTTCACATGGGTGGTAATATGGAGTTAAAGGCGGTGAGTATTCTTTTAAGAGCTTAAGAGAATTATTAGGTTCGGGGGGAGGGATTGCATTGGGAGTTATACCTGATGTAAATGACGAGTTGATGGGTGCAGCACACCAACAAGGCACAAGTATACATATGTAACAAACCTGCACGTTATGCACATGTACCCTACAACTTAAAGTATAATAATAAATAAAAAAAAAAGAGAGAATTATTAGGTTCTTGGGTACATAAATCCATATGTGGAATAGTACACAGTTATTGAAAATGATATAATTGTCTATTTTTTGACATGGAAATATGTTCAAAGTGGGTTGTGAAGTAAAAGAAAGTTACAAAACAGTTCGTGAAATACATTTTCATTCTTCAAAACATATGTATGTTTATAAAAACCTGGCAGGGTATGCCAAAATGTCAACAATATTTAGTTATGGATAGCAAGATAACAGATTATTTGTTTTATTTTTATTTCTAGTAGCCTGTATTTTTTTTTCTTGTATAATGATTGCTTGTGTTGTTTTAGAAGGCAAAAAAAAAAAAAAAAAAAAAAACCCAAAAACCTTCTAAAAGAGAATTCTGGAAGATCAAAGTAAATATTCATGCCTTGGAGTTATTGTTTTTAATTAAAGATTTTTCAGATCCCTTCCTGAGTTTCATATCCAGTGATGTGAAAAAAAAAACAATTAGCAAATGTATAAAATTATTTTATTTAGACATATTTATTAAAAATTTATTTTAATCTATTATTAATTGTAAAGGAAAAAGGTTTTTGTCTTTATTGTGGCTGTTGAAAGTGAATTTTCTTTGTGCTTAACAGATTATATCTGAACTTCTACAGTTATGGTATTTCATGTGCTGTAAGTCCAAAAACTTTTTAATGGCTCACAATTCTGGTCAAAGTATACTTATTCAAAATGGCTTTGGGTACCTACAATATATTATTTAACTAAAGCGAATTAAATTTGTCTTACCAAGCATTACATGACAAAAGGGAACTTAAACATAGGGACTTATCGTTCTTCCTTATTAAAAAAATTTCAATTTCATAGTTCTTGGGAAAAACACTGTTTAAAAGTAGCTGTTTTACTTTCGTAAGCAGTTTTCCCCCCAACAACACATAATCCCATCTCTAAATAGTAAAGATGAACATAAAATGTAATTATTGCCAGAAACTCAGTTACCTACCAAGTTAATTTTTACGTATATTGTGGTGTAAGAAGCCATTCTTCTAAGAACACTGTTGGAGAATAGTCACAGTACGACTGCTATTCTCAGCAGTAGAAAGTCACAGAAGCAAGATATTTGTATAGAGACCATTAGCAACTTACCACACCTTTTTTTTTTTCTACCTGCCACTTCTTGTCCCATTCTACCTTGTAGTTAATATGACAAATATTTAAATACTTTGAAATATACATATACACATATCAGTTGCTTCACTGTTAAAGGAAAAGAACCTAGTATTAAAAAGATAATTAGCTTTATAACTTTGTTAATATCAGTGGTTAGTTTAAAGTGTATAAGCCAATCATTACAAATAATTTTATCAATTAAACTGCTTTTTTGAAAAATCTGTTTAAGAAACAATTTAGTCTGGGCACGATGGCTTACACCTGTAGTCCCAGCACTTTAGGAGGCCGGGTCAGGTGGATCACGAGATCAGGAATTCGAGACCAGCCTGGCCAACATGGCAAAACCCCATCTCTACTAAAAATACAAAAATTATCCGGGTGTGGTGGCGGGTGCCTGTAGTCCCAGCTACTCAGGAGGCTGAGGCAGGAGAATCGCTTGAAACCAGAAGGCAGAGATTGCAGTGAGTGGAGATTGCACCATTGTACTCCAGCCTGGGCAAAAGAGCAAAACTCCGTCTCAAAAAAAAAAAAAAAAAAAAAAAAAAAAAAATTTACAGAAAGTAAAATTAAATGACCACAAGATGGCAGCATTGGAACAAATTGGAAAACTAGTCACTTAAGAATTGCTGTCTATTCCATATGCTACCACTGCATAATCAATTAGCCATCTCCATTGTTTATAACCAATTTTCTTTCTTTGCTTTAAATACCCTCTGTAAGCTGATGCCTCCCAAATTTGGAATTGTGCTTTAACCTCCCCGTTGAACTAAGAGTCACATATCTTGCTCGCTGCCTACTTACATTCTCCATTTCGATATCTGATAGGCATCTCAAATTTAATAGTTGAAAATTTAGATTCTCCATTACCCACAAGCATGCATTTCTTTCAGTATTCCTGTACCGTTAAATGACACCCATCAGTCCATAGCAAGCCTTCTGGCTCCACCTTCAGAAGATACAGAGTCTGGCTATTTCTCACCACCTCTCGCCATCACCACCCTGGTGTAAACTGCTGTCATTTCCTGCCTGGATGGTTGGAACAGCCTCCTAGCTGATCTTACTTCCAAATATTCACTCCCACAGTCTGTTTTCTACCCAACAGCCAGAGTGGCCATTTTAAAAAGATCAAGTCATTTCTGTATTTAGAATCCTCCAAAGCTTCCCGTGTAATCTGGAATAAAATCTAAAGTCTATTCCCTGCTTACATGTCTGATCCTCAGGTATTTCTTTGACTCATCTCCTACCAGTTGTTCCCCCTCACTCTCCGTGCTTCTTTCACACTGACCTCATAGCTGTCCCTGGAATCCAGCCACATCTTCACGTCGGGGCCTTGGCAGGCACTGTTACTTCTGCTTGGAGTACCCTTCCCCAGTTACCTAGACAGCTTCCTCCCTCACTTCCTCTAGTTTCTGTTGGAATGTGACCTTATCAAACCACAGGTAGTCCTATGTAAAACTCAGTCCCCACCTGCTCACTCTCTCTCTACTTATCCTGCTTTATTTCTCCTCATGGGATTTATCCCACCTGATGTCTTACGTGTTTTACTATTCATTTTTTTTTATTGTCTCCCCCTACCTCATTAAACATCAACTCAATAAGAACTTGGGCTTTGCCTATTTTACTTACTGTTGTATTCGCCAGCACCTAGAATAGTGTCTGGCGTGTAGCAGGAGCAGGCACTCAGTAATTATTTGTTGAGTGAATGAAAAGAAGAAAGGAGGAAAGGGAGAAAGCAAGAGAGGCCTAAGAGTCCCTAACAAGAAGGATTTTAAGGAACCACAATAAAATAATGTTTCTGGAACAGTGGGCGTGAAGAACCTCCAGACTGGAAGTGCCTGGTCTTCAAATTACATGGTTTGAATCTTCATTTGCAGTGTTGCAAAAACATTGGAAATTAAAATTAATTCCCTTAAGGAGGAAAAGTCTTTTCGTACTCATGATCACAAACTTATCAATCAGTAACTTTGTTATAGTTCTCTTAGGACTTAAAACTGAAAATGATCTGACACTTTATCCACATCAGTTTTATTATGGACCTAGGAATTTTGATGTAATTTTAACTAATAATAGAGAAATTATGTTGCAGATTTATTTACATACATTATGGATATATGAAGCGAAGAAGTCACTTGTTGAATCCTGATATTGTTTTTTGTTGTTGCTCTTTTTTTGTTTGTGTCTTTACTCTTTCTTACTGCTTTCTTTTCTCATTGATATTTCAGTAAGTTTTGTTTACTGACTTTGTTCTGTACCCACTCATGGAGGTAAATAAATCATATTAGTATTCTCCTAATAGGAAAACAGTATCATCCTAAATGGATCTGTGATGGTCAGCACCACCCGCCTACCCAGTTCCTCCAGTGCAGACCAGTTGGGTAGTGGTGACTGGGTGCGATACAAGCTCTGCGTGTGTGCTGATGGGACACTCTTCAAGGTGCAAGTAACCAGCCAGAACATGGGCTGCCAAATCTCAGACAACCCCTGTGGAAACACTCATTAGAAGAACCCCAGAGGTCACCAACTTGTTTATATCTTGACTTGACTTTTTTATGCATGCAAATCATTATTTTTACAGAGTTTGTAATAACTCATAATTATTTTAATGGCATAGCATTGCTGTATCTGTTTTATGATCTACATAGTTAAAATCTTCTCAGAGAGCCTAAATTCTAATACATTTTGTTAATTTACGCTGATCTTCATATTTATTGTTCCCTAAAATAATTATGAGAAGCAAATGAAAATTCATGTTTAAAGAAGTGTTTTTAAAAGTCCCCTATCCCTTTTCTAAAGATTAAAAGGCTGAAGCAGCTGTTTAGACTCACTGTAAGTATACTTTGGTAACTCTAATGGGGATAGATCCACTTAGGATATTTAAATCAATGTTTCATGCTCTGCCTTTTGGCTTCTAAAAGGAAAGATGCGGATTTCTAGTGCATTAAGCCTGAGCCATATTCTCACATGTAAGTGAAGTCATTAAAGAGCTTTACATATGTGAGATAGAAACAATGGTTCCTTAGTTTTGCACTAGGAAGAAAATATTTTGTAAAATAATGTTTATTTGAAATAATGATAACTATCAATTGTTCACAATGTGGTAGAAATTAAAATACCATCTCAGCTTTAACTTTTAAATAATAATGATAACTATTTTTATTGAGCATCTTCTACATCCTAGGCATTGATTGTCCTAGGCGTTGCATGTTTATATCCCCAATTCTTACCACAACCCTGCAAGTAGGTGGTATTATCCAGGTTTTACCCATTAAGAAACTGAAGCTCAGAGAAGTTAAGAAACTTGGCCAACATCACATAGTAAGTAGCAGAGATGGGATTGGAATTCAGGCGTGATTCAAACCTGGATGTACTTGATTCCAAATGCCATGTTGTTTTCACTGTCTGCACTGACTTTTTAATTATTTAAAACTCTAGAAAGATGAACAAAGGTTAATTTAAACTTACATAAGAAGATGAGAGTCAAACAAAACAGGTATGCTTACTCTACTTAAAAAGAAAATAAACCTCATGTCAGACCCAGAAAGGACCAATCACTGTCTGATTTTAAACTATGTTGGGCCAATTCCAAAATATTATATGATGCAGAGGTCAAATTTACCTACTTGTGAATTATCTCAGTTTCCCAACAATGGACCTTGGCACACTGGAGTTAACAATACATAACAGAGTTGCCAAGATGTTTATACCCTCAGCACTCGGGGCAACACAGTGGAAAGTGGGGAGGCCATAGACCCAAACAAGTTATTTGGGCCAGGCATGGCCTGGTAAGTACACCATGCCTTGAAAATAAGTCCAGAAGCACTGGATTAAAGAATGCTAATGCAGGAAATAATACACATAATTTTTAGATAAGGATAATAATTTATCTCTGCTCCTAATATTACTATCTCATTGTAATTATTTATAACCCTCAAGCTAGTTGATTTTTAATATATTTGATTGGAAAAGAACTCTCTGGTATTATTAAGACTCCCACAGGATCAGGGACAGGGCCCCCAAAGGAGTTTACTGTAAAATAGGCAGTAGAGATGTGGCATGGGCACAACCCTGCGGTCAAGTGTAACAGCATTCTATCAGGGTCACTTTGAATTGTGTACATAAGAAAACCAATACAAAAAACAATTTGTATTCAATATTGTCACATTTCTCTCTGGTAGAAAAATCAAATACCTTAGAGATTATGAAGTCATTAAATTGTACTGAAATTGGATTGACTTACTACCTAACATTGAGTGCAGTTTTTAAATGAAAAGAATGAGATTTATAACCTCTTGAGTGTTGTTGTAGTGATATTTGAACTCATTTGAATATATTCAATATCATTTAATATCTGAATTAACAAAAAAGTTGCCGAAATTTTCATTCAGATGATCTATAAATTGCATATTCATTACTTGTCTGCTCTATTTAGATTTCTTTTAAAAGTTTAAGTAAATATTTTTATAAAACCCAGAAGACGCTATATTACAAAATATTATTTATTAAATGTAATTCATGAAATAATCTATTTTTACTCTTTTTTGGGAAATACTTGTGTTTTTGATACATCTCCATGAAGTGCTTTTGACATGAGAGGCTATTTTGATGTTTTTATACAAATGATGGTTAACAGGCATAGCGTTTTAGGATACTTTACAGTAGTCCTGGCTGTTTCTCTGAAATGTAGACTTGGAAAATCTATTAGAAAGCAGAACAGGGGCAAACTCTCAATTTTACTTATGGCTTTTTTATTATTTATTTATTTATTTATTTTTTTTGAGACAGAGTCTCGCTCTGTTGCCAGGCTGGAGTGCTATAATCTTGGCTCCCTGCAACCTCTGCCTCCCGGGTTCAAGCGATTCTCCTGCCTCAGCCTCCCGAGTACCTGGGACTACAGGCATGTGCCACAACGCCTGGCTAATTCTTGTATTTTTAGTAGAGATGGGGTTTCACCATGTTGGCCAGAATGGTCTCGATCTCTTGACCTCTTGATCCACCCACCTTGGCCTCCCAAAGTGCTGGGATTACAGGTATGAGCCACCGTGCCCAGCCGGCTTATTTTTGTTCACAGTAAATCTTCAACAACTCATTCTGTCCACCAGATGGTATTTTTCTGTAAACTGAAATGCTGACTTCGCCTCTTCCAGCTGTACACTCATCCCTGCACTGAGCACAGATATGACAAGCAGTAGCCATGGGGGAGGTGAGTGACAAAGATAGGACCCTGGGAGGGGGCGCAGGTACATGCTAGTTTCAATTACCACAATATTCTAGAGGCGGTCTGCAATGACAAGGAGGGCAAATGAAATTAGTGCAAGATTTCTTAGAGAATAATGGGCAGACGGAAAAAATGTAAAAACAACATAAAACAGGGTCTGCTGATAATGTTTTAAAATATACATTTATCTTCTTTTTGCATTGTGAAAAAATAAATTTTGTGTGATAGTTTTGATGATGAAAGGTAGAAGTTCTACCTATATTTGAATGAGTTTTTTTTTAAGGTAATGAGAATGTCATGGAGCTAAACTTGACAAAGAAGAGATCATTGAAATGCTGAAAATTTTAGCAGTCTTCTTAAAAGTATTGAGGGGGCAAAAATTACCAATTATGCCATACCAAAATAAGCCTATAAATGTGTTTCACATTGCTAACTTGTGTTTCAGTTGATTCAGTTTGTAATAACTAGTTATGAACTTCTGTTTACAATAAAAATTCTGTAAATTGTTTGCTGTTATTTAATGGTTATATATTAACTGTTTTCTATTTAGTCATGCAAACATGATGAATTTAAATATGACTTGAGAATGGGACACGGTCAGTGTTTATGTAATCTCTCTGGACTCCTAGAACTCAAAGTTAGAAAGTTGTACATTCCCAGTTTTGAATGCCCTCCCCTCTGTGCATTGCAAAAGGCTTCTCTCCAGTCGTGCTTCCCTGGTGTCCTAGCGGAAAGTGCACACTGTCACCATGGCAGGAGGCCAAAGCTGGAGATGAAAGGATGAGGGCTGGCCACTGGGCAGCCTTGATGGCAGGATGGGTGGAGCCTCAGAGGTTCAGGTCTTAAATCCCTACCTGGCTTGATCCAGATAATCCACCCATTTGAAAACCACTTAGGATACAAAGGTATGTCTTAGAAGCAATATTACTTTCCAGATCTCGTCCTTACCTGAAGTCGCCTCTGTTGCTTTTTTCCTTCAGTTTTCCCACCCTCTTTCTTTTATGTGTAAATGAACTCTTCATTTCCTTTCTATAACACTGCTTTTTCTGCTGCCTTCTTCCTGTCTTTCACTAGCTGACACACAAATATACACGCCCAGTATTTCTAACTGCTTCCTCATACTTCAGCTTGACTATGTCCCTTTTGAAATTTACATTTTGCCTAATTGTTTCCAGTTTCCTAAGCAACTTTTTCTGGAGTTCACAGTGGTTCCTTACCTAATACGTATACATTTATAAATAGTATAACTTTTTAACAAATTAACACCTTTCACTTTAAGATATAAGATTGTCCTTGTCTAGCTGTTTTGAACTCAAACCTATCGTGTATAAATCTCTTCAGCTTAAAAAGAAACAGGGCAATTTTAATTCATGTCCACTTAAGAAAAAGTATTTTTCAACCATGTCTTTCTCTTCAACACTACAAAGTAATGTACCTGTTAGTGGTGACTATATTTTTTTGTTGCTGATTTTGTTACATTAGCTTGGTGCACAGTTGTATATATAATGATCTCAGCTTTGAATGTAGAAAAAATGTCTTTCTTCCTGGGCAAATCAATTCAATTTCTAGTATTGCATAAGAAGCACACTGTAAAAATAAATCACTCCTCCATGCTGTAGGGCACCTTTGCTGTTCATGGCCATGTGTACCTGAATTCAAATGCCCTTGAAAATATGGGAGGATTGACCTTGTATGAAACAAAAGTTTTAAAGTTATATTGTAAATTTCATTCACTTCACTCCATGCATTCATTTACACAGAAACAGCATAACCCAGTGACAGACTGCAGACTATTAAAAATATAAAACATTAGATAGATAAATAGATAGATAGATAATGTTCTCTTTTTTAGGAGTTCAGAACAGATACAAAGCAAAACAATCGCAATGCTGAATGTTACTAATATGTATCCATTCCTTCAGTGTTTACTGAAAGATTTCTGTAAAAATAGACAAATATGGAGGCTAAAGCAGGAAAAATGACCAAGACATAGGATGTGAGGTGAGCCTGGAAGGATACTTAAGACTGTGGCTGGCCGGGTGCCGTGGCTCACGCCTATAATCCCAGCACCTTGGGAGGCCAAGGTGGGTAGATCACCTGAGGTCAGGAGTTCGAGACCAGCCTGACCAACATGGAGAAACCTCATCTCTACTAAAAATACAAATTAGCCGTGTGTGGTGGCACATGCCTGTAATCCCAGCTACTCGGGAAGCTGAGGCAGGAGAATTGCTTGAACCCGGGAGGCAGAGGTTGTGGTGAGCCGAGATGGTGCCATTGCACTCCAGTCTGGGCAACAAGAGCGAAACTCCATCTCAAGACTATGGCTCAGAGGAAAAGGCATTGAACTTGGAACTGGGAATGAATTGAAAGTGAATTTCAGCATGCGATATGCATAGATCATTCTTTGCACAAGCCACATCTTTTAGTGGCTCCACATGAACTTATCAAGCTAGGTCATAAGTTTACCTAGATAACACAGGCTTTGAATACCAACCTGAGGGATTTGGACTATAGGCGAAATAATATAGGGAAAACATTATTGTAGGAAAATAATCCTTTGGAGTCACCTAGGATGGATCACGAAGAGGAAAAGTCAAGAGGCAGAGGCAAGAAACCCAGTTAAGTCATTTTAGTGTTTCAGACTGCTGCAGTGATGAAAACTAAACTGAGTGCCATTAGAACAGAGGAAGGCATGATTTCTTGGAAACTCATATACTCGTTAATGGATTATTTGTACACAGTGGTTTTTAAGTGGAATTTAGTTTAAAACATCACAAAAATTACCCATTTTTAAAATTACTTTTATGATACATTCAGGAATTGTAACACACTTCTTTTATAAAAACTTTCAATTTCTTCTCAAAAATTTCTGGTACAAAAGATACTCAGTGTTTCTGTATCTTATTACATCTTCATGGTTCAGAGCCAGAACATGTATTTGATAACACATTATGTTGTATATATCTAAATGATTTCATAATGATTTGAAAAGTCACAAAAGCCACACAGCAAAGCTTGTAATTCTTCTAGTTATGAAAAATAAGAGCCTCTTTTGTGAGTTGAACTTTTTAGTCGTAGAGTTATGGAGGGTCATGGCTTAGTGTAACTGGTTGTCATTTATGTAATAAACCACATGGTTGATTACGATGTTGCAGATAAGCATAGTAGACTTTGCTCTGTATTAATGGCCTGCAAGGAAACAGGGAAGTCTTTAATCTTGGTAAGGTTTCATTCATCCCAAAGCACACTGCAGAGTGAACAATACTGGAAAAGCAGATGCAGAGGTAAGGCCTAAGTGAATATGTATTTTCTGAAAAATCAGGGGAGTCCTTTCTTTAAAATGTGACATAAATGTAATTTTATACTATGGCTATGTCATTTTGGTAGCTACATTTTCATGCCCCAGTAAGAAATCAAACATTCGCTTAAATTGGCAACCTGGATAACTTTCCTAAATCTTAAATTGAAAATTAAAATTTCTGCTTATTTGCTGTTAGTTTTTTTTATATTATTGTGAATAAGTCAATTCATTTTCCTTTTTCCAGGCATTATGAAAAACCTCTGTTTCAGAGTCATTACCATAGTTATAGGTCTTTATTTTACTGGAATAATGACAAATGCATCAAGAAAAAGTAATATTTTATTCAATTCTGAATGCCAATGGAATGAATATGTTCTGACAAATTGTTCTTTTACCGGAAAGCGTGATATACCTGTGGACATACCACAAACAGCAGCCACTGTGGATGTAAGTTTCAGTTTCTTTAGAGTTATCTTACAGTTTCACATGAAAAAAGAAGAGTGGAAAATAAAACATCTGGACCTCAGTAACAATCTCATATCAAAAATAACCTTAAGCCCTTTTGCATACTTACATGCTTTGGAAGTGTTAAACCTCAGCAACAATGCCATCCACTCCCTCTCCTTGGATCTACTCAGTCCTAAGTCCTCATGGGTGAAACGCCACAGAAGCAGCTTCACAAATAGGTTTCCATTGCTGAAGGTGCTCATTCTTCAAAGAAATAAACTCAGTGACACTCCCAAGGGTGAGTACAATTTTAACTAGGCAGAGAAACAATGCTTATGTGGAGGTGTTTCATGTTCATAAGAATTCCACATTTGTTTTCAGCTTCAAGGACACAGCCGAAAGTAAAGCAATTTGATCAGAGTATGTATAATAAAGTTTCTTAGTGGCATTGGAAGTTATAGTGTCTGGAATTTACAGCTAATGAAATTTAGTCTCCCATTAGTATATCTGACATTAATGTTATGTGCAGTTATCGAGACACTAAGAAGTATGTAAGTGCTAAATAATAATGAGTGATTCTAAGTTACCTACTTTGGTTATCATATATTTGTTAATATAGAAAAGCACTGAGCAATAACTAGTTCAAATATATTTAATATGTAATGCAATTCAAATTAAATGTCATATTCATAATATTTTTCTTCTTTGAGTACATTTTGCCTCAGTCTATCTAGTTGTCCTCCAAAAGTACAGCAGAAGTATCCTAATATTATATATTGGTATGTAAATCTTCTGGTTATCAAGTCAAAATCAGAATTCCTTATCCTAGTTTCTAACAGGGTACTCCAGATAGCCTCCTATTATCATAAATTCTCATCTGACATTCAATAGTCTCCATGTTGGAGATCCTTAACAGTAAACACCAATGTTTTCTTTAGAAAATATATCAAGTTAGTAAAGCAAAACTTCCTTTGCCCTTTTTATATTCCAGAGTGCTAGACAATTAATGTCCTTTCCTTGTTTGTTTCCAGGCTCATTCACTCTTTGCTAAGCACCTACTTTATATAAGACATTATACAAAAAAATGTATAAGGATATTGTTCTCTTTCTCCATTCCAAGTTGCGCATATTTGGTTTTTCTTATTATCCAGTTCTGACATTTCATGTTTTTATTTTCATGCTCTTTCTCCAGCTTTGTTTTAAGCATCATTTTGGCAATAATAGCCTAGCAGGTATAGGAATTATTACAGTCACCATGTCAGCAGAATTGTTTGAGAAGGGTTGGAGTCTTCTGTCCCTGACCTTCTCCATAAAAGTAGTGTGTCATATTTTCAGTGTAAATGAAATGCATTTTATTTTATGATTTTTATTGTATTGTTTTTATTACAAGAAGAATACCTGTTACTTATAGAACATTTAACAACTGAAGAAAAATTTAAAGGGAAAAATTAAAGTCACTCATGTTATATATATTCTTCTAGTTTATTATTTATGCCTATTTGTACCTTTTTCTTTTAAAATTGGATCATACTGTCCATATTTCTTATTTGTATTTTCATATCGTAGAATATTTTAATATCTTTATATAATTAAGCCACCTCACAAATATTTCAAATAGTTGAATAGTTTTTATATATGCATATATCATAACTGGTTTAATCAAGCACTAGGTTATTTCCAGGTTTTGTTTTTTGATGGACGTCATTATAGCTACATATAGACATGTAATATAACAAAAATTTTTAACTGGTATGGTAGATGTGAATCTCAATCCACAAACTTAAGTGTACTAGAGATATAACCTTCTATTGTCTGTAGTAACATAATTTCTGATTCTGAGCCCCCATTAGGGGGAGTCGTAGGGATACTTAACATCAGTCTTTCATCAGCTTTCCTCTGCCTTTGCCCGGATTTGTACCCAGCTCAAGAGTCGTATACTCGTAACAAGTCATCAAGGTGTGAATGTTCCTTACCCCTGGTAGCCAGAGAATATTTCTTTTCAGTCTCTTCAGTTTGGAGAAAATTTCTTCTCCGTTTTTTTTTTTCTTCAAAACCCTCTGTCTGGCAAACACTTTCTTCTAAAGGTTTAGGGTTTTGGATAACGAAAGCCAGAAAGACTTGTAGACTCAGCTACTTTCTGCCTTGCCATGTGCCTTCCCTGGGACAATGAACGTGGAGCCTAGTCTCTGTGTGAATGGAGAGAAAGAGCAAGAGGAAAATATAGGAAGGTAAGAGATTAACAGGTCAAAATATGATCCCACCACAAGAGTAAATAGGGAAGTGCTGAGTTTCTCTCCTTAAGGCAAATGAATTCCCCTGAGCTAACTGGGGATTAGGACTAATACAGTTCCACTTAAAGACCAAATATCCCTATAAATGCAGATACAGATCCATCTTTTTTTGAGTTAAGCTATTGCCTCCCAAAAGATCAAGAAAAATGTTCAACTTGAAGAGGAGGGGGAAAAAAGAAGTGAAGTGAGCAAATTCTATATCTGAAATTCTATTAAAATTCTAGCAAATGAAGTCATAGAGAGATGAATGAAAAGATATAAATGTTGGAAGTTCAGTGTAAGGCATGAGTCTGATTGGATATAATTCAGAGTCCTTTTATCTATAGTATTTTGTTATTTAAATTATTTTCCCATAATCATCATATTAGTTTTCACTAGGTTGAGTCTCCTCTAACAACTTTTCCTATTTTATGATTCTGTGACTATGGCTGGGTTGCTCTGACTTTGAAATCTCATTTTGAAGGGAACTGCTGGTAAGAGAGAGATGCTGCCTAGGGCATACCCTATTTTTGGCCTATTTCTTTGTTCTTTAATTCTTCACTCTAAGTCTATTTATAGGTGACATCTGGATAAGATAAGATTTACTCATTGGATCATTGTGAGGATCAAATGAAAAAATGTATCTCAAAGACCTAACTTAACATGGAATTTGGCATAATAAACTGTCATAATTTAAATATGTGAAAAGTGCTTCAGAATCTTGTCTGAAGATTTATCTTGGAAATACTAGTTTTTATTATTCTCTTGTCATAAATTGAGAATAACAGTATATTTAGAAACAAATAATTAATTTTTGTCTAAATCTCAAGTTTGTTTTTGTTTTTTGAGATGCAGTTTCACTCTTGTTGCCCATGCTGGAGAGCAATGGCATGATCTCGGCTCCCTGCAACCTCCACCTCCCGGGTTCAAGTGATTCTTTTGCCTCAGCCTTGCAAGCACCTGGGATTACCGGCATGTGCCACCACACGTGGCTAATTTTGTATTTTTAGGAGAGAGGGGCTCCTCCATGTTGGTCAGGCTGGTCTCAAACTCCTGATCTCAGGTGATCCGCAGGCCTCAGCGTACCAAAGTGCTGGGATTAGAGGCATGAGCCACCGTGCCCGGCGTCAAGTTATTTTTTAAAATGTTAAACAATTATTGCAGTAGTAGCCCACTATAATTCATGAGCAGATAATTATTTGTGTCTGACTATATAGGCACTTGCATTCATCTAAAATAATAATAATAAATTAGGGACATCTCAGAAAGCAACAGTCAAGCAACCTTCATAACTATGTACCACATATTTTAAAATGGGGACTATTTCTAGAACCAATGAAAAGTTTCTTTCACTCAGGAAAGCCCACTTTTGTAAGGGCGAGATATCACATGAACTAACCCTGTCTTCAGAGTCAGTTGTGGTGTCATCAATAAGCTTCATGTTGGGAAAACGCCCAGAAGAGGTGCTGGCCAATGCAATTTATAAAACAGAAGCCAACCATGAATTTAATCTTAATAATGTTTCCACCTTCCTCCCATATTTTTGGAGTATAGCATCAATAATTGAAAAACTAGTTTTAAAACATGAAAACAATGGGATCAGTCTCTGGTTAATCTGTCTTACCTTCATCAAGCGGTATTTTTGGAGTGCTCACAGAGTAACTGGAAATGTAGCAGGAACAACATTTTGTTGGGATTCCAGTTAGGTTGATAGACCAAATGTAGCAGCCTCACATTAACCAACTAAGTTCCAGAACCCAAGAGATAAATGTGTTAGAAATAAGATGAAATAGTACCTAACATTTGAAACTGGTGGAATTAAAAAAAAAAAAAAACACAATGTATTATTAAAAAGTAAAGTATATTATGTTCCTTTATTCATAGAAAATTAAAGATTTCATCCTGATTGCTACTGGATTATGGAATTATCAATAAGCAATGTACTGACAACTAATTCAGGTTCTAAAGAAACAAAAAGTATGTAAGACACTAAACTAAGAAGGCAAGGCCTTTGGCTCACCTACATAATTTGACCACAGTAAGATCTGACCTAATGAATCAAATATCTTACCCAGGACCATTCTAGACTCTATTCCAATTCTTACTGCTCTTTGGACTAAAAGCCACAATCCCTGAATATTGTTGTTTTATGTTATCAGGTTATCATACTTGGGAGAGCACTTGAGAAGTTCATAGTACAGAGGGTGTATTTACTAAGTGTAATGTCCGAGTATCCTTTCTATGGCCTTTTTTTTCTGATAGATCATTTCTTGGAAATAATAAAACTGCCTCTGGCCACTTAAATGCAAAGGCTAATAAAATTCCTGCCTACTGTGGCCTTTGTAATCTTTAGAAGGCAGTTCAATAAATAATTCCCTTTCCACAAAGTACCTCTATATTTTCCTCCCGGCATTCAACTCTCCTCTCTTGAAACATAAAATCTACCCCTGATGTTCAAGCCCCAGCCATGAATGCACCATACAGCCTCTTTCACTCATTTGACTACCCTCTGAACATTGGCTCACCAAGCAAAAATATTAAAAGAACACATTTTCCCATTGAGAAGTGCAATCAAGTACCATGAAAGAGTTTTCTTAAATTTTCCGACTCCATCTTGAGAGACCCTAAACAAACCAGGTTATCTGAAGGACCAAACCAGTTCCCTTAAAAAAAAAAAAAAAAATCTTAATTATCTAAAATTGAAAGTAAAGGAAAAGTTTTCATCCAGGAGGAGTAACCGAACTTCCTGGTCTTTATTCTCATCTCCAGAAGAAATGTACCTTCCTCTTGGACAATCTCTGCTTGATATTATGAGGGGAGTTAAATAAGAGGATTCTCTAATAACTGCATTCAAAATCAAAATCACCCTCTCCCCACATGCTTGGGTATATTCAGTTCCCATTCTTTTTATTTACTAATTTTTTTTTTTCTTTTTTTAGACGGAGTCTCACTCTTGTCACCCAGGCTGGAGTGCAATGGCATGGTTGCAGCTCACTACAACTTCCGCCTCCTGGGTTCAAGAGATTCTCCTGCCTTAGCTTTCCATGTAGCTGGGATTACGGGCGCCTGCCACCACACCTAACTTTTTTTTTTTTTTTTTTGTATATTTAGTAAAGATGTAGTTTCACCATGTTGGCCAGGCTGGTTTTGAACTCCTGACCTCAAGTGATCCACCTGCCTCAGCCTCCCGAAGTGCTGGGATTACAGGCATCAACCACCATCCTCAGCCTATTTACTCTTATAATTCTTTTACACATCTTATATTACTCTATTTACTTGTTTATTGACCTTAAACAAGTCACTTAACCTAAAAAAGCTTCCTGGTCCTTATCTTTAACTAGGAATAATTATATGTATAGGGTTGGTGTGAGGGTTAGAGACAGTGTATATCAAGACTGTAACACATAGAGTGATGATACATGTAAAACATCTCTCATAGTGCCTGGCACACGACAGGTGTTCAAAAGTGTTAGTTCCTCTTTAGTGCCACTTGATTGTCCTGAGTCTTTAATTCTGTATTTCTTGCCCTGGTCTTTACTATAATGGTAACTGCCTTGATTTCAGGCACAATAGATAATTAAAGGGGATTCTCATTCTCTGTCTTCAGATGTTTAGAGTATTTGCCAACAGTCTTGGTGCCTCTGTTGATATTAATATAGGTCTGCATAATATTGGAAGCCCCTGCTCTTCCTTTTTCTGAGCACTTTCTGATCTGTCCTCTGACTCTCTGAACTACATTGACTCATGAAACCATCACCACTGTCAAGATAATGAACTGTTACCCCAAAAGCTTCCTCATCTCCCTTTGTAATCTATCTTTTCCACCCATCCCTTCTCCCCAACCCAGGTAACGACTGATCTTTCTGTTTCGTTATAGATTCACTTGCATTTCTATAATTTTATATAAAAGGCATTATACAATATATGCTTTTATTTTTGGTCTAACTTATTTTTTCAGCACAATTATCTTGAGACTTATCCATGTCATTGTGTATATTAAAAGTTCATTCCTACTAAAAACAGAATTACAGTTTGACCTAGCACACCCCTTAATGGGTGTATATGCAAAGGAAAAATAAATCATTCTACAAAAAAGACACATGTACTCATATGTTCATCAGAGCACCAATCACAATAGCAATTACATGGAATCAACCTAGGTGCCCATCAACAGTGGATTGGATAAAGAAAATGTGGTACATATACATCATGGACTCCTACAGAACTCTAAAGAAGAAGGAAAGCATGTCCTTTGCAGCAACATGGATGTAGCTACAGGCCATTATCCTAAGCAAAGTAATGAAGGAACAGAAAGCCAAGTGCCATATATTCTCACTTATAAATGGGAACTAAATATTGGGTTCAAACTGGCTCACGCCTGTAATCCCAGCACTTTGGGAGGCCGAGGCGGGTGGATCACAAGGTCAGGAGATCGAGACCACGGTGAAACCCCGTCTCTACTAAAAATACAAAAAATTAGCCGGGCACAGTGTCCAGCGCCTGTAGCCCCAGCTACTCAGGAGGCTGAGGCAGGAGAATGGCGTGAACCCGGGAGGCGGAGCTTGCAGTGAGCTGAGATCGCGCCACTGCACTCCAGCCTGGGCGAAAGAGCGAGACTCCGTCTCAACAGAAAAAAAAAAAAAAAAAGATGGGAACAATAGACACTGGGGACCACTAGAAGGAGGAGGAGTGTGGGAGGAGGGAGACTAAAGCTGAAAATCTACCTATTGAGTACTATGCTCACTACCTGGCAGCATCAGGCAATATACCTATGTAACAAACCTGCACATGTACTCTCAAATAAAAGTTGACATTATTTTTAAAAATAAGACAGAAAGAAAAACTTCTGTGAACTGTGGGGAAAAAGTTCATTCCTTTTCATTGCTGTGTAGAATTCCATCTTGAGGATTCATTTATCTGTTGATGGACACTTAGGTTGTCTTTTTAGTTAATAAAAATAAAGCTGCTAGATATTTCATAAATGCTGTATGCAGGTTAATGAAATTCTCTCTATTCCCAGTTTGCCCAGGACCTTTTCTGGATCCATTGAGATGATCATATGGGGTTTTTTTCAGTCTGTTAATTTGGAGAATTGTGTTTTCTAATATTAAATCAACTTTGCATTCCTGGGATGAATTCTATTTTGTCATGATTTATTATCTTTT
Source organism: Macaca nemestrina (assembly GCF_043159975.1). NCBI lineage: Eukaryota > Metazoa > Chordata > Mammalia > Primates > Cercopithecidae > Macaca > Macaca nemestrina. The sequence continues at coordinate 114,955,966 of NC_092127.1, read as the reverse complement.
TTTATATATTTTAGATTCAATTTGCTAAAATTTTAAGAAATTTTACATCTGTGTTCATGAGGAATATTGGGTTATTATTTTCTTTTGCTATATTGTTGATGTCTAGTTTTGGTATTAGAGTAATGCGGGCCTCATAAAATGAGTTGGGAGATATTTATTCCTCTTCCGTCTTCTGGAAGTGTTTGTTTAGAATTGGCTTTATTTCTTCCATAAATGTGTCATAGAATTCCCCAGTGAAGCTATCTGAACAGGAGTTTTTTTCATGGAAGGTATTTAATTACAAGTTTACTTTCATTAATAGATGCAGGGGTATTCACATTATTGCTTTTTGAGTGAGTATTGGTAGTTTATTAGCATAAAGCTGTTCACAATGTTTCATTATCCTTTTAATATCTATAGACTCTGTAGTAATGCCACCTCTCTTATTATTGATACTGATAATTTATATCTTATCTTTTCTGATCAGCCTGACTAGAAGTCTTTTTAAATCAATTTTATTGTTGTTAAAGAACCAGCTTTTGGTTTTATTGATTTTTCTCTATTATTTTTACATTTTCTACTTTATTTCTTCTCTGGTCTTTATTGTTTCCTTTCTTCTGCTTACTTTCAATTTCATTCATTCTTGCAAGTTTCTTAAAGGAGAAGCTGAAGTCAATGACTTGAGGCATTTCTTCTTTAATAGGCATTTAGTGCAATTTAATAATAAATTAGTAATTTCCCTCTAAAAATGGTTTAGCTACATCCCACAAATTTTGATATGTGATGTTTTCATTTTTAGTTGAGTCAAAATACTTTATTTCTATTTTGATTTTTCTTTGTACCATGGGTTATTTAGAAGTGTGTTATGAATATCCAATAATCTATGGATATCCTACAGTTCTAGCTTTGGGGTTTCCAATATATATCTTAAGATCACAGTCTATTTTTATTTGGTATTATACTACTTGCCTATAACATAAGAACCTTACAATGGCGTTCTCCCATTTTTTCCCCTCTTCTGTCCTTTGTGCAAGTATTGTCCTACATTTTACCCCTATATATGTTATAATTTCCACAATATGTTTTTACTATCTTTGCTTCTCACTGTTGCTTTTAAAGAAACTTAAATATAAGAAAAAATATTTAAATTAATGTACATACATTTCTGGAGCTCTTTGTTCCTTTCTTATATCCGGACTTCTATCTGGTTTCATTGTTCTTCTAAAGGACTTCCTTGAACATTTTTTCTAGTCTAGGTCTTCTCCTGATGAATGCTTTCAAATCTTTATTGAAAAGGTCTTTATTTGCCTTTGTTTTTCAAGTATATTTTTACTCAATAAGGAATTCTAGGCTGACCTTTTTAAAGATTTTCAGTTTGTTTAAATGTTGCTCCATTATTTTGAATTTGCATTATTTCCAATAAGAAATCTACTCTCATCCTTATCTTTATTCTTTTTATAGTGTTCCTGATATACACTCAATTTAAATTTTTGGCAATCAAATGTACTAATATTTTCCTTCATAATTTCTTTTTTTTAATCTTCAAAAACAGCTTTCCCCGTGTGCAACTACACCAATATTTTATTTATATGTGCCTTAACTCCATGGATGGCAAAATTGTCAGAGAAGATTTTTCAGGCATATTATACTTATAATCCAACTGAAATTTACTTTGTTGTGTGGAGATTATAATAATGTCTGCAGCGGATCGCTGGAATTCACCCAGGTCAAATTATTTAATCAGGAGCTCTTTTCCTGAAAACTTGATATCAGAGCATCTCATCCCCACTAGTCAGGGCCAGCTAGGTATCATGCCCTGAATTTTCTGCAGACCAGAGTTGGGAAGCCATCTTCGATTCTAGCCTATCAAACAGATTCTGTCTTCATCTTCATCCTAGCATCAGCCCATTCACGAGATAGTGTCAGAACTTAACAGAACTTAATCCAGCATAATTCACACATAGTCACCTGAGGCTAGTAGAACTCCCGCCAGATCTCACTAAACAACTTCGATTCTATACATTAAAAAAAAATGACAGTCAAGAGCTCTAACCCTAGTTAGTTGTTATCCCTCAAGGGCTCATCCCTATTATCTTGAAAGTTACACATGGGTCCCAGTCTGTTCCACAAGGCCCTCATTTGGACCCGCAGGCTACCAGGCCATGTTATTTTAATGACACTAGCAGAAACCAAGAAAGCAAGCCCTGCCACATAAGCGTGTTTCAGATCTTTGCTCACACCACCTCTGCTGCCATTCCTTTGGCCAAAGCAAATTACATGGCCAAACTCAACTCAGTGGGATGGGGAAGTGTATTTGGCCCACAGGACAATGAATATTTGATGAACAATCATCCAAACTAATGGACCTGGCTTCCACTGAACTCCAAAAGCTTGAAGATCATAGTAATCAAAGACATGTCTCAATTCTAGCTATGAAAAACCATTTTTAAGGAATGTAATAAGCATGGAGGCCTTAAGTAATTTTCTTTGGCTCACATCAAAAGTCACAAACAGGGCTGAGAGCAGTGGTTCACACCTGTAATCCCAACACTTTAGGAGGCCAAAGTGGGAGGATTGCTTGAGGCCAGAAGTTTGAGACCAGCCTGGGTAACATGGTGAGATTCTATCTCTACAAAAAATTAAAAGAAAAAAATAATAGCCAGACATAGTGGCATATACCTGTAGTCCAAGCTACTCTGAAGGCTGAGGCAAGAGAATCGCTTGAGCCCAGGAGCTCGAGGTTACAGTAAGCTATGATTGTGCCATGGCACTTCAGCCTGGTGACAGAGCAAGATCCTGTCTCAAAACAAAACCAAACAAAAACTCACAAATAAAGGTGGAATAAACCTCAGTCTCTTAAGTTCCTCTCCAGCACCCTATTACTCCGTGACACAAGCAGATTAACTAAGCAACCCCCAATACATCTGGCAATTTCATTATGTACTCCATGACCCAGACCACGCTTTTGTGGCTTTGAGGGAGGGTTGTTTGTTTTTGTTTGTTTTTAGTTAATAAAAGATGGGCGTGGTTAAGGGTAATGGTTAAGAGATCTGGGTTTTGATTCCAGCTCCACCCACCATGGTGGTGTTGAGAAAGTTCTTAACTTTGCTGAACCTAATTTTTTTTCGTTTGTAAAATATTGATAACTCCTCAGGCTTTGTGAAGGCTAAAAGGAGATGTTTGTGAAATGTTTAGAGCATAAAGAGTACACAATTAGGAGTTTAAAAATAATTTCTTCCGTCACTTTAAAGCTAGGCATGATCACTGCCTCCACTGAGCTCCTAGGGCACTTACTCAATTCAATTAAGCACTGAGATATTTTAGGAATCATGAGTTTGCATCCCTATATAGGCCAGGCAGGTATCATGAAAATGTTAAGAACGCTGTAGCTTCTTTCATATTGGTGTCTTATTTTGCATTTTTTTCTGACAGACCCATATGCTTGCATATTAAAAGATGTAGGAATATGCTTCTATGCACAAAGAAACATTTTTCTCCAGAGGTTATGTTCAAAATATTTAACAACTGGCCTTCAGCCTGGGCTCCACAGTTGGATGCCTCCTGGCTGTAGTGCTGGAGCCAGGTGCAGCTGGACCGGGGGCAAGGAGAAGATAGACTGAAGTAAGTGCTCAGGGCAGCAGGGTAGTGCACAGGGACTTCGGCAATGGTCATTTCCAAACCAATATGGAAATATTTTTTACCAGAATAAGCTGAATATGTCTTACTTCTCTCCCATTTAAAAAAAAAAAAAAAAAAGTCTTCTTGGCCTATCCTTTGTTTTCCTGTTTTTTTGTCATTGTCGTTGTTGTTGTTTTTTGTTTGTTTGTTTTTGAGACGGAGTCTCACTCTGTTGCCCTAGCTGGAGTACAGTGGTATGGATCTCGACTCACTGCAACCTCTGCCTCCTAGACTCAAACACTACCACACTGGCTAATTTTTGTATTTTTAGTAGAGACAGGGTTTCACCACATTGCCCAGGCTGGTCTTGAACTCCTGACCTCAAGTGATTCACCCGCCTCAGCCTCCGAAGTGCTGGGATTACAGGCATCATCCACTGTGCCCAGTCTGTTTTCTTGTTTTTGACAGAGACATGAGTACAAAGAAATGATAATCTTCTATAAGCTCATACCCTCGTCGACAGCAGGCAGCCTTCATTCAGCTCCAGCCAAATGTCATCTTGTGCCAATTAGAACTTCCAGTTTTCTTAAGAGAAGCCAGAAATGCAAATTTTTATTGAATTTTTAATGTCAGTACAATGATTTTTAAATCTCTATGCAAGCCAGACATGGTGGCCTCTGGCCTATTGAATGTATACTATATTCCACCAAGCATTGCAAAAGTTCAAAGATGTGAATTCTGCCCTGAGAGGACTTGATCATCTGATAGGCAAACAAACAAATAAAAATAAATTTTATGGTCGGACGGTCCATGTGATGAACTACTCTGTATAACTAATAACTTTACCTTGAGTTTATGTCTTATCATTGGATCAGATTAAACTCTTTTAAGAGTAAAGATTCCATGTTGTCCATGCTTGTCCTCAGCACTGACTGCCTTGCCCATAATGTTTTGATCGATTCGTTGTCCTGATGATCTCTTGCTTAGCATGTATACAATTAAATGAACGTATGACAATCTTGATGATGCAGCCATTTCAATTAAGTCATCTCCCTGTATAATCAATCTTACAATAAGTAGCTTGCAGACAGTAGGCAAGGAATAAAGCCTCCTGTAATTGAACCAACCTGATCTTGTTCTGTTGATTAAAGACACAGGCTACATGCAAGAACAGAGCAGAAGGAAATGTAAAAATGCAAACATTTCCTTCTGAAACCCATATGGGAAATGAAATTTGAAAGACAGCTATGACTAGCACCTCCTTCTGAACCTTTATTTATTTTCAGTGCCAAATGGACCTCCTGATTACTCTCTGAAATCAAGTGAAATACAAAGGCAGAGACCAAAATTCAATTTGATTATTTTGCTGGAAAACAAAATCTAGCTATAACTTACTACCTTTGGAAAACACAAGAATGCCTAGGAAATAGTCATAATGTCAACAATAAGTAGCTACAAGAAAGGACATGGCTACAAAATAGCATAAGACAGCTGGGTGTGGTGGCTCATGCCTGTAATCCCAGTATTTTGGGAGGCCAAGGCGGTGGATCACTTGAGGTCAGGAGTTCAAGACCAGCCTGACAAACATGGTAAAACCCCGTCTCTACCAAAAATACAAAAAAAGAAATTAGCCTGGCATGGTGGCAGGTACTTGTAATCCCAGTTACTCGGGAGGCTGAGGCAGAAGACTCACTTGAACCTGGAAGGTGGAAGTTGCAATGAGTGGGGATTGTGCCACCGCACTCCAGCCTGGGTGACAGAGTGACACTCTGCCTCAGAAAAAAATAGAATAAGAAAAATCTTAAAACTGGAAGAATTTATCCATGTAAATAAAGCATCAAAACAACTTTTTTCCTCTATTGTTTAGCACGATTATTTAGTTTTACTATATAGTTCAGTCAAATAAATATTTTTCATATCTTTCAATCAAGGTTATATTTTTAACTGATTCTCTTATTTTTTTTTTCAGGCTTAATGCACTTTATTTTTCTTGTATAAAAAACCCTATGTTGTAGCCACAGCTGGAGCCTGGGTCCGCTGCACGGAGACTCTGGTGTGGGTCTTGACAAGGTGGTCAGTGAATTCCTGATAGGGAGACTTGGTAAACACAGTCTCCTTCCAGAGGTCAGGGGTCAGGTAGCTGTAGGTCTTAGAGATGGCATCAAACATGGCCTTGGCGAAGTTGCCCAGGGTGGCAGTGCAGCCCTGGGCTGAGGTGTAGCAGTCATCTATACCAGCCATCATGAGCAGCTTCTTGGGCACAGGCACTGAGAGGATGCCAGTGCCCCTGGATGCAGGGATGAGGCGCACCAGCACAGAGCCACAGCGGTCTGTCACCTTGCAAGGGATGGTGTGGGGCTTGCCAATCTTGTTCCCCCAGTAGCCTCTGTGCATGGGGACAATGGAGAGTTTGGCCAGGATCATGGCCCCACGGATGGCGGTGGCCACCTCCTTAGAGCACTTAACACCCAGGCCGACGTGGCCATTGTAGTCCCCGAGAGCAACAAAGGCCTTGAACCTGGTGGGCTGGCCAGCACGGGTCTTCTTCTGCACCGGCATAATCTTCAAAACCTCATCTTTGAGAGAAGCCCCCAAGAAAAAGTCAATGATCTCAGATTCCTTAATGGGCAGGGAGAAGAGGTAGATCTCCTCCAGGGACTTGATCTTCATGTCCTTGACCAAGCGGCCCAGCTTGGTGACGGGCATCCACTCCTTATCCTTGGCCTTGCCTCTGCGAGCTCAGCGGCCTCGGCCCGGACCCCGTCCACAGCCGGGACCCCAGCCCCGGATGCCACTGACGAAACCTCCGCGGAAGCCACTGCCCTTCCCCACCCCAGGGCCACCAGGGCCTCCGGGCCACCCCCCCGCTGCACCGGCGTCATCTGCCATTTGGTGTTTTCTTGGAGAAGAAGTGATTCTCTTATTTTAAAAGTAGTACATGCTCATTGAAAGAAAGAATTCAAAAGTGTTCAAAACAACGTTTCTTTTCTTATCCCTCTTCACTTCCCTCAATCATCCTAGTCCTAAGTGTAACTACTAGTAGTTGAGTTTATCTCCTGCCAGGCCTTTTCTTGCTCACTCAAAATCTATGTATGTGTTTGCATATGGCTCTTTTTCCCAAGGACATTGGACTTATACTCTATACTATTCTGTACTTAACTTTTTTCTTCCTGTTCAGTCAGTTTACATGTTGATCTGTCTCATTATCCTTTGAGATTACATATTATTTCATAGTATTAATATACTATACTTTGTTTAGCAATACCTCAGTTGAGAACTCTTAATGTTGTCTCCAATTTTTCAACATTACAAACAGTGCTGCAGTAAATTTCACCAGTTTAGATTTTAACTTACTTTTTCATTTTAACAGGACTGTGGAAACTGAAGTCATTGCAAAGTTTGGATCTGTCATTCAATGGGATATTGCAAATAGGGTGGTCTGATTTTCACAACTGCCTGCAACTGGAGAATCTCTATTTAAAGAGCAACAAGATATTCAAAATTCACCCACAAGCCTTCAAGGACCTCAAAAAATTACAGGTTCTAAAATCATTTTTATAATATTTGAATAAGGAAGACACATGGGCAATTACATTAGAAGCATATTTCTGTTGAAGAGTTTCTTCATGTCCAGTAGTACTGGCTATTAATCAAAAACTGTTAGTCTATTTTAAGATCCCTTAAAGAGCTCAAGTCTCTTTCTTGCCTCAAAAATCAAAGGCCACAATAAGGGACATGAATTTTACTCCAACATAATACTCAACAGCAAGAATTGACACATTATTTTTCTAAGTCAAATTATATCCAACTCCTACATTCCACTTACCAGTTGGCAAGAAATTAAATCTTAGTTATTAGTAAGGCTGTCTCCCTAAGCTACAAGATTGGTGAAAGGTCTCAGGGGTCTTATGCAATATGGAACGCTTGGGGAGGCCCCTGTAAACCAACCTGGCTGATGCTAAGATGTCAACGACCCAGGACTAGATGGGCCTCTGAAACCCAGTGACCCTGTTGCTTCCATTTCAAAATTGGACACAAAACAATAAAAATGATAATGATAATATTTCCCTACTTGTATAACACATGTGCCACATGTAGTTCTAAATGTCCAAACCCATATTGGGGAGATTTATGTCACATTTTGGCCCCATAGTTCCTGTCTCTGGCGCATTGCAGTTAATCTCCCAAGGTGCCAATAGCTGTAAGCGTTAAGGAACTCCTGAAGCCCTGTTCTAGGTCTGGCAGCTTCAGCCCCTTCTCCTCCAAGCACTTTTCTCCACACCCTTCCCTTTGGGAGAATGTTGTAAAATCTCCTCTCAGTGGTCCTTTAGCAACACCGGAGTGGCCTGCAGTGTAGCACTACGAGATGGTTTGGAAGAGTCTTTAGTCCTCCATCTCCATAACCTCCACCACAACTCCCATTCTTTATATAGGCCAGCATCATTCAATAGAAACATAGAATGTGAGCCACACATGCAATTTTAAATGTTAGATGTTAGTAGCTAGAGTGAAATGTTTTAAATGTTAGTAACTAGACTGCAAAAGTTAAAATACACAAGTGAATTTCATCTTAGTGGTGTTATTTACCGAATATTATATTTTACATGTCATCAATATAGAAATTATTAATGAAATATTTTATATCCCCCTTTTTTTATTACACTTTAAGTTCTACGGTACATGTGCACAACGTGCACGTTTGTTACATATGTATACATGTACCATGTTGGTGTGCTGCATCCATTAATTCGTCATTTACATTAGGTATATCTCTTAATGCTATCCCTCCCCCTTCCCCCCCTCTCCACAATAGGACCCGGTGTGTGATGTTCCCCTTCCTGTGTCCAAGTGATCTCATGGTTCAATTCCCACCTATGAGTGAGAACATGCGGTGTTTGGTTTTCTGTTCTTGTGATAGTTTGCTGAGACTAATGGTTTCCAGCTGCATCCATGTCCCTACAAAGGACAGGAACTCATCCTTTTTTATGGCTGCATAGTATTCCATGGTGTATATGTGCCACATTTTCTTAATCCAGTCTGTCACTGATGGGCATTTGGGTTGATTCCAAGTCTTTGTTATTGTGAATAGTGCCACGATAAACATATGTGTGCATGTGTCTTTATAGCAGCATGACTTATAATCCTTTGGGTATATCCCCAGTAATGGGATGGCTGGGTTAAATGGTATTTCTAGTTCTAGATCCTTGAGGAATCGCCATACTGTTTTCCACAATGGTTTAACAGTTTACAGTCCCACCAACAGTGTAAAAGTGTTCCTATTTCTCCACATCCTCTCCAGCACCTGTTGTTTCCTGATTTTTTAATGATTGCCATTCTAACTGGTGTGAGATGATATCTCATTGTGGTTTTGATTTGCATTTCTCTGATGGCCAGTGATGATGAGCATTTTTTCACATGTCTGTTGGCTGTATGAATGTCTTCTTTTGAAAAGTGTCTATTCATGTCCTTTGCCCACTTTTTGATGGGGTTGTTTGTTATTTTCTTGTAAATTTGATTGAGTTCTTCATAGGTTCTGGGTATTAGCCCTTTGTCAGATGAGTAGATTGCAAAAATTTTCTCCCATTCTGTAGGTTGCCTGTTCACTGTGATGGTAGTTTCTTTTGCTGTGCAGAAGCTCTTTAGTTTAATTAGATCCCATTTGTCAATTTTGACTTTTGTTGCCGTTGCTTTTGGTGTTTTGGACATGAAGTCCTTGCCCATGCCTATGTCCTGAATGGTGTTACCTAGGTTTTATTCTAGGGTTTTTATGGTTTTAGGTCTCTAATAGATCTTGAATTAATTTTCGTATAAGGAGTAAGGAAAGGATCCAGTTTCAGCTTACTACTTATGGCTAGCCAATTTACCCAGCACCATTTATTAAATAGGGAATCCTTTCCCCTTTTCTTGTTTTTGTCAGGTTTGTCAAAGATTGGATGGCTGTAGATGTGTGGTATTATTTCTGAGGGCTCTGTTCTGTTTCATTCATCTATATCTCTGTTTTGGTACCAGTACCATGCTGTTTTGGTTACCGTAGACTTGTAGTACAGTTTAAAGTCAGGTAGCATGATGCCTCCAGCTTTGTTCTTTTGGCTTAGGATTGTCTTGGTAATGCGGGCTCTTTTTTGGTTCCATATGAACTTTAAAGCAGTTTTTTCCAATTCTGTGAAGAAAGTCATTGGTAGCTTAATGGGGATGGCATTGAATCTATAAATTACCTTGGGCAGTGTGGCCATTTTCACAATATTGATTCTTCCTATCTAAGAGCACGGTATGTTCTTCCATTTGTTTGTGTCCTCCTCTATTTCAGTGAGCAGTGGTTTGTAGTTCTCCTTGAAGAGGTCCTTTACATCCCTTGTAAGTTGGATTCCTAGGTATTTTATTCTCTTTGAAGCAATTGTGAATGGGAGTTCATTCATGATTTGGCTCTCTGTTTCTCTGTTACTGGTGTATAAGAATGCTTGTGATTTTTGCACATTAATTGTGTATCCTTAGACTTTGCTGAAGCTGCTTATCAGCTTAAGGAGATTTTGGGCTGAGACAATGGGGTTTTCTAAATATACAATCATGTCATCTGCAAACAGGGACAATTTGACTTCCTCTTTTCCTAACTGAATACCCTTTATTTCTTTCTCTTGCCTGATTGCCCTAGCCAGAACTTCCAACACTATGTTGAATAGGAGTGGTGAGAGAGGGCATCCCTGTCTTATGCCAGTTTTCAAAGGGAATGCTTCCAGTTTTTGCCCATTCAGTATGATATTGGCTGTGGGTTTGTCATAAATAGCTCTTATTATTTTGAGATACGTTCCATCAATACCGAATTTATTGAGAATTTTTAGCATGAAGGGATGTTGAATTTTGTCAAAGGCCTTTTCTGCATCTATTGAGATAATCATGTGGTTTTTCTCTTTAGTTCTGTTTATATGCTGAATTACATTTACTGATTTGCATATATTGACCCAGCCTTGCATCCCAGGGATGAAGCCCACTTGATCGTGGTGGATAAGCTTTTTGAAGTGCTGCTGGATTCGGTTTGCCAGTATTTTAATGAGGATTTTTGCATTGATGTTCATCAGGGATATTGGTCTAAAATTCTCTTTTTTTGCTGTATTTCTGTCAGGCTTTGGTATCAGGATGCTGTCAGCCTCGTAAAATGAGTTAGGGAGGATTCCCTCTTTTTCTATTGATTGGAATAGTTTCAGAAGGAATGGTACCAACTCCTCTTTGTATCTCTGGTGGAATTCAGCTGTGAATCCGTCTCGTCCTGGATTTTTTTTCATTGGTAGGCTATCAATTATTGCCTCAATTTCAGAGCCTGCTATAGGTCCATTCAGGGATTCAACTTCTTCCTGGTTTAGTCTTGGGAGAGTGTAAGTGTCCAGGAAATTATCCATTTCTTCTAGATTTTCTAGTTTATTTGCGTAGAGGTGTTTATAGTATTCTCTGATGGTAGTTTGTATTTCTGTGGGGTCAGTGGCGATACCCCCTTTATCATTTTTTATTGCGTCTATTTGATTCTTCTCTCTTTTCTTTTTATTAGTCTTGCTAGGGGTCTATCAATTTTGTTGATCTTTTCAAAACACCAGTGCCTGGATTCATTGATTTTTTGGAGGGTTTTTTGTGTCTCTATCTCCTTCAGTTCTGCTGCGATCTTAGTTATTTTTTGCCTTCTGCTAGCTTTTGAATGTGTTTGTTCTTGCTTCTCTAGTTCTTTTAACTGTGATGTTAGGGTGTCAATTTTAGATCTTTCCAGCTTTCTCTTGTGGGCATTTAGTGCTATAAATTTCCCTCTACACACTGCTTTAAATGTGTCCCAGAGATTCTGGTATGTTGTATCTTTGTTCTCATTGGTTTCAAAGAACATCTTTATTTCTGCCTTCATTTCATTATGTACCCAGTAGTCATTCAGGAACAGGTTATTCAGTTTCCATGTAGTTGAGCAGTTTTGATTGAGTTTCTTAGCGCTGAGTTCTAGTTTGATTGCACTGTGGTCTGAGAGACAGTTTGTTATAATTTCTGTTCCTTTACATTTGCGGAGGAGTGCTTTACTTCCAACTGTGGTCAATTTTGGAATAAATGCAATGTGGTGCTGAGAAGAATGTATATTCTGTTGATTTGGGGTGGAGAGTTCTGTAGTAGTCTATTAGGTCCACTTGGTGCAGAGTTGAGTTCAATTCCTGGATATCCTTGTTGACTTTCTGTCTCATTGACCTCTCTAATGTTGACAGTGGGGTGTTAAAGTCTCCCATTATTATTATATGGGAGTCTAAGTCTCTTTGTAAGTCTCTAAGGACTTGCTTTATGAATCTGGGTGCTCCTGTATTGTATGCATATATATTTAGGATAGGTAGCTCTTCCTGACGAATTAATCCCTTTACCATTATGTAATGGCCTTCTTTGTCTCTTTTGATCTTTGATGGTTTAAAGTCTGTTTTATCAGAGACTAGGATTGCAACCCCTGCTTTTTTTTATTCTCCATTTGCTTGGTAGATCTTCCTCCCTCCCTTTATTTTGAGTCTATGTGTGTCTCTGCATGTGAGATGGGTCTCCTGAATACAGCAAACTGATGGGTCTTGATTCTTTATCCAATTTGCCAGCCTGTGTCTTTTAATTGGACCATTTAGTCCATTTATATTTAAGATTAATATTGTTATATGTGAACATGATCCTGTCATTATGATATTAGCTGGTTACTTTAATCGCTCGTTGATGCAGTTTCTTCCTAGCATCAATGAACTGTACATTTCGACATGTTTTTGCAATGGCTGGTATGTGTTGTTCCTTTCCATGTTTAGTGCTTCCTTCAGGATCTCTTGTAGGGCCGGCCTGGTGGTGACAAAATCTCTAAGCATTTGCTTGTCTGTAAAGGATTTTATTTCTCCTTCACTTATGAAACTTAGTTTGGCTGGATATGAAATTCTGGGTTGAAAATTCTTTTCTTTAAGAATGTTGAATATTGGCCCCCACTCTCTTCTGGCTTGGAGAGTTTCTGCCGAGAGTTCTGCTGTCAGTCTGATGGGCTTCCCTTTGAGGGTAACCCGACCTTTCTCTCTGGCTGCCCTTAAGATTTTTTCCTTTATTTCAACTTTGGTGAATCTGACAATTATGTGTCTTGGAGTTGCTCTTCTCGAGGAGTATCTTTGTGGCATTCTCTGTATTTCCTGGATTTGAATGTTGGCCTGCCTTACTAGGTTGGGGAAGTTCTCCTGGATGATATCCTGCAGAATGTTTTCCAACTTGGTTCCATTGTCCCCGTCACTTTCAGGCACCCCAATCAGACATAGATTTGGTCTTTGTACATAATCCCATATTTTTTGGAGACTTTGTTCATTTCTTTTTACTCTTTTTTCTCTACACTTCTCTTCTCACTTCATTTCCTTCATTTGATCTTCAATCGCTGATACTCTTTCTTCCAGTTGATCGAGTCGGTTACTGAAGCTTGTGTATTTGTCACATAGTTCTCGTGTTATGTTTTTCATCTCTATCAATTGTTTTAAGGACTTCTCTACATTGGTTATTCTAGTTAGCCATTGGTCAAATCTTTTTTCAAGGTTTTTAGTTTCTTTGCACTGGTTACATAGTTCCTCCTTTAGCTCTGAGAAGTTTTATTGACTGAAGCCTTCTTCTCTCAACTTGTCAAAGTCATTCTCCATCCAGCTTTGTTCTGTTGCTGGCGATGAGCTGCATTCCTTTGGAGGCAGAGATGCACTCTGATTTTTTGAATTTCCAGCTTTTCTGCACTGCTTTTTCCCCATCTTTGTGGTTTTATCTGCCTTTGGTCTTTGATGATGGTGACGTACTGATGGGGTTTTGGTGTGGGTGTCCTTTCTGTTTGTTAGTTTTACTTCTGACAATCAGGACCCTCAGCTGTAGGTCTGTTGGAGTTTGCTTGAGGTCCACTCCAGACCCTGTTTGCCTGGGTAGCAACAGCAGAGGCTGCAGAAGATAGAATATTGCTGAATAGTGAGTGTTGCTGTCTGATTCTTGCTCTGGAAGCTTCGTCTCAGGGGTGTACCCCACTGTGTGAGATGTGAGGTGTTGGTCTGCACCTAGTGGGGGATGTCTCCCAGTTAGGCTACTCAGGGGTCAGGGACCCACTTGAGCAGACAGTCTGTCCATTCTCAGATCTCAACCTCCATGCTGGGAGATCCACTGCTCTCTTCAAAGCTGTCAGACAGGGGCATTTACCTCTGCCGAGGTTTCTGCTGCTTTTTGTTTAGCTATGACCTGTCCCCAGAGGAGGAGTCTACAGAGGCAGGCCAGCCTTCTTGAGCTGTGGTGGGCTCCACCCAATTCGAGCTTCCTAGTGGCTTTGTTTACCTACTTAAGCCTCAGCAATGGTGGGCACCCCTCCCCCAGCCTCGGTGCCGCCTTGCAGTTAGATCTCAGACTGCTGTGCTAGCAATGAGGGAGGCCCTGTGGGCGTGGGACCCTCCCTGCCAGGTGTGGGATATAATCTCCTAGTGTGCCGTTTGCTAAGACCCTTGGTAAAGCACAGTATTAGGGTGGGAGTTACCCGATTTTCCAGGTGTTGTGTGTCTCAATTTCCTTTGGCTAGGAAAAGGAATTCCCTTCCCCCTTGCACTTCCCAGGTGAGGTGATGCCGACTGCTTCAGCTCTCGCTGGTCGGGCTGCAGCCGCAGAGCAGTGCCAACTATCTGACATGCCCCAGTGAGATGAACCCGGTACTTCAGTTGAAAATGCAGAAATCACCCATCTTCTGTGTCACTCACACTGGGAGCTGCAGGCTGGAGCTGTTCCTATTCGGCCATCTTGGGTGCACCCCCCCCATATCCCCTTTTCATAGTAAGTCTTCAAAACCTGGTGGATATTTTGCACTTACCATACATCCCAGTTTGGACCACCCCTGTTTTAATTGCTCGATAGCCACGTTTAAGCTCTTTGAGTACATATATGATATGTGTTTTGTTTTCCAGTGCTTAGCATACGCCTGGTACCTGATACATATGTTTAAATACTTGTTAAATGAACAAAGGAATGAATAAGTGGCTGATGGACATGGATAGGTGTGTTAGTCATCTATTGGTGTGGCTATCATATTAAGCAATGCCAACATAGAAAACAGGTTTTCCCAGTGTTCTGCAAAGTGCTATTCAGGCATAGCTGCAAGATAAGCCTCCAACTCCCCACTTCCAACCAGAATGGCTTCTGGAATCCCTCTTCTGCAGAAGGGAGACTAGTGAAGCAGTGATGGGGAGTGTGGCCTTGAGCCAGCTGCCTGCGCTTAAACTTAACCTCAGCCACTTTCCAGCCACAGTATCTTAAGCAAGTTATCAAATCTCTCTGTGTTTCACTTTTCTCTTCTGAAAAATGAAGATAATTTAGTTCCTCTCAGAGTTTTGTGAGAATTGTTTTAATACATATACAGTGCTTAGAGCAGTGCTTAGAATACAGTAAGCACTTTATAAATGTAGTCTGTGTATAGAAATTTTAAAATGGCCACTGTCTCCTGCTCTTTTAACATAGAAATCTGATTCTGCCACTTCTTGGTTAAAACCCTTCCAAGATTTCACTGCAAGGACCTGACCCCTGACTGCCTCTCCAGTCTCCTTTCAAGCCTCTTCCCTGGCTGTCTGCACTCCTGCCTCTGTTTTCACTTCAACTCCTCCCCACTTGCTGGTCCTTTGCCTGGAGCCAACTTCTGTTAATCCTGTCAGTTTTGCTAAAATATTATTTCCTCGTGGAGGCCTTCCCTGGGCCTCCAGATTAAATTAATTCCCCTTCCTAAACACTTATAATATGCTATACATTTCCTCTCATTGCACTTGTCCCAGCTGAAATTACTTAGTTTTAGGTATGATTAGTTGTTAATGCCTGTGCCCTCACACCCTTCTACCCTATGGTAAGCTCTTTGAGGACATACATCGTATCTGTTTTCTTTTCCCATGCTTAGCATATGCCTGGTACCTAACACATATTTTAAAATACTTATCAAATAAACAAAGGAATGAATAAATTGGTGATGGACATGGATAGAAGTATTAGTTATCTATTGCTGCATAATACATTACTACAAACTTACGAACTTAAAACCACACACATAGATTATCTCACAATTTCTATGAGACAGGAATCCAGGCATGGCTTGCCTGGGGTCTCCACTTAAGGGTCTCTCAAGAGGCTGCAATCAAATCACTGGCAAAGGCTAGCATCTAACTGAAAAGCCCAGCTAGAAAAGGATTCTCTTCCAAGTTCATGTGGCCGTCGGCAGGGTTCAGTTCCTTGTGGGCTGCTGGAGTAAGGGCTCAATTTCTTGCTGGCTGTTGGACAAAGCCTGCCTTCAGTCCTATGCCATGTGGGCCTCTCCATAGGGCGGTTCACAATGTGGCAGCTTGTTTCAGAGCCAGTGAGGGAGAGAGTCTGCTAGCAAGAACGTTATAATTCTTCATAAATGTCATCATGGAAGTGGCATTCCATTGTTTTCCATAGTCTGTTCGTTAGAAACAAATCACTGGTCCTGCCTGCACCCAAGGGGAGGAGAGTACTCAAGGGCCTGATCACCAAGGAGGCAGGATCATTGGAGACCATCCTAGAGTCTGTCTGCTACAGTAGTCATGAGGACAGATGGAAAGGTCCACCTAATTTGGTAGTTAATTGGTAGTATATTGTATACTCCTTGTATATGTAATTTGCCCTTCATCTGTTGTATTTCCTGTGCATTTTATTGTGCTCTATGAGTCTTCTGCAGCTCACAGGTAATGGATGCCACAGCCAGACTAAAAATCAACCTCGAGGATGTTTTATATACAGCTGTAATTCTCAATGCACTGTAACTGCCCTAGAATCATACCATTTCTTCTCCTCTAATATCCCTTCTGCATGTTTGGCAATATCTCTAAAAACTGGTTTTGGAACATGATGAACATATTTGGTACCAAAAATGCTGAATATCAAAATGGATGTTGTTTTCTTCTGGGCAATGAATTTAATACTTGCACTATTCTATGTGATTTCCCATGTGGAAATCTTTTCAGAAGCCAGATAGATTTTTCAAGCATAAATTCATCACCATGCTTTGATGGATGAAATAAGTTTCACTGACATTTCAAATTAGCACTTCTTTTCCTAATCTTATCCCATTCTTAAATGCAGTGATTTGTGAAGCAATATTATATATGTTTCTCCCAATCTTTCCTTAATGTATACCCCTTTCAAATGCTGGTAGATGGGTATTTCTTTAGCCAAATTGTACAATTCCGTTTTACTCTTCTCTCAGAAATTGTTCCTCCTGAGTCATTTTATTAATTTTTCTATCCTCCCTCCAGTTTTGCTTTTGGTTCCATTATTTGTAATATAATAAGATGCTAGGACAAAAAATAAATGCAGACATGCACTTAAAAGAAAATAATTACCTGAAAAACATCAGAATATTTCAATCTGTTGTCAAGCGATATATAAGAAAGCTACTGATCCTCACCAAGATGAGGCTAAAGCCAAATATTTTTTCTTTCCAATCCCACAGTCTCCTACCTCCAATTTCTGGCAACCTTCTTTTGAGAGTCAACACTGCTTGGCTATTCATTAATGGAAAATTCACGCTTACTACCCAAATTCACAAAAAAATTGTGATTCTGTATGTAATGGTCTTGTTTGTGGCATTGTTTGATTATTTGCTTGAATAAGCCCTTCTTTAGGAATTTACATAACCCAAAACGTAAGTGCTGATTTTTCCCAGGTGTCTATAAAACAATTGGCCTTGATAACAGTCAGCCTTTCTAGCTTTTATTCATCATCCTCTTTTTTGAAAGCAAGGACTGTATTTTCATTTTTATGATTTTCTCTTCTCCTAATAACCACCTGCGTCTCCCCAAACCTCATGAGCCACTCTGGTGCCTCTGCCCCAGGCCTCCTCAACGCAGCCCTTCCTTCACTCAAGTGCTGCAGGGGCTCAGACTCCAAGAGGGTATGTTCTGCAGTGGAAGGCACACAACTGTGAAGCCAGATCAGATCTCAGCTCTACCATTTCATTCCTTCCTTCCTTCCTTTCTGTTGTTTACACAGTACCTGCTGTGTACTAGGTGCTAGGGTCTATGTAGGATATACTGTGTGACTTAACCTAGCTTCTTCCTCTGTATAATAGGTGAAAATGAAGAAATTGTTAAGATCAGAGGTCATGTATGTGAAGTACCTACTGGCATATCTGGGACCCAGCAGGGCTCTGTAAATGGCAGCTAAAGCTCCTCCTAACTGTGCTTTCCCTGCTATGTCATGCTCCTGTCATGTCCAACGTCTACAGATCCTGCTTTCTGTTTCTAGAGACACTGGATCCTTCGTGTTCCGCTTTCCCCTTGATTTCTGATCAGACTAGAAAAATTAGTCATACTGCATGTACTGAATAGCCACGGATGCAGAGAAATGTATTACTACTCTTGAGATAATATTTGATTCAAAAGACCTCTCTTTGAGGCCAGGTGCATGCCTGTAATTCCAGCATTTTGGGAGGCCAAGGCCTTGGGAGGATTACTTGAGCCCAGGAATTTGAGTCCAATTAAGCAACATAGTGAGATTTCATCTCTACCAGAAAAAATAAATAAATAAGATTTCTGTTCAACCACAGTTCTGTGTTCTACATTTTCATCATCCAGTATTTTCTGCTGCTTTCAAGATTGGTGTAGTTCTAGAAATTCTTGACCTGGTATCCAATTCTAGACCTTGATAACATGAGCATCTAGGTTTTATTTAACAATACAAATTACACTCAGGAAAGAAGGAAGAGAAAATGATTAAGCATCAAATATAGGCATAATACTTAAAGCTTTCACATACATTTAATGCTTCCAGCAACCCTGGGAGGGAGGCTTATAGAAAGTAAACAATTTGTCAAGACTTGTAAACTTTTTAGGGGTAGAACAGAGACTTAAAACCCACTATTCCGTGACTTGTAAACCAGTGTCAAATCCATATTGCCTCCACAGAGACATAAACAGTATTTTTCTGTAACTCATTTATTTTATCTCTAAATGTCTTTATCCACAGACCATCCTAAACTTCTTTCTTCTCAAACAGGTCATAGACCTCAGCAACAATGATCTGTCCACCATCCTACCAATGATGATCATAGCTTTAGAATTTCCCCATCTAGTGGTTGACTTGGCTGATAATCACTGGCAGTGTGATGATAGTGTGACAGTCTTTCAAAATTTTATTTCTGAATCCTGGAGGAAAACATGGAATGTCATTTGCAACAGGTGTATAGGTAAGTCAGTAACGTCTCTCTGAAAGGCTCCGTTTATACTGAAAAATGCACATAAACATTTTAGTCTCATTTGAAATAATGACAGTCCCCCTGAAAGCAAAAGTGCTGATCCTTGGCATTAGTCAGTCTGTGTCATAGAAAAATCACTGGTGCCAAATAACTGTTTTCCTCAGTTCATCAATTATTTTCTTCATGTGGTCAAAGAAACACAGTTCAACTCACTCAGCATCAATTGGATTTGGTCAAAAGGAGGAATTCCACTAGAAGAGAGTTTTGTTCTGACACACCAAACTTTATTCTCAAGAACCCTAGACAGGCTGTTGGCATTAGACAAGAATTAAAAATTGAGTAAAATTTAATGTCACAGTTTTATCCAAATTCCTAACAAATAACCTATTAAAGAAAGAACTTTTAAAATTAGAAATATAATTATTTTAGATGTTTGCTAACATTCTAAAGGTGTGATCCTCTACATACACAAAACACACACACATATTACAAAAGCATATTTTCCTTTAATTTGTTCCTTGCCCCTCTCCCAAAGTGCTGGAATATGTTACTGGGGTTGAACATTCTGGGAAGCTTTTTTTTACATTAACTACCTTGGCTAAATCTCAACCTCATATATAGAAAAAAAAAAGTCCATGAAAAAAAATGAGTCATAGATTCTGTTCTATTCAGGACTGCCATTCCAGTAGGAACATGGCCATGCCTACCAGGTTTAGAGGAAGTTCATGAAGATCAGAGAGAAGTCTTAATGTCATCAGCTACATTTGTTTCACTCCACAACTGACATTCTGAGGGTAGAGAGCAAAATGTCAGGAACCAATAAAGAAAACGGAATATTTTTGCTGTTTACTAGTACATGGAGTAGGTAAGATTATGGAGGAAGGAGAAGCCATGTACATGTGGCTGTCCCTCTAGTCTGGCTTCTTCCTCCCACAGGCAGCAGTGAGGCAGGAAGCCTAAGGTACATACAACCTCCAGGACCTCTCAGCAACAGACCTCAGCCTGATAGCCATGTATAAATGCATACAACCATAAACATGCTGTTGGCATTAAACAAAAACGAATGAATGAATAATATTTTTAAACTGCTGATCGTGATGTAATGTACACTTTAACTTGTAGCTAGATAAGGACTGAGGAGGACTCACAGAAGCTTCTGAAACCCCTAGAATCTGGAGCTGGGGGCAGTGGCTCACACCTGTAGTCCCAGCTGTTCAGGAGGCCAAGGGACAAGAATCGCTTGATGCCAAGAGTTTGAGACCAGCCTTGGCAACGTAGTTACAACCCTTGTCTCTGTAAAATGGAAAATTAAAAAAAAGCAGCCCAGGCGTGGTGGCACACACCTGTAGTCCCAGCTACTCTGGGGGCTGAAGTAGGAGGATCGCTTGAGCCCAGGAGTCTGAGGCTTCAGTGAGTTATGATTGTGCCACCCCTCTCCATGCTGGGTGACAGAGACCCCAATTCTGAAAAAAAGAAAGAAGAAAAGCCCCTGCAATCTTATTTCAATGTTTGCTTAATGTGTATTTTTTTAATCCCACTTTCAGGGAGTGAGGAGGCCAATGGGGGTACTCCCCAGAGCAGGATTTCCAGGGAAACCAGCCTTCCTCCCATTCATCTGCATCCCGTGAAAAGCCTCATAAGGAGCAAAGCAGAGAGGCCCCAGGGAGGAAGGCACATGGGTGTTTCCACTCTGGGGAAGAAGGCAAGGACCAGCTCTGGTCTCAGGGAGAAGCAGAGATGGCTGCCAAGGAGTGTTAGAAGCACCCGCGATGTGCAGGCTGCCGGCAGAAAGGAGGACGCTCCCCAGGACCTGGCTCTGGCAGTGTGCCTGTCAGTGTTCATCACATTCCTTGTCGCCTTCTGTCTGGGGGCTTTCACAAGGCCTTATATTGACAGACTGTGGCAACAAAAGTGCCAGAACAAAAGCCCTAGCCTGGACAACGCGTGTTCAAACGAGGGCTTTTACGATGACATCCAAGCTGTGGGGCACACACCACACCCAGAGTCCCATCTGCACCAAGCATTTCCTCATCTAAGCCTCTACAAGAACCAGACCCCTTTCTGGGCGACACAGCCACACTCACATGCCACCATAATTCCTGATAGAACTCTGGGAAGCAGCAGGAAGGATCCTGGCAGTCCGCAGAGCTCAGGACAGTGCGGGGACAACACCGGGACAGGAAGTGGAAATGATAGTGCAGTCTATTCCATTCTCCAGAGACACCCACATGCTGGTAACCATGAACTAATGTCAGCAACACAGGATCACATCCATAGGAATGATGTTCTTGGAGAACGGACTTATGAAACTGTGGCCCAGGAAGAGTCTCTCAGTGCACATTCAGTGGGCGTCTCTTCTGTAGCTGGCATGTCTCATGCTGTCTCTGGCTCCTCTCACGCTGTCTCTGGCTCAAGCTGTTATGATTCCAATGAATTAGACCCGTCCCTCTCCGGAGAAATGACAGCTTCCCTCTGTAAAATGCTAACACATGCAGAAGCACAGAGGATTGGAGACAGTAAGGAAAGAGGGGGCACCGAACAGTCACTTTGGGACTTGCAGATGGAATTTTCTAAGGAAAGGCAAGTGAGTTCATCCATTGACTTGCTGAGCATACAGCAGCCAAGGCTCTCGGGGGCAAGTGCTGAGGGAGCACTTTCAGCCCACTACAGCGAGGTTCCACACAGTGACCCAAGAGACATGGATCCATCAGTCTTTCCTCCAAGATGGGATGGTGGCCTGGATATCACTCCTGCTAACAAGGAACCAGTGCAGAAATCCACTCTTTCTGACACTTGCTGTGAGTTGGAGAGTGACTGTGACTCTGATGAGGGGTCTCTGTTCACTCTGAGCTCCATAAGTTCAGAAGGTGCGAGGAGCAAGACTGAAGAGGCAGCACCTGACGAGGAGCCCCTGCAGGACGAGAGCTCAGGGGCAAGCAAGGACAATGTGACGGCTATAGACAGTCTTGAGGACAATGTCACCTTCCAAACAATTGCAGGGAAATGCAAGAATCAGGAAGATCACTTTGAAAAATCTCTCATTTCCACTCCAGACTCTGGTGTGTACAAGACTCATCTGGAAAATGCCTCTGACACTGACAGATCTGAGGGCCCATCACCCTGGCCCAGGTCACTGGGGAATAGTCCCTGAGGGGATAAGATTCCGGGCATGTTTACTTATAATTATGACACAGCTTTTCAATCCAAGGCAGCAGAATGGCATTGCTCACTTAGAGACTTAGAATTTTCTAATGTGGATGTTTTACAACAAACACCACCATGTTCTGCTGAAGTTCCCTCAGATCCTGATAAGGCTGCCTTCCATGAAAGAGACTCAGACATTTTAAAATAAGAAACTTTCATTAAGGAAATATTCACAGCTCTAAACAATATTCCTTTAATGATCATGGCAGGGGAAAACTGAAACCTTCACAACAAGATCCTGAAGGAGACAACATGAATTCCAACCAGGTGGACACTGATGCAAATGAGGGTTTTGTGGGCCCACTTGAGGAGGATGATTCTAGAAGGGTTATAAGCTAAACACACTTGTTAACATCCTGTGGGGATGAACCTGCTCTTCAGTGTGAAAGAGAAAGAGGGGAATATTTTGAGATCATTCCAAGAACCATGCACCATTATTACAAGAGCTCCCAAATGAAACCAGTTCACTAAGAACACAGGAGCACTTCATCAATAGATTGGGATAAATATTCAGAAGATAATCTGTTGCAGTTAGACAAAATGATTCTAACTTTCCTTCTCAAATACAGACGTGGAGCAATCTGATGGGATTTGGCTCTCTGAAAAGAACAGCTTTAGGATGACAAAGACAAGGATGTTCAACTTTATCATCAAAGAGAATTCAAGTGACATTTTTTCATACATATTGAAGCACTTAAGTGGAAATGCTGGATAGATTTTAATGAATTCTGAACACACACTAGCACAACTTTTTGGAGGCTGATCATGAAACTGCAAAATTGAGAAAATCCTGAGTAATTATAAATGTTTTTAAATAAGTTATGTTAAAAGAGAAGTGGGACCACTTTTTAGAATGAAGTGTAAATTAAAAAATCAATTTTCAAGAAAAGAATTGATGATTTCTATAAAGAAAAAGATTCTCTGGCATATCCTTGCCTAGCCCTTCCTTGGCATGACTTGCTACACTCTAGCCATCATGAGCTGTGTCCTTCTGTTCATCCTCTGCTTCACAATATTTTCTCATCTTCCTTCTTGATATCCCCCCTCTGCTTGCCCTCTTAAAGACAGCACTCCTCAAGGGTGTTTGTTTATTCCTAGTCTTTCTTTATGATTCCTTTCTCCTTGAACCTCACTGTGTAGCAACCGGCTCTACACAGATACGCCAGACCTGCATGGCAAGTCCTACCTCCCTCCCAAGCTCCAGACTCGCATTCTTAACCCTAGTTGCCCAAATTCATATAGGTCATCTGAGCATCTAAAATTCATTGTTGTTTTTTTATACAAAATAGTAATAGACTCAAAATCTCCCTATATTGCCCAGACTAGTCTTGAACTCTGGGGCTCAAGCAGTCCTCCTGCTTCAGCCTGTCAAAGTGCAGGGATTACAGGCATGAGCCACTGTGTCTGGCCAAATTCATCTTTTTCTTTCACAAATATAATCTCTCATATTCCCTTTCTTGGTCAACAGTATCATAACATCCACCCAGTAAACCCAGTTAAAATTTCTGACTTATCTGTCTCCTTTTCATTTTCTATATCTGAGCAGCCTCTAAGCTCTGTGTGGTGGAAGTTCCTGAATGTCTATACAGGTGGACATTTAGGCTTGATAATATGGAGGAGGGCTAGCCAATTTGTGTTAAACCATTGTTTGCATAGAAAACACACTGTTTTTACTTACAGTGTATATTTACTTAGGGTAGACTAAGGTTGAAGGTGTTGGGGTTCTGTGGAAGGGCCTTAAGAGCCCCCTAGTCCACCTGTTGGCATCATCACTAGTCCAACCAGATCTAACTCCTCAATGACTCTTAACTTTGTTACATGTGCTCTCAATCCCCAAATAAAGCACATCCCTTGTCTATTACCTAGATTATTGTGACCTTTAGTACTTCTCCTTGACCCTCATTCACCCCTAAATAATCTTATATCTAACCCATCATGATCCTGCTCAAAAATTTTTGATGACTCTCACTGCCTGTATAAAAACCAAATTCCATAATCTAGACACACCCTACCTTTCTGACTTCATCTCATCACATTGTCACTCAACTGCACATTCTACATTCTGGTCTATGTCATGTAACATTCATCATTTATTTATTTCAGCAAACCCTTTAGACCTTTTCTGGGCCCCTTATCAATTTCTCCCCAATTGCTATTTTGAACTTTCACTGTCCTTGAATTTTCACTGAGAATATTTAGGAAGAAGCTCCTCACTCACCTACTCCATAGCTATGTGCACTTCTTATGTGCACACCTACCCTCATTCGTGTCCTCTCATGACCCAAGGTCATGGGTCCATTCATGTTTCTCTTGCATGCTCTTCCAACCTCCCCCTATCTAATGTATTCTTCCCACAGGATAAGCCTGCTCAAGTCCCTTGGATACTAAAAGAAAATGCCACCCTGCAGCTCCCTCAAAATGCCACCTTCTTCTCTCATAGCTAGGTGTCTCAAAGTGATGGTCAGCAACTCGCCATGGCCTCTTCAGCACACTGCAGCCTGACTTTGGCTCACTTTTCTTTTGACCTGTGCCAGTAAAGGTCACCAACAACCTCCAGTTGCCACATACAATGGGCCCTTCAGTCTTCACCAAGGAAAACCTCTTCAGCATTCCCCAAAGCTTAGCTTAAGGAAGAAGTATAGGCTCCTTCTTTGACCACCGTTGACTACTCCCACCTTGAAACTCATTTTCAGTGGTTTTGTGATACATCTCTGTAAAGATGAGGTCTCAGGAGTACACAGATGACAAGAAACAGGGATGACTGAAGACAGTTTAATGAAGGAATCATTTGCAAAGATCTAGGATTAAGGTAAACTAGCAAGGGAAGGTGATGGACCTCTAGGCTAGCAGCAGGGGACAGCCTTGACACCCTTAGACCTGTAGAGATAAGGCAAAGTTGCAACCATGAGGTTGCCTAGCAAGAGCCCTGGTCTTTGGCAGACCATAGCCAGTAACAATCCATTTACAGCAGAAGGAAGCCAGAAGGTGATCACCCCAGCCTTTCTCTTCTCACTCTCCAATCTCCTGGCCATGACCCCAAGTGGCTGAACTCTTGAAGCCAGAGGACAAGAGAGGCATTGATGTGGTCCACAGCAATCAGCCTTCCAGGCCACAGAGCAGGATGGAGAAGGATAGTGGATTTGGAGGGGCAAACAGAATATCCAGTGCACACTTCCTCCTAATTTTTCTGGCTCTCTGTGATTCTTTCTCAGGCTCTTTTTCTGACCCCTCTTCTTATACTAACCTCATAAATATGTATGTTTCTCAGGGCTTGGTCTTTGGTCCTCTGGTCTTTTCACTCAGTTCACTTTCTCCATGTGAGCTATCAGTCATCATGGCTTCAACCACTAGCTAAGTGTTGATATTTCCCCTTTCTATAACTCTTAGCTTTGAAATCTTTCTGGAGCTTTACACTCACATCCAGTTGTCTATTAGCTATCTCCATGGGCACCTCAAACTAAGTGTATACAAAACGAAACCCGTCAGCTCTCCCTAACCCTCCCCACTCACAGAATCTGATCCTCTGTGTTCTCATCTCACTAGCTACCCGGCTGCTCCTTCCAGAAATTTGAGTCATTCTTTTGATGTCTCTCTCCTCCTTTCCCTTATCTAACTCATTAGTCACTAACTACAGCCAATTCTAGCTCCTAAGTACCTTCCAAACGTATCCCATCCTCTCTGTCCACATTGCCACAGCTTTTGCCTTGACAAGCTTTCACCTTGACACTCTGAGATCTATCATAACAGTGCTTTCTGTATTTTCTGTATTAGTCATTATTCTCCAGAGAAACAGAATCAATAGGATACATACAGATAGAAAAATACTTATTATGAAGAATTGGCTCATGTAATTATGGAGGCTGAGAGGTTCCACAATCTGTTGTCTCTAAGATCAAGGCCCAGGAAAGCCAATGGTAGAGTTCCAGTTTAAGCCCAAAGACTTGAGAACCAGGAGAGCCAGTGTTGTGAGTTGCAGTCTAAGTCCAAATGTCTGAGAACCAGGAGTGCTGATGTCTAAGAGCAGGAGGAGATAATGTCTCAGCTCAAGAAGACAGAGCAAAGCCCTCTTTTCTCCACCTTTTTGTTCTGTTTAGGCCCTCAATGGATTGGGTGCTGCCTGCCCACATAGGTGAGAGCAATCTTTATTCGGCTGCTGACTCAAATGCTAATCTCTTCCAGAAACACCTTCACAGACACACCCAGAAACCATGTTTTACCAGCCATCTGGGCATCACTTACCCATCAAGTAGGCACATAAAAATTAACCATCACACCTCCCGCCCTACATCTGTTTACTATTCCTCACACTGCAGCCAGGGGGTGGTTTCTAAAATGCAAATATGATTATGTGGCTTCCCTGAGTAGAGACCATCCATTGACTATAGTTTTTTTTGTTTCCCTAAATCTCCACATGTAACTGAAAGAGGTTCAGTCACTCACCACCTGCAGAGTCCAATTAACAAGATTGAGTCTGACATAAAGAAAGTGACTTAATTCCAAAGCATAGCTTAGGGGAAGAAGTACAGATTCCTGCCTTTAAGGATATCGCTTCACTTTTGGGGCAGAAAGCAGAGGCTTTTAAGCAGGGACTTGGCATGAATGGCATGCAGGAGAGGGAGCAAGCAGGTGTAGGGTCTGCATGACTCACTTTGGTGCTGTATATACCAAGCTGGCACCATCGTGGGCAGAGCTAGGTTGTAAGGTGGCCACCGTCTTGAGATCTACTCCAAGTGAGAGAGAGCTCTGTTGCGAGAACACTTCAGGTTGTAAATTGACTGTTGTCTCTTGAGGCCATCTCTTGGTGGGAGAATTCCCTCTCTGGTGCATAGTTATTAGATTGGTGCAAAAGTAATTGCAGTTTTTGCCATTACTTTTGCCAGATTACCTTGGCACCAAGCTAATAGATAAGTTTGCTCTGTAGGAAGTGTCTGGTGAAGGGAAGGTAAAGGTTATAATTTCATTTATAAAGAGCTAAGAAGTGAGGAACAAGGGAAAAGGGGGAAGAGAAAAGAAGGAAAAAAATAAAACATAATCCATTCTTTTTCTCTTAGAAAAGAGGGGGTACTTGGTTATACACATGCCTGTCCATCTCCCCGTTCCTGTCCATGTTGCTCCGCCCAAAGCACTTTTTCACAAACAAGCACTCCTTTAGCTGACACATTCCCACTTAGGTGTCTGCCATATTGTTGTCTCCTCAGGGGGGACATCTCAGACCCCACACTAAGTTAGATTTCCCTGTTACAAATTCTGTCATTACACAGCATTGGCCTCCCTACATGAGAGCTTATCACAAGTAAAAATAAATAATTAGTTTAATTAGGTTTAATGTCTGTCTGCCCCTTTAATACTGTAAGTGCCACACAAACAAAAAAATTGTGTCTGTCTCCCCAAGACTTGGAACTGAGTAGGTCCTTAATACATGCATTCATTAAATAAATGAAAGAGCAAACTTTAGTGCAGTGTACAAGGACATCTAGCATCTGTCCCTGCTTACCACCCAGATTGTATTTCATGGTGCTTTGCCCCATTCCTAACATCCAAAGTTCAAGCCGGTGCACCAAGTATAACTGCTTACAGTTACAAACTCACCAGACTATATATATCATTCGACTATGTCTTGGCCTGTATTGCTGCCTGCTTTCTGGGTGGTACCTCTGGCATCCCCACCAAGTCCCATCTCATCTGCCTGGCAAATGGGGTACATGAAGTGGGGAAAACCACTCAACATGTAGTCAACTTTGTAACCAGAACACTAAGAAAAACAATCCTTGGTAGTTTGGATGCTCCAGATAGGCAGCTGGGCATGGTTAGAGGCTCTTCTTTGAATAAGCTGTTTGTGGATTATTTCCTCCATGAGTTTTTCTCACCTCATTCCACCCAAGTAGTATCTATCACTTCCTTCTTCCCTGGGATCTCCACTGTACTGTTTTGTGTATTATAAAAGAAACAAGGCTTCACATGACTTTACTGAGATCTGCTAGAGACTCTTCTATTGGCCAACTTCCAACTCAGGTGAAATTCAGTTTTGCAAAGAGTTCACTCCCAATGTGGAGTCCATAAAGTCATCTCAGAGCTGGCAGGTATTTCATAAAGTGAAAAATTACTTCCTATTCCATCAACACAGAGAAAAAAGGAATATACAGCATCCACTATTTTTGTTTGTTTTGTTTAGACTTCCAAAAGAAGCATCTGGTAGCGTGGCATAAATGTCACAGTTTATAGTGTAGGTGTTGCAGATTTCTCAGCAAGCCTCTTGTTTCTTGCAAAAACAAATTTTAAAAATCCTTGTCACTATGCCTGCCATAAGCTTGGCTAAAATTACTTGATGTGAGTGATATTTGAAGCCTTCCACTTTCTGATTTTTAAAATGTCTCACCCTTGGACTCTGCTCTCAAATTGCCTCAAACTTTACCTAAGTTCTATAGAGCCCCTTTACCCCAGTTTTCCCCTCTGTTTTAGTTTCACTTGTCTCAATTATGTCTCTAGTTATTACATAAGTGACTTTTAAAACATATTCCTTTTTAATTTTTTCATTAAAACATATTCCCCCTTTCCTTTTCTTTATCAGAGTAACTCAAACACGTTTTTATGAGCCTAACAATTCTGCATCAGCATATTTTAGTCCAAGAAATACTTTTTGAAAATCTCTGGTATAATCTACCTTTACATGTTCCTAAAACCATTATATGTCTTGGTCCTTTGGGCACAAACCCAAAATATGAAACATTAAAACCTTATTCTCCTTGAAGAGCAGCAAATGCCATACATGAATTGTCTTTCCAATGTTCCTCCCTAAAAACCCTTCAGGTTCCATAAAGTCATTTTGGGATTAGATGGACAAAATTTTTCCCTATCCCTCTACAGTGGTCCAGGGTGTGAGGCCTGAGATTCTCTCTTTCTTCCTGGGAAGTCTTTGTCCAGTTCTTTTTGGTGACCATGCACAACAAGGGGAAAAAATCAAGGGAGTAACCAAGAGTAACCAGGAATAGCTGCTAGAATCACAAAACAGCAAATAAATGCCAGCAAGCAGATGTCCATGTATTTGTCTGTTTAAAAGACAAAATCCACTCCACTCAAGGATACACGTTTTATTTGAGTACCTTCAGATCCAAGGGAGATAAATGTAGAAGGGGGAGAAAGGGTTCTTACATCTTATGAGTGAAAAGGTTTGATGAATTTGATTAGTGCTTTACACTAGATTAATATGCCATCAAATAAATGTAAGTGGCAGGCCACAGGCTTAAGAAAGCAAGTGCTTTCATGAGCCTGTCCACTCAAGAGTAAGGGGACGAGTCCCATCTTTCTGTTGCCTGATAATCTCATGTTCATGACAGCTTGAGGACAAGACCTCTGTCTGAGTCTAGTTTCTGCAAATATCTTAGCCAGTTTATTTTTTTCAAATTCCTACCTTAATGTTTTACTGCTACCTATAATTTCTAGGTGATATGGAAGTGTTGGTGAATTTTAAGGCTTTGCAGATTGTCTTAATAATTCAGCATATGATGAATGTATCTCAGTTGCCATAATGAACAAGGACGTCCCATATCTGGGCATAAAATCTTTTTAGTCTTTGGCTGACATGTATTTTGTCCACTTGTGTGTGTGTGTGTGTGTTTGTGTGTGTATGTGTGTATCTACAATACTGAACTATTCATACAACTAAAAGTTAATAACATCTTTGCTCATTTGAAGAAATGCTATCCAAGTATATCATGTGTTATTTTAAAAGAAAGCTCTCATTTTTCTTTAAATACTGTTGACTCTGGCTTTCCATGACCCAACATATTTTAATTAACTATAATTATTTTATTTTGTATACTTAAATTATCAGAACTTGGCCAATAGGATTCTCCTTTAAGTTGGTTTTGATATCTTTCTCCAGGATTTCTAAAGCATCATTTCTTTGTGGCAAAAAATGTTCCAAACCAGTCTAGAATATTACCCCAAGAATGGAAGCAGCTTCTCTCCAAGGGCTGGTGCTTTATATGAATGGTGAATAAATAGTTCAGACTTTTCTGCTATCATATAAAATTTACATTACTGAAAAGCCTCACATTCTGCAAAATCAACACTAAAAGTCACGGAGCTTATGGGATACATGAAGTGGGGAAAACCACTCCACATGTAGTCAACTTTGTAACCAGAACACTAAGAAAAACAATCCTTGGTAGGTTGGATGCTCCAGATAGGCAGCTGGGCATGGCTAGAGACTACAACTGTAGAGACTAAAAATTCACCTAAGCCAGTGAGAGGAAACACTGACCACAGGTTTGTGAGAGCAGAGCTGGGGGTGCTGGAACAATGCACACTGAAGGAACTCGAAGCCAGAGGCTCCCAGGGCACAGGCACCAAGCAAGAGTGGCACAAGGCTGGGACACCACTGGGGGCCTCCCCAGAGAGCCTCGTGCTGGCAGTCATTTTTCATTTTCTTAAAATGCAGCTAAAAGAATCCTGGTCCCAGAACAGCAGCTGAGATGTGGTGTTTTCCCTTTCCTGCTGAAAATTGTGATTCTGTTTCCGCTCTTCTGGTTCCCCTTGCCCAGGAGAAACCTGATCTGATCAAACATGACTTCTCGGTTACATAGACATCAGTCTCTCTACACATATGAACTAATCATATTCTAGAAACACATGAATTTGTGAAATCATGAATTACCTCTGTCTTTGACCATACAAGGTACATTGAGAGGTGGAGGTTATTCTTTCACCTCCAATCTTAGCTGACCTATGACTGCTTTTTTCCCTTTTATTATTAATTTTAATTGACATAATAATTACTTATGGGGTACAGGGTGATATTTCAATATAGGTATACAATGTGCAATGATCAAATCAGGGTAATTAACATATCTGTCATCTCAAACATTTTTTGTTGTTGTTTTGGGAATATTCAATATCTGCTCTTCTAGCTATTTGAAAATATACAATAAATTGTTGTTGCTGTCTGGGCTCAGACCCAGTTGGTGGTGAAATGATTAAAGCTAATAAGAAAGTCAGAATTATCAATAAATACAGGACCCACTATGGTACCTCCCTCCAGAAAATAGTGAAGAAAATTTTAATTTACCAGCATGCCAAGGACACTTGCTCCTTCTGTGGCAAAATCAAGATAAAGAGACAAACTGTGGGAACCTGGCACTGTGGTTCCTGCATGGAAATGGTAGCTGGTGGTGCCCGGACCTATAACACCACTTCTACTGTCATGGTAAAATTGCCATCAGAATACTGAAGAAATTGGAAGACCAATAGAAGCTCCACAATTTGAGACATCACTAGTCTATGATAAATGGCTTAATTTACATAATAAAATAAATAAATAAATAAAATTGTTGTTAATTATAGTCCTCCTATAGTGCTATAGAACATTAGAGCTTCTTCCTCCATTAACCAACCTTTAGCTATTCCCTCACTATCCTCTACCCTTCCCAACTTCTAGGAACCACCATTCTACTCTCTACTTCAATGAATCAAATATTTTAGCTTCCATATATGAGTGAGAACATGTGGTATTTATCTTTTTTGTGTGCTTGAATTATTTCACTTAACACAATGTCCTCCGAGCTCATCCATGTTGCCATGAATGACATTTTTGTTATTTTTTCTGGCTAAATAGCATTCCATTGTGTATATGTACCACAATTTCTTTTCACTTCTTTTTTTTACAGTGCAGTGGCATGATCATAGCTCACTGCAGCCTCAAACTCCTAGCCTCAAGCCATCCTCCAGGCTTAGCCTCCCAAGTAGCTGGGACTACAAGTACATCATGCCACCAGGCCTGGCTAATTTTTTAAACCTTTTTGAAGAGATGGGGTCTCACTTTTTTGCCCAGGCTGATCTTGGATTCCTGGCCTCAAGTGATTCTCCTGCCTCAATCTCTCAGAATACTGGGATTATAGCATGAGCCACCACACCCAGTCCCCATAATTTCTTTATCCATCTGTTGATGGACATGTAGGTTGATTCCATACCTTGGTTATTGTGAACGCTGCCTTAATAAACATGGAAGTATAGCTATGTCTTCAACATACTGATTTCCTTTCCTTTGGATATATACCCAGTAGTGAGATTGCTGGATCATATTGTAGTTCTATTTTTTATTTGTTATTTTTTTAAAGAATTGGTTCTCACTATGTTGCCACATGACTCAAGGGTGGAATGCATTGGCTATTCACACACATGATCATTGCACACTGCCAACTTGAAGGTCTCAAACTATTTTCCCAACTTGGCCTCCAGAGTAACTGAGACTATGGGCACACACCACTGCACTCAGCTTAATTTTAGTTTTGTGAGGCACCTCTACAACTGCTGTCCATAATGGCTGTACTAATTTATATTCCCATCAACAGTGTATAAGAGTTTCCCTTTCTCCACATCCTTGCTATTATTTGTTATTTTTGTGTTTTTGATATCAGCCATTGTTACTGGAATGAGATGATATCTCATTGTGGCTTTGATTTGCATTTCCTTGATGATTAGTGATGTTGAGTATTTTTTATATATCTGTTAGCCATTTGTATTTCTTATTTCTAAAGACGTCTATTCAGCTCATTTGCCCACTTTTTATCATGTTATTTGTTGTTTTGCTCTTGAGCTGTTGGAGTTCCTTGTGTATTCTAAATATTAATCCCTTGTTGGATGAATAGTTTGCAGGCATTTTCTCCCATTCTGCAAGTTGTCTATTCACTCTGTTGATTGTTTCCTTTGCTTTGCAGAAGGTTTTTAGTTGTTATAATCTCATTTGTCTATTTTTGCTTTTGTTGCCTGTGTTTTTGAGATATTCTCCATGAAATCTTTGCCTAGGCCAATGTTCTGAAGCATTTCTCCTATGTTTTCTTCTAATCATTTAATTCTTCTAGTCATTCTTCTAGTCATTTAAGTCTTGTAGTCATTTAATTCTTAATCCATTTTGGGTTAATTTTCATATATGGTGAGAGATAGAGGGCTAGCTTCATTTTTCTGCATATAAATATCCAGTTTTCCCAGCATCATTTATTGAAGAGGTTTTCCTTTCCCCAGTGAATGTTCTTGGCCCTTCTGTCTCAAATCAGTTGGTTGTACATATGTAGGTTTATTTCTTGGTTTTCTATTCTGTTCTACTGGCTTATGTGTCTGCTTTTATGATTGTATTATGATGTTTTGACTATTATAGCTTTGACTACAAAGCTTTTTTGTAGTCACTTTTTTGAAGTGAGCTAGTGTGATGCTTCCAACTTTATTATTTTTGTCCAGGATTTCTTTGGCTATTCAAGGTCTTTTTGTGGTTTCGATATTAATTTTTAATTTTTTTTTCTATTTCTGTGAGGAATGACCTGTTACTGCTTTAACCAATAGAGTTCAGAGAAAGTGATACTTCAGCACTTTTGAGATTGTCATAAGAAGCTTTGCAGCTTCCACCCGGGTGTCTTGAAATGCTCATTCTGGATGAAGCCAGTCACCAGGCCCTAAGTCCACCATATATGAGGAAGCCCAATTTAGTCACGTGGAGAAACCACATGAAGACAGAGATTGCCAACTTGCTCCAATTGTCCCATACGTTCCAGCCTGTATGCCAGACATTTTATTTTAAAAGATGACTTCATTAGCCAGGTATGGTGGCATGCATCTGTAGTCCTAGATACTCAGGAGGCTGAGGTGGGAGGATTATTTAAGTCCAGGAGTACAAGGTTATAGTGAGGGGCAATCCCACCACTCCAACCCAGCCTGGGTGACAGAGAGAGACCCTGTTCATGGTCTCAAGATATTCCATATTCATGGACTAGAAGAATTAATATTGTTAAAATGTCCATACTACTCAAAGCAATTTACAGTCAATGGAATCCGTATCAAAATTCCAAGGACATTTTTCACAGAAACAGAAAACAATCCTAAAATGTGATGGACTCACAAATAACTCTGAATAGTCAAAGCAATCTTGAGAAATAATAATAATAGTAATAATGTGGTACTAGCATAAAAACAGACATATGGGCCAATGGAGCAGAATAGAGCCCAGAAATAAATGCACACATTTATGGTTAGTTGATTTTCAACAAAGATGCCAAGAAAACACAGTGGGCAAATGACAGTCTCTTCAATAAATAGTGTTGGGACAATCAGATAGTCACTTATAGAAGAATGAATTAGACCCTTATCTCCTACCATATACAAAAATCAACTCAAAACATATTAAAGACTTAGATATAAGACCCCCAAACTATAAAACTACTATAAGAAAATATAGAGGAAAAATGTCATGACATTGATCTTGACAGTGATTTTTTTAATATGACCCCAAAAGCACTGTCAACTAAAGCAAAAAGAGACAGATTAGATTATATCAAATTAAAAAGCTTCTACACAGCAAGGGAAACAATCAAGAGTGAATAAACAACTTGCAGAAAATACAATATGGATTCATATCCAAAATAGGTAAGGAGCTGAAACAACTCAACAGCAAGAGAACAAATAACCCAATTTTTTAAAAGGACAAAAAATGTGAATAGACATTTCCCAAAAGAGGACATACAAATGGCTAACAGGTCTATGAAAAAATGCTCGGCATTGCTCATCAGCAGAGAAATCCAAATTAAAAGCTATCACCTCACACAAGTTAAAATGGCTGTTATAAAAAAGTGAAAGATAACAAACATTGGAGCAGATGTGAAGAAAAGAGAACCCTTTTACACTGTTGGTGGGAATGTAAATTAGTAGAGCCATTAAGGAAAATAGTATGGAGGTTTTTCAAAATATAAAAAATAGAATTACCATGTGATCCAGCAATCACACTACTAGGTACACATCCAAAGGAAATGAAACCAATATGTTGAAGAAATATCTGCACTCCCATGTTCACTGTGGCATTGTTCACAATAGCCAAGATATGGAATCAACCTGAGTATTCATCAATGAATGAGTGGATAAAGAAAATACAACATAGAATACTATTCATACTATAAAAAGAAGAAAATCCTGTCATTTGGGACAACATGGATGAACCTGGAGGACATGATGCTAAACAAGCCAGGCACAGAAGGGGAAATATTATATGATCTCACTTGTATGTGGAATCCCAAAAAGTTGAAGCCTTACATATAAGACCCAAAACTCATAGAAAAGTTGAATTCATAATAGAGAGTAGAATGGTGGTTAGCATGGATTGGGGAATGGGGTGGTTGTAGGGTGAAGGAGACCTTGGTCAAAGGATACAAATTTCAGTTAGATTAGAGAACAAAATTCAAGAGATATATTGCACAACACGGTGACTATAGTTAACAACAATGTATTGTAGTTTTGAAAATTGCGGAGAGAATAGATTTTACATGTTCTCACCACAAAAAAAATGATAAGTATGTGAAGTATTGCATATGTTAATTAACTTCATTTAGCTATTCCACAATGTATATATTTCAAAATATAATGCTGCATGTGATAAAAATGTACAATGTTTATTTCTAAATTAAAAGTAAACAGGAAAAGAACGAAAATGGCTAATGAATCCTGTGCCTTCAAATGAGATATCCAGGTTCTCTCACTGAGACTGAGTAGGTGGTTGGTGGGACCCATGCAGAGTGAGGAAAAGCAGGGTAGAGTGGAGTGACAGCCCACCGAGGACCTGCACAGGGAAGAGGGAAGCTCCCACTCCCAGCCAAGAGGAGGGGTGAGTGATGGTGCTACCTTGCCTGGGAAACCACACTTTCTCCACTGATCTGTGCAACCTGTGGATCAAGAGATCCCCTTATGAGCCCACGTCACCACGACCTTGGGTCCCAAGAACATAGCTATGCAGACTCTAGGCAGCAGGCTGGAGACTGCCTAAGATGACTGAATTCCCGGAGCAGAGGGGCTGCAGCCATCACTGCAGCTCCAGTCGGCAATTTTCCCTGCAGGTACCAGGGACACTGGGCATTTTGGACTGGGAAGAATTCCCCACAGTACAGCGGCTATGGCAGATCGTGACCAGATTGCTTCTTTAGGTGGGAACCAGATCCATCCCTCCTCACCAGACTGGGCCTCCCTGTGTGAATTTCAGCAACTGCAGCCAGGGGTTTAAGGACAGAACTCTGACCTCCTTGGGATGGAGCCCTTTGCAGGGAAGGGTGGCCACATTCTCCATGGTTCAGTGGACGTAGTCTTTCCTGCCTGGTGGCTCTGAAGAGTCCGGGCAGTCTGGACGAGGGGCATTTGCCCCCAAAGCAGTGCACCCACTCTGCCAAGGGACAGCCAGAGTGCTTCATTAAGCGGGTCCCTGATCCTGTGCCTCCTGACTGGGTGAGACCCCACAACAGAGGTTGTCAGAAACCTTGTACAAGAGCATTCCCACGGCATCAGGTCAGTGCCCCTCTGGGATGGAGATCCCAGAAAAAGGAGCAGGCAGCCATCTTTGCTGTTCTGTAGCCTCCTCTGGTGACACCTTCAAGTGTGGGAAGGACCCAGAAAAATAGAGTCTGGAATGGACCTCCAGCAAACCACAGTAGCCCTACAGAAGAGGGGCCTGACTGTTAAAAGAAAAACAAGCAAACAACAGAAAGCAATAACATCAATAACATCAACAAAAAAGATCCCACACAAACCCCATCCAAAGGTCAGCAGCTTCAAAGATAAGCTCACAAAGATGAGAAAGAATCAATGCAAAACTGCTGAAAACTCAAAAGGCCAGAGTGCCTTTTCTCCTTCAAATGATCACAACACCTCTCCAGCTAGGGCACAGAACTGGGCTGAAGCTGAGATGGATGAATTGACAGAAGTAGGCTTCAGAAGGTGGGTAATAATGAACTTTGCTGGACAAAAGGAGCTTGTTCTAATCCAATCCAAAGAAGCTAAGAACGATGATAAAACGTTACAGGAGCTCTTAATCAGAATAACCAGTTTAGAGAGAAACACAAATGACCTGATGGAGCTGAAAAACACAACACAATAAAATCACAGTGCAACCACAAGTATCAATAGCTGGACAGACCAAGTGGAGGAAAGAATCTCAGCCTTGAAGACAATTTTGCTGAAGTAAGGCAGGCAGACAAGATTAGAGAAAAAAGAATGAAAAGGAACAAACAAAACCCTCAAGAACTATGGGATTATGTAAAAAGACTGAACCTATGACTTATTGGGGTACCTCAAAGAGACAGAGAGAACAGAACCAAGTTGATAAACATACTTCAGGATATTATCCAGAACTTCCCCAATCTGGCAAGACAGGCCAACATTCAAATTCAGGAAATCCAGAGAACCCCAGTAAGATACTCCATGAGAAAAATTAGCCTGAAGACAAATAATCATCAGATTCTCCAATGTCAAAATGAAGGAAAAAATGTTAAGGGCAGTCAGAGAGAAAGGCCAGGTCACCCACAAAAGGAAGCCCATCAGACTAACAGTGGTTCTGTCTGCAGAAACCCCACAAGCCAGAAGAGATTGGGGGCCAATGTCCAACATTTTTAAAGAAAAAAATTTCCAACCCAGAATTTTATACCTGGCCAAACCAAGCTTCATAAGTGATGGAGAAATAAGATCCTTTTCAGACAAGCAAATGCTGAGGGAATTCATCACCAGCAGGCCTGCCTTGCAAGAGCTTCTGAAGGAAGCACTAAATATGGAAAGGAAAAACCATTACCAGCCACTACAAAAACACACTGATGTACACAGATCAATCACACTATGAAACAACCACATAAGTCTGCAGAATAGCCAGCTAGCATCATGATGACAGGATCAAATTCACATATAACAATATTAACTTTAAATGTAAATGGGATAAATGCCCCAATTAAAAAACAGCAGAATGGCAAGGTGAATAAACAGTCAAGACCCCTTGGTGTGCTATATTAGAGAGACCCATCTCACATACAAAGACACACACAGGCTCAAAATAAAGGAATAAAGGAAAATTTACCAAGCAAATGGAAAGCAGAAAAAAGCAGGGGTTGCAAATCCCAATTTCTGACAAAACAGACTTTAACTCAACAAAGATAAAAAAAAAAGACAAAGAAGAGCATTACATAATGCCTTTATATAATGGGTAAAGGGTTTAGTTCAATAAGAAGTGCTAACTATCCTAAATATATATGCAACCAATACAGGAGCAACCAGATTCATAAAACAAATTCTTAGAGACCTACAAAGAGATATAGACTCTCCACCATAACATTGGGAGACTTTAACACTGTCAGTAGACAGATCATCGAGACAGAAAATTAACAAAGATATCCAGGACTTGAACTCAGCTCTGGATCAAGTGGACCTAACAGATACCTACCAAACTCTCCACCCCAAAACAACAGAACATACATTCTCCTTGACACCACATGGCACTTACTCTAAAATTGATCACATAATTGGAAGTAAAACACTCCTCAGCAAAAGCAAAATAACTGAAATCATAACAAACAGTCTCTCAGACCACAGTACATCAAATTAGAACTCAAGATTAAGAAATTCACTCAAGGCCGGGCGCGGTGGCTCAAGCCTGTAATCCCAGCACTTTGGGAGGCCGAGACGGGCGGATCACAAGGTCAGGAGATCGAGACCATCCTGGCTAACATGGTGAAACCCCGTCTCTACTAAAAAAATACAAAAAACTAGCCGGGCGAGGTGGCGGGCGCCTGTAGTCCCAGCTACTTGGGAGGCTGAGGCAGGAGAATGGCGTAAACCCGGGAGGCGGAGCTTGCAGTGAGCTGAGATCCGGCCACTGCACTCCAGCCTGGGCGACAGAGCGAGACTCTGTCTCAAAAAAAAAAAAAAAAAAAAAAAAAGAAATTCACTCAAAACCACACAACTACATGGAAATTGAACAACCTGCTCTTGAATAATTCCTGGGAAATAGTGAAATTAAGGCAGAAATAATCAAGAACTTCTTTCAAACTAATTAGAAGAGATAATGTACCAGAACCCCTGAGACACAGCTAAAGTAGTGTTAAGAGGGAAATTTATAACACTAAAGGCTCACATCAAAAATCTAGAAAGATCTCAAATCGACATCCTAACATCACAACTAAAAGAACTAGAGAACCAAGAGCAAACAAACCCCAAAGGTGGCAGAAGACAAGAAACAACCAAGATCAGAGCTGAACTGCAGGAAATACAGACATTAAAAACCCTTCAAAAAAAAAATCAACAGATCCAGGGGCTGTTTTTGTTTTGAAAAAAATAATAATAATAAAATAGATAGACTGTTAGCTAGACTAATAAAGAAAAGAGAGAAGAATCAAATAGATACAATAAAAAATGATAAAGGGTATATCACCACTGACCCTACACAAATACAAACAACCATCAGAGAATACTATACACACCTCTATACAAATAAACTAATAAGCCTAGAAGAAATGGATAAATTCCTGGACAAACACACCTTCCCAAGACTGAACCAGGAAGAAGCTGAATCACTGAATAGACCAATAATAAGTTCTGAAATTGAGGCGGTAATAAATAGCCTACCAATCAAAAAAATCCCAGGACCAGACAGATTTACAGCTGAATTCTATCAGAGGTACATAGAGGAGCTGGTACCATTTCTTCTGAAACTATTGCAAACAACTGAAAAGGAGGGACTCCTCCCTAACCTATTTTATGAGGCCAGTATCATCCTAATACTAGAACTTGGCAGAGATACAACAAAAAAGAAAACTTCAGGCCAATATCCTTGATGAACACTGTTGCAAAAATCCTCAATAAAGTACTGGCAAACCGAACCCAGCAGCACATCAGAAAGTGTATCCACCACAGTAAAGTTGGCTTCATGCCCAGGATGCAAGGCTGGTTCAACATAAACATGTCAATAAAAGTAATTCATCACATAAACAGAACTAAAGATAAAAACCACATGATTATATCAATAGACACAGAAAAGGCCTTCAATAAAATTCAACATCTCTTCATGTTAAAAACTCTCAATAAACTAGATATTGAAGGAACATACCTCAAAATAATAAGAGCTATTTATGACAAACCCATAGCCAACATCATACTGAATGGGCAAACACTGAAAACATAACTTTTGAAAACAGGCACAAGACAAGGATGCCCTCTCACACCACTCCTATACAACATAGTATTGGAACTTCTGGCCAGGGCAATCAGTCAAGAGAAAGAAAGAAAGCATATTCAAATAGGTAGAGAGGAAGTCAAATTATATTTGTTTGCATATGACATGATCTTATATCTAGAAAACCCCATCATCTCAGCACAAAAGCTTTTTAAGTTGATAAGCAACTTCAGCAAAATCTCAGGATATAAAATAAGTGTACAAAAATTGCTAGCATTCCTATACACGAACAACAGGCAAGCAGACAGCCAAATCACAAATGAACTCCTATGTACAATTGCTACAAAAAGAATAAAATAGGCTGGGTATGGTGGTTCACACCTGTAATCCTAGCACTTTGGGAGGGCAGGGCGGGTGGATTGCCTGAGCTCAGCAGTTCAAACCCAGCCTGTGGAACACGGTGAAACCCCATCTCTACTAAAAATACAAAAAAAAAAAAAAATTTGCCAGGGATGGAGGCGTGCGCCTGTAGTCCCAGCTACTTGGGAGGCTGAGACTGGAAAATTGCTTGAACCTGGGAGGCGGAGGTCTCAGTGAGCCGAGATTGTGCCACTGCACTCCAGCCGGGGCAACAGAGCGAGACTTCATCTCAAAAAAAAAAGAAAAAAAAAAGAATAATATACTTGGGAATACAGCTAACAAGGGAAATGAAGGACCTGTTCAAGGAGAACTACAAACCACTGCTCAAGGAAATCAGGGAGGACACAAATAGAAAAACATACCAGGCTCAAGGATAGGAAGAATCAATATTGTGAAAATGACCATACTGCCTAAAGTAATTTATAGATTCAATGTTATTCCAACTGAACTACCATTGGCATCCTTCACAGAATCAGAAAAAACTATTTTAAAATTCATATGGAACCATAAAAGAGCCCATATAGCCAAGACAATCCTAAGCAAAAAGAACAAAAGCTGGAGGCATCATGCTACCCAACTTCAAACTACACTACAAGGCTACTGTAACTAAAACAGCATGGTACTGCTACAAAAACAGATGCCTAGACCAACAGAACAGAATAGAGAACTGAAAAATAAAACTGCACACAGACAACCATCTGATCAACAAACCTGACAAAAACAAGCAATGGGGAAAGGATTCCCTATTTAATAAATGGTGCTGGGAAAACTGGCTAGCCATATGCGGGATATTGAAACTAGACCCCTTCCTCATACCTTATACAAAAATTAACTCAAGATGGATTTAAGACTTAGATATAAAGCCCAAAACTATAAAAACCCTAGAAGAAAATCTAGGTAATGCCATTCAGGACATAGCCACATTCAAAGATTTTAGGATGAAAACGTCAAAAACGATTGTAGCAAAAGCAAAAATTGACAAATGGGACCGAATTAAACTAAAGAACTTCTGTACAGCAAAAGAAACTATCATCAGAACAAACAGACAACATACAGAATGGGAGAAAATTTTTGCAATCTATCCATCTGACAAAAGTCTAATATCCAGAGTCTACAAGGAACTTAAACAAATTTACAAGCAAAAAAACAACCCCATTAAAAAGTAGGGAAAGCATATGAACAGACACTTCTGAAAAGAAAACATTCATGGGGCCAACAAACACATGAAAAAAAGCTCAACATCACTGATCATTAGAGAAATGCAAATCAAAACCACAATGAGATATCAACTCATGCCAGTCAGAATAACAATTATTAAAAGATCAAGAAACAACAGTTGCTGGAGAGCCTGTGGAGAAATAGGAATGCTTTTACACTGTCGGTGGGAATGTAAATTAGTTCAACCATTGTGAAAGACAGTGTGGCAATTCCTCAAAGACCTAGAACCAGGAATACCATTTGACCCAGCAATCTCATTACTGAGTATATACCCAAAGGAATATAAATCATTCTATTATAAAGATACATGCACGCATATGTTCATTGCAGCACTACTCACAATAGCAAAGACATAGAACCAACCTAAATACTCATCAATGATAGACTGGATAAAGAAATGTGGCACATATACACCCTGGAATACTATGCAGTCATAAAAAGGAATGAGATCATGTCCTTTGCAGGGTCATGGATGGAGCCAGAAGCCATTATCCTCAGCAAACTAGCACAGGAACAGAAAACCAAACACCATATGTTCTCACTTATAAGTGGAAGCTGAAAAATGAGAACACATGGACACAGGGTGAGGAACAACACATACTGGGCCCTGTGGGAGTGGGGAGGTGGCAAGAGGGAGAGCATCAAGAAAAATAGCTAATGCATTCTGGGATTAATACCTAGGTGACGGGTTGATAGGTGCAGCAAAGCACCATTGCACACATTTACCTATGTAACAAACCTATGTGCATCCTGCACATGCACCCTGGAACGTAAAATAAAATTTAAATTAATTAATTAATTAATTAAAATAAATAAATAAATAAATACTGTTCTAAAAAATAAATAAGTAAAAAAAGTTTGCAACTGGAAAACAATAGTAGTTTAAATTTAGGCCCTAATGTTATGTTTGAAATGTAAGAGTGAATTTGACTTCCTGCCTTGTATTTTTATAGGTAGGTGTGCTATTATGCTGGGGCCACCCAGGCCTTGAAACCTGGTTTCTCTTGATTTTAGCCAGGACTACACCACTGACCCTGCAAATAGACAGGGCTCTCTGCTTTCTCTGCAGAGTAGCTCAAGGCAACAGGATGTGCACTGGGTCCCACTGCTAATGCTTGGAAGTCTCAAGTTATTAGAACAACTCCTTCTCCCTTTCCTTCTTCTTCTTCCTTTTTTGTTTTGTTTTGTTTTGTTTTGCTTTTAGTTCTGCGACACAAGTGCAGAACATGCAGGATTGTTACATAGGTAAATGTGTGCCATGGTGGTACAGACACACCATGGAATACCTTCCCTTCTTTGCGAATACTCTACTATGCTCTGTCTGAAAAGCCTAGAATTATGGCATTGAAACTTGCTGGGTTTTACTCATTCTTTGTGGGGTAGCATAAAGGTCCACTCTTTTAGAGAAAAAAGAACCTGGCCAGGCGTGGTGGCTCATGCCTGTAATCCCAGCAGTTTGTGAGGCTGAGGCGGGTGGATCCCTTGAGTCCAGGAATTTGAGACCAGCCTGGGCAACATTGCAAAACCCCGTCTCTACAAAAACTATGAAAATTACCCAGGCTCAGTGGTGCATACTTGTAGTCCCAGATACTCAGGAGGCTGAGGTGGGAGGATAGCTTGAGCCCAGGAAATGAAGGTTATAGTGAGTTGAGATCACGCCACTACACTCCAGCCTGCATGACAGAGTGAAATCCTGCTTCAAAAAAAAAAAGAAAGAAAAGGAAGGAAGGAGGGAAAGAAGGAGAAAAGGAGAGAGGGAAGAAAGGAAGGAAGGAGAAGAAAGAGGGAAGAAAGGAAGGAAGGAGGGAGGGAAGGAAGGAAGGAGGGAAGGAGGGAAGGAAGGAAGGAAGGAGGTAGCCAGGGAGGGAGGGAAAGGAGAGGATAAACAACCTGTTTCCAATTTCATCTCTGGAACTAAAACTTCAGTCCTCGGACTAGTGTCACCTGTGTCCTCCAGTATCTAGACGGCAAGGTCACTGAGAGCAAGGATCACGTTTTGCACATTTATCCTGCCCTCTACATTGCAGTATCACATATAAAACAGAACTCAATGAAAGGCCAAATTTCAAATAATCCTGATCTGGCAAATTATCTCATCAAACTTAGTTTTCATGAAAAGCAGCAAGGTTTTAGCTAATAAACAAGGAGAATTAGCAGAGCCTTAACTGATTCTAGGTTGAGCACTGTGACTCACTCCATGCAGATGTAGCTGAGAGGAATGGGACCCAATGATCCCTACAACGTTGCCTAGATCTTGGTGTAGGGATTAGAAATGCTTTTCAAATAAGATATAAAGTTCCAAACTGAACCACAAAAACAACAAAAATTATTCCTTCAGTGTCTATTATTGGAAAGGAGAACATTTTATTAATACTAGCTATTTTCCATAAATTATTTGAATTCATGTAAAGTCATCTTTCTCTATACTTGTCCTTAATATTGCAGTCATTTATTTTAGCTCATTGATTTAAAGGCTGATTTTGCATACAAATTCAATTTTATGACCATATAAGTAGTAGTTACCTGAATACACCTCTGGAAAACCTAAAGCTATACCTTCATTGACTATTTTGATATTCACTAACATTTCTGCCATATGTGCCTTCTCTCTTTCTATGTCTCTCTAATTATATTTTTCTGTCTCTGAACAAGAAATTAT
Organism: Macaca nemestrina; assembly: GCF_043159975.1. NCBI lineage: Eukaryota > Metazoa > Chordata > Mammalia > Primates > Cercopithecidae > Macaca > Macaca nemestrina. Next base: position 114,911,689 of record NC_092127.1, on the reverse strand, counting down.
TTATATAAATATAAATATATTAAAATATATCTGTATACACACACACACACACACACACACACATATATATACATGAAATCAAGTAGTTATACAAGGTGTCCATAAAATTCAGAAACATAGGGAAATATGCATATTGTGTCACAAATATCTTCCATCTGAAACAATATTATCTATGGACACCTTGTAAACACCAAAACCACCATAGGTACATCTTTTCTTTTCCCTCAGCATCAATTCATTCATGTTTACCAAATTCCCTGAATGTCATCCACACATCCTTCAGCCACTGAGAATGAGCTTCTGATGCTGGAAGATGAGAAATGTTGAGAATTATGCAGGGAATAACAAATCTTACCCCCCTCCCCTTTTTTCCCCCAAACTTGTCATTCTGCTCTTTCTTATGATTAAAGTAGGTAACTGAACTGATGGTGAAGAAGTGCTGTTCCAATATGGAGCAGTTTCCAGTTGTATAATGAAATGAGACTTGCAAGAGCCCACTGTTCTGACCAACCTATTCTGTAGATGAGGAAACCCAAGCACCGATTAGTAAATGTATGGGCCCAAGGTCACCCAGCTAGTTCTTGTTTCCAACCAGAATTTACCTTAGATGTCTCCCATCAATAAGGACAATCTTTATCCTTGCATCTATCACTCCTGCTGTTTGTCTCCTGCTGGCTTGCCCACTTAATAGGCAAGCCCTGCCACTCAGGAGTTAGAAAACATTCTATCCACAATGTTACAGCATCTTGCTGTAACACTTGCTGTACATCTGTACACATGTAACTTGCTGTAACATCTTGCTGTGACACTCCTTTCCAAGAGAACTGGCTGCCTGTAGTGGCAATGCCATATCTGATGGCCTAACTGCTCCCTTCACCATGTGTGGGTGTCATCATGCAGTTGTATTTAGGCCTGTGCTGTTCACAGTTCCAGCCTGAATTTTCATCTTTCTGACATCTGAGATTGACTCTACATAGCCAGCTTCAAAGATGAGCACTTCCCAATCCTCCTTCTTTCTCCACCATTCCCTGCAGTTCACCCTTTCCAGTTCCACACAATGCCTTTCCCACACAGTCGTTCCCTTGAGTTTACCTGGGCATACCCTGCAGCCAGCAGCAGGGAATCTCTACATTCACAAGAGCAGTAACAGCAAAAAATGGCCTTCAACTGCCTTTTTAAAAAGTAGCTGTAGTGTGTTTGTTCTGAAATTGTTCCTGCTAAAGACAGTTTCAACCCAGCATGTTCCATCAAACATTTTCTTCCCATTTACTGAGGGAGAATATCAGCCAGCAGTGCTGACTGCAACTGTGATTTTAATTAGGGCTGCCAGATTTACCAAATAAAAACACAGAATGCCCAGTTGAGTTTGCATTTCAGATAAATGATAAATACTTTTTTAGTATTTCAGTATTTCCCATGTAATATTTGGAGACTATTTATACTAATGTATTATTTATTGTTTATCTGAAATTCAGATCCAACTGGGTGAAATGTATTTTATCTGGCAATACTACTTTAGTATTCAAATAAAATGAACTAAAAAGCCTTCTATGTAATGTGCAGAAAGGTTCTGCAGTTCCAGCTAGGGTGGAGGAAAGTGAATATTGCTGAGTTATATCCACTGCAGCAAAGAAGTGATTACATGTCTGGTATGTTCTGCATGAGATGCTAAGCACATACCACCCCTGCCTACAAAAGTGCCTCTGTTAAAGCCTAGGCAATGATTTACAAAACAGTAAAAGTATAAATTCACTCACACCCAAATCCAATGGGGAGAAAACCCAGAGCATTCAGTACTGCCTGCAGTTGCCAAGGAAAAACAAAATAAAACATGAAAATACAAAATACTTGCAAAAATGCTTTCTTGCACAGAAACAGAGAGTCACTTTCAGGGAGAGTGTGGATTATGTAAAAGCTTGGAGAATTTCAAAAGATGAGGCTTCCTGAGAATCTTGCATGCTGTAATTTCCACCACTACCATCCCCACAACTTCAAAATGCAGCCACTCTTACTCTGGCTGATTCAGCGGCCTAGAAGGAATTACTTTCAGTTAACTCCATGATGCATTTAAAAAAAAATAATATAAGCACTACATTGGCTTGCTCAATTGTACACACACACATGAAAAATATTCACCACTCAATTCAATCGAACACATCTACTGCACAAAATGCAATGCAAGCCATGAGAGGAGAGTGAGGTTTGAGAGAGAATGGAGGTAGGGGCTGCACCAATACAGCCCTGCCCTCAAAGAGCTTAGAATCCTTCGGAAAGACTCACCAAGGCAAACTTGTACACCAAAAGTACAAACATATGCTGCCCAGAGAGATCAACTCCATGTTTGGGAAGGGAAGGATGGAGGAGAGGAAGTAAAAGTGAGAGCCTAGGGAGGTGGGGACTATATGAATGCAAGACTTTTGTCTGTATTTTAAAGTAATATATAGATTTATGCAGAAGTAACGCCAATGTGTTGTTTAGGCCACATATCTAAATAATAGATGTTAAATTACATCCCAAACTACTAGAATATAGTGGGCTATGGCCCTATGTGAGTCAGTAGAAGAAAAATCAATTTACAAAGTCATGAACCAGCTTTTATATACATTTAGTTTATGAAGGCCTAACCACTTTGGACAGTCTAAATCTACAGATGAAAGCTTATGGAAATTTTATCTTTGAGTATGTAATGTTACAAACTGCAATACATGAGCAAAATTCAACACACCGGAAGAAATGCAAATGTGCATTCCTTTGTATAAAAATAAGATTATCATCACACAAAATATGAAATGTTTTCCTTAAAAAAATTGTGAATTCTGACTGTGAATGCACAGATTGCTTTTCTTTACTCTTCATTAAAGCATTGCTAGCTCGGAACCTCTGCCATATTATTTATTTCAAAAGAATAGGATTGGGTGTGGTTGGTGGTTCACCTGTTATCCTAGTGCTTTGGGAGGCAGAGGCACGAGGATCAGTTGAGCCCTGGAGTTTGAGACCAGCCTTGGCAACACATGTTCTGACACTGTCTCTACACAAAAAGAAAAAAAAAATTAGCCAGGCATGGTGGCACATGCCTGTAATCCCAGCTACTGGGAGACTAAAGTGAGAGGATCACTTGGCCCAGGAGCTGGAGGCTGCAGTGAACTATGATCACACCACTGCACTCCAGCCTGGGCAACAGAGTAAGACTGTCTCAAAAAAAAAAAAAAAGAAGAAGAATGAGAAAGGAGAATGCCCAAATCTCAGTAGGCCCTAAAGGAGCAACCATGAAACTGAAGAACTCCATGGGCATGCAGGAGGCTGCACTTTTCAAGAAGTACTGTCTTCCCACAGACTCCCTGTCAGCAGATGGCACGCAGATCCAGCATGAAGGACTTTGCAAGTTGAACTGGAAAGGCCAGCCCTTCACGCACAAGTTTCCATTGTGAAAGTTGTCAAAATAAAAATGGAGTCACTTATGTTAAAATCCCTGACAAAATGGAGCCAGAGAAGGCCATGAAGGCATGCAGGGTTTTTGTGCATGAATGCCGGATAACAAGAACTATCACAAAATATTCTGCAAATACCACAACCTTTCCATCAAAGTCTTACACACCAAAACTACTTCTGCAAGGACATCTACCCAATAACTGCCTATCCAGCCTCAAACTGGCACTGCCTGTCTTATTGATCCTTGTAGCTGACAGTAATTGTCTCAAAACAATTAAGTAATCCTCATTTTTATATTAAAACACTTTGTCTTCCTTTACTGTCCTGAATACGTACATAGTTTACTATGGCATGTATATTCTCATTACAATGCCCATTCACAAACAAATATCATTTTCTTTACAAAGCAAAACTTTCCACTGGGTAGCCAGATCTTGTGGCTGTCATGTAGAAAATCTTTCAACTCAGCTTCTTCCTGGGGCCACAACACCCTATGTGACCTGCCCCACCACCGCCTTGCCAGCCTGCTATTCTCCTTGTTTCACCGCTTCAGCCACAGTGGCTTCTCTCTGCCCCGGAACATCCCAGCTGGGGCCATTACAGGGCCTTTATGTTTGCCATTTCGTCTGCATGGAATGCACTGTCCATATTTCCTAGACCAGTTTCTTATTGTAATAAAGATCTCAGGTTAAATCTCACCTGTGCACACAGACCTTTCCATTTTACCCTGTCTAAAGTAGCACACCCACCTCAAAACATTCTCTATCATGTTTTGGCATTTACTGTCTTCCTACCCCCTAAAATGATCTACAGAATTATTGGTTTTTGAAGTGTTTCCTTGTATATTATTCGTCTTCCCAATAAAGGTAAAAATCTTATTTGTCTTGGTTGCTACAGCATCTCCTGGGCTAGGGACAATGCCTGGCACACAGTATACTGGTGCTCAGTCAACATTTGTGGATTCAACAAATAAATTTGGGCTCCAGATAAACCATTTAGAAACAAAGCTTTTCAACATACTATATTAGAAAGGACACACATATTAGTGATGGGAATGAGGTCTCAGACTGTCCAAATTCAGAAAGGACTGAAGAAAAATGCATTCAATCTCCTTTATTAATGACTTTATTTTCTATTTTATTTATTTTTTTTTTTTGAGATTGAGTCTCACTCTGTCACCCAGGCTGGAGTGCAGTGGTGCAATCTCAGCTCACTGCAACCTCCACCTCCGGGTTCATGCCATTCTCCTGCCTCAGCCTCCCGAGTAGCTGGGACTACAGGCACCTGCCACCACACCAGCTAAATTTTTGTATTTTTAGTAGAGACAGGGCTTCACTATGTTAGCCAGGATGGTCTCAATCTCCTGACCTCGTGATCTGCCCGCCTCAGCCTCCCAAAGTGCTAGGATTCCAGGCGTGAGCCACCACGCCTGACCCTATTAATGACTTTATGTGATTTTATGGGAAGCATCTCCATGTTCCAAAAAATTGAAGGCTCAGCAGAATGTTTACTATGCCTGAGTCTCAGTCTTTTTCTTTGCTTAAAACATTTTCATAAAATTTCGGTAGAGGAGGAGCTACCAAATACTGACAATTTTCACCACTGGAAGGTGGTTGCTTTGACCCAACTTTTATATGCTTTGGTGAAAGGAAATGCACCTGTCATTGTATTGTTAAAGGAATTGGGTAAGGATTCCTGGGGATTCTAGGTCCCTGGTGGTATCTAGCTCACCCTTGACTTCACTTTAGTCTCTTGAGTCTGCATACCTTACTTGGCATGTTCCAGTGCTTCAACCAAAGTCCTGTACTTGCCTGGGCTTTTCACCCACACTTTGACACAACCCCAATTTCTGCATGACACACGTGCCCAAAGGCTCAGTCGCACAGCAGTGGAAGGCTTTTATTACAATCCTCTGTGGTCTCATCAATGGGTCTGCCGGGAGTTTTACCATTCCTTAAGGGTAAAGAGCAGTTTTACATAATTGTATTGGTACAGTGGCTTATTCCACAAAACTGGGACTGTGGGTGTAGTCAGCCTACCAAATACCTTCTTGCATCTAACACGTGACCTTTGTCCACTTTGCTACCTTAAAACAATCTTTTCGAGGAATAGTGCCTACCCCTGGCATAAACAAATAAACAAAAACTCTTGCAAACTTTAAAAGCAAGCACAGTTCATAGTGCTTCAACTTCCTCCAACTAGTCTGTAGGCGGTCATATTAAATCATGAATCAGATTGTCTGGAGCCAGGAAGCCAATAAACAACTAGTTCTTTCTAGAAATAATTAACCACCTGGCTTTGTACATGTTCTGGCTCAACCACAACTACAGATTAAAGCTGCGTACAGTAAGAAAAGTGATAAATGCTACACATCAACTGCCAAAGTATTTCAGTAAACCTCATCAAGTTCACCAAATAGACTGGAGCAGAATGAGAATGATTTGTGTCATGGCCAAGGAATCACTGAGTTTAGGGAGAACTCTTTCACAGCAAGCCTGCTCTCTGTCTAGGGGAAGATGTTTCCTCATCCCTCAGGCTACTCCCCGCAAACATAACCCTGAGGAGTGGCCAAGACAGGAGTGAAAGCCCCACACTCAGCACACCCATAAGACCTTGCGGGGACCTACATGGCCATCGCATCTCCCATCAGTTCCAGAACCAGTCTCAGAAGACTGAATGCACAGTGTCTTCCAATGAATAGGGAAGATCCCTTTTCTACCCATAATGCCTGGACCACAGGCTTGTTGTTGAGGATAAGATATGAAATAATGGGAGGGAAAGTTTAGAACCTGCCCCTTCTGCCCCTTCTGGCCTTGAGGGATCGTGGGAGGCGATAAGAGAGGAAGTGAGATGGCCTTTCTCAATACAGAGGTAAGCATGTGGGTTAGAGCAGACCAGGAAAATGCTGACAGCATCAGGACTCTGGGAAGGAGACCACCTCAGACACCCACCACCTCACCAACCTGGGGCTACCACAGCCAAGGAAGCCCAGCAGTGCAGTGCAGTGAAGGAGACAGGGGCTGGAAGCCAGCTGTCCACAGCTGCTCTCTGCTCCATTGTGGTGTGGTTTATCCCACAATGACCCAGGATGAGGGTGGACTGGGCCTCATTTCTGTGCCTCCCCAGGTTCCCCAGGACTCAGGAGCATGTGCTCCTGAGTCCATCCATGGGGCTGCTGCCAGCCCACAGGATCTGTTCCATCTCTGCCACAAGCTAGCAGCACACTACTGCCTATGAGCCCTAGTTTACTCATCCACGTAGTAAGGATTAGAATATCCCCTATGCGTTGGCTTATGTAACTACTTTTTGTTTCAGTTTCCTCATCTGTAAAATGGAGCTAATAATATTACCTACTTCAGAAGATTGTTGTAAAGATTTCATGACTTAACATGTGTAAAGCACTTACAACAGTGTCTGGCACTAAGAAGTGCCATAGAAATGTTTACTGTTATGGTTATTCTGTTTCCAAGTTAATCTTGCTTCTTCAAAGTTTCTACATGAATCATATTGCTTAGGACATGAAACGATTTAAGTATCACAAAATTAAAGCCTCATAGAGTTGGAACAGACTTTAAAAACCAATCTAGTCCAACCCTTTTGAATTGCAAATGGCAAAAAGAGGCCCAGTGTAGTATACCCTAAGTCAGCCAGTCAAGTAATGGCAAAGCTGAGATTAGGATCCATTTCGAAGCTCTTTCCAATGTGCCACACTGAGCACCATATACATCAAATTAAGCACCATGTGCCAATGGCTCAATGAAGCCAGAGCTTTTACTGCCATCAACAAGTTTGAGCATAGAAGGCGACACAGAAGAATTTAGGAGTCACCCCCCAGCACTCCCCTGCTACAACCCCCAATGAGTTTGACTTTGAAAAACCTATAAAAACCTGATTCTTTAATCCCATAATCTCAAGAGATGTTATATTGTTACCCCTCTGTGCTCAACTCCACAGCTTTAAGTGCAAATCTACGGATTAAACATGAAAGTTTTCTCAGTTCCTTCCAAATGAATTCTGTTAGTACTGCTACTTAATTCTCCCTAAGAAATCTCTTCCCAGAGAATAGTTTACATTATTTTCTGCTAAACGCAAAGCAATATTCTCTTTTGTCAGCTAGATACTAATTGATCATTGATCTTTGAACTCTGCTTTTAGGACTGCTGGGTTGAAAAAAATTAAAAACATTGTCTTTTGAGTGTTTTCTCTCCTCCATCCTTTCCCCTTCTTTGCTACTGCTGGCATTCCAAAGTGGATTTGTTTTAAATCCTGGGTGACTTAACACAGAGGTGCTATAGTGCAATGATTAAGAGGTGTTTCAGGGTGAGACCGAGGATTGAGCCCGGCTTTGCCATTAATGTGCAGAGAAGTGCTTTGAGGAAATTGTTTAACTAAGCAGACAGGTACTAAAGATGGTTTTAACTGGCACATGGGAGCAAATTTTGTGCATCTCTTTCCATTCCTACGTTCGGTGACATTATGTTGGTAGCTTGAAATTAGCTATGGTGATTGTCATAACTCTCTTTCACATTAATGCAACCTTGGCATCTATCTGCTCGTTGTGTCCCTGGCTTGTCACCTTTGGCCTACATATTGTAAGACAGTCTCTGTACCCAGTTCCGTTTCATGTTCTAGATAGATAAGGCCATACCTTGAACCACTTGACTACCTTACTTCTACATTAAGTCTGGTGAACCCAAGAATGTAACTCCCAAGTTCCCAAACTTAGCCTTACCCCACCTGAAAATGAACCAGTCCAACTCTGTCACAGGAAACGACCTAAGTAATACCTTGGACTCCCATAAAGCCTTCGGCCCACAGATCCCTCCCTGTCTTTCCCTGACTGGTTACATGTCCTGGAAAGTCCCCTCTTCCCATTGACCCTGTGGGCTCTGCTGCCTTCCTCTCTCTGATCTGTGAGTAATAAACTTAATCTTGTCACCATTCCTATCTAAATACCCCTTTACTGTGCCAAAACTGGACAACACCTAACTCAAATACCTCACTTAACACCTCACAATAGTGATATTTTACACCATGGAAATTGGGAGACAGTACAAATCAGTATCTCCTTCCCTTCCCAAGCCAACTGTTAAACATTTACCAGCACTCCACTGTCTCTAAGCCCTAGATACTCATCCATAAAATAGGGATGACAATAGTACCTACCCCATGGGATTGTAGTGAGTTAAATGACATAATGTATGTGCAATACCCAGGAAACACCTGGGATACGATATCCCATGTTGTTATTGTTATTATCCACCTCTTACTTGTTTGGTATCTCTGCTGTGGTCTGAATGTGGTCCCTCAAAATGAGCATATGTTGAAACTTCATCTCAAATGTAATATTATTAAGAGGTGGGGTCTTTGGGAGGTGATGAGGGATTAGTTCCCTTATAAAATAGGCTTGAGAAAGCCTATTTTTTCCATCTATTAGGGAAATAGAATAGGAGAGACAGGATGACACCATTTTAAAACCCACTCCATCTTAAAACTAGCAAGGCACTCTCCCTGCCAGTCACAACCCATGGTCATAAGATGTTTATGGCTAAGGAAGCTGCCTCATAATGACTACAAGCGCAAACTCCTATGACAGCAGAATGTCCAGATGTCCGAATATTACATAACAATATATGCTTTTAAGATCACTATAGTCATTCTTTGATGTACTTATGCACTAAAATGTCAAGGATAACTTTCTTTAAATCAACAAAGTAACAAATTTTTTCATGCTGTCAGCCCACTCACACATAGTCATAACTTCGCTTAGCTTTTACGTTGATTAAAAAAAACAACAACTATATAAGGAGAGTATAAAACAAAGGCCATGCATTCCTCCTCCTGTTTTCTGAGGATGCCCTACCCTGTATCTGAGTAGTTTCTCTTTTCACCACACTCTGTGGCTTACCTTGAATTCCTTTCTGCACAAGATCCAAAAACCCTCTTTTGGGGTCTGGATCAAGACTACTTTTCTGGCAACATATCCACCACCTGAGGATACATAGAAGGTGCCGTATCTATGAAACCGAGAGCAGCCCTCGCCAGACATCAAGCCTGCTGGAGCCTTGATCTTGGACTTTCCAGCTTCCAGAACTTTGAGCAATACATTTCTCTTGTTTATAAACTACCCCTCTCTTGTTTATATTCATACCCCTCACTATGTTGCTCAGAATATTTTAGACTAAAGTATTTAGTTATAGCAGCCTGAACAGACTGAGATAGAAATTGAGACATAAAATGCTGCTGTAATAAATTGTAAAATGGCACACCAACATGGCACAAGTATACATATGTAACAAACCTGCACGTTATGCACATGTACTCTAGAACTTAAAGTATAATAATAATAAAATTTTAAAATACATACATAAATAAATAAATAAACTGTAAAATGTATCTTAAAGTGTGGATACAGCTTTGTAACTGAGTACCAAGTAGAGACAGAGTCTCACTCTGTCACCAAGGCTGGAGTGCAGTGGCGTGATCTTGGCTCACTGCAAGGTCCGCCTCTCGGGTTCATGCCATTCTCCTGCCTCAGCCCCCTGAGTAGCTGGGACTACAGGCACATCCACCACGCCTGGCTAATTTTTTATATTTTTTGTAGAGATGGGGTTTCACCGTGTTAGCCAGGATGGTCTCGATCTCCTGACCTCGTGATCCGCCTGCCTTGGCCTCCCAAAGTTCTAGGATTACAGGTGTGAGCCACTGCGCCCAGCCGAGGCTAGAACAGTTTTGAAGTGCATGCTAGAAAAAGCCTGTATAGCTGTGAATGGACTATAAAGGGTGACTCTGGTGAAGGTCAGAAAAAGAAGAGAGCTGGAGAAAATACCTTAATCTTCTTACAGATTCCCTAGGATTTCATAATCAGAATATTGGTAGAAATGCGAACGGTAGATCTTTCTGATGAGATCTCAGAAAGATCCACTTTATAATGAGCATGACCTCTCCTCCAGTTTCCAATAACATACTCCTCAGGGGCATCCTTATTATAAAGTGGCACTGAACTTTGTTAAATTATACTTATGTTCTAGTGTTTTGTGGAAAGTAGAACTTAAGAGTGATGAACTAGGATATTTGGTAGAAGAAATATCCAAGCAAAATGTCAGAATAAGTAATTCAAAATCTAAGCTGTTATGAGGCCAAGGCAGGACCTGATCACTTGAGACCAGGAATTTGAGACACCATCTTCTGAGCAACATAGTGAGACACCATCTTTTAAAAAAATAAGTGAATAAACTTTTGAAAAATCTAAGATGTTGGAACTGTAAGTTATTTTGAGCCTTAGAAAAATATGATTATCAAACCTGAGTCACTGTGACAGGGAGCTGTAACCTAGGAAGCTGTAATGTTTTGTTTCTTTGATTATAGATTAAGCCTTTTCCCTTACCTGCATTGTTTTGTAAAACATTGTAAATGGCCTAAAGGTACCAGGGAAGACCCTCTTTCCTCTCCAAGGTTGACTTTTATGACAGTCCAACTTCTCTCTTACTCTTTAAACAAAGAATTCATGGCTATCATATTGCCTTAAATTATTTTAAATTGGAAAGGAAATGAAGACAAGCTATATAAAAAAGAGAAAACAATCCTCAAGGGGAAGACAGACTGTAACTAATTAATTTATTGTAATTCTTAAATTAGTCTTGTATAGAACATTTTGTAACCCTGTTAAAAAATTTTTTGTGTTCTTCCTATACACGCAAGAAATTAACTTTCAACTTTGGAGAACTGACCCTGTTTCTCTGGAGTTTTGTGTCCCAGAATCTCCATTCCTAGCTTTTCACGTGAATAAACTCTTTAAAACTGGATCCTGACTCTTTTGATTATTTCAGGTTGACAAGTGCTTGTTTGTTAAACACTTCCTTTCACTGAAAGATAACAGTTTATGATGCATCTTTAAAAAGTTTATGATGCATTATTTCAACCTGAAATTTCATCTCAGGGCATGACAGGACTTCCCTTGACTGCTTATAGTAAAATGTGAGGAGAAACTAATTAAAGATGGACTTTATAATCAAAAGGGAAGCAAAACTTAAAGATTTGGAGAAGTCTCAGCCTGGCCATGTTGTAAAGAATGAAGAAGCATGTTCAAGAGAGAAGACCAAGGGTGTGGCCAAGTGATCATGTGATAAGGAGATTAGTATGGATCGGGGGATAACAGATGCTGTTCATCAAGACAATGATACAGTGACCCTGAAGCCATTTCAGAGATCTTTGGGTCTGCCCACCTATCACAGGCCCAAAATGCCAGCATTTTGGGGGAGAATGATCTGATTGATCTTCTCCAGACATTCCAGTACAGCACTACCATTGCCATAAAGAACTGCCTAAGACTGGATAATTTATAAAGAAAAGAGGTTTAATTGACTCACACTTTCACAGGCTGTACAGAAAGCATGACTGAGGAGGTCTCAGAAAACGTATAATCATGGTGGAAGGTGAAGAGGAAAGAGGCATGTCCTACATGGTTGGAGCAGGAGGAAGAGAGAGGGGTGGGAGGAAGTGCTATACACTTTTAAACAAACAGATCTTGGGAGAACTCTATTACAAGACAGCACTAGGGGGATGGTGATAAACCATTGAAAACTGTCCCTGTGATCTAATCACCTCCAACAAGGCCCCTCCTCCAACACTGTGGATTATAATTCAACATGAGATTTGGGCAGGGACATGAATTCAAACCACATCAGCACTCCTTGGCTGTTTCAGCTGTGGGACTCAAAAAGGCCTGGGTGTGACACCTCTCTGTCTCTCCAGAAGTCACAGGTGGTAACCATGACAGTGTCTACACAGTGCTCACTCCACTGGTGTACAGAGTGTGAAGCTTTGTGGGGAAGGCTACCTCTACCCAGATTTCAAAGGATGCCCTGAAGAGCCTCAAGGACCCAGGAAGAGAACTGTCAGAGTGGTGGGGCCCCACAGGGAACATCCCCTCCTCCACTCCCCATGATGAGACATTATCTTGTGGATCCTCCCTGAGATTTCAGAAGCATAGACCCTCTGGTGTGCAAGTCAATCCTGGGAGAGCCCCGGGTAAATGACTCCAACCCATGAAGGGTGCAGTGTGTGCGGCGCCCAGTAAAGCCATGGATATGAGCCCAGCCACCTGGAGCCATGGGGGACCAACTCCTGCCTCAGGGTGTACAGAAGACAGAACATGGAGTCAGAGAATATGATGATCAAGTCTTAAGGTTTAATGTTGTTTGTCCAGTTGCATTTTGGATTTATTTTGTAAAAGTTACACCATTCTTCCATCCTATTTCTCCACTTTGAAGTGGGAATGTCTATACTATGCTTATTCCACCATTGTGTTTTGAAAGCCCATAACTTGTTTGATTTCACAGGTTCGCAGATCAGAGCAATTTGCCTCAAGATGAATATTGAGTTTCACTCATGTGTTAGGCCATTTTTTCACTGCTATAAAAAAATATGTGGGGTGGGGGGGGGCAGTTCCAAGATGACCAAATAGGAAGAGCTCTAGTCTATAGTCCTAGTGTGAGTGATGCAGAAGACCCAGGTGATTTCTGCATTTGAACTGAGGTACCAGGTTCATCTCACTGGGGCTTGTCGGACAGTCGGTGCAGGACATTGGATGCAGACCACCAAGCATAAGCCAAAGCAGGGCGAGGCATCACCTCACCTGGGAAGTGGAAGGGGTCAGGGAATTTCCTTTCCTAGTCAAGGGAAGCTGTGACAGATGGCACCTGGAAAATCAGATCACTCCCACCCTAATACCGCATTTTCCAACCGTCTTGGCAAACGGCATACCAGGAGATTATATCCTGCTCCCGGCTGAGAGGGTCCCACACCCACGGAGCCTCCCTCATTGCTAGCACAGCAGTCTGAGATCGAACTGCAAGGTGGCAGTGAGGCTGGGGGAGGGGCACCTGCCATTGCTGAGGTTTGAGTAGGTAAACAAAGCAGCTGGGAAGCCCCAACTGGGAGGAGCCCATGGCAACTCAAGGAGGCCTGCCTGCCTCTGTAGACTCTACCTCTGGGGGTAGTGCAGAGCCAAACAAAAGGCAGCAGAAACCTCTGCAGACTTAAATATCCCTGTCTGACAGCTTTGAAGAGAGTAGTGGTTCTCCCAATACAGAGTTTGAGATCTGAGAACAGACAGACTGCCTCCTCAGGTGCACCCCTGACTCCTGAGTAGCTTAAATGGGAGGCATCCCCCAGTGGGGCAGACTGACAACCTACATGGCCAGGTATCCCTCTGAGATGAAGCTTCCAGAGGAACGATCAGGCAGCAACATTTGCTGCGCAGCAATATTCGCTCTTCTATAGCCTCTGCTGCTGATATCCAGGGAAACAGCATCTGGAGTGGACCTCCAGCAAACTCCAAGAGACCTGCAGCTGAGAGTCCTTACTGCTGGAAGGAAAACTAACAAACAGAAAGGACATTCACACCAAAACCCCATCTGTACATCACCATCATCAAAGACCAAAGGTGGATAAAACCACAAAGATGGGGAAAAAACAGAGCAGAAAAGCTGAAAATTCTAAAAATATCCCTCCAAAGGAACGCAGCTCCTCACCAGCAATGGAACAAAGCTGGACAGAGAATGACTTTGATGAATTGAGAGAAGAAGGCTTCAGATGATCAAACTTCTCTGAGCTAAAGGAGGAAGTTCGAACCCATCACAAAGAAGCTAAAAACCTTGAAAAAAGATTAGATGAATGGCTAACTAGAATAATCAGTGTAGAGAAGTCCTTAAATGACCTGATGGAGCTGAAAACCATGGCACAAGAACTACGTGACAAATGCACAAGCTTCAGTAGCCGATTCGATCAACTGGAAGAAAAGGTATCAGTGATTGAAGATCAAATGAATGAAAAGAAGAGAGGAGAGAAGTTTAGAGAAAAAAGAGTAAAAAGAAATGAACAACGCCTCCAAGAAATATGGGACTATGTGAAAAGACCAAATCTACATCTGATTGGTGTACTCGAAAGTGACGGGGAGAATGGAACCAAGTTGGAAAACACTCTGCAGGATATTATCCAGGAGAACTTTCCCAACCTTGCAAGGCAGGACAACATTCAAATTCAGGAAATACAGACAATGCCACAAAGATACTCCTCGAGAAGAGCAACTCCAAGACACATAATAGTCAGATTCCCCAAAGTTGAAATGAAGGAAAAAATGTTAAGGGCAGCCAGAGAGAAAGATCGGGTCACCCACAAAGGGGAGCCCACCAGACTAACAGTGGATCTCTTGGCAGAAACTCTACAAGCCAGAAGACAGTGGGAGCCAATATTCAACATTCTTAAAGGAAAGAATTTTCAACCCAGAATTTCATATCCAGGTAAACTAAGCTTCATAAGTGAAGGAGAAATAAAATCCTTTACAGACAAGCAAATGCTGAGAGATTTTGTCACCACCAGGCCTGCCCTACAAGAGCTCTGGAAGGAAGCACTAAACATAGAAAGGAACAACCGGTAGCAGCCACTGCAAAAACATGCCAAATTGTAAAGACCATCGATGCTAGGAAGAAACTGCATCAACTAACGAGCAAAGTAACCATCTAACATCATAATGACAGGATAAAGTTCACACATAACAATATTAACCTTAAATGTAAATGGGCTAAGTGCTCCAGTTGAAAGACACAGACTGGCAAATTGGATAGAGTCAAGACCCATCAGTGTGCTGTATTCACAAGACCCATCTCACATGCAGAGAAACACATAGGCTCAAAATAAAGAGATGGAGGAAGATCCACCAAGCAAATGGAAAATAAAAAAGGGCTGGGGTTGCAATACTAGTCTCTGATAAAACAGACTTTAAACCAAGAAAGATAGAAAGAGACAAAGAAGGCCATTACTTAAGGGTAAAGGGATCAATTCAACAAGAAGAGCTAACTATCCTAAATACATACGCACCCAATGCAGAAGCACCCAGATTCATAAACCAAGTCCTTAGAGACTTACAAAGAGACTTAGACTCCCACACAATAATAATGGGAGACTTTAACATCCCACTGTCAACATTAGACAGATCAACGAGAAAGAAAGTTAAAAAGGATATCCAGGAATTGAACTCAGCTCTGTACCAAGCACCTAATAGACATCTACAGAACTATCCACCCCAGATCAACAGAATATACATTCTTCTTAGCACCACATCACACTTAGTCCAAAATTGACCACATAGTTGGAAGTAAAGCACTCCTCAGCAAATGCAAAAGAACAGAAATTATAACAAACTGCCTCTCAGACCACAGTGCAATCAAACTAGAACTCAGGATTAAGAAACTCACTCAAAACCACTCAACTACATGGAAACTAAACAACCTGCTCCTGAATGACTACTGGGTACATAATGAAATGAAGACAGAAATAAAGATGTTCTTTGAAACCAATGAGAACAAAGATACAACATACCAGAACCTCCGGGACACATTTAAAGCAGTGTGTAGAGGGAAATTTATAGCACTAAATGCCCACAAGAGAAAGCTGGAAAGATCTAAAATTGACACCCTAACATCACAGTTAAAAGAACTAGAGAAGCAAGAGCAAACACATTCAAAAGCTAGCAGAAGGCAAGAAATAACTAAGATCAAAGCAGAACTGAAGGAGATAGAGACACATAAAACCCTTCAAAAGATCGATGAATCCAGGCACTGGTTTTTTAAAAAGATCAACAAAATTGATAGACCACTAGCAAGACTAATAAAGAAGAAAAGAGAGAAGAACCAAATAGTAGCAATAAAAAATGATAAAGGGGATATCACCATCGACACCACAGAAATACAAACTACCATCAGATAATACTATAAACACCTCTATGCAAATAAACTAGAAAATCTAGAAGATATAGATAAAGAAGACATTTATGCAGCCAACAGACACACGAAAAAATGCTCATCATCACTAGCCATCAGAGAAATGCAAATCAAAACCATAATGAGATACTATCTCACACCAGTTAGAATGGCAATCATTAAAAAGTCAGGAAACAGCAGGTGCTGGAGAGGATGTGGAGAAATAGGAACACTTTTACACTGTTGGTGGGACTGTAAACTAGTTAATCCATTTTGGAAGACAGTGTGGCGATTCCTCAAGGATCTAGTACTAGATAGAAATACCATTTGACCCAGCCATTCCATTACTGGGTATATATCCAAAGGATTATAAATCATGCTGCTATAAAGACACATGCACCCGTATGTTTATTGAGGCACCATAGCAAAGACTTAGAACCAACCCAAATGTCCACCAATGATAGACTGGATTAAGAAAATGTGGCACATACACACCTTGGAATACTATGCAGCCATAAAAAAGGATGAGTTCATGTCCTTTGTAGGGACATGGATGAAGCTGGAAACCATCCTTCTCAGCAAACTATAGCAAGGACAGCAAACCAAACACTGCATGTTCTCACTGATAGGTGGGAATTGAACAATGAGAACACTTGGACACAGGGTGGGGAGCATCACACACCAGGGCCTGTCGTGGGGTGGGGGAGGGGCAGATAGAACTAGGAGGTATACCTAATGTAAATGGTGAGCTAATGGGTGCAGCACACCAACATGGCACATGTATATATATGTAACAAACCTGCACGTTGTGCACATGTACCCTAGAACTTAAAGTATATATATAAAAAAAAATATGTGAAAATGGTTAATGTATAAAGAAAAGAGATTTAACTGGCTCATGGTTCTGCAGGCTGTACAGGAAGCAAGGTATCAGCATCTGTTGAACTTCTGGGGAAGCCTCAAGGAGCTTTTACTTGTGGTAGAAAGCAAAGCAGGAGCAGTCATCTCATATGGCAGAGCAGGACTAAGAGAGTGAGGGGGGAGGTGCCACACACTTAGAATACCAGACGTCACAAGAACCCACTATCTCTAAGACTACACCAAACCATGAGGGATCTGCCCCCATAACCCAAACAACTCCCCCCAGGTCCCACCTCCAACACAGGGAATTACAATTCAACATGAGATATAGAGGAGATGTAGATACAAACTATATTATTCTGCTCCTGACCCCTCAAATCTCATATCCTTCTTACACTGCAAAACACAATCATCCTTCTCAATAGTTCCCCCAAAGTCTTGACTCATTCCAGCATTAACTCAAAAGTTCCAAGTCCAAAGTCCAAAGTGTCATGTGGAAACAAATGGAGATAGCACTGTAAAATCAAAACAAGTTTTTTACTTCCAAGAGACAATGGAAGTGCAGGCATTGGGTAAACATTCCTGTTCCAAGAGGAAGACACTGGCCAAAAGAAAAGGGCTACAGGCCCCATGCAAGTTCAAAACCCAGAAGGGCATTCATCACATCTCAAGGTTCCAAAATAATCTCTTTTGACTCTCTGTCCCACCTCCAGGGCACACTGGTGTGGGCATCTCCACTCCCCTGTGGCTTTACAGGGGTCAGCCCCCGTGGCTGCTTTCATGGGTTCAGGTTGATTGTGGCTTTTCCAGGCACAGGATGCAAGCTGCCAGTGGATCTGCCATTCTGAGTTTGAAGCATGGTAGTCCCCTTCTCACAGTTCTACTAGGTTGTGCCCCAGTGGGGAATTTGTGTGGAGTCTCCAACCCAGCATTTCTCCTCTGCACTGCCCTAGTAGAGGTTCTATGTGAGGGCTGTGTCCCTGTGGCAAGCTTCTGCCTGGGCTTCTAGGCTTTCACATACATCTTCTTATATCTAAGCAGAGGCTGCCAAGCCGCCTTCATTCTTGCACTCTGAGCATTTGCAGGCTTAACCCTACATAGAAGCCACCAAGGGTTATGGCTATATCTGGAGTTCTTTGAGCTGAGACTGGGGCTGGAGCTGCTGGGATGCAGGGAGCAGTGTTCCAAGGCCACACAGGGCAGCAGGGACCCTGGGCTTGACCCATGGAAATTTTTCCATTCTTGGCCTCTGGGTCTGTGGTGGGAGGGGCTGTCAAAAAAGTCTCTGACATGCCTTTGAGATCTTTTCCCCACTGTCTTGGCTAGCAGCACCTTGCCCCTTTTTAGTTATGTAAATTTCTCTAGCAAGTGGTTGCTCCACAGTCTGCTTGGATTATTCCCCTGAAAATGGGCTTTTCTTTCTACCACATGGCCAGGCTATAATTTTTCAAATATTTATGCTCTGTTGTCCTTTTAAATATGTTACAACTTTAAGTCATTTATTGGTTCCTGCATCTGAGCCTAGGCTGTTAGAAAGCAGCCAGGCAATACCTTGCTTGCTTTGCTGCTTAGAAATTTCTTCCACCAGGTACTCTAAATTATCACTCTCAAGTTCAAACTTCCACAGATCCCTCAGTCATAAACACAATGCAGCCAAACTCTTTGCTAAGGCATAACAGACATGACCTTCGCTCCAGTTTACAATAAATTTCTCATTTCCATCTGAGACCTCAGCAGCCTGGACTTCACTGCCTATATCACTATCAACATTTTGGTCACAACCACTTGACCAGGCCCTAGGATGTTCCAAATTTTCCCTCATCTTCCTGTTCTCTTCTGAACCTTTCAAACTCTTCCAACCTCTGCCTGCTACCCAATTCCTAAAACACTTCCATGTTCTTGATACCAATTTTCTGCATTAGGCCATTTTTTGCATTGCTATAAACAAATACCTGAGACTGAGCAATTTATAAAAGAAGAGGTTTAATTGGCTCATGGTTCTGCAGGCTGTACAAGAAGCATGGCACCAGCATCTGCTCAGCTTCTGGTAAGGACTCAAGGAGCTTTTATTTGTGGTGGAAGGCAAAGCAGGAACAGGCATCTCGAATGGCAGAGTGGGAGCAAGCGAGTGAGGGGGGAAGTGCCACACACTTAAACAACCAGATCTCATGAGAACTCACTATCTCAAGGACAGCACCAAACCATGAAGGATCTGCCTCCATGAAACAAACACCTCCCAGCAGGTCCCAACTCTTGACACTAGGGATAACAATTGAACATGAGACTTAGAAAGAACACATATCCAAACCATATCAATCCAAATTTGATTAAGACTTTAATCTTTTGAGTTGATCCTCGAAGAGTTAAGATTTTTGGAGCTATTGAGATGGAATGAATCTATTTTGCCTGTGAAAAGGACATACATTTAGTGGGGGAAAGAGGTGGAATGCTGTGGTCTGAATGTTTGTGTTCCCTCAACAATTGCCATGTTGCCATGGCATTTATAAGCTGTCATGGCACTGGTGGGAGTGTCTTTTAGCATGCTAATACATTTGAATTAGCTTGTAATGAGCAGTGAGGATGACAGAGGTCACTTTTATGGCCATCTTAGTTTTGATGGGTTTTGGCCAGCCTCTTTACCACATCTCATTTGATCAGCGAGGTCTTTGTGGCCTGAACCTTGCAAAACTAGTCCTGTTGATTCCTCTCACACCTATTCAAGATGGAGTCACTCTGGTTAAAACACCTCTGAAACCTCCACTAATTCTTTGTTGTTCTGGAAATGTGGTATTCTCTACATGCCTCTGTGTATCCATCAGCAAAACATGAGCAGCCACACTGTGTGTGTGTGTGTGTGTGCACACGCACACACGCGCATAAGCACAGGTGTGTATGCACATGCACACACACTCTCAGCCATATCTCACCAAATGAGATCTGACCACAAAATAATATAACTGATATGTGAAGATTTCTGAAGGCAATTCCAAATGTGGAATTTCGAAAATATTTTGAGCCATAGAAGCATTATCTGAAACAGTGCATAGGTGCCTGACTTGACTACTCTGAAGGAAAATCTACAAGTTTAAACTCTGGTATGAATATTTGGGGAAAACAACCCCACAAAATCATTGCTTTCCAAGGATATATCATGACTCATTGCCTTGGAATGCCAAATACAAGCTGGCAACCCACAGACCTTCTGAAGCTGGCTGAGTTTTCACTTTGGTCTTCTGCAGCTCACTGAGTTTTTGGTTTTTTTTAACTTTTCATTTTTTAATTGCAAGATTTTAAGTTTTTAAAAATCTCAATGTCTCACTAATCATGAACAATCAGGAAAACTGTGCAGTCATGATCAAGCATGCTCTGCAGCTGGACTGCCTGGGTCTGAATCCTAGTTCTGCCACTTTCTACTTCTTTGACCTTCATCAAGTTATTTAACCTCTCTGTGCCTCAGGATTGGAAGGAACTCCAGCTATTTTCCTCATCTGAAAAATGGAGATAATAATAGGACCTCCTGAATAGGGTTATTGTGAGCTTAAAATGAGATAATTGATTTGTTTAGCACATACTAAACCCTTAGTAAACATAATCTATTATCTCCAAACACCAAACTTTATTCCTGAAGGAGTCAAGCAGCATCTGCCCTGTGTACATGGCGGGAAAGGGGCTCCAGTTCCCCCATTTCCCATCTGTTCCACTTCTTCCCTTTACCTTATCTGCCTGCCCCCTGTGGGCATTTGCAGTTTGCAACCCCGACTTTAGAATCACAGATCTGGTCAAATGGCCAGGTTTAAAGAGAAAGAAACCATTCACTCCCAGTTACAAAGTTGGTAAAAGCCATGTTCACATCTCCTGCCTGCCCATCTAGTTCCATTCTGGGTGCTCCTCATGTCTATAATCCTGGCCAACAACAAAGGCTCTCCTCTACAACTCCAGTGAATTATAGCAGGGTCATGACATTACTCACAAGGCACGCAGATTTGCAGAGGAAATGGAATTTCTTTCTTTCATCTATAACTGATCATCTTCCTGGGGCCCCCACCACCCTGAATAGCAGAAACAACTGAGACTTGTCAATGAAAAATATTTCTATCACTTCCAATCTAAATGGTTTCATCTCTATTTCCAATTTTAATCTTAAAAATTCACTGAACTCTCTCTTTTAGGACTGGTCAAAGCAGCCTCCCTGGAATGACTCACCTCTCTGACTTGTTTCTGCTTCATTTTTTTTCCTGGGCTTGGCATCTGGATATATGAGGGCACACTTTGTTTTTGAGGCTTTGAAGCATAGGGCTTCTCAGAGGTGGCTTTGCAGGAGGTGTCACTGGACTGCTCAGTGACTGCTCATCTTATTGTCAGTCTCTGGCTAAAAGCAACTGTCACTTGTTCTGGCTTTGTCAAGGCCTGGTGGCCTCCCCTGACTGACCTGCCCCCACCCAGACTCTCCCACAAGCACTGTGACCTGTGAAGTCTGACTCTCACTTTCTTCTACTCCCATCCCTACAGCCATCTGACACTCATTGTGGAGATCCTCTTTGACAAGGTCCCCAGGCCAACCCCTAACTAACTTCAACACACATGCCACTTGAGGCTGGGCTGCCTGGAAAAAGAGTCTGCAGTAAAACTTAAAAGCCAGTGTATCACTGGGGTGGGGTGGGGGTCAATCCTGAGGAAGCCAGAATGAAAAAAAAAGGTAACTAAAGTAGGGACCAAGGGAATGCAGATACAAAGTAATGCACAAAACTTTTCTGCACATCTGTGCTCCCAGCCTCTCTAGGCAGCACTAAGGGAAGTCGAACCATGTTGCATCTGACTTTGAACATGGTGGAGCTCTGGCTTCAGCAACAACAGCTCCCATAGGGCACACAGCAGGCCATTAAGAGGTAAGGTCAATAGCATCACCTGGGGCAAGTCATGCTCCTCCAGGTCAAGCTGGCCAAACTACAGCCTTACTAGCCCAAGGTACCTAAAATTAGAAATGAGGGGAAGAAATGGAAAGGATTTCCCATGGCTGGCCACAGCCTCATGAGTGGGTCCAGGAGCACGTGGCCAGGTGAACCTAGGGAGGCACAGAAATGAGGCCCAGTTCACTCTCATCCTGGGTCTGGGTCAAAGCCACACCACAATGGAGCAGAGAGCATCTCTGGACAGCTGGCTTCCAGCCCCCTTCTCCTTCACTGCACTGCACCACTGGGCTTTCTTGGCTGGGGTGGCCCCAGGTTGGTGTCTGAGGTGGTTGCCTTCCCAGAGTCCTGATGCTGTCAGCATTTTCCTGGTCTGCTCTAATCCATATGTCTACTTCTGTATTGAGAAAGGCCATCTCACTTCCTCTCTTATCACCTCCCACAATCCCTCAAGGCAGGAAGGGGTAGGTTCCAATCTTTCCCTCCCATTATTTCATATCCTCCTATTCTCAGCAGCAAGCCTGTGGCCCAGGCATCACAGGCAGAAAAGGGATCATCCCTATTTAAAGATAACTTCCTTATTTAATGGAAGAAACTACCAATGCAGGGTCCTCTGAGTCTGGTTCTGGACATGCTGGGAGGGGAGATGGTTATGTGGGTCCCCACCAGTTCTTGCTGGGTATGCTAAGAGTGTGAGGCTCTCATGCCTGTCTCGGCCACTCCTAGGGGTTATGTTTGCAGAGAGGAGCCTAAGGGATAAGGAAACATATTCCCCCAGACAGAGAGCAGGCTTGCTGTGAAAGAGGTCAACTCCCTAAGCTCAGTGTTCCTTGGCCATGATATAAACCATCCTCAACCTGCCCTAACTTTTCTTGTGAGTGTTTGGTCAGGTTTAGTGAAGAACTTGCAAGTGGGTTCAAATCCTGTACCTTCTGAAGTTTTTATATTATTATGCTAGCTCACACTCTGCTGTTGCGGGAAGTCAGGGATCCCGAACGGAGGGACCAGCTGAAACCGTGGCAGAAGAACATAAATTGTGAAGATTTCATGGACACTTATCACTTCCCCAATCAATATCCTTGTGATTTCCTATGCCTGTCTTTACTTTAATCTCTTAATCCCGTCATCTTCTTCCTAAACTGAGGAGGATGAATGTCACCTTAGGACCCTATGATGATTGTGTCAACTGCACAAATTGTTTGTAGAGCATGTGTGTTTGAACAATATGAAATCTGGGCATCTTAAAAAAGAACAGGATAACAGCGATGTTCAGGGAACAAGAGAGGTAACTTTGAACTGGCCGCTGGTGAGCCGGACAGAACAGAGCTATATTTCTCCTCTTTCGAAAGCAAATAGGAGAAATATCGCTGAATTATTTTTCTCAGCAAGGAATATCCCTGAGAAAGAGAATGTGCCCTGAGGGTAGGCCTATAAATGGCCCCTTTAGAAGCATGCCATCTTTTATGGTCAAAGGGATGAAATAAGCCCCAGTCTCCTGTAGTGCTCCCAAGCTTATTAGGAGGAGGAAAATTCCCACCTAATAAATTTTGGTCAGACAGGTTGTCTGCTCTCAAACCCTGTTTCCTGATAAGATATTATCAATGACAATGCGTGCCCGAAACTTCATTAGCAATTTTAATTTCACCTCATCTGGTGGTCCTGTGATCTCACCCTGCCTCCATTTGCTTTGTGATATTTTATGACCTTGTAAAGTATGTGATCTCTGTGACCCACACCCTATTCATGCACTCCCTCCCCCTTTGAAAATCTCTAATAAAAACATACTGGTTTTACAGCTCGGGGAACATCATGGATACTGCTGACATGTGATGGCTCCCCCGGACACACAGCTTTAAATTTCTCTCTCTCGTGCCCTTTCCCTTTATTTCCCAACCCAGCCAAGACGCTTAGGAAATAGAAAAGAACTCACGTTAAACATTGGGAGTGGGTTCTCCCGATACTCTGCCTTTAACAATTAATTAAATATCTTAGTTGAATTCTTCTTGCCAACTTGTATGGCATCTAGGAGCATCTAGAAGCATCTGCCCTGGGCAAGGAAGTGCTCATGGCCCACTGCTCCTTGGATGTGCCTGTTGATTTTTAAATTTCAAGTTAGTTGCTTGCCCTGCAACCACTGCTCCCTGAGAGGCTCAAGAAAAGTAGTGAATTTGCAGTTTCTCTGACAGCTCATTCTTCATTTGAATAAAGTCCAAAATGTTCAAGAACAAGACCACAGTAAACCAAATGAATAAAATGTTTCAGTAGTAAACAGAGATAATTGGAGAATAAGCCATCAACTAACATGAGAAAGTGATTGAATATTAAAAATATGCTAAGGAGTGGATTGGGCTGGGAATGAGTGGTACAGATGACTTGGCTTTTGTTAGAAGACTTTCTGAATTATACAATTCATATCACTGTGTTCATCTATTATTTTGATGAATATATAGTCTGTTTTGTTTTTTAATGGAGACAGGGTCTCACTCTGCTGTTCAGGCTGGAGTGCAGTGGCAGGATCTCAGCTTACTGCAGCCACCACATCCTGGGTTCAAGTAATTCTCATGCCTCAGCCTCCCGAGTAGTTGGTGTTACAGGCACCTGCCACCACATCTGGATGTGTGTGTGTATATGTGTGTATATATATATGTATATATATGTGTGTGTGTATATATATATGTGTATATATATGTGTGTGTGTATATATATGTGTGTGTCTGTATATATACATATGTATATTAGTAGAGATGGGGTTTCATCCTGTTGGCCAGACTGGTCTCGAATTCCTAGTCTCAAGTGATCTGCCTGCCTTAGCCTCCCAATGTGCTGGGATTACAGGTTTGAGCCACTGTGCCCAGTCAATATTTTAGATAGATAGATGATAGATAGATAGATAGATAGATAGATAGATAGATAGATAGATAGATTGATTGATAGATAGATAGATAGATTTAGAGACAAGGTCTCACTCCATTACCCAGGCTGAAGTACAGTGGCATGATCATAGCTCACTGCAGCCTCAAACTACTGGGCTCAAGGGATCCTCCTGCCTCAGTCTCCCGAGCAGCTAGGACTACAGGCACATGCCACCATGCCCAGCTATTTTGTTAAATTAATTTGGTTTTGTAGAGATGAGGTATCACTATGTTGCCAGGCTGGTCTCAAACTCCTAGGTTCAAGTGATCCTCCCATGTCAGCCTCCCAAAGTGCTGGAATTAATAGGTGTGAGCCACCATGCCCAGCATGAAACATATTTTAAAGTTATGTAAGGAACACAGAATCTTATTGATCGCTAAGTCATGAACAATAGGCAAAGCATCTCAGTCATATGTTGTTGGTTGTTGCTGCATTTGGGGGACATAGCATCAAAACAACAGAAACTAAATCTGTCCCATTGAGAGAATCTGCAACAGCTCTCCTCTAAGAAACAGAAATTAAGTCAAGAAGTGATGACTTACTATAAAAAGAGTTATTTTTATGAATCTTCTTTATTTGATGACTGAAAATTTTTGAGTTGTTTGTGGCACCAAGTCAACATCTATGAGTATCCTTAAAATTAGTCTGCATATAATTAAGTTGCATGAGATGAGCCATAATTATCAGGTCTCACATGTTGAGATCACTGCCCAGGCAAGCAGAAATACTGCACGGGTTACAAAAATTCATGATGGCTTCATTCAAGCATCATTCTAGCAAATACTTTGCCATCTGCTAACACCTAACTGTTACCTGGGCTGGAACCATAGAGTCCCCAGACAGCCTGGCACCTGTGGACAATCTGAGCAAGGTCAGGGTTCTATTTGTCTTCTCTTAGTTTCTTTAAACCATCATTTCCAGAAACACATATTTACAGAAAGAAATGGGTCCAATGGTAGGAAATGCTAATATCTTAACTGTTAGTACATTCCTTAGACACTTTCTATTTAGTTGCTTAGAACTTACAGGGTCCCAATGAGAAAACTCTGATGTTGCAAAATGACATTCAATCTATAACCTCCCTTCTTCCCAGGGACTTAGGGTTTGACACTGGGCCAGCCTTGAGCAGAAAAGGGCTTTGCCAAGAAAGGGATCCTTCCACTGCTGTGATCAGGAGAATTACTTACTGTCACACCCAAGCTCCTCTTAAGTCAGAAGCTTCTAGTTGGTCAGCAGCTTTGCATGATTCCACATTTCTCCTGTGACTAGGCTGCAGGAAGGGTTTTCTATTACAAAGTTGCCAAAGTGAAGGCTTTCCACACAGATGAGTTTCTAACCACAGCCAACGGAGGGAAAAAAAACACAATATTTTCTTTGGGTAGAAAGAACATTCTTCCACTGCATTTTAAAAAATGGTATTTGATACCCTTACTGAGTGTATATGCAAAAGCAGTTTGTGATGGTGCTCATTAGCCTAGAAGAGCTAGCTATGTGGATAAAAGTTAAGAGTATGGGCTCTGTAGCCAGATTGCCTGGGTTCAAATCTTGCTGCCTCTTATTATTGAATGTGTGATCCTGGGGAAATAGCTTAACCACTCTGTGCCTCTGATGCTTTCATCTGTGTAATGAGATTAATAACGTCTACATTTTTGTGTAAGAATAATAATATCCTAACACTTACCTCATAGTGTAGCGAGAACTAAGAAGTTATTGCCTTCAAAGAGCTTAGAACAGGGCCTGGCTCACAGAAAGCACTCAGAAGATGTTACTTATGATTATTTTGGTGTCAAACTTTTCCTCTCAATTGCTTGTGATCCAGGAGGTGCCCTCTATGAGGGAGAGGAACATTAGGGAGTTCTGTAGGGTATTTGTTAACCAAGCCTTCATCAAAGCCCCTACCCCATAATGGATTTTCCAAAATTGCTCTCCCCTGTTCTTTGAGATCCCTGACAGCTCTGTGATTCCATTGTGACAGTTCAGGGATCTATCTGGATGCTTCCCATACCACATCTAAAGCTCTATGTTGTACTCATTGGCCCCATTCTTGAGTTACATTAGGGTTTATACAGTTGCAGGATAAATTGTTGCTGCTTTACATGTAGAACAAGAAACATGACCAGTACTTATATAGTGATTCAAAGGTTTTAGAACTTCAGTAAAATGGGTAACTTTGTATGCTATCATGTTAATATAAACTCTTTTATGGAAGTAGAATGCATATACCAGAAAATGGCACAAATAATAAATATACAGGTTGAGGAACTGCCACAAAATGAAGAAACCTATATAACCATCACCCTAAGACAAATCACTACCAGTACCTTAGAATTCCACCTTCCATCCATTACTCTCTCCTCACCCCGTCTCAGAGGTTACCAGTGTACTGACTTCCAACACCTTAAGTTAGTTTTCCTGTTTTTGAACCTTAAATAAACAGAATCACAGGGAATGAATTGTGTCTGGTTTCTTTTATTTGATTTTGAAATTGTGATAATCATCTATGCTGTTGAGGGGTAGTTTTCTCTGAACATTCATTTCAATGTCATTAGATGCACTCATACGAGCATTTCTGATGAGTACTATATATACCTAGCGGGGAATGAGTCATAGGATATATGTATGTTCAACTTTAGTATATAATGCCAAACAATTCTGCATAGAATTTCTACCAAAGTACACTCTACTAGCTACGTAGTGGCTCCACAGCCTCACCAAAACTGGGTATTGTCAGTCATTTTAATTTTAGCCATTCTACGGTTAGAAGTGTTTCTCTGGTGGGTGGGGGGGTTACTCATTTGCATTTCTCAGATGACTGAATGCTTAATCATATGAAATCTTTTTTACTGTGTCTAATGAGATTATTATATGATTTTTCTCTTTATTTTGTAAATACAGTAGATAGCATTGATTGATTTTCAAAGGTTAACCAACTTTTCATTCCTAGAATAAACTCAACTTGATGATGTTTATATTTTTGCTCAGCTGAATTTGATCATATTTTGCCTAAGACTTTTGCACCTAAGTTTACAAAAGAAATTGACTTACAACATTTTTTTGTGAAGTTCTTAGGGTACACTGATGTTATAAAATAAGTTTCCAAAGGTACTGTTATATCTTCCTTAAATGTTTGGAAGAATTCACTGGGCTTGAAGTTTTGTTGTGGTTTTGTTTTGTTTTGTTTTGTATTGTTTGTAGGAAGGTGTTGCTGCTATTAACTGCTTATTAAGTAGAACATACAGAAAAGTGCACATAAATTTATACACCTAAAATTTATACACATAAAAGTGCACGTAAACTAACTCACATAGTGCAATACATTTTCACAAACAGAATTCAGTCATGCGACCAGTACCCAGTACAAGAAACAGAACATTATTACCATCCTAAATACCCATTTCCTGTCCTCTTCCAATCATTGCATTCCTTCCCAAAGGTCATCACTGTCCCGACATCTAAGGCCATGATTTAGATTTGCTGTCTTGGTACTTTATTGGAAGTCTGTTGGGACTTGCTTTTTGTTCCAGCATGTGGTTGGTATTGTTACTGTTTTGTGTTCAGTTTAACAAATTGTCTAATCTGAAATTGTTGAAAGTAGTGTGTTGTATAAGTCAATTAGGTCAAGTTTTGTGGTGTGTCATTTAAATGTTGAATATCCATGTTGTCTCTTTGTCTACCTGTTCTATCAGATATTGAGAAAGATGTGTTAATATCTTCAACTGTGATTGCAGACTTGTCTATTTGTTCTTTGCTTCTATAACTTTTTGCTTCTTATATTTTGAAGCCATATCATTAGGTGCATAAAACAGAATTGTTCTATTTTCCATGGATTGAACATTTTACCGTTATGAAATGTCCCCCCTTGTCTTTAATAATGTGAGTTATGTTTAGAAATGTCAGTTGCCCAAAGAATCACTTGAACCTGGGAGGCAGAGGTTACAGTGAGTGGAGACCGCGCCACTTTAGTCCAGCCTGGGCGACTGAGTGAGCCTCCGTCTCAAAAAAACAAACAAAGCAAAACAAACAAACAAAACAGGGACAGTGAGCTCCTCTAATGGGGAAGACACGAAGATTCAGATGAAACAATACCGGTCAAGTGTTGGTAATTGCACGTTTGCAAATGTTCTTAAGAAGATTTAAAAAGTGCTAGCATAGACTTTTTGAAATGCCATTTCTTTGATACTCTAAGTGCTTGTGGGATTTTTTTTTCACACAAAAGCAAAAATTTTTAATGCTGTAAAATACAAATTGTCCAAATTAAAGAAAATAAGAAAAAAAAAAAGAGAAATGTCAGTTGCCTTAAAACCTACTTTGATATTAGAATTGTTTTACCAGCCTTCTCTTTGTTAATGTTTGCAATGATCTATCTTTATCTACCCTTTTATTTCGTTATTTTGATATTTAAAATTTGTGTCTTGAAGGCAGCACATAGGATGTTGTTTTTGTTGTTCTGAGTGTCTTTGTCTTTTAAATAGAGTAATTCATCCATTTGTAATTAATGTAATTACTGATATATTTGAGTTTAAATCTACCATCTTTCTACTTTATCATACGTGCACATTCATTTTTATCTCCTTTTATTATCCTCATTTTGATTACTTTTTATTACTAAATTACTTCCCTTCTATCAACATGTATTCTTACCATTTATATCTGATAAGATTTTACTTCAGCCTGAAGAAATTCTTTTGGCATTTCTTGTACTGTAAGACTGCTAGGAACATATTGTCATGATTTTCAGTTGTTTGAAATTGTCTTAATTTCACCTTTATTCTTGAAGTATATTTTCACTGGATATAGAAATTCTGAGTTGAAAAGCTTATTTTTAATTTTGCCACATTATGGGTATTGGTTCCGTACTGACCTTCATTATGTTTGATGAGAAGGCAGTAGTACTGAAATTGTCTTTCCCCTGTATATATGTATGGGTTTTAAAATCCTGGTTGCTTTTGATTTTTATCTTTGATTCTCAACAGTTTGACTATGATATGCCTAGGCATGGTTTTATTCATATTTACCCTCAGTTTGACTATGATATGCCTAGGCATGGTTTTATTCATATTTACCCTTTTTTGGGTTTTCTGAGCTTCTTAAATATGTACATATATGTATTTCACCAACTTTGGGGAAGTCCCTTTAATTCTATTTTTTTCTCACCCCTCCCCTTGTTTCCTTCTGAAACTCCAATTATATATATGTTAAATCTTTGATATTATCACATAGATCCCTAAGTGATGTTCATTTTTTTGTTCTTCATATTGTATTCATTCATTGATGTATCTTCATTCACATGAAATATTTCCCCTGTAAGTTTTTTTTTTAAGGTATCATATCTCTTGAGCACCAGAATTTCCACTCATAGTTGTATTTTCTTGTTACTATTTATTTGCTGAGATTTCCTATCATTTCACTTATTATGATCACATTTTTCTTTATATTATTGAGGAGCAAGTAATGATACTGCTTTAAAATTCTTGTCTACAAATTCTAACATCTGGATCACCTTAGGACCAGTCTTCGCTGATAGTCTTCTCTTTGGAGATTGGGTTATATTTTTGGGTTCTTCAAAAATTAAATAATTCTGAATATTATCTTACATAGTGTGTTTTTTTTGTGTCTGTGTGGAAACTCTGGATTATGTCAAATTCCTCCAAAGAATGTTGATTAATTTGCTTCAATTCAAATCACAAACTCTGTTGAGTGGCAACTAAAAATTCATTTTAGTAGTTTTGTCTTTAGCTGGGCTGCTTGCAACTCACTCTGCAAATGTGTGGTGGTCAGGAACCACCTGAAGATTTGGGTAGAGTTTATACTCAGAATTCGGGAATTCTCTCTAGCTGTTTCTGGGATTCTCTCCTTCACTTTCTACAAGCTTGTCTTGAAATTGTCTAGAGTTGTCTTGAAATTCGTCCTTTGGTTCTTGGAAATACTGTGAAATTTCTATAAAAGTTTTAGTCATGCATGAGGTGATGACTGTGGCATGACCTAGGCTATAAACTGTAAAAAATGGGGAATTCACCTGTGCCATTCTCTTGACCCACGTGTCAACTTTCCGCTTGAATCTGGCTGTCTTTGTTTATGCTCCAGTGCCTTCAGGTAATAAAAAATAATCAGCCTTCCTAAAAAAGGATAACTTATTTTAAAAGGGGAAAAACAATAGAAAAATGACGCATAAGAAATTGCTTTTAATTTATCCATATAGTTTCTATCTATGTGTGGCAGCTTATAAGGATTTTTGTCTTTGTTTTTCAGAAGTTTTACTTCTATGTGTTTTACTTCTAGGTTTGATTTCTTTATATTTGTCCTGGTTGGAGCTTTGTAGCAATTTTGAATTGGAGTTTGTTGTCTTTAATGGGTTTTGGAAAATTCTTGAACATTATCTCTTTAAATATTGCTTCACCACTTTCTCTCTCCTCTTTTTGCAGGACTTTAATTTCACATACTTTAGACCTTTACACTGTGTCATAAATCTCTTGGCTCTGCTCTGTATTTTCTACTTTTTTGGTTTTTCTGTGCTTTAGCCTAATTTCTTTCTGGCCTATTTTCTTTTCAATAATTCTATCTATATTTTATCTAATCTTCTGTTAAATATAATCTACTGAGTTATGAATTATATATTTTGAATATTCAGTTCCAGAATTTTCATTTGATTCTTTTTCATAGTTTCCAGTTCTCTGCTAAAATTCTCTGACTTATAAATTCTTATCCAAATTAATTTATAGTAATTTAAACTCCGTAACAAATAACCCTAACATCTGAATCTCCTATGAGTCATTTTAATATTGATTTTCCCCCTTTTAAAAAGTTGTTATCTATTTTAGGAAGGTCTGTTTATTTTTTATTAATTGCTAACATTGTGTATAAGGAAATGTAGACATGGGTTGGGGGTGGTGGCTCATGCTTGTAATTCCAGCATTTTGGGAGGGTGAGAAAGGCAGATTACTTGAGCCCAGGAGTTTGAGACCATTGGAAATCCCACGTCTACAAAAACTACAAATATCAGCTGGGTGTGACGTTACATACTTGTGGGCCCAGCCACTTGGGAGGCTGACGTGGGAGGATTGCCTGAGCCAGGGAGGTGGAGATTGCAGTGGGCTGTGATCATGCCACGGCACTCCAGTGTGGGGAACAGAGCAAGACCCTGCCACAAAAAAAAAAAAAAAAAAAAAAAAGACATAATGTGTGGTTCTGGAAGACACATATTTAATAAAAGAAGTTTTATTTTAAGACTTCAATTGTCCATCTTATAGATATCCAAACACTGATATCAAAAAGCAGAACAAAAACAGCTGGGAAAACAGGTTCTGGACCTGGAACTGTGGCCCCTAAAGCTGTCCCATTCATCTCTCAGGGAACTGTGCAACATCTCATACTGCTGTTCTTTGCTAATCAGCTTTTGCTTCTGACTTACTGGCATATAAACAAGGTAAAATGTCAATCTACCCCAAATCTTCATG
Source organism: Macaca nemestrina (assembly GCF_043159975.1). Classification (NCBI taxonomy): domain Eukaryota; kingdom Metazoa; phylum Chordata; class Mammalia; order Primates; family Cercopithecidae; genus Macaca; species Macaca nemestrina. Next base: position 114,879,364 of record NC_092127.1, on the reverse strand, counting down.
ACCTCTCATGCCCACCATCTATCTTGGGACTGGTGTGTGCTCCTGGTCCAATCATCCTTAGCTGAGAAGGTATGAGGTCACGTGTCCCAAAAAGGCAGCAAGATCAAGCTTAGAAGTCACTCTTGGCAGAACCCAAAGGTAATCATATAGTATGAGAAAATTCACATCAGCATCACTAGATTTTGTTATTTTCCTCATCTGTTAGCTTTGCTGAAGATAAATTGAATCTCATTGTTTTAAATTTGAATTCATTTTTCACAAGTGAGGCAGAATTTTACCTCATATATGTGTCACTCATGGGTGATGTATTTTTCCAGAAAGAAGTCACTTCTTGTTCTGGCAGATAGTTGGACTACAGGCAATCACCCCAATCTCATCAGGGACTGAGTTGGTTTAGAACTGAGATTTTGCCCTGTGAGTATTGGAGTACTTCTACTTCATCCTTACATAGACCCTGCTAGCTTTTCAGGGCCCTGATCATATGTCTGGGGGTTTACCAGATCCCATCCTTTTTCGAAGACCCTGAACTCTGGGTTTTGTCCCTCTGTCCCAGTGCAACTTTCTAAAGTTCTTCCGAGCTCCTCAGCCTCTGCTTTCACTTTCAGAATTGACAACTGCATGAAGCAGGGAAAGTGGCCTTAAAAGCTAGGCTCATCTCTCTTGGCTTCTTTCTTCTTCCAGATGTTTGCCCCACAAATCTTCCCTTCCTTAGTAGATTTTCAAGTCTTTCTATTTTGCAGTGGGCAGGACTATGCAAACCTACTCCCAAAAGTCTGAGCGAACTGAGAGAATAAAAAGACTGACAAATCCAGTTTCTTAGAAGCATTTAATAGGGACTTATAAACAGAAGTCTTGCCTGTGTCTTGGGTGGCAGCAAGATAAGATGGTGGATCCCTGCACCATTAATCCCCAGCCCCAGGGCTTATATACCATAGTGTGGAGGTGACTCAGAAGGCGTGTGTAGAACAATCAAGGTGCAATAACGTCAAAGTTGTTTTGGCCTCAGGGCAAGATTTACAGTGCATGTGCTCTTACACAAAGTAAAATAGATAAACTGGCAATCTTAGAGGACTTGCCAGAAAAAAGTTAATCAGATGTCAGCATGGCGGATTAGCATCCAAGATCGAGTTGCTTTGGCCTCCGCACCTTCAAACAGATGTTTGAAATATTTTGCTTAACTTTTTTGTTTATCTTATCAGAGGCTGTCCAAGAAAAGGTAGCCACTTTTGGAAGCAAAACCCCAGAAGTTATCCATATACTTCCTAAGAATGTCACCATTTTAGAATAATAATTAGTCTTCTTTCCCAGGTCATTTGGTCCTCCATATTATGGAGGATCTTATAACTAACTTTTACATTAACCATTGCACCTGATGGTTTTTCTCAAGAGCTTTCTGAAAACATAGGTCAATGTGGCACATTATCTGCTCTTGCCATAAATCAGGTTCAGCCTGAGCAACTCATGAATGTGACAACGGGTTGTGTAGTGTGATATACAGATCTTCCCCCACCACAACCACTAATTTTATCTTTAATAAGAGCTGTGACTTCATCCACTCTGCCTGAGGTAAGGTAATAACAAATGTTAAACTAACGGGATAGTTGGCACAAACTGAGAAATTGGGTGGACTCTATCCATCAACATGGTGTGGGTCTCTATGTAAGAAACTGTCAACTAGTGCAATGGCTCATACCTGTAATACCAGTACTTTGGGAGGCTGAGGTGGGAGGATCACATGAGGCCAGGAGTTAGAGACCAGCCTGGGCAACATAGTGAGATCCCATCTCTATAGGAAAAATATTAGCTGGGTGCGGTTGTGTGCACCTGTAGTCCTAGCTATTTTAGAGGCAGAGGCTAAAGGATACCTTAGTCTGTGAGTTGGAAGCTGCAGTGAGTTACGATTATGCCACTGCACTCCAGCTTGGGCAACAAAGTAAAAAGAAAAGAAAAAAGAGGAAAAAAGAAAAGAAAAAGACTCTTGCCCTTCCTGCTGTTTCCTTATATGCCCAACCCCACAGTGCATTCTGTCTGGTGTGTCTCCCACAGTCATAATCAATAGACAGTGGCTGTGCTTCTCATAGACTCTCTGGGCCTTCTGTGATGTGCCCTTCGAGATTTCTTACCAAACAGGAGATCATTTTGTAAAGTAACAGGGTGGGCCAGGCATGGCCTATAATCCCAGTACTTTGGGAGGCTGAGGTAGGTTGGTCAGCTGAGGTCAGGAGTCCATGACCAGCCTGACCAACATTGTGAAACCCCATCTCTACTAAAAATACAAAATTAGCCAGGTGTGGTGGTGCATGCCTGTAATCCCAGCTACTTGGGAGGCTGAGGCAGGAGAATCGCTTGAACCCAGGAGGTGGAAGTTGCAGTGAGCCAAGATCATACCATTGCACTCTAGCCTGGGCAACGAGAGCAAAACTCTGCCTCAAAAAAAAAAAAAAAAAAAAAAAAAAAAAAAAAAAAAAAAAAAAGAAAAAGAAAAGAAAAAGAAAGCAACAAGGGTCACTAGCTTTCATTTGACTTTTCATATTGAGGAAGCCCTTAGAACATGTTTTCCCACCCACCCCGTTTATTAATATAATACCTTGACGTACAACCTCCCATCTTCTGATGGACCTGATATTAGGATAACCTGGGTCTGTGGAGTCCATCCAGGTAGTCTCCAAGGTCTGGAGGAGTATGGGGTTGGATGATGACAGGAGAGGTCAACCACTACTACTTTCTGTTTCTTAAATACATTGCCATGGCTATTCTGATGTCACAGTCCTGGGATAAAGTCAACAGACCCATCCTTCAGTTTCCTCCAACTCTCTACCAGTTCCATTTCTAGATGGCTCCCCATAGTGTGTCGGAAACTGGTGGGTTCTTGGTCTCACTGACTTCAAGAATGAAGCTGCAGACCCTCGCGGTAAGTGTTACAGTTCTTAAAGATGGTGTGTCCGGAGTTTGTTCCTTCAGACGTTCAGATGTGTCTGGAGTTTCTTCCTTCTGGTGGGTTCGTGGTCTCGCTGTCAGGAGTGAAGCTGCAGACCTTCCTGGTGAGTGTTTCAGCTCTTAATGGCCACGTGCACCCAGTGAGCTGCAACAAGATTTATTGCAAACAGCAAAAGAACAAACCTTCCACAGTGCAGAAAGGGTCCCCAACAGGTTGCCACTGCTGGCTCAGGCAGCCTGCTTTTATTCCCTTATCTGGCCCCACCCACATCCTGCTGATTGGTCCATTTTACAGAGAGCTGATTGGTCCACTTTACAGAGAGCCAATTGGTCCATTTTGACAGAGTGCTGATTGGTGCGTTTACAATCCTTGAGCTAGACACAGTCACAGACTGCTAGTTAGCTAGATACAGAGTACCAATTGGTGTATTCACAAACCCTGAGCTAGACACAGAGTGCTGATTGGTGCACACACCATCCTCTGGCTAGATATAAAAGTTCTCCAAGTCCCCATCCAGTTCAGGAGCCCAGTTGGCTTCACCCAGTGGATCCTGCAGGAGGGCTGCAGGCGGAGCTGCCCGCCAGCTGTGCCTGCACTCCTCAGCCCTTGGGCTGTCCACGGGGACCGGGTGCCACTGAGCAGGCCGGGGCGCCCGTCGGGGAGGCTCAGGCTGCAGTGGGGGAGCCCACTGCAGAGGGAGGAGCTCAGACATGGCGGGTGCAAGTCCCCAGCCCTGCCCTGCAGGGAGGCAGCTAAGGCCCAGGGAGAATTTGAGTGCGGCCCCGGAGGGCCAGCACTGCTGGGGTACTGGGCGCAACCTCCACAGCTGCTGGCCCAAGTGCTAAGCCCCTCACTGCCCTGGGCTGGTGGTGCCAGCCGGCCCGCTCCGTGTGCTGGGCCCCCCGAGCCAGTGCCCGCACCCGCCGGAACTCACACTGGCCCGTCAGCACAGCCCCGGGTTCCCGCCCGTGCCTCTCCCTCCACACCTCCCTGCAAGCAGAGGGAGGAGGCTCCGGCCTCAGCCCGCCCAGAGAGGGGCTCCCACGGTGCCGTGGTGGGCTGAAGGGCTCCTCAAGCGCTACCAGAGTGGATGCCCAGGCCGAGGAGGCACTGAGAGTGAGGGCTGCTAGCACATTGTCACCTCTCAATAGGAGTGGTTGTCTTCTACCTGTTTAGACTCTTGGTTTCCCTCACTTTCTATCCTCCAGAACACCCTTCAGGATCCCCTAATTGCCAAATGAGAATCCAGCCCTGGAGATGATCCAAGGGAGGAAACTGGTGGTACCACTAGGTGAGTCCTCCTTACCTAAGTGGTCATACAGTGTCTTTCTACCTTAGCATCTCGTTTCCTAAGGCTTACTGTATCCTTGGGAGAATTTGACCTCTTTTGATGTTTATTCCAAATTAGTGAGAAGTTTTATATTCCTGGTATTGCAGTGCTAAGATTCAGCATGAACCTTGTCCCACTCTTCTGTTTTAACCCACCAGGTCATCCCCTCCAGTGCCCCAGAATAATCCCACAGATGCCCAACTTTCACTGGGCCTGCAGCTCAAAAACTATGGAGAGTTACCAACTAGACTACACAACTCCAAAAACTTAGAAAGTTTCTCATGCTGGCCTCAGCCTTTCCATGCTCTTTCTTACAAATGAGGTCATTCTGCCCAAGCCTACTGACCATTCCGCAAGGACTGTGCTGGACATAGGGCTGGTATGAGTTTGAAGACTGGTGGGAAGAGGAGCTCAATTCAACTCAGGAAATTTCCACTTTGTTTACCATCCCTTCACCTAGTAAACAATGCAAAGTATATGCAGTATTCAAGCATACATACATGATAGCTCGAACTAGTGAACATTGTTTCATTGTGACTTCCTTATTTCCTCAGAAGGCATGTTCAAAGTTGGGTGGTCTCAGCAGTTTGTACAGAGGGGGACATTTTCTAAACCAGAGGAGTTCAAAGCCCAAATCCTCCTGCCTTTAATGCCAATTTAGGTTTTGGACTGGAGCATATCAGCTCATGTCACCTTCACCTAATGTCCAGGTTCTGAATTCATAAGTTCATTCTGTACCATAGTTACATACCTAGTCTCAATTCTCCATTTTATTTCTGTCTGGGCAATTAGATTTATTCCTTATCTTTTCTTACTCTTTTCAGGGGCATTTCCAAACTTTCACCTCTCTCCTTGGACTTTCTACCGTCTTCTCCATTCTCCCTCCATTATATACTAAAATATGTCCATTGAAATCTATATGTTGAAGCCAAAACTCACAATGTGACTATATTTGGAGACAGGGCCTTTAGGGAGGTTTAAAGTTAAATGAAGTCATAAAGATGATAGGGACCTGTGATGGTAAATTCTGGGTCAAGTTGACTGAGCTACAGGATGGCCAAGTGGCTGGTAAAACATTATTTCTGGAAGTATCTGTGGTTATTCTAAAATATATTAGCATTTGAATGGGTAGACTGAGTAAACCAAATTTCCTTCTCCAATGTGGGAAGGCATGATGCAATCCATTGAGAGCTTGAGTAGATGAAAAAAGTGGAGGAAAGAAGGATTTGCTGTCTCTGCCTGACAACTTGAACTGGGATGTGGATCTTCTCCTACCTTCAGCACTCCTGGATCTCAGGCCTTCAGACCTAGACCAAAATCTACACCATTGGCTCTTCAGCACTCAGGCTTTCAAACTATACCACCAGCTTTCCTGGGTCTCCAGCTTACAGATAGCAGATGGTGAGACTTCTCAGTCTCAAGGATCATGGAAGTCAATACCTTAAAATAAATCTCTTTATATATACATATATAAAAAAAATATAAAATAACTCTCTCTATATAAAATATATGTATTTATATATGGGAGATTGGAATATTAGACTATATATATATACACACATATATATGTGTACATATATATGGTCTAACATTGTAACTATAAAGTATATATATATATAGTCTCCTATTGGTTCTGTTTCTCTAGAGAATCCTGAGTAGTACAGATTTTGGCACCAGGAGTGGGTCTAGAGGAACAGAATTTTTTAAAGAGTGTTTTCTGAATTGGTTCTGTAGTTTCTAGAATCAGCTCTCTATTGTGATTAGATTTAAATATGCTAATGAATATATTTCTAGTAGTAAAGAAAGCTCTGATTGTCCATGTTGTAATCTGGCAATAGAAATATGCAAGATACTTGCATTGGACACTCCTAATCCACTGCTTATGAGAAGCAAGAAGCTGGGTGATTGTGTATATGATACTTTCCAACATTTTTCAAAAATTAATGAATATGCTAAGGTTGGCTGGTTGCTCTTAATGACACTGGAAAACGTGGTTAAAAAAAAAAAAAAAAAAAAAAAAGCTCAGGGATTTGTATTCCAGCTCAAGTGCCATATAAATGATCTGAAGGCTCTGTGTGTTTCCTGAAAGAGACCCTTATTTTCTGTAGCCGCAAGGCTGAGATGATTGAAATATCAAATCACATGCAGAATCTCATCCTGCAACTGGCTGAATTATAATACAAGTTGAACTCCCAGCCTTGCAGAGTGTCTACCATTAAAGTAGATTGGGATTAGGAAACAATGAGATCCTACAAATTGGAATAGTGACATGTGGGATAACCTTGATGAATGAAGCTGGGAACACTGAGTTTCATCAGTGAGTTTGAAGACTCATCAAAATTCTGATGAGTCTTCTCTGGAGTGTAAGATTTCTCCTCATCCCCAGTAGAGGCAGTCTCCCCATCCCCAGTGACACTGGCGTTTTCACCTCTGACTGAGGAAATAAACCCTGCAGTGACTGAAGAAACTACCATGTTCTCTCCTGAGGCAGTTGCCATGCAACACAATGCTGAGTCTCCTCAAGACCCATCCCTACCAATCCTCTTTGCTTCTAGACCTATAACTAGACTCAAGTCCCAGTGGGCCCATAAAGGAGACTTAAAAATGTGACCCATGAGGATGTGAGCTACACTCCAAAAAACCGACTCCAGTTTTCTAATTTATACAGCTAGACATATGGGGAATGTGTGGGAATGGATATTAAGGGTGTGGGGGCCAGGCACCTTGGCTCACACCTGTAATCCCAGCACTCTGGGAGGCTGAGGCAGGTGGATAACCTGAGGTCAGGAGTTTCAGACCAGCCTGGTCAACATGGTGAAACTCCATCTCTACTAAAAATACAAAAACTGGCTGGGGCTGGTGGTGCATGCCTGTAGTCCCAGCTGCTTGGGAGGCTGAGGCAGGAGAAAATCGCTTGAACCTGGGAGGCGGAAGTTGCGGTGAGCCGAGTTTGGGCCACTGCACTCCAGCCTCAGCAACAGAGGGAGACTCTGTCTCAAAACAGCAACAGAGGGAGACTCTGTCTCAAAAAAAAAAAAAAAAAAAAAAAAAGGTGTGGGTTAATGGTGGAAGGAACAGAAGGAAGTGGAAGGCACAGAAGGATCAGGTTAAATTTACTGAGATAGCTTCACTAAGCAGAGATTCTGCATTTAATGCTGCAGTTCTGGGAGTTAGAAGGAGCTCTAAAAATTGGTTTGGTTGGGTATCTGAAACATGGACCAAAAGATGGCCCACAGTGAGCAATCTGGAAGTGTCCTACCTGCCCTGGTTTCATGCAGAGGAAGGGAATCAAAGGTTTAGGGAGGTTGGTATGTTAGAATGGATTTGTTACTTAAGACATAGTCATTCACCCTGGGAGGATTCAGAAATCATACCTTTCATCAATAACATGAGAAATGAATTCGTGTGGGGAGCCTAACATTCTTGAAAAAGTTTGTGATTGCTCTTCTCTGTAGATGGGACCTCACCATGGGAACTACAGCCACTGAGTTGGGAAACCTAAATGCAATGGGAATAATTGGATCCCAGGGAGGCAGGGGCCAAGTGGTGGGGCAGGGACTAAAGGTAGGTGGGCCTGGTAACCATAATGAACAACAGAGTCAGAGAAGCAATCAGAATAGTCTGACTCTCACTAACTTCTGCTATTGACTAGTTGATCACAGTGTGCCTAGAAGTGAAATAGATAGGAACCTACTAAATTCTTACCTCATCTGTATAAGCAGAAAACTTCCAGGTCAGGTAAACAAAAATCTAACCTGAATCATAAAAACAGAGAATGACAGCTACTCAATCAACCCCCAGATTTCAGCTAACTAGGATTCATGGGTCCAGGAGTCAAAGAGTAGAAAAGGGAGTGAAACAATTCAATATTAACCCTAGTGACAGACCCAGAACACCTTGAATAAAGGTGACACTAAATCCCTTTGAGGAAGGACTCCAGTACACTGTCAAAAATTTACACTATTAAGGCCGGGCGCAGTGGCTCACACATGTACATGTAATCCCAGCACTTTGGGAGGCCGAGGTGGGTGGATCATGAGGTCCAGAGTTTGAGACCAGCCTGGCCAATATGGTGAAACCCCATCTTTACTAAAAAATTAGCCAGGCATGGTGGTGCATGCCTGTAGTCCCAGCTACTCAGGAGGCTTAGGCAGGAGAATTGCTGGAATCCCAGAGGTGGAGGTTGCAGTGAGCCGAGATCACGCCCCGCACTCCAGCCTGGGTGATAGAGACTCCATCTCAAAAAACAAAAACCAAAAAACAAAACAAAACAAAAAATTACGCTATTAACCTCCTAGTCTTCCCCAAAAGAGCTATGGTCTTTTACCAGGATAACTGCATTGAAAAAAAGGAAATAATCAAACATCTGTGGGACTACTGGACTCTGACTCTGAACTGACACTAATTCCAGAAGACCCGAAATATCTATATATACTGTGGCTCACCGGTCACAGTAGGGGATTATGGAGGTCAAGTAATCAATAGATATTGGAGAATAACAATGGATTATCATAAGTTTAACCAGGTGGTGATTGCAATTGCAGCTGCTGTACCAGATGTGATTTCATTGCTTGAGTAAATTAACACAAATGATTTTGAAGGTTGGTGGGAATGGGGACTTAACTATGGAAACTTCCATTTTATTTACCATCCCTTCACCTAATAAACAATGCAAAGTATATGCAAATATTCAAGGATACATGATGATTCGAGCCAGTAGACATGGTTTTGCTGGGACTCCCTTTTTTCTCAGAAGGCATGCCCAAAGTGGAGTTGTGTCAGCAGCTTGTGCAGAGGAAGAAATCCTCAAGGTCAGAGGAATCCAAAGTCCAAAGCCTTTTAGATTTGTCAATTTAAGTTTGGGGCTGGAGCCTGTGAGCCCATTTTGTGGGGTGACATAAAACACATTCTCTGGTGTCTGATTGACAGCCCTACTAGGCAGAGATTCTGCATTTAATGTTGCAGTTCTGGGAGTTAGGTCTTGTGATGGTTAATGTTGAGTGTCAAATTGATTGGACTGAAGGATGCAAAGTATTGTTCCTGGGTGTATCTGTGAGGGTGTTGCCAAAGGAGATTAACATTTGAGTCAGTGGACTGGGAGAGGCAAACTCATCCTAAATCTGGGTAGGCACCATCTAATCAGCTGCCAGAATAAAGCAGGCAAAAGTTGGAAAGAGCAGACTTGCTGAGACTTCCAGCCTTCTTCTTTCTCCTGTGCTGGATACTTCCTGCCCTCAAACATCAGACCCCAAGTTCCTCAGCTTTTGGACTCTTGGACTTAACACCAGTGATTTGCCAGGGACTCTTGGGCCTTCAGCCACAGACTGAAGACTGCACTATCGGCTTCCCTATTTTTGAGGTTTTGGAACTTGGGCTCACTTCTTTGCTCCCCAGCTTGCAGACAGCCTATTGTGGGACTTAACTTTTGTGATAGTATGAGTCAATACTGCTTAATAAACTTGCCTTTTTATATACATCTATCCTATTAATTCTGTCCCTCTAGAGAACCCTGACTAATGCAGGTCTCTAACAGTTTGTTTGGTTGGCTGTCTGAAACATGGACCTGGTATCTGATATGCAGCTATTGATCTGATAAATTCCTTTCTCCATCCCTGCCAATAATCTCCATCAGAAGTTGTTTGTTTTCAGTGGGCAAAGTCAGCAATGCACCTTCACTGTCCTACTTCAAGGTATGTAAACTCTCCAGCTCTATGTCATAATTTAGTTTGCAGGGCTCTTCATCACTTTTCCCTTCTATAGCATATCACATTGGTCCATTACATCGAGGACATTATGTTGATTGGACCTAGTGAGCAAGAAGTAGCAATTACTCTAGACTTACTGGCAAGACATCTGTGTGCCAAAGATCAGAAAACAATTCAACAAAATTTTAGGAGACTTCTATCTTGGTGAAATGTTTCAAGGTCTCGTGGTGTGAGGCTTGTTGAGATGTCTTCCTAAAGTGGAAGATAAGTTTTTGCATCTAGTATCTCCTGCAACCGAAAGAGGTACACCACCACCTACTTCCTTTGTAAGAAACACTATTGGCCTGCTAGTGGGCCTTAGGAAACCTAGAATGGTTAACACATTACCATGAAACCTGGACTGTCCATCATGAACTTGGTGTTCTGTCCCACCAAGCCATAAAGTTAAGTGTACACAGAGGTACTCCATCTTCAAATGGAAGTGGTGTATATGGGAGACTGGCTTTGAGCAGGCCCTGATAGCGCGAGTAAGTTACGTGAAGTGACAAATGCCCATGCTTCACACTCCTGCTACACTGCCTTCTCTCTTCCAGCCTCTACCTAAGGCCTCGTGGGGGGGTACCCTATGATCAGTTGACAGAGGAAGATTCAGGACTGGTGTACAGGTGATCCCACACAATATGCAGACACCACATGAAAGTGGACAGCTGCAGCACTATGGCCTCTCTCTGGGACATCCCTGAAGGACAGTGGTGGACAGAAGTCCTCCCAGTGGGCAGAACACCAACCAGTGTACCTGATTATTCACTTTGCTTGGAAGGAGCAATAGCCAGTGATATACCGATTCATAGACTGTGGCCAATGGCTTTGCTGGTCAGGGACTTGGAAGGAACATGATTGGAAAACTGGCAACCAACTTATTTCCCCTGGAAATATGGGGAAGAGGGATGTGGTTAGATGTCTCTGAATGGGGAAAAAACATGGGAGTTGTGTGCTATTACCAAAAGGTGACCTCGGTAGAGGAGGACATGAATAAGTGGATAGATGACTGTTCTGAGACTAGTCGGCCTGTTTCCTCAGTCACCCCTGTCATTGCCAATGGGCTCATGAATGAAGTAGCCATGGTGGCATGGATGGAGGCTGTGCATGGGCTCTGCAACATGGACTTTCACTCACCAAAGCTGACCTGGCTATGGTCACTTCTGAGTGTCCACTCTGCCAGCAGCAAAGACCAACATTGAGAGTCCCTGATATGGCACCATTCCCAGGGTGATCAGCCAGCTACCTGCCCATGAGTTGATTACATTGGACGACTTCCCATCAAGAAAAGAACACCATTTCGTTCTTAGTGGAATAGACACTCTAGATATGGATTGGCCTTCCCTGCATACTTCTAACAAAACTACCATCCATGGACTTACAGATTGCCTCATCCACTGTTATGGTATTCCACACAGCATTGCTTCTGATCAAGGAACTCATTTCACAGGCAAAGATGTGCAGCAGTGAACTCGTGCTCATGGAATTCACTCCCTGAAGCAGCTGTCTTGATAGAATCATGGAGTGGCCTTTTGAAGACACAAAGTGGGCACAGTACCTTGCAGGACTGGGGCAAGCTTCTTCAGAAGGGTTATATCTTCTGAATCAGCATCCTATATATATGGTGTTGTTTCTTCCATAACATGGATTCACTGGCCTAGGAATCAAGGGGTGGAAATGGGAGTGGCACAAATCACTACCACACTAGTGATCCACTAGCAAAATTTTTGCTTCCTGTCCCTGTGCCCTTTGCTCTGCTGTACTAGAGATCTTTGTGCCAAAGGGAGGAATGCTTCCATCAGGAGACAGAACAACGATTCCATTGAACTGACAGTTAAGACTGCCACTGAGCCACTTTGGATTCCCCATGACTCTGAATCGACAGGCAAAGAAGGGAGTTACAATGTCAGCTAGGGTGACTGATCCTGCCTACCAAGGAGGAATTATACTTCTGTTCCAGAATGGAGGCAAGGAAGAGTATGTCTGAAACATGGGAGATCCCCTAAAGCATCTTAGTATTACCAAGTCCTGTGATTAAGATCAATGGAAAAGTACAACTCAATCCAGGCAAGATGACTTAGCCAAATAGTGGCTAAGACCCTTCAGAAATAGACTGGGTCACCCTGACAGGTAAAGAACCATGACCAGCTAAGGTGCTTGCTTAAGGCAAAGGGAATAAAGCATGGGTAGTGGAAAAAAGTAGTCAGTCACAAGTACTACCTACGACCACATGACTAGTAAGAGGAATGAAGACTAATTCTCATGAGTATTTCTTCCCTATCTTGTCATGGATCAGTTTTAGTCTTACTTCAGGCTGCTGTAACAGGGTACCATAGACTGGGTGCCTCATAAACAACAGAAATGTATTTCTCACAGATCTGGAGGCTGAAAGTTTGAGATGGTACCAGTTTGACTGGATTCTGGTGAGGGCCCTCTTCCAGGTTGTAGACTACTGACTTGTCCTTATATCCTCACATAGCAGAAAGAGGTTGAGGAGCTCTCTGGGGTCTCTTTCTGTAAGGGCACTAATCACATTCCTGCAGACCCCACCCTCATGACATAGTGCCTTCCAAACGGCCTTATATTATCACATTGGGGATTGATTCCAACACATGAATTTTGGGGAGTCATAAACATTCAGTCTCTAACACACTCTATATGTTTGTTTTCTTCCTTCTCTTATTCTCTTACCTTGTGATAGATGTATTGATATAATAACATTTAAGTATTAATTTTATATCATATTATTTAAGTAATGGGATATTATGGAGAAGAGTAAATATCACTCAAATACCTCATCTTCTCTTCTGGGAAAGGAGTTGGTGTGTTTTCAGTTGTATGCAAGGTAGTTGTTATCGTGAGGTGAAATTACGACATTGTTATTGTCTTTATTTGGAGTTTATGGCTTAAGGAGATGTGTATGGGTTCCAAACTGACAAAGGGTGGACTTGTGATAGTTAATTTTGTGTTTCAACATGACTGGGCCATGGAGTGCCCAGACATTTGCCCAAACATTTTTCTGGGTTTATCTGTGAGGATGTTTCTGAATGACATTAACATTTGAATCTGCAGACTTGAGTAGATGGCACTCAATAATATGGATGGGTCTCATCCACTCAATTTAAGACTTGAAAAGAAAAGAGTAGAGGAAGAGGGAACCCTTCCTGCCTGACTGCTTGAGCTGGAACATGAATCTTTTTCTGCAACCAAACTTGGTCTGAAACATTGGCTCTTCTTGGGTTTTAAGTCTGCTGGCTTTTCAACTGGAACTACATCCAGTTCTCCTGGTTCTCAGGTTTTCAGATTCAAACTGGAACTTATGGGTGCTTGCAGATTTTGGGACTTCTCGGCCTCCATGACTGCATAAGCTAATTCCTTAATAACCCCACTCTCTACCTACATATGGTACAAACACACGCAAGCACTATTGGTTCTATTACTCTCCAGAATACTAATAAACCCCACCCAACCTCCCACCTTGCCTCACAGCACCCTTTGAATCCCCTGTCTAAGCTTGACTTAACAGGGTACAACCATTCAGAGCTCCTCCATGGGTCTAAGCTTGGCTAACACGGTGAAACCCCGTCTCTACTAAAATACAAAAAAAATTAGCCGGGCGAGGTGGCGGGCGCCTGTACTCCCAGCTACTCGGGAGGCTGAGGCAGGAGAATGGCGTGAACCCGGGAGGCGGGGCTTGCAGTGAGCTGAGATCCGGCCACTGCACTCCAGGCTGGGCAACAGAGCTAGACTCCGTCTCAAAAAAAAAAAAAAAAAAAAAAAAAAAAAAAAAAAAAAAAAAAAAAAAAAGAGCGGGGACCAGGTATTATCCCTAGTCCTTAACCCTCTGCCTGACACACAGTCAGTTCCTCCAGGGCTCACCTTCTGCTTTCCTGCCTGCTGAGTACTTGGCTGTCAAGATTTCTGTGCTGGCTCCCAGATGGCTTCGGCCTTGTGCATTTCCCCACTATACTGGGGGCTGCCTTGTGCATTTCCTCTACTCCTTTGAGTGATGTTGCCCTTCGTCTCCTCAGAGCAGCAATGAGATCCTCCAAAGCTCTTTCAAAGTAGGGCCTAGTGGAGCCAAAGGCAGCTTCCAGGATGTCAGGGCTAGACCTGGCCATCCTTAATTGGCCTTCAACATTTCACTTGGCCTATGGCTTTTAGCACTAATCACAGAGGAAAGTTGCAAAAGCACAGGGCATGGGGTTGGGGTGGCATGGAAGAAAGCACATAGGATTCAGAACTAGAAGATGCAGGCTCCAGGCATACTTCTTTCAGTTACTAAGTGTGAATTTGAATAAGTCACTGGAACTCTGCAACCCCTTTGTTTTTTGTTTTCATTTGTTAAATGAAAATAATAAAATCTACCTCATCGGGTGGTTGTGTGACTAAAACGAGACTACGTAAAAAGCACTTTGTCAACTGTGAAATATAATTATAAGCCTCTCGAAATGGATCTATCCTTAGAAGTTTTCCAAAACTAAAGAGGGAAGAATTTTAGTGACAGCCTTTGAATTCCAAATATGTATGAGTGAGCCAATGAGGAAGAGGAGGCTAGAAGGACACAGTGAACAAAGTGGACCAGAGAGGTGAATATAAAATCTTATTTACATTGAAATCTATGTGGACAATCTCTAGTTATCAAATTATAGCTCTTCTTCACAAGAGCTGAAAAGGAGCAAGAAACATTCCAAAATACTCAACTACTATACTCTGAAGTAGCAGACTGTCTGTAACCATTAGCTGGGAAACATGTTACTACAGACCTTGTAAAACATGTCACAGGATACTGTGTTTATTCGGTTAATCTGCAGAGTATGTTTTTTATAGAAAACTGAATTTGCTCAAACCATAAATGAGCTTACCAACCCTGGGTTAATTTGCTCATCACTATGTATTTGATGTATTTTGCAAGTGAGAAAGCATTCAGTACATACCTATGAGAATGGCTAAAATTTTAAAAACTGAAAATACTAAATGCTGATGAGGGTATAGGGAGCCACTGGAACTCTCATACATTGTTGATAGAAATGCCAAATGGTTATGACTTTGGAAAATGGCTTGGCAATTTCTTACAAAATTAAACATACACTTATCCTTTGACCCAGCAATCCTATTTGATCCCAAAATGGTCTAGAGAAATAATAGCGTATGTCCACAAAAATATTAATAATTGCCCTGAACTGGAAATAATCCAAATGTCCACCAACATTTCATAGCACATCCATTCAATGGAACACTGCTCAGCAATAAAAAGCAATTAATCAATGGTGCATGGCTAAATCTGAAAAGCATTACAAGTGAAAGAAGCAAAAACAAAAGGCTACATAACATAGGATTCCATTTATATGACATCCCAGCAAACGAGAAAAAATTAGAACTCACTGGATGCCAGGGCCTTGGGTTGGAGAGAGGGGATTTCCTGTAAAGGGCACTAGGAGACCTTGAATGAGCCAGACAGCATACAGACCTACAGAACTCAATCTTCTTAGCTCTTGTCAGACTTTTGTTTATTTCTTGGGGCTCCCCAAGGCGCTGGGGTGGAGACGGACTTTAGCTTCAACCTCAGCTTTCCAACTTTCCAGCTATGTTGACTTTAGACCAGTTACTTAAATTCTACTTCAGGTTCCTCTACATACTTCACCTAAGTGTTGAAAGGTGTTCAAGGAGGTCAGTATAAAGCACACTGGCTGGACACTTTTTCTCAAAGGAGCTAAATGATGTCAATAAGCAACCAACTGGTCTTCTTGACTACATCTCTAAAATCCATTAGAGCTCGCTGACCCATCCAGGTGTTGGAGCACCAACAAAACCAGATCCATGAGTATGCAATGTGGCATCACACCAATTCCTGATCTCTCCCTATTATACTATACTCTCCAAAAGGAACTCTCAGCTCTAACCCAGTTGGTGTTTCTGGTCTACCATTTCTAAGTGTCTAAAGGCACTGACACTCAGTGGGCATAAGGCCTCCCATTCATAGGTCTTTCCTAATTCTTCAGTCTCTTCATTTTTTACTCCAGTTTCCTCTATGCACTCTTGTAAACTTTAATGCTTGTGTTACCAATTTCACATAGGAATTCTGCCTAACACACAATTAAAGTTTGTTGATACAATGATTATATTGAGAATCTGAAAACCTGATGTAGGCAAAATAAGGACTTGGAGGATTTATGAGCACTTTGAGACACACAGAACACACGCACACAGAACAGGTTGCTAGAAGGCATCTATTACTTTATTCAATAATTTTGGAAATGTGATAGGATTACAAACCTTGTCCAGGCCCTACTCTTACAATGGGATACATAGAAGTCACTACAGATAATGAAGCTAAAATGAACAATAAGCAAGTAGAGACAAAGAAAATGCAATGACTTTCAACATGCTATTGAAAATTGGCCCAAAACTTTTTCATGAGTTATTTCACTGGTAATGAGTACAGCTGTAGCTTTCTATACCATCACACATGTATCCTAAGATTTCTAGAGAACACTAGTTTGTAATTTTAGATATTCACACTTAGGCAATTCTGAGATGTCTCTGCTGCAAAGTGTCAGAGGGAAAAACAAACCCTTTTCAGCTTCCTTTCTCACAGCCAGGATTCTTTACAATCTATATTCTTCAGAGAGTGATTGCAAAGGAATTTCTTTCAAAGGACCGAATACACTTATTGGAGAAGAGATTCACATTTTAAATGATGGTTTTTAAAGTTTCCATTTAATTACTATAGTCAATCTTTGTTTTTCAGTTTCCAATTATTATTCTCAGCATAGCCTACGTACTAATTCACCATGATTTCTAAGCAAGTACTTATATACATGGGATGATTTTATTTTTTGTTAAGGCAACTGGAAATAAATGCTAGGAACAAATTCTGGCAGAGAAAAAGCTAAACATTTTTCTGCTGAACGTGCCAAAAGTGGTGAACATGCCGATTTTGAATTACCTTCTGCCTTACCGGGCCAGAAAGCTTGATGTGTTACTTCCTCGCGTGATAGGTTTTTTTTTTTTTTTTCTAGCTATAGTAAAGTCCCAAAAGCAATTATTTTGTAAAGGAATCAAAAGCTTTCATCTTTTGCTTACTCTTCATGTAAGGATTTGGAGGTAACATTCCAATAACTCATTTCTATTTGATGCAACCAGCGACCATAGAAAAAGCATGTCCTGCGAAGGACATGTATGCTCAACAAATTAAGAAAGTCACTGTCTGGAAACAGCCAACTTTCTTCCTCACTTCGGTAGCCTGGGGTTGACCCAATCGTCTTCGATTTCTTCCTGTGGGTGTTTTTCATTTTTTCAGTTCACTTTCCTCTCCACCCCATCATTTCAAAGGGCTTAACAATGTCTTTCCTTTAGAGTGATCTTGTGTAAGTTTTTCCGTCATGGGTATGTCTGCAATTCATCTCTGCTGGGTTTTTTGTCTTGAGCCAGCATTCGTGGTTTACTCTCTCCTGTCTATCTTGTTCCAATTACACCGGAGAACTTTATTTCAATTCCCATGAATATACATGTAGAATCCTAGTACTGTCCAGTGGAATAAATCTCATGTTCTTATTTTCTATTACTGGATAACATGTCTCATGAGTTTCTGTTTGCTCTGCCACAAGTTAAGAATTCTCTGTCCTAAGGTTTGTTGCCTCTCACTGCTATCAATTTGGCGTTAAGCTTTTTCCTTTATCTCCACCTCTCTTGATGTCTAGAAGCAGAGGTATTTTCTTGGCGTGATGCTCAGCTTTTGGCCCAAATTATGGTTTAAAGAATCATCCACATTGACAATTTTAACAGTGTGCACCTGGATTCTAAGGAATCTTATTTTCTACTTCCTCTCTCTTGCTTTCAAGCTTATAAAAATAAAAATCATCCTCGATTTATTCTTGGATTTTCTAATCTTTACATGTTTCTTAGGTCCTGACAATTCTTTGCCCAGAGAGGAAATTCTGTTATCTGCTTCTTTCCATTTTCTGGCCATCCACTACATGGCCAGAGGTCCTCTCTCAGAAAGCTTACATTCTAGTATAGTGTAAGACAATTTTAGAAAGGGGTAGCCAGGGCTAATACACACATACAGATCAATTGGGTGGCAGCCTTGAGGGCAGTAAAAGTGGTCATTCCTGCCTGGCTTGTGGCCCACAGTATGTGCTTAATTCTTCTTAGCTCAATGTGTAAAAATATACAAAACACGGTGGGTTTTTAAAAAATCACGATTTGGCTGAGGAGTGACTGCACTATCTTTAATCAAAACATTTAAAATACTGTTTCTAGATTGGAAGAGACTAAAGAGGTGTAACAACTAAATACAATGCTTATCCCTGGATTAAAAAGATAACAGCTATCAAGACCGTGACTGGTACAAATGGGGATATTTAAATCTGCACAGTTTATTATAGTATTGTACCACCATTAAAATTCTTGAGCGTGATCATTGTACCATTGTATCATGCATCATAGGAGAATGCCCTTATTCCAAAATATCAGGTGTGAAGTGCCATAATGTAATTTATTCTCAGAATCTATTTACAGAAAGTGAGAAGTACACACACATGTATAGCACAAGAGTAAGGCAGGAAATACGGTAAAATGTTAACAACTGAAAAATCTAAGTCACAGGTACACAGATGTTCATTATATTATTGTAGCTTTGGAAATTTTCAATAGAAAATTGGAAAAAACAAACAAAAAAGGATGAAAAATGCTTTAAAGACTACCTTAAATGGTTTTTGAAGAGAAAGCCAGAAGAGAAGAAAAAATTTACACATCTGTTCTGAAACCAAACACAAATACTTTTTATTTATGGGATATCATTTTACATCAATTTCATTGAAACCTAAAACCAGTTTGCTTTACTCAAGTTAGGTGGCATAAGCTGGGAGTCACAGGACTTGCACACTTTTATGAATGTAATGCAAATACTGACGACATGAAGCATTCACAGTTATAGGTTACCTGCTGCCATTGAACAGTAACCCCCAATAGAAATTATTTTATGAAAAAAGCAACCCACGTTTTGGTCTCATTTACAGACACCCAACATTTTAGTTGGTCAACGAAATGTATACATTTATTATACAACATATGAAGGAATAAAGGATAAGGCTTACAGAGGTATTTTAGCAGTTGTAATAATAAAAACTAAGGACACAAACTAACTTTTAAAGCTTTCTGTATAAACTTCAAAAGCACTGTTAAAATGGAGAGTGAGAGACAAAATAAATCTATTGTGAAACCAGAATCTAGGTTTGTCTAGTCAGATTTATAAAAACGTAATTCAGAGTTCATGCTTCAAAAAAGGTGCATGTAACATTACAGTGGATGTTTGGGGCAAATCAAGTAATAAAATTTCTGACCTACTTCAGCAGCAAACATCTAAAGGTTGTATTCCATGACAACAGAGTATTGCAATGTGGAGTTCAAAACACAATAGAAAAAGAGAAAGGTTTGTAGACTTAGGTACTAAAGAAAACCCAGATGAAGGCACCCTAATTTATTCAACAGTAGCCAGTAAATAAGTTATTGATGATTGTTCAATTTTGTGCAACTTAAGAGAGGTTTTTAAGAAAATGTATTACTCTGACCCCCTTTTCTCCCCTTAGAAATAACTATATAAAATCAAGAAAACCAAGGGTAAGCACTCTGCCACTCAGCGGTCACAGAGGTTTATTTTTCAAGGCAATTTAAAGATTATTTGGAGCTTTCTTAATATGCAAGATTATCCCTTTGGAATACTTACTTTCTTATCATACATAATGCAATAGTTTTTACACAGTTTTTTCCCTACCATCAACATGTTGATTGTGGAGTAACTGTAACATCTCCCTCCTGTAACAATCCTCTCATTTTAGAATTAACTGTGCTTATTAGCATTTAAAAAAAATCTATATTCTAGCATAATGTTTAAAATAACTCCATCTATGATTTACATTTGCTTTAAATAAAGCTACAGCTGATCAAATTTAAAGAACTGTATGACCTGTTGCCTTTAAAGTGTATTTTTTAACTTTATGGAATGATTTTGAAAATGAATCAATTCACAGATCCAAATCTGCCTACGCCAGCCACCACTGCAAAACAAATGCATCCATCACATCAGTTTTAATAGCTGTTGCTTGCCATCAACATGTTCTATTCTTTTCAGATATTGGTTTATGCAAACTGGTATTAATTTTTAAGGTTGAAAGTGAATCTGCAAACAAGGAGTGGTTACGTATGCTTAATCACTACAGGGTTTTTTAAACTTCTGGTTTATTTCACAGCAAATAAAACCTTTCGTTTGGTAGAAAAAGAAAGTCGTTGCATTCTACTATATCATGATTTTGTATACACACACGCACTGTATATACATACAAAATTTCTTTCTTTGGTGGGTTAGTTAGGGAAAAAATATGAAAATGTGAACACTGTTTGCAAATAGATGGTAAAATAGTGGTCAAGAGTAGCATTGTCTGTGTGCTTTATTCACTTAATGCCATTTAAAGGATCACATGTCACCCAAAAGAATTTTTAGCCAGACTTCCAAATAACCCAAACCTTTTCCAATCATCACATGCTTAAATCACGGATCTTGCTGACGACAGCATTTACTTCTTCAAATGCACCACTCACTCAAATCATTAGACTTTTGTGTTTTCACAGAACTTCAGGGACTGAATTAGTCATTCAATAGCACCAGATAGTTGGGGTGAAAACGTCATCTCTATATTTCCTCAAGAATGGCAAAAAAAAAAAAAAAAAAAAAGACATAAAATACAAACCTAAAAATACCATTCTGTTTATTCTTGTTTCCTCATCCACAAAAATAATGGCCATCACCCTTCTGTACAAATAACTCAGGTAATGAAAAGTGGCCCCTCTAGCACAGGTCCTAGCATGTACTGGGTTAGCTCAATGCTGGTGGTTTCTTGTCCACTGCCTGCAATGGACATGCTGCCAGGAAAAGCCTAGCATGAAACAAACAAACAAGGAAAACAAAACAGAAAACAAAACAGCTCTCACTTATAGTATGCTTGTTTTCTCAAAAGGCTGGAAAATTACACACCATGAAAGCTTAATTGAAAATTCAAGCCACAACTAGAAGTGTGATGCAGTTATAAATAGCCAGCAAAACCATGAGGTTTTCATTGAGGAGGCAAAATAAATTTTACTTAGAGTGGCAAAGAAAGCATTAGCAGATCAATCACTGGCTAGAAGAATGCAAAAGGAAAAAAAGAAAACAAACGAACAAAAAAGTTAAAGAATGTTTACAAGAGTTTAAATCCCATTCTTTTAAGAAAAGAGGTGCAATTTGAGTTTGTTCATTGGTACCTACATTCAAGCTACTATAGTTTTAACACTAAAAAATAAACAACTTATATACCTCGTGTGGTGGAAATAATTTGTGGCATGTTACATATCTATATGTTCAAATAATTATAACTTTCGTCATTTTAGAACACTAATATTGTTAAATATACCAAATGATATTTGGCATATGCCTCTGAAAAGTTATGACTCTTACCTCCTTCCAGAAGTTGGCCTCTTAAATAGTAAGGTTAATTCTGGCAATGTTTGTTCATGGTAACAGTTTTGTCGTGTTTTCTGATATGCTACATAGGAGACCAAATAAAGTATAATTGGTTCATTCAAAAAAGGGACTAGAAATGCCACAAAATTATTTTTACAATACATTTTTCAGAAATAATCTCTAGGTGAAGGTTTTTCCTTTTATACACATATACAAAATTTAAACAGCAATATACACATAATCACAGTGAAGACATTGGCAAATTCACCAATCTGTAGTGTAAATACAAACTGCAAAGCAGCCTTCGAAGAGAACAATGCCACACAGCAAGCAGAGCTGGCCAATTCAATAGCAAACACCAACATGTTCCTGCGAAAGGGAAACAGTGCAAGAAAAGCAGCATGCGCTTTAATACAAACAGCAATTTATGGCTAATGGGTGACATAACTGTGGTAACAGTGACTCTCTCGCTGCTATGCATAAAGTCCTAGGACATCTGTTTGTCTTTATACCATTCCACAAACTCGTCCAACAAAACTGGCCCTGGAGTGAAAGAGAGAAACAGTAGTAGTAGTAGTAATAATAATAATAATAATAATAATAATAATGTAGCCGAGGCTTTTCCCAATGAAGATGATATAGAAAGGTACATGAATGGCAGAAGGGTAGCGGCAGTACTTACATGCTCCATCTTCATCATAGTTGCTGAGGTCAAGATTAATCGTTCTGCTAAACTCTAGGACATTGCACCACTGGTCTTTATTAATAACTTTGTATTTTGATTGCTGATGGAGGGAAAAGTAATATGAATTACTGACACTTGAACAAATGGGACGGTTTCAATTGCTCTATGAATCAACATTTAAGTTCATGTAAGGTTAACTCTTTGCATTTGAGGTTTGTTAAGCACCAATCTAGGAGGATGGTGAGGGAGAGTAAGAGTTGAATTTAAGATGACAATTGTCATTACAAAAATATTATAGGGTCTCAATACAAAATGGAAAGCACATCAAAATAACATGATTATACATCCCCAGAAGTGAAAATTCTAAACTGCAAAAGCTGTTTTATATAAAATGGGGATAATATCTACTTCATAAAGATATTGTAAGAATTAAAAGAGATGATTTACTAATTCATGTGAAACACTTCATTCAGTGCTTGGCACAAAGTAAGTGCTAAATAAAGAGTAGGTCCCATTAATATAACCCCTGACATAACCAGCACTGCCCATGGCCAAGCCTTTGGCTTAAAGCACATGCAGCAGCAGGTTACTTGATGAGATCCAGTAAGTGCTGCAAGTGGTCTCAAAACTAGGTATTCTTGTCACAGAAAAAAATTACTGTTCTAATAATTCAAAACTGGAATCTGATCATAAAAGAAACTAGAATAGCTGTGAAATAGTTTTTCTATTCCTCTTAGACAAGAACTTTGCCATGTATCTATTTAAAAATACAGTATCCCTGTACAAAGATTCATAAATAAAATCCAGAACCAATGATTTTTAAATCCTCCCCACTAAAATCAGAAACATAGTAAAACAATACAAGTACATAAAAAGCAAAGAGATTTGGGCCAATGGTTTTGAGGATGCAAACACAAGAAAAGCTGAAATGAGAGGAATACTGTCTTTTTTAAAGAAAAATGCAGACTAATATAAGAGAACAAAGCACAGACTATAAGTTTAACTTTCTAAGCAAGTAAAAGCAAAAACCAGTTCTGAAACAGTTGATGATGCACCTGGAATTATGCAAAGTCAGATTTCCTCCAGGCCAGGTCTTCCAGCTTAAGACTCTTTACACGCAGGTGCAAATCCAGCTAAACTCTCTGAGAACAGGAAACTATTTCTATTTATTTTTCCAAATAATGATAACTCATCTCAACGGATTGCCAGAGAAATCAGAACAGATTATATGTCGACATGGACTACTGGGTAAACAGATACTTACGTAAAACTAGTTTTTAAATTTTTGAGGAGTCCCAGTTAGTAATGTTAAAAGAAATTTTTAATAACAGTTCTCAAAGAATCCTATTAGATATTAAAATTTTCTGGACTATTACATAAAGTAAGTTGTGAGAAAGATTATTCAAGAGTGAAGCCAGAGTCATCATACAGCCCAGCATTTTCTCAAAGACCCAACACCCTCATCCTTGCAAACAAAGGACCATTTTTAGAAGGGCTTGGGGTGGGAGGGAAAGGAGGATGCCATATACGACAACCCAAGTAACTCAAACTTGTATCCCATATACTTCCAGGTCCCACAGAATGACACTTCAACAAAACCAGTAGCTCAGAATTTCTGATCATCAATACTTAAAGCCCACAAACAATGATGGAATAAAGTGCTGGACTGTTTTGATACTGATCTGAAGACAATTTAAACTGAAGGAGATATTGTCAGTTTGCCTAATACTTAGATTGATCTAAGGTCCTCAAGTTAATTGGTGATAAGAGTAGATAAGAACAGATTACAAACTAATTTTGGTAAGAAGGCAGATGACTGTCTTTTAAACCTCTGCTTAATAAAAGTGGAAGTTCATCTAAAGTCAAAAGAAAGTAAATCTTCTTTTTCTATTGTTACAAAGAACAGAAAATATAAACAAAAGTGAAGCTTTAAAATGGGGATGAGAAAAGAGAGAAAAGGACAGAGCTGTGGCTGTTTTGGATGCATTTTTAATGTGGAATGAAGCAACACAACATTAAACGCATACACAGATGCACTCCAAGAAGATAGGTAGTTGCTGACTGACAGCAATTATGTCACCATAATTCCTACATAGACAGAAAAGTACAACAAACAAAAAATTACATACAATGGGTAAATAAAATTATTTGGTAGTTCTAAGCAAGCAAACATACATTTCATAAAACAACAATTTGGTACCTCTAAGAATTGGTGAAAAACTGGAAAAAGGGGCCAGATTTTTCCTAATAACAGTCCCAACATGCACTTGGCAGTGTTTATGTCTAGGCTGCGCTGGTCCTTTTCCTGTTTAACAAACAAAAACAAGGATGAGCCAGATGCCCCCAAATAATAAATTCCAATAATTGCAAATGTGTATTCACTTCAACAGGAAATTAGTAAACAGCTCATTTATCATACACCTTAAAGACCCTGCATCCACACTAAGGGTGGGGAGGGGAGGTAGTCAAACACAATGGAAGGCTTCTGCATTGCGATATTATATAAATTTACTGTGAGAAAGATTTATGTCAACTGAATGATCACCCTAACGCAAAATCAATTAGTTATGTTGTAGCAGTTTCTACAGTCTTTTCATGGGATTAATAAAAACTTGTAACTCAATCACTTGCATGTTTGACATTTATGATAATTATCAAAATCCTAATTGTTGACCATAAAGCCTTTAACATAACTTAACGGAGCTTAAAGGTTTTGATGCCTATGATTAGGAATCAGGTTTCCTTAATAAAAATATTTTTTTCAACAATTTGATTTCATTGATAAATATTTTTCTTGAACCTAAACATGCTGGAATTAACTTCAGCTCATACCAAATGCTGGGGCTCTGAAGTGTCTCTCTAAATCAAAGGATATATTCATCTACCCACTCTGGTGGAAGGCAGGAAGTCTATCAATACAGTCCTTCAATAGACAGATGGATAGATAGAGTTCTAAGATGTAAATTTCCTAGTAGAATACACCTAACTAGTAACCAAGTGAAAGACAACATTCCGTGAGGACACCAGAAAAAAGATAAGAACATAAACCTAAATATGGGCAGGGTAAGCTCATTCCACTTACATTTGCAATTAAGGATCCTAATTTCTCATTCCCGTCCTTCTTATATGCTTCCATTCCAGAACTACAAGTGGTCAGTTTCCATGGAAAGGAATAGAGGGCCTGGGACCATAAGCGTACCTTACATATCCAAAGCTAGTTTTCATATGGTATCTTAACTACAGTGGAAATTTGTAAAAGTATTTTTCTACAAAGGGAGAAAGTGCCTGGCTAGTCCAGTGGAGTGGAATCTAAATGTTCAAATTAAGGGATGATGCTGTGACCACCACCTTAAGCCACATATGCAGCCATATATACCTCCGGATAAAATAAATCATCACTGCAAGGACTCTTTAACAGTGAGGTACTCTTTAGCACACCATTTCTAGCCATGACCCTGAATTGGGACTTTATACAGCAAATGTAAGGGCCTCACTTAACAACAACAATCAAGGTAGATGAAGATAAGGAAACTTGTTGCCTAAGGAAGATGTGCAATAGATCTGGCCTTTTGGTCTAGGTTGTGAAATGTAACGACTGTCCATGAATAGACCAGGTCAGATGGCTCCGCATCAATCTTCTTTCAGAGGTCACATAACTTAATTCTGATGAGGGCAGGTGTATCTCAGTTCCACAGTTCTATGCAAACAGGTGGGACCTCCTTTCCACAGGGTTCTCTGCCTGCCCCTTGGCCATATGTATTGTCCTGCTCAGGGCTGCAGTACGCACTCCCAATGGAAAAGAGGACAGGAGAAGAGGTCATCTAGAGACTGCCTGCCTTTTGCCAGCCAAACTGCATTGATTTGTTGTGTTTCAAGGGCTTACACTTCTGTGATGCACCGTGCAAGCAAATGCAAAACTTCCTCTTACC
The DNA here is from genome assembly GCF_043159975.1 of Macaca nemestrina. NCBI lineage: Eukaryota > Metazoa > Chordata > Mammalia > Primates > Cercopithecidae > Macaca > Macaca nemestrina. Next base: position 114,853,238 of record NC_092127.1, on the reverse strand, counting down.
CTGTAACACAGGTGTGGCAGATGGCAACAGCACACCATACTATGAAGCAATCCACAAGATAAACGAGTAAACTGTTGAGAAACACACGCGGCACCACAGGACTGGGCCAAAGTCCATTTGTTGAACAACAGCTCATGCAGCACTGGGCTGACGACACTGGCGCTCTGGAAAAGTTTTCCCTTTGCCGAGTTTGTAATCATTCACTAAACCCCAAATCTCTAGTCTTGTTGTGATATATATTGTGCCTTCTTCCATCATCATCATCAATGCCTACGTCCCCGTCACAATGGACATACACTAAGGTGACAAAAAAGAAAAAAAAGATACAAAAGACCTGGACAGACTCTTTGCAACAATATAATCATCTGACAAACTGATGATCATGAAGGATTTCAATGCATATGTTTGGCAGTGATGCCAAAACATGGAGGAAAGGCATCAGACTCACAGGACTGGAAAGCTGAACAGCACTCACTTACTCCTGCTCTGCAAGGGTGCCAGCCAGCAGCTCTCAATCACTAACACCATCTTCGGCCTAGCAAATAAGAGAAAGATATTATGGATGCACTCACAATCTGAACAGTGGCATCTCACTGATAACCAACATTGCCTGTGAGTGGACTTGTGGCTATGTGCAAATGACCATGACTGGAAACACTCAAAATTCCCGGGAACAAGAGTCGAGAGCTCCCACAGCAAACATCTAATAAACATCAAAATTGGAGAAACTCGCAGGGGGTTCTCTACAACAATGATCCTAATGACATTCTCTGCGAAAGAGTTCCCAATTAAAAGTGAAATGAATCTCCCAGGATGCTATCAGGCAGCCATCGACTTTATAGGCATTTAAAAAAAAAATCACCATAACAAATTCAAGGAGTACAGTGAAGACATCCAAAAGCTCTTTGTAAGAAATTAAAATTGTACGCTGTCAGCACCAATCCTGTGACCCTCTGCTCATGGAGCACCAAGGAGCAAGGGGCAGACCAATAGATTCCTGCATCCCAAGGTCAGAATCAGACAGAAGGTACCTTGAGAGCCTGCCAAGAGCCAACCAGCATCCCCAGAAGGCCCATCAAGGTTAAAGGAGAAGGAAATGAAAACATCTCTCCCTACCCACCTCTTGACCCAAAATGTGTATGTATTTCATAAACTTTAATTTACTAAGATAAAAAGAATTTTGTGTCATTTTTCAAATAGTAATACGAACTGAACAGGCTCTATACATGAAAGACATATCAATCCCCCACAATATACAACTAGATTCTACTTTGTGGTCTTCCTTAATGTAGATTAAAAATAGAAGTTATAGAATGATATAGTACAGCTGCAAAACCAAAGGATCCTACTCTAAATAGTCTACGTTATGTTTTATAAATGGAATAAATATACTCCGTAAGCTAAAGACTAATAACAGCTAGTGTAAAGAACAGTGAAATTTTATTAAAATCTGATTTAGAGTTCTAGTATGAAATAAAAAACCAGTGCCTTTGTTTACATAATACTGTTTCTGTACAGGTCCTCCTGGTAAGAGGTGACAGTTAAGCATTTTTTTCTTAGATGACACAAATGACCTAACAACTGAAACAAAATAGTTAACTGTAAACATGTAAATATAAATATATTACAAAAATGACCTTTAAACATCTGAGTATCCAGATCTGTTAAATCAAAGGCCTCTAACTATTTCAAAAGATGTATTTCCAATTTATACCAAACTTTACAGCTTAAGACTTACATATGAAAAAGAGGAACCCTGAATTATTAAAATTACAAAGAAAAAAATTCAACAGGAAAAATAAAAACCCAGAAGATTTTCAAGAGAGACTAGCTGGAATCAAGAAATAATATACAGGCAATCACAATTCCAAACATAAATGGTGAAGTCAGAAATTGGTACATGAAATCAAAAGGCCTTAAAAGCGAAGACCTATTACATGTGTCATGGTGTTCCAATTGAGGCCACAGGAAAAACAGACATAGAGAAAATGCAGTCCTCCTTAACCCAGCTACCTAAGTAAACAAAAGATAAAAATAGAGGGCTGTAAAGAGCTCATATCTTAAATATTGTGGCTCAGTTTGTGAAACCAAAAATATAGCAAAACAATTTTTTGAATGGGAGTTTATGCTCTTAGAACTTAGCTAACATTAGTTTAGAGATAACAATGTTTGCAAGGCAATCGATTAAGCTCAATTCTTGACACTTTCTTTAAAACAAAAGGAAAACATCTGCCAACTGGCACAGGAGTTCATTATTATTTTATTTGGTACAATCTGATTCTACTACTGTAAGCACTACTCTCAAAAAATGTCATTATTTGAAATGACATCTGCAAACACCTAAGTAATATCAGTGAAGAATTCAACAATTATTTCTAATTCTATGGTTAACTTTTCCTGAGAACTTACTTCAAGTTAGAAACTGTTCTAAGTGCCTTACACTTAAACTTATTTCACCTCTATTAGTAAACAGGGATTACTATAATCCCCAATTTATAAATAAGGAAACTGAGGCACAAGGAGTTAAATATAGTCAACAAACGGTAGAGCTGGAACTTGAGCTAGGAAGTTGATTCCAAGCTGGAGCTCTTCACTGCCTACCAGGCTGCTTCCCTCAGAAGTAAGGAGGGAAGAGAGATTTCGATATGAAGAAACACACAGGCTAGCGGGCTCTACCAATAACTACTGAGCAAATTTGCCTCGCTCTGCAACAACTAAAGAGGAATCTTAAGGATAAAACTAAGATTTTCAGTGTAATAGATGTGGGCTTAGATGACTCCATGATATTCTTATTCTTACTATGACCCAGGTCTACCTTCTGTTTTCTTTGTAATTGACAATGAAGTATGAGGGAAAGTGTGAGGGGAGTGCGTGAGTGTGCACGTGGACACACGTTTGGGCAGTGGCATTGTGTGGAGAAGGAAATTGGATGAATACATCAACTAACAAATGAAAGGCTGACTCAAATCAGAAGAGGAAGTGAATCCAAATGATTGCAGGAGATTTAGGTTAAGCTTCAAGAGAAAATTTCTCTGATAACAGGGGTTGTTGAACACAAGACCTAGCAAAATTTTCCTTGGTGAATTCTATGAGTAATATCCATAATCATTTCTGGTTTGGCCATTGTGGTACTGAGAGGAGGACAGTGTACCAGCTTGAACCTGTGTGGTTGCTTACAGTTTCCTGAAACATGGCCTCAGAAACACTGGAGAAGAGCAGTTGGCACGTTCTGCTGGGAAAGAGAGTACATGGAGGGGCTGACAGACTTGCTCTCTAACCTGCCACAAGATTACCTCTCAGTAAAAGCCATTCCCACTGGAGCATTCTGCCTCTACAAGACTCTTCATGCAACTTCTTTAAGGTTTTATTTCAAGAAGTGAAAAGGTGACCTCTCCAGTGCCCTCCTCCCATCTTCCCTTTCACTCGTTCCCCTTTTCCTGAAAGGCCTCCCTTTCTCTTCCTCTCTAGCAGCTTCTCCTAACTTTGCTTCCTTCTTGATCCTGTCTGGTTCACCTCAATCACTCCACCAGGGCTCCTCTCAAACTTCTCACTCTAAATCTGTCCCTTCCTGCATCAAGGCAGGACTGTAATGCTGGAAACACATCCTGCTCTGTGGAGAACAACAGCACTGCAAATCCACGGTCTCTGCTCTCACCTGACCCTCAGTGCTGCTGATCAGCACCCCACTCAACCCCACACACACCCTCCTCCAAATGCCACGCGCCAGCCTCTGCACAACCTTTGAACCAGCAAGCTTGTCTCCATCACAGAGAAGGTAAAATATCCAATGGACTGACACTTATAACTAGTCTCAGATCAGTGAAAAATTATATAGTATTTTAGTCTATTCTCTTCACCTAATCTTGTTCTCACTAGGTCCTTTTTTAAAAAGGAAGCAAGGCAAAGTGGCTGCTTTATTTAAAAGAATCCATACAACAATACTTGTTTATATAATGAAATTTACATTGAGGGCAAAAAACCCTATGCATAAAAATACTGAGGCAAAATTCCAACTGTAGAAGAGAAATGATCATGTTGGCCCTTGTGTATATCCCACCGTCTTTTTCTAGCAAGATTCTACAGGGGGAGGAGAGCTTTGTGGAGGGAAAGGCAATGTGGCTCTGTGAAGGACACTGGCCTGGACGTCAAGGGCAGATGCGGGCCCTGCTGCTGCCCCTCCTCACTGGCTCTCAATCTCATCACCCTACATTGATAGGCCTGGACCAGATGACTTCTGAGGATCCTTTTCAACTATAAGTAAGTTCAAGTCAAAGATAAATTAGGAGAAAAATAACACAACTTTATAGCCAAGTACTATTTTAAATTGGCTACAAGTTTCAAAGGGAAAGAAAGAAATGATCGGCTGATCATTTCTTGGGGCTGCAATTTTGGTAGAGAGCTGTTAAAGGGGCTATTTTATCATTTTCTGGTGTTGTACTGTAGTTTCTTTCCAGGCATATTAACGCAGAATTCAGAATAATTAATATATACCACCATTGTTAGTTGCAATATAATATTCAGGATATTAAAATTATATCATAAAGCTCAATTTTCATTAAAGTGTGATTTTTATTTTTTTATTTATTTTTATTTTTTTATTTTTTTATTTTTTTGAGACGGAGTCTCGCTCTGTCGCCCAGGCTGGAGTGCAGTGGCCTGATCTCAGCTCACTGCAAGCTCCGCCTCCCGGGTTCACGCCATTCTCTTGCCTCAGCCTCCCGAGTAGCTGGGACTACAGGCGCCCGCCACCTCGCCCGGCTAGTTTTTTTTGTAGTTTTAGTAGAGACGGGGTTTCACTGTGTTCACCAGGATGGTCTCGATCTCCTGACCTCGTGATCCACCCGTCTCGGCCTCCCAAAGTGCTGGGATTACAGGCTTGAGCCACCGCGCCCGGCTAAAGTGTGATTTTTAAAAGGTTCACTGCTGGTTGAGTTTTTACCTTCAGGAGTTCACTTTTCTAATAGGAAAAAAAAAGATTTGAGGGGGAAAGAAATGAGGTTTGAGTTCTTCTTCCAACCAAGATAGGCTAACAGGCAAGATTTCCCTTTCCACTTAAAAACAACCAGCAAACTGGACAAAAAGATGAAATGATGGCTTTAGACGATGAAAAACAGGCAACACAAGACTGTGATCCCCAAGAAAAAGAAAATAAATAAGGTAAGCCCTAGGTTGATACCAGCTTACTCTGTGGAGGTGGTTTCTAGGCCATAGCAAGGGAGGGGGAACCCAAAACTGAGCCCAGCAATCTTGCTGAGTTGGACAAGACACAGCTTGGAGATCGAGGTGGCAAAGATAACTATAATTTATGCAGCCAAATACTAGTGAGGTGGGAACTACACAAAGAGATGTGAAGGTCTCCAGAGTGGTCTCCTTGAGTCTTTGGCCATATAAACCTGTGAGAGGAAACAACCTGAGTCTGAAAAGAAACATTGCAAATGAGTGAGCCAAAGTCCCCAGGGTTTTTTCAGGACTGGGGACAGTTTGTAGTCCCACCAGTCAGCATGGAAAGATCTCATAGTACACAAGGCATTGGGTAGAATCCTCAAAAAAAAATATTGCCTTAGTAGTGGGGCCAAATCATCCCTATCAAGACTGCTTTGGACCAGCCCTTCCAAAGGGTCAAGCTGATTCCAAGTAATTTATGCACTTAAAAAACAAACTCAACACTATCTAAAGGAATACAACAAAACCCACAGCAACCAAATACATAAAATTCACAATACCCAGCTCCAATTAAAAAAAAAAAAAAATACAAGCAATGCAAAGAAGCTGGGCAAGTGACTCACATAACCAAGAGAAAAATAAACCAACAGAAAGACACACAGAAATGACAGATGATGGAACTAGAAGATAAGGTTATAAAAATACCTACTATAACAAGTTCTAGAAGTTCAAGGAAGCAGAAGAAAATATTATCATGATGGGGAGATAAACTGGAGACATAAACAAGACCCAAATGGAACTTTTGAAGATGAAAAATATAGTATCTGAAATGAAAAATATATTGGGTGAGATTAACAGATTAAACACTGCAAAAGAAAAGATTAATACTGGAAGACATAGTAATAAAAATTATTAAAAATGAGACAGGGAAAAAACTGAAAAAATAAAAAGGAACACAGCATCAGTAGCTAGTGGGACACATTCAAGCAACCAAACATAGTTATAACTGTAGTCCCAGAAGAGCAGAGAGAGAACAGAAAAAATATTTGGAGAAATAACAGCAGAAAAAGTTCCCAACTTCATAAAAACTATAAATCCACAGATCCAAAAAGCTCAACAATCCCTAACCAAAATAAACATAAAGAAAATTATTCCAGGGAGTATTATAATAAACTTGCTAAAAAGCAATGGAAAGAGAATAAAAAGTCAGAAAACAAAAGACATGTTTAGAGGAATAAAGATAAGAATGGCACCAGATTTATAATTACACATGATGAAAGATAATGCAGAGACATTACTGCAGTACTGAAAGAATAAAGTGTCAATCTAGAATTTTTTACCCAGAGAAGTCTCTTTCTAAGTTGAAGGCAAAATAAAAGCTTACAGAATTCATCACCAGCAGATCTATCCTATGAGAAATGTTAAAGAAAGTTTTTTAGGCAGAAGGAAAATGATACCAGATAGAAATCTGGATCTACACAAAAGAAATGAAGAGCATAGAAATGATATATTTGGTATATCTGAGTAACAATAAAAGACATTTTTGCCAATTTAAAGCAAAAGTTATAGCAGCATATTGTGAGATTTACAGCCTAAATAAAATATATGACAAAAACAGCATGAGGTATGAGAGGGCAAAATGAAAGTATACTGTTGTAAAAGATTCTTGCATTATACATGAAGTGGCATATTATATGAAGGTAGGCAGTGAAATGTAAAGATGTATACTGGAACGCCCAGAGCAACTACTAGGACAAAAAAGTTAATAAGGCAATAGTGAAAATAAAATGGAATGATTTAAAAAATTAATCTAAAAAGAAGGCATGAAAAGAGGAAAAAATGAACAAAAAATAGGTGGGATACATAGAGAAAAAATAGCAAGATAGGAGATATAAATTTTGACCATACCAATAATTACATTAAATGTAACAGTTTCAGCATCCCAGTTAAAACACATATTGTCAGACCCAACCATATGCTATCTATAAGAAACCCACTTTAAACGTAAAGAAACAAACAGGTTAAAAGTAAAAGATTTAAAAAAGATATAGCATGCAGACTTTAATCAAAAGAAAGTTGGAGTGAACACATTTGTATTGGACAAAGTAGACTTCAGTATAAGGAATATTACTAGAGATAAAGAGAGATGTTTCATAATGGTAAAAAGTCTCAATTCATCAAGAGGATATAACAATACTAAGTATGTCTAAACCTAATATCAGCGCTTCAAAACATGCAGCAAAAAAGTGATAGTGGTGACAGAAGAAATACAGGTGGAGAGTTCAACATTCCTCTCTCAGTAGTTGATAGAACAAGTAGACAGAAATCAGGAAGAATACAGAAGACCTGAACAACACTATCAACCAACTTGACCTAAGTGACATTTATAGAACACTCCACTGACAACAGTAGAACATTTCATTCTTCTAAAGTACGCATAAAACATTCACTGCAGCAGACCATATTCTGGACCATAAATCAAATAGATTAAAATTATACAGGGTATGTTCTCTGACCACAACAGAATTAAACTGAGTATCAACAATACAAAGAATATCTGGAAAATCCTAAATACCTGGAAAATAACATACTTCTAAATAATCAATGGGCCAAAAAAGAATTAACAAGGGGAACTAGAAAATATTTTTAACTGAATGAAAATGAAAATACAACATCTCAAAATTGGTGAAAATACAGCTCAACAAAACAAAGCAAAAAAGAACAGGATCCATTAAAAAATTTATCTTAGAGCATATTTTAGCTAAACTGAATCTATCTGGTAATTAGGCAATGATTAAATATGGTTGTTTTTATTTATTGTTATGTGAAAGGGCTTAATCCACCAATATTAATTGAGACTCTCCTTTAAAACAAAGGACGTACAAAGAAAGAAAGTACCAGGAAAAATTAAGTTCTGTACTCAAACTTCAAAGTCAAGCAGAGGAGACACCAGGAGTATGTAACTGAAACCAACACCACCCTGACAGGATGATCCCTGACAGGCTGACGGGCAGGCTATGTGGAAGCAGAAGCACGTGGCTCAGACCCAGGGCCTGGATGGATACAACTATGCTAGTGCAAATGGGGTGCTAGGCAAGGGCCCAGCATGACCAAAGGCAGAATGCAGAGATGCCAGGAAGCAGGGCCAGTGAGCAACCGTTAATGCAATTTCATCACAATGCAGGCATTGCATGGGGAAGCTTGGGACTTAGTTGTGAGGGTCTGGAGTAACCCACACACTAGACCTGGAGACAGAAGGCCTCGGTTTGAGTCATGGATCTACTATGAACAACGTGGCCATTTCTCCCCTTTGCTGAAGCGCACTTTCTTACTCTGTGGACTGAAACCACCCCTGGCTGTCCCTTAGAGCTGCCGTGGGAACAACTGTGTCATACACACAGGGAAGTGTTGGGTCGATATAAAGACAGTGGGGAGGTACTAGGGGCTGTGGGGAGCAGGAAGGTGGCTGAGTGACCCAGGGGCTGAAGGAAGAGGAATGACACCCTAGTGATGTGAGCGCTGGGTAAGAAGTGAAAGAATGTGGACATGAGGCTACCAGAAGAGTGTTGGTAAGGAGAAGCACGGCCTCCACCGGTGAGGCTGCAGTGGAGGCACCAAGAAAAAGGTGGCCAAAGGAGCACTCATGAGATGGGCCAGGGTGACTGCCCCAGAATGGGACGGAAGTAAAGCAGAACCTGGATCTAAAGCACATTGAATATCTGGGAGAACTGTGACCCCCCAATCAAGGAAGTTAGAAAATAGAGGTGATTTGAGTAGAGAAGGTATGATGTTTCCAAATGAATTTCTGCCCATACTATAAGAAACAGCTGACTTCGGGAGGAAAAAAAAACCTCATGAAATAAACTATTTAATCCTAGAAACCAGTTAACTATTTTAAAAGCATTTAGCAAAAAAAGCATATGACAAATAACTTCCCTTTTCTTTTTTTAACCTCGAACTCCTGTTCTTAAGCAATCCTCTCACCTCAGCCTCCTGAGTAGCCAGAACTACAGGCATCATATCTGGCTAATTTTTAAATTTATTTTTTATAGAGACAGGGTCTCAGTATGTTACCCAGTCTGGTCTCAAACTTCTGGCTTTAAGTGATCTTCCTGCCTCAGCTTCCTAAAGTGTTGGGGTTACAGGTATGAGCCACTATGTCTGGCCTGGCATGTAACTTTTATATACTATTATGTAAATGCCATTTTATCATACACTGTATCTGAATTTTACCTCATTTTTAACATCAATACATTGCTATGCATGGTGTGATTTTACTAGAAGGTTGTAATAATGGGAAAACGCATGAATGAAGGCACCACAGAGAACGTTATTGCAAGATGTATCAAAATTCACTATCTCCTTTGGTGCTGAACTGGCAGAGCCAAAGAGAGTAAAAAGTGAAAAAAATCAATATGGTGGCAAGGAAAAAAGAATCATTTGTCACTGAGTTCTCTGCCTTAAAAAAAAAAAAAATCATTAAAAAAATGCAATCAAACAAGAAAGCCTAGTCACCTGAATCCACTAAACAAACAGACTTAACAGAAAACATCATTTCAGAATAAACTATAATTGTATGGGATATAGATTTTGTTTGAATTGAGTATGATGCCAGCTGGTGCTTCAAAATTCACTATGTGTGGTGACTAGGCTGAAAAGTAAGACTTTTATTTCACTCCAAGGGAACCACTTTCACATACTTCGACTTGACTCACTACGTGAGAAACAGGGTAATTGCTTTTCAAAACGATGATTAGAAAAATACATTTGAGTAATGTTCACTGAAAGTAGCTTAGGTCTAAAATTCACATGATTTCTAAATACAATAATAGCACCCAGGGTGAATCTGAATTAGATATGATTAGCTTATTCTAGTAAAGTCAACAGGAGAAGGTTTGTTGTTCTGTGAGAAGGAAAGCTTTTCCAAGCTTATCCAAGAGACATTTAAGACAGTGTGTGTTGCATGCCCATGTTACTTCTAAACCAATTGCAAGAGCCAGTAAACGTCTGCCACTAGAGCTTTTTGCTGACTTACAAAACGTTTGCCCAGAATCAAACTTCGTTTTCAAAAGCATACATGTAGAAAGAAATGCTAACTAGCATCCTGGGAGTAACTTATTCAAGATTTTTTGCTGTGGCATGTAAAAACGAACCTCAAAAGGCAATTTTAAAAGGGGAGGGAAAAGAGGGAAACATCTGGATAGGCTCCAGAGAACTCACCCGTGCAAAGTCAAACGCATATCTGTAAATAAGTTTAAAGTTTGTAGAATCATTTAAGAATGATCTTAAGTAATCCAAAGTATTTCTGAGTTTTTCTGTTGTGTCACATCTAGAAAAACAAAATAAAAGCAAATTATGAACTGAGTTCATTTATTAATTTCTTTGAGGCAGTAATATAAACCCAATACCAAAGGAAAGAACATACCCTGAAGTTGAAACTCATCCATAATCTATTTTCTCTACACTTAAAAAATTTTTAAATGTACAGAAAAGTTGAAAGAATAGTAAATAACCACTCATATACTATCCCCTTGATCCAGCAATTAACTTTTTTTCTATTTATGCACTCTCTCTCATATACGTATACATTTTCTATACCATTTAAAAGTTGCAAACACAATGAAACTTCATCCCTAAACACTTCAAAACCATCATCAGTCTTACTACTGTATCAATGTTAACTTTCTTAGCTGATATACAATCCACATGCAAATTTCCCAGTTATTCCCCAATTTCTTTTATAGCTGTTTTCAACCAGGAACCAATCAAGGACCATGCACTGCTTTTAGCTGTCATATTTCCTTAGTCTCTAGAAGAGTGCCCTGCCTTTTTCTTTCTTGACAATGTCATTTTTGGAGACCAGACCACTTGCTTTTGCAGAATGTCCATCTGTCAAATAATTTCCCTATGATTATATTAGATCCAACACTTCCAACACTATATATGATCATAGGGAAATCATAATTTCCCTATGATTATATTAGATACAACAACATTATTCATCATGTCTGTCTATCCCTGTCCCATTACTGGATTCCTATTGTTACGGTGGTGTCTACCATTTTCCATTGAAAAGCAATTCTTCCTCTTTGAAACAGTAAGTATCTACAGGATGACCCCTTGAGACTATAAATGTCCAGTCCTAACAACCTTTCACTCAATGTGTATTGTACACTACACTTAAACTTCCTATTTTCCTCCTGTCTCAATATCCCCACAAATAAGCAATGAACATCCTATCCAGGAGACCAGGTCCACTAGTGATAAGTCTGCCCCCTGCCACAAGGTCCCCTTCTTGCCCTCCCCTGACTATGACTGAGTGACATCCACACCCACCAATCTGACATCCAGGGAAGGAACTTGCCCATGGGTCCTCACTCTCTCTAGGTTCCCCACCTGCTTAGCAGAGCCCACTCCCTGGGAGCTTCTCCCATATAGCTCCCTGTGTGGCATGCCATGCTTCCCTCTCTAGAACCTGAGAATAAAATAAATCCTTTAATCTCCTATGCCTCTCCCAGTGGAAGTTCTGTGGCCATGCTGGAATGATCTTTAAAGACCTCACAAGGAGGACATACTCGGGACAACACACAACGCTTATAGCATCCATTGGTGATACCTGCCTGAATCAGTAACATCTGAAGATCCAAGATGGTGATTTTCTAATCCTATCATTCCTTTTACATTTATTGGCTATAATTCTTCTATAAAGAAGAGCTCCACACATGACCTTCTTATTTTCTGGACTTAGGATTTTTTGCGTTTAATTCAGTGTGTTATAATCTGTTACTGTCATTATTCTTTTTGACTGTACAAACTTTCCCCATTTGGGCAGTAGCCCCCTAAAGCTGGTTCTAGTTTCCTTCTGACATGTCCCCGCCAAGTCTCCGAGCATTACCTTACTTTCTGGAACAAGATGTTCCAGCTCACCCTGTTCTTACCCTATTCCAGACTTGAAATTAGCCATTTCTCCAGGGAGCCTTGGTGGTGATAATCTGTTTTTACCAGTAAGTGATACAGTGTTTACTTTTCATAAGCAAGCAGACTTACTGGCTCTTTTTACAAACTAATTTTCTGTTTGCAATATCTAGCCCTTAAAAATGAGAATCAAGAGCCACCATTTTCACCAGCAATATTAAAGATTTTCAATGCTGAATATGTATTGTGTTTCTCTATTATAGATCTTTAACCTACTAAGTACAGATAATACATATACCAAGTATTATCAATATGTTTTATATATTGTACAAACTAAAATGGTTCATAATAGAGCACACTAATCTATTTTTAAAAACAAATCTGTTTTTAAAATCTGCTGCTTCTTTGTACCTAACTACAAATAAATCCTTATGATCTCTTTGTTGAGATGATAAACTAAGAGCCTGCAATTAGGCTAAATGTTTAATTTCTATGAAACAGAACAATTTAGAAAGTCCTTTATTTCTTCCTAATGTGAAAAGTAAAAAAGATTAAAATTGGGTTATTTTAGAGTCGGAAAACACTTCTTCAAGAGAATGACACATAAGCTAAGAGTTGAGAGATAAGCAGGAACTAGATATTTTGGAGAGGTGGGAAAAGCTCTCTGTCTATTAGGAACAGCATATGCAAAGGCCTAGAAGCAGATGGGAGTATGGTTTAAGTCCAACAGACTAAAAGACAGCCACTGTGGCTGGAGGATATAGACGAAGATGGAAAGAGGTATAAGATGATGCTGAGACGAACACGGGGTCGGGCTCATAAAGGGCTTTTGTAGTCCAGAGTGAGGGTTTTTAAAATTACATCCTAGGAACAAAGGAGGGCACCTGCCACTATGAGAAAGACCATGATCAGGGCTGCATCTTGACAAGCTCACTCTTGATCTCCATGGAGAAGGACTGGGGGGAAGGAAAAGAGATATGGAGAGCCAGTTAGAGATCTAGCGCCAGAATCCCAATGAGGGGGTCACAGGGACTAGAAAGATACACAAGAAAGCAGTAAACAGGAGTTAAGTCTGGAAGGCAGGGCTGGATTTACACTGGGTGCTTCTACTATAGGGTTAGTGTTTTTAATGGTGTGCATATAATAATATAATATTAATAATAATGGTGGAGGGTCACAGAGGAGGGAAACTGGGTAACCCAAAACCATAAAGTCCAGGTCCCTGTTCTTCACTGGAAAGAGGGTCAAGGACCAAAGCCACAGATTTGGCTGGCAGTTTAGTTTAGTCCTGTCTAAGAAGAAGAAGAAGAAGAAGAGGAGCAGTTGTTTGTTTTAACAGATTCAAGAGCAGGAAGCACTAATTTAGATAACTACCCCATAGTTAAAAGAAAATAAAGTTAGCTATAAATCTCCAGGCAGAGCTACTATGAGAAGAAATGTGAAGTTCTGCAGCATGCCTGGGAGCAAGTCCAACACCTTGGCAAAAAGATGTCCCTATGTTTGAAAGATGCTCAGAGATCCTGTCTGAAATGCAGGAGATGAACAGTTCTTGTGCTTTTCACATAAAATACACAAGTAATATTACTAACTCATGTACCCATTAAAAACCTGGGGTTGGAGCTAATATTGCCAATACAGAGTTTAATCTGCTTTAAAGGGGGTCTTGAACACACAAAGCCCCTGGACTGGCCCCCAATAGTGAAACAGGCCACTGAGTCACCCTGTCCAGAACCACAGGCTGCCATCTAGTGGCCAGTAAATATGCACATCTTCAGACTCGGTTCCAACAGAGCCTGGCTTGGGACATGTAAGGCACCAACGTGACTTTAGAAAGCAGCCACATCTTTAACTCAAGTCTTCCAACATGTTTCTATGTACCATGTATAAAAAAAACTTGTAGAAGTCACAGTGACAGTGCCACGCTTCTAAGGAACACCATTTCCCAACACAAAAAATGCACACAATGTTTTCTTTTTGAGTTTGCTGCTGTAACAGATTTGTAAGGACAGAAATCAACACAGTAATCTTCAAAGTTTATAAAATCAGAGGTAGCTTTCCCCTATTACCCAGGAAAAGGCCTCTGCCCCTTCACTTAGTCATCCCAAAGGTATTTTTCCAGGCCATCATCAGTTTCTTGTAGTTACAATTCTCACTTTTTCTTTTAAGTTTAAGCACCACAATTAGCTTAATTCATCAGACCAAAACAGGAGCTGTGTCTTCTCTGGCAGAGGAATGATCTCGGGAGTGCAAGGATAGATGTTCCCTACCAGCTGCCAGCCTAAGACCAAACTCTCACACCATTCACCTCCTGTTCCAGGTTCACAGGCCCTAGGGAAGCCAAGCACACAATTCCTCTGGACAGCATCAAGGAGATTAATTTTTGAGAGCCCAGGCATAAGCCATAGCTGTACTTCAACACCCTAGTTTAATGATGCTACCAGAGACACCCAGGAAATGACAGAAATGATTGAAAACTCTGGTTTCACAGCCCATGGGCTTTCTGTTTCTACCACACTCCCACCATACAGTAACGTTTTTTTAAAATCTTTTTTGCAGCATTTTAACTAAATATAATGAATGGTCTGAATGTATGCATCCTCCCTAAATTTGTAGGTTGAAATCCTCACCCCCAAGACGATGGTATCAAAAAGTGGTGCCTTTGTGAGATTATTAGGTTCTGGGGGCAGAAACTTCATGAATGAGATTAGTTAAGAGACCCAAGGGAGCTTGTTTGCCCCTTCCAACATGGGAGGATCCAGTTAGAAAGCACCATCTCTGAACCAAAAAGCAGGCTCTCACCAGACACCAAATCTATGGCATCTTGGTCTTGAGCTTCTGGGCCTCCAGAGAAATAAAATTCTGTTGTTTATAAGCCACCCAGTCTAAAGCATTCTGTTATAGCTGCCTAAATGGCCTAAGACATGAATATATATAAATAAAGATTTTGTTCTATACTTGTTAATTCCAGTTTGAGATCAAAATATTTCATTAGATAGGTTTAATAAAATCAAAATGAGCAAAAATAGAAAAGAAATCCAAAACAGAAGACAAAGTAGTTTAAAAGATAGATTACTTTCTGCCTTTAGAGCATGTAAATGATTACTCTCTGGGTTTTCTTGAGTACTAGGTGCACATACCTCACAAATACAATGCTTATTTAGTTACTTTACTGGCATAAAGATAAGTGACCGTGTTACTTTTAGATCTTTTGCCTGAATATTGTTTATAAGCCCCTCCTCTTAATGGACTTTATCTTACTCATGGTTTTTGTTTCCCTAGGGTCTGGAATACTATACTTGGCATATCACTGCCATTCAAACATTTGCTGAACAAATGACTAATCTAGAAAGGCTGGAAAGTAGGGGTGGGAGGGTAGGCAGAGGTTCTTCAAACTTGAAGTTGGACTATTTTTGAACTACAAAGAAACTTAAAAGTTATTCTGAATAATTATCTCCACCTCATTGATGAGGACACCAACCTCAGAGTTTCACATCACAAAAAGCAAGCAGTTCCTCCATGTCTTTATAGTGGATCAGGCTTGTCACTAAACTCCAAATTGCGAGGATCAAGTGGCAATCACCCTGAGAACCCACCTGCCACCACCTGCATCATACAAAGTGGCAAGCAAGGTTCCCAACAAACAGCCTGAAGGAGTACCCTGCACTCAGAACGCGGACACAGACCTCTTCCAGGAAATTGCTTCTCACTTCCCAGGAGACATGGCCCTCAAAACACATGGGCAAGGTCTGGTATCAGGTAATATTCTTTTGCAGAGGGACATTCTTTTGTAAAGAACTTAGTACTATACAAACTGGGTATCACACCTTCTTAAGACAAATAAAAATGGGCCTGAAAATGTTGATGGTGCCTCGTCTGAAGGCTGGAAATAAAATCCTGATACGCCCATGCATTCATCATCACAAGGACACTTTAAAATGGAGCCATCGGCTGCTCTACTCAGCAATGATGGCCAGGCACGGTGACTTACGCCTGTAATCCCAACACTTTGGGAGGCTGAGGTGGGCAGATCACTTGAGGTCAGGAATTCGAGCCTAGCCAACATGGCGAAACCCCATCTCTACTAAAAATACAAAAGTCAGCCGGGTGTGGTGGTGCCCTCTTGTAATCCCAGCTACTCGGGAGGCTGGGGCACAAGAATCACTTGAACCCAGGAGGCGGAGGTTGCTGTGAGCCAAGAGCACGCCACTGCACTCCAGCCTGGGTGACAGAGGGACATTCCGTCTCAAAAGAAAAAAAAAAGAAAAGAAAAGAAAAAGGAAGCAATGAAGAAAAGTGAGAAAAATAATGAAAGAGAGTGAAAAGGATTAAAATCATCAGGAGCTGTTCCCCCAAAAGGACAAACAAGTTTTAAAACATTTCAGAGAATTTAACTCTAAAATTCTAGAACACACTCTGATAGGAAAGTATATTTGTAAAAGGGTGAAAAGGGTGGTTTGGCTTTTACCTAAAACTCATTTGTCATCAGATAATATTGTTAGAAGGAAGAATATGATTTAAGAATGAGAAGCCTTAAGTGTTCTTCCCATCTCTGCCACATTCACACATCACCGATCACCTCTTTGCCTCAGTTTCCTCATTTGTAAAATGTTCAGGATAAAATCTGATCTGTCTTCTTCACAAAGTAGCTATGAGGCATTCAAATGTGAGAACAGTGAAAAGTCTTCATAAACTACTAAAGCACGATGTGAAAGCATTCTTAACAATAACAAATGAACAGTGACATTAAAAGTGGACAAATTCCAAAATTATTTAAATAAAACCATTTCGACTCCAATTCTAATCCAGTAAAAATCAAGACCTATTATTCTTAAAGTGAAAAGAAAAAGATAAGTCATCCCAACTACTTTAGATTAAAATTACTATGTTAAGAATTAGCACTTCATCTTCAATGCTATTTGAAACATTTAGTCATCCACTTTAACTGCATCTTTCAAGGCCTAATATAGAATGACAATTTGTTTTCTTGAATGAAACTGAGCAAACACACAACACGCAGGCGCATGCACACACGCACATACTGTATGCACAAGGCAAATACATAAAACCACTGATTTTTCTTATCCTGGGTCAGGTTACACAAACCAAATCTTTATTAATTTTTTAAATCACTGGAGTAATGAAGTTTTAATTTTACCCAAAGCTAAAATCAGAATATATAAAGAGATATCAAATATTTTAACTTACAAGTTATATGTTACTCAACTTTTTCTCACTAACTATAAACCAGATGCCAGTAAGTCTTTGCCTTTTAATCTCTAAAACTGCACCGTCCAACTCAATAGCCACTGGGCACATGTGACTACCGAGCACTTGAAATGTGGCTAATACAAATGGAGATGGACCATAAAATACACCCCAGATTTTGAAGACTAACCATGAGAAAAAATAACATAAAAATATCTCATTGACTTCTTAAAAACACTGATTATATGTTGGAATGAAAATATGCTGGATTGTTTGGGGTTAATAAAATAGATTAAAACTGATTTTACCTGTTCCTACTTTTACATGTGGCTATCAAAAAATCTTAAATTACATAGGTGGCTTTGTCATATGAGAAAATGTTGGTCTATTTCTCTTGGAGAGAGCTGCTCTACAAGAATACCAACACATTCTGTCTCTCCACATACACGTATAGACAGTTTATAAATTCGCCCAGAATAGTCCTCAAAATGGGTCTTAGTCTTTACATCCTTGGCCACTGAGGAAGCTTGGCCAGACCACCTGACTTCCTTCCACTCACTCAATCACCTGAAACCTGAAGTCCCAGGAAGAGGCAACCACCTGGGAAGGACAGGGACCCCATGAGTGCAGCCTAGGACTTACTGGAGAGAAGTCATTCCTTTCAACCACTCCTGCAGAGTAAAATAACCCATGTTTTGTGCATCCAATTTCCAAGCTAGGACAAGCATAACTACCTGTTAAAAAAATACACAATTAAAAAAATGTATTAGACAAATTAAAAAAGAATAAACAAACAGATCTGTCATTAATACATTAACGTTTTGCCAAATGCGTCTGTTTACAGTAGTTCAGTCACTGAAATATGAGCAGAGTTAACTTCAAAAATGAGTTCTAGTTTGGCAAATATCCAAAAAATTTGACAATATCGTCTGCTGACAAGAGTTTGGAGAAGCATGTATTCTCCTGATGTACAATAGTGGAGGTATAGGGTGATCACTCTCTCCAGAGGGCAGTATCAAATGTAAAACCAGTTATTGACAATTCCACCTATGGAAAGTTATCTTATAGGTCTACCTGTAAACAGACACAAAGATGAATAGTCAACAGTATTTACTGCAGTACAATTTGTAGCAGTTAAAGAATGAAAACAACCAAATGTCCATTAATAAGGGACTGGTTAAATACTTCTTTGCTGAATACATTCCATATAAAGGAATACTATGACACCACTAAGATGAACGAAGTAGAACTAGCTGGACAAATACGGAATAATCTCCAAGATGTATTAAGTGAAACAGCAAGGTGTAGAACAGTGGATTAAAACATAACAAGGTGGACAGGAGGAGACACGCAGTGGAGTTGTAGCACATATACTTTAATGTTTGTGAATTCACTATATACACTGATTGGAAATTATTTTAAAGTAGTCCCACATTCCACTTAAGACAGCACTATGCCTGGAATGGGCCCAGGGTCTGTGGCATGGTCCCATCACTTGTAAAGGAGGGTCAGGCCCCCAGGTGCCACCTGTGCTTTTGTGACTCTTCTGAAACCATGCAGGTTTCAGAAACGGTGACAACTCTGGTTTATGCCACTGCTTGCTACTGTTTCACTTAGCTATTTTAGAGAAAAGATAGCACAGAGAACTGATGGTGAGTTTTAATAAATACCTGAAGGTGTAAAGACAAAATGACATTTCAAAGGTGCACCCAGTTTTAAGCTATCTGGAATGCTACATAGGGACAGGGCTGAGGCCATGTGTGATTGGGACAAGAGGAGGAAGCCTTCCTTCTCATCTACCTCAAAGATGCTAGAAGAGGTGAGAAGTAACTAAAAAAGAATGTCAGTCCTAAAAAGGTAAAGAGGAGGGACAGGGCCTTCTTAGGACCATTCTGCCAGCCACTCTGTAGAACTGGTTATCTCTGGACGGTCATTCATATATAAGGAACATCCAAGTCCTACAATGGGAATCAGGTACACACTGTTAACAGGCTCTCTCTCTGTATTGAAACAGAAAAAGGCAATGGGTAGAGATATATGTTTCTCCAAGGACTAGGATGCCCCACATTGGCAGTTAATTCGATCTCTTTACTTTTAAACCTAAGGCTTCATTTCAGCTACTGAAAGAATCATTCAAAACCATTAAAACACCATCCCTGTGCCCAACTGGGTCAGATGATGGCTGTGGTAAAAGGAACTAGGATGATATAAAAACATGAAACATGAGGCAAGAAATCATTTTTAATGATTTCTGAGCCTCCGAGAGCCAACATGTCCATTAAAAACTCTAGAACAAGAGTAGTTAGGAGATTCAGAAGCTCTTCTTAAATTGTCTGCCAATAAGCTAGGTTGTAGGCTAAAAAATCTCTAGCTCTGTCTAATTTACATCTAGAGTAGTAAGGAGAAGCTTTCTCTTGATGCTTTATGGTTTTCCTCACTGGAAATTAGTATCAGTGAGAACCTACGAAATTTTTAGGATCTTTCATCAAATAAATCAGTACATATGAATTTTTGAAAGTCATTAGGTTGTTTTAGATTAAAAAATTTAGATTACTAGGTAAATCACTAGGACTGATTAGTAATGATTGCTTACAAGGCTAAAACATGATTGTTAAATAGGTTAGAAAGTGGTGACTTAAGAGACCGAGGGGCTACTAAGAATTTCCCAAAACGATGGGGTTACAGTTCTTCAAATTATTCACACATTAGTGGATTTTTTCCTCATCCCTCAGATGTCTAGGAATTCTGACTCTTGCATATCAATTTACCTAGGACAACTAACCAGCTCATATTTTCTAATGCAAACTAGGTATTCTCAAACCATCTCTATTCTACTCTCTACCAAAAAGATTTAAAAATTCTACATAAACACTTGTTAAGTTAAAAAAAAAAATGGTGAGGTGCAAGAACACACACACACAAGTATGAATGAAACATGGCCAAGCAGCCAAAACAGATACTCATAATGGGCAAGTTCCTAAAAAAGACTTTCATAAGTTAACTAACAAGAAAGCTAAGTACTTAAATAAAGAATTTTGCTGTTATCTTGGTAAATGAACGTACACTTGAATTTTACAAGCCTGCTTAATTTCATAAGCTACAAATATCAGGCAAGGTGAGGGTTTTAAATACTTTAAACGTGCTTGCCTATCAATGCAGACAAGGCTTGAAAACACCATATTTCACCACTTATTTTACAAACGTTAATGTCTCTGAAATGGGAATGCATCCACAATTGATATAGCATGTTAGAATTTATTTAGCAACACTTTTTCTTTCTTAGTGATATAAAATAATATAACTTCTATTGGTGACAGCTTGGAATTGAAGTACATACAGTGTAAATATTTGGATAATATTCTTTTTTTTTTCTTTTTTGAGACAGAGTCTTACTCTGTTGCCCAGGATGGAGTATAGTGGTACGATCTCAGCTCACTGCAACATCCGCCTCCTGGACTCAAGCGATTCTCGTGCCTCAGCCTCCTGAGTAGCTGGGATTACTGGCACACGTCACCACACCCGGCTAATTTTGGTATTTTATTAAAGATGGGGTTTCACCATGTTCTCCAGGCTGGTCTGAACTCCTGACCTCACGTGATCCACCCACCCACCTTGGCCTCTGAAAGTACTAGGATTACAGGCATGAGCCACCACGCCCGGCCTACATACTTGGATAATATGGCCTTTTAGTCTTTAATTTGATTCTAAATTTTAAGGCTATTTCTATTCCTACAGAAATGGAGTTCTTTTTGTTTGTTTGGAGACGGAGTCCTGCTCTGTCACCCAGGCTGTAGTGCAGTGGCATGATCTTGGCTCTGCTCACTGCAACCTCCACCTCCTGGGTTCAAGTGATTCTCCTGCCTCAGCCACCCAAGTAGCCACACCCAGCTAATTTTTGTATTTTTAGTAGAGATGGGGTTTCGCCTTATTGGCCAGGTCAGTCTCGAACTCCTGATCTCAGGTGATCCACCTGCCTTGGTCTCCCAAAGTGCTGGGATTACAGGCATGAGCGCCACCACGCCAGGCCAGAAACAGAGTTCTAAAGGACTCATAACTACCAAAAAAGAATGACAATAACTATCTTTTATTGAGTACTGGTATTTGGGGGTGAAGTAACTTGAAGAGCTGGGCCTCCCTTTCTTTTTCAGTTAGAATCAACATCAGTGCTCTCCCATCCTGACAGGCTTTTCTGCCTCTGAGACTAAATGCTCAGCTAATCCCTCACATACCAGTGAGCCCTTTGTCTCCCAATCTTCTCAGCCTTTAACTTCAAGCCCAGGCCCTGCTGCCACTCCTCTGTCATATACTTATTACGGTACCCTATGTGGAACCTCCAGAGCCCCTCTCAAGCCCAACTCACTCTCAGCCCTCTGACTACACTGTTTAGAAAACACTCTGCCAAGCTTGGCCCAGCTCTCATAGAAAACTTCCTTCTTAAATTCAATGTAATGGCCTTTTCTTGTGACTATGGCCCAGTCTATGGTAAAATACTATTGACCCAGGTGTCCCGAAACCTTCATGCCAAGTTGGGTAATTTATTGAAATACCTGAACTGGAATACATTAAAAACACACACACACACACACACACACACACACACACACACACACACACACACACACACACAAAGATAAAAATCTACGTAATAAGTGAAAGACATTCCAAAGGCTCTTTAGAAAATTTAAAGCATTGCTGGGGGCCGAGGTAGATGACAGAAGCACAGAAATGGTAAGGGTAAAATAAAAAGTTTAAAGAAAAAAATGTGAATTTTGCTAGTTTCTTTAAAAGCATGATATACATGCCTGGGCAGATGTCTTCGAAACAGCCTGAATAAAGGGAATGATCTCTTGAGATCTCTTCCAGATCATAAATTCATTTAGGGTCTTGTACATATTTGTTACACTGGAGCTAATGTAATATTAAACTGCATAGTTAATGAGGCAGTGCATGTGTATAAGCATAGTTTTTCATTTTAGTATAAGAGAGGTGATGTGGGAACAGAAAAAAAATATTCAACAATAACATGCTAAGAATTAGGCAAAAATAATTAAGCCTATAAAAATCACTCTAAAAATAAATATCTAGGGCTTTTTACATTATAAAAAGCAATCATGGCTGGGTGCTGTGGCTCACACCTGTAATCCCAGCACTTTGGGAGGCTGAGCCAGGTGGATCACAAGGTCAGGAGATAGAGACCATCTGGCCAATATGGTGAAATCCCATCTCTACTAAAATATAAAAAAAATTAACCAAGTGTGGTGGCATACACCTGTCGTCCCAGCTACTCAGGAGGCTGAGGCAGAGGAATTGCTTGAACCCGGGAGGCGGAGGTTGCAGTGAGCCGGGATCATACCATTGTACTCCAGCCTGGTGACAGTGTGAGACTCTGTCTCAAAAAAAAAAAAAAAAAAAAAAAAAAATCACTTTCTGAACTAAATTCAATTGGAAGTAAAAGATCTGTGAAAAAGTCTTGATAATTACAATCTACTCAAAATCATGGTGAATAATTTTAAGTCCTACATTGACTCTACATTAGGCTGAAACAACTACTGAGGGGCACGAAGGTACACAGTGTACAATGTGGCCTCCAGTTGATCCGTCATTGTAGGCAAATGTGGCCACACCATTTTGTAAGCATCTGGCTTACTGTACCTTTTACATACAAGAAATTAAATGAGAGAAAAAATAACTGTAGTTACACCATATCACTTACAAGAATGGAAAATGTGCTTATAAGTCAAACTAGAATTGGAACTTATTTCTTAGATTGCTTCATAAAAACTAACATACCATTAGTTTTTATTTATTTATTTATTTATTTGCTAAAGAACAAAGATTTAAGTAAGAAAAATAACCAACGGATTCACCCAACTCAGTAAGTTAGACTCACGTTTTCTGGTTCAACACCAATGTCTTCACAAAATTTCTCCATGCCTTCAGGGCCTACAACATCATCAGTTCCTGTGAAATACAATCTTATGTAAATTAAATCTGACCATTCACACTACTCTATTACCACTGTAGTAGTAATATACTGTCAACAAGTAAGACTTAAAGGCCATTAACTCCTTTTGGAAAAAAAAAATCAAGTATAAGTTGAAAAGTATTCTGGAATTCCAGTATCTTTGAAGGACTCTACTTTGTACAATCATTTAAATCAACTTATCACCATGTCCTTCAATCGTTGGAATATGGTATATACCATTTGTCTAAAGTTAAGGCTGAATTCAATTCCTCCTCTTTAAAACAGCTTAATCTTCAACTCTTACTTGGGTAACAATTTCAATACATAAAATAATTTTTGGAAACACAGCAAAGAACCACATAATAGTCTCTATAAAACTAAATAAGAAAAAACATAAATGTTTCTTTTACATAGAAAAAAATCAAGTTATCACTCTGTTCTTGATAAAGTCAGTAAGGTCCCCTTTTTCCGTTGTAGCATTAGCCCTGATTCTTCCTGAAGGAAGCGTCCACACATTCCATCTCTAATTTATCTCCGTTTCACTTTGCAGCCATTGGAATTTGGTTTCTTCTTTTCCTAGCTCTCCACTGAAATTCTTTTTGCCAAGGTCTCTGATAACCCCCTAAATGTCGAATCTAATAGACAAATTCGGTCTTTGTTTTAACTGACCATTGTGTGATATCTGAAAATCTGAAGCAGTTCTTTCTTCACAAAACTGTCTCTTCCCATGGCTTCTGGAAGCACCCTCTCTCATCTGGTTCTCCTTCCTCTCTTCTTTTGGCTTCTTTATGGGTTCTTCTGCTTCTCCCAGATGGTTAAATTTGATGTGCAAAGATTCATCCTTAAACCTCTTCTAGTGCTTGCTATATACATTATTCTCAGGAAATTTCAACCATACTCAAGGTCCCAGGTCCTACCCAAATGTCTTTCTAGACCACATTTTCCCCTTACTTTTGAACTACTTGCCACTTTATTCACTAGCTGCTCTACCTCCTGTTTAACTGCCATAACTACACTCTTCTTCTGCTTCACACCTACTCCTCCTGAATTTCACATTTTCAAACACTGCCTCACTAAAATGGAGCCCAATGTCTCTCCGTATCAGGCCTGCTTATCCTCTGGTATGCTGTCCCAGCTGGTGGCACACCCAGAAATAGAAACCTGGGAGTCATCTTGTATTCCTCCTTTCTCCCACACCCAATCAATTATCAAGTGTACTACCAATTTTACCTTCGAATTATTTCTTAATTGTGCCTCTCCTGCACCATGCTCTTTCAAAGCTTTATTCTTGACAACTACAGCAGTCTCCTCATGATTTCCTAATTCCAGAGTCTTTCCCCCTTGACCCATCCTGCAAACAGCCACTGAAGGGATCCACTTCAAACGCAATCCCATGCTGGCTTAAAATCCTTCAATGGCTCCCTAGAGCCTAAAGATAAAATCCAAAGCGTTTGGCTTATCACATAAGGTTCTCTATGATCTAGTGCCTTTCTTCCCTCCTCAGTCTTATATCTTTCTAACTGTAAAACAAGTTTCTCAGAAATAAATGAATCAATAAATATTGCCGGATGAGTAAAAATCAAGGTCCAGAAACACCTACTTAAATGTGGCTTCACTCTGCACCACCACCGAACACACACCCAGCATGGTATTACTCTTTGTGTCTCTGCCTATCTTCCTCTAGTCCCCTTCCTGTCCCCTCCTCTCCCTTCCCCCAACTCCCCTGGCTAACTTATTCAACCTTTAAGACTGAGAGCAAAGGGGCAGTCCTCTCAATCTCCCCACCTGCAGAGGCTGGGTCAGGCGGTCCTGTGACCCCTCGCAACGCTAGGAATGGTTCTCACACATTTAGCACACTGCATTCAAAGTCCCAGCTCATCTGTCTTTCCCTCTAAGCTCAAGAGCAGTTCTTTTATTCTTACAAGTTCAGCATACCATCTGGTATATAGTAGTTGGTCCAATAAAAACTGAATGAAGGAATAAATGAATGGCTGAATACCAGAATATATAGGAATCGCTCTACAATCCTCCCATACCCTCTAGATCTAGCAAGTCACCAAGTCCAGCAGAATCCACCATCTTAGAATGTATCCATTTCACCGTGTTAGCCAGGATGGTCTCCATCTCCTGACCTCGTGATCCGCCCGTCTCAGCCTCCCAAAGTGCTGGGATTACAGGCTTCAGCCACCGCGCCCGTCTCTACTAAAAAAATACAAAAAAACTAGCCGGGCGAGGTGGCGGGCGCCTGTAGTCCCAGCTACTCGGGAGGCTGAGGCAGGAGAATGGCGTGAACCCAGGAGGCGGAGCTTGCGGTGAGCCGAGATGGCGCCACTGCACTCCAGCCTGGGCGACAGAGCGAGACTCCGTCTCAAAAAAAAAAAAAATAAAATAAATAAAAGAATGTATCCATTTCATTACCATAACATTTACTAGACACATTCTGGAGCTATGCACTGCAGTAGCTGCCTAGGGTGCAAATGGTCCCTGCCCTCCATGAAGGGAGACAAGGCCCAGGAGTAACTTCAATACAAAGTAACAAGACTTTCACTAACACAAAGTATACGGTGACTGGCTGTTCTTAACAGAGGAACATTAAAGTCACAAGAAGCTCCTGCTGGGAAGTCTTATGTCATTTTTCTGCTTCAAATCCTTGGCTCTCCCTAAAGTTCAAACTCAGGCCCTTCCTCATAATCTGGCCAAAGCAAATACTTTTCTCTCCTTGCCATTATTTTCCTTTTAATCACAAATGTTCTACTTTGTTACACAATGTTTTGCTTCATATATTCAAATCTGTTACTTTTTCTGGGATTTTGTACCCTTTTATCCCCTTTTTATATAAATGTATAAACATAAATATAAAAATATAAATTTTTATATAAATATATATTTTGTATTCCTAGTTTTCTTATCAGAAGAAAACCAAGTAATATTTTAGTTTTGTACATTAATACATAAACATGATAAACAGTTTCATTTGAAAATAAAAAATAAAGATGTTCCAAAAGTGAAGTTATCCCCCTCTAACTCCTCCCTACTCTGCAGAGACAACTATTTATTAAAGAGCTTCTTTAACAACACTTCCCAAAATAAGCCATCTCATAGAATTGTATAGGCATGGAATGTATACATATTTATTTAGTGTTTTCTAAGTTTGCCCAGGCATTCTCTCTGGCCTTCCAAGTGTAAAGTAATTTAATCATTTCATCTGCAATGATCATTTCTGTCTCCTCCTTTCAAATATTTACACTCCTCCTTTCTCTTGTCTAACAGCAGTGGCTAGTAGCTTCCAAAACAATGGCAAATAAGAGTAGTGAGAGTGGACATTCTTATCTCATTCTTGACTCATATAGGACATTTAGCATTTTATCATACAATATATTGCCTGCTTTCTTTGGTTTGAGAGTGCATATAACCACATGTGCACATTCATGTATGTATTAGACACACGACACATCAATTCATTCACATGATAAAATATCCAAATAGAGAAGATACAGAGTAAAATAAACAGTTAAATAAGAAAGTTGCCTTCTCCCTTTCTTTACCAGATAGACATGTATCCTCCTGGACCTTTTTGCTATATATGGGCAAATATATACTAAAATGCAGTTTTCAAATTTGTACATAGGTTTGTGAGGTACCTGTAATTCTACACCTTGCCTTTTTCACTGACTGTGTCTGGTAATCTTCCTGTGACAGGACCCATATATCTACTTCATTCTTCTTAGCTAATATTAATACATTTTATGTTATCCCATTGTAAGTGTATATGTGTGTATTTATTTATATGAATCAAAGTTCTTTTCATCATTCTACTACTGTAAAGTATTTAGGCTGTGAGATTAAAGAATAATTATTCTGATAAGGAAATATTAATCTATTCCTATTTTGTGTTGTTTCTAGCAATAGATACTTTTTGGTATCTACTGATATGGCTTATTGAGAAGTAGTTGCATAGAGAGCTGGGGGCAAGTTACTTTGTAATTCTTTTAAAAATCTCTTTGGTTTCTATTCTTCCTGATTTAAAAAAGCTCTTTCTGTACAACTTAATTTTTTTTTTTTTTTTTGAGACGGAGTCTGGCTCGGTCACCAAGGCTGGAGGGCAGTGGCGCAATCTCGGCTCACTGCAAGCTCTGCCTCCTGGGTTCATGCCATTCTCCTGCCTCAGCCTCCCGAGTAGCTGGGACTACAGGCGCTCACCACCACGTCCGGCTAATTTTTTGTATTTTTTAGTAGTAGAGACAGGGTTTCACCGTATTAGCCAGAATGGTCTCGATCTCCTGACCTCGTGATCCGGCCACCTTGGCTTCCCAAAGTGCTGGGATTACAGGTGTGAGCCACCGTGCCCAGCCTGTGCAACTTATTCTTGAGCCTAGCAAGCCGCCTGCATTTGCCATGCCTCTGCACAGGGCTTGGGTGTTACCCGGCTTCCCCTCCCCCTCGTGCATCCTCCAACTTGGCTGCCGCCGTCTCTTTCTGTCAATGTTCACTATAAAGATAATGTTTCTCACTTTATTTGCCTGTTTGCCACATGGGAAAATGAACTCTGAGCAGAGTGCTTCTGCTGACTGCACCCCAGACCTCAACAAAAGTCTGCTGAGGTATACTTTGCAGGGGTTATGTAAGTTATTCATGCTTTTTCTTTTTTCCCAATTTTATACAGTGTTGTTGTACTACTTATATATACACATGTCTGTGTTTTAGAAGAGCAAGATTTTAGAGTATAATTTGCAATGGCATGACTGTCAAAAGTAATATCTTATCCAAAATAGTTAAAATACAGTTTGCCAATCAACATTATTTAAATGCTACCAATAACCCTGCCATCTTAACACTTTTTTCAAGAGATGGGGTCTCACTATATTGCCCAGGCTGGTCACAAACTCCTTAGCTCAAATGATCCTCCTACCTCAGCCTCCCAAAGTGTTGGAATTACAGGCGTGACCAACTGCGCCCAGCCCTAACACCTTTCTTCTCATCTTTCCCATGCACACATTTAAATCTAGTTGTAATCACATGATTTGTTGGGATTCTAGTTGCATTTTACACTAAATTTACCTGTAGAATTAAGGTAATTACCTCTGTCAAGCAAGCTAACAAATATGCCACTGGCTAACACAAAGTAGGTTAGAAGTGAAGTTTGAGTTTTTTTTTTAACTTATATCTAAAATAATAAGCTATAAAATGCCCTAGGTGACAAGATACTGGAGGTACATCTGGTAAGGCGGATATATTGACAATAATCCAGAAAGAAGTGGTCCTTCCACTTTCCCTGCCATCTTAAGCAGGGGCCCCTAACTAAAGGTATTTGACCTTTTCATGATGGCCCCATAATTACAGCATGCCACATCACGGAGGCAAATGGGGCCCACATGGTCTCTAGGGTAGTTTTTAACATCTCTTCCTTCGCTATCAGACCAGTTTATTATTTGTTACAACTGTCCATGACTGACTTTATTTCTGGTAAACCAAACAATTCTGCTATAGAACTTAATCCAAAATAGACTAAGGGCCTACAGTCAGAACTTGTAGAACTATTATGACCTATGTATGTGAGCTTTGGTATAACTGTAAAACCAATGTTGGCACCTGTGTATTTGGTTTAATTCATTATTCTTAGATACATTTCAAAAAGTGGAAGTTATTAGATAAATGATGTAAACTGGTTGCCTTCATTCTTTTTTTTTTTTTTTGAGACAGAGTCTCGTTCTGTTGCCCAGGCTGGAGTGCAGTGATGCAATTTTGGCTCACTGCAACCTCTGCCTCCTGGGTTCAAGTGATTTTCCTGCCTCAGCTTCCCGAATAGCTGGCACCTCAGGCGCATGCCACCATGCCCGGCTAATTTTTTGTAATTTTAGCAGAGACGGGATTTCGCCATGTTAGCCAGGATAGTCTCAATCTCCTGACCTCATGATCCACCCGCCTTGACCTCCCAGTGTTAGGATTACAGGCGTGAGCCACCATGCCCGGCCTGGTTGTCTTCGCTCTAATGAAACAAAATGGGAGTCCAGGTTCAGATCAAGGTCTAAAAAAACACTTCCCCTGAACCTCCCAGCTAATCCTTTCTAAAGTCACAGAGAGCTAAAGTACCAAAGTGCAAAAGGGAGTAAACCTACAATCAGAGAACAGGAGGAAAAGCCCCCAGCGAAGGACGGTTTATTTATTACATTTCTGGAGATCAGAAATTGAGCTGGTGGAGATTTTAGAAAGTGAGAAGCTGCATTCTAGAATATGCAGTGGACGACTGGGGTTAACTGGCCAGACATAAGCTTGGAGGAGCTGGGCTCAGGCCTCAGGAGCCATGTAAAGCAGAGGGCAAGGTACAAAGTGGAACTGAGAATGCTGGAAAGAGCTGAAGGTCCATCCATGTGAAATAATCACACACCAGGACCCTGCTGCCCCTCCACTCCAGTGTCCTCCAGATTAAAAGGCAAGGAGTCAGCATTTATCCTCAGCCCAAACCAGCCTGCTCTCTTCTACGGAAAATGAACATGGCTCAAGTTCACTTATAAGCCCTCTTTGTGCTGGTATCTAGGGGGCCTGTGGTCTCACAGCCTGCTCCCACAGACTCATCCTACAGCACAACCTGTTAGTCACACTGGTTCTTCTCCCGATTCATTTTTCTTGACTAATACTGACCTACAGTTTCAGTTCATGTGGTTGAGAATACACAAAATGAAAACATATGTCAATGGGGCTTTCAGTTATTCCCAATGCCAGATTTTCCCCATGGACAAGCTATAGCAAAAGGGGGAAAAAGAAAGGGATGGCTAAGGGATGAGTTAAAATGAACGACTTAGCAGGGATTTCAAGGAACCTAAATAATGTAGCTTAATCTTTATGTCCAAAATGTCACCTTTCTGCAGTCAGAGAAAGACAAACAAGAAGAAAATCATCCCTTGCTATTTTCTTAGCTTCTATTATGAAAAAATCTGTTTGCTTATAAAGGAAGGTACACCAAAAGATCAGAATAACTATGCTATGGTGATGGGATTAAGTGTACTTTTTCTTTGTTTAAAATTTCCTTCTTATGAAACATTTTCATAACAATAAATGTGAATCAATATAAGAAAGCAAGAGATCTTCATAATCAATGTGATAAGAATATGAGAATGCTCTTCATTCATTCAGAACCTATTTACAGAATACCTGGCAAAGTGTCAAATTACTTTTGGTTTTTGGAGACAAAGTCTTGCTCTGTCACCCAGGTTGGAGTGCAGTGGTACAATCTCGGCTCACTGCAACCTCTGCCTCCCAGGTTCACGTGATTCTCCTGCCTCAGCCTCCTGAGTAGCAGGGATTACAGGTGCATGTCATCACGCCCAACAAGTTTTTTTGTATTTTAGTAGAGACGGGGTTTCACCGTGTTGCCCAGGCTGGTCTTGAACTCCTGAACTCAGGCAATCCTTTTGCCTTCGCCTCCCAAAGTGCTGGGATTTCAGACATGAGCCACCGCACCCAGCTGTCAATCACTTTTACTAGAAATTCTAAAGGTTTCCAAGAGATTCGGGTTCAATGAATCAAACAAATTCATGTTTAATTTGTCTGTAAACATGAAAACAGACAAATGCTAAAACCATCTATGTGTTTGCACTAGTGTCCATGCCTCGCGAACAAAATCCAGATCAAAGTTGTTAAAGGAATGACGGAGAATTCATTAGAAAGATGTTGGGGTAGCTCACAAAAGTCCAAAGAAGAACTACAGGAATCGGAACTGTAGCCTCTCAAGTCCTCCACCAGAAGAGAAAGACATGCTCCTCCCAGCTTCAGTCTGAAAACCCCTGGGAAGATTTGTCTGACTGTCCTGGCCTGGGTTATGTGCCAGTCACCTAGACCAATCTCTGCGGACAACAGGGGCAAGGCTCTTATCACAAAAAGGGTTGGGTGGGAAGAGGAGAAAAATAGCCAGATCAGGCTACAGGGGGAATTCCTCATTTTGATACCAATAAAAGGGAACCAAAAAAAGTTATAAACACTATCCTGTGAAGTGCAGAAAAGGCTACTAAGTTAATTAAGGGTTTAAAAGATGTATAGAGCATGTCAGATAGAAAAGTGGAGAAAATCACTTCAGGCAAAAGCACAGGGAGTTCACTGTCTTTTATCCTGCAGATAGCAAGGATTTTTTTGGCCAGGAGATAGGGTTGGGGTTGAAGGGGAGCAGTTGGGGTTGTTAAGGAATGCATGTATGATCTGCTCAGCTTAGTTTTAAAAAAATAAGACAACAGTGGCACATGGCAGGCTGTCTGGAGAAGAGATTGATGACAGGAAAATTGGTCTGAAGGTTGCTGGAATAGCCAGTTGGTAAGTTATAAAAGAACCTGAAGTAAGGTGAAAAAGAAGAAAGGTGAAAGAGTCTTCAGCTTGAGCTTGTTTGAAAATTTTTTCTTTTTCTTTTTTACACCACACAAAGCCACAATAACAAATAAGCCCCAGGTTGCAACATTATATTACCCAACCAATTATAGTAAGTTGTAAAAAGAAAGACTAAATTTAAGACATTTTAAGTGACAAAACAAATGTTTTCTGCCAAATGATCTTTCCAAATAGAAACACTTAATATAAAGAAATTTCACTGCTCTAGGGGTTCAAAGCAGCAAAGCTTATTTTAACACAGGTGCTTTGACCAATAATCACCCATTATCAGCATTCTAAATAGTTTTCCTAGCAATCTAAAGTACTTCTCCCAAGTCATTTCATGTTTTCAGTTCTTTTCTAGTGTTCTGAATTATTTGGCTTAGCTGCTGGCTATAAAAATAGGCCATCTGGTGATTTGTTAAAGCTATGTCCCTCTCTCCCTCTAACAGGGACACACACACACACATACACACACAAATTTGAAATGTACACATTTTTAAATTCTTTAATTACTTCTAAGGTACTCCTTATTGTCATAAGGATCAGTCTTAGATGATACAAATGATTACCTACCTGCATATTCATAGAACCATTCTAAGCACCTTTTACTTGAAAAGGCTTCTTCTTCAGTCTTTATTCTAGTTGAATCATATTTTCTATACATGCTAGAAATTGAAAAAGCAGTTTTAAGTTATTTAAAGATACTGAGTTCTTTTAAGTAGCAGATAATTTATATTCTTTTACCCAAACCAGACATCTATTCAGTCAGTATTTTAAGTATACTTTAAACATTTTATTTCCTGCATTTGCAGGCTTCAGCTTTTAACTACAGTGTTTAAACACATTCACTCCTAATATAGAAGTGGTAAGCACTTAATGTCAGTTTTTCTCTGATTAAGAAATAATCAGTAAGAACTGAGCAGAACAGGTATTTGATATACTCCCTTCTACCTCACCAGCCAGAACTAACTACAAAATAATGGTGAGATACGGCAAGAAATGTCTAAGGTGTTTTCCGCAATTAATAAGCCTACAACTCATGTCTGACTTCTGTGTCTTACAAGTTAGGCTGGGCACAGAACACAGTCTAAGGAAGAATCTCTCAATATTAGACAACTCAAGAGAACACTAAGCAAATAAAAAGAAACATCAAATCATGTCCAAGCTTCCAGGAAAAAAATAAACTTTGATGTAAGGCTGACAAAGACAACGTCCCTTAGGTGGTTTCTTGATTAGTATAACCTTAGAAACCTCAGGAGACAGAAGAATAGAGAATCCAGCTTCTGCCTTTTTCTTCAGATTCTAGCCTTGTGGACAGCCCAGCATAAACTGGAGAACTGAATCAGGAAGCACAGCAGCCTCCTGTTGCAAGTGTGACCTTCCACAAAAATGACATACTCATAATAACCAGGGGCTGAGGAAGGTAGGAAGGTGATACTCCCTACATGGAGAGGGAAAAGGAGGCAATAGCTTTAAAATGATGATCTGGATATAAAAATTGTAAGTATATACATTTTTGTATCCCTTATTTATAAATTACCTAGTTGTGTATATAAGCATTTATAAATACAGTTTTTATTTATACAGTATGTAAGAATATGAAAATAATATTCGTTAATTCCCCAGTCTATGCAGGGGACTGGTTCCAGGACCCCCACCTATACCCAAATCTGCACATACTCAAGTCCCCCAGTCAGCCCTGCAAGACCTGTGTATACCAAAAGTTAGTGCTCCATACAGGTGGGGTTTCACATCCCTCAATGGTATATTTTCTATCTCTGTTCGGCTGAAAAAAATCCACATAAGTAGACCCGTGCAGTTTAAACTTGTATTGTGCAACAGTCAACTGTATAATTCTTTTTCATTGAACACTGATTCATGATCTAGACACTCACCTGATTATCAGTATATACTTCTGATTAGTTTCTGGGTTTTAACACCAAAAAAAGAACATAGTTATAATAAGGTGTTAAGTTACTGAAACTGCAAACCAGCAGTTCTGTATTTCTTCTATAAAAGGTAGCCATACCACCTGGAAACAAAAGTGGATACCGGCCAAGTGTTCAAATAGGTATGTTCTAATTCTGGGCCCAGGCATTCTTATTTCAGCTTGAAGCCTGTAACTGGTCAATAACTTGGAGACACTATATTAATTATTGAAAAATACATAAAAAAGAACCAAGAGTATACAATGGAATATCATTCAGCAAATAAAAGGAATGAAATACTGATATATGCTATTTCAAGCAAGAATCTCAAAAACATCCTGCTTAGTGAAAGAAGCGAGACACAAAGACCATATCCATAAAAAGGAAATCTGTCGAGACAAAGTAAATTAGTGGTTGTCTAGGGCTGGGAGTGACTGAATGGGGATTAGGGATCTTACTGGGATAATGGAAATGTTCTATAACTGGTTTGTAGTGATGGTGTGCACAACTCAGTTAACTTAATAAAAATCACTAAACTGTGCACTTAAAATGGATGAACTTTATGGTATGTAAATAAAGTTGTTTATAAAAATAAAGTTGTTTATAAAAGAAAGGGCAAGAATGAAATTCAGAAACTGCAACTATACTGCCAGTTTCAAATCTGGCTTTATCATACTATATTTTATTAGACTATGGTGAGAAAATACTAAGTGCTATAAAGTCACAAAATGTTGTGTGATTGTCAGAATTTAACAATTCTGACAGTAACATCCATACCACCAAAAAAGTATCAAAGTAGCCTGCCTTTGTAAAGTTGAAAAATCACTGGCCTAAAGATTGCTGGTGATTATTTTCTAAATCACTACTAGCTTCTTTTAGATAATATTTTCTATTCATTTGAGATATAAACAGTGACATTATTTTTACATTTTCAGAGTCTTTCTTATTCCTCTGAGTTGTAGTATACAAAGAATCACAGCTCGAAAGAAACAGAAAAATCCCACTTAAATTCCCTGGATTAACAGATGTGGAAATTCAGGTCCATTAGTGATGTGACCCACAAAGCCAGAATGGGGAAAGATGGAGAAAGGCAGAAAAGACTAGACAATGATGTTCCTTCATTGTTTCTAAAACAAGGAAGAAAAAACTACTTACTAGACTCAGGGTGAAACAATAAAGATGTTTGAAATAAATGAATCTAACATGCCCTTGGAGTTATCAAAATTAGCAAGTTCACTTATCTGAAAGAGAAGCAATTTAAAGAGTCTTGTTTTTCACAGTTCTATCAAATTCTCATCCATGTGAGAATAAACCTCAGCTTGGCTGATATTCTGGGCAGGCACAGACCATTAAGTACAGGCAGATCTCTCCAGCTCTGTGGTTGAAGTGAATGAGTGAGACCCGCTTAAAGAACAAGAGACCAATTCTGTGGTCCTCAGCAGGTACAGACAGTAAGGCTTTAAAAGGAAAGAAATCAACTCTGCACCAGTTTTGGGCAATCAATGGATTAAGATAAAACTTTAACGTCTAAGAATTCAAATTACCGAATTTGTTTTTTTGTTTTTAAACTAAAACACAAAATAAATGTGATCAAATAATTACATTTTGAAAAATTGACTGGCAAAGCCAAAACAATATTCCACTTGACATTTGCACACTTAGAAGACCCATACTAAATTAGGTAGAAATGTGCATCTTCGACATATGTATCACTGATTCTGATCTACTGTCTCTACATCATACCTATCATGTCTACTTTTCTTGGCAGATAAATCATCTCCAGAGGCAGGTCTTCTCTTTTTCCTTGGTGGCATCACTTTATTAAAGCAGTCTGAAGAACTGCAAGACCGCAGACTTCCTACAAAACAAATTCGAAGAGCACAAAATTAAGGTATGCTACATCCTAACTTCATACTTCCAAAGAACAGTATTGCTAAATTAAACACTTCCACAGCTTGTATTGTAAAGAATTTAGATGTTAAAGAAAAGATGGGCTTTCAGTTCCTTTTTGAAAAAAATGTTATGGTCAAGAAATAAACCTAGTGATGACACAAATAAGTTAATACGTCCACCAACCCAAATCACACTAGAAATAGAAGTTATTATAATTTCAATTTACTCTCCAAAAATACTAATCTAAGTCATTTAACCTTTCTGTTTCCCCTATGTCAATGTTCTCTCAAAACGAACTACAGAGGTAACAGGTCAGCTCAACGAGTAACCCTGACTCTAAAATACATGTAGGCACAACAGTGCCAGTACTCTTAACCTTCAAGAGATACCTGATTTAAAAAAAAACAGGATCTGGGATTTTTTAAGCAGAAGTCTGACATGACCTTCAGCAAAATGTCCACAACAATTTTGTTTATTTCTGCCACTTGAAGATTTTGCCATGTTCAGTCAGGGTTTTCAGTAAGGAAACATAACTTGCATTTGGTAATTGTCTGATATTAAAATGTAATAACAGATAATAATAGCCACTGAACACTTATGGAGGTGGAGGGGGGTTAAGTAAATGGCAAAGCTCTTGCTTCAGACCGTCTTAAATTATAAATTACAAGACAACTATAAGATGATTAAAATACCCCATCTTGGTACAAGTGCCCTCAAATATATTATGTCATTTGGTTTCTACAATAATCATGAATGACAGGCAGGGCAAAGATAATTATTTCTACATAACAGACAGGGAAAACTAAGTTTTCCTGTCTTAGGCATTCGAGTGACCTCCTGAGGTCTCAGGAGTGAAAAGTGGTGAATTCTGAATCCCATGCCTTTCTTCCTTGCACAAGCCCTTGGCTAAAGACCCACAGCTCTCAGGGAGTGATGAGGACAGGAGACCGTGAAGGGTGCTGGGGACTGAATGATCTGCAGTCAATGAGTGAGTTTCAGTTCTTTACCTATGGGGTTCTATCAGTCACTAACCTACCTGGGGTCTCTCATTCACCATTTGAAGAATAAGAATTGTTATATAGCTACCTCTCAGGATTTTTATGAAGGAAAAAAATATCCATTCAATAAGTGTTTAGGCACCAAGTGCTGTGTTCAGGTGTTGCTGAAATAAAGACATTGGTTCCGAGCAGCACCGTGGAAGGAGGCATGCGCACTGACCTTATGGCGGCCTTCAGCATTCACTGAACTCTCAGGACATGATTCACCAGCATGTAACATATTTTAACAAACCGGGAAATCAACGCAGAGATAGATTAAGTGACAGCTGGAAAGCAGCACGTAAAGCCAAGGTATGAACCCAAGCAGCCCAGCAGCAAAGCCCAAGCTCTCAGCCACCATTTGCTGCCACTTCTATGAGGCCATAAAAGCGGAAACCGGGAAGCAGAGAACTAAGGACAGAGCCCTGGGAAAAGAAGGTAAAACCTAGGCAGGGAGGAAATCCAGGAGAGTGTCATGTCCTGGAAGCCAAAGGAGGAGAGCATGCTTTGAGAAGGGAGTGTCCAATTGTAGCACAGAGGTCAACTCAACTAAGGAGTGAAGGCACACATGAGATTTAGCAATCAAGTACAGTGTCCATGGATCGGTGGGAGTGCAGGCCAGATTGCAACGGGCTGTGGAGAGAAGTGAGGTGAGGAAGTGGACACAGTGAATGTGAACAGCTCTTTCCAGATACCTGCTCTGAAGGCAGAGAGAGCTGTCAACAGCCAACAGTCACAACCCTGCTAAGAGCAATGATCAGAGCTGAAACCCAAATCCCAGTTCATATCTGGGTTTCTATCACTGTGCTAAGTTCCTGGGGTGACATGCTTCAGCAACATAACAGTCCAAAGCACCTTTTCCATTATAAATTGTGACTCTGGCCCAGATGAGGGTCCTTCCCAGACCCCAGTCTTGGACAGTGCCCAGGCTCAAGGATCCTGCCTGCTCCTTCAGCACACCACCAGTTCAGGTCTAAACAGATGACCCTCAGTCAACATTCCTGGGGACCCAACCAGGCTCTTTCCTTCCAAGGAGAGGAGTAGAGGGCTCTTCAGAGACACTAGGCACCCCCATATCTCTCTTCCCACACCTGCAATGAGAACTGGAAAAGAAAGAATCAGGGAGAGTGCTGCCTACCACCCCACACACCCCATTCATCTTCCCTGTAAAATGTTGCCCCGTTCACAAACACCACTAAAGCATACTAAAAGGTCCAAAGAATTGCAGTGATCCAAGCTTCTGCAGATTGCCAACATACAAAAACAAAGATTTATTCATATCTATTAATGCCCTAGGGCAGGGCTTTCAGAATGAAAAACATGCCCTGCTCAGCTGTAAAGCGTGTTATATTGCCCAGAAATGAAGAGTCTGTCCTGATCCTCAAGGCTGGCGTCTCCCTCCTTAGTGGTATATGTGGGAATAAATGACATTTTCTTCCAATAGCAAAATCATGGTTTGGTTCTTAGCTTCTGGTCTAGCAGTAACCCCTCCCCTTCCACATGTGCAGAACACAGAAGAAAATGCATTTGTCTCCTCAATCCATAAGAAGAGAAACACTGTTTAAAATAATGTCTACACCAATATTCACCAATAAAAGTTCATTCATTAGCTCCTCTACCACCTGCTTCTTCCTAGACACACACTGGTACAACATTTGGTTTCCACTGAATCCTACTTGTCAAGATTAGCATGTTTTTGGTAAATACACAAACATCATAACTAACATTTTCAGCTTTCTCTTATGTTTCTTTCTTATTGATAAATGCTTTCTATTAAAAGTTTCACAAATACTTTTTTCTTGTATCTGTGGAAAACTTACTCATCTTTGAGACCCAAATCATCCCAGATTAGCAAGTGATCTGTCATTTATTAAATTTTTTATCTCCTAAGAGGCATGACTTTTTTTTGTGTGTGTGTAAATCTCTCCACTCTAATCATCAGCATAAGCAAGTGACAGTTAAGGGGTCATTTTTTCACAAAGAAACTGTGTCTATCCACCTGCCCCAACAGTCATCTAAGTTCAGGCACTGACTCGCTGACTCTCACACAGCTGGCTGACAAGGAAGATGAAGCAAACTCAGACCCAGGAAAGGGAAGGGAATTGACTGAGGACCACACAGCACAGCTGGTCAAGGTGGAGTCTCCCTGGAACCCATTCAGGCTACAAAAAAAGCAACTTTTTAATGCTTGGGAAAACAACTTTACTTAAAAGAGTAATTTGCCAAAGTGAACTAAATCAACAAAATACACAGAAAACACCCAATTCAAGTCTGTTTGCCTCAAACCTGCTCCCCCAATAGTTGCAGGGATCCCAACTAAGCAAGAGCAACAACTAGGATTTCTCGAGTGTACGTAAAATGGCACATACTGCTTTATGGGGTCCTGCTTGGTTCATTTGTGCACACTCATCATCTAATACAGTATCTTATTACAGTAATAATAAGATACATCATTACTGAGTCATACGGTAGACTCTCAATAAATATTTGTTGAATAAATGCTCCTAAAACATATATAAATCAGATTCTGCTAAAGAAAAAAAAAAAAGTACATTTCCAGAGACTTAAAACACCTATGAGTAAATAAAACACCATCATTTCATATTTATTCCCCATGTGTCACTAAAACAGTTAACTTTAAATTTCTTACCAGATAGGATTTTTTAAAAGACATATTCAATGAATGTTTGCTTCTTAAAATAACTCTGTGATGTTTTTATGATAAAAATACTTAAATAGAAATAATTTCTACAAATTTATATTTATTTGTATCATTAAATTTAGACTTCACTGACTCAGAACTTGTATCTTTGCATTACTTGACTTCACAAGTTTATCTTTAAGCTACAAAAAATATACAAATAACATAAACAAGAATGTTATGGAATATTTATCTGCTTCAGAAAATGAGCTATTTTAACCATTTTAAAGTACCTACTTAGGTACAAACATCTGGCATTAGAGGTAGAAGCAAGACATTAAGGCTGATGTTTTAGTGAATCTGAAATCAATCCTCCTATCATTAGAAGCTCTTTCTTAATGTTTTGGTGTTTACATGACACTTAGGAAAGCAATCAAAATTGTGTGCAATTTTTGCCCAAAGATTACTGTTTAAGTTCAGGTTCATTTCTTTTGGGTTCAGTGTTTCAAGAGAACAAATTAAATATTTTTTAACGGACCCCATCTGATTTCAAATAAATCAGTCAACGAATATAGCTTTTCTTCCCACATTAACCAGAAATACTGCCAACATTTTTTTCAACAGGTCTATCCTAGTATTTATGACAGAAAGTCCATTTTAAAGGGCAACTTGAGTTCATCTGGTTCAGACTAAAGGCCTTTTATCATCTATCCAGCTTGCTATTTTCATAATAATTTAATTACATAGCACATTTTTCTTAACGAATAGTGCCTAAATATGTGATTCACTTCTTTTTTTTTTTTTTTTTTTTTGATCTTTCTGCTCCGTGGTACTCAAGTAAAAAAGAATACAAGAGGTCTACAAAATTAGAGAATATTTTTTACTTCTCCAAACTTAATACAAATAGATGTGCCAATACAAAAATCTCACTGTCTCATGTTTCATTTTAGTGAGCTGATTGTATCATAGCCTTGTTTCATTTACTAACATTTTACAGAGTTCATTCTGCCACTTTAGTACTTTTTATATAGCTATTTCACCTCACTTTTCATTGAACAATGTCACAAAGATAGTTATTTAAGTTGATAAATAGATTGCCTCTTAAGATCTTACCAGTAGCTAATATTTTTATTTCATTTTCTTGAACAGATCATTGAACTGCTAAAGACAAAAGAATTTTTTCCTCTCTCTAAATACTTCTGACATCTATCATCTTCATCCTTACTCATTTATTTATTTATTATTTTTTATTTTTTATTTGAGATGGAGTCTCTCTCTACAGCCTAGGCTGGCGTGCAGGGGCGTGAGCTCAGCTCACTGCAACCTCGGCCCCCCGGATCCGGGTTCAAGCAATTCTCCTGCCTCAGCCTCCCGAGTAGCTGAGATTACAGGCATGCACCACCATGTCCAGCTAATTTCTGTATTTTTAGTAGAGACGAGATTTCACCATGTTGACCAGGCTGGTCTTGAACTCCCGACCTCGTGATCCACCAGCCTCAGCCTCCCAAGGTGCTGGGATAACAGGCGTGAGCCACCGTACCCAGCCTGATTGGCTTTTTAAAATTCACTACTATTTTGTGTTCTTTCTCCAAGAGTAGCCACTAATTCATTCTGTCTTTTTCCTTTTGGTGGGATGAAGACTGGGACACACAAAAGAAAGGCGTGAGAGGAGGCAGAGCAGGAAGATACCCAACCTCTGTGACTTAGGTTTGGCTCTTCTGCACACAGTAGCATTGCCCAGACTACTGTTAGGTTGAGAGACTCAAAGAAGTACTACAATGACTCAGCTTTCTCAGATTTCTAAACATCATAGATTTTATGTTGCTCAGTTTTTAAAGTATACTCTGTTGGGTACAGGAATCACAAGCGATGCTATAACCAGATGGGAAATGTTAATGAAGTTGACTACTCCAAGAAATTACTAACACTAACTGACATTGACTGGGCACTTACAAGGTACCAGGCAATAAACCAGCACGTCATACTGATGGCGGCAGCAGCCGCCTGGAGCAATCACTGTCATGAGGTGGGCTGCAAAGGAGGAGGAGCAGCAGGTGCTGCACACTCCACGGAGCTGGGAACAGGCAGGAGCCCCACCCCGTTCTGAGCTGTGGGGGCAAGAGTCTCACCCTCCTGGCACAGCTGCAACCGCCCAACCATGGCTGCAGACCCAGGCATCCCTGCACTCTCAGGGACTGGGAAAGCTCCCTGCCCCCAC
The DNA here is from genome assembly GCF_043159975.1 of Macaca nemestrina. Lineage (NCBI taxonomy): Eukaryota > Metazoa > Chordata > Mammalia > Primates > Cercopithecidae > Macaca > Macaca nemestrina. The sequence continues at coordinate 114,811,918 of NC_092127.1, read as the reverse complement.
AGCCTCAGAAGTGACTGCTTCTACTTCCTGGCATCTCCCCACTCCAGGTGCCTTGTCCAATATCAGAATAAAGTTGAGGCTGAGCCCAGGCACTGCTGTGACCTAACCACGTGTGCACATGCTTGGGGCAGCACTAACACACCAGCCCCCTGCCGCCTCAGCCCCCTTCAAACTTTGGGCACCAACAAGCATGAAGGGGAGGCTGGGGGGTGCTGAGAGCAGCTTGGTGCAGACCTGCAGGTGCCGCTTGGCACAAACAGCCTGAGTGCCATGGGCACCATGGATGGCAAGCTGATGGCAGCAGGAAGCAGACAAGTTTCTGGGCAGAAAGGGATGGGTCCCTGGTAAATCCCCACCTTCAAGCCTGGAATGGCCTGAAGCCTGGAGGCTGGGCTGCCAGTTCCAGGGACTAGAGTGAGAACTTATTGTGCTTTTTCCAGGCCAGCTCATGGCCACCCATGGACCAATCAGCATGTGCTTTCTCCCCTCTGAAGCCCATTAAAAACCTCAGACTCTGCCAGACTCGGGCAGAGGACAGGACAACCTGCCTGCAGATAGGAGCTACTCACTCCAGGTCTCCTCTCCGCTGAGGGCTGCATAGATGTCGGGATGACCTGCCTGCAGAAAGGAGCTACCCACTTTGGGTCTGCTGAGAACTGTTCTGCCACTCGATGAAGCTCCTCTATACCTTGCTAACCCTCTAGTTGTCTGCATACCTCATTCTTCCTGGATGTGGGACAGGAACTCAGGTTCCGCCAAATGGCAGGACTAAAAGAACTGTAACATGAACAGGGCTGAAACACACCCCTTGCCACTTGCCACATTGTGGGCGGTGAAGAGAGAAGAGCTGCAGCCCTTTGGGGAGCCCAGACCTAGGGGATCCTTGAGTCAGGGCTGTGACACCCTTTTTGGGGTTCTGTGGTTCCTAGAATCTCCAAGCTTCTGGGCGCCACCTTGTTCCCCTCGTCCAGGTGCAGGTGCCCACAGAGGAAGCCACATGCAGTACATCTGGTCCAGCTGCAGCCTCGCACAGAGCTGGCGCCTGTACTAGCGCCCGTGCTGGCACCTGGCGCTACTTGCTCCACTGCAGCAGCCAGTGTGCCTGGCTGTGTGCAGTGATTGGACCGGGTGCTCGCTCGCTCACACACTGCTCGCCACTCTGTGCCTAACTCGCACTTGGCAGGTGTGGGATCCAGGCCAGTAGTGCGAGCTGAGTGCAGCCTGCCTGGCCAAGTGGGTGGAAGGAGCCCAGCAGATACAGGCAATACTCAGGTAGAAGGTGCCACCAGCCACAGAATTTTCCGGCTGGTGAAGCAACACCCAAGAATCCCATGAAAAGTACTCCCAGTATTAGACATATCCACTGTAACCAAAGCAAAAGTGGAGGCATGAGTCCAAGTATACTTTCATTTAACTGAATTTCAACTGCCACACTTTGGGTTAAATATTTACATGCAAAATTACTATACTAACAATAATTATCTAATTTAAAAGTTCAAAAGTAACTATTAAAACTGGTCCAAAAGTTATATTCCTGCATTACTGGCGGTGGCTAAAAGTTAAACACATACGTGTACATAAATCAACAGAAGGAAGGAACATATTATAAAATATCCATTGATTGGAAAATTACACAGCCATTAAAAAAGAAAGCAGATACTTTATAAATGTGTTAATATGAAAAGATCTCGAAGGCATACCGAGTGAAAAAGCAGTAAATATAAATATACACTTGTATTTAAGGAAAAAAATACATCATCATCATCATAATTTGGTTAACAAACAGAAGAAACTTAAGTTACCTCTGGAAAGTCAAACGTGGACTACTAGTGGGGGATGGAAGCTAGGGGTGATAAACTGGGACAGAAATCTTCACTTTTTGTTTTATATTTTTTCAATACTTCTTTCAAAACCACAGGGACATACTGCTTTTAAAATTATTAAATAAATTGATTTTGACTGTCCTTGAGTTGATCTATATTTGCCAATACGGAAGGATCAGGTGAAGGGACCCTTAGTACCCCTGAACTCCTAGAACACTCCTAGCGCAGTCTCTGCCCCTCTGTCTCACTCCTTTCACCCGGAAGAAAGAGTACCTGATCTAAGTGCTGAGAGACTGAATGAGCAGAGAGCCTAACCCCTCGAACTTCCTTTCAGATCCGCCTGCCAGTGGAGCAAGCTGAAAGTCATAATGTAGGGTGTGAAGGGTCAGCAGGTGTGCTGGCTTGTGCTTATGTAGTTGTGACAGTGATTCAGGTGAAATGCTGAAAGTCCTGTGCATTCTTGCTGCACATCTAAGTTGTGTTTTCAAAAAACACTGTTACTTCAGTCTCCATCTTACACCTAATTTTCAATTGATTTTGAATCAATTTAGAGGAGAAGGTGGGGACAGTCCTAAATCTCAACAGCCCCCAAAATGCACCATTAAATGAAAAAGAAAAACACACTATAACATGTACAGTATGATATCATGGGATGCTCAATTAAAAACCACTACTATAAACATATATGCATGCATAAATATGTGAGAAAGGATCCTGCACCCTCTCATTCCCTCCGCTCTCTCCTTCGCTCACCTTCTTGTACTGCCATGCCCTTCTCTAAAGAGATACCTGCCATTTCCCCCGGCAAGCTCTCTGGCCTGTGGAGGAGGTCAGCATGCAGCTCTGTCTTGCCCAACTCTCCAAGCATACCACAGCCTGACCTGAAGGCCTGCACAGGCTGCAGGCTATGACCTGTACAGTGCCTATGATGATATAATACCACCTATGGAGAAAGTTCTTGCAAACAGACATTTAGATAGCTCCTCCTTCCACGTGTTGTGGAAGAGTAGCTCCAGACTGGCTTGGCTGCAAAACACTTTATAGATGTAGGAGGTGGTGTCATAGAGGAAGATTACAGAGGAAATGTTGGTGCTGTACTGTTTAATTTTGGCAAAGAAAAGTCTGAAGTCAAAAAAGGTGATTGAACTGCACGTCATCTGTGAACAAATTATTTACCCAGAAATAGAAGTTCAAAGCTTTGGATGATACTGAAAGAGGTTCAGAAGGTTTGGGTTCCACTGGAAAGAATTAAAACTTATGCTAAGAATAGAAAATAAGAAATCATACCTTTTTCTTAAAAAATAAAGAGTTTTTGCTTTGAAAAAAATGTCTGAAAGAACCAATGTTAAACCGTGCGCTGGCAGATAGTGATAGGATTAGGAGACATAAAAGATAACTGTCACTTTTCACTCTATTTACTTTTGTGCTATTCAAAATTCCCCAACAAGCAATGCTATGGCCTCAATGTTTTTGTCCCTCCAAAATTCACATGCTGAAATCTAATCCCCAGTCTCTTGGTATTAAGAGGTAGAGTTGGGAGGCAATTAGGTCAGGAAAGTAGAGCCCTCATAAATGGAATTAGTGGCCTTACAAAAGAGGTCTGAGGAAGGTGCTAAACTTCCAGCAAAATTATTAAAACACATTTTAAAGTGTTTGAAAATGGCCTGCCCCTTCGGCCATGTTAAGATGCAGTGAGCAAGAGGCACTATCAGTGAGGAACAGACCCTCCCCAGACACAGGATCTGCTGGTGCCTTCACCTTAAACTTCCCAGTCTCCAGAACCATGAACAATCAGGTTCTATTGTTTATAAACTACCCAGTTTAAGGGATTTTGTTACAGCAGCCCAGACTAAGACAAATTTCAATTCATCTATTACTATGGCCATTTTCAAACACTTTAAAATGTGTTTTAATAATTTTTGCTGGGAGTTTAGTAACTATAGATCAGATGTAAGTTTCTGAACTTATGATTACTAACAGTTGAGAGAAGTGGTTCTCAAATTGTGGTCTCCAGACCAGCTCCATCAGCACCACATAGGAGCAAACTCTGGGGCCCCACCCCAAGTCTACAGAACCAGAAACTCTGGGGTGGAACCTAACATCTGTACTTTAAACAAGGCCTCCCCGCAGGTGATTATAATGCCAGTTAAACTCTGAGAACCACAGACTTAGAGGACACCTTACACTAATCAAGCTTCAATTTTCCGATTCCTAAATCCTCAGTAACTATAAACACATACATACACACACATTAAATCATTTTTCAGCTCAATTTCTCAAATATTTGTGGAATACCTTCCAAACTGCATTACTGTAGCACCTTTTTAGTATAAATGAAAATACTGCAGTAGAGAAAAAATGGTATCTTGAAACAATTATTCAAGAGAATCTCGAGCCTCTTTAAAGGCATTAAAAAGTGCTTCTACAAGAGATTTCCTACTGGGAAGAAGCTATAACATGGCTGCCTTCATTACTCCCTGAAAAACAACCTCAGCCAAGGAACAACTTGTTAATGGAGTACATTATGACAATACAGCACATTCATAGCTAGTATTTCTCTTTCTTAATTTTACATTAAGAAGTTATTTAAAATTAAGTAGTGTTAGCATTTACAGATACCTGTTTGGTGATCGTCTTGGCCAATGTCTTCTGTTAGGTTCTGAAAGAAATATGTTCGTTATTACCAAGAAATCACACACCGTTAGCATTCTCATAAACTGATATCCTAGTATCTAGAATCTAAATTTTTATCAAATACTCTTACACAAAATGACTACTTCAAACAGTTGGTAATTTTGTCTTTAAAAGAATGACTTACCAGCTTATTAAGGGTGTGGTAGATCTTATGAATATTTGCCAGTGTTGAGAGATGAGAGTTCAGCTGAAAATCTTGAAAAGAAAAAGGAAAAATGTCAGCCTCATTTATTTCCAATATCATAAAAAAAAACAAACTCAGAAAATAAGCAAATGTTTTGATATAATTAAATACTATCTCAATTAACCTGACACTAAATTGTTTTAAAAACATGCAATTAGTGACCTACCTCCTAGAAATAGTCTGACAACAAAGTTAAATTCCCAACCAAATGTTAAAGTTCATGAAATTTTCATGTGAATTCTAAGGTAAAACAAAAAATACTTCAGTAGTTGTAAAATCCTGTCAGCAGTGAACTTGAACTTAATAGAAAGACATCAATGTTAGCATATTAAACAAATCATAAAAACAGATTAGTCTCAAATGAAATGTTCACTTTCCCCTCTCTTCTCTAGAAATACTGGTATAATTAAGTAAGCTCATGGCAAGAAAATGATAGAAAAGCATCTCAACATTAGTATTTCTTTTTTCTTTTTCTTTTTTTTTTTCGAGACAGGATCTCACTATGTTGCCCAGGCTGAAGTGCAGTGGCGCAAAAACAGCCTCAACCTCCCAGGCTCAAGTGATCTGCCTGAGCCTGCAGGGTAGCTGGGACTACTAGTGTGCACCATCATGCACGGCTAATTTTTCTTTTCTTTTTTTTCTTGTAGAGACAGGGTCTTTCTATGTTTCCCAGGCTGGTCTTGAACTCCTGGGTTCAGGTGATCCTCCCACCTCAGCCTCCCAAAATGTTGGGATTAAAGGTGTGGGCCACCACACGCATCCTCAACTTCAAGTAAAGTATGTTTGCATACATATTAGGCAACAAAAATGTAAGCTGAAAGTTTATTAATAATTTCATATGTAAGCACCATTGGAAGTATTTTCATAAAATATCAGGATTTACATTAGTTCCTTCTTTCCTATTAGTAAAGGTTAGTATGAAAATGACCATGTAAAGATATTGTAACTCTCCAAGTTATACCATTCTGATAAAAAGAAAGAAAGAAAAAAGCACCCTTTACTGAAACATTTTATTGAGGACACGTATCAGATCCAAAGAACAGACCCAAAGAGCAGGTGCTACATCAGGTGTCTGTGCTTGGGCTGGATCCTCTGGGCTGTTACTCTGAACCCTGAAAGCAAGCTGGCTTCCCTGTTCACAGTTAGAACGCTTTACTTTCTCTTCTAAAGCTTGTTGGGCATCCAGTTCTGAGTATGTCTGCAGGGCAGAGGGGTTGGCAGAAGCAGAGCCCCTAACATTCACATGCGGTGTCAGGAACAGCAGGCCATACCTGTATACATACACGTGCATGTGCACTGTTCACAGTCATAGCCATCTAGAATGGTCCCAAAAACCAGCGTTTTGTGCTGAGAGACAGCCAGAGCAGGGCCTCAAGCTCTAAATGGCCCTCCAATACAGATATGCATGAATTTCTTAGCATCCGAATAGCCTAGCCATGCTTAAGGTAAATGATGACATAATGTGGCTCAGAATCTGGATTTTTCATCTAAATACAACTGCACAGAGGTTTAGAAAAGTATGTGCATTGTATACTTATTTATTGACATTTATATTTACTAAACAAGAACGGGGTAGAAGCTAGAAGCAACAACCCTCTCACCAGCAAGAGGCATCTCAGGACCAGCAAGAGGTGCTGAGGAGCTTGAACATCCAACTCTTGCACCTCCACCTGATCTACTACCAAGCCATAGCCCCTTTTTTGTACTCTCTCAGATTAAATATAGGAAGACAAATGATACATTCCATTATCACCTTAATATATGAAGTTAAACTCTTGGGCTACCAAAAAGACAAAAAGCAAAAACAGAAAACTTTAGGCTCTGCATTCTGTTTTCACTGAGGACAAGGGAGGGGAGAGAAAAAGGGGCTTGCTAAAAGCTATTCCAGCAATGAGGTCTCTTCTAACTCTCCAGGCTATGCTTTTGTCATTTCACCACCCTGCTGTTAATTCAACTCCCAAAATTTCCATAAGAGAATCTAAATAAACCAAAACTGTTGTATGTTTCTCCCTCCTTTATATAAATATGGAAGAAGTAGACAAGACAAGAAACAAGTTATCCTCAATCTGGAATTCCAGGACTTTCGTGGGTTGGGCCCAACTCATACTCCAAATATCTTCACCACCCCACTCCACAAAACCCTTCCTTCCAACCCCACATTCTGCCCACTGCCCTTCCTACACATAACAGAATTCAAATGTGTGCCCACACATGCGCGCGCACACACACACACACAACCACTCTATTCCTGTCAAAAATCCACTTTGCTTCACAACCTGAGTCTGGAGTCTTAACAGCTGGTTCAAATCTCAGGTCTACCAGTTATTTAACCTAATTCCCAATTTTCTCATCTGTAAAATGAGGATAAAAAATTCTCCTTCATAACGTTGTTGTATGGTTGAAAATATTTATCAGACACCTATTACAACGCCTAGGTATATCAGGTACCCATTACAATACCTGGAACATAGTAAGTGCTCAATAAAAGACATCAATTCCCACTATATTTACTTATACCATTCTCCATACCACACAGCTGTCTAAAATAGTCTCTAACTTTTCCTCAGTCCAATTCTCGCCTCACATTAATGATCCCAAGGTCAGAGCTTCCTCTGTAATTGAGGCAGGTGGCCTGGTACATCTTTATAGCCTATGATGGTGATAGAGTTTGGATATATCTCCATCCAAGTCTTATGTTGAATTGTAATTCTCAATGCTGGAGGTGGGGCCTGGTGAGAGATGTTTGGATCATGCGGGCGGATCCCTCCTGGCTTAGTGCTGTCTTTGAGACAGTCAGTGAGTTCTCATGGGGTTCAGTCATTTAAAAGTGTGTGAGACCTCCTCTCACCCTCTCTCTCTCTCCTGCTTTCACCATGTGATGTGCCTGCTCCCCATTCACCTTCCTCCATGATTATAAGCCTCTCTAGAAGCCAAGCAGATGCCAGCACCATACTTCCTGTAAAGCCTGCAAAACTGTGAGTCAATTAAATCTCTTTTCTTTTATAAACTACCCAGTCTCAGGTATTTCTTTATAGTAATGCAAGAATGGCACTGCTACTCGTATACCAGCAACTGATGTTCATAATGTTGACTGCAGATAATCACAACACACAGGAACAAAAATACAGATATTATGTTTAAAATCAGGTTCCACACATGAAGTTTTACTTTACTAAAGGCAACAGGAGTAAACAGGTTCATTTCACAAATACATAATATATGTCAGCAATTCTCCATTTCTATATCCAATCCCTATTGCTACCACACCATCATCACTTCAACCAAAAAAACAAAAAGGAAAAGGAAAAAATGAAACCAGTAACATGGATAATTTTTCTTTCGTCTCATCAACATAAGGAAAAGTTAAGAAGACACAAATTCAGGAGGAAAAAAAGACAAAAATGGCATTAAAAGATAGATTCACAAAGGTTAACACACATTGGATTTACAGTTCATCTGTTCAATGCTCATGGCAAGTAATAGACCTTGAAATCTAAAGTAGATTTCACCTCCTTAAGGCATAGATGTTAAGGATAAAGATCAAATGCTTTACCGAGAATGTATTCTGGAAAGCACTAACTGATTCATAAAAATCTCCTGCTCATATTTCAATTCCAAAGGATAAATGCTAGGTTTTGACTGCCTTCCATGATCAAATGGCTCTCCAAAGTAAAGCAGTGCTGAGTCTGACTCTCCTGGGTGACATGGCAACTCTATAGTCTGTATTAAAAGCAGCAATCAGCTCTGCAAAGGCAGACAGAGCCTGTTTGATAAATAGCTTGCCTACGTTATCTTCTGGATTTTCTTAAAACTACCAACAACTGCAGATTGGGCATAAACTTGTCTAGGTTATCTGGTGGTTTTTTTTTTTTTTTTTGGCTTGTTTTAACTACCATTTGCTGTGACCTACACAAAAGAAAAAAAACGAATGCCACTGAGGGTGTCCAAGTCCATTCCCCCAAACTACTTTAGGTAAGAGAACTCCACAATATAGGCAGAGACATAAACATTAATAAAACAATTATTGATAAGTTCAGACAATGACTGTCAATTGAAAGAAACAAAAATTAACAGTCCTAATAGTTTACTCTCATAAGAGGGTTAGAAACAGAATTTAAATCGATAAAAAGCAAAAACTTCCCTTTATATCACAGTCACTTGTAAAATATAACTGGGACAAGATCTCAATTATAATGGCAACAAAAAGCAATAATACATATAGGAATAAACTCCAATATGTACGATTTTATTGTTCAAAATGAACAATAAAAGTTTACTGAAAGATATACACATAGAGAGATATTTCTGGAATAGAAAGACCCAACATAAAGCAATCACTTCTCACTTCACTAAACCACAAATTAATGCGATCAAAATTCCTATTCTGCTGGCTCCCCAGTTCTCCACCCCAAAAAAGAGGTGGGGAAAAGAAGGAAGTCAGGCAAGCTTGGCAAATTGATTCTAAAGTTCATCTGGAGAAATAAACATGTTAGCCCTGCCAAGAAATTGTTGAAAAAGAAGAATGAGGATGAACTTGCCCTATCAGATATCGATACACAGTATAAAGCAGAGCCTGGTAAACTCTGTGTGAAGGGCCAGATCGTAAGTATTTCCGGATTTCTGGCCCATACAGGCTCTGTTGCAACTACACTGCCATAGTAACTCAAAAGCAGCCATAAACAATACATAAATATGGCTGCTTTCCAATAAAGCTTTATTTATAAAAACCAGGTGGTAGGCTGGATTTGGCCCATGGGTCATTGTTTGCCAAGACCTGGTATAAAGGTACAGTAATTAAAATGTTATACTATGTGTGCAAGAAGAAAAATCAATGACAGAGAGCTGACAAACATATACGTATAAATATGCATATACAACATATAATTAAATGGCATTTCAAATTCAATGGAGAAGAGATAATAATTCAGTGAACAGAGGGGCAACTGGTTAGCATGTAGAACAAATTAAAATTAATTCCACTTCACCCAACAGTTACAGATGGAAGGGGAAGCTGTTCAAAGCAAAAGAAAACTTATTATGGGCTCAGGGCCTTGCACACTCTGCATCTACTAATCTCTCCAATCTCATCTTCTACCCATCTTCCCCTTGTTCATTCCACTCAGCCACAGTGAGCTTCCTACTGTTTCATTAACACTCCAAGAACACTCACACCACAGGGCCTTTGCACATGCTGTTCTCTTTACCTTGAGCCCTCTTCCCCCTAATAATAATATGGTTGCTCTCATACTTCATCAGGTTTCCATTTAAATATCACCTTTGATGGATATGTTAATTAGCCTGATTTGATCACTCCACAATTATGCACATATCAAAACATCACATTGTACTCCATAAATATATACAATTATTTGTCAATTAAGATAAAATTCTTAAAAATCACCTCCTCACATAACCTTGCCAGATCAACAGAGCCCCCTCTTCACTCTATCATCTTACCATGCTTTGCTTTTCTTTACAGCATTAATGCCATCTGACATTATATATTTGTCATCATCCTCTCCCATTAGAATGTAAGCTCCACAAGGGCCTGTGAATCCTGCTTGAGCGTTTAGATTTAATCTCCTAAGGATCTGTACTTCGAACAGGGGCACCAGAGACCATGCAAACGTAATGACAGGCATGGCACATTCCAGCAGCATCAATTCTAATCAACAATAATATGACAGTCTTACATGAGAACAAACATAATCCCCACATCAAGCTGTGCTCCCGGAACCCTGAGACAACTTAATTCACCAAACTCTGCACAAGAAAACATTGGAGGGAAGTCTGAGAAGCACTCCTGTGAGTCTTGGTGCCATGGAAGTGTTCTGATCAGGAGAGTTATTTAAAAAGATCACTCTAGGACAAGTGTGCAGCAAAGATGATGGGTGATCTGAATTTAGAGTGGCCATTTATGGAGATGACTAGAAGTGACTGAGGTGGGAAAGGATTAGGGCCCTTAGACAGTGGCTGTAAAAGTGGAGAGGAGAGATTCTGAGTACACTGGAGTTACAGAAAATAGACATTTAGCTCACACAAATTCAACTCTTCTCATTTGGTCAAAAAAAAAAAAAAAAAAAAAGGAAGAAGCAAGATGAAAAGAAATTTCAGTTGTCTCAGTAACTGCCCACCCCCCATCTACTTAATGAGCATGAGATGTGACACGTGAATAGTCACTCCATTGGTCTGTTTCCACATGCCAATCAGATTTTGTGCATCTCACAATACGGTATGAGTCGAGTATTTAAAATGATGTATTTTCATAAAACATGGTCCCTAAACTGAAGTTGAAGCCAAGGCCAGATGCTCAACTGGTGCTCAAATAAACAGCCAGCGATCTATTCCAATGCTGGAGGAAGGAATGGGCTGTGCTGGATTCTTCTGAGGCAGCTTCCAAAGGGGAATCTTCTGCAAGTGTTTCCAATGGTATTTTTAACACCAATGATCTTCACCTTATATAGGGACTTTAGAACCAACCTCTATATAAAATGTGATTGCAGTGTAAGGAAAAACTAACAGGACTGCACATGAGAGATGAGAGCGAGTGAGGCACTCAATGGTTCATGTTCTTTTGTCCATTCTCATTTTATTAGCTTGAGCAGAGTCAGAGAGCTAGCTATGGCCAAGCTGGGCAAAACTCCTATCTTCTAACTCCTAATCCAAGGCTACTTCTTCCATTCTAAATTATTTCCAATCAAAGCAAAAATATCAATCTCTCTTCACACTCTGTAATACGAAAAAAGCAGCAGCATTTCCTACCCAAAGCTGTCAATAAGCAAGCACATACTTAAAATAATTTAATATTAAAGAAAAAAATTTTAAACTGGCTGAATCTAAAACAATTCACCATTTTCCCCCCAGGGAAATAATAGTACAGAAAAGATTTAACACTAATGTTAAATTTCTATTTTTAAGCACAATTCACTCTTCTGGTCACTAAAGTGTCATCGAAGTGTTTTATTATTAAACTCCAGCTGAGCAATTCTCTCAGGTATAAAAGTTTTAAATGGTATTATGGTCTTAATAAATGCTTTTTGATGATGATGAAAATGACGAAATAAACCTGTAAAGGTGGCAGAAGGAAAGGGCAAAATAATGACCATGTTATTGCCAAAAAAGCAAAATATTACTGGACAAAATTAAAGGTTACCATCTAACCTCGGCACTCATCTAAATGTCTCTGGAACAGAACAAGAACACAACTGAGGTACAGGGATCTGCCTCTCTAACTGGAATTCACCAGATAATGCTTAAGGGTATTTCAAGCCATGGGTCACATGGCTCAGGCTCCTGAAAAGTCAATTTTATAACGTGATATGGGAAAAGAAAACAAAAATTGTTAAAGCCAAGGGTGCACTGTGGTTGGGAGCCACTGTTTAGATTTGCCTTGTTTCCTTCCTTCTAGAAATACATGCCCTCTTTTCCCATAGGTTTCACATAGACTAGGGATGAAAATGTCAACGATGTGGAGCAGACACCCATTCCAACCCACAAAGGATGCGTAACAACCACTTACTTGAATCACTGAGATGTTGTATTTGCTATTGCAGCATAAAAGAAAAAAAAAATTCTAGTCCTCACAAGGCTCTACGCGATCTGACCTAAGTCATCCCAATACATTATCCTTGCCTACTCCATTCTAGCCACACAATTCGTGAATATTCAAGTGAATTCCTACCTCAGGGCCTTTGCATTTACTGTGCCCCTCAGCCTCCATGACCCTTGATAGCTGTCCTCAACAGCTATCTTTCCTGAAATATTTATTTAAATGTCACCTCATCAGAGACATCTCATCTAATTTCTTTATGCAAAATAGTATCTCCATCTCCCAGTGGATTTAGATTTTTTTCATAGCACTTATCACCTTCCTGATATTAATAGCTTTGTTGAAATATAATTCACATAGCATGCAATTCACTCATTATAGTGTAAAATTCAATTGTTTCAGTATATTCGGAGTTGTGCAAACGTCACCACAATCTAATTATAAAATATTTTTTATTAGCAGTCATTCCTCATTTCTCCCTTCACCCCTCTTCAGCCCCTAGGCAACCACTAATCTACTTTCTGTCTCTCTAGATTTGCCTACTCTAGACATTTTATATTAGTAGAGTCATACAACAGGAAGTCTTCCATGATCCTAACATTATATTATATGTTTATTTATGTCTTTGTCACTCTTCCTCAAGCCCAAACTCCATGAGGATAGGGTCTTCCTTTTGCTTTATTCACTACTCTATCTCAATATATTTTGGAGTATCCCTTATCAGAAATGCTTGGGACCAGAGCATTTTGGATTTCAGATTTCTTCAGGTTTTGTTGTTTGTATTATACTTACCAGTTGAGCATTCCTAATCCAAAAATCTGAAAAGCTACAATGAATATTTCCCGTAAGTGTAATGTCAGCACTCAAAAGTTTCAGATTTTGGAGCATTTTGGGTTTCATATTTTCACATAAAGGGTATTCAACCTGTACCTACAACAGCGCAAACCTAGTACAAGGCAGGTACCAATAAATGGGGGAATAAATGCTTTAAAAATAGTTACTAAATTTAGCAACATGAAGGTTACTCCATGACCTCAGAGAAGACTGCAATGACAGAACTGAGACCAGAACAAAGTGGGCCGAGGATAGTATGAATGATGAAGAAATACAGACTATTTCAAGCAAAGACAACTTGTTCAGTAAGTTGGTTATAAAGGGGAGACTAGAAATGCATGTGGGTTTGAAGAAGTGCTGAGTTTGGGTTTTACCACGGCCAGATTTGAGCATGCTTAAAATGCTGCTATTAGTTTTGTTTAGTATCCTGGAGAGTTACAGTAGCCAGACTGTGAAGAGGCAGGTCAGATCACAAGTCAGTGAAGATCTAATACACACTCAAAGATCATAGTACATATATTTTCAAAAAGTACAAAATGCAATTTTAAGTAAAAAAGATCACATTAAAAATGAGTTACATCTCAAATAACCTGAAATATAAAATGTACCATAAAGTAAAATCTATGTCAAAACCATAAAAAAGTAGTGTTTTAAATGATTTACAATACCAATTTACAACTCTGTATATTAACTGATAGTCACTAGCTATATGACATGGCACAGGTCTCAGTTTCATTTGTAAAAACAAATACATTCACATTTGAGACTAAATTATTAAAATACAAAGATCTGAAATGTTTTCTATACTGTAAACCTAGGAAAAACCAAAACCTAGGTTTATGGGTCAGTTTCATACTACATGTCCTTCATGGCTACAAGCAAGAATTTCTTGTTCTACAAAATGGATCATCACAGTGCCTGCCTCATAAGGATATCATAAGGATTAAATGAGTTAATGCCGCACTGTGCTTCAAACAGTGCACGGCACAGGGGAAGCACTACCAAGTATTGGCTTTTATGTCATAGGCGAGCAGGAAGGGTCTGTGTAATCTGCCCAGTGCAGTGCCCATGGGGGAGCTGCTGCATCTTTTGAGCCCCATCCCCACAGCCCAAAATAAACTCAGCTTCCTAATTAAGCTATTAATGTTTAAATGAAACAATTGGCTACACAGTGGAATCACTTAAGAAGATTGAAAAACACCAAATACCAGGGTCCCAATCCAGATCAATTAAATAAAAATGGGAGTGGGGCACCACGTGCTTCTCAAGCAGCCCAGGTGATTCTAACATGTAACCAGAGAAGTAGTTTCTATCCCCGACTCTCAACTCAATCCCTGGCCTGCCAGTAGCCAATCCACTCCTGGAACAACCTCAGCACCGCTAGACAGGAATCTAACTCATTCACCATACCCTATCAGCACATGATGAAAAGGCCAAGGTCCAGGAAAAAGATTGCAGAGCTGAAAAGCAGGGTAAAAATCGAAAGAACTGAAAGTAGCAGGTGAGGAAGGTGTTAACTAACTTCATTCTCCTCATCAATAAATGCTATGTACAAGGCACAAAAGCCAAAAGCCAAGGGAGAAAACTGATAAGGGAGCGGGTCATTCAAAGTGACTCAGCATTTTCACTGAACACAGATCCAAAATTAAAGCCATCCAAGCATAATGCTGCTGGCTTTTTCTTCCTCTTGCAGGACTCAAAAAAGGGGCTGGGAGAAGGAACCATCCGCCCAAGGGAGGCAGCATCCATCCATCGCCCACCACACTGCCTGTGCCTACTGGTGCTATCCCAAGGGACTCAGTCACTTTAGGACACCCAGTCTGGCTGCACTCCCAATGTGACACGGTACAAAGGGCCCTAGCTTCATTCTCCTCACCCCACCTACCCACTGAAGGTGAGCACAAATAATCTGTGCTACTCACTGAAGAACACAGAATCACTGGATAGTTCAGAGTAAAAATCCTTTCATTTCACTAATGTTAAATGAGCCCAGATTTTGGTTAAAGAATGTCAATCAGCTCTGATAACAGAAAGCCCTGGGTTGGAGTCAGAGCTCCAACTGAGTCCTAACTCAGTGACCCTGTACATGCTTCCAAACTTCACTGTGCCCGTGTCCTCACCCATAAAGCCGAAATAACACAACCCTCTTTGCGAGGCTACTGTGAGGATTATTAAATGAGATGGTGCATGTCAAGCACTTAGCACAGTGCTGGTCCATATTATGTGCCAATCAAGGTTAATTGTTTTCATCCCTATTATTACTAGAACGTAGAAGACACTGAGACAGACTGAACCTAGAACTGCAAAAAGACAGGGCAGAAGAGATTACAAGGTGACGGTGTTTAAAACTACTAATTCACTAGCTATTGGACTTAAATGTACAACTATCCCGTTTCCTGTTTAATTAATAATTAAGAAGTGATCTGTGGTTTAATTTTGGGAATTGCATATGTAGGACAAGACATTAAACTTACCCTAACCTATAGGAAAAAAAAAGAGAAAAATAATTTCAAAAATGTTAAGCAAAAATGATATTAGTAGTTGTTTTCTAGTTTTGCTGCAATGTCATTGAGATGTCCTATATTTAAAAATAACAAGTCTATTTAAATAAAATCTAAGAAAACTAAAAATGACTATTTCATTAGAGTATGCAAATACTTTGCCACAATTCTTCAGTTTCCCACTTAAAATCAGTTTTTAAATGCCTACTTTCATTGTAAGCAAACCGGCAAAAATGAGAGGAGATGAAGAAGAATGGGAAAGAAGAGACTCAGAAATCCCAGATCCTGATCCTGCTGAGACTCATTCCAAGAAGAAAAGAACCAAGACATAATCACATCAACTGGCTCTGTCATCATCATTCATAGGCCAGTGACAAAAGGAAAAAAAAAAGAATTCCAATATACATGCAGTGAGTGTTCCAATCAGGGTTCAATGAAAAGCACAAACAAAATGTTAAGAATGATTTCAGTGGCAGTAGAGGGTTACCAAGACCACAGAGTCAGAATGCTTGGGTTAGAATCTCAATTCACCACTTATAAGCTGTGCGACCTTGAAGAGGTGAGTGATCCTTTCTACACCTCAGCTTCCTCATCTGTGAAATGGAGATAATAACAGTCCCTAACTTATTGAGGGCTGCTGGGAGGATTAAATGAGTTAATGGAGGCAAAGCAGATGAGGCAAATCCAAGATTATCACTGAATTTGTGTTAGTCCCTCCCCGTTCCCCTTTGCTCCTCTCCTCCCTCCCTGTGCCCCACCTCGGAGCTTTCTTCTCTCAGTTCCTTTCCACTCATACACTCTCTCCCTGGTGCCTCTTTTGAGTCCTTCCCACCGCCCACCACCCCACCCCTGCCACCAGCTCTTGCCTAGCCCTGCACCTCACCTTCCCCTCCACTCTAGCCTACCAAACACCCACCCTCTCCTGCTACAGTTCTCTGTCCCCACCATGTTGTCACTGGCCTTGGAAAGCTCCCACCTGACCCCATGTGCCACCTGCACATGCACACAGATCCTGTTCTTCACATAATAAAACGTCAAAAGCTACACAACTCACATGACAACTGCTAACCATTCCCCACATGTTCTCAAAGCCCCCCCTGGGTATCCATCTAACCTAGCAGGCATCACCAATCCATGCATCCATTCCTTCTCTGTCTCCACACTGAACTCACTGAAGGAAGCTCCTGAAGCCCCGGTCGGTCTCCCCAACGCAGTCCTGCCTGTGACAGCAGCACCTGGCAGCAAAAAAACCCTTGAATGTCTGCTGAATGGCTGAGTGAGGGAATGCCTCATTTGGTTCTGTTCTTTCTTATAACCTCTTTTCTTCTCAAGAGTTATTTTTTAAAGTCTACCTAGGAGACTATCATCACACAGTAATTATAAGCAACAAAAACATGTTATGTGTTTCATCTCATTTAGACTACTTATAATCTTGCCTCCTACTTTCTTCCCCCTGCCTGCCCCCACACCTTTACTCTTAAGCACCCCAGCCTCTACTGTTCCTCAAATACAGGCCTGCTCTCCACTCTGAGCTTCTGCATTTATGTTCTCTCTGCCTGGAATGGCCCCTCACCTCCATCAGGGCTTAGCTTAAAACCTCCTTAGTGAAGCCTTTCCTGGCTCCGATATTTAAAATTACAACACCCTCCACCCCACCCGACGCCCGCACACAGGGGTGCCTGCATGCACTCCTTCCCTGCTGTTTTTCTCTACAGAACCTATCACCATCTGACATACTACACAATTTACTTGTTATTATCTGCCCCCTCCCTTACACCAGAATGAAAACTTCATGAAAGATGAAGAGCAGGTACGTAGTAGGTACCCAATAAACACTTGTCGACTGAACAACTCCACAGCCTTCAACAGGTAATTTTTAGGTGTGAGGGCTCTGAAGCCCACACAGAGCAGCTGGGTAACTCTCCTCCAGTCCCTCAGCTAGGAGATGACAGAGCAAGGATTTGAATCCAGCCATTTTGGCTTTCCTGCCTCCCAACATGACCTAAATAACAATTAAAAGACATCATCCCATCCATGGAGAAAACCCGAGCCCTGCATGTCTACAGGCCACAGAGAAGCCAGAAAAGCCATCCACTGGAAAGCCGCTCACCAGAACAAGTCATCTAACTCAAGACACTTCCATGCGGCAAAGTATTATTTATCAGATTGATAATTTATACAGCACTGATAGTTTTCCTTTGGATTTCATAGTTCAGTAAAAATGAGAGATTTATCATGCCTTTATTATACTGTAATATCCTCAAGAACAGCAAAGTGACAATTCATCAACTAATATAGAGGAGGCCTAAGATGACTAAAAGCCAACAATTATGGTAGTGGGGCAGGGAGAGAAGCACTGACTACAAGGGGGCCCAAGGGAACTTTTGGGGTAATGAAATGTTCTATATCGTTAGTAAATTCACCAAACACTTAAAATGAGTACAATTTTATAATACATAAAATTATACCTAAATAACGTTGACTAAAAAGGTATTTGGTACATCAGATGTAATTTTTGGCTAAACAAAATAAACATTCCACTAAAACACACACACACACACGCACACATATTTCTGTAGCTAATATTCCCATAGAGCCAAAAAAAAAAAAAAAATGGCACGAGGAGTTACGTATTAGCTCCTAGGCATCCCAACTTTTGGGGGACAAAGAATTAGGAAAAAGCAGCAGTAGAGTGGCACATGATGAGACCCAGTGTGTGGTTCGGAGTCCTGCCTGACCACCAGCAAACACAGTTCCCACACCCACAGCTGGTATCGACTGTGTCCTCCTCCGGTCCTCTGGGTCACCTCTAACCAGAATGTACAGGCAGCCAGGATGAAAAAAATACATCACTGCTCTTCACAAGGGCTTCAACCACATATCTGACCAGCAACAGTGACAAGTCTGGATGCTGAAGTATCAGAATTCTTAGTGGAGGGCATCAGAAACTAATTCTAGCTAATTTAAACAAAAAAGGATTTATAAAAAAGGGGGAGTGCTATTACACAGTTTGCAGAATCTCCCCCTGGTCATAAGGGCACACAGCAGACTGCATCATGATTACAGCCACAACTAGACCTTGCCTCTAGAAGCAGCACGGCAGCCACCACTGTGCATCCCTCCAGAAAATGGTCACATGGGCTACTCTTCTTTCCTTGCCTCCAGCCTCAGGTTCACAGTCTCAGGTGAGTGTGTCTGAGAAGATCTGTCTGCTAGGGTAAGAATTCTTCAACTAGACGAAGAGTCAGGGTCCCACAAGACTGACCGTGTCCATTACAGATACAAATGGATTACTCCCCATCTCTGCAAATCTACTGATACAGGCCAGCAAAAAACTTCACAAGGAAAAAAAAATCCTCGAAGGCAGAACTAGAATAAATGATACCACAGGTAATGCTATTTGAAGAGGGCTGGGGTCTTTTTTATATCTAGTGTTTTATTCAGTACATTAGTTATAAGCGACAAGCCTATCTTCCTAGATTGAACATAACTCATTAACAGCATTTTCTGATTAAAAGCAATTCAAACCTAAAGTAGCAAATACTTTGCTACATCTAAAACTGTCATACAATGATTGTTAAAATACCTAATTCTATTTAAAATGTATTTCAGTGTTTTTCTTCTTAAAACACATTTTTAAATACATGTTCTGCTTAGAATACTTCTCAAGAAGTACTTTTCCTAATGTAAATTTCAAAAGAAAAAAAGCAAGCTATGAGAAGAATTAACACCAATTGAAGTTGACTAACTATAAAAACTTACCAGCATTTATGATTCATCAAAGAAAATTTTACTGTGTAAATCTGAACTTCAACTTACAGTCTAAATAAAGAAAGACTTTCAGCGATCTCACTATATTGTTAACTTAAGAAATAAATCCTTAGGACCAGAATATGGATATAAAATAAAAAGAAGGGAAAAGGACAAACACTCTAGGCCCCTTAACATCAGACCTGTTAATGCTGCCTTAACCTTCTGCAGGTAGGATGCTAACATGAGAGACCAGAAATGGATGTGTGCACATTCACAAACGCTCCTTCTGTTCCCTCAGCACATTACTAGCATTTTACTCTCTCCTTGAGAATTTCTCCATGCCACATTCTCTAAAACTGATACTTGCATATATTTGAAAAAGAAATATTAGTTTGCATACAACTGACTTTGTCTAAAAAATGCAAAGAATGAATAGGTGAAAGCTTGTGTTCCTTAAAGAAAAATCTAAAGATAATGAAAGACAACAGCAGCAGGAAGAATTACTTTTCCTAGATAATGCACAAGTTATTCAACAGTTGATCATTCAAGTTCAATTCAATACATATTTGGGGACCTATGCAAGGCATCATGCTAGATGCTAAAGTGGATACTAGGTAAGACATGGTCCCAGATCTCAAAAAGGTAATAATCTAATTGGGGAGGATAAATAAAAGTAAACAAGCAGCTATTGTTATGTAACACAAAACTGAGTAACAGAAGGAAGCACTGCTTCAGAGATTCCATGGAAGGAGAGAGTCTGCCAGAGAGGGAGCACAGCAAAGAAAAATTCTATAACAGCAGCACTGAGGGCAGCTGGAGCCGGGTACAGTGGTGTGCACCTACGGTCTCAGCAACTCAGAGACTGAGGTGGAAGGACCCCTGGAGCCCAGAGTTCGAGTCCAGTCCAAGACCCCACCTCTAAAAAAAAAAAAAAAAAAAAGGGAGAAAAATGTATTGCTGGTTATTGTAACACTGTAAGAAAGGCTGTCTCAGACATAAGGCCATGGCAATAGGTATGGGAAAGAGAGGCTGGGCATGGGAAGAGATGCATTCTCTCCTTGCCACTGACCAGGGAAGAAGAGGATAAGAAATGTCCAGGATTTCAGTGTGGGTTATTAAAATTACTGCAGTTTCATTTACCAAATGAATAAAATTTATTAGTTTTGTTCTCTTCTTTGTTTTGACTATTAAGAAGCTCAGTGCCAAATATTTCTAACACATGGCAAGTGTTTCTGTGTACCTTATAAGTCTATATATAAATTTTCCTTCTCTTGACAGGATTTTATCTATATTTAGCAAGTCACCCCTAATTCTTTTAGAATAAGGCAGAAATTAAATCAACATAAAGGTTGAGACCAAGCCAGAGACAGCTGGCCGAAGTAGCTGGTTCAGGGATATAACCTGCAAGCTGCCAACCCAGCGCATTCTTCTCACCCTTCTTCCACCCTATGAAAGGCCATATCTTACAAGAGATGCTGGAAAATGCCAGACATTCACTGCCTCAGCCTCCCTCACAGCTAGCAGTGGCATGAGATCAGTTCGATCCAATGACACTGAAATGAAACTCTCCAAAGTGAGTTTCTGCAAAAGACTTCTCCGTTAACAGGGAGTTATAAGGAAATATGCACCTTCCCTGCTTTCCAATCCAGGCATGATGTCTGGTGCTACAGCAACCATACAGCAAACATGAGGCAAATGAGCCTGAGGAATAAAAGCTAAAACACTTAGAAGAAGAAAAAGATGCAAAGAGCCTAGATCATTAATGACATTATTAAGCCACTGCACCAGCTTTAGAACCAACTACTTCTAGGTTTCTTGCTACGGAACGATAATAAGCCCTATTATTTAAGCCATTAATTTGAGCATTGTATTGGCAAAGGCATCCTAACTGATACAACAAGAGATCATCATGAGGTCAGTTTCTCACAGGTTGATCTTTATACTGCTGAGTTAGCAGGGTTATTAGATATTATTAGTTATAATTAGCAGATGATGATGACTGAGATAATAATGTAAACATGCAGCCAGGAAGAAGGTAGTAAGCCAAGAAGAGCTGCTGGGAGCAACTTAACATAAAAACAGAAAACGAGATAATGATAAAGTTTGAAAAAATATGATTAAGTGTCAGTAGGGGTACATAGAGGTTAAGAACAGAGGAAGAAGAGAGTAAATGAATAGAAGTCCACTAAGACAGAGAAAATGAGGCAGGCCTTCTTTTCCGGCAATGTGACAGACAAGATTACCTAAAAATTCTTCTTAATATACAACAGTAAAAAATTCTAGGTAACGTGTAAGAACCATCTGTTTAAATGAACAGCTAGGTTCACAAGAAAATAAAGGACCTCCCCAAGGGCCAAAAATCAAAAAGGAACCTAAAAACCAGAGCAGAAAGTGTACAGTGATACTGTGTAGGAGCCTAGGGCTTTGGGGAATGGATGGAGGTGGGCTGTATGTGTATAAAAAGCACCTGCTCTTTGGGATGTAACAGAACAAAAGAAAAAGAGAAAGCTATGACTAGCTTCATATTTTCTTTAAAAACACCATTTTGAAGACAATTATAGCTCTTGCATGTTTTTCAATCTCATCACTTTACCCTCTGCAAGAAAAAATTCCAGAGTTAAATGCATATTTTTGTACATATTTATATATTACCAAGAGTTTCCTGGATATTTCACCACACGATTACGTAAAATACGACAGATAGATATAAATGATCTCCACAAGAACACCACACACTGCCCAATTTTTCACTCATCATGAAAAGAACCATCAATCAAGTATCCAAGTTCAGTATATTTGTAATCACACCAAAAGGTTTACAAACTTTAGGACTTCTTGGTAATATTTTTATCATCAGAAAAATTACAATATTCTTCTAATGACCATGTTGCCAATAGTTTCATAATACCTTATATTTTACATACAAAAATCTATCATCTCTGCATTAAATCTTAGCCTTCTACATGACAGATTCTGGAGTGCCTTCCCTGTAAACAGTAAAGGGAACTGGTGAAGGATGTGATGTTTAGAGAGTCTACCTACAGAGAGGAAGGTTTCTAATATTAAGGAGAGAAGGAATTGCAGCCAGCAGCTAAAAACAAAGCAAGCAAACAAAAAAAAAGTCTTACGGTTCTCCACTTCTTACAGTTTTCTTCTATTCTCATTTGCTTTCCAAGCTTCTTCGAAAATTGAAGACATCACATATCACCTTTGCTCACCTTCATATTGCCACCCTAAATTCCATTAAGCCACCTCCATCATTCATTTCAAGTGGATTATTTTTTCAAACACCCCAAGAAATACCAACACACAGTCTACATTATCTTTACGAGGGTTACATGTACCTCCACTGTGTTCTCATATTTATGTAAGGCAATGTTTGAACCCAGTGCTTACATACACTGGATGCCATAATACACCATTCTAAAGGTTGCTTTACATTGTATTGCTTCTTGAATGTTTTCCCACAACCTGTGCGCATGATGGTTCAAGACCAAGCATTTATTCCACGAGTGAGGCCAACAAAATGCAGGGGGAAATTCACTTGGGGATCAAGAACCCAAGCCTGAGAGGGCTGCGCCTGGCTTGAGCTCTCCCTCTCGCAAGGGAGAAGGGCTGGGGAGCCGCTCCGTCTCTGGGAACTCAACCGCCTCCCGAGAGCGCGCAGGGGCTGGCCAGGTAATAAAGCACAAGTTCGCCGAGCAGGGAGGCTCCGAGGGCGCGCTGCAGGCCGGGACTCGTTTCCACAGTTACCCACGTGCACCCAACCCAACCGTGGTCCGGCGCGGCCGCGACTACAAGTCCCAGAATTCCGCGGAACCGCATTTCCCCTTCACACCCGTTGACTGGAGACAAACCCTAAAGGAAACCCCTCAAGCGCCCTCCCAGCACGCCTGGGAGAAGTCGCGCCCCCAGGGCGTGGCGCGCGGCCTAGGGCCCAGCCATCCCTCCAGGGAAGCGGGTTCCATGGTACCAACCCCCACACCTAATAGCCAGAAATTAGACAACTGCGTCACAGACTACCAAACCCACGGACTGCCAGGGACCCAGACATCTCCCCCGCGCCAAGCCCCGGACCTGGCCTTCAGGGCCCGACCCCTCCGGCTCCTGCGGCGGAAAACCCGCAGCCCGCACCCCTGCTCCGCCTCCTAGTCTCGCAGCCGGAGCCCGCGCCAGCGCCGACCTCGCTTCCCGCCGCCCCGGGGGAACCGCGGCCAGTTCCAACCTTGGGGCACTTACCTCGTCCCCTCCACCTCAGCACCGCCCCCTCCTCTCTCCGCACCCAGAAGCTTGGAATCCCCCCTCAAGGGACCCTGCCTCGACGGGGAGAGGAAGCACCTCCCCTAAGCACAGTCTGACACCCCCTTAGCCCGGCTCCGGACCGAATCTGGACATGACAATCCTCCTGGCCAACTCCGCCCCACCTCCTCTTCCTCCCCGACTAGCTCCTCACCCCCACTTTATTTCTCTACCCCTGCCCCCACTCTGCCACCCTAAATCCTCCCCACCTTTTTCTCCTCTTCCTCCCAATCGCCCTACCGTTGTACACTTGCCCCATCCCATTACCTCAATATCTTCCCCTACCACCACTCTCCGCTACCCACCGCCCTTCCAACGCCCCTCCCGCCTCGCCGGACTCCCCAACTACCATTACACCCCAGTCCCTCCCACCACCTCGCTCTCCCGTTACATCAGCCCTCATCCCCTCGCCCGCCCTCCAGCCCCGCTCTGTGGCTGCCCCCATTCCCCCAACCCATTGTTCCCCCCACCCCCGCCAACCAGCCCTTCTTCCAATTGTCCCCGCCCCCGCGCCCCCCTCTCACTCACCCGCCTTTCTCACGGAGCCGCCCGCACCGCTCAGGCCTTTGGAAATCCTTTGGAATCCCCGCTCGCTCGCTCCCTCCCTCTCCTCGCCGGTGCCACCCTCCCGGCCCTGCCCGCTAGAGCCCAACGCCGCCTCCACCTCCATTCACCCCGGACACTCGGGTCTCGGCCCTTCATCGCAAGTCCAGCCCTCCCTTCCCCCAACACTGAAACAGAGCCAGTCCCCCTCAACCTCCGCCCTCCCCGCAGGCCGGCCCCTTCCCCCTACGCCCGCCCCCGCCCCGCGCCGCCCGCCCGCCCGCAGCGTCACCGCCCGCCCCGGCCCCGGGAGGGGAAGGGGTGGCTCCCGGGCAAGGGCTCCCGGCGCGTTTCGGGACCGGAGGCATGGGGCGGGGACTGCGGGAGCCGAGTGGCTAGTTCTGGTAGCCGCCCGGCCCCGGCCCGCTGGCTGGCTCTCAGCTACTCACTGACAGCGGCGGCATCCGAGTGCATTTTCAGGCAGCTCACACCCCGCTCGCCGCCCAGGATTCCGCGCTCGCCTCGCGGTCCCCCGACCAGCTCACTGCACCTCGGCTCGGAGCTGACGACCCGCCGCCAGGCACTCCCAGCCCGCCCATCTCGCCTTCTCCATTGGCTAAACCGCGGCTGAGGGGCCGCCCCGCCGCGTCTCTCATATGACAAAAGGAGTGCGGGTAGCGCTGGTCTGGAGCTGGCAGCGAGGCCCCGCCCCCCACGGGCCAATACGATTGGTCCTGGGGCCTTGTCTTCGTAACGCCCCAGGCGGAGGCCACGCTCCGGAGCAGCGGGTTGGGCCCGGCTGCTGTCAGTCACCCCCAGGGGTCCGAGAGCGCGTGTAGGGGCGATGCTGGAAAATTGGTCCACCTTGACCCTGAAACCCCGCCCAGTGGCGGGCGTGATTGGTGGAGCTGCAGACCCACCAAGAAAGATGGGTCGGCGTCTGAAACAAAGCTCGCGAAGTGTTTCCCAAAGAATCGAGCAGGGCAGCGCAGTTGGGGCGGCTCGTACCCGCTGCTGGAAGTAGGGAAGTGCGTCCGTCCCTAGCGCCCGGCGCGACGCGGCCGGGTCTCCCGCCACTTGTCCCACGCCTCCGGGCGGCTCCTTGCAGGAGCCCACTTCGCTCCGAACTTGAACTGGGACTTCCCTTGCCCGCTGTTTCCTACTGCAGGAAACTGGATTAAGAATTGCCGCGTCTTCATTTCCAGCAAACCCTCTAGTGAGCAGCAAATTTCCATTTCTCCTACGAAGATCCATCCCCTCCCCACTTTCGAAATCCACTTCTTTTCCAGAGTCCGCACACTTGTTTCCCAGAGTTCGCACACTTCTTTCCTCTCGTCACAAACGTCTGTTAAAGAGGCTTCGAATGCCACGAGCGTTGTCCGTCACACATATCTGTATGCCCCAGACATCAGACAGAAATACAGGGCCGCGCTCTAAGCTGCGGACTCAGCCTGACACATGGACGAGTCCAGGGGGCAGGCCACCAGCCCGCGAAAGACCCCCCGCGGCATCTAAGAAAACCTGTCACTCACGCGGAGAGGCCGTCCAGAAATTGAAACTGGCTGTTATTTGGCACAGAGAGACGTTAATTTTGGTGAATTCTTCTGACCCTAAGTCAAGAATTTGCACCATTTCCATGAGATCTGCCCTGGTTTTTCAATACTTGAAACTAACTTAACACGCTGCGTTATGGCAACAGAATAATATTTCGAGATATTAACGGAGGATTCCCCCCACCCCAACCCACCCCTACCCTACCCTGCCTCCATCCCCATCCCCACCACCAACTCCAACAACAACATACCTACAAGGCATCCCCATATCCCAAGGCCCTGCCCCATCTGGGAGCCTCAAAGAGTGGTGACACCACAAATCACAGGTAACAGAACGCATGGTCTTTTTGGTTTTAGATTTCTACAGCCAAGGCTTTTGGGTTTCGAGGCTCTGAAATGTAGATTTTAAATCAGGACACAGATGTTATGCTATTTGGAAGGGGCTCAGACAAACCAGTTTCTGTGTCCCACAGCACTCCCATGCTAAAACGCTCCCTCCATCTTAATCTCTAATTTCTCTTTAATAAATTACATCCTTATAATTTTATTTATATCATATTTTTATCATTCAAACATTTATGAATCACTTTATGGAATCTCAGAACTGTACCTGAAGTTATTTATTATTTACTTCAGGTTCCTTCTCAAGACAAGAATCTCTCATAGAACATCCTTATTGATCACCTTTATCACGACAGTGCCTCAGCGGGGCCCCACAGTGATGGATAGGTACCTCTGAACTCTTGAGATAGCAGATTGCTCGCTGGGCAGATCTAGCAGTAAGAATGTCCGCCCTTACTCTGAGCAGGGACGCTGCTTCTGCATTCTTTCTTCTATTTATGTTTCAGCTTAATCTACATCTAGGAAATAGTAAATTATATGTCTTCTTATACAAGTTTCAAATCTTTTGTATGTGTAATATTTATGGGTTTTTTTTTTTTTACCGTTTACATTGTACTTCAAAGGCTGAGACACATGTTATTTTGCACAGAAAAGGGCTTCCTTCGTGACACCTCTAAATTACAATAAGCCCACAATTGATTATAGCTAGCCATTTGCTGTATTAATTTATTTGCAGCATACTTTATAATAATGTGTATAAGAGTTAAGCTAGATGAAGGATGGGTTGGCTGCTTTGCCCCAGCTCCCAACACTGGCCTGGCATGTACATGGTGTCCATAAAAATTTATGGAATGTACAACCTGTTATTTCTCAACATTGCTTTCAGTTGAGTCAGTATGATTATTTTCAAGTAAAAAACAGACTTAGAGGTAATTTACCCAGATCTTTATAATGAGTCAGCTACAGCCTAACGATTAACAGGCAAAGCTCATTTCTAGTCGTCTGAGCCTCACTGCCCCCACGTTTTATGAAGTATAGTAAAATGACTACATAATGCTCTGCAAATATTAGCTGGTCATTTAAATAATCCATAACATATAAACCTTTGAGATCAGGAAACTTGTTATAGTTATTTTTTTATTTACCTAGCACCTAGTACAATGCTTTCAAATATTGTAGTAGGCACTGGTTAACCATACCCCTTAAAATGAATGTTTACTATACATGAAATTTTAGATCTGGAAAAGAACCTTGGTGATTATCAAATCCAATGTCCTCGTTTTAAAAATATGAGACTTGAGGTCCAAAGGAGTTAAATGTCTAATCTGAGTCATTCGGCTAGTTGATAACAAAACAGTGCTTAAATTCAGGTTTCCCAACTCTTAGTCTGGGTCTATCCTCTGTACCACACTGTCTAATATCAAAGCTTCAAATTCCAAAGATAGGTAAACTACTCTCCCTCCCCATCTGAAAGTTACTATGCCAATCTAATACAAGTCTGCTTCATGGTGGAAATGTTGCCTTCTTTTTTATGAATTTCATTCAGGATTTTTCAGTATATAATTCAATACTTTACTTTTTTTTTCTCATTGGTAGTATCCCCAAAGAACATGATCCCCATGGAGAGGTTTACTGAGATAATAATGTTATACTTCTGTACATTTATATTTGAATCCCTGGAGAAAAAAATTAATAATTGAATATCTTGGGACTGTGATGGGTAGAGATATTTGGAGATGCAGTCTTTATGCCGTTTCATTTCACCCAGTTAGTGCCTTAGGGTAATATTGAAGCAAGTTACTTCATGTTAATGATACCTAATTTAATTGGAATTTTTCTACTTTATTAGTTGTACAATATTAATTTTAATCAGATATATTTTGAAATGCCCTAAGCCTAGATTAGAATGTGATATGGAGAAGTCTAGTAAGAGAAAAAAAAAAAACAGCAGAGCTCTTCTATCAAACGTTAAGCTTTCCCCTAAATTCTGCTAAGCCCACTGTAGCATGCTTTTCCTGCGTGTGTTGGGATTGGGAGTAGAAGGAAAAATAGCATAGTCCTCAAGACTGAAATTAAGTTGGGGCTGCACAGACAGATAAATGTGTCCCTGGTAAGATTTAAAAAGAATAAGAAAGAACACAGTACAGGGAGGAATTAATTTGGCCTTAGATTACAGTGAGAGAGTTGGCGGAACTCCTTTAGTAATAAAAAGTCGGGCTAGGTGGGTTTCTAGGATTTGGAAATGAAAATAAATCCCCTCAAAAAGGAGAATTTATCCATAAAGGGCAGGATAGTTTTCTTTCTCCAAATATGACCAACTGAATTTGCTGTCCCAAGTGACAACAGATTCTTTCTTAATGCTTCCTATGTGACAGGCACTACTCTGATAGTACTGTACTGGTAAACCAATCTACTTAATCTCACAACAACCCAGTGGAGTACTAATAACTAATAGTATCCCCAATCTACAGGTAAGTTAACTGAAGCTTCAAGAGCTTTGATAACTTGCTACCCAGCTAATAAGTGAACGTGCCCCTAAGTAGCCAGACTCCCTGTTTTTAATATTCCTGTGCTGTGCATTTCTTGCTTGCTTGCTTGCTTTCTTGCTTTCTTTCTTGTTGGTTTTCTTTCTTTCCTTCCTTCTTTCCTTCCTTTTTTCCTTCCTTCCTTCTTTCTCTCCTTCCCTCCTTCCCTCACTCCCTTCCTTCCTTCCTTCCTTCTCTCCTTCCTTCCCTCCTTCCTTCTTTCCTTCCTTCCTTCCTTCTTTCCTTCTCTCCTTCCTTCCTTCCTTTTCTCTCTCTCTCTCTCTCTCTTTCGAGATGGAGTCTCACTCTGTCACCCAGGCTGGAGTGCAGTGGTGGGATCTCCATTCACTGCAGCCTCTGCCTCCTGGGTTCAAGTGATTCTCCTGCCTCAGCCTCCCAAGTAGCTGGGATTACAGGTACATGCCACCACACCCGACTATTTTTGTGTTTCCAGTAGAGACGGGGTTTTGCCATGTTGGCCAGACTGGTCTCGACCTCCTGACCTCAGGTGATCTGCCTGCCTCAGCTCCCAAAGTGCTGAGATTACAGGCATGAGCCACCACGTCTGGCCAGTTCCTTCTCTTTTTAATCAGGTTAATATATGCCCCTATACACCTCAGAGATTATTTATAAGAATACAATAATATGGATGTTAACATGCTCTCAAAAGATAGTGAAACCAGGCTGGGCATGGTGGCTCATGCCTGAAATCCCAGCACTTTAGGAGGCCGAGGTGGGCAGATCGCTTGCACCCAAGAGTTTGATACCAACCTGGGCCAACACAGGGAGACCCTATCTCTACAAAAAAATGCAAATTTATCTGGGTGTGGTGGCAGCTGCCTGTAATCCTAGCCACTCAGGCAGCTGAGGTGGGAGGATCCCTTGAGCCCTACGGGTGGAGGCTGCAGTGAGCTGAGATCACACCACTGCACTCCAGCCTGGGTGACAGAATGAGACCCTGCCTCAAATAGATAAATAATAAATAAATAAATAAATAAATGAATAAATAAATAAAGTGAAACTAGGCCTCTTTCTAGGGATGAACATCAAGCCACTCAGACTCCTTTTATAGATGTATATAATGAAAACTATGGGTCAGAAGGATTACTTCCAGGTTACTAAATTCTTACCTATTTTACCCTTTGGCCTTATTCCCACAGCAAATGAGATTATTTATTCAGCGTGTTTAATGAAGCTCTGCTGAATGTTATAAATTCTCAACTTTGACATATCACTGAAAACCCAGGCTGGAGTGCAGTGGCATGATCTCGGCTCACTGTAATCTCCATCTCCTGGGTTCAAGTGATTCTCGTGGCTCATCCTGTAGCTGGGACTACATGCGTGTGCCACCATGCCCGGCTAATTTTATATTTTTAGTAGAGACAGGGTTTCACCATGTATGTCAGGCTGGTCTCTAACTCCTGACTTCGAGTGATCTGCCTGCCTTAAGCCTCTCAAAGTGCTAGGATTGCAGGTATGAGCAATAGCACCTAGCCTTATACTTTTAAATTTTCTAAAAAATTCTGATTTCTTTCTTTAGAAAGAAGCCATCTTAGAAATCTCTCAGAAAAGCTAAGAATTTTCCAATTATACTTAGATGTGACATCTGTGTTTCAATTTTAATTTCATTTAGCAATTTTTTTTTTGCCTCTCCTGGATATGGAGAAAATATCCTTTATTTGTAAATTATTTCTAACTTCTAAGATTTCTAAACACATCACTATCAGGGTAGCATTAGTAAGTCTTTTTGCTAACATTTTATTCCAGTACAGCCATAGAATTCTTAAACTGACTTTTTTTCCTTTTTACTCAGGACCTTTTATTTTATGGAAATCACACCTGTCTAGGGAATTAACAAAGTATTTGAATAAAAATATATTCATTTATTACCACATGTTCTTCTCTGAATTGAGTATTTTCACCTTATTCTGCATTGAGCTAATCAAGTCCTAATGATGCTGCATTAAATTTGATCTCAGAAGGTGCAATTTTCCAATTGAGTCTAAACAATGCATGACCTTTATGGTGTTTTCCATAAATATAGCATTGCTTCAGTTACTCCAGTTAGCAGGGGCTGGACGAAAGAATAATCATTTTATTTGGATAATGGCATCTGTGTTTGGTCGGGCTCTTCATTTCTCCTTGCCTTCTCTAGCCTGCTACCATGAATACAGTGTCTTTCTAAGATCCCTCTCAGGGCAGTACAGGAGACCCCATCCATCTCTGGTTGTTGGTGCCTGCATGGCAGCTGAGCATCTCATTATGGCAAAGTGAAGCATTCTGGGAAGTGGATGGGGAAGGCAGACAGCAATAGGAAATGGGGTAGGGAAGGGAGGATGGGAGCTGTGGAAAATATGTGCTCACTTCCTTGGTGATGATAATGTGTTATGGAAGTAAGAACTTCCTGTCCTAGGGGGGAAGAACATGCAGTACATCAAAAACCCATGAGTAAGCAGATTCCAGACCCTACAACCAAGTTACAGCCACCTCAGCCACCCCATTCTGCCCAACACTCAGATCTGAACCCCAACTGAATCTACCACAGGAGCTATGCTGGTGGGAGAAATGCAATGAATCAAAGCATTGAAGAAAAATCTGTGGTTCCAAAATTGAAAAAGAAATAAATTTGGAGACACACACATATGTTCATTTGCAGGCATGCACACAAACACATGCAAATCACTAGCTTACTCCACTGAAAAATATTTATTTCCAACTAACCCGAATGCTTACATTTTACTTTGTTATACTGCCTCAGCCAAGACAGGTTAAAGCAAATGGCCCTTAACATTTTAGGGGTCACAGACCCCTTTTAATAATCATTCACAATGATGATTATCAGAGGCCTGCAACCCTCTCATGCCTACCCCACCGGCTCCTGAGTTAAGAATTCCTAGATTAAACATTTGAGTTAACAAGTATTTCATTTTCAAAAGCCAGGGGCTTTGGGGAACAATCCATGGCTATCAGTAATTTTGTTAGTGAGAGATTAGTTCCACTTTGTTAGCTTTCCTTCCGAGTCTGGTTGACATCCGAGCCTGCACTCAAATGATGGGAATTCTGTTAGGGGGCTGGTGGGTGAAGTGAACAGTTTCAGGCTGTAGAGCAGTGGGAGGAGGAAGGCTTGGCTTTGGGGGCCAGCATTTTAAGGCAGTGGGAAGGTACTGGACATGAAGCAAGAGAGGAGAAGAGCTCTTGGAGACCAAATGCCAAGAATAGATTTCATCTCTTTCCAAATTTTACCCACTTCCAGTTCGAAACAGGGGTCTAGTCAAAACTGCTTCTTGTGCAGCCACCCACACCCGGACTTGGGTACCCCCACCCACGGTCTCCCTTTGCCATCTCTCTCATCTCATCATGGCATCCCCTCACCCTCAACCTGAGACCTCAAGCAGCTCCTCAAGCCCCAGAAATGCCCCAGACCTCCCAGCTGCCCTGTCCCCATCCCACAGGCTAATCTTAGCCTACAAGTCCAGCCTTGGGCCCCCACAACAACTTATCTCTTATTCTTTACTCTTCCATCTCACAAGCACTTTTTCTGACTTCAAAGCACCATCACCACAACCTCAGTGGTTCCTGAACCTCCATTCACATTTTATAACTTTAGCTTTGAGAAACATTTCAAATCCACAGATAACAGATTGGGGAATAGAAATATTGGCAAACATTTTATGTACCACTCACTTTGTACCAGGGTACTGTTTCAAGTACTTATGTTAAGTCATTAATCCTCCCAACAATCCCAAGAGGTAGATATTTTTGTAAAACTCACTTTATAGGTGAAAACACTGAAGCACAGAGAGGTAAAGTAACTTTCTCAAAGACACACAGCTAGTAAGTGGTGGAAGTCAGAGAATGAAATCCTAGCAGACCAGCTTCAGATCGGTATTTTTACTCACTGTGCTATGTTGCCTCTTTGATAACATTTTACAGAAGGCTGCTTGGCCACCCGCTACCCGCATCCCCAACACAGACTCCAAATTCTTTAATGTGAAAGCTGTGCTTGTTTTTCTAGCATCAGTAGATACCTAGCATAGTCTTTGGAGTCCACGGCAAATCTCCTATGTTCTCTCTGCCCCCCATTAGGGGCAACATGAAACACAGTTTCCCCAGTATCAGGGTATGGGCCTTTATTCTCTTCCTTGATAAGCAGATTAGAGGATCTGGAAACAGGACCACAAGTTGGTATATGTAAAAGTAGGTCCCTAAGTAGAAGAGTGTAGTTGCAGGCAACGCGACTTTAAAGGATTGCCATTGTGCGTGGATCAGAAGTGCGTCGTTTGCTCCCATTCTCCCACATCCTCTTTGGGAGCCTCTGCTTCCCTTTCCAGATTCCTGTACCAGGTGCCCAGGGCCTCTGACCATGGCTCCTGGTGGGTGGCCCTCCTGGACAGACTGCTCCCATTTTCGGGACAAGGCCCATTCTCAGCAAGTAAAGGCAAACCTCACTCTTTGTTCCCTAATCTTATGAATAGGCTGAAGATTAAAAAGAGCTTGAGCAACATCCTTGAAGAAAGCCACAGAGAAGAAGCCTGAAGACTCAGAAGGAGAATAGACGAGTGCCAAAATTATTCTATTTTAATGATCTAGGGAAGGGTATAGGGCCAGTTGGGTGTGTAAGAGCCTCATGTCCTTTTAGCATCATGAAATGGAGATGCTTCTTTCTTCCCTGACTCCCTGAAGCGCTCTCAGTTTGTGCTACTGGAGCACAAACTACCACCCTCCAAAACCCCCAGCACACATACAAAGTATAGACCCCAACGGAAACAGCCTAATTCAGATACCCTAGAGACGTTTGCATTTAGGACCTATTTTGATTAACTTGCCCTTATCAAAACTTGCTTTTCCAGTGTCTCATTCCCTCAGATCCTTGTGGATGATTGGCTTGCTGTTCTTGGTTAGGGGAAAAATATAGACAAGTTAAGGTATTATCCCGTACAAACAGATTTACAGCAAAGAAAGAAAAAAGAAAAAGAAAACAAGAGAGAGAGAGAGAGAGTGAGTGAGAGGGAGAGAGAGAGAGACTTCTAACAAACAAATGGCTTAACACCAAAACCTAATATACTTCCCCAAGCCAGGCTCCCACTCTCAAAATCTCCCCTCCTTCCGCTCTCGGTATACAAATCCTCCTACACCTTGATGCCACAGCTTAAAGCTCACCTCCATTAAGCCTTCCTTCACTGAGGCTCCCCACAGTCATGTCTTTTTCCACTTACTGCCTCCAGCACTAGAACAGAATTTTGCTGGAGAACCAGAACTGGAACAAAAGGGAATGGAATCTTGGGGCTAGATAATCTCAGAGGTCAGCTCAGCACATTCTCTCCTTTCACAGGTGAGGAAAGGAAGACACAGAAGTGGCCAGCCTGTGGACATAAGTGGGCTCTTTGGGGGACATCTGGAGTTGTTTCTGTTTAGCCCTCCCATCTTTGGCTGAGAAGGACTCCTTTGTCTATTGGGAAACTGTTTACTCCACCATTTATGCAACTAAGTTTTATTAGGGGTTGCCAGTCAGGGAGACTCCCACTCCCAGAGAGCATGTGATCTCAGCTGGACCAATAAATATCCTTTCCTGGAATTCTAAAAATTAGAATTAAGGAGAAGCAGCCTTCTGTGGCTGTGAGCTCATAGCTACCAACAACCATGGCTCCCACCTCATAGAAAAAGCTAGTCTAAGAGAAATAGTCAGAAACACTCATTTCCTTACATACTCATTTCATTCATGAAACAACTATTATTTATCCAGGGCCTTCAATATGTCAGACACTGTCCTGGGCTCTAGACATTGTACATTGTGCGAGAATGTACCCAGTTGCTGCCTTCATGGGGCTTGCCTTAAATAATCATGTAAGCAAAGTAAAACTACCATTTTAACAAGTAGTGAGATGAAAAAGTGCACAGTTTTTTTTGAGAGATGTGGAATCTGGCTCAGTTGCTATATACAGTTGTGCAATTTGTGCACTGCATAAAACAGCATGAGCAAAGGGGCCAAGCAGGCTGAAATGTCACTTATACTCTGCTCATCAAGCCAAGAACCCTGGTGAGAAGCTGTGTTTGCTTAGAAAAAGGGGCACTCTGTTTTTCACATACTGGCACTGTCTAGCCAAAGGGATCACCTTTTTCTAATTTGCCCAAACA
Source organism: Macaca nemestrina (assembly GCF_043159975.1). Taxonomy (NCBI): domain Eukaryota; kingdom Metazoa; phylum Chordata; class Mammalia; order Primates; family Cercopithecidae; genus Macaca; species Macaca nemestrina. The sequence continues at coordinate 114,777,183 of NC_092127.1, read as the reverse complement.
CTTGAGTGGAACAGCCAGGAATCTGGGTGTGATCCAGTCAGGGAGTTGAGTGGTAGGAGGGGGAGGCTTCACTGAGGAGGTGACTGGAATCACATGAACGACGAGCAAAAGATAAACTAAATTGGAGGAAAGAGCTTTCCAGACACAGAGAACAGCCCACGCAATGGCCTTGTCTTGATGATGACTTTCTAGCCTCTGGTTTCAATCACTCCCAAGGCCTGGCCAATTCTCTGTCCTTCCAGTGCATTGGTCTCACGGCAATCCTTCCCCCTCTATAGTTCAAGTTAGGTTTCTGTCCCTTGAAACCAGGAAAGTCACAGCTCATAGAGCAAAGCTTGTCCAACTGTCCTTCCTCCAAAGTCCAGGGAGCCTCCATTATCTCTACCAGACCTCATCCTTCCATGATAGAAACTTCTACTCTGTATGACTCCCTCTCCTTTAGAGCAAGAACTCTATCGTTAATGATTTAGCACTGTCTCTAGCAGATAATTGAAACTCAGTAAATATTTCGCAAATCAAGATTTGACAAATTCTTTGCCAGTAGTCATTTCATCCACCATGGCCGGATGATGTGGTGAAATATTGAGGGATAGATTGGCTTTTCTGTACTTCTCTCATCACCCTCCAAGTTCATCCACAGGTTTCTACTGGTAGTATTTCTATATGCAGTCTCGGGCTTATACTTACGTTAGTAGATGACTCCGATTTGAGTCTGATGACTCTAGAATTTGTCTATGGATAGCTAGAGGGGTTGATTTCATGAGGAAAAGAGTCTGCAGCTTTTGTTCTGTCTCAGTATGTTGAGTGCCAGTGGGGCCCCTTTAGGTTAAGATGCTTTTCAGATCTGAAAGTCTATTGCTGAATGTTAAAGATGACTTTCACTCTGTGCTTAATATCCACTAGGGCCTTGTCTAGAGGTGTCAGGCAACTCGAAATCCTCTGTGGTTTTGTCATCCGGCAACAGTCTGCGTTCCCATTGGTCTTTGTATTATTCTCATACTAAAGGTAATCACTCTTTGCGGCATATCCTTCCCCTGCAACTCCAGGGCCTGAAGAATTTCAGCTTCTTACTGCATCTCGTGCTGTTGCTGCTGGTGCCGCCACCATTGCTATTAGTTTTGTTAAAGAAGCTGGTGTTTGAGGCTTTTTGTTTAAAAGGCTGGTATTTGAGGCTGATATTTGAGCTGGTATTTGAGACTCATGTCCCTTTTTAATAAGCCAGACTCTATTGACTGAGACCCAGGCTGGCCTACAGAGGCTGCTGAATAAACCAATATTTGGGTATACGAATCATAGAATTAGGTTGCTATTCTTCCCAGCATCTTGGGATCCAAGGGTTTCGAGAGTATCTGTCATTCTTTTCACAATTCATCCCATAAGGTGATAAACATGAAGACAATGCATCCATCGGATTCTATTCACACTTTCTCCCCCAAAACTATAGAACCAGCAAATCTATTGAAGCCAGGTGGTGGGGGTTGCAAAAAGATGCTACACCTAGATTTTGCAATCAAATAGCCAAGGTTTGAACTTGGCTCTTCCACCCAACAGAGGACATTGTTATACCGCCTTTCTAGGCAAGATTTTTCTCTCTCTAAAATGGCCGAATAGCGCCACCTGCCTCACAGTCCTGTTATGGGGACTCAAGCAGACAATTCATAATGCGAAAGACAGAATAATGGCAAAAGAGACTTTGTAGATGTAATTAAGGACCCTGAGATGGGGAGATTATCCTGGATTCTCACTATGGGCCTCATGTAATCACAAGTGTCCTTAGAAGTGAAGGAGGGAATCAGAGAAGAAGATGTGATAGAGTCAGAGTAAGGCGATCTCTGGAAGGAGCCAGGAGCCAAAAGCTAATGAACGTGGTGACCTCTAGAAACTGAACAGGGCAAGGAAACAGATTTACCCTAGAGCCTCCAGAAGGAACACAGCCCTGACAACACCTGGATTTAATCCCATGAGAGCCATTTTGAAGTTCTGATTCGAGAACTGTAAGACAATAAATATGTGCCGTTTTGAGCCAGTAAAATTTGTGGTAATTTGTTATAGCAGTCATAAGAAATTAATACGGCATGTAAAACACTTATTCAGGTACCTCATAAAATTTCATAAGTTGCTGTGGCTTTCACTATTATTTTTGTTTCCTTTAGTCGGATTACTTTTGTGGTAAATGATAAGAGTTCAACCTTTATAGCTTAGGCAAAAAAAAAAAAAAAAAAAAAAAAAAAAAAAAAAAAAAAGGAGTAATCAAGACAAGGCAAAGTAGGTATACTAATAGAAGAAAATGTATTTATTGAGCACTGGCCCTGACACTGAGAAAGGGGCCTCAGTGGCTTGCCTGGGACCATGTAATAAAAAAGCAGATACTCTTGCCCAGGACTTTGCACCTTTACAACGTGTTGCAAAGGTACAAGAGTGTATTAGAGATAGTCACTTGATTCCAGCAAAGTTGAGGGTCTAACAGAAAAGCAGAGAATTCAGAGGTAGCAGAGTCCAGCATTGTGCAGGAAGTGTCTGGAGCACTGGCCTGGTGTCAGTGGCAGCATCCTAAGTGGCCCATCTCTGTGGCAAGACTTAAATTATGCTCTAAACTGCTCGGTTCTTGCATAAGCTAGGGTTTTCAAACTTTCCATACATTCTATGAACTCCCCAGTGCTTTCCCACTAAATAATCTGTATAAGTTAACCAGAGTCACTTTTGTTGTGTGCAATCAAGAATCTTGCCAAGTTCCATGGACATAATCTAGCCTCAGGGTCAACTTGATCTAGGAACTAGAACTCAATGGGACTCCTCTCATTGTCTTGTTTCCACTTCTATGTATGTTTTGACTTGTTTTGGTTGTGATGGTGGTTTTGAGTATTTTGTGTGTGTGTGGTTTCACACACTTCTCATTTTGGTAAGGATATATTATCTTGCAGTTTAGGGTCACTCTTTAAAATGTGTGATCTCAGGATCTTGATTGGCAGGGCTTAAATCATGTGCTTATATCTAAGCCTATGGCACAGCAGGCGATGGAATAGAATAGGCCAGGACTGAATCATGTAACTTATTCTGGGGCCATTGGATACTAGGATTGGGAGCCCCAAAGGAACAACATAAAGTTAGTAAAGAAAGGGCAGTACTCAAAAGAAGGCAAGAGGCTGTTTCCAGAAGAATCGAGGAAAGAAATGCTAAGCAGGAAATTTTTTTAAAGATGTCTACTTTTTAATTGTTATTTTATGACAATGCGTTCATTTGTTCTAACAATACTTGTTGAGCACTTGCTATGTACCATGCACTGTGCTAGACTCTAGGGATACAGCAATTAGCAAAACAGATAAAAAGTTGTGTATAGAAATTCAAGGAACACTGAAAAGTCAAAACAATATTGAAAAATAACAACAAAGTTGGAAGCTCACACTTTCAGATTTTAAAACTTACTACAAGTCTACAGTAATCTAGATGATGTGTTGCTAGCATAACGATAGACATGTAGATCAATAAGATAAGATTCAGAGCACAGAAATAAAAATGTAAGCATTTATAGTTAATTGATTTTTGACAAGGCTGCCAAAGCAATTCATCAGAGAAAGAATAGTCTTTTCAATAAATAGTGCTGGACAACTGGATATCCACAGGCAAAAGGATAAATTTGCCCTGCTACCTCACACCGTATACAAAACATAACTCAAAATGCATCATTGACTTCGGTGTAAGAGCTAAAACTGTAAATAAAGGCTTATAAGAAAAAGGCATACATTTTTTGTGAACTTGAAATAGGTAATGGTTTCCTAGATTTAATACCAAAAGCCCAAGTGACAAAAAATATACAAATAAACTGAACTTCATCAAAATTAAAAACTTTTGTGCTTCTAAGGACACCATGAGGAAAGTAAAAAGGCCATGCACAGAATGAGAAAAAAGATTTGCAAATAATATATCTTACAAGGTATTAGTATTATGAATATATAAAGAACTCTCACATCTCAACTTTAAAAGGACAACTAACTCAATTTCGAAATGGGCAAAGGACCTGAATAAACACTTCTCCAAAGAATATACACAAATGTCCAATAAGCACGTGAAAAGTTTCCCAGTATCTTATTAGGAAAGTGCAATTCAAAACCTCAGTGGGATACCCTTTCATACTTAACTAGGATGACTCTAATCAAAAGACAAATGATAAGAAGTCTTGGCAAAAGTGTTACAGACCAACACATCTTGGAGAAATTGGAACCCTTATACACTGCTAGTGAAAATGTAAAATGATAAAGCAGCTTTGGAAAACATTTTTTCAAAAGATGGAAAAAGACGAGGGCATTATATGACAAAGAGTTCAATTCAACAGGAAGATAAAACTATACAAAATATATATTCACCCAACTCAGGAGTACTGAGATTCATAAAGCAAGTTCTTAGAGACCTACAAAGAGACTTAGACTCACACACAACAGTAGTAGAAGACTTCAGCGTCCCACAGACAATATTAGACAGCTCATCAGTACAGAAAATTAACAAAGATATTCAGGACCTGAACTCAGCACTGGATCAAATGGACCTGAAAGACGTCGGCAGAACTCTCCACCCAAAAGCAACGGAATATGCATTCTTCTCTCAGCCACGTGGCACATACTCTAAAATTAATCACATAATTGGATACAAAACATTTCTCAGCAAATGAAAAATAACTGAAATCATAGCAACTACTCTTTCAGACCACAGTGCAATCAAATTAGAAATCAAGACTAAGAAATTCACTCAAAACCATACAATTACATGGAAACTGAATAACCTGCTCCTGAATAACTTTTGGGTAAATAATGGAATTAAGACAGAAATCAAGAAATTCTTTGAAACTATGAGAACAAAGCTACAACATACCAGAATCTCTGGGACACAGGTAAGGCAGTGTTACAAGGGAAATTTATAGCACTAAATGCCCACATCAAAAAGCTTAAAAGATCTCAAGTTAAAAACCTAACATCACAACTGAAAGAACTAGAGAGCCAAGAGCAAACAAATTCCAAAGCTAGCAAAAGAAAAAAAGATGAACCAAAATCAGAGCTGAACTGAAGGAGACTGAGAAACGGAAAACCATTCAAAAGATCAATGAATCCAGGAGCTGGTTTTTTGAAAGAAATTAATTAACTGGACCACTAGCTAGACTAATAACGAAGAAAAGAGAGAAGATTCGAATAAACACAATCAGAAACAACAAGGGGGATATTACCACTGACCCCACAGAAATACAAACAACCATTAGAGAATATTATGAACACCTCTGTGCACATAAACTAGAAAAGTCCAGAAGAAATGAATAAGTTCGTGGGCACATAGACCCTCCCAAGACTGAACCAGGAAGAAATTGAATCCCTGGACAGACCAGTAATGAGCTCTGAAATTGAGTCAGTAATAAATAGTCAACCAACCAAAAAAAAGCCCAGAACCAGACAGATTCACAGCTGAATTCTACCATATTTACAAAGAAGAGCTGGTATCATTCTTTCTAAACCTATTCCAAAAAACTGAGAAGGGAAAGCTCTTCCCCAACCCATTCTATGAGGCCAGCATCATCCTGATACCAAAACCTGGCTGAAACACAACAAAAAAGAAAACTTCCAACCAACATTCTTGATGAAGATTGATGCAAAAATCCTCAACAAAATACTGGCAGGCTGAATCCAGCAGCGCATCATAAAGCTTATCCACCACGATCAAGTAGGCTTCATCTCTAGGATGCAAGACTGGTTCAATATACATCAATCAGTAAATGTGATTCATCACATAAAGAGAACTAAAGACAAAAACCATATGATTATCTCAATAGGTGCAGAAAAGGTTTCAATAAAATTCAACACCTTTCAGCTTAAAAACTCTCAACTAGGTATTGAAGGAACATACCTCAAAATAATAAGAGCCATCTATGACAAACCCACAGCATACATCATACTGAATGGACAAAAGCTGGAAATATTCCTCTTGAAACCCAGAACAAGATGTGGATGCCCTCTCTCACCACTCCTATTCAGCACAGTATTAGAAGTCCTGGCCAGGGAAATCAGGCAAGAGAAAGAAATAAATGGCATCCAAATAGAAACAGAGGAAGTCAGACTATCCCTATTTGCAGATGACATAACTCTATATATAGAAAACCCCATGGTCTCAGCCCAAAAGCTCCTTAAGCTGATAAAGAACTTCAGGAAAGTCCCAGCTTACAAAATTATTGTGCAAATGCCTCAAACATTCCTATACATCAACAACAGTCAAGCTGAGAGCCAAACATGAAATGCAATCCCATTCGCAACTGCCACACAAAAGTAAAATACCTAGGAATACAGCTAACCAGAGAGGTGAAAGATCTGTACAATAAGAATTACAAAATACTGCTCAAAGAAATCAGAGATGACATAAACAAATGGAAAAACATTCCATGCTCATGAACAGGAAGAGTCAATATCACTAAAATGACTATACTACCCAAAGCATTTATAGATTCAATACTATTCCTATTAAATTGCCATTGACATTCTTCACAGAACTAGAAAAAAACTATAATATTTTGAAGTTCATGTGGAACCAAAAAAAGAGACTGAGTAGCCAAGGAAATTCTATGCAAAAAGAACAAAGCTGGAAGTATTACACTACCTGACTTCAAATTATGCTACAGGCCTACAGTAGCCAAAATATTATGGTAGTGGTACAAAAACAGGCACATAGACCAAGGAAACAGAATAGAGAACACAGAAATAAGGTTGCATACCTACAACTATCTGATCTTCAACAAAAATAAGCAATGAGGAGAGGATTCTCTATTCAATATATGGTGCTGGGGTAACTAGCTAGCCATACGCAGAAAGATTGAAACTTGACCCCTTCCTTACACCATATACAAAAATTAACAGAAGATGGATTGAAGACTTAAATGTAAAACCCAAGCTGTAAAAACTTTGGAACATAACCTCGGCAATACTATTCTGAACCTAGGAATGGGAAAAGATTTCTTGACAAAGACATGAAAAGCAATTGCAACAAAAGCAAATATTGACAAGTAGGATCTAATTAAACTAAATAGCTTCTGCACAGCAAAGGCAATGATCAACAGAGTGAACAGACAACCTACAGAATGGGAGAAAACATTTGCAAACTATGCGTCTGACAAAGGTCTAATATACAGCATCTATAAGGATCTTAAATTAACAATGAAAAGAAAAACAAACCCATTAAAAAGTGTGCAAAGGACATAAATGGACACTTCAAAAGAAGACATACATGTGGCCAGTAATAATATGAAAAAAACTGAACATTACCGATCATTAGAGAAAGGCAAAGCAAAACCACGGTGAGATACCATCTCACACCAGTCAGAATAGTTGCTATTAAAAGTAAAACAATAACAGATACTGGCAAGGTTGTGGAGAAAAAGGAATTCTTATACACTGTTCGTGGGATTGTGAGTTAGTTCAACCATTCTGGAAGACAGTGTGGTAATTCCTCAAATACCTAGAAACAGAAATATCATTCAACCCAGCAATCCCATTACTAGGTATATACCCAAAGGAATTTAAATTGTACTATCATAAAGACACGTGTGTGTACATTCATTGCAACACTATTCACAATAGCAAAGACATGGAATCAACCATAAATGCCCATCGATGGTAGACTGGATGAAAAAAAATTGTGGTACATATACACATGGAATACTGTGCAGCCATAAAAAAAGAATAAGATCATGTCTTTTGCAGGGACATGGATGGAGCTGTAGGCCATTATCCTTAGCGAACTAACACAGGAACAGAAAACCAAATACCACATCTTCCCACTTAGAAGTGGGAGCTAAATAATGAGAACGCATGGACGCATAGAGGGGAACAACATATATTGGGGCATATCAAAGGGTGGAGTGTAGGAGGTGGGAGAGGACTGGGAAAAATGGCTAGTGGGTACTAGGCTTAATACCAGGGTGATGAAATAATCTGCACAACAAACCCCCATGACACAAGTTTACCTACCTATATAACAAACCTGCACTTGTGCCTCTGAACTTAAATAAGAGTTAAATTTTATAAAACAGTTTTTCAAAAGTTTAAACATAGAATTATCATATGCCCCTGTAATTCCTCTCCTAGGTCTATACCCAAAAGATATGAAAACATATGTCGACATAAAAACTTTCATGAATGTTCACAGCAACATTATTCATATCTATTAATTGATGAATGGATAAATAAAATGTGATCAATCCATATAATGAAAAGTTAATGGTAAGGAATGAAGTGTTTTATACTTGCTACAATACGGACCTTGAGAAGATTATGCTAAAAGGAGCCAGTCTTAAAAAACACATATACTATAATTCAGACTTTATGAAATGCCCTTAATAGGCAAATCTACAGAGAAAGAAAGTGGATTACTCATTGCCTCTGAGGATGGAGAGAAGAAGTGATGGCTAACAGCAATAGGGTTTTTTGGCCAGACACACGTGGTTTACACCTGTAATCCCAGCACTTTTTGAGGCCAAGGCAGGTGGGTTAGTGGGAGAGATAAAATTAGATTTAAAAACTGTTATATAAAGGGCTTCTCAAAAGATACATGATAATTGAATTTTACTGATAATGATGATGAACGATGTTGCTGTTACAGTGAATGCTGTGATGCATCATCTAGATCCTCCTTCAGAGTTATAGAACTTATTTCCCCACCTGATATCAGTGCTAGTGTGGCAGATGGCCCTCAGCTGTCGGCTGTCTTTAAGGATTACCATGGCTAAGGAGAGCTGCCTTGCCCAGAGTCAATGTCCCAGGGTAGCCCACATTGAATGACTTGTCAATGGAGAGATATAAACTCCCAGTCCCTCCATCCCAATGAGGGACAATTCTGAAGGGTCATTACAATTGCAGAGCCAAGACTTTCATTCAAACTGCAAGTAGCTTAACATCTCCCTCTTCTTTGCCCTGCTTCCTCCCCACCCTTCTACTGGTGCAAATCTCAAGAGCACTCCTTTATAAACCTGTGCACACCAATCTCCCTCTCAGCGCCTGGTTCCTGGGGAACCCAACTCAGGAGAGTTGGTAACGAGGGTGGTATAAGAAAGCAAATTGAGCTTGGGCTTTGAAGCTGAAGGGCTCACTACCAGACTGGCAAAGAGGACCCCCTCACTTGTGCTAGATAAAACACAGGTAGCAGCTGGCACAAGGAAGTAGCACAAAAGTTAAAACCTATATACTGGTGAACCAGAAGACATATTGGTGGGAAGGAAAGTACTAGCTGGTGAGATACATAGCAGGCATTTGGGAAATATGGGGTGGGGAGAAGAAAGAAACTATAAAGACAGGGGGACTGGGTGGCTAACTGACATTTTGAAAAAGGATAAAGAAGGGCCAAGCGTGATTAATTGGCAATTAAAAGCCCAGTGTGAATGTCAGAGGACCTCCTTGGTAACACACAAAGAGCCTCTCATCTCCTGCAATTGGAGGTCAGAGAAAGCTGAGGAGCAGAATCAGGACTTAATTATAACAATGACAGAGCTTCACAGAAGATTAAACTCTCAACCAAGGCAAGTGTGCTCTGCCAACATCAGAACCCTGGTCAGGAAATGAGACTTTGACACATGACACGAAAAACGCAAGCAATCAAAATGAAACAGATAACAAACTTCATTGAAACTAAGATTTTTTGCACATCAAAGACACTACCAAGAAAGTGAAAAGACTGTCCATAGAATGGGAGAAAATATTTGCACATCATGTAAAAGTCTGGTTTCCAGAATATATAAAGGACTCTTGCAATTCAACAATAAAAATATGAACAACCCAATGAAAATCTGGGCAAAGCGTTTGAATATATTTCATCTCAAAGATGTACAAATGATGAACAAGCACATGAAAAGATGTTCAACGTCATTAGTTATTAGGGTTTTGCAAACCAAAACCTGAATGAACTATCACTTCACAGCTATCAGAACGACTAAAATAAAAATTAAAAAATTTAAATCTGACAATACCAAATGCTGGTGAGGATGCAGAGCTCCCATCCTCCAGGGATGGAGAATTAGACCCGGGCCTAAGTCAATGAGCTCATTGAATTTCTTTGGCCATTGTAATTGGTTCAGTGACAGGCACATGACCTAAGTTAAGTCAGTCAGAGCCAGCATGTATTTGAGGTACTGGAGTCTTCATCTCTCCTTCTGTGTTAAACCTGGGAGAGCTACCTGAGCCATCTTGCACTTAGGAAGGAAAACTTGTCTAAGAAGAGAGTCAGTACACCAGAGGGCAGAGCCAAGAGATAGAGAGAAGGAAACTGCATCCAAATGAAATAATTGAGAACTTAGTACGTTAGGTTGGGATTTAAGAGTCTTAACGCAATAAAAACAGTCTTAAACAATGCAGTTTAAGCCATTTGGTTTACAGAAGTAGTTTCCCTTAATACTTTTAACTTTTGATAGAAATGTCAGCAGGATGTGTTGAAGGCTATTCAAATCCTATCTTTTTAATTACAGGAGACTTGGAGACTTCCTATTCATGTTAGGTTAGTTGACATCCTTCATTGCTATTATTTCATAACTCTGTATAAGTTTTTAGTACCCAGGAATAAGAAAGACATAATCCTATTCTTGAATCTAGACACTTGGTCTAAAAAAAGTGGTTCTCAATCATTTTTCTCTCATAATACATGTAAAAAATTATGTTCCCATGAGCAACTTGTTCCCAAGGACTTATTAAGATTAGGAGTGTGAATATGAAAATACAAGGGAGTGAAATTGATGTTAATATAAAGATAATTTTAAATGTATCTAATTTATTTAGAAAAAATACAATTCACACAAGAGAAAATATTTACAAATCATATCCGATAAGGACCTGGTATCCAGAATACATAAATAATTCTTACAATTCATCAACAAAAAGATAACCAGATTTTATAATGCACAAAGGAATTGAATAGACATTTATCTAAGAAAGATATACAAGCAACCAGGAAGCAAGGGAAAAGATGCCCAAAATTATTGGTTATTAGGAAAAGGCAAATCAAAACCAAAAGGAGATACCACTTTATACCCTCTTGGATGGTTATAACTGAAAACAAACAAACAAACAAACAAACAAACAAAAAACCAGAAAATAACAAGTGTTGGTAAAGATGTAAAGAAATTAAAAGCCTCATCTCTTCTTGGTGAGAATGTAAAATGGTTCAGCCACTGTGGGAAATAATTTGATTTCTTTAAAAATTTAAACATAGAATTACTATTTGACCCAGCAACTTCACTCCTAGGTACATACCCCAAAGAAATTAAAACAGACACTCAATTAATTACTTTTACATGAATAGCAGCACTTTCACAATCGCCAAAAGGTAGAAACAACCCAAATGTCCATGGATGGATGAGTGAATAAGCAAATTGTAAGATAGATATATATGCAATGAAATATTATCAGCTATGAAAAGGAATGAAGTCATGCTTCAATGTGGATGAACCTTGGAAACATTTTGCTAAGTGAAAGGAGTGAGACACAAATGGTCACATATTGTATAATTCCATTTATATAATACATTCAGAATGGGTAAATCCATAGAGACAAAGAATGGATTGGTAGTTGTCAGGAGGGGTGGGGTGTAACTGCTTAACAGACACAGGGTTTTACTGTAGGGTGCTGTAAATGTTTTGGAACTAGATAGAGGAGGTGATTGTACAACATTGTGAATGTACTAAATGACACTGAATTGTTCACTTTAAAATGGTTAATTTGATGTTATGTGAATTTCACCTCAATAAAAACATAATAAAGCATTAAAACATAGGCATTTAAGATATAAATAACCTACTAGTATATATCTAACTGTGTCAAGACATTATAAAGTGTCCTCCCATGAAAATATTACTACTATTTGTCTTTTAATTCTCAGCTAAATGCCCACCACTGTGTTTCACATACTGACGAATGGATTGTTATGTAAGTGTGTGATTTTTAGATACACAATTCATTCTACTTCTTCTTCTGTCAACTGGCTTATTTTGAAGGGGATATCACTCTCAGTTTTCTTAGTTGAATTGTCAATCCTATTTCATCCACTCTCAAAAATATCGGTAAGGTCTTTCTCCCATGCCTTTAATATCTCAAGCCCATTTTATTTACCGTTGTGACTCTATGCTTCTGTTAGATTCTACAACAAGAGTGTTTTCAACATTCTGAATAAAAAGAAAGGTTTAACTCTGTGAGATGAATCAACACGTCACAAAGCATGTTCACAGATAGCTTCATTCTAGTTTTTATTGTGGGATACTGGTTTTTCACTCTAGGCCTCATTGGGTTCCCAAATGTCCCTTCACAGATTCTCCAAATAGAGTGTTTCCAACCTGCTGAATGAAAAGAAAGTTTTAACTCAGTGAGATGAATGCATACATTGCAAAGCATTTTCACAGATAGCTTTCTAGTTTTATCGCAGGATATTCAGTTTTTCACTATAAGCCTCAATGGGCTCCCAAATATCCCTGTACAGATTCTACAAGAAGAATGTTTTCAAGCTACTGAATCAAAAGAAATGTTTAACTCTGTGAGGTGAATCCACACATCGCCAAGTGTTTCCACATATAGCTTCCTTCTAGTTTTTATCATGGGATATTCAGTTTTTCACTATAGGCTTCAATAGGTTCCCGAATGTCCCTTTGCAGATTCTAGAAAAAGAGTGTTTCCAGCTAGCTGAATCAAAAGAAAAGTTTAACTCTGTGAGTTGAATCCACACACAGCAAAGCATTTTCGCAGATAGCTTCTTTCTAGTTTTTATTGCAGGATATTCAGTTTTTTACTGTAGGACTCAATAGACTCCCAGGTGTCCCTTCACAGATTCTACAAAAAGAGTGTTTCCAACCTGCTGAATCAAATGAAAGGTTTAACTCTGTATGATTTATCCACACATTGCAAAGCATTTTCACAGATAGCTTCTTTATGGTTTTTATTGCAAAATATTACATTTTTCACTGTAGGCCTCTAGGGGCTCCCAAATATCCCTTTGCAGATTCTACAAAAAGATTCCAACCTGTTGAATCAACAGAAAGGTTTAACTATGTGAGATGAATCCAGTCATTGCAAAGCATTTTCACAGATAGCTTCTTTCTAGTTTTTATCACCGGATATTTGGTTTTTCACTGTAGGCGTCAATAAGCTCCCAAATGTCCCTTCACAATTTCTACAAAAACAGTGTTTCCAACCTGCCATATCAAAAGAAAGGTTTAATTCTGTGAGATGAATTCACACATTGCAAAACGTTTTCACAGTTACTTTCTTTCTATTTTTATCACGGATATTTGATTTTCACTACAGGTTTCAATGGGTCCCCAAATTTCCCTTCGTAGATTCTACAAAAAGAGTGTTTCCAACATGCTGAATCAAAAGATAGGTTTAACTCCACGAGATAAATCCATCCATCACAAAGCGATTTTACAGATTGCTTCTTTTTAGTTTTTATCTCAGAATATTCATTTTTTCACTATAGGCCTCAGTGTACTTCCAAATGTACCTGCTCAGATTCTACAAAAAGAGCGTTTCCAACCTGCTGAATCAAAAGAAAGTTTTAACTCTGTGAGATGAATCCACACATCGTACAGCACTTTCACAGATACCTTCTTTATGGTTTTTATCACGGGATATTTGTTTTTCACTGAAGGCCTCAATGGGCTCCCAAATATTCCTTCACAGATTGTCTAAAAAGAGTGTTTCCAACCTGCTGAATCAAAATAAAGGTCTAACTCTGTTTTATTTATTCACACATTGCAAAGTGTCTTCACACTTAGCTTCTTTCAAGTTTTTATTATGGGATATTCAGTTTTTCACGATAGGCCACAAAGGGCTCCCAAATACTTTTCACAGATTCTACAAAAAGTGTTTCCAACCTGCTGAATCAAATGAAAGGTTTAACCATTTCATTTCTTCACACATTGCAAAGCATTTTCACAGATGGCTTCTTTCTAGTTTTTATCACAGGATATTCGTTTTTTCACTATCGGCCTCTATGGGCTCCCATGTGTCCCTTCACAGATTCTACAAAAAAAAAGTGTTTCCAACCTGCTGAATCAACAGAAAGATTTAGATCTGTGAGATGAGTCCACTCATTGCAAAGTGTTTTTACAGATAGTTTTTTTTCTAGATTTTATTGCTGGATATTTGATTTTTCAATATAGTGCTCAGTAAGCTCCCAAATGCACCTTCACAGTTTCTACAAAAACAGTGTTTCCAACCTGCTGAATCAAAAGAAAGGCTTAACTTTGTGAGATGAATGCACACATCACAAAGCATTTTCACAGATTGCTTCTTTTTAGTTATTGCAAGATATTCCTTTTTTCACTATAGGCCTCAATGGGCTCACAAATGGCCCCGCACAGATACTACAAAAAGATTGTTTTCCACCTGCTGAATCAAAAGAAAGTTTTAACCTGTAAGATGAATCCACACATTGAAGAGCACTTTCACAGATAGCTTCTTTATAGTTTTTATTGCGGGATATTGGTTTTTCACTACAGGCCTCATTGGGTTCCCAAGTGTTCCTTCGCAGTTTGTACAAAAATAGTTTTTCCAACCTGCTAAATCAAAAAGAAGTTTTTACTCTGTTTGATTTATTCACGCATTGCAAAGTGTTTTCATAGCTAGCTTCTTTCAAGTTTTTATTGTGGGATATTTGGTTTTTCACTATAGGCCTGTTGAATCAAAAGAATGGTTTAACTCTGTGAGATGAATCTACACACTGCAAAGCATTTTCACAGAGAGCTTTTTTCTAGTTTTTATTGCTGGATATCTGCTTTTTAACTATAAGCCTCAATGGGCTCCCAAATGTCCCTTCACTGATTCTACAAAAAGAGTGTTTCCAACCTGCTGAATCAAAAGAAAGGGTTAATTCTGTGAGATGAATCCACACATTACAAAGCAGTTTCACAGATAGCTTCTGTCTAGTTTTTATCTTGGGATATTGGACCTCCTCTTAAAAATGTCAATAAGCCTCCAGAAATCAGGAGGTGAGACACCTCTAATACAAGAGGTTGGACACCCTCTTAAAAGCCTTAGTGAGCCTATAGAAATAGGGGGTTAGACACCTCTAATAGGAGAGGTTGGAGCCCCCCACCCCCATGGCCTCTAAGGTGGGGAATGTTTCAAATAAGACAGGAAAACTAAGAAATCTAGATAGTGATGAAATTCCTTCTGATAACCCCTTGGGGCCTATGCTGAAGTATTGGAAAAATAATTAGAGAACCAGGTATAAACGAAAACAGCACATGATAAAATATTGTTTTATTTGGGTTTGAGAACCCATCCTTAAACCTTGACTTTTCTGGTCAAAAGTTGGGTCTAATGAGGAGCAGATTTGTCAGCTCTTAATCGAGCATGTTAACGATAAAAGCCCTGTCTCCTGGGAAGAAATAGATTCCGCCTTCTGTTGGTGGCAGGGGCCTGTCCTCCTTTACCCTTTAGAATCTGCAGGGAGAAAGGCAGAAACCAACCTCTCTGGAAGGGAAAGAGTCCCCGTGTCTAGACAACCCACACCCACTAACACATGGGACCCTCTAGATCATCTTCCTTCATTCAGTGCCCCACCCCACTACTCCAGTTTCCATTTCAGGTCCCTCCCCTGCTTGGGTCCCTCTTCTGGCTGTCCCCGATCCCACTCCTCCAGTTTCCGTTTCCATTTCAGGTCCCTCCCCTGCTTGCCTCCCTCTTCTGGCTGTCCCCCGTCCCCCACTCTGGTTCCTGTTTCCATTTCAGGTCTTTCCCCTGGTTGCAGATGATGCTTATGGAGTAAAAGATCAAATTGATAAATTTCTAGGGCCTCAAATATACACTTGGCTGAATTGGTGTCCATCTTGGGCATCCTCTTTTCTGGGGAAGAATAAAGTATGATTTGGAGGGCTGCTATGGTGTTTTGGGAACATGAGCACCCTCCCGGTCAAAATGTTCCTCCTGCAGACTATAAATTTCCCGCTCGAGATCCCTAGTGGGACAATAACAATGCAAATCACTGGGAAAATATACAAGACCCAAGGGAGATGATAATAAAAGGAATACAAAAATCAGTACCCCAAACTCAAAATCTTTCTAAAGCATTTGATGTTCAACAGACAAAAGATGAGGGATCCGCTAGATTCTTAAATAGATTGAGGGAGCAAATGAGACAATATGCAGGCCTTGATTTGGAAAACCTCCTTGGACAAGGAATGTTACAACTTCACTTCACTACTAAAGGTTGGCCAGACTTTCAAGAAAATTTAAAATTGGGAGGACCATCCCTGAGTGAACTGCTCAGGGAGGCTCAAAAACTATATATAAGAAGGCAAACTTAGTCATCCACCTTCCAACAGATAGCTCCAAATCCATCTATCCCTAAGCAGGGCTTTCAAGGGACCAGAGATTATAAGGGGCCTAACCCCTCCTTGAGAGGACCCAAGCCTCCATCTAGAGGGTTGAGGCCCTCATTTGATAAGCCCCCTAAGGAGTATAGGGGAACAAGGGGAGATAATGCTAAGACTGAGAAGGAAAAAGGACAAGATAGATGTTATGGAAGTGTTACAGATGAGGAAGAGCAGGTCACTTCAAGAGGGAACGTCCTGAACTAAAGAAAGAGAGAGAAACTTTCACACTCATGACTTTTGAAGAGCAATAGGGGAGTCAGGGTCTCCACCTTTTTTATTTTGAGTCCTACCAGGAGCCCTTAATAATTTTGGAAGTGGGACCTAAACGTGAATTTATGACCTTTTGAGTCGATTCAGGGGCTTCATGCTCCTCCGTTTGTTTCCCTCCACCTGGTCTTTCCTGCTCTTAAGAAGAACTTTTAGTCTCTGGGGTAAAAGAAGAAGGATTTAAGACAAAAATTTTCGAAAGCGGAGAAGTCAGATATCAAGATCGATTTACTCATATTCAATTTTTACTAATTCCTGTTGCAGAAACTACTCTATTAGGAAGGGACTTAATGTTAAGCCTAGGCATAGGCTTTCAAGTGGGCCCTAATGGATTCCTCACTTCACTATATTTACTCACTGCTGTGGATGAGAAATATTTTCATCCTGATGTCTGATCAAAGGAAGGAAATAGAGGGAAACTCCAAATCCCTTCAACACATATCAAAATAAAAACTCCTGGGGAAATAGTAAGGAGAAAGCAATACCCCATCCCTTTAGAGGGAAGAGTAGGGCTAATGCCTATAATTGAGAGTCCCATTGAAAATGGGCTTCTTGAGTCCTGTATGTTTCCTTACAATACTCCAATGCTGTTTACAATACTCCAATGGTGTTTCTGCAATACTCTGGTTTCTGTTAAGAAACCAGATGGGTTGTATCAATTAGTGCAAGGCCTTAGAGCTATTAATCAAATAGTCCAGACTACTCACCCTATTGTTCCTAACCCTTACACCATTCTTAGCAAAATTTTATACAATCATCAGTGGTTTACAATGATAGATTCATAGGATGCATTCTGGGTATGCCTCTTGGCTGAGGATAGCTGAGATATATTTGGTTTTGAGTGGGAAGACTCCCTTTCAGGGTGGAGACAACAATGTTGATGGACTGTCTTGCCTCATGGATTCAAAGACTCTCCCAATCTCTTTGGTCAGGTCCTAGAACAAGTGCTAGAGAAAATTACAGTCCCTAAGCAGATATGCCTGCTTCAGTACGTAGATAATCTTCTTATATCTGGTAAAGATATAAAGGAAATAGGCAACTTCTCTACACATATTCTCAATCACTTGCAATGTGAGAGATTGCAGGTCTCAAAATAGAAACTTTAGTATGCAGAACCTAAAGTTAAATATTTAGGTCACCTAATCAATGCAGGTAAATGAAGAATAAAATCTGAAAACGTGGAGAGAATTGTTTCCCTACCCCTGCCTCAAACTAAACAATAACTCAAGAAATTTTTAGGACTAATTGAATATTGCCATTCATGGATTGACTTATATACATTAAAAAGTAAATTTCCGGCTGGGTGCAGTGGCTCACACCTGTAATCCCAGCACTTTGGGAGGCCGAGGTGGGCAGATCATGAGATCAGGAGATTGAGACCTTCCTGGCTAACACAATAAAACCCAATCTCTAGTAAAAATACAAAAAATTAGCCAGACGTGGTGGTGGGCACCTCTAGTCCTAGCTACTTGGGAAGCTGAGGCAGCAGAATGGCATGTACCTGGGAGGCAGAGCTTGCAGTAAACTGAGATTGCGCCGCTGCACTCCAGCCTGGGCAACAGAGTGAGACTCCATCTCAAACACACAAACAAAAAGGTAAACTTCTATTTGAGAAACTTGCCCAGTAGAAGCCTGATCATCTCTTGTGGACTTCTGAGGATATCCAGCAAATTGAAGAATTAAAAGGAATGCTCATAAATGCCCCTGTTCTACCTCTACCCTCCCTAGAAAAGCCATTTCACCTTTTTGTTAACATAAAAAAGAGGGTAGCTCTAAGAATGCTGACCCAAGAGAATGGAGGCCGTCGACAACCTGTGATCTTCTTGTCGAAGGTCTTGGACCTAGTCACTCGTGGGTGTCCCCAATGTATCCAATCCATTGCCACTACAGCAGTGTCAGTTGAAGAAAGTAGGACATTAATCTTTGGAGGAAAATTAATAGTAAGCATGCCCCACCAAGTTAGATATATTTTAAATCAGAAAACAGGAAGGTGGACCAATGACTCAAGGGTTTTAAAATATGAGGCTATCCTATTGGAAAAGGATAATTTAATATTAACTACTGATAATTCACTTAATCTGGCAGGCTTTTTAATGGGGGATCCAAACTTAAAAATAGAGCACACCTGTTTAGATCTTATTATCATACAAAAGTTTGACCAGACTTAGGAGAAACTCTCTTCAAAATAGGGCGGCATTTATTCATAGATGGGTCCTCCTGGGTAATTGAAGGGAAAAGACATAATAGGTATTCAGTGATTGATGGAGAAACGCTTGAAAAAGTAGAATCAGGAAGACTGCCTAATAATATGTCTGCCCAGATGTGTGAACTGTTCACACTCAGCCAACTTTAGAACATTTGCAATCCCCAAGAAGGAACTATCTATACTGACCTTAAGTATGCCTTTTGGGTAAGTATGCCTTTGGGGTGGCACACTCATTTGGAAAAATTTGGATGGAGAGAAGTCTTCAATAGTAGAGACAGAGATTTAGTTCATGGAGAACTAATTGCCCATGTCCTTAACAATCTCCAATTGTGGGAAGAGATAGCTATTGTGCATGTCCCAGGGCATCAAAGGGACTTGTCTTTCACAAATTGGGAAAATAATCTCGCACATCAGATAGCAAAGCAAGTTGCCATTTCTTCCAAAATGCCTGTTTTTCATTTAACTCCATGCCTTCCTTCTCCTACTGTAGCTCCCATTTTCTCTTCCACTGAAAAAGATAAGTTAATAAGAATAGGAGCTAAAGAGAACGCAGAAGGGAAATGGATATTACCAGATCAAAGGGAGATGTTGTCAAAGCCTTCCATGAGGGACGTCTTGTCTCAATTACATCAGGGGACCCACTGGGGACCCCAAACAATGGGCAATTCAGTTCTCCGGGATTATGGATGTATAGGAATTTACACCGTGGCTGAACAAGTTATAGATAGTTGCTTAATATGTAAAAGGACTAATAAGCAGATTCTAAGGAAATCACCCCTTGGAAGAAGGAATCTGGGGCTGAGACTCTTTCAAAGTGTCCAGATTGATTATACTGAAATGCCCCCAATTGGTCTACTAAATACTTATTAGTAATAATAGACTACTTTACCCACTGGTTGGAGGCTATCCCATTCTCAAGTGAAACTGCCAATAATGTAGTTAAAGCGTTAATTGAAAACATCGTACCCAGATTTGGACTAGTAGAAAATACTGATTCAGATAATGAAACCCATTTCACTGCACATGTAATTAAGAAATTAGCCCAGGCATCCATCCTCCTCAGGAAGGGTAGAGCAGATGAATCAGACTCTAAAAAACCTCTTAACTAAATTAGTTTTAGAAACTCGATTGCCATGGATTAAATGTCTTACTATTGCTTTATTAAGAATCTGGACTGCCCCTTGGAGAGATATTGACTTTTCCCCTTATGAAATGCTTTATGGATTGCCCTACATACACTCCACTGATGACATCCCTACATTTGAAACAAAAGATCAATTCCTCAAAAATTATATACTTGGTCTATCCTCTACTTTCTCTTCCCTTAAGACGAAAGGTCTCCTAGCACAGGCGCCACCCCTGGAGTTTCCAACACAGCAGCATCAGCCTGGAGACCACATCCTCATCAAAGGGTGGAAGGAAGGGAAACTTGAACCAGTCTGGGAAGGTCCCTACCTAGTGCCTGTAACTACTGAGACTGCAGTCTGGACAGTGGAAAGAGGATGTACTCATCACACTGGAGTCAAAAAGGTGCCACCACCTCCAGAATCATGGACTGTCACTCCAGCGCTCACCCCCACAAAACTAACTCTATAAAGAGCTTCATAATCACTTGTTTATTTTCTTTTTCCTTTTCAACAGAAGGTCATCATGTAAGCAATGTAACTCGGTTAGCCATCCTTTAATGCTTCAGTTCAATGCCTGTTTTGTCATCCCGTGTGGAGATGAGCAAGCTCAAAAGCTCAAAGGAAGCTATCCCATGTTGTTAAATATCTATGTTCATACTGCAAAGTCAATCAAGTAGAAGTATGGAGCTTTAAAAGGTCCCTGTAGTGACTGGGCAGATGTTTGATGGACCACTAAGTACAAAGGGTGGACAGCCAAGCCTCCTGCTTCAAACAGGTTATGGGGACAAAAACAAACTCTAACTAGTCCATGGTCCCACCCCACCAATTGTAAGCCATTACACTGTAACCCCTTGTTGCTGATTATAAATAATTCCCAGACAATGGCCCAAGAACACTCTATATTTGAGTGGTATGGGTTAGGAGCAGACATTGAAGGACAGGACCCAATAGGAATCTTCTCTCTAAGGTTAGTTAAACCACTGGTTAATAATAATAAGGGAATTCAGACCCAGAGTCCAGGAGACACGTGAAACCCAATGCTCTTGCCAAGTATAATGAGTCCAACGTCTTCCTCCCATCTCCAAAATGACCCAACCAAGGCAACAGCTGTGGAGGAAGAAAACTTAAGGCCAACTATAGCTCTAGAGACAGGCTATCAAGATGCAGATGCTTGGATGGAATGGATTAAATATTCCATCTGCACTTTAAACAAAAGTGAATGTTACACTTGTGCACAAGGTAGACGAGAGGCCCAGATTTTCCTCTTTCCGTTTGGATGGTCTTCAGCTGACCAGGCATGAGCTGTATGGTAGCTCTCTTCCAAAACCCCTCAGCCTTGGGCAACAAATCATGCCAAGCTCTTTCTCTGCTGTTCCCTGAGGTTCAACACCCTTTGGGTCAGCCCCTAAGGACCATTCAGCGTCCATCTCCCAATGCCAATTTTACTTCGTGTCTCTCACTACACAGAGAAAACTTGGCGCTCCTGGGAGCCTTAACGGGATGCAGTGAGCTTAAGCCCTTCCACGAGCTTACCTATCAGTCTGCCCTTAGCCGTCCTCTAGCGGATGTGTGGTGGGCCAATACTGGACACTCTGCCAAGTAATGGAGCAAAATTTATTCTCTAATTCAATTGACCATTGCTTTCACTCTGATATTTCATCAACCAGAAAATATAGGAACCAAACATCGTGAAACAAAAGAAGCCCCCCGTGGGTCCTTTGATTCTCATGTTTATATAGATGCTGTTAGGGTCCCAAGAGGAGTGCCAAATGAATTTAGAGCCCTAAATCAAATAACAGCCAGATTTGAAAGTATGTTCTTATGGTGGTTAACTGTAAATAAAAATGTGAATTGGATAAATTACATTTACTACAGTCAACAATGATTTATTAATTATACTAGAGATGCTATTAAAGGGATAGCTAAAGAATTAGGACCCACCAGTCAAATGGCCTGGGAAAATAGGATAGCATTAGACATTATACTAACAAAGAAGAGTGGAATTTGTGTGATGATTGGGACCCAATGCTGTACTTATATCCCTAATAATACTGCTCCCGGTGGGACCATAACTGAAGCATTACAAGGTCTTACTGCCTTATCAAATAAGCTAGCCAAAAATTCTGGACTAAATGATTCCTTCCCAAATTTAATGGGAAGTTATTTCAATAGATGGAAGGGACTTATGTCCTCAATCCTCATCTCTCTGGCCATCGGAATAGGGTTGCTTATTCTTGTAGGACGCTGTATTATACCCTGTGTTTGAGGATTAATACAAAGATTTATTAAAACAGCTCTCACTAAAACCTCTTGTGATCCTCCTACCCCTCATTCAAATGACCTTTTCCTTCTAGAAGATCAAGTAGAACAACAGAACCAAATTATGCTAAAAAATATTTGAAAAGAGTTATTTTAAAAAAAAAGAAGGGAAAAGCTGTGGGATATGATGAGGTTTCTCTTCAAATAGCCTGATCAATCCTTTATTCTTTAATGTTCAGGTGTGATCCATGGCTACTGGCCAAGGAGAAGCACCCCTCTGCACAAAAGTAAAATTGCTTTGCTAAGAATATTTTGCTTGAGTTTTTAATCTCTTTAGAATTGTAAGCATTATTCCCAGCAAAATACGACACACAGTGCAGGATTTTCACAGGTAGCTGCTTTCTAGTTTTCATTGCGGAATATTCTGGCTCTCAAACATCCCTTTGCAGATTCTACAAAGAGTGTTTCAAACCGACTGAATAATAATAATAATAAAAAAAGGTTTACCTCCATGAGATGAATCCACACATTAGAAAGTGTATTCACAGATCGTATTCACAGTGTATTTCTGGTTTTTGCCACAGGATATTCAGTTTTTCACTATAGGCCTCAAAAGGCTCCCAAACCCAACTTCTCAGATTCTAAAAAATGAAGGTTTCCAACCTGATGAATCACAAGAAAGATTTAGCTCTGTGAGACGCATCTCCACCTCACAGTGTTCCCACAGATAGCTTTTATCTAGGTTTTATCATGAGATATTTTGTTTTTCACTATAGGCATCAAAGAACTCCCAAAAGTCCCTTTGCAGATTCTAAAAAAATAGTGTTTCCAACCTGCTGAATCACAAGATAGGTTTAATTCTCTGACTTAGATCTGCACAAAGCAAAGCATTTTAACATATTACTTCTTCTTAGTTTTTTTTCTGGGAATATTTGGTTTTTCACTATAGGGCTCAGTGGACTCCCATATGTCCCTTCACAGATTCTACAAAATCAGTGTTTCAAAACTACTGAATTAAAACAAAGGTTTAACTTTGTGAGATGAATCCACACATTACACAGCATTTTCACATGTAGCTTCCTTCTAGTTTTTATCACAGGATATTCTGTTTTTCATTATAGGTGCCTATGGGCTCCCAAATGTCCCTTCACAGATTCTACAAAAACAGTTTTTCCAACCTACAGAATTAAAAGAAAGGTTTACTTATGTGAGATGAATCTATATATCACAAAACATTTTCTTTTTTCTTCTTTTATTATTATTATACTTTAAGTTCTAGGGTACATGTGCACAACGTGCAGGTTTGTTAGATATGTATACTTGTGCCATGTTGGTGTGCTGTACCCATCAACTCGTCATTTACCTAAGGTATAACTCCCAATGCCATCCCTCCCCCCTCCCCCCTTCCCATAATAAGCCCCGGTGGGTGATGTTCCCCTTCCTGAGTCCAAGTGATCTCATTGTTCAATTCCCAAGTATGAGTGAGAACATGCGGTGTTTGGTTTTCTGTTCTTATGATAGTTTGCTGAGAATGATGGTTTCCAGCTGCATCCATGTTCCTACAAAGGACACAAACTCATCCTTTTTTATAGCTGCATAGTATTCCATGGTGTATATGTGCCACACTTTCTTAATTCAGTCTGTCACTGATGGACATTTGGGTTGATTCCAAGACTGTGCTATTGTGAATAGTGCCGCAATAAACATACGTGTGCAAGTGTCTTTACAGCAGCATGATTTATAATCCTTTGGGCATATACCCAGTAATGGGATGGCTGGATCATATGGTATTTCTAGTTCTAGATCCTTGAGGAATCGCCATACTGTTTCACAGATTGCTTCTTTCTAGTTTTTGTTTCATATCCTTCATTTTTTCACTATAGGATACAATGGACTCGAAAATGTCTCTTCACAGACTCTACTAAAAGAGTGCTTTCAACCTACTGATTCAAAAAAATGGTTTAACACTGTGTGATTAATGCACACATTGCAAAGAGTTTCCACAGATAGTTTCTGTTCAGCATTTTGGGGAAAATATTAGGTTTTTCACCAGAGGCCTCAACGGGTTCCCAAACGTCCCTTTGCAGATTCTAATAAAAAAGGGTTTCCAACATGCTGAATAATAAGAAAGGTTTAACTTTCTTATTATTATGACATGAATCCACACATTGCAGAGTGTTTCCACAGATAGCTTCGTTGTAGGTTTTATCATGAAATACTCTGTTTTTCACTATAGGCCTCAATAGGCTCCAAAATGTCCTTCGTAGATTTTACAAAGAGAGTGTTTCCAACCTCCGTTATAAAAGGGATGGTTTTACACTATGAGATGAATCCACAGATCACAATGCATTTTTCACAGATAGCTTCTTTAAGTTTTTATCACAAGATATTTGGATTTTTATTATAGCATTCAGTAGGCTCCCAAATGTCTCACGAAGATTCTACAAATAGAGTGTTTCCGCCGTGCTGAATCAAAAGATGGGTTTAACCTTGTGAGATGAATTTACACATCATAACGCATTTTCACAGATAGCTTCTTTCTAGTCTTCATCACAAAATATTCAGCTTTTCACTATAGGTCTCAGCGGGCTCTCAGATGTCCTTCATAGATATTACAAAAAGAGTGTTTCCAACCTGCTTAATCAAAATAAAGATTTATATGTGTGAGATGAATCCACATATCATAAAACATTTTCACAGATAGCTTATTTCTAGTTTTTATCACATATTGTTTAGTTTTTCACTATAGGCATTAAAGGGCTCCAAAACATCTCTTCACAGATTCTACAAAAAGAGTGCTTTAAACCGGCTGATTCAAAAAAAAAAAAAAAAAAAAGGTTTAATGCTGTGAGGTGAATCGACACATCGCAAAGCATTTGTACAGATAGCTTCTTTTTAGTATTTTACAAGAAATATTCCATTTTTCACTGGAGGCCTCAATGGGCTCCCAAATGTCAGTTCGCAGATTCTAACAAAAGAGTGTTTCCAACCTGCTGAATCTAAAGAAAGGTTTAACTTTGTGAGATGAATGCACACATTGCAAAGCAGTTTCACAGATAGCTTCTTTCTAGTTTTTATCTGGAGATAATCAGTTTTTCTTTTTTCTTTTAAATTTTATTTTTTATTATACTTTAAGTTCCAGGGTACATGTGAACAATGTGCAGGTTTGTTACATATGTATACACGTGCCATGTTGGTGTGCTGCACCTATTAACTCATCATTTACATTAGCTATATCTCCTAATGCTATCCCTCCCCCTTCCCCCCTCCCCACAGTAGGGCCTGGTGTGTGATGTTCCCCTTCCTGTGTCCAAGTGTTATCATTGTTCAATTCCCACCTATGAGTGAGAACGTGTGGTGTTTGCATTTCTGTTCTTGTGATAGTTTGCTGAGAATGATGGTTGCCAGCTGCATCCATGTCCCTACAAAGGACATGAACTCATCCTTTTTTATGGCTGCATAGTATTCCATGGTGTATATGTGCAATATTTTCTTAATCTAGTCTGTCATTGATAGACATTTGAGTTGGTTCCAAGTCTCTGCTATTGTGAATAATGCCACAATAAACATACCTGTGCATGTGTCTTTCTAGCAGCATGATTTCTAATCCTTTGGGTATATACCCAGTAATGGGATGGCTGGGTCAAATGGTATTTCTAGTTCTAGATCCTTGAGGAATCACCACATTTTCTTCCACAATGGTTGAACTAGTTTGCAGTCCCACCAACAGTGTAAAAGTGTTCCTATTTCTCCACATCCTCTCCAGCACCTGTTGTTTCCTGACATTTTAATGATCACCATTCTAACTGGTGTGACATGGTATCGCATTGTGGATTTGATTTGCATTTCTCTGATGGTTAGTGATGATGAGCATTTTTTCATGTGTCTCTTGCCTGCATAAATGTCTTCTTTTGAGAAGTGTCTGTTCATATCCCTTGCCCACTTTTTGATGGGGTTGTTTGTTGTTTTCTTGTAAATTTGTTTGAGTACTTTGTAGGTTATTGATATTAGCCCTTTAACAGATGAGTAGATTGCAAACATTTTCTCCCATTCTGTAGGTTGCCTGTTCACTGTGATGGTAGTTTCTTTTGCTGTGCAGAAGCTCTTTAGTTTAATTAGATCCCATTTGTCAATTTTGGCTTTTGTTGACATTGCTTTTGGTGTTTTAGACATGAAGTCCTTGATCATGCCTATGTCCTGAATGGTATTGCCTAGGTTTTCTTCTAGGGATTTTATGGTTTTAGGTCACAGACCCTACAAAAAGAGTGTTTCCAACCTGTTGAATCAAAAGAGAGTTTTACTCTATGAGATGAATGCACACATCATAAATCAGTTTCACAGATGTCTCTTTCTAGTTTTTATCACAAAATACTTGATTTTTCACCATAGGCCTCAATAGACTCTCAAATGTCCTTCATAGATGTTACAAAAAGAGTGTTTCCAACCTGCTAAATCAAAACAAAGGTTTAACTCTGTGAGATGAATCCACATATCACAAAGCATTTTCACAGATAGCTTCCTTGTATTTTTTATCGGGGGATATTTGGTTTTTCAGTATAGGCAACAGACAAACAGAGAGCCAAATCATGAGTGAACTCCAATTCACAATGGCTTCAAAGCGAATAAAATACCTAGGAATCAAACTTACAAGGAATGTGAAGGACCTCTTCAAGGACAACTACAAACCACAGCTCAATGAAATAAAAGAGGACAGAAACAAATTGGAAAAACATTCCATGCTCATGGATAGGAAGAATCACTATTGTGAAAATGGCCTTGCTACCCAAGGTGATTTATATATTCAATGCCATCCCCATCAAGCTACCAATGACTTTCTTCACAGAATTGGAACAAACTACTTTAAAGTTCATATGGAACCAAAAAAGAGCCCGCATTGCCAAGACAGTCCAAAGCCAAAAGAACAAAGCTGGAGGCATCACGCTACCTGACTTTGAACTATATTACAAGGCTACAGTAACCAAAACAGCATGGTACTGGTATCAAAACAGAAATATAGACCAATGGGCCCCAAAATGTTTCTTGTAGATTCTGAAAAAAGAGTGTTTCCAACCTGATAAACCAAGAAAACTTTCAACTCTGTGTGATGAATCCACAATCACAAAGCTTTTTCACAAATAGCTTCTTTCTAATTTTTATCACCAGCTTTTCAGATTTTCACGATAGGCCTCAATGGGTTCCCAAATATCCCTTCATAGATTCTACAAAAAAGTGTTCACAACAACGTGCTGAATCAAAAGAATGTTTTAACTCTATGACATGAATCCATACATTGCAAAGCATTTTCACAGATAGCTTCTTTGGAGTTTTTATCATGGGATATTCAGTTTTTAACTACAGGCCTCAATGGGCTCCCAAATGTCCCTATGCAGATTCTACAAAAACAGTGTTTCCAACCTGCTGAATCAAAAGATTTAACTCCGTGAGATGAATCCACACATTGCAAAGCAATTTCACAGACAGCTTCTTTCTAGTTTTTATTAGGGGACATTTAGTTTTTCACTATAGGCCTCAATGGGCTCCCAAATGTACTTCATAGATTCTCCGAAGAAAGTTTTTCCAACATCCTGAATCAAAAGAATAGTTTAAATCAGTGAGATGAATCCACATGTCACCAAGCGTTTTCACAGATAGCTTCTTTCTCGTTTTTATTGCAGGATATTCAGTTTTTCTCTGTAGGCTGCAATGGGTTCCCAAATGTTGCTTTGTAGATTCTACAAAAAGAGTGTTTCTAACTGCAGAATCAAAAGAAAAGTTTAACACTGTGAGGTCAATCCATACATCATAAAGTGATTTCAAATAAAGCTTTTTTCAAGTTTTTATCACAAAACAAGTGGTTTTTCACTATAGGCCCCAGTGAGGACACAATGTCCTTCATAGATTCTTGGATGAGAGTGTTTCCAATCTGCTGAATCAAAAGAATAGTTTAACTCTGTGAGATGAATCCACACATTACAAAGCATTTTCTCTGATAGCTTCTTTCTAATTTTTATTGCGGGATAGTCAGTTTTTCTCTACAGACTTCAATGGTCTCTCAAATGTCCCTTTGTAGATCCTAAAAAAAAGAGTGCTCATAACCACGTGAAACAAAAGAAAATTTTAACTCTGTGAGGTGATCCCACACATCACAAAGCATTTTCACAGACAGCTTCTTTCAAGTTTTTATTGTAGCATATTCAGTTTTTCACTATAGGCCTCTATGTGCTCCTAAATGTCTGTGCACAGGCTCTACGAAAATAGTGTATCCAACCTGCTGAATGAAAAGAAAGCTTTATCTCTGTCCAATTAATCCACACATTGCAATGCGTTTTCACAGATACCATCTTTCCAATTTTTGTAATGGAATATTCGGTTTTTCACTATAGACATCATTGGGCTCCCAAATGTTTCTTTGCAGATTCTACAAAAAGAGTGTTTCCAACCTGCTGAAACTAAAGAAAGGTTTACTCTGTGAGATGAATCCACACTTTTCAAAGCATTTTCACAGACATATTCTTTGTATTTTTTATCGTGTGTTATTTTTCACTATAGGCCTCAATGGGTTCTCAAATGTCTCTTCACAGTTTCTACAAAAAGAGAGTTTCCAACCTGCTGAATCAAAACAATGGTTTACCTCTGTGAGATGAATCTACACATCACAAACCATTTTCACAGACAGCTTATTTCTAGTTTTTATCTCAGGATATTCGGTTTTTAACTACAGGCCTCAACGGGCTCCCAAATGTTTGTTTGTAGATTCTACAAAAAGTGTTTCCAATCTGCTGAGCCAAAATAAAAATTTAACTCTGTCGGATGAATCCACACACTGCAAATCATTTTCACAGACAGCTTCTTTCTAGTTTTTGTCATGGGATATTCAGTTTTTCACTACAGGACTCAATGGGCTCAAAAATGTCCTTCGCAGATTCTCCAAAGAAAGTTTTTCCAACCTGCTGAATCAAAAGAAAGGCTGAACTCTGTGAGATAAATACACACATTGCAAAGCATTTTCATAGATAACTTCTATGTTTTATCACTGGATGTCTATTTTTCACTATAAACATCAATAGGCTCCCAAATATCCCTTTGCAGATTCGAGAAAAAGAGTGTTTTCAACCAGCTGAATCAATGGAAATGTTTTACTCTGTGAGTTGAATCCAAACGTTGCAAAATGTTCTCACATATAGTTACTACCTAGTTTTTATCATAGGATAGTTGGTTTTTCTCTTTAGGCCTCAATAGGCTCCAAAAGGTGCCATCGCAGGTTCAACAAAAAGAGTTTTTCAAACATATTTAAAAAAAAAATCTGTTTCTGAGATGAAGCCACACATCATAATGTGTTTTTACAGATACCTTCTTTCTAGTCTCTGTCATGGGATATTCAGTTTTTCACTGTAGGCCTCAATGGGCTCCTAAATGTCCATTCATAGATTCTAAAAAAGAGTGTTTCAAACCTGCTGAATCCAAAATAAGGTTTAACTCTCTGAGAAGAATCTACACAATGCATAGGGTCTTCATAGACAGCTTCTTTCTATTATTTATTGTGGGATATTAGGTTTTTCACTCTAGACCTAAATAGGCTCCCAAAAGTTTCTTCGCAGATTCTCTAAAAAGTGTGATTTCAACCTGCTAAATCAATGAAAGGTTTAATTCTTTGTTTTATCCACACATATCAGAGCGTTTTTACAGATAGCTTCTTTCTAGTTTTTATCACAGGATATTCTGGTTTTGGCTACAGGCCTCTATGGGCTCCAAGATGTCCATTCGCATATTTGACCAAAAGAGTGTTTCCAATCTGTTGGATCAACAGAAAAGTTTATCTCTGTGAGATGAATCCACTTATCACAAAGAGTTTTCACAGATAGCTTCTTTCTAGTTTTATTGCTGGATATTTGGTTTTTTACTGTAGGCTTCAATAAGCTCCCAAAATGTCCCCTCATGATTCTACAAAAAAAGTGTTTCCAACATGCTGAATCAAAAGAAATGTTTAACTCTGTGGGATGGATTCACATATCTCAAAGTATTTTCACACATAGCTTCTTTCTAGTTTTTATGGGGGATATTTGGTTTTTCACTACAGGATTCAATGGGCTTCCAAATTTCCCTTTGAAGATTCTACAAAAAGAGTGTTTCCAACCTGATGAATCAAAAGAAAGGTTTAATTCTGTGAGATGGATCCACATACTACAAAGCATTTCCACAGATTGTGTCTTTTTAGTTTTTATTGCAGGATATTCATTTTTCCACTATAAGCCTCAATGGGCTCCCAAATATCCTTGCACAGATTCTACAAAAAGAGTGTTTCCAACCTGCTGAATCAAAAGAATAGTTTAACTCTCTGAGATAAATCCACACATCAAACAACAATTTCACAGATGGCTTCTTTATAGTTTTTATTGCAGGATATTCATTTTTCTCTGCAGGCCTCAATGGGCTCCCAAATGTTTTACACATACTGTAAAAAAGGGCTGTTTTCAACTTGCAGAATAAAAAGAAGATCTAACCCTGTTTGATTTATTCACACATTGCAAAGCATTTTCACAGCTAGTGTCTTTCGAGTTTTTATTGCAAGATAGTTTTTTTTACTATAGTCATCAAGGGGTTCCCAAATGTTCCTTCAAAGATTCTACGAAAAGAGTGTTCCCATCCTGGTGAATCAAAAGAAAGAGTTAACTCTGTAAGATGAATCCTTACATCACAATGTATTTCCAAAGACAGTTTATTTTTATTTTTTAAATATTCATTTTCTTCACTATAGGCCTCAACAGGCTCCCAAATGTCCCATCGCAGATTCCACCAAAAGAGTGTTACACACTTGCTGAATCAAAAGAAAGTTTTAACTCTGTGAGATGAATCCACACCTTGCAAAGCATTTTCACAGATATCCTCTTTCTAGTTTTTATTTCAGGATATTCGAATTTTCACAATAAGCCTCAAGGAGCACCAAAATGTCTCTTCACAGATTCTACAAGAGGTGTTTCCAATCTACTGAATAAAAATATAAAAAGGGTTGATCATTGTGTGATGAACCAACACATTGCAAAGTTTTTTCACAGATAGCTTTCTTATAGTTTTTATCATGGGATATTCTTTTTCTCACTATAGGCCTTAATAGGCTCCCAAATGTCCTTAATATGTTCTCCAAAGAGAGTGTTTCCATCCTGTTAAATTAACAGAAAGGTTTAACTCTATTAAGTAAATTCACATCTCACAATGCTTTTTCACAGATAACTTCATCCTAGTTTTCATTGTGGGATACTCAGTTTTTATAGACCTCAGTGGGGTCTCAAATGTCACTGCACAGATGCTACAAGGAGAGTGTTTCCAACCTGCTGAATCAAAAGAAAGGATTACCTTTATGAGATGGATCCACACATTGTGAAGAGTTTTCACATATTGCTTTCTTTAAGTTTTTATTTCTGGGAATATTTTTTTCAGTACAGGCCTCAATGGGCTTCCAAATGTCCCTTCACAGATTCTACATACAGAGTGTTTTCAACCTACTGAATTAAAAGAAAGGTTTACATTTGTGTGATGAAACCACACATCACAAAGCATTTTCAGATAGCTTCCTTCTAGTTTTTATCATGAGATATTCCGTTTTTCACTATAGGGTAATAAATGTTCCTCATAGATTCTCCAAAGAGAGTGTTTCCTACCTGCTGAATCATAAGTTTGCCTCCACAAGATGAATCCACACCCTGCAAAGCATTTTTCCAATTAGCTTCTTTTTAGTTTTTATCGTGCAATGTTCAGTTTTTAACTATATGCTTCAATGGGCTCCCAAATGTCCCTTCACAGATTCTACAAAAATAGTGTTTCCAACCTACTGAATCAACAGAAAGGTTTAACTTAGTAGATGAATCCACACATCACCAATTATTTTCACAGATAGCTTCTAGTTTTTATCACGGGATATTGAGTTTTTTTTTACTATGGTCCTCACAATAGGCTACCAAAGGTTGCTACACAAATTTTACAAAAAGAGTGTTTCCAACCTAATAAATCAAGAGAAAGTCTTACCTCCATGAAATAAATCCACACATCACAAAGCATTTTCACAGATAACTTCTTTTTAGTTTTTATCACGGGATATGGGGTTTTTAACTACAGATTTAAATCATCTCCCAAATATCCTTCCACAATAATAGTGTTTCCAACCTACTGAAACAAAAAGGAGGTTTAATTCAGTGAGATGAATTCACCCATCACAAATCACTTTCACAGATAACTTCTTTCTAATTTTTATCACAGGATATTCAGTTTGTCACTATAGTCCTCAAGGGGCTTTCAAATATTTCTGTGCAGATGCTACAAAAAGAGTTATTTCCAACCTGCTGAATCAAAAAAAAAATTTAACTTTGTGAGATGCATCCACACAACTTCAAGCATTTTCACAGATAGATTCTTTTTAGTTTTTTAGGGGGAATATTCTGTTTTTCACTATAGGCCTCAATGAGCTCCCAAATATCTGTGGGCAGATTTTACAAAAAGAGTCTTTCCAACCTGCTGAATTGAAAGAAAGGTTTGACTCTGTGAGATAAATCCACACATCACAACGTGTTTCAACAGATAGCTTCTTTTTAGTTTTTATTGGGGAATATTCTGTTTTTCACTATAGGCCTCAATGGCCTCCCAAATGTCCCTTCACAGATTCTTTAAAAAGAGTGTTTTTAAGCTGCTGAATCAAAAGGAAGTTTTAACTCTGTGAGATGAATCCACACATCAAGAAGCATTTTCACAGAAACCTTCTTTTTAGTTTTTATCATGGGATATTTGAGTTTTTACTGTAGACCTCAAAGGGCTCCCAAATGTCCCTTCAAAGATTCCATGAAAAGAGTGTTTCCAACCTATTAAATCAAAAGAAAGTTTAACTCTGTTAGGAAGAATCCACGCATTGCAAAGCAATTTTACAGATGGCTTCTTTTTTGTATTTATCACGCGATATACGGTTTTTCAATATAGGTCTCAATAGGCTCCCAAATATCCTTGTAGATTCTCAAAAGAGAGTGTTTCCAAACTACTGAATAAAAAGAAAGGTTTAACTCTGTGAGATGAATCCCCACACTACAAATCACTTTCACAGATAGCTTCTTTCTAGTTTTTATTGCAGGATATTAAGTTTTTCATGATAGGCCTCAATGGACTCCTAAATGTCCCTTTGCAGATTCTACAAAAAGTGTTTCCAACCTGCTGAATCAATACCAAGGTTTAACTCTGTGGGATGAATCCACACAATGCAAAATGTTTCCACAGATAGCTTCTTTTTAGTGTTTTTTTTCAAGGAATATTCAGTTTATCAGTATAGGCCTCAATGGGCTCCAAAATGTCTTGTCACATATTCCACAGAAAGACTGTTTCCAACCTGCTGAATCAAAAGAAAGATTTAACTCTGTGACTTGAATCCACACATCACAAAGCATTTTCATGGATAATTTCTTCATAGTTTATATCATGTAATATTCAGTTTTTCATTATACACCTCAATGGGCTCCAAAATGTACCATCACAGATTCTACAAAAAGAGTATTTCCAACCTATTGAATCACAAGAATGGCTTACTTATGTGAGATGAATCCATACATCACAAAGTGTTTTCACAGATACCTTCTTTCTAGTTTTCATCACGAGATATTCAGTTTTTCACTATAGGCCTGAAGGGGCTTCCAAATGTCCCTTTGCAGATTCTACTAAGTAAGTGTTTCCAACCTACAGAATAAAAAGAACAGCTTAATTCCATGAGATGAATCCACACATCACAAAGGATTTTCACAGACAGCTTCTTTCTAGTTTTTATCAAGGGATATTCATTTTCTTCACTATAGGCCTTAAGGGGCTTCCAAATGTTCCTTTGCAGATTCCACAAAAAGAGTGTTTCCAACCTACAGAATAAAAAGAAAAATTTATGATCGTGACATGAATCACACATAGCAAAGTGTTTTCACAAATATCTTCTTTCTGGTTTTTATTGTGAGACATTCGATTTTGCACTATAGGCCTCAAGGGCCTACTAAAAGTCCCTTCGCAGTTTCATTCAAAAGAAAGGTTTACCATTGTAATATGAATCCACACATCACAAAGTGTTTTCACTGATAGCTTCATTCTAGTTTTTACCGTTGGATATTCGGGTTTTCACTAATGGCTTCTATGGGATCCAAAATATCCTTCGTAGATTCTCTAAAAAGAGTGTTGCTAACCAGCTTAATCGAAAGAAAGGTTTAACTCTGTGAGATGAATCCACACACCACAAAGTACTTTTTACAGATAGTTTCTTTCTAGTTTTTAGTGCAGTATATTTGGTTTTTCACTATACACCTCAATGGGCTCCCAAATGTCCTTTGTAGATTCTACAAAAATTGTGTTTCTACCTGCTGAGTCAAAGAAAGGATTAACTCAGTGAGATGAATCCACACATCACAAATTGTTTCACGGATAGCTTCTTTCTAGTTTTAATCGTGAGATATTCAGCTTTTCACTATAATCCTAAGTGAGCTTCCGAATGTCTCTGTGCAGATGCTACAAAAAGTGTTGAATAAAAAGAATTTTTATTTCTAGTTATTCTCTTGGGATATTTGGTTTTTTACCATAGGCTTCAATAGGCTCCAAAATGTCCCTTTACAGATACTACAAAAAGAGTGTATCCAACCTCCTGAATCAAAAGAAAATTTACCTCTGAAATATGAATCCACACATCACCATGCATTTTCATAGAAAGCTTCATTCTAGTTTTTATCGTGGCATATTTGGTTGTTCACTACAGCCCTAAATGGGCTTCAAAACGTCCTTTGCAGAATCTCCAAAAAGAGTGTTACCAACATGCTGAATCAACAGAAATGTTTAGCTCTATGAGATGAATCCACATATCACAAAGTGTTTCCACAATAGATTATTTTTAGTTTTTTGGCAGAAATATTTGGTTTTTCACTATAGGCCTCAATTGGCTCTCAAATGTCTTTTTGCCAATTCTATAAAAAGGGTGTATCTAACATGCCAAATCAAAAGAAAGGTCTAATTCTGTGAGAGGAATCCACACATTGCAAAGTGATTTCACAGATAGATGTTTTCTATTTTTTATCATTTGATATCAGTTTTTCTCTATTGGCCACAATGGGCTCTGAAATGTCCCTGCTGCAGATTCCACAACAAAAGCTTTCACAATCTGCAGAATAAAAAGAAAAGTTTAACTCGTGAGATGAATCCACACATGGCAAAGCACTTTCACGGATAGCTTCTTTTTTACTTTTTATCACGGGATAATTGATTTATCACTCTAGGACTCAATGTCCCCCAAATGTCCCAGCACAGATTCTACAAAAAGTGTGTTTCTAACCTGCTGAATCAAAAGAAAGGTTTAACTCTTTCAGATGATTCCTCGAAGTCCAAACCATTTTCACAGATAGCTTTCCTCTATTTTTTTTTTTTTATCACAGCATATTGGTTTTTCACAATAGGCCTCAATGGGCTCCAAAATATTCCTGCACAGATTCTACTAAAAGAATATTTTCAACCTGCTAAATCAAAACAAAGGTTTAACTCTTTTAGACAAATCCACAAGGTGGAAAGCATTTTCACATATACTATATTTTTAGTTTTTATCACAGGATATTTCATTTATCACTATAGGCCAGAATGGGCTCTGAAATGTCCCCATGCATATTTTACAAAAAGATTGTTTCCAACCTGCGGAATCAGAAAAAAAGGTTTAACACTGTGAGATGAATCCACACTATAGACCTAAATGAGCTCCATAATGTCCCTGCACAGACTGCTGAATCAAAAAAATTGTTTAACTCTGTGAGATGAATCTGGAAAGTGCAGAGCATTTCACAGACAGCTTCTTTTTAGTTTTTTTCT
The DNA here is from genome assembly GCF_043159975.1 of Macaca nemestrina. Lineage (NCBI taxonomy): Eukaryota > Metazoa > Chordata > Mammalia > Primates > Cercopithecidae > Macaca > Macaca nemestrina. The sequence continues at coordinate 114,741,098 of NC_092127.1, read as the reverse complement.
TAGGATATCGGTTTTTCACTACAGCCCTCAAAGGGCTCCCAAATGTCCCTTCCCAGATCCTACAAAAAGAGAGTTTCCAACTTGCTGAATCAAAAGAAAGGTTTAACTCTGTGAGATGAATCCACACATCACATAGCATTTTCACAGATAGCTTCTTTCAGTTTTTATCACAGGATAATGGTTTTTTGCTATAGGCCTCAATGGGCTGTGAAATGTCCCTGTGCAGATTATACATAAAGAGTGTTTCCAATGTGCCAAATCAAGAGAAACAATTAACTCTGTGAGATGAATTCACAAAGTGCAATGCCTTTTCAAAGAAATCTTCTTTTTAGTTTTTATCATGGGTTAATCGGTTATCACTCAAGGCCTCAATGGACTTAGAAATGTCCCTGCACAGATGCTACAAAAAGAGTGTTTCCAACCTGCTGAGTCAAAAGAAAGGTTTATCTCTGTGAGATGAATCCAGACCTTGTGAAGCATTTTCACTGATAGCTTTTTTCTAGTTTTCATCATGAAATATCAGTATTTCACTATAAGCACCAATGGACTCCAAAATGTTTTTATATAGATTCAACAAAAAGAGTGTTTCTAAACTACTGAATCAAAAGGAAGGTTTAAATCTGTAAGATAGATCCACCAAGTGCAAAGGATTTTCAAAGATAGCTTCGACTTAGTTTTTGTCATGGGATATTTGGTTTGTCACTACAGTCCTCAATGGGCTCCAAAATGTCTCTGCACAGATTCTACAAAAAGAGTGTTTCCAATCTGCTGAGTCAAAAGAAAGGTTTCATTCTCTGTGATGAACCCACAAAGCACAAAGTATTTTTGAGATAGCTCTTCTATACATTTTATTGCGAGATAATCATTTTATCATTCTATGCCTCAATGGGAGCCCAAATGTCCCTGCACAGATTCTACAAAGAGTGTTTTCAACCTGCTGAATCCAAAGAAAGTTTTAACCCTGTGAGTTGAATCCACACATTGCAAGGCGTTCTCATAGATATATTATTTCTAGTTTTTATCACAAGATACCCGTTTTTCAGTATAGGCCTCAAAGGGCTCACAAATGTCCATGCACAGATTCTAGAAAAAGGGGGTTTCCAACCTGTTGAATCAAAAGAAAGTTTTGACTCTGTGAGATGAATTCACACATCACAAAGTGTTTTCACAGACAGATTATTTTTAGTTTTCATCACAGGATATTGGATTCTATAAAAAGAGTGTTTCCAACTGACTGAATCCAAAGAAAGGTTTAACTGTGTGAGATGAATCCAAAAAGTGCAAAGTGTTTTCACACATAGCTTCTTTTCGGTTTTTATCGTGGGAATTCCAGTTATCACCATAAGCCTCAACAGGCTCCAAATATTCCTGGGCAGATTACAAATAAAGAGTGTTTCCATTATGCTGAATTAAAAAAAGTTTTACTCTGTAAGATAATTTCATGTATCACAAAGTGTTTTCATATATGGATTCTTTCTAGTTTGTAATCACCAAATGTCAGTTTTTAACTATAGGGCAAAAGTGATCTGAAATATCCCTGCATATATTCTCCAAAACAAGTGTTTCCAACCTGCTGAATCAAAACAAAGGTTTAACTCTGAGAGATGAATCCACAAAGTGCAAAACATTTTCACAGATAGCTTCTTTTTAGTTTTTATCCTGAGATATTCGGTTTATCACTTTAGGCCCCAGTGGGATCCCAAATATCCATGTGCAGATTCTACAAGAAGAGTGTTTCCAACTGGCTGAATGAAAGAAAGGTTGACTTCTTTGAGATGAGTCCACGAAGTGCAAAGTTTTCCCACAGATAGATTCTTTTTGGTTTTTATTATGGGATACTATGTTTATCACTATAGGTCTCAGTGGGCTCCCAAATGTCCCTGTGCAGATTCCACAAAGTGTGCTTCCAACCTGCTGAATCAAAAAAGGTTTAACTCTCTGAGATGAATCCACACATGGCAAAGCTTTCATAGATAGAATATTCCTAGTTCTTATCACAGGATAACAATTTTTCACTATAGGACTCAGGGGTCTCCAAAATGTCGCTGAGCAAACTCGATGAAAAAAAAAGTGATTCTAACCTGCTGAATCAAAAGAAAGGTTTAACTCTGTAAGATGAATCCACAAGGCACAAAATATTTTCACAGATAGCTATTTTCTAGTTTTTATTATGGGATATTGGTTTTTTACTATAGGCCTCGACAGGCTCAGAAATGTCTCTGCGCAGATTTAACAAAAAAGGTGTTTCCAACTTGCTGAATCAAAAGAAATGTTTAACTCTGTGAGATGAACTCACTAAATGCAAAGTGTTTTCACAGATAGCTTCCTTTTAGTTCTAATTGAGGGATATTCAGATTATAGACATAGGTCTCAATGGGATCTCAAAAGACCCTGAGCAGATTCTACAAAAGTTTGTTTCCAAACTGCTGAATTAAAATAAAGGTTAAACTCTATGAGATGAATTCACAAAGCAAAAAGCATTTTCACAGATAACTTCTTTTTAGTTTTCATCACGGGATATCCGGTTCATCACCATAGGCCTCAATGGGCTCCAAAGTGTGCCTAGGCAGATTTTACAAAAACAGTGTTTCCAACCTGTTGAATCAAGAGAGAGGTTTAACTCTGTGAGATGAATCCACAAAGTACCCAGCATTTTCAGAGATAGCTTTTCCATAGTTTTTATTGTGGGATAATCAGTTTATTACTCTATGATTCAATGGGCACCCAGATGTCCCTGCACAGATTTGACAAAAGGAGTATTTCTAAGCTGCTGAAGCAAATGAAAGGTTTAAATATGTGAAATAAATCCACACATTGCAAAACATTCTCACAAATAGATTCTAGTTTTCTCATGAGACATCGGTTTTTCACTATAGGCCACATTAGGTTCTGAAATGTTCCTGCGCACATTCTCCAAAACGAGTGTTTCTAACCTGCTGAGTCTAAAAAGAGGTTTAACTCTGTGAGATAAATCCACAAAGTGCAAAACGTTTCCACAAAGAGCTTTTTAGTTTTTATCCCAGGATATTCAGTTTATCACTATAGGCCTCAATAGGCTTCCAAATTTCCATACGCAGAATCTACAAGAGTGTTTCCAACCTGCTGAATCAAAATAAAGGTTGAACTCTGTGAGATGAATCCACAAAGAGCAAAGCATTCTGACAGATAGATTCTTTTTAGTTTTTATTGTGGAACATTATGTTTATCCCTATAAACCTCAATGAGTTCCCAAATGTTCCTGTGCAAGTTCTACAAAGAGTGTTTCCAACCAGCTGAATCAAAAGAAACGTTTATCTCTGTGAGATGAATCCACACATAGAAAAGCATTTGCATAGATAGAATCTTTCTAGTTCTTATTATGGGATAACAATTTTTTACTATAGACTTCAATGGTCTCTGAAATGTCTTTGCCCAGATTCAATAAATAAGGTGATTCTAATCTGCTTAATCAAAAGAAAGGTTTAACTCTTTGAAATGAATCCATAAAGCACAAAGTGTTTTCACAGATAGATATTTTCTAGTTTTTATCATGGGATGTAAGATTTTTACTATAGGCCTCAATAGGCTATGAAATAACCTTGTGCAGATTTGACAAAAAAAGTGTTTCCAACCTGCTGAATCAAAAGAAATGTTTAACTCTGTCTGATGAATTCACTAAATGCAAAGCGTTTTCACAGATAGCATTGTTTTAGTTTCTGTTGTGGGATATTTGGTTTATAGTTATAGGTCTCAAAGGGCTCTCAAAAGACCCTGAGCAGATTCTACAAAGGATTATTTCCAAACTGCTGAATTAAAATAAAAGTTAAGCTCTATAAGATGAATCCACCAAGTGCAAAGCATTTTCACAGATAGTTTCTTTTTAGTTGTTATTGAAGGATATTGGCTTTTCACTATAGGCCTAAATGGGCTCCAAAGTGTCCCTGTGCAGATTGTACAAAAAGAGTGTTTCTAGCCTGCTGAATCACAAGAAATGTCTAAATCTGTAACATGAATCCACAAAGTGCAAAGCATGTTCACAGATAGCTGCTTCTTACTTTTTATTGTGGGATATCTTGTTTATCACTATAGGCCACAATGGACTCCGAAATGTGCCTACGTTGATTTGTTGATTCTACAAAAAGAGTGTTTCCACCCTGCTGAATCAAGAAAATGGTTTACCTCTGTGAGATGAATCCACAAAGTGCAAAGTGTTTTCAGAGATAGTTGTTCTATAGTTTTTACTATGGGATAATCTGCTTATCACTCTAGGCCTCAATGAGCTCCCAAATGTCCCTGCACAGATTCTACAAAAAGAGTGTTTCCAACCTGCTGAATCAAAAGAAAGGTTTAACTCTGTGAGATAAATACACACATTGCAAAGCATTCTCACAGATAGATTCTTTCTAGGTTTTTCACAAGGTATCAGTTTTTCACTATAGGCCACTTTGGTCTCCAAAATGTTCCTGTGCAGATTCTACAAAAAGAGTGTTTTCAACCAGCTGAAACCAAGGAATGTTTTAACTCTGCGAGATGAATCCAACATCACAAAGTGTTCTCACAGACAGACTATTTCTAGTTTTTATAATAGAATATGGGTTTTTAATGGGTTTCAAAATGTCACTTTGCAGATTCTACAAAAAGATTGTTTCCAATCTGCTGAATCAAAAGGAAGATTTAACTCTGTGAAATGAATCCACAAAGTGCAAAGCGTTTTCACACATAGCTTCTTTTCAGTTTTCATCATGGGATATTCTGTTTATCAGTATAGGCCTCAATGGGCTCTGAATATTCATGTGCAGATTCTACAAAAAGAGTGTTCCCAATTAGCCGACTAAAAAGAAATGTTTAATTCTGTGAGATGAATCAACACATCACAAAGCATTTTCATAAATGGCTTTTTTTCTTTTTTTTTTTTTTATCACAGAATATCTGTTTTTCACTATAGGCTGCAAGTGCTCTGAAATGTCTCTGTGCATATTCTACAAAACTAATGTATCCAACCTGCGAAATAAAAACAAAGGTGTAACTCTGTGACGTGAATCCACAAAGCACAAAACATTTTCACAGATAGCTTCTTTTTAGTTTCTATTTCAGGATATTCAGTTTAACAATATAGGCCTCAATGTGCTCCAAAATATCCCTGCACAGATTCTACCAAAATAGTGTTTCCAACCTGCTGAATCAAAAGGAAGGTTGAACTCTGTGAGATTAATCCACAAAATGCGAAGTGTTTTCATAGATGGCTTCTTTTTAGTTTTTATTGGGGGTTTTGGAGTTATCACTATAGGCCTCAAAGGGCTCTCAAATGACCCTAAACAGACTCTACAAAAAAAGTGTTTCCAAACTCCTGAATCAAAAGAAAGGTTAAACTCTGAATTCACAAAGTGCAACGGGTTTTCACAGATAACTTCTTTCTAGTTTTTATCACAGAATATTGGTTTTGCACTATGGGTCTCACTGGGCTCTGAAATGTCCCTGTGCAGATTCTATGAAAACAAGTGTTTCTATCAGGCTGAATCAAAAGAAATATTTAAATTTGTAAGATGAATCCAAAAAGTGGAAAGCATTTTTACTGACAGCTTTTTTTTTTTAGTTTTTATCACAGGATATCTGGGTTATAGCTATAGACTTGAATGGACTCTGAAATGTACCTACCGAGATTCTTAAAAAAAAAACTGTTTCCAACATGCTGAATCAAAACAAAATTTTATCTTTGTGAGATGAATCCACAAAGTGAAAGTGGGTTGAGAACTAGCATTTCTATAGTTTTTTTTTTTTTTTTTTTTTTTTTTTTTTTTTTTTTAATGGTACAATCAGTTTATCACTCTAGTCCTCAATGGGTGCCCAAATGTTCTTGCAAAGATTCTATTAAAGAGAGTTTCCAATCTGCTAAATCAGAAGAAAGGCTTAACTCCACACATTGCAAAGCATTCTCACATATAGATTTTTTCTAGTTTTTATCACTGGATATCAGTTTTTAACTATAGGCCACAATGGGCTTTAAAATGTCCCTGTGCAGATTCTACAAAACAAGTGTTTCCAATCTGATGAATCAAAAGAAAGGTTTAACTGTGAGCTGAATCCACATCATCAGAAAGTGTTTTCACAAACAGCTTCTTTTTACTTTTTATTGTGGGATGTTTGACTTTTTTAAAAAAGGTTAATTCAGTGAGATGAATCCACACATCACAAAGCATTTTCACAGATAGTTCTTTCTAGTTTTTAATCTTTCTACCTTTCACTGTAGGTCTCAATGGGCTCTGAAATGTCCCTGCACAGATTCTACAAAAAAAGCATTTCCAATCTGCTGAATAAAATAGAGGTTTAGCTCTGTGAGAAGAATCCATAAAGTGCAAAGCATTTTCACAGATGGCTTCTTTTTATCACAGGAAATTCTGTTTATCACTATAGGCTTCAACGGGTTACCAAATGTCCCTGCAAACATCATACAAAAAGAGTGTTTCCAATCTGTTGAACACAAAGAAAGGTTTAACTGTGTGAGAGAATTCCACACATCACAAAGCGTTTTCACAGATATCTTCTATCTAGTTTTTATCATGGGATATTGATTTTTCACTATAGGCCTCAATGGGCTTCGAAATGTCCCTGTGCATATTCTACATAAAAAGTGTTTCCAACCTGCTGAATCAAAACAAAGCTTTAAATCTGTGAGATGAATCCACAAAGCACAAAGTGCTTTTACAAATAGCACTTTTTTAGTTTTTATCATGGGATATTTGATTTATCCCAATAGGCCTAAATAGGCTCTGAAATATCCCTATACAGATTATACAAAAAGAGTGTTTCTAACCTGCTAACTCAGAAGAAATGTTTAACTCTGTAAAATGAATCCACATATTGCAAATTGTCTTCACAGCTAACTTCTTTCTCATTTTTATTATGTAATATTTAGCCTTTCACTGTAAGCTTAAATGTGTTCCCAAATCTCCCTTTTTATTTTATACAAATAGAGTGGTTCCAATCTGCTGAATCAAAAGAAGAGTTTTACTCTGTGAGATTAATCCACACATCACAAAGCATTTTCATTGATAGTTCTTTCTAGTTTTATAACAGGATATTCAATTTTTAACTATATGCCGGAATGGACTTCCAAATGTCCCTTCTCAGATTCTACAAAAAGAGTATTTCCAATCTGCTGAATCAAAACAGAAGTTTAGCTCCATGAGATTAATCAATACATCACAAACCATTTTCACAGACAGCTTCCTTCTAGTTTTTATCCCTGGATATTCAGTTTTTAACTATAGTCATCAATAAACTCCCAAATGTCCCTGTGCAGATTCTATAAAAAGAGTGTTTACAACATGCTGAATCAAAAGAAAGGTTTAATTATGTGAGATTAATCCACATATCACAAAGCTTTTTCACAGATAATTTCTTACAGATTTTTTAAGGGAATATTCACTTTTTTTATGATAGGCCTCAATGAAATTCCAAATGTACCTTAGCAGATTCTACAAAAGGAGTGTTTCCAACCTGTTGAATAGAAAGAAAGGTTAAACTCTGTGAGATTATTACACATACCACAAAGTGTTTCCACAGATATCTTCTTTCTAGTTTTTATGGTGAGATACTCAGTTTTTCACTTTAGGCTTCAATGGGCTCCCAAAAGTAGATTTTATGAAAAGAGCATCTCTAACCTGCTCAATGAAAAGAAATAGGCCTCAATGGGCTCCCAAATATCCGTGTGCAAGTTCTGCAAAAAGAATGTTTTCAACCTGCTGAATTAAAGAAAGATTTAATTCTTTGAAATGAATCCTCATATCGTATAACATTTTCACAGATAGCTTTTTTTCTATTTTTTTCATGAGCAAAATATCTGTTTTTCACTACAGGCATCAAAGAACTCTGAAATGTCCCAATGTAGTTTCTGCAAAAAGAGTTTTGTTCATCCTGCTGAATCAAAAGAAAGGTTTAACTCTGTTAGATGAATTCACTCAGTGCAAAGCATTTTCACAGAAATATTCATTCTAGTTTGTATCATGGGATATGGGTTTTTCCCTATAGGCCTCAATGGGCTCCGAAAACTCCCTGTGAAGATTCTACAAAAAGAGTGTTTCAAACCTGCTGAATCAAAAGAAAGGATTAACACTGTGAAATGAATCCACTCATGGCAAACATTGAACAGTTAGCTTTTTCTAATATTTATCGTGGGATATAATTTCTCACTACAATCCTCTATCAGCTTCCAAATGTCCCTGCACAGATTGCACAACAAGTGGTATTTCAACCTGCTGAATCAAAAGAAAGGTTTAGCTCTGAGATGAATCCACACATCACAAAGCATTTTTTTTGGATAGATTCTTTCTAGTTTTTATCACAAGATATCAGTTTTTCTCTATAGGCCTCATTAGGCTGTAAAATATCCCTGTGCAGATTCTGCATAAAGAGTCTTTTGAACCTGCTGAATCAAAGAAAGTTTTGACTGTGAGATGAATCAAAAAAGTGCAAAGCGTTTTCATAAATAGCTTCTTTTTAGTTTTTATTGTGGGATATTCTGTTTATCACTACAGGCCTAAATGGACTCCCAAAGGTCCCTGTGCAGATTCCACAAAAAAAGTGTTTCCAACATTTTTAATTAAAAAAAAATATTAACTCTGTGAGTTGAACCCACAAACCACAAAGCATTTTTGCAGACAACTTCTTTTCGTTTTTATCACAGGATATTTTGTTTATCACTATAGGCCTCAATGGGCTCCCAAATGTCCTTGGACAAATTCTACAGAAAAGTGTTTCCAATCTGCTGAATCAAAAGAAAAGTATAACTCTGTTAAGTGAATCCACACATCACATATGGTTATCCCAGATAGATTTTTTTGTGTACTTTTTATCATGAAATATCAGTTTTTCACTATAGACATGAATGGGTTATGAAATGTCCCTGTGCAGATTCTACGAAAGAGTGTTTCCAAACTGCTGAATCAAAAGAAACGTTTAACTCTGTGAGATGAATCTGCAAAGGGCAAAGAGTTTTCACAGAGAGCTTCTTTTTAAATATTTATTGTGGGATATTCGTATTATCACTATAGGCCTCAATATCCCAAATATCTCTGTCCAGGTTCTAGAAAAAGAGTGTTTACAACCTGCTTAATCAAAAGAAACATTTAACTCTGTGAGGTGAATCTACAAAGCGCAAAGCATTTTCAAAGACAGCTTCTTTCTACATTTTTTTCACAGGATATCGATTTCCACTCTAGGTAGGTTTCAATGGGCTCCAAAATGTCCCTGTGCTGATTCTACAAAGAGAATGTTTCAAACCTGCTGAATCAAAAGAAATGATGACCTCAGTGAGATGAATCCACAAAGTGCAAAGTGTTTTCACAGATAGTTTCTTTTTAGTTTTTGTTGCAGGATATTCAGTTTATTACTATAGCCTCAATGGGCTCCAAATTGTCCCTCAGCAGATTCTACAAAAAGAGTGTGTCCAACCTGTGGAATCACAAGAAATGTTTAATCTGTGAAAAGAATCCACACATCACAAAGCCTTTTCACAGATAACTTCTTTTTAGTTTTTGTTTGTTTGTTTTTTGTTTTATTTATTATTATTATTATTATTATTATTATTATTATACTTTAAGTTCTAGGGTACATGTGCATAATGTGCAGGTTTGTTACATATGTATACTTGTGCTTTGTTGGTGTGCTGCACCTATCAACTCGTTAGCACCCATCAACCCGTCATTTACATCAGGTATAACTCCCAATGCAATCCCTTCCCTCTCCCCTCTCCCTATGATAGGCCCCAGTGTGTGATGTTCCCCTTCCCAAGTCCAAGTGATCTCATTGTTTACTTCCCACCTATGAGTGAGAATATGTGGTGTTTGGTTTTCTGTTCTTGTGATAGTTTGCTGAGAATGATGGTTTCCAGCTGCATCCATGTCCCTACAAAGGACACAAACTCATCCTTTTTTATGGCTGCATAGTATTCCATGGTGTATATGTGCCACATTTTCTTAATCCAGTCTGTCACTGATGGACATTTGGGTTGATTCCAAGTCTTTGCTATTGTGAATAGTGCCACCATAAACATACGTGTGTGTGTGTCTTTATAGCAGCATGATTTATAATCCTTTGGGTACATACCCAGTAATGGGATGGCTGGGTCATATGATACTTCTAGTTCTAGATCCTTGAGGAATCGCCATACTGTTTTCCATAATGGTTGAACTAGTTTACAATCCCACCAGCAGTGTAAAAGTGTTCGTATTTCTCCACATCCTCTCCAGCACCTGTTGTTTCCTGATTTTATAATGATTCCCATTCTAACTGGTGTGAGATGGTATCTCATTGTGGTTTTGATTTGCATTTCTCTGATGGCCAGTGATGATGAGCATTTTTTCATGTGTCTGTTGGCTGTATGAATGTCTTCTTTTGAGAAATGTCTGTTCATATCGTTTGCCCACTTTTTGATGGGGTTGTTTGTTTTTTTCTTGTAAATTTGATTGAGTTCTTTGTAGGTTCTTGATATTAGCCCTTTGTCAGATGAGTAGATTGCAAAAATTTTCTCCCATTCTGTAGGTTGCCTGTTCACTCTGATGGTAGTTTCTTTTGCTGTGCAGAAGCTCTTTAGTTTAATGAGATCCCATTTGTCAATTTTGGCTTTTGTTGCCATTGCTTTTGGTGTTTTAGACATGAAGTCTTTGCCCATGCCTATGTCCTGAATGGTATTACCTAGGTTTTCTTCTAGGGTTTTTATGGTATTAGGTCTAACATTTAAGTCTCTAATCCATCTTGAATTAATTTTTGTATAGGGAGTAAGGAAAGGATCCAGTTTCAGCTTTCTACTTATGGCTAGCCAATTTTCCCAGCACCATTTATTAAATAGGGAATCCTTTCCCCTTTTCTTGTTTTTGTCAGATTTGTCAAAGATCAGATGGCTGTAGATGTGTGGTATTATTTCTGAGGACCCTGTTCTGTTCCATTCGTCTATATCTCTGTTTTGGTACCAGTACCATGCTGTTTTGGTTACTGTAGCCTTGTAGTATAGTTTGAAGTCAGGTAGCGTGATGCCTCCAGCTTTGTTCTTTTGACTTAGGATTGTCTTGGCAATGTGGGCTCTTTTTTGGTTCCATATGAACTTTAAAGCAGTTTTTTCCAATTCTGTGAAGAAAGTCATTGGTAGCTTGATGGCGATGGCATTGAATCTATAAATTACCTTGGGCAGTATGGCCATTTTCACGATATTGATTCTTCCTATCCTTGAGCATGGTATGTTCTTCCATTTGTTTGTGTCCTCTTTTATTTCACTGAGCTGTGGTTTGTAGTTCTCCTTGAAGAGGTGCTTTACATCCCTTGTAAGTTGGATTCCTAGGCATTTCATTCTCTTTGAAGTAATTGTGAAAGGAAGTTCATTCATGATTTGGCTCTCTGTTTCTCTGTTACTGGTGTATAAGAATGCTTGTGATTTTTGCACATTTATTTTGTATCCTGAGACTTTGCTGAAGTTGCTTATCAACTTAAGGAGATTTTGGGCTGAGACAATGGGGTTTTCTAACTATACAATCATGTCATCTGCAAACAGGGACAATTTGACTTCTTCTTTTCCTAACTGAATACCCTTGATTTCTTTCTCTTGCCTGATTGCCCTAGCCAGAACTTCCAACACTATGTTAAATAGGAGTGGTGAGAGAGGGCATCCCTGTCTTGTGCCAGTTTTCAAAGGGAATGCTTCCAGTTTTTGCCCATTCAGTACGATATTGGCTATGGGTTTGTCATACATAGCTCTTATTATTTTGAGATACGTTCCATCAATACCGAATTTATTAAGCATTTTTAGCATGAAGGACTGTTGAATTTTTTATTGCGTCTATTTGATTCTTCTCTCTTTTCTTCTTTATTAGTCTTGCTAGCAGTCTACTCATTGGTTTCAAAGAACATCTTTATTTCTGCCTTCATTTCGTTATGTACCCAGTAGTCATTCAAGAGCAGGTTATTCAGTTTCCATGTAGTTGAGCAGTTTTGATTGAGTTTCTTAGTGCTGAGTTCTAGTTTGATTGCACTGTGGTCTGAGAGACAGTTTTGTTATAATTTCTGTTCTTTTACATTTGCTGAGGAGTGCTTTACTTCCAATTATGTGATCAATTTTGGAATAAGTATGATGTGGTGCTGAGAAGAATGTATATTCTGTTGATTTGGCGTGGAGAGTTCTGTAGATGTCTATTAGATCTGCTTGCTGCAGAGCTGAGTTCAATTCCTGGATATCCTTGTTAACTTTCTGTCTCGTTGATCTGTCTAATATTGACAGTGGGGTGTTGAAGTCTCCCATTATTATTGTATGGGAGTCTAAGTCTCTTTGTAAGACTCTAAGGACTTGCTTTATGAATCTGGGTGCTCCTGTATTGGGTGCATATATATTTAGGATAGTTAGCTCTTCCTGTTAAATTGATCCCTTTACCATTATGTAATGGCCTTCTTTGTCTCTTTTGATCTTTGATGGTTTAAAGTCTGTTTTATCAGAGACTAGGATTGCAACCCCTGGTTTTTTTTTTGTTCTCCATTTGCTTGGTATATCTTCCTCCTTCCCTTTATTTTGAGCCTATGTATGTCTCTGCGTGTGAGATGGGTCTCCTGAATACAGCAAAGTGATGGGTCTTGACTCTTTATCCAGTTTGCCAGTCTATGTCTTTTAATTGGAGCATTTAGTCCATTTACATTTAAGGTTACTATTGTTATGTGTGAACTTGATCCCGTCATTATGATATTAACTGGTTATTTTGCTCGTTAGTTGATGCAGTTTCTTCCTAGCCTCGATGGTCTTTACATTTTGGCATGTTTTTGCAATGGCTGGTACCAGTTGTTCCTTTCCTTATTTAGTGCTTCCTTCAGGGTCTCTTGTAAGGCAGCCCTGGTGGTGACAAAATCTCTAAGCATTTGCTTATCCGTAAACAATTTTATTTCTCCTTCACTTATGAAATTTAGTTTGGCTGGAGATGAAATTCTGGGTTTAAAATTCTTTTCTTTAAGAATGTTGAATATCGGCCCCCACTCTCTTCTGGCTTGGAGAGTTTCTGCCGAGAGATCTGCTGTTAGTCTGATGGGCTTCCCTTTGTGGGTAACCCAACCTTTCTCTCTGGCTACCCTTAAGATTTTTTCCTTCATTTCAACTTTGGTGAATCTGGCAATTATTTGTCTTGGAGTTGCTCTTCTTGAGGAGTATCTTTGTGGCGTTCTCTGTATTTCCTGGATTTGAATATTGGCCTGCCCTACTAGGTTGGGGAAGTTCTCCTGGATGATATCCTGAAGAGTGTTTTCCAACTTGGTTCCATTTTCCCCCTCACTTTCAGGCACCCCAATCAGATGTAGATTTGGTCTTTTTACATAATCCCATACTTCTTGCAGGCTTTGTTCATTTCTTTTTCTTCTTTTTTCTTTAGATTTCTCTTCTCGCTTCATTTCGTTCATTTGATCCTCAATCACTGATACTCTTTCTTCCAGTTGATCGAGTCGGTTACTGAAGCTTGTGCATTTGTCACATATTTCTCGTGTCATGGTTTTCATCTCTGCCAGTTCATTTATGGCCTTCTCTGCATTAATTATTCTAGTTATCAATTCTTCCACTCTTTTTTTAAGATTTTTAGTTTCTTTGTGCTGGGTACGTAATTCCTCCTTTAGCTCTGAGAAGTTTGATGGACTGAAGCCTTCTTCTCTCATCTCGTCAAAGTCATTCTCCATCCAGCTTTGATCCATTGCTGGTGATGAGCTGCATTCCTTTGCAGGGGGAGATGCACTCTTATTTTTTGAATTTCTAGCTTTTCTGCCCTGTTTTTCCCCATCCTTGTGGTTTTATCTGCCTCTGGTCTTTGATGACGGTGACGCACTGATGGGGTTTTGGTGTGGGTGTCCTTCCTGTTTGTTAGTTTTCCTTCTAGCAGTCAGGACCCTCAGCTGTAGGTCTGTTGGAGATTGCTTGAGGTCCACTCCAGACCCGCTTTGCCTGGGTATCAGCAGCAGAGGCTGCAGAAGATAGAATATTGCTGAACAGTGAGTGTACCTGTCTGATTCTTGCTTTGGAAGCTTCCTCTCAAGGGTGTACTCCACCGTGTGAGGTGTGGGGTGTCGGTCTGCCCCTAGTGGGGGATGTCTCCCAGTTAGGCTACTCAGGGGTCAGGGACCCACTTGAGCAGGCAGTCTGTCCCTTCTCAGATCTCAACCTCCGTGTTGGGAGAGCCACTGCTCTCTTCAAAGCTGTCAGACAGCATCATTTGCATCTGCAGAGGTTTCAGCTGCTTTTTGTTGTTGTTGTTGTTGTTTAGCTGTGCCCTGTCCCCAGAGGTGGAGTCTACAGAGACAGGCAGGACTCCTTGAGCTGCTGTGAGCTCCACCCAGTTCAAGCTTCCCAGCCGCTTTGTTTACCTACTTAAGCCTCAGCAATGGCGGGTGCCCCTCCCCCAGCCTCACTGCTGGTTTGCAGCGAGATCCCAGACTGCTGTGCTAGCAATGAGGGAGGCTCCGTGGGCATGGGACTCTCCTGGCCAGGTGTGGAATATAATCTCCTGGTGTGCCCGTTTGCTAAGATCCTTGGTAAAGCACAGTATTGGGGTGGGAGTCACCCGATTTTCCAGGTTTTGTGTGTCTCAGTTCCCCTGGCTAGGAAAAGGGATTCCCTTCTCCCTTGCACTTCCCAGGTGAGGTGATGCCTCGCCCTGCTTCAGCTCTCACTGGTCAGGCTGCAGCAGCTGATCAGCACTGATTGTCCCACACTCCCTAGTGAGATGAACCCAGTACCTCAGTTGAAAATGCAGAAATCACCTGTCTTCTGTGTCACTGGCACTGGGAGTTGGAGACTGGAGCTGTTCCTATTCAGCCATCTTGCTCCGCCCACTCCTATCTGGATCTCTTTTTAGTTTTTATCATGGATATTTGGTGTGACAGTATAAGTCTCAATGGGCTCCCAAATGTCAGTGCACAGATTCTACAAAAAGTGTGTTTCCAACCTGCCAATCAAAGAAAGGTTTAATTCTGTGAGATGAATTCAGCCATCAGAAAGCCTTTACACAGGCAGCTATTTTCTAGTCTTTATCACAGGATATCAGTTTTTCACTTCAGGCCTCAATGGGCTGTGAAATGTCACCATGCAGGTACAGAAACAGTGCTTCCAACCTGCTGTATGAAAAGAAAGGATGAACTCTGTGAGATGAATTCACATATGACAGAGCATTTCAACAGATAGATATTTTTTCTAGACTTTTATCACAGGATATCAGTTTATCACTATAGGCCTCAGTGAGTTCTCAAATGTCCCTGCTCAGATTCTACAAAAAGAGTCTTTCCAACCTCGAATCAAAAGAAAGGTTTATCTGTGTGAGATGAATCCACAAAATGCAAAGCATTTCCACAGATAGCTTCTTTATAGTTTTTATCATGGGGTATTCTATTTATCATGATAGGCCTAAATGGGCTCCAAAACGTCCCTGTGCAGATTCTACATAAAGACTGTTTCAAACATGCTGAATCAAAAGAAAAGTTTAACTCTGTGAGAAGAATCCAGAAAGCACAAAGTTTTTTCACAGATAGCTTCTTTTTGTTTTTATCATGGGATATTCAGTTTATCGCTATAGGCCGATATGAGCTCCTAAATGTCCCTGCAAAGAATCTACAGAAAGAATGTTTCCAAAATGCTGAATCAAAAGCAAGGTTTAACTCTGTTAGATGATTCCACACATCACAAAGTATTTTCACAGAAAGCTTATTTCTAGTTTTTTGTTTTTTGAGATAGTTGTTTGCACTATAGGCCTCAATGGGCTCCAAAATGTCCCTAAGCAGGTTCTGTAGAAAGAGTATTTCTAGCCTGCTCAATATAAGGAAAAGTTTAACTCTGTGAGATGAATCCACAAAGTGCAAAGTGATTTTACAGATAGCTTTTTCCTAGTTTTTATCCTCGAGATATTTGGTTTATCACTATAGGCCACAATGGGCTCTCAAATATCCCTATGGAGATTCTACAAAAAGGGTATTTCCAACCTGCTAAATTAAAGAGATTTATTTATGTGAGATGAATCCACACATGGCATAGCATTTTCACAGGTAGCTTCTTTCTAGTTTTTATTACAAATTATCTGTTTTTCACTATAGGTACCAAAGGGCTCTAAAATGTCCCAATGCAGTTTCTACAAAAAGAGATATTTCAACCTGCTGAATCAAAAGAAAGCTTTAATTCTGTCAGATGAAATTGCTCATGGCAAAGCATTTAACAGTTAGATTCTTTCTAGTATTTATCATGGGATATCAGTTTTTCCCTACAGGTCGCAATGGGCTTCCAAATGTCCTTGTGCAAATTGCACAACAAGTGGTTTTCCAACCTGCTGAATCAAAAGAAAGGTTTCACTCTGGAGATGAATTCACACATCACAAAGTGTTTTCATGGATCATTTCTTTCTAGTGTTTATCACAAGATATTGGTTTTTCTCTATAAGCCTCATTGGGCTGTAAAAATATACCTGCACAGATTCTACAAAAAAAAAGTGTTTCCAACATGCTAAATCTAAAGAAAGTTTTGACTCTGTGAGATGAATCAACAAAACAGAAATAATTTTCATAGATAGCTTCTATTTAGCTTTTATCATGGGATGTTTTGCTTATCACTATAGGCCTAAATGAGCTTCCGAAGGTCTCTGTGCAGATTTTAAAAAACAAAAAAGCAAGCAAACAAAAATAACAACAGCAAGAACAACAAAAAACTGTTTCCCATATGTTGAATCAAAAGAAATTATTAATTCTGTGAGATGAACCAAAAAGTGCAAAGAATTTTCACAGACAGCTTCTTTACATTTTTTTTTGCAGGATATTCAGATTATCACTATAGGCCTCAATGAACTCCCAAATGTTCTTGGGCAGATTCTACAAAAAGAATGTTTCCAAATTGCTGAATCTATAGATAGGTTAAACTATGTGAGGAGAATTCACATATCACTTAGAGTTTTCCCATATAGCTTCCTTCTAGTTTTTATCACAAAATATCTATTTTTCACTATAAACATCATTGGGCTACAAAATGTCCTTGTGCAGATTCTACAAAAAGAGTGTTTCCAAACTGCTACTTTTTATCATGGGGTATTCATTTTTTTGCTTTAGGCCTCAATGCACTCTGAAATTTACTTGCGCAGATTTTACAAAAAGTGTGTTTCCAACCTGCTGAATCAAATAAAAGTTTGACTATATGAGATGACTTCACACATCAGAAAGAATTTTCACAAACAAATTCTAGTTTTTATCACAGAATATCAGTTTTTTACTATAGGCCTCAATGAATTCAAAATGCACCTTCTCAGAATCTACAAAAAGAGTGTTTCCAACCTACTGAATAAAAAAATAAATAAATAAATAATAACCCTTTGAGATGAATCCACACATGGCAAAGCATTTTCACAGATCGATTGTTTCTAGTTTTTAATCTCGGGATATCGGTTTTTTTGCTACAGGCCTCAATGGATTCCCACATGTCTGTGAGCCAATATTACAAAGAGTGGTCCCAGCCTGCTGAATCAAAAGAAACCTTTAGCTCTGTGAGATGAACGACAAAGCATTTTCACATATAACTTCTTTCTAATTTTTATCCCAGGATATTGGTTTTTCACTCTAGGATTCAATGGGCTTCAAAATGTCTCTCCAGAGTTTCTATAAAAAGAGTGGTTCTGACCTGCAGAATTAAAAGAAAGTTTTATCTCTTTGAGATCCGTCCACAAAGTGCAAAGCATTTTTACAGATAGCTTCCTTTTAGATTTTATCGTGGGATATATGTTTTCACTATAGGTCTCAAAGGGCTTTGAAATGTCCCAGCACAGATGCTAGAAAAAAAGTGTTTCCAACTTGCCTACTCAAAATAAAGGTTTAACACTGTGAGATAAATCCACAAACCAGAAAGCATTTTCATACACAGTTTCTTTCTATTTTTTATTGTGGTATAATAGGTTTACCACTGTAAGCCTCAAAGGGCTTTCAAATGTCCTTGTGCAGATTCTACGAAGAGTGTTTCCAATCTGCTGAATCAAAAGAAAGGTTTAACTCTGTGAGATGAATCCATACATCACAAAGTGTATTTATATATAGTTTCTTTCTAATTTTTATCATGCGATATTGATTTTTCACTCTAGAATTCAATGGGCTCCAAAATGTTTCTGCACAGTTTCTACAAAAACTGTGTTTCCAACCTGCTGAGTCAAAAGAAATGTTTAACTCTGTGAGATGAATCAACAAAGGGCAAAGTGTTTTAACAGATAGTTTCTTTTCAGTTTTTATCATGGGATATTCTGTTTATCACTATAGGCCTCAATGGGCTCTCAAATGTCCCTGTGCAGATTCTACAAAAAGAGTATTTCCAACCTGCTGAATCAGAAGAAAAGTTTAACTCTGTGAGATGAATTCACACCTCTGAAAGCATTTTCACATGGATTATTTCTAGTTTTTATCACAAGATATCATTTTTTCACTATAGGCTTCAATGGACTTTGAATTGTCCCTGCAAAGAATCTACAAAGAATCTCAGTCATGGAGGCCTATAGTAAAAATTCAAATATCCCATTATAAAAACTAGAAAGAAGCTCTCTTTGAAATTGCTTTGTGATGTGTGGATTTATTTCACAAAGTTAAAGCTTTCTTTTGATTCAACAGGTTGGAAAAACTCTTTGTAGAATCTGTGAAGGGACATTTCAGAGCCAATTGAGGTTTATAGAAAAAAACCAAATATCCAATGACAAAAACAAGAAAAAAGGTATCTGTGAAACTGCTTTGTAACGTTGCACTCATTTCACAGAGTTAAATTTTTCTTTTGATTCAGCAGGTTGGAAACTCTTTTTGTAGAATCTTCAAAGTGAGATTTCAGAACCCATTGAGGCTTATAGACCAAAACTGAATATCCCATCATAAAAACTAGAATGAAGTGACCTGTCAATTTACTTTGCAATGTGTGGATTCATCTCACGGAGTTAGACTTTTCTTTTGATTCAGCAGGTTGGAAAAACTGTTTGTGCAGAATCTGCGATGGAGGATTTTGTAACCCTTGAAGCCTATATGATAAAATGGAATATTCTGTGATAAAAATTATGAAGATGCTCTTTGTGTAACTGCTTTGTGATGTGTGGATTCATCTCATAGAGTTAAAACTTACTTTTGATTCAGCAGGTTGGAAAAACTGTTTTTGTAGAATCTGAGAACAGACATTTCAAAGTCCATTGCAGCCTATAGGTAGAAACTTAAAATCCGTTGGCAAAAACTTCAAAGAAACTATCTGGGAACCGTTTTGTGATAAGCTGATTCATCTCACAGAGTTAAACATTTCTTTTGATTTATCAGGTTGGAAACACCCTTTTTGTAGAATCTGAGAAGGGACATTTCAGAGCCCACTGAGTCCTATGGTATAAAACTGAATATTCTGTGATAAAAGCTGGAAAGAAGTTCTCTGTGAAACTGCTTTGGAATGTGTGGATTCATCTCACAGAGCAAAACCTTTCTTTCATTCAGCAGTTTGGAAACATTCTTCTGTAGAATCTGCAGGGGGATATTTTCAAGCCCATTGAGGCCTGTAGGAAAAAAAGTGACTATCTGGTGATAAAAACTCCAAAGAAGCCATCTGTGTAACTACTTTGTGATGTGTGGATTCAACTCAAAAAGCTAAACTTTTGTTTAGATGCCGCAGGCTAGAAACTCTCTTTTTGTAGAATCTGCAAAGGGACATTTTGGATCACTTTGGGCCCTATAGAAAAAAAAAATTTTCCATGCTAAGAACTAGAAAGAAGCTCCTTGTGAAAGCTTTCTGCAATGTGCAATGTGTGGATTGATCTCTCAGAATTAAACTTTTCTTTTGAATCCACGGGTTGGAGACTCTCTTCGTAGAGTCTATGAAGAGACATTTCTGAGTCCTTTCAGGTCTATAGAGAAAAATTGAATATCTCACAATAAAAACTAGAGATAAGCTATCTGTAAGACTGCTTCATGATGTGTGGATTCATGTCACAGAGCTTAACCTTTTTTTTTATTCATCACGTTGGAAACAGTCTTTTTGTAGAATCTGCAAAGGAACATTTCTAAGTTTATTGAGGCCTGCAGGAGAAAATAAAATATTCTGCAATAAAAAGTACAAAGAAGGTATCTGTGAAACCTCTTTGCAATATTGGGATTCATATCACAGAGTAAAACCTTTCTTTTGATTCAGCAGGTTGGAAACACTCTTTTTGTAGAATCTGCAAAGGGAAATTTCAGAGCCCACTGAGGCCTACAGGGAAAAACTGAATATTCTGTAATAAAAACTACAAAGAAGTTACCTTTGAAACTGCTTTTCGCTGTGTGAATTCATATCAAAGAATTAAACAATTCTTTCCATTCAGCAGGTTGGAAACACTCTTTTTAGAATCTGTGAAGGGACATTTCAAGGTCATTGAGACCTATAGAGAAAAAGCAAATATCCCACAATAAAAATGAGAAAGAATAAATCTGTGAAACCACTTTGCAATGTGTGGATTCATCTCACAGTGCCAAGACCAGCTAGGTCAGGGAGACCCTAACACAGTGTTGCTAGAGGAATTAAAAACAAAGGGATGGGCCGAATTAAAGGAATAGGTTTGGCTAGTTAGCTGCAGCAGGACCATGTCCTAAAGGCACAGATCACTCATGCTATTGTTTGTGGCTGTTTTCCTACCATCTGACCATTTTGTTTAGAACAGCTGAACATAGTGTGGCTGTGGCACACAGACTGAGAGGTGCCATTCAAGCAAAACTTCCCCTTAGGGGACCAATTAATAATGATTCCATAGGAATCATTGTGCAGCACCTCTAACTGTTCTGCAATGCACTCTTCCTAAACAAGTATGTTAATTTTTTCTGGCCAGGTTCAATTTTTTTTACAAACAGGTTTTTGAGGGCAGTATGCCTCAATTATAGGAACAGATTTATTACAGTAAATATTGAGATAAGAGAGCATGTGTAACTGTGTCATAGAGTGATTACATCCAGGCATTATTGCCAGCCAAGATTGATAAATATACCCAGTAATTATAATTGTTCTCTGTATCAGCCCTTATTGAAGGAATACTCATGGCAGTGGTGATCTCTGCTAACATAGCTACCATTAAATTACTCATTGTGACTGGTTGTCCTGCTTGCCTCAGGTTATCTTCTGCCATGTGTGACAGCTTCTTGATCGGTCCCCAAGTGGGTGACTGTGGTCAATGGGTGTTGCTTGTGACAGTTAGGGTCCTCCTCAGCATCAGTCTCAACATGGCTGCAACTGGGGGGTTCTCAGGATCCTCCTGGAATCTCTTCCTTGGTATCTGGCTCATGATAAGGTTTCAGACGTCTTTATGGTATCCAAATTGGCTGTTGATTTTGTCCTGGAGAAACACAAGCATAACATCTACCCCAAGTTATTATTTTACTTTTTTCTCAACTTTTTATTATTAGATCTCTCCACCAAATCAGTTGTTCTGCTTCTGTCTTTGCAGCTGGTTTCTGTAGATACTGTTCAGCTGCTGATAACATCTGGCCTTTGTGCAGGCTCAAAACATTTAAAGTTTATAATGCTAGATTCAATTGCATATGGACTGTCCCATAATCCCTATTTCTCTCTCTTTTTTTGTTTTTGTCATCAGCTGTTTATCTGTATGAAACTGTAACTGAGCATTTTCAATTAACTGTGTGTAATGAACCACGTATGAAGAATCAGAAATCACATTAATAGGCATATCAAAAGCAGTCTATACCTTAATTACAGCTACAAGTTCCACTTTTTGAGCTGAAGTATAGGGTGTCTGGAAAACTTTACTTTTTGATCCAGAATAAGAAGCTTTACCATTACTAGACCCATCTGTAAAACAATGAAAATGCTTAGCAGGCTGCAGGTTGTTTACCACAGGAATTGTAAGTGCAAACCATTCATAGTCTTGCTCAGCTAAGGGGATAGTAAATAAACAGTCTTTTAAATCTATGGCTATTAAAGGCCATTTTTTTTTTTGGAATTATAGCAGGAGAAGGCAATCCTGGCTGTAATGTTCCCATAGGTTGTATAACTGAATTGATGGCTCTTAAGTCAGTTAACATTCTCCATTTACATGATTTTTTTCTTAATTACCAAAACTGGAAAATTCCAAGGAGAAAATGTTGGAGCTATGTGCCCATTTTCTAATTGTTCAATAACTAATTTCTCTAAAGCCTCCAGTTTCCCTTTACTTAGCAGTCATTGTTCTGTCCAAATTGGCTTATCTGTTAAACATTTTAAAAGTATAAGTTCTGGAGGCTTAACAATGGCTGCCATAAAAAATGATATCCTAATCTTTGGTGGGAACTTTGTCTTTCCACTTGAAGCAGTTTTTTCAAACCTTGCAAATTTTTTCCTAGTCCCACACTAGGGACATACCACATTTCATGCTTTATATGTTGACTTTGAGGGCTATATAATTGTTCTGGAATTAGAACTTGTGCTCCCCATTGTTGTAATAAATCTCCCATAAATTTATAGGTACAGAAGTTATAATTGGTGGAATAGTCCCAGGTTGTCCATCAGGCCCTTCACAATGCAAAATATAACTACTTTGATATACTTCAGGGGCTTGACAACCCCAACTATGTTAAATTGAGCAGGTTGAATTGGTCAGTGCTGTGGAGAAATGATTGAAATATCTGCTCCTGTATCTACCGAACCTTTAAATTTGTTTCTCTGAATAGTTATTTCACAGGTAGGATGTTTATCAGTAATTTGATTTACCCAATAAGCTGCTTTGCTTGTTTGTTTATGCTTCCAAATCCTCCTGTTTGTTTAATTTCACTTTTTCCCATTTCATATGACACAATCAGGAGCTGTGCTATGCACTCTCCTGTCTCTGCTTTCCAGGGAACAGACGTAAATAGAACAATTTGAATTTCCCCATTGTAATCTAAATCAATGACTCCTGTATGTATTTGTACCCCTTTTAAACTTAAACTAGACCTTCCTAAAAGTAATCCTATTGTCCCCGCTGGCAAGAGTCCACAGACTCCTGTTTGGATCTTTTGTGGGAGTTCCCCAGGCAGAAGGCTCACAGCTTTTGTGCAGTATGAATCTGCGGCACTACTGGCTGTGGTGGGGGACAGACATTGTACAGCGGTGAGGGAATGGCCTGAGCTGGAAATGCCCCAGTTTGGAATGGGGCCTGGGATGGGACTCTCATGGTGTTTCCCGAAATCGAGTACCCATCTTTATCAAAATTAGAGTGACACTGATTAACTCAATGTTTTCCTTTCTTACATTTTGGACATATTTCAGACTCAGCAGTTTATTTTTCCCCCTATCTGGGGGTCTGACCTGCTGATTATTTCTACAATCTTTCTTGGTACGAATATCTTGTTTAAATTCTTTGAGTAATTTAAAAGGAAAAGGCTCAAAAGTAGCTTTAATATTTCCCTGTTGATCTAGGGGGTGTATTCTAACAGGGAACTTCCAAGCCTCTAAATCATCTTCTCATGTAGCTTGCTGAATTCCTGCCTGAATAGAACTAAGAATGGTCACGCTAGGCACTGCTAAAACAGTCACTGGGGCAATTACTTTTTGCCCAGTGTCCTCCAGAAAAGAAAAATCTGGAGGGTCAGGCCACTCTTTTTATTCAAAACAATAATGAGGGGGTGCAGCAGGGTAGGTATGAACCTCTCTCTCCTTTGCCATTTTAGCTTTAGCTTGGAAATAAACCTGCTCTGTAACCTCTTCTGCTATTTCATTATTCTCTCCTTCTTCCTCATTATCAGTGTGAAAAAGTTTCAAGGTGGAATGAACCAGACTCCACACTTGTCCCATTGTTACCCTGATGCTTCCAAGCTCCACTTCTTACTCGCCATGGGGATTGCTTTAAGAGTACTTGAGTGTCCTCCAGCTAGTTCCACATTCTCCAACCATTGCTTCAGTGACTCTTCAACCTGGATTTCAGCCCCCACATATGGACTTCACTTGCCAAGACCAGCTTCATTGGGGAGACTCTAACCCAGCGTCGCTAGAGGAATTAAAGACACACACAGAAATATAGAGGTGTGAAGTGGGAAATCAGGGGTCTCACAGCCTTCAGAGTTGAGAGCCCTGAATAGAGACCTACGCATATATTTATTAACAGAAGCTAGTCATTAGCATTGTTTCTATAGATATTAAATTAACTAAAAGTATCCCTTATGGGAAATGAAGGGATAGACCAAATTAAAGGAATAGAGTGGGCTAGTTAACTGCAGCAGGAGCATGTCCTAAAGGCATAGATCGCTCATGCTATTGTTTGTGGCTTAAGAATGCCTTTAAGCAGTTTTCTGCCTTAGGCATCCAGGTGTTCCTTGCTGTCATTCTGGCAAACCCACAACCTTCCAGTGTGGGCGTTATGGCCATGATGAACATGTCACAGTGCTGCAGATATTTTGTTTATGGCCAGTTTTGGGGCCAGTTTATGGCCAGATTTTGGGGTGCCTGTTCCCAACATCACAGAGGTAAATTTTTCTTTTAATTCAGCAGGTTGGAAACACTCTTTGTAGAATTTGCAAAGGGACATTTCAGAGCTCATTGAGTACTACAGGAAAAAAATGAATATCTTACAATAAAAACTAGAAAGAAGCTACCTGTGAATCTGCTTTGTGATGCATGGATTCACTGTAGAGAGTTAAACCTTTCTTTCAGTTCACCAGGTTGGAAACAGTCTTTTTGTAGAATCTGCATGGGGACATTTGAGAACTCATTAAGGCCTACAGAAAAAACCGGAATATTCTGCTATGAAACTAAAAATAAGCTATCTATGAAACCGTTTTGTGATGTGTGGTTTCATCTCACTGATTTAAAGCCATCTTTTGATTCAGCAGGTTGGAAACACTCTTTTTGTAAAATCTGCCAAGGGACACATTGAAGCTTATTGTGGCCTGCAGGAGAAAACTGAATATCTAACGACAAAAACAAACAAACAAAAAGCTCTCTGTGAAAACATTTTGCCATGTTGGATTCATTTTACAGAGTTAGATTTTCTTTTTCATTCAGCAGATTGGAAACACTCCTTTTCTAGAATTTGCAAAGGGACAATTTAGAGCTCATTGAGGCCTATTGTCCTAAGATAAAAACTAGAAAGAACAACCTGTCACACTACTTTGCAATGTGTAGATTCATTTCACAAAGTTAAACTTTTTTTTTTTTTTATGCAGCAAGTTGGAAACAATCTTTTTTGCAGAATCTATGAAAGGACATATTGGAGATCACTGAGGCCAACAGTGAAAACTGAATATCTCATGATAAAAACTACAAAGAAGCTATCTGTTAAATTGCTTTGTGATGGGTGTATTCAGATCATTGAGTTAAATCTTTTTTTAATTCAGCAGGTTGGAAACACTGTATTTGCAAAATCTATAAAGGGACATTTTGGAGCCAACTGAGGCCTATAGTGAAAACAAAACATCCCGCGATACAAAGACTGTATCTGTGAAATTGCTTCATGATGTGTGGATTAAGCTCACGGAGTTAAAACATTCTTTCAATTCAGCAGGTTGGAAACACTCTTTTTACAGAATCAGTGAAGGGACATTTCAGAGCCTCCTGAGGCCTGTAGTGAAAAACCGAATATCTTGCAATAAATACTAGAAAGAAGCTATGTGTGAAACTGCTTTGTGATGTGTAGATTCAGCTCACAGAGATAAAATTTCTTTTGATTCAGCAGTTTGGAAATATTCTTTTTGTAGAATTGGCAAAAAGACATTTTGGAGCCCACTGATGCCTATAGTGAAAAATCGAGTATCCCATGATATAAACTAAAAAGAAGGTATCTGTGAAACTTCTTTGTGATGTGTGGATTCAGCTCACAGATTTACTTCCTTTTTTTTTTTTGATTCAGCACGTTGGAAACACTCTTTTTGCAGAATCTGAGAGGGGATATTTCACATCCTACTGAGGCTTATAGTGAAAACTGAATATCCCATGATAAAAACCAGAAAGAAGCTATCTGAGAAACTGCTTTGTGATTTATGGATTAAGCTCAAATAGATAAACCATTGTTTTGTTTCAGCAGAGTGGAAAGACTCTTCTTGCAGAATCTGCAATGAAACATTTTGGAGCTTACTGAGGCTTATAGCGAAAAACAAAATACCCTGCAAGAAAAACTGGAAGGAAGCTATCTGTGGAACTGCTTTGTGATGTGTGGTTTCAGCTCACAGAGATAAATCTTTCTTTTAATTCAGAAGATTGGAGATACTCTTTTTTCACAATCTGTGAAGTGACATTTAAAAGGTCTGTGAGGCCTTTAGGGAAAAATCGAATATCATGCAACAAAAACTAAAAAGAAGCTATCTGTGAAACTGCTTAGTGATTTGTGAATTCATCTCTCTGAGTTCAAACTTTCTCTTGATTCAGTAGGTTGGATGTAGAATCTGTGAAGGGACATTTCATAGTCCATTGAGGTCTATAGGGAAGAACAAAATATCTGGTGAAAAACCCAGCAAGAAACTATCTATGAAGTGGCTTTACATTGTGTGGATTTATATCACAGCATACAACCTTTCTATTCATTCACCAGGTTGGAAACACTCTTTTGGTAGAATCTGTGTAGGGACAATTTGGAGCTCATTGAGGCCTATAGGAAAAAACAAGTATCCTGGAATAAAAATTAGTAAGAAGTTCTCTGTGATACCACTTTGCAATAGGTGGATTCACTTCACAGAGATACAGTTTTTGAGTCAGTCGGTTAGAAACACAGTTTGTGTATAATCTATGAAAGGACACTTTGGAGCCCATTGAGATCTATAGGAAAAAACAGAATATCCCATAATAAAAACTAGAAAGAAGCTATCTATGAAACTACTTTGTGATGTGTGGATTCATCTCACAGAGTTAAGCCTTTTTTGTATTTCAGCAGGTTGGAAAAACTCTTTGTGCAGAATCTGTGGAGATACATTTTGGTGCACAATGAAGCCTAAAGGAAAAAAAAAAAAGCAAACAAACAAACAAAAAACCCCTGAATATCCTGCAATAAAACTTAGAAAGAAACTATCTTGAAACTGCTTTGCAATATGTGAATTCATCTCAAAGAACTAAACCATTTTTTAGATTCAGCAGGTTGGAAACTCTCTTTTTGTAGAATCAGGAAAGGGACATTTTAGATCCCTTTGGACTCTGTAGGGAAAAACCAAAAATTCCATGATAAGAACTAGAAAGAAGCTGTCTGTGACACCCCTTTGCAATGTGTGGATTGATCTCTCAGAGCTAAACTTTTCTTTTGAATTAACAGGTTGGAGACACTCTTTACGTAGAATCTATGAAGAGACATTTCAGAGCCCTTTGTGGTCTATAGGAGAAAACCGAATATCCTGAGATAAAAACTAGAAAGAAATTATCTGTAAAATTGCTTTGTGATGTGTGAATTCATGTCACAGAGCAAGAAAAAAAATTTTTTTTTTGATTCCTCGTGATGGAAACCCTCTTTTTGTAGAATTTGCAAAGGGTTACTTCAGAGCCCATTGAGGCCTATAGCAAGAAACAAATATTCCATGATAAAAATTAGAAAGAAGGTATCTGTGAAACCTCTTTGCAACGTGGGGATTCATATCACAGAGTAAAATCTTTCTTTTGATTCAGCCGGTTGGAAACCCTCTTTTTGTAGAATCTGCAAAGGGACATTTTGGAGCCCACTGAGGTCTACAGGGAAAAAGTGAATATTCTACTACAACAACTAGAAAGAAGTTGTCTTTAAAAGTGCTTTTCAATGTGTGGATTCATCTCACAGAGTTAAGCCATTCTTTTTATTCAGCAGGTTGAAAACACTCATTTTTAGAATCTGCAAAGGGGCATTTCAGAGCTTTTTGGGACCTATAGAGAAAAATGCAAGTAATCCACAATAAAAACTAGGAAGAATATATCTATGAAACCACTAGATGATGTGTAGATTCATCTCACAGAGATCAATGAACTTTCCATTGATTTTTATCACAGGATATGCAGTTTTTCCCTATAGTTTGCAAAAGGCTCCAAAATGTCACTTTGCGGGTCCTACAAAAAAGTGTTTCCAACCTGTTGAATCAAAAGAAAAGTTTTACTTTGTGAGAAAATTCCACACATTGCAAGTGCTTTCACATATAGCTTTTTTATAGTTTTTATCAAGGGATATTCTCTTTATTTCTATAGGACTCGATTAGCTCCATAATGTCCCTTTGTGGATTCTACAAAGAGTGTTTCCAACCTGCTGAATTGAAGGAAAAAATTAACTCTGTGACATTAATCCACACATCACGAAGAGGACTCCCAGATAGCTTCTTTCTAGTTTATGTCATGGGATATTTGCTTTAGCCGTATAGGCCTCAATGGGCTCTGAAATGTCACCTCACAGATTCTACAAAAAGAGTGTTTCCAACCTGATGAATCAAAAGAATGGTTTATCAGGGAGATTAATCCACATATCGCACAGTGGTTTCACTGCATATCCTGTGATAAAAACTAGAAAGCAGATATCTATGAAACCACTTTGGAATTTGCAGATTCATCTCATAGGGCTAAATATTTTTTTTGTTTTCAGCAAGTGGAAACAATCTTTATGTAGAATCAGTGAAGGGATATTTCAGAGTCCATTGAGATCTAAAAGTGAAAACTGAATATCTCATGATAAAAACTAAAAAGAACTATATGTGAAAATGCTTTGCCGTGTGTGGATACTTCTCAAAGGGCTAAATCCTTCTTTCAATTCAGCAGGTTGACAAAACTCTCTTTTTGTAGAATCTGCAAAGAAACGTTTTGAAGTTCATTGAGGCCTATAGGAAAAAAACAAATATCCTGTGATGAAAACTAGAAAGAACCTGACTAAGCAACTGCTTTACAAAGTGTGGATGATTTTCACAAAGTAAAACTTTTCTTTTGCTTCAGCAGGTTGGAAACACAATTTTGTAGAATTTCCAAAGGAGATTTTGAAGTCCATTGAAGCCTATAGGGATAAACTGAGTATCCTGAGATAAAAAGTAGAAAGAAGCTATTTGTGAAACTGTTTCTGATGTGTAGATTCATCTCACAGGGTTAAAACTTTCCTATGATTCAGCAGAATGAAAACACTCTTTTTTGTAGAATCTGTGAAGGGATATTTTGGAGCACATTTAGGCCTACAGGGAAAACGGGAATGTCCCACTATAAAAAGTAGAAAGAAGCTCTCTGTGAAACCTCCCTGCAATGTGTGGATTCATCTCACTGAGTTAAACCTTCCTTTTGATTCAATCCCTTGGTAACACTTTTTGTATAATCTGTGAAGAGACATTTCAGAGCCAATTGAGGTTTATAGGAAAAAAACAAATATCCTGTGATAAAAACTAGACAGAAGCCTGTCTCTGAAATCTCTCTGTGATATGTGGTTTCATCTCACGGAGCTAAATAGTTTTTTTTTTTTTTTTTTTGATTCAACAGTTTGGAAACTTTTTTGGTAGTATCTGCAGATGAACATTTTGGAGCCAATAGAGGCCTACAGTTAAACACAGAATATCCCACAATAAAAACTAGAAAAATATTATCTGTGAAATTGCTTTGCAATGTGTGGATTGATCTCACAGAGTTAAACATGTTTGATTCAGCAGGTTGGAAACACTCTTTTTTGTAGAATCTGCCAAGGGACATATTGAAGACCATTGAGGCCTATAGGAAAAAACTGAATATCCAATGACAAAAACAAGAAAAGAGCTATTTATGAACTGATTTGCCATGTTGGATTTATTTCACAGAGTTAAAATTTTCTTTTCATTCAGCGGGTTGGAAACACTCTTTTTGTAGAATCTGCAAAGGGACATTTCAGAGCTCATTGAGGCCTATAGAGAAAAACTGAGTGTCCCAAGATTAAAAACTAGAAAGAAGTTATCTCACCAAGTTAAACCTTTCTTTTGATTCAGCAGGTTGGAAGTACTCTTTGTGTAGAACCTGCAATGGGACATTTTGGAATCCTTGAAGTCTATATGGTAAATCCGAATATCATATGATAAAATCTAGAAAGAAGCTATCTGTGAAATGACTTTGTGATGTGTAGGTTCATCTCACAGAGTTAAACCTTGATTTTGATTCAGCAGGTTGAAAACAATCTTTTTGTAGAATGTGGGAAAAGAAATTTCGAGCCTATTGTGACCTATTAAAAAAACTTAATATGCATCGATAAAAACTTCAAAGAAGATATCTGGAAACCGTTTTGTGATGTGTGGATTCACCTCACAGAGGTGAACTTTTCCTTCCATTCAGCAGGTTGGAAACATTCATTTTGGAATCCTCAAGGGACATTTCAGAGCTCATTGAGTCCTATAGGAAAAAAGTGAATATACTGTGATAAAATCTAGAAAGAAGTTATCTGTGAACTGCTTTGTGATGAGTGGATTTATCTTACAGACTTAAACTTTTCTTTCAATTCAGCTGATTGGAAACTGTTTTTATAAAAAGTCTGTGAAGAAACATTTTGGAGCTCATTAAGGCCTACAGAAACTGAATACCCCACTACAAAAGCTGGAAAGAAGCTATCTGTGAAACTGCTTTATGGTGTGTAGATTTATCTCACTGATTTAAACTTTTCTTTTAATTCGGCAGGTTGGAAACACTCTTTTGTTAGAATCTGTGAGGTGACATTTTGAAGTCCATTGAGACCTACAGGGAAAAATCGAATATCCAGCTAAAAAGCTGCAAATAATCCATTTATAAAACCACTTTGCAATGTGTGGACTTGTTTCACAGGTTTAAGTCTTTCATTTGATTCTTCAGGTTGGAAACACACTTTTTAGAGTATCTGTGAAGAGACATTTCAACTCCTATTGAGGCCTACATGGAAAAACCAATTATGTTGGGAATAGACCCCCAAATCTGGCCATAAACTGGCAACAATACTGGCCATAAACAAAATCTCTGCAGGACTGTCACATGTTCATGATGGTCATGATGCCCACTATGGAAGGTTGTGTGTTTACCAGAATGAGGGAAAGGAACACCTGGCCTACCAAGGGTAGAAAACCACTTAAAGGCATTCTTAAACCAAAATCAATAGCATGAGCAATCTCTGCCTTAAGGACATGTTCCTGCTGCAGATAACTAGCCAGAGCTAATCCCTTTATTTTGGCCCATCCCTTTATTGCCCATAAGGAATACATTTAGTTAATCTACAATCTATAGAAACACTGCTTATCACTGGCTTGCTGTCAATAAATATGTGGGTAAATCTCTGTTCAAGGATCTCAACTCTGAAGGCTGGGAGACCCCTGATTTCCCACTCCACACGTCTATATTTCTGTGTATGTTTCTTTAGTTCCTCTAGCTCCACTGAGTTAGGGTCACCCCAACTGAGCTGGTGTTGGCAAGTGGCACCCAGTGACTCAAACCCAGGTTGAAGGGTCACGAGAGCAATGGTTGGGAAACGTGGAACTAAGCTGTAGGACACCCAAGTACTCTTAAAGCAATCCCCACGGTGATTAAGAAGTGGAGCTCAGAAGCATCAGGGTAACAATGTGACAAGTGTGGGCTCTAGTTCATTTCACTTTGGAACCTTTTCGCTCTAATGATGAAGAGGAAGGAGAGTATAACAAAGTAACAGAAGAGGTTCCAGAGCAGGTTTGTTTGCCAGGTAAAACTAAAGTGGCAAAGGAGGGAGAGATTTATCCCTACCCTTCTGCACCCCTTCATTATTATTTTGAAGAAAAAAAGTGGCTTGACCCTCCAGATCTTTCTTTTCTGGAGGACACTAGGTGAAAAGTAGTTGCCCCATTGACTTTTCAAGCAGCACCTCTAACAACCACCTTAGTTCTATTCAGGAAGGAATCCAGCAAGCTGGAAGAGAGGGTGATTTTGAGTCTTGGCAGTTCCCTGTTAGAATACACCCCCCAGAACAACAGGAAAATATTATAGCTACTTTGAGTCTTTTCCTTTTAAATTTGGGAAACACCCTGAGGGGCCTGTCCTGGACCCTATTCCAAACTGGGGCATTTCCAGCTCAGGCTATTTCCTTACCCCTGTACAATGTCTGTCCCCTGACATAGTTGGTAGTGCCAGAGTAGATTTATGCTGCACAAAGGCTGTGAGCCTTCGACCTAGAGAACCCCTGCAAAAGGTCACAACAGGAGTCTGTGGATCCTTGCCAGCGGGGATGATAGGATTACTTCTAGGAAGGTCTAGTTTAAGTTTAAAAGCAGTGCAAATACATACAGGAGAAATTGATTCAGATTACAATGGGGAAATTCAAATTTTTATGTCTACTTCTGTTCCCTAGAAAGCAGAGCCAGGAGAGTATATAGAACAGCTCCTGGTTGTGCCATATGTGGAAATGGGGAAAAGTGAAATTAAAGGAACATGAGGATTTGGAAGCACAAATAAACAAGGCAAAGCAGCTTATTGGGTGAATCAAATTACTGATAAACATCCCATCTGTGAAATAACTATTCAGGGAAAGAAATTTAAAGGTTTGGTAGATACAAGAGCAGACATTTCAATCATTTCTCTACAGCACTGGCCATCCATGTGGTCAATTCAACCCATTAAATTTAACATAGTTGGAGTTGCTAAAGCCCCTGAAGTAAATCTAAGTAGTTATATTTTGCATTGTGAAGGGCCCAATGGACAATCTGGGAATATTCAACCAATTACAACTTTTGTACCTATAAATTTATGGGAGAGATTTATTACAACAATGGGGAGCACAAGTTCTCATTCCAGAACAATTATATAGCCCTCAAAGTCAACATATGATGCATGAAATGGGGTATGTCCCTGGTATGGGGCTAGGAAAAAAATTGCAAGGGTTGAAAGAACCACTTCAATGGAAAGACAAAGTTCCTGCTGAGGTTTAGGATATCATTTTTGATGGCGGCCATTGTTAAGCCTCCAAACCTATACCTTTAAAATGTTTAGCAGATAAACCAATTTGAATAGAACAATGTCCGCTAAATAGGGAGAAACTGGTGGCTTTAGAGGAATTAGTTACTGAACAATTAGAAAACAGACACATAACTCCAACATTTTCCCCTTGGAATTCTCCAGTCTTCATAATTAAGAAAAAATCAGGTAAATGGAGAATGTTAACTTATTTAGGAGCCATTAATTCAGTTATAAAACCTTTAAAATAATAACTTGGGGTAGAGGTTATGCCTGTGTTTCTCCAGGACTGAATCAACAACTGATTTGGGTACCATCAAGACACCTGAAACCTTATCATAAGCCAGATACCAAGGAAGAGATTCTGGGAGGATCCCAAGGACCCCCTGGTTGCAGCCATGTCAAGACTGACGCTGAGGAGGATGCCAACTGTCACGAGCAACACCTGTCAAATACAGCCACCCACCTGGGGACTGATCAAGAAGCTATCACACATGGCAGAAGAAAACCTGAGGAAAGCAAGACAACCAGTCACAATGAGTAATTTAATGGTAGCTATGTTAGCAGGGATCACCACTGCCATGAGTATTCCTTCAATAAGGGCTGACACAGAGAACAGTTATACTTAATGGGCATATTTATTAATCTTGACTGGCAATAATGCCTGGATGTGATCACTCTACGACACAGTTACCCGTGCTTTCTGATCTCAGTATTTACCATAATAAATCTACTTCTATAATTAAGGAATACCATCCTTGATAACTTATTTGTCAACATAATTGGACCTGGCCAGAAAAAAAAATGAATGTACTTGTTTTATAAGATTGCATTGCAGAACAGACAGTGGGGTTGGTCTCCTAAGGGGAGATTTAGCTTAAATTGCACATCTCAGTCTGCATGCCACAGCCACACTGTGTTCAGATGGTCTGAACAAAATGGTCAGATGGCAGATGGCAAGAAGTACAGCAAAAGTTCCTGTTATCTGGAAACGTGGCAGTATAGTGGCACCTCAACCTCAAATGATATGGCCTGTTGTAGGAGTTAAACATAAGGATTTGTGGAAACTATTAATTGCTTTTAATAAGATCAAAATTTAGGAAAGAATAAAAAATCATCTAGAAGGGCATGCTGTAAACTTGTCTTTGGATATTGCAAAATTAAAAGAACAAATATTTAAAGCATCCCGGGAACACTTGACCATAATGTCAGGAAGTGGAATGCTTGAAGGAGCTACAGATTAGCAGCTATTAACCCATTAAAATGGATAAAACCTTTGGAAGCTCTGTGATTTCAATGATATTGTGTTTTTAATCTGTGTTGTTTCTCTTTGTATAGTCTGTAGATGTGGATCCTGACTCCTGCAAGAAGTAGCTCACCGTGACAAAGCTGCCTTTGCTTTTATCTCTTTGCGAATCAAAGAAGGGGGACATGTTGGGAACAGGCCCCCAAATCTGGCCATAAACTGGCCCCAAAACTGGCCTTAAAAAAAATCTCTGCAGCAATGTCACATGTTCATGATGGCCATGGCACCCTTGCTGGAATGTTGTGGGTTTACCAGAATGAGGGCAAGGAACACCTGGCCCACTCAGGGTGGAAAACTGCTTAAAGGAGTTCTTCAACCACAAACAATAGCACGAGTGATCTGTGCCTTAAGAAGATGCTTCTGCTGCAGATAACTAGTCAGAGCCCATCCCTTTATTTTGGCCCATCCCTTTATTTCCCATAAGAAATACTTTTAGTTAATCTGTAATCTATAGAAACAATGCTTATCACTGGCTTGCTATCAATAAATATGTGGGTAAATCTCTGTTTGAAGCTCTCAGCTCTGAAGGCTGTGAGACCCCTGATTTCCCACTCCACACCTGTATATTTCTGTGTGTGTGTCTTTAATTCCTCTAGTGCCGCTGGGTTAGGGTCTCCCCAACTGAGTTGGCCTCAGCGAATCATCCTGTAATAAAAATTAGAATGAAGCTATCTTTGAATACACTTTGCCAAGCATGGGTTCTTCTCTCAGAGTTATACCTTTTGATTCAGCAAGTTGGCAACAGGGTTTTTGTAGAATCTACAAAGGGACACTTCAGAGATTATTAAGGCCTACAGAAGAAAACTGAATATCTTGCGATACAAACCAGAAAAATGCCATCTGTGAAACTACTTTGTGATGTGTGGATACATCTCACAATGTTAAAACTTTCCTTTGATTCAGCAGGTTGGAAACATTCTTTGTAGAATCCGCAAAGGGACATTTCAGATCTCATTGAGTTCTATAAGTTAAAAGACATTATTCTGTGATAAAAACTATAAAGAAGCTATCTGTGAAAGTGCTTGTGATGTGTGACATTTCAAAGCCTAATGCAGCCTATAGAGAAAAATATAATAACCCGTGATAAAAAATAGAAAGAAGCTATCTGTGAAACTGCTTTAGAATGTGTGAATTAATCTCATAGAGCTCAACTTTTCTTTAGTTTCAGCAGTTGGAATCATTCTTTTTGTAGAATCTGCAAGGGGCATTTCAAAGCCCATTGAGGTCTATAGAGAAAAACTGAATATCCCACAATAAAAACTAAAAAGAACCCATCTGTGAAGCTGCTTTACAATGTTTAAATTTTCTTTTGCTTCAGCAGGTTGAAAACACTCTTTTTGTAGAATCTGCAAAAGCAGATTTCAAAGCCTGTTGAAGCCTATAGGAAAAAACAGAATATCCTGTGATAAAAACTAGAAAGATGCTATCTTTGAAACCATTTGTGATGTGTGCATTCATCTCACAGAGATAAAACTTTCTTACGATTCAGCAGGATGGAAACACTCTTTTTTGTAGAATCTGTGAAGGGATATTTTGGATCCCATTTAGGC
The DNA here is from genome assembly GCF_043159975.1 of Macaca nemestrina. Classification (NCBI taxonomy): domain Eukaryota; kingdom Metazoa; phylum Chordata; class Mammalia; order Primates; family Cercopithecidae; genus Macaca; species Macaca nemestrina. The sequence continues at coordinate 114,705,475 of NC_092127.1, read as the reverse complement.
CTGTAGGAAAACACAGAACACCCCATGATAAAAACTAGAAAGAATCTATCCACACAGCACCTTTGAGACATGTGAATTCATCTCACAGAGCTAAACCTTTGTTCTGATTCAGTAGTTTGGAAACACTCTTTGTGTAGAATCTGTGATGGGACATTTCAGAGCCCATTGAAGCCTATAGAAAAAAAAATGAATATCTCATGCTAAAAACTAAAAAGAAGATATCTGGAAAGCACTTTGCAATGTGTGGATTCATCTCACAGAGTTAAGCCTTTCTTCTTATTTAGCAGGTTGGAAACACTCTTTTTATAGAATTGTGAGGTGACATTTCACATTTCATTGAGGCCAATAGGGAAAAATTGAATATCCCGTGATAAAAACTAGAAAGAAACAATCTGTGAAACTGCTTAATGATGTGTGGATTTACTTCACAGGGTTAATCATTTCCTTTGATTCAACAGGTTGGTAACACTCTTTTTGTAAAATCTGTGAGGAGATATTTCAGAGTCCATAGAGGCTGATAGTGAAAAACAGAATATCCTGTAGTAAAAACTCCACAGTAACTGTCTATGAAACTGCTTTTCAATGTGTGGATTCTTCTCACAGAGTTAAACCTTTCTTTTGATTCCTCAAGTTGGAAACACTTTTTTGTAGAACCTGTGAAGGGACATTTGGGAGATCATTGATGCCTATAGGAAAAACCAAATATCCCTCTATAAAAACTAGATAGAGCCGGGCACGGTGGCTCAAGCCTGTAATCCCAGCACTTTGGGAGGCTGAGACAGGCAGATCACAGGGTCAGGAGATCGAAATCATCCTGGCTAACACAGTGAGACCCCGTCTCTACTAAAAAATACAAAAAAAAAAAACCACCCCAAAAAACTAACTGGGCATGGTGGCAGGTGCCTGTAGTTCCAGCTACTCAGGAGGCTGAGGCAGGAGAATGGCATAAACCCAGCAGGCGGAGCTTGCAGTGAGCTGAGATCCAGCCACTGCACTCCAGCCTGGGTGACAGAGTGAGACTCTGTCTCAAAAAAAATAAAAAAATAAAAAATAAAATAAAAACTAGATAGAAGCTATCTGTGAACCTGCTTTTTGAAGTGAAGATTCATCTAACAGTATTAAATCTTCTTTTTTATTTGAAGTTGGAAACGCTATTTTGTAGAAACTGCAAAAGAACATTTTGGAACAAACTGAAGTCAGAATATCCCATGATAAAAAACAGAAAGAAACTGTCTGTGAAACCACTTTGTGATGTGTGGATTCACCCCAACAAGTTAAAACTTTTTTTGATTCAGCAGGTTGGAAACACTCTTTTGGTAGAATCTGTGAAGGGACATTTGGGAGCACATTGAAGGTCATAGGGAAAAACAAAATATCCTGCAATAAAATCTTGAAAGAAGCTATCTGTGAAAGCTCATTGTGATGTCCGGATTTGTCTCAAAGAGTTAACCCCTTATTTTGTTTAAGTGGGTTGGAAACACTGTTTTACTAGAATCAGTGAAAGAACATTTCAGAGCCCATTATGACCTATGGGGAAAAACAGAATATGCTGCCATAAAAACTAGTAATGTAACGTCTGGTAATTCGCTTTGTGATGTACAGATTTGTCTCAGATAATTAAACCTTTCTTTCTGTTCAGCAGGTTGAAAACACTCTTTTTGTGGAATCTGCAAAGAGACATTTCAAAACCCATTGAGGCCAATGGGGAAAAACCAAATATATCATGATAAAAACTTGAAAGAAGATATCTGTGGAACTGCTTTGCGATGTTTGGACTCATCTCACATAGTTAATCCTTTCTTTTGATTCTGCATGTTGAAAACACTCTTTTTGTAGAATCTTGAAGCTATATTCCACAGTTCATTGTGGCCAAGAAGGAAAAACCGAATATCCCAAGATACAAACTAGAAAAAAGCTATCTGTGAAACTGCTTAGTGATATGTAGACTCATCTCACAGAATTAATCCTTTCCTTTGATTCAGCAGGTTGGTAACACTTTTTGTAGAATCTGCAAGGAGACATTTCAAACTCCATTGAGGCTTACAGGGAAAAACTTAATATCCCGAGGTAAAAACTACACAGAAGCTATCTATGAAACTGCTTTGCAATGTGTGGATTCTTCTCACAGAGTTAAATCTTGCTTTTAATTTTCCAGATTGGAAACACTCTGTTTGTAGACTCTCCGAAGGGACATTTCAGAGCCCATTGATGCCTATAGGAAAAAACAGAATATCTCTAGATAAAAATTAGAAAGAAGCTAACTACAAAACTTCTTTGTGATGTGTGGATTTATCTAATAGTATTAAATCTTTCTTTTGATGCAGTATGATGGAAATGCTATTTTTGTAGAATTTGTGAAGGAACATTTCAGAACCCATTGAGATGTCTAGGAAAAAACTGAATATCCCATGATAAAAAAAATAGAAAGTATCTGTGAAACCACTTTGCAATATGTTGAATCATCTCACAGAGTTAAAATTTTCCGTTGATTCAGTAGGTTGGAAACACTCTTTTTATAGAATCTGTAAAGAGATATTTCATAGCCCATGGGGGTTAATAGAGAAAAACCAAGTCTCACAAGATAAAAACTTGAAGGAAGCTATCTGTGTAACTGCTTTGTGATGCTTGGATTCATCTCACAGAGTTAAAACTTTCTTTTGATTCAGTAGGTTGGAAACACTATTTTTGTAGAACCTGTGCAGGGACATTTGAGAGACCATTGTGGCCTATAGGCAAAAACTGAATATCCCACCATAAAAACTACAAACAACCTATCTGGGAATTTGCTTTGAGATGTGCAGATTCATCTCACAGAAACAAAATTTTCTTTCTATTCATCAGGTTGGAAACACGCTTTTTGTAGAACCTGCAAAGGGACATTTGGGAGTCCATTGGGGCCAATAGGGTAAAACTGAACATCCCACCATAAAAACTTAAAAGAATCTCTCTGGTAAATCGCTTTCTAATGTGTGGGTTTGTCACACAGAGATAAACCTTTCTTTGATTCAGCAGGTTGGAACCACTATTTTTGTAGCATCTACAAAGGGACACTTTAGAGCCCATTTTAGCTTATAGGGAAAAGTCAAATATCTCACCATAAAAACTAAAAAGAAGCCATCTGTGAAACTACTTTGTGATGTGTGGTTTTATCTTTCAGAGTTAAAACTTTCTTTCAATTAAGCATGTTGGAAACTTTTTTTTTTTTTTTTTTTTTTTTTTTTTTTTTTTAAGAATCTATGAAGGGACATTTTGGATTCCATTAAGGAGTATAGGGAAAAAAATGAATATCCCATGATAAAATCTAGAAGAAATGTCTGTTTGACACCTATTTGCAATGTATGGATCAATCTCACAAAAATTAACCTTTTTTTTGTTGTTGTTGGAAGGTTGGAAACACTTTTTTTATATAATGAGAAAAAAAATATTTCAAAAGCATTTGAGGCCGACAGGGAAAAACAGAATATCCCACTATAGAAATAGAAAGAAGCTATCTGTGAAATTGCTTTGCAATGTGTGGATTTATCTCACAGAGTTAAACTTTTCTTTTGATTCAGCAAGTTGGAAAAATTCTTGTTTGTGTGAAGAATGTGTGAAGGGACACTTCAAAGCCCACTGAGGCCTATAGGGAAAAACTGAATATCCCATGGTAAAAATTCCACAGAGGTTATCCGTGAAACTGCTTTGCAATGTATGGTTTCTTCATACAGAGTGAAACCTTTCTTTTATTCAGCAGCTTGAAAACACTATTTTCATAGACCCTGTGAAGAGACAATTCAGAGCCCATTGATGCCTATATGGAAAAACTGAATATCTCACGATAAAAACCGGCAAGAAGCTCTCTGTGAAACTGCTTTGGGATGTGTGGATTCTTCTTACAGAGTTAAACTTTTCTTTTTATTCAGCAGGTTGGAAATACTCTTTTTGTAGAATCTATGAAGGGACATTTCAGAACCCATTGAGGCCTCTTGGGTAAATAAGAATATCCCACAATAAAATATACAAAGAAGCTATTTGTGAAACCACTTTACAATGTGAGGATTCATCTCCAGAATTAAACCTTTCTTTTTTTCCAGGAGGTTGGAAACAATCTTTTTGTAGAAACTGCAAAGGGAGATTTTGGAGCCCATTGTGGCCTATAAGAAAAAAAATGAACATTCCACAATAAAAAGTAGAAACAAGCTATATGTGAAATTGATTTGCTATGTGTAAATTTATCTCACAGATATAAACCTATCTTTTGATTCATCAGTTTGGAAAACCATTTTGTAGAATCTGTGAAGAAATATTTTGAAGCCCACTGAGGCTTATAGGGAAAAACCAAGTATCCCATGATAAAATCTAGAAAAAGCTATCTGTGAAACAGACAGGTTCATGATGTATGGATTCATCTCAAAGTGTTAAACCATTCCCTTGATTCAGCAGTTGAGAAATATTCTTTTTGTAAAATCAGCGAAGGGACTTTTCACAACCATTTAGGCCTATAGGGACACAGCGAGCATCCAGTGACAAAAACTAGAAAGATGCTATCACTGAAACCCTTTGCACTATGCGGATTCATCTCACAGAGTTAAAACTTTTGTCTGATTCAGCAGGTTGGAAACACTCTTTTTGTAGAATCTGCAAGGGACATTTCAAATCACTTTGAGGCCTACAGGGAAAAATGGAATATCCTGCAATAAAAACTAGAAAGATGCTATCTGTGAAACTGCTTTGTGATGTGTGGATTAATCTCACAGGTTAAAATTTGCATTTGATTCAGCAGGTTGGAAACACTTTTTGTAGAATCTGTGAAGGGAAATTTCAAAGCCCTTTGAGGCCTCTAGGGAAATACAGAATATCCCCCAATAAAAAATAGAAAGAGGCTATCTGTGAAATCACTTTTTGATGTGTGGATTAATCTCCCAGAGCTAAATTTTTCTTTAGATTCAGAAGGATGGAAACACTCTTTCTGTAGACACTGTGAAGGGACATTTTGGAGCCCATTGAGGCTTATAGGGAAATATCAAATATCCCACAATAAAAACTAGAAAGTAGCTATCCGTGAAACAGATTTGTTGTGTTTGGATTCATCTCACAGAACTCAAACTTCCTTTTTATTTAGCACCTTAGAAACATTCTGTTCATTGAGTCTGTGAAGGAGCAGTTAGGAGCCCATTCATGTCTACTGGGAAATATCAAATATCTCACAATATAAGTTGGAAAGAAGCTGACTGTGAAACCTATTTGTGATGTGTGGATTAATCTCACAGACTTAAACTTTTCTCTTGATTCAGTAGGTTGGAAACATCCTTTTCATAGAATCTGCAAAGGGACATATCAGAGCCCATTGAGGCCTAAAGGTAAAAACAAATATCCCATAAAAAAGCTAGAAAGAAGCTATTTAAAAACTGCTTTGCAAGGTGTGTATTCAATTGAAAAAGTTAAACCTTTCTTTTGGTTCAGCATGCTAAAACTCTCTTTTTGTAAAGTCTGTGAGAGGGCATTTTGGAACCCATTGATGCCTGCAGGGAAAAATTGAATATCTCATGATAAAACCTAGAAAGAGATTATCTGTGAAACCCGTTTGTGATGTGTGGATTCATCTCACAGAGATAAACTTCTCTTTCATTTCACCAGGTTGGAAACAGTCTTTCTATAATATCTGCAAAGGGATATTTTGGAGCCAATTAAGGCCCATAGGGACAAACTGAATATCTTGTGACAAAAACTAGAAGAAAGCTATCTGTGCAACTGCTTTGTGGTGTGTGGATTAATCTCAAAGGCTAAATCTTCCTTTCAATTCAGCAAGTTGGAAACACTCTTTTTGGAGAATCTGTGAAGAAACATTTTGAAGCCTTTCGTGTCCTATAGGGTAAAACCGAATATCCCCTAATAAAAACTAAAAAGAAGCTACTGTGAAACCACTTTGTAATGTGTGGATTCACCTCAGAGAGTAAAACCTTTCTTTTCATTCATCAGTTTGGAGCACTCTGATTGTAGATTGTGAGAAGGGCCATTTCAGAACCCACTGAAATCTATAGGGAAAAATTGAATATCCTGGAAAACAAAACAAAACAAAACAAAAACTAGATAGAAGGGACATTTCAGATTTCCTTGAGGCCTATAGGGAATAATTCAATATCCCACAATAAAAACTAGAAATAAGCTATCTGTGAAACTGCTTTGTGATGTGTGGATTAACATCACAGAGCTAAACTTTTCTTTCAATTCAAAGGTTGGAAACACTCTTTTTGTAGAATCTGTGAAGGAACACTTCACGCCCATTGAGGCCTATAGAAAAAACGCCAAATGTCCTGTGAAATAAACTATAAAGGAGCTATTTAATATGCCTGCTTGTGACATGTGGATTCATCTCAAAATTTAAAGCTTTATTTTGATTCAGCAGGTTGGAAACATTCATTTGGTAGAATCTGTGAAGGGACATTTGGGAACCCATTGAGACCTACAGGGAAAAATTGAATATCTCATGATAAAAATTAGATAAAAGCTATCTGTGAAACTGCATTGTGATGTGTGGATTCACCTCAAAGTGCTAAACTTTTCTTTTGATTCAGTAGGTTGCAAACACTGTGTGAAATCTGTGAAGGAATATTTCTGAGTCAATTGAGGCCTATAGGGAAAACCCAAATATTGAGTGATAAGAACTAGAAAGAAGCTATCTGTGAAATCACTTTGTGATGTGTGCATTAATTTCACAGAGCTAAACTGTTATTTCAATTCATCAGGTTGGAAACACTCTTTTTGTAGAATTTCTGAAGGAATATTTCTGGGCCATTGTGGCCTATAGAGAAGAATGACATATCCCTTGATAATAACTAAAAAGAACTCATCTGTGAATCCTCTTAGCAATGTGGGGAATCATCTCACAGAATTAAATCTATCGTTAAATTCAGCAGGTTGGAAACACTTTTTTTGTAGAATCTGTGAAGGGACATTTCATAGCCTATTGAGGCCTATGGAGAAAAACCAAATATCCCATGATAAAAACTAGACAGAAGCTATCTGTGAAACTGCTTTGTGATGTGTGTATTCAACTCAGAGAGGTAAATCTTTCTTTTGATTCAGGAGTTGGAAGTATTCTTTATGTAAAATCTTTGAAGGAACACTTCAAAGTCTATTGAAATATATATAGAAGTCAAATATCCACTATAAAAACTAGAAAGAAGCTATGTGTGCAACGGCTTTGTAATGTGTGGATTCATCTCACAGAGAAATTTTTTTTTGATAAAACAGGTTGTAAAACACTCGTTTTGTAGAATCTGTGAAGTGACACTTCAAAGCCCTTTGAGACCTATAGGGAATGACTGAATATCTTGTGATAAAAACTAGAATGAGGTCATCTGTGAAACCTCTTTATGACATGTGGATTCCTCTCTCAGAGTCAAACCTTTATTTTAATTCAGCCATTTGGAAACACTTTTTGTAGAATCTGCAAAAGAACATTTTGGAGCCCATTAAGGTCTATAGGGAAAAACTGAATATCCCACAATAAACGCTAGAAACAGGTTAGCTGTAAAATCACTTTGTGATGTGTGAATTAATTACACAGAGTTAAAACTTTCTTTGATTCAACAGGTTAGAAACACTCCTTGTGTAAAATCTGTGAAAGGACATCCTAGAGAGGAAAAACTGAATACCCAGTGATAAAAACTGGAAAGAAGCTATCTGTGAAACCACATTTCAATGTGTGGATTCATGTCACAGAATAATACCCTTCCTTTGACTTAGCTGGTTGGAAACACTCTTTTTGTAGAATCTTTGAAAAGGTATTTCCAAGCCCATTGAGTCCTATAGAACAAAAACTGAGTATCCTGTGACAAAAACTAGAAAGAAGTTATCTTTGAAAGCATTTGCTATGTGTTGATTTATCTCAGAGAGTTAAAACTTTCTTTTGATTCAGCAGGTTGGAAAAACTCTTTTCATAGAATTTCCATAGGGATATTGCAGAGTCAATTTAAGCCTATAGGGAAAAACCAAACATCCTGTGATAAAAACTAGAAGGAAACTATTGGTGAAACCACTTTGAGATGTGTGGTTTCATCTCACAGACATAAACTTTTCTTATGATTCACCAGATTGGAAACACTTTTTTAGAGAATCTGTGAAAAGATATTTTGGAGCCAACTGAGGCCAATAGGGAAAACCTCAATATGCCATGATAAAAACTTGAAAGATGCTACTGTGACAATGCTTTGTGATGTCTGCATTCATCTCACAGAAGTTAAACTGTTCCTTTGATTCAGCAAGTTGGAAACACTCTATTTGTAGAATCTGTGAAGAGACATTTAGGAGGCCATTGAGGCCTACTGGGAAAAACAAAATATCCCATGATAAAAACTTCAAAGAAACTATGTGTGAAACTACTTTGTGATGTGTGGATTGCTCTCACAGTGTTAAATTTTTCTTTTTAGTCAGCAGGGTTGGAAACACTGTTTTTGGACAGTCTGTGAAGGACATTTCAGAGCCCATTGTTGTCTATAAGAAAAACTGAATATTCTTCCACAAAAACTAGAAACAAGCTATCTTGGAATTCTCAGCTTACATTAGTAATTACATTAATTAGTGATGTAATTAATTAATGTAATTACATTACAGTAATTACATTAATTAGTGATGTGCAGACTCGTCTAACAGAATTAAACCTCTCTATTCGGCAGGTTGGAAATACTCTTTTTGTAGAATCTGCAAAGGCACATTTCAGAGCCAATTGAGGCCAATAGGAAAAAACAAGTGTCCTGCGCTAAAAACTTGAAAGAAGTTTTCTGTGAAACTGCTTTGTGGTGTGTGTGGATTTGTCTAAGAAATAAACCTTTCTTTTAATTAAGCAGGTTGGAAACACTATTTTTGTGGAGTATGTGAAGGGACATTTTGGAGTCAATTTGAGCCTGTAGGTTAAAACCAAATATCCCATGATAAAAACTAGAAAGAAGCTATATGTGAATCTGCATTGTGATGTGTGGATTAATCTCATAGAGATAAAACTTTCTTTCAATTAAGCAGGTTGGAAACACATTATCTGTAGAATCTGCGATGGAACATTTTGGAGTCCAGTAAGGCATATAGGAAAAAACCAAACACCTAGTAATAAGAACTAGAAGGAAGCTCTCTGTAAAATGGCTTTGCAATGTGAGGACTCATCTCACAGACATAAGACTTTCTTTTGATTCACCAAGTTTGAAACATTTTTTTGTGGTATCTGTGAAGAAATATTTCAAAGCCAATTGAAGCCTATAGGAAAAAAAGCAAATATCTCACAATAAAACTAGAAAGAAGCTCTCTGTGAAACTGCTTGTGATGTGTGGATTCATCTCACAGAGTTAAATCTTTCTTTTGATTCAGCAGGTTGGAAACACCTTTTTTGTAGAATCTCTGGAGGGACATTTCAGAGCCCATTGAGACCTATAGGGAAAAACAGAATATCCCACTGTAAAATTACACAGAAGCTGTCTGAGAAACTACTTTGGGTATGTGGATTGTTCTCACAGAGTTAAACCTTTCTATTGATTCATCAGGTTTGAAAAACTCTTTTGTACACTCTGTGAAGGGAAAACTTGGAGCCCATTGATGCCTATATGAAAAACCGAATGTCCTGTGATACAAACTAGCAAGAAGCTATGTGTGAAACTGCTTTGTGATGTGTGGATTCATCTAAGATTTTTAAATCTTTTTTTTTTTTTTTTTTGATTCAGCAAGTTGGAAACACTCTTTTGGTAGAATATGTGAAGGGATATTTCAGAGCCCATTGAGGCCCAGGGGAAAACATTAATATCCCACTATAACAGCTAGAAAAAAGCTATCTGTGAAACCACTTTGCAATGTATGAATTCATCTCACAGAGGTAAACCATCTTTTGATTCACCAGGTTGGTAACACTCTTTTTGTAGAATCTGTGAAGGAATATTTCAGAGCCCATTGAGTCCTATAAAGAAAAAGCAAATATCCCATGATAAAAATTAGAAAGAATCTACCTGTGAAACTTCTTTGCAATGTGTGGATTCATCTCACAGAGTTAAACCTTTCTTTCAATTCACCAGGTTGAAAATTTTCTTCATATAATCTGCAAAGAGATATTTTGAAGCTCATTGAGTCCTATAGGAAAAAAGCAAATATTTCCTGATAAAAATTAGAAAGAAGCTATCTGTGAAACCTTTTTGTGATGTGTGGATTCATCTACAGCATTAAACAATTTTTTTGATAATGCAGATAGGAAACACTCTTCTCTTTTTGTAGAATCTGTGAGGTTTTTGAGGCCTATGGATAAAAACTAAATATCCCATGAAAAAAACTAGAATGAAGCTATTTATGAAACTGCTTTGTGATGTGCAGATTCAATTCAGTAAGTTAAAACTTTCTTTTGATTGAGCAGGCTGGAAACTCTCTTTAGTAGAGTAGCTGAAGGGTCATATCAGAGCCTCTTGTGGCCTATAGGGAAAAAGCAAATATCCTGTGATAAAAACTAGAAAGAAACTATCTGCAAAACCCTTTTGTGATGTGTGGATTTATCTCACAGAGCTACACTTCTCTTTCATTCAGTGGGTTGGAAACACTCTTTGTGTAATATCTGCAAAGGGACATTTCAGAGCCCATTGAGGCCTACAGGAAAAAACTAAATATACCACAATAAATACTGGAAAAAAATCTATCTATGACCTCTATACTATTTGTGGATTAATATCAAGAGCTAAACATTTCTTTCAATTTAACATATTGAAAACACTCTTTTTGTTGAATCTCTGAAGGAACATTTCAGAGTACTTTGTGGCCTATAGGAAAAAAACTGAATATCCCTGGACAAAAACTAAAAAGAAGTTATCTATGAATTTATTTAGTGATCTGGGGAATCACCTCACAAAGTTAAATCTTTATTTCAATTCAGCAGATTAGAAACACTCTCTTTGTAGAATCTGTGGAGGGACATTTCAAAGCCCATTGAGGCCTACAGGGAAAAACCAAATATCCCAAGATAAAAACTCAGCAGAAGTTATCTGTGAAACTGCTTTGTGATGTGTGGATTCATTTCACAGAGGGAAATCTTTCTTTTGATTCAGAAAGTTGGTAAAACTTATTTGTAGAATCTGCAAAGGGATAATTTGAAGCCCTTTGAGGCCTATAGGCACTAATCGAATATCTTGCAATACAAAATAGAAGATTCTATCCTTGAAACCACTTTGTGATGTGTGAATTTATCTCACAGAGCTAAACTTTTCTTTCAGTTCAACAGGTTGGAAAAACTTTTTATGTAAAATCTGCAAAGAAACATTTTGTAACCCATTGAGGTCTATAGAAAAAAATCAAATATCCCACAATAAAAACAGGAAAGAAGCTATCTGTGAAACTGCTTTGTGAAGGAAGGATTCATGTCACAGGCTTAAGCCTTTCTTATATGTTGTGGTAAGTCAGGGACTCCGAATGGAGGGACTGACTGGAGCCACGACAGAGGAACATAAATTGTGAAGATTTCATTTTAACATGGACATATGTCAGTTTCCCAAATTAATACATTTATAATTTCTTACATCTGTCTTTACTTCAATCTCTGAGCATAAATTGTGAAGATTTCATTTTAATATGGACATTTATAGCTTCTCAAATAATATGCTTGTAATATTTTATGTCTGTCTTCACTTTAATCTCTTAGTCCTGTTGTCTTTGTAAGCTGAGAATGTACCTCACCTCAGGACCACTATTGTGTTAAACTGTATCAATTGATTGTAGAACATGTGTGTTTGAACAATATGAAATCAGTGCACCTTGAAAAAGAACAGAATAACAGTAACTTTCAGGGAACAAGGGAAGACAACCATAAGGTCTGACTGCCTGCAGGGTTGGACAGAATAGAGACATATTTTTCTTCTTGCAGAGAGCCCATAAACACACATGGAAGTAGGGAAGATATCACTGAATTCTTTTCCTAGCAAGGAATATTAATATTTAAGGCCCTGGGAAAGGAATGCGTTTGTGGAGGGAGGTCTATAAATGGGTGCTCTGGGAGTGTCTGTGTTATGCGGTTGAGATAAGGACTGAAATACACCCTGGTCACTTGCAGTACTGTTAGGCTTATTAGGGTGGGGAAAAAAGCCCACTCTGCTGAATTTGAGGTCAGACTGGTTCTCTGCTCTCAAACCCTGTTTTCTGTTGTTTAAGATGTTTATCAAGATAATACATGCACAGCTGAACACAGACCCTTATCAAGAGTTTTTGATTTCACCCTTTGCCTTGTGATCCTTGCTTTGCCCTTTGCCTTGTGCTCTTTATTGTCATCAGAAGCATGTGATCTTTGTTCTCCATTTTGCCCTTTGAAGCATGTGATCTTTGTGACCTACTCCCTGTTCATACACTCTCTCCCCTTCTGAAGTCTTTAATAAAAACCTGCTGGTTTTGTGGCTCAGGTGGGCATCACGGTCCTACCAATATGTGATGTCACCCCCAGAGACACAGCTGTAAAATTCCTCTCTTTGTACTCTTTCTCTTTATTTCTTAGCTGACTGACACTTAGGGAAAATAGAACCTACATTGAAATATTTGGGGTGGGTTCCCTCGATATTTATATTCAGCAGGTTAGAAACACTCTTTTTGGAGTATCAATGAAAAAACATTTCAAAGTCCATTGAGGTCTATGAAGGAAAACTGAATATCTCACAATAAAAACTAGAAAGAAGCTGTCTGTGAGACTACTTTGGGATGCATGGATTTATCTCATAGAGCTAAACCTTTCTTTCACTTCAGCTGGTTGGAAACACTCTTTGTGTAGAATGTGTAAAGGGACATTTTGGAGCCCATGAGGCCTATAAGAAAAAATTGAATATCCCAAGATAAAAACTAGAAGGAAGCTATCTGTGAAATCTCTTGTGATGTGTGGACTCATCTTACAGAGTTGAACCTCCTTTTTGATTCAACAGGTGAGAAACATGCTTTTTGTAGAATCTTTGAAAGTACTAGTCAAAGCCTGTTGAGGCCTGTAGAAAAAACTTAATATCTTGCAATACAAAATAGAAAGAACCTATTTAAGAATCTGCTTTGCTGTGTGTGGATTCATCTGAAAAACATAATCCTCTCTTTTGATTCAGCAGGTTGGAAACACTTCTTTGGTATAATCTACAAAGTGACATTTCAGAACCAATTGAGGTTTATAGAAAAAATATTATATTCCACAATAAAAACTAGAAATAAGCTATCCTTGAAGCTGCTTTGTGGTGTGTGGATTCATCTCACACAGCTAAAATATTCTTTCATACAGCCTGTTAAAAAAACTCTTTGTGTAAAATTTGTGAGGAGAGATTTTGAGCCCATTGAAGCCCATACGGAAAAATCAAATATCCCAGGATAAAAACTAGAAAGAAGCTAACTGTGAAACGGTTTTGTGATGTTTGGATTCATCTCACAGAACTAAACCTTTCATTCAATTCAGCTGGTTGGATACACTCTTTTTGTAGAATCTTCAAAGAAACATTTCAGAGCCCATTGTGACCTATAGTGAAAAATCAAACATCTCATAATAAAAACTAAAAAGAAGCCATCATTGAAACCTCTTAGTGATATGGGGAATCATATCACAGAATTAAATCTTTCTTTTGATTCAACAGGTTGGAAAAACTCTTTTTGTATAATCTCTGAGGCCTATAGGGAAAAATCAATTATCCCATGATAAAAACTAAAAAGAATCTATCTGTGAAACTGCTTTGCAATGGGTGGATTCATCTAATAAAATTAAACCATTCTTTTGATTCAGCAAGTTAGAAACACTCTTTTTGCAGAATCTGTGAAGGGTCATTTCAGAACCCTTTTAGATTAATAGAGAAAAAAGCAAATATCCCATGATAGAAACTAGAAAGAAGCTGTCTTTGATACAGCTTTGGAATGTATGGATTCAACTCACAGAGTTAAACCTTTCTTTTGATTCAGCAGGTTGGAAACACTCTTTTTTGTACAATCTGAATGGGAAATTTCAAAGTCCATTGAGGCCTATAAAAAAAAAAAAGAAAGAAAAACAAATATCCTGTGATTAAAACTAGAAAGAAGGAATGTTTGAAACAACTTTGTGATTTGTGGACTCATCTCAGGGAGTTAAATCCTTCTTTTGATTCAGCAAATTATATACACTCGTTTTGTAGAATCTGCGAAGAGACGTTTTGGAGCCCATTGAGGCCTATAGTGAAATACCAAATGTCTCACAATAAAATCTTAAAAGAAACTATCTGTGAAACTGTTTGTGATGGGTTAATATATCTCAAAGAATTAAAGCTTTCTTTTGTTTCAGCAGATTGGAAGCACTTTTTTGTAGAATCTGTGAAGGGATATTTTGGAGCCCATTGAGGCCTAAAGGGAAAAACAGAATATCCAGTGATTAAAAACTAGAAGGAAGCTATCTATGAAACTACTTTGTGTTGTGTGGATTCATCTCACAAAGTTAAAACTTTCTTTTGATTCAGCAGGTAGGAAACACTCTTTTTGTAGAATAGGCAAAAGGACAATTCAGAGCACAGTGAACCCCATAGGGAATAACAGAATATCACACAATACAAACTAGAAAGAAACTACTTGAGAAACCTGTTTGTGATGTGTGGATTCATATCAAAAAGTTAAACCTTTCTTTTGATTCAGCATGTTGGAATCACTATTTTGGTAGAGTCTGTAAAGGGACATTTCAAAACCTGTTGAGGTCTATAGGGAAAAACTGACTATCCCATGATAAAAAATAGAACAAAGCTTCAAAGCTGTCTGTGAAACTGCTTTACAATGTGTGGATTAATTTCACAGAGTTAAACCTTTCTTTTGATTCAGCAGATTGGAAACAGTCTTTTTGTAGAATCTGTGCAGGGACATTTTGGAGCCCAAGAAGGCCAATTGTGAAAAACTGAATATCTCTTGATAAAACTTGAAAGAAGCTATCAGTGAAACCACTTAGCCCATTGTGGCCTATAGGAAAAAAAGTAAAGCCCCCGATAAGAACTAGAAAGAAGCTATCTGTGAAACCACTTTGTGATGTGTAAATTCATCTCACCAACATAAAACTTTCTTTTGATTTACCAGGATGGAAACACTGATTTTGTAGAATCTGCAAAGGGATTTTTCACAGTGCATTATGGCCTACTGGGACAAATGAACATCCTGTGATAAAAACTAGAAATTTCACAGTGCATTATGGCCTACTGGGACAACTGAACATCCCATGATAAAAACTAGAAATAAGCTATTTCTTAAACAGCTTTGCACTTTGTGGATTCGTCTCAAAGAGTTAAACCTTTCATTTGATTCAGCAAGTTGAAAAAGCTCTTTTTGTAGAATCTGCAAGGGAACATTTTGACATCCATTGAGGCCTATAGGAAAAAGCCATATATCATGCAATAGAAACTGGAAAGAAGTTATCTGTGAAGCTGCTTTTTGATGTGTGCATTCATCTCACAAAGCCAAATTTTTCATGTATTCAGCAGGATTGAAATACTCTTTGTGTAGAATCTGTGAGGGGACATTTCAGAGCCCATTGAGGTCTGTAGCAAAAAACCAAATATCCCACTATAAAAACTAGAAAGAACTTATCTGTGAAAGCGCTTTGTGATGTATGGATTTATCTCACAGAGCTAAAACTGTCTTTCAATACAGCAGATGGGAAACACTCTTTTTGTCAAATCTGTGAAGGAATATTTTGGAGCTTATTGAGGCCTATAGGGAAAACCCAAATATCCTGCAAGAAAACCAAAAAGAAGCCATAGCTTAATCCTCTAAGCGATGTGGGGAATCACCTCACAAGGGTAAATATTTCTTTCAATTCAGCAAGTTGGTAACATTCTTTTTGTAGAATCTGTTAAGGGACATTTCTGAGCTCATTCATTCCTATAGAAAAAAAGGAAATATCCCACAATAAAAACTAGAAAGTAGCTATCTGTGAAACTGCTTTTTGATGTGTAAATTTATCTCAAAGAGCTGAACTTTTTTTGATTTAAGAGGTTAGAAACATTCTTTGTGTTTTCTGCAAAAAGACACTTCAAATTCCATTGAGGCCTATAGAGAAAAACCAAATATCCCTTAATGAAAACTAGAAAGAAATAGTGTGAGCAACTGCATTGTAATGTGTGGATCCATCTCAGAGAGTTAAATCCTTCTTTTGATTCAGCAGATTAGAAACACTCTCTTTGTAGTATCAACGAAGGGACATTTAGGGTTCCATTTAATCCTATAGGGGGAAAAAAAACTGTCTCAAGATGAAAACTAGAAAAATGCCTTCTGTGAAACCATTTTGCAGTGGGTAAATTCATCTCAAAAAGTTAAACATTTTGTTTGATTCACCAGGTTGGAAACAGTCTTTTTGTAGAATCTGCAAAGGGACATTTCAAAGCCCATTAAGGCTTATAGAAAAAACTGAATATCCTGCAATAAAAACTAGCAAGAAGTTACATGTGAAATCGCTCTGTGATGTGTAGGTCATTTCACGTAGTTAAACCATCCCTTTGATTCAGTAGGTTGAAAACCCTCTCTTTGTAGAATCTGTGAAGGGACATTTCCCAGCCCATTTAGGCCTATGGGGACAAACTGAATATCCCACAATAAAACTAGAAAGAATCTATTTCTGAAAGAGCTTTGCACTGTGTGGATTGATCTCACAGAGTTAATCTTTGGTTTGATTCAGCAGGTTGTAAACACTCTTTTTGTAGAATCTGTGAAGGAACATTTTGAGGCCCATTGAGGTCTATAGTGAAAAACCGAATATCAGAATATCATGTGATAAAAGTCATGTGATAAAAACTAGGAAGAGGCTATCTGTGAAACTGCTTTGTGATGTGTGGCTTCATCTCACAGAGCTAAACTATTCATTGCTTCAGCAGGATAGAAACACACTTTCTATATAATATGTGAAGGGACATTTCAGAGCCCATTGAGGCCTGAAGGAAAAAAGCAAATATCCCCTGATAAAAACTAGAAATAAAGTATCTGTAAAACCGCTTTGTGATGTGTGGTTTCTTCTAACATAGTTAAACATTTATTTGGATTCAGTAGGATGGAAACACTCTTTTTGTAGAATCTGTGAAGGGACATTTCATACCCCGGGGAGATTTATGGAAGAAAACTGAATAACCCACAATATAAACTAGAAGAAACATGTCTGTAAAACAACTTCACAATATGTGGAATTCATCTCTCAGAGTTAAAACCTTCTTTGGATTCAGAAAGTTGGAAACACTCTTTTTGTAGAATCTTCAAAGGGACATTTCAAAGCTCATTGAGACCTATAGAAAAAAAATATCCCACGATAAAAACTAGAAAGAAGCTTTCTGTGAAACTGCTTTGTGACATATGCATTTATTTCACAAACTTAAACCTTTTGTTGGATTAAGCAGGTTGAAAACACTCTTTGTGTAGAATCTGCAAAGGTATATTTCCAAGCCCACAGAGAAAAACTAAATATCCCAAGATCAAAACTCCAAAGAAGTAATCTGTCAAACCACTGTGCATGATGTGGATTCATCTCACACAGTTAAACCTTTATTTTGATTCAGCAAGTTGGAAACACTCTTTGTGTAAAATCTGTGAGGGGATATTTCAGAGTCCTTGAAGGCTCTATGGAAAACTGAATATGTGACAATAAAAACTAGAGAGCAGTTATCTGCGAAACCACTTTGTGAAGTGTAGATTCATCTCACAGAGTTAAATCTTTCTTTTGATTCAGCAGGGTGGAAGCACTTTTGTAGAATATTCAAAGTGACATACTGGAGCCCATAGAGACCTATAGAAAAAAAAAAAAAACAAATATCATGTAATAAAAACTAGAAAGAAGCTATCTGTGAAACTGTTTTGCTATATTTTGATTCATCTCACTGGTCTAAATTTTGTTTTTGAATCAGTAGTTTGGAAACCCTCTTTTTGTAGAATCCGTGAAGAGACATTTTGGAGTCTATTGATTCCTACAGAAAAAAAAAAACCCAAATATCTTGTGATGAAAAGTAGAAAGCTGTCTGTGAAACCACTTAGCGATGCGTGGATTCATCTTACAGAGCTAAAATTTACTTTTGATTCAGCAGGTAAAAAAACTCTTTTTGTAGAATCTGCAAAGAAACATTTTGGAGCTCACTGAGCAATATAGGGAAAAACTGTATCCCACGATAAAAATTGTAAGAAAGCTATCTGCGAAACAGCTTTGCATTGTGTGGATTCCTCTCACAATGTTACACCTTTGTTTTGATTAAACAGGTTGGAAGCACTCTTTTGAAAATGTGCGAAGGGACATTTCATAGCCCATTGAGGGCTATAGGGACAAACTGAAAATCAAGCGATAAAAACTAAATAGAAACTATCCGTGAACACTCTTTGCAATATTATGATTCATGTCACAGAGTAAATCCTTTGTTTTGATTCAGCAGGTTGGAAACACTCTTTCTGTAGAATCTGCAAAGGGACATTTCAGAGCCCATTGAGACCCACAGGGAAAAATTCATATCCTGCTATAACAGCTAGAAAGAAACTATCTGTGAAATCGCTTTGTAATGTGTGAATTCATCTTACAGAGTTAAACCACTCTTTCGATTTAGCAGGTTGGTAACACTCTTTTTGTAGAATCTGCAAAGGGACACTTCAGAGCCCATTGAGTCCTATAAAGAAAAAACAAATATCCCACGATAAAAACTAGAAAGAATCTATCTGTGAAACGCGATGTGTAGATTCATCTCACAGAGTTAAACCTTTCTTTCAATTCACCAGGTTGAAAACACTTTGTAGAATCCACAAAGGGACATTTTGGAGCTCATTTTATCCTATAGGAAAAAGCAAATGTCTCGTGATAAAAACTAGAAAGAAGATATCTGTGAATCTGCTTTGTGATGCGTGGATTTATTTCACAGAGTAAAACCTTTCTTTTGATCCTGAAGGATTTAAACACTCTTTTTGTAGAATCTGCAAAGTGACATTTCCAAGCTTTTCAAGGCCTATGGAGAAAATCTGAATGCTCCATAATGAAAACTAGATTGAAGCTATTTAAGAAATCGCTTTGTGAAGTATGCACTTAATTCAGTAAGTTAAAACTTTCTTTTGATTGAGCAGGCTGGAAAATCTCTCTTGATAGAGTATCCGAAGGGACATTTTGGAGACCATTGTGGCCTATAGGGAAAAAGTGAATATCCCATGATAAAAACAAGAAAGAAGCTAGCTGCAAAAGCCTTTTGTGATGTGTGGATTCATCTTACACTTCTCTTTTGGTTCAGCAGGTTGGAAACACTCTTTGTGTAATATCTGTGAAGGTATATTATGAAGTCCATTGAGGCCTTTAGGAAAAAACTCTAAATGTCCCCCAATAAAAACTGGAAAAATGCAATTGCCCACCAGGGTCATATCTGGGGCATGCCAGGAAGGCACTGGACTCTGCTGGATGTCCCCAGCCGTCTCTTTGACCTCGCTGCTTTGTTTTTTCTCCGCCTACCTCAACGTCCCTCTGAACCCCTGGTGGCCTGTCTCCATCTCCCGAGGGATTTCTTGTCACCTTGGGGTGCCCCCCTGGGGAAAACACGCACCCGGGGTGAAATCCCAGGACTCCATGACCCTCCCGGGTGGGGCCTGGGGCATGTCGGGAAGGCACTGGCCTCTGCTGTATGACCCCAGCCGCCTCTTCAGCCCTGCTTTTTTGCTCAACGTCCCCTGAAAACATGGATGCCTATCCCCATCCCTCAGGGCACTTCTTGCTGCCTTGCGGTGCTCCCTCAGGAGAGACAAGCACCAAGGGTGAAAGCCCAGGGCTCCACAAACCACTGGGCTTGGGCGTGGGGCATGCTGGGAAGGCACTGGCCTCCGCTGGATAACTCCAACCACCTCTTCGGCCTTGCTGCTTTTTTCCTGGGCCTGCCTCAACGTCCTTCTGAAACCCTGGGGGCCTGTCCCCATCCACCGGGGGACTTCTTGCTGCCTTGGGGTGCCCCATGGGGAGAGACAACCACCCTGGGGTTGGAGCCCAGGACTCCACGACTCACCCGGGTTAGGCCTGGGGCAAGCTGGGAACACACTGGCCTCCTCTGGATGACCCCAGTCACCTCTTTGGCCTCATTAGTTTTTTACTCAGCCTGCCTCAACGTCCTCGTGAAACAGTGGTGGCCTGTCCCCGTCCCCCAAGGGACTTCTTGCCACCTTGGTGTGCCTCCCTGGGGAGAAATACGCACCATTGGTGGGAGTCTGGGGCTCCACGACCCTCCTGGGTGAGGACTGGGGCATGCCGGGAAGGCACTGGACTCACTGGATAACCCCAGCCACCTCATAGTCCTGGCTGCATTTTTCCTTGGCCTGTCTCAATGTCTCCCTGAAACTCTGGATGCCTGTCCCCGTCCCCCAAGGGACTTCTTGGTGCCAACCTGAAGAGAGACACACACCAAGAGTAAGAGCCCAGAACTCCACCACACCCATGTGTCAGGCCTGGGGCATGCCAGGAAGGCACTGGCCTCCCCTGGATGATACCAGCCACCTCTTCGGCCTTGCCGCTTTTGTCCTCGGCCTGCCTCATTGTCCGTCTAAAATCCTGGGGGCCTGTCCCCCTTCCCAAGGAAGCTTCTTTCCCCCTTGGGGTACCCCCCTTGGGAGAC
This sequence comes from Macaca nemestrina, assembly GCF_043159975.1. Taxonomy (NCBI): domain Eukaryota; kingdom Metazoa; phylum Chordata; class Mammalia; order Primates; family Cercopithecidae; genus Macaca; species Macaca nemestrina. The sequence goes on along the minus strand of NC_092127.1, from coordinate 114,684,923 downwards.
ACGCACCTTGGGTGGGAGCCTGCGACTCCACGACCCTCCTGAGTCAGAACTGGGGCATGCCGGGGAAACACATCCACTAGATGACTCCAGACACCTTTTTGGCCTCACTGCTTTGCTTCTAGGTCCACCTCAAGGTCCCTCTGAAACCCTGGCAGCCTTTCCCCATCCCCCATGGGACTTCTTGCCACCTTGGGGGACCCCACTGGGGAGAGACACGTACCCTGGGTGGGGTCCCATAGCTCCACAACCCCAATGGGTCGAGCCTCGGGCATGCTGGGAAGGCACTGGCCTCCAAAGGATGACCCCAGCCACCTCTTCATCTTCGCAGTTTTTTCCTCAGCCTGAAAGTCTGGGGTTCTGTCCCCGTCCCCTGGAGGAAACTTCTTGCTTCCATGGGATGCCACCATGGAAAGAGACACGCACCCTGAGTTGGAATCCAGGTCTGCATGAGCCCCTGGGTTGGGCCTGGGGCATGCTGGAAAGTCACTTGTCTTCATTGGATGACCCCAACTGTCTCATCAGCCTCACAGCTTTTTCCTTGGCCTGCTTCAACATCCCTCTGATATTATGGGGGCCCATCCCAGTCCCCTAAGGGACTTCTTGCCAGCTTATGGTGGCCCCCTGAGGAGATACACACATCCTGGGTGGGAGCCTGGGACTCTACGATCCCCCCAGGTCAGGCCTGGGGCATGCAAGGAGGGTACTGGCTTTTGATGGATGACACCAGCTATAAGGAAAAGAAAGAAAGATCAGACTGTTACTGTGTCTGTGTAGAAAGTGAAGACATAAGAAATTCCACTTTGACCTGTACCTTGAAAAATTGCTTTGCTGAGATGCTGGTAATTTGTAACTTTACCCCAGTCACTTTGCCCCAGCCACTTTGCCCCAACCTTGTGCTCACAGAAACATGTGTTGTATGGAATCAAGGTTTAAGGGATCTAGGGATGTGCAGGACGTGCCTTGTTAACAAAATGTTTACAAGCAGTATGCTTGGTAAAAGTCATCACCATTCTCTAGTCTCAATAAACCAGAGGCACAATACACTGTGAAAAGCCACAAGGACCTCTGCCTTGGAAAGCTGGGTATTGTCCAGGGTTTCTCCCCATGTGATAGTCTGAAATATGGCCTCATGGGAAGAGAAAGTCCTGACTGTCCCCCAGCCCGACACCCATAAAGGATCTGTGCTGAGGTGGATTAGTAAAAGAGGAAAGCCTCTTGCAGTTAAGATAGAGGAAGGCCACTGTCTCCTGCCTGCCCCTGGGAACTAAATGTCTCTGTATAAAACCCGATTGTACATTTGTTCAATTCTGAGATAGGAGAAAATCTACGTTATGGCAGGAGGCAAGACATGCTGGCAGCAATGCTGCTTTGTTATTCTTTACTCCACTGAGATGTTTGGGCAGAGAGAAACATAATTCTGGCCTACGTGCACATCCAGGCATAGTAGCTACCCTTGAACTTAATTATGACACAGATTCTTTTCTCACATGTTTTCTTGCTAACCTTCTCCCTATTAGCACCCTGCTCTTCTACCAAACTCCTCTTGCTAAAATAATGAATATAATAATCAATAAAAACTGAGGGAACTCAGAGACCAGCATTGGTGCAGGTCCTTGGTATGCTGAGTACCTGTCTCTTGGGCCCACTATTGTTTCTCTATACTTTGTCCCAGTCTCTCATCCCACCTGAGGAGATATACCCACAGGTGTGGAGGGGCAGGCCACCCCTTCATCTGCCACCCAACGTGGGTGCCTTTCTCTAGGGTGAAGGTACACTAAGAACATGAGCATTAAGGACAGCTGATGAGATATTCCCGAGTACGTCCACTGTCAGCCTTGCAATAAGCTTGTGCGCTCAGAGGAATCCAGGGTAACAATGGGACAAACTGAAAGTCAATGTGCCTCTTATCTCAGCTTCATTAAAATTATTTTAAGAAGAGGGGGATTGAAAGCTTCTACGGAAAATCTAATTACGCTATTTCAAACAATAGAACAATTCCTCCCTTGGTTTCCAGGACAGGGAACTTTAGATTTAAAAGGTTGGGAAAGAATTGGCAAAGAATTAAAACAAGCAAGTAGGGAAGGTAAAATCATCCACTTACAGTATGAAATGATTGGGCCATTATTAAAGCAACTTTAGAACCGTTTCAAATAGAATAAGATAGTGTTTCAGTTTCTGATGCCCCTGAAAGCTGTGTAATAGATTGTGAAGAAAAGGCAGGAACAGAGTTCAAAAAAGAAATGAAAAGTTCACATTGTAAGAATGTAGCAGAGCTGGTAATGGCTCCGTCAACGCAAAGTGTTGACTATAATCAATTACAGGAGGTAATATATCCTAAATCATCAAAATTGGGGGAAGGAGACCCAGAATTATTTGGGCCATCAGAGTCTAAACCACGATGGCCATCAACTCCTCCTCCTGCGGTTCAGATGCCTGTGACATTACAAACTCAAATGTAGTTTAGACAAGTACAAACCCCAAGAGAATAGCAAGTAGAAAAGGATAGAGTTTCTATCCCGGCAATGCCAATCCAGACACAGTATCCACAATATCAGCCGGTAGAAAATAAAACCCAACCACCGGTAGTTTATCAATATCCGTTGCCAGCCGAATTTCAGTATCGGCCACGTCCGGAGGTTCAATATAGACCTCAGGTGATGTGTCCTGTGCCAAATAGCAGGGCACTATCAGCAACTCATGGCGGTGGAGTTTGGTCCTACAGCACCACCTAGTGGATAAGATAGTGCACCGCATAAAACCATTGATAGAGCCAGAAATATCTTGAGGCACGGCAGTGCCTGGTAATTTTACAACACATGCCGGCCAAAAAAGGGAGTCAAACAGGAGCGTCTGTCCAAGCTGAGGCTAGATATGAATCTTTCACCATGAAAATGTTAAAAAGTATAAAAAAGGAGTTAAACAGTATGGCCCCAACTTTCCTTATATGAGAACATTATTAGATTCCATTGCTCGTGGAAATAGACTTATTCTTCATGATTGGGAAATTCTGGCTAATTCTTCCCTTTCACCCTCTCAGTTTCCACAGTTTAAAACTTGGTGGATTGATGGAGTACAAGAACAGGTATGGAAAAATCAGGCTACTTATCCTGCTGTTAATATAGATGCAGACCAATTGCTAGAAACAGGCCCAAATTGGAGCACTATTAACCAACTTTCAGTAATGCAGAATGAGGCTATTGAACAACTAAGGGCTATTTGCCTCAGGGCCTGGGAAAAATTCAGGACCCAGGAATCACCTGCCCTTCTTTTAATTCTATCAGATAAGGCTCTAAAGAGCCATATCCAGACTTCGTGGCAAGATTGCAAGATGCCGCTCAAAAATCTATTGCAGATGATATGCCCAAAAACTTGTAAAAATAATGGCTTATCAAAATGCAAATCCAGAATGTCAATCAGCCATAAATCCATTAAGAGAAAAAGTTCCAGCAGGAGTTGATGTAATTACAGAATATGTGAAGGCTTGTGATGGGATTGGAGGAGCAGTGCATAAGGCAATGCTATTGGTTCAAGCAATTACAGCAGTTGCTTCAGGAGGAGAAGTTAAAACATTTGGGGGGAAATGTCATAATTGTGGTCAAATCGGTCATCTAAAAAAGAATTGCCCAGTCTTAAACAGAGTAAAAATAAAGAGCCACCTGATCTGTGTCCAAGATGTGGAAAAGGAAAACATTGGGCTAAGAAATGTCATTCTAAACTTGATAAAAATGGGCAACCATTGTCGGGAAATGGGAAAAGGGGCCAGCCTCAGGCCCTGCAACAAAGTGGGGCATTCCCGATTCAGCCTTTTGTTCCTCAGAGTTTTCAGGGACAACAACCCCCACAGCAAATACCACCATTTCAGGGAATCAGCCAATTACAACAATACAACAGCTATCTCCTGCCACAGCAGGCAGTGCAGCAGTGATTTATGTTCTACTCAAATTGTTTCTTTGCTCCCTGGAGAGCCCACGCAAAAGATTCCTACAGGGGTATATGGTACACTGCCAGACGGGATGGTAGGCCTTATTTTAGGAAGATAAAGTCTAAATTTGAAGGGAGTCCAAATTCATACTGGCATAAGTGATTCAGATTATAAAGGGGAAATTCAGTTAGTGATCAGTTCCACTGTTCCCTGCAGTGCCAATCCAGGTGATAAAATTGCTCAATTATTGCTTTTGCCTTATATTAAAATTGGGGATAGCAAAACAAAAAAACAAGGAGGGTTTAAAAGTACCAATCCTGCTGGAAAAGTTGCTTATTGGGCTAGTCAGGTCTCAGAAAATAGACCTGTTTGTACAGTCACTATTCACGGAAAGTAGTTTGAAGGATTAGTAGATACTGGGCCTGATGTTTCCATCATTGCCTTAATGGCCAAAAAAATTGGCCTAAACAAAAGTCTGTTACAGGACTTGTTGGTGTGGGCACTGCCTCAGAAGTGTATCAAAGTGCCATGATTTTACATTGTCTAGGACCTGATAATCAAAAGAGTACAGTTCAGCCTATGATTACTTCTATTCCAATTAATTTATGGGGCTGAGACTTGTTACAACAGTCCCATGCAGAGATTACTATTCCAGTCTCCCTATACAGTCTCACGAGTCAAAAAATCATGACTAGAATGGGATATCTCCCTGGCAAAGGACTAAGAAAGAATAAATAAGACATTAAAGTCCCAATTGAGGCTAAGGAAAATCCAGAAAGAAAAGGAATAGGGTATCCTTTATAGGAGTGGCCACTGTAGAGCCTCCAAAACCCATTCCATTAAGTTGGAAAACAGAAAAGCCTGTGTGGGTAAATCAGTGGCCACTACGAAAACAAACGCTGGAGGCTTTACACTTATTGGCAAAGGAACGGTTAGAAAAGGGACGTATTGAGCCTTCATTTTTGCCTTGGAATTTTCCTGTGTTTGTAATTCAGAAAAAAATCTGGCAGATGGTGCATGCTAACTAACTTAAGAGCCGTTAATGCGGTAATTGAACCCATGGGGTCTCTCCAACCTGGACTGCCCTCTCCGGCCATGATCCCTAAAGATTGGCCTTTAATTATAATAGATCTAAAGGATTGCTTTTTTACCATTCCTCTGGAAAAACAGGATTTTGAAAAATTTGCTTTTACTATACCAGCTGTAAATAATAAAAAAACAGCCACCAGATTTCAGTGGAAAGTGTTGCCTCAGGGAATGCTTAATAGTCCAACTATTGGTCAGACTTTTGCAGCTCAGGTTCTTCAACCAGTTAGAGACAAGTTTTCAGACTGTTATATCATTCATTATGTTGATAATATTTTGTGTGCTGCAGAAACAAGAGACAAATTAATTGACTGTTACACATTTCTACAGACAGAGGTTGCAAACACAGGCCCGACAATAGCATGTGATAAGATTTAGACCTCCACTCCTTTTCATTATTTGGACATGCAGGTAGAGAAAAAAAAATTAAACTACAAAAAATAAAAAAAGAAAAGATACATTAAAAACATTAAATGACTTTCAAAAATTGCTATGAGATATTAATTGGATTTGGCCAACACTAGGCATCCCTACTTATGCCATGTCAAATTTGTTCTTTATCTTGAGAGAGGATCTGGACTTAAATAGTAAAAGAACATTAACTCCAGAGGCAACTAAAGAAGTTAAATTAGTTGAAGAAAAAATTTGGTCAACACAAGTAAATAAAATAGATCATTTAGCCCCACTCCAACTTTTGATTTTTGCCACTGTACATTCTCTAACAGGCATTATTGTTCAAAGTACAGATCTTGTGGAGTGGTCATTCCTTCTTCACAGTTCAATTAAGACTTTTACATTGTACTTACAAGAAATGACTATAGTAATTGGTCAGGCAAGACTATGAATAGTAAAACTGTGTGGAAGTAACCCAGATAAAATCATTGTTCCTTTAAACAAGGAACAGGTTAGAAAAGCCTTTATCAATTCTGCTACATGGCAGATTGGTCTTGCTGATTTTGTGGATTATTGATAATCATTACCCAAAAACAAAATCTTCCAGTTTTTAAAATTGACCACTTGGATTTTTACCTAAACTTACCAGACAAAAACCTTCAAAAAAAAAAAAAATGCTCTGATGGTGTTTACTGATGGTCACCCATGGAAAAGCAGCTTACACCGGGCCAAAAGAATGAGTCATTAAAACTCAATATCACTCAGCTCAAAGAGCAGAGGTGGTTGCTGTCATTTCAGTATTTCAGATTCTACATATGTAGTACAGGCTACAAAGGATGTTGAGACAGCCCTAATCAAATATTGTATGGATGATCAGTTAAATCAGCTGTTTAATTTGTTACAATAAACTGTAAGAAAAAGAAGTTTCCCATTTTATATTACTCATATTCAAGCACATATTAATTCACCAGGGCCTTTAACTAAGGAAAATGAACAAGCTGACTTGCTAGTATCATCTGCCTTCATAGCAGCACGAGAACTTCATATCCTGACTCATGTAAATGCAACAGGACTAAAAAATAAATTTGATATTACATCAAAACACCCAAAAAATATTGTACAACATTGCACTGAGTGTCAAGTCCTACACATGCCCACTTAGGAGGCAGGAGTTAATCCCAGAGGTTTATGTCCTAATGCATTATGGCAAATGGATGTCACGCATGTACCTTCATTTGGAAAATTGTTATTTGTCCATGTGACAGTTGATACTTATTCACATTTCATATGGGCCACCTGCCAGACAAGAGAAAGTACTTTGCGTGTTAAAAGACATTTATTATCTTGTTTTGCTGTCATGGGAGTTCCAAAAAAATTAAAACAACTAATGGGCCAGAATACTGTAGTGAAGCATTTCAAAAATTCTTAAATCAGTGGAAAATTACACATACAACAGGAATCCCTTATAATTCCCAAGGACGGACCATAATTAAAAGAACTAATAGAACACTCAAAGCTCAATTGGTTAAACAAAAAAGCAAAAAGACAGTAAGGAGTGTAACACTCCCCAGACGCAACTTAATCTAGCACTCTATACTTTAATTTTTTTAAATATTTGTAGAAATCAGACCACTACTTCTGCAGAACAACATTTTACTGGTAAAAAGAACAGCCCACATGAGGGAAAACTGATTTGGTGGAAAGACATAAAAAATAAGACATGAGAAATAGTTAAGGTTATAACATGGGGAAGAGGTTTTTCTTGTGTTTCACCAGGAGAAAATCAGCTTTCTGTTTGGATACCCACTAGACATTTAAGGTTCTACAATAAGTGCATCAGAGGTGCAAAGAAAATTGCCTCCACGGAGGCAGAAAACCACAATTGAGCATCATCGACTTGCCAGGTAAACAAAATGGTGATATCGGAAGAACAGACAAACTTGCCATCAACCAAGAAAGTGGAGCCGCTGACCTGGGCCCAGCTAAAGAAACTGACACAGTTAGCTGAAAAAAGCCTGAAAAACACAAGGGTAACACAAACTACAAAGAATATGCTACTTGCAGCTTTAATGATTGTATCTCCGCTGTTAAGTCTCCCTATGTCTGCAGGAGCAGCTGCAGCTAATTATATTTACTGGGCCTATGTGCCTTTCCCGCCCTTAATTTGGGCAGTCACTTGGATAGATAATCCTATTGATGTGCATGTTAATAATAGTACATGGGTACCATGCGCCACAGTTGACCGTGGCCCTGCCCAACCTGAAGAAAAAGAAATGATGATAAACATTTCTACTGGGTATCATTAAAACACCAGGGTGTTTAATGTCTACAACCCAAAATTGGTTGATAAAAGTACCTACTGTCAGTGCCACCAGTAAATTTACTTATCACGTGGTAAGTGGAATGTCACTTGGGTCACAAATAAATAATTTACAGAACTCTTCTTATCAAAGATCATTAAAATTTAGGCCTAAGGGAAAACCTTGCCCCAAGGAAATTCCCAAAAAATCAAAAGACCCAGAAGTTTTGGTTTTGGAAGAATGTGTGGCTGATTCTGCGGTGTTGTTTACAAAACAATAAATTTGGAATGATTATAGGCTGGGCCCCTTGAGGCCAATTATATCATGATTGTATGGGCCAGACTCACTCATGTTCACAGGCCCCATCTGTCTGGCCCACTAATCTGACCTATAATAGTGATTTAACTGAAAGGCTAGACCAAGTTTATACAAGGTTTAAATCACCCTATCAATAAAAATGGGTGAAAAGGAAATTTCATCACCTCGACCAAAGTTAGTTAGTACTGTTACTGGTCCTGAACATCCAGAATTATGGAAGCTTACTGTGGCCTCACACCACATTAGAATTTGGTCTGAAAATCAAGTTATGGGAACAAGAAATTGTAAGCCATGTTATACTATTAACCTAAATTCCAATCAGACAATTCCTTTGCAAAGCTGTGTAAAACCCCCTTACATGCTAGTTGTAGGTAACATAGTTATTAAACCAGATTCCCAAACTATAACTTGTGAAAATTGTAGATTGTTTACTTGCATTGATTAAACTTTTGATTGACAGCACCGTATTCTGCTAGTGAGGGCAAGAGAGGGCTTGTGGATCCCTATGTCCATGGACCGACCATGGGAGGCTTTCCTTTCTGTCCTTATTTTAACAGAAGTATTAAAAGGAGCTCTAACTAGATCCAAAAGATTCATTTTTACTTTAATTGCAGTGATTATGGGTCTTACTGCAGTCACAGGTACTGCTGCAGCTGCTGGAATTGCTTTACACTCCTCTGCTCAAACTGCAGAGTATGTGAATAATTCCTCAAAATTGTGGAATTCTCAGAACCAAATAGATCAAAAATTGGCAAACTAAATTAATGATCTTAGAAAAACTGTCATTTGGATGGGAGATAGGCTCCTGAGCTTGGAATATCTTTTTCAGTTACAGTGTGACTGGAATACGTTAGACTTTTGTATTACACCTTGAACCTATAATAAATCTGAACATCACTGGGACATGGTTAGACACCATCTATAAGGAAGAGAAGATGATCTTACTTTAGATATTTCAAAATTTAAAAAAAAAAAACAAATTTTTGAGACATCAATAGTCCAGTTAAATCTGGTGCCAAAAACTGAGGCAATGGTAAAAGCTGTTAATAGCCTCACAAATCTTAACCCCGTTACTTGGGTTAAAACCATTGGAAATTCCACTCTTGCAAATTTTGTATTAATCCTTGTATTTCTGTTCCCTCTGTTGTTAGTCTATAGATGTATCCAATAGCTCCAGAGAGACAGTGACTAGCGAGAATGGGTCATGATGAAGACGGCAGTTTTGTCAAAAAGAAAAGGGGGTATGTAGGGAAAAGAAAGAAATATCAGACTGTTACTGTGTCTGTGTAGAAAGGGAAGACATAAGAAACTCCATTTTGACGTGTACCTTGAAAAATCGCTTTGCTGAGATGCTGGTAATTTGTAACTTTACCCCAGCCACTTTGCCCCAACCTTGTGCTCACAGAAGCATGTGTTGTATGGAATCAAGGTTTAAGGGATTTAGGGCAGGACATGCCTTGTTAACAAAATGTTTACAAGCAATATGCTTGGTAAAAGTCATCGCCATTCTCTAGTCTCAATAAACCAGGGGCACAATACACTGTGAAAAGCCACAAGGACCTCTGCCTTGGAAAGCTGGGTATTGTCCAGGGTTTCTCCCCGTGTGATAGTCTGAAATATGGCCTCGTGGGATGAGAAAGTCCTGACTGTCCCCCAGCCCGACACCCGTAAAGGGTCTGTGTTGAGGTGGATTAGTAAGGAAGGCCACTGTCTCCTGCCTGCCCCTGGGAACTAAATGTCTCTGTATAAAACCCGATTGCACATTTGTTCAATTCTGAAATAGGAGAAAACCTGCCCTATGGCAGGAGGTGAGACATGCTGGCAGCAATGCTGCTTTGTTATTCTTTACTTCACTGAGATGTTTGGGCAGAGAGAAACATAAATCTGGCCTACATGCACATCCAGGCATAGTACCTATCCTTGAACTTAATTACCACACAGATTCTTTTGCTCACATCTATTCTCTCTATTATCACCCTTCTCTCTATTATCACCCTGCTCTTCTACCAAATTCTTCTTGCTAAAATAATGAAAATAATAATCAATAAAAACTGAGGGAACTCAGAGACTGGTGCCAGTGCAGGTCCTTGATATGCTGAGTACCGGTCTCCTGGGCCCACTGTTGTTCCTCTATACTTTGTCTCTATGTCTTATTTCTTTTCACAGTCTCTCATCCCACCTAATGAGATATACTCACAGGTATGGAGGGGCAGGCCACCCTTTCGGCCTTGCTGCTGTTATCCTCAGCCTGTCTCAATGTCCCCCTGAAACCCTGGTGGCCTTTCCCCATCATCCAGGTTACTTCTTGTTGCCTTGGGGTGCCCAACTGGGAAGAGAAATGGACTCTGGGTGGGCACTCAGGGCTCCACAACCCTCCCATGTAGGCCTGAGGCATGTTGGGAAGGCACTGGCCTCCTCTGGACGACCCCAGCTGCCTCTTCGGCCTTGCTGCTTTTTTCCTTGGCCTGTCTCGGTGTCCCCCTGAAACCCTGGAAACTTGTCCCAGTCCCCTGGGGGACTTCTTTCCACCTTGGGGTGCCCCCCTGGGGAGAGACACGCACCCCGGGTGGGACCCCGGGGCTACACGACTTCCCTGGGTTGGGCCGTGAGGCATGCTGAGACGGCACTGGCCTCCACTGGATGACCCCAGCCACCTCTTTGGCCATGCTGCTTTTTCATTCATTGGTCTGCCTCAATGAACCCCTGAAACCCTAGGGGCCTGTCCCCATCCCCTGGGAGACTTCTTGCAGAATTGAGGTGCCCCGCTGAAAAGAGACGGCACCCTGGGTGGGAACCCAGGGCTCCACCACCCCCCTCTGTCGGGACTGGGCATGCGGGGAAGGCACTGGCCTCTGCTGGATGACTCCAGCGGCCTCTTCGGCCTCTTTCCTTTTATCCTCAGCCTGCCTCAGTGACCTCCTGAAATCCTAGGGTACTGTCCCCGTCCCCCAGGGGACCTCTTGCCACCATGGGGTGGCCCCTTGGGGAGACACACGCACCCTGGGTGGGAGCCCGGGGCTTCACAGCCCAAGGGTCAGTCCTGGGGCAAGCCAAAAAGGCACTAGCCTCTGCTGGATGACCCCAACCGCCCCTTTGGCTATGCTACTTTTTTCCTCTGCCTGCATCAACCTACTACTGAAACCCTGAGGGCCTGTCCCAGTCCCCCAGGGGCCTTCTGGCCACCTTGGGTACTCTGCTGTGGAGAGACACGCACCCTGGTTTGGAGCCAGGGGCTCCACGAACCCCCACCCTGCCACCGTGTTGGGCCTTGGGCATACCGGGAAGGCACTGGCCTCGGCTGGATGACTCCAGCATCCTCTTTGACTTCGCTGCTTTTTTCCTTGGCCTCTCTCACCATCCCCCTGAATCACTGGGGGCTTGTCCTTGTCCCCCGGGGGACTCCTTGCCACCTTGTGGTGCCACCTTAGGGAGAGACAGGCACCCTGGGTTGGAGCTGGCGATGCCACAACCTTCCTGGGTTGGGCTTGGGGCATGCTCTTAAGACACTGACCTCCACTGGATGAACCCAGCCGCCCCTTCAGCTTCACTTTTTTCCTCGACCGGACTCAGCATCCCCTTTAAACCCTGTGCGCATCCAACAGGGGAATTCTTGTCGCTTGAGGTGAACCCTTGGGAGAGACATACAACATGGGCTGGAGCTCAGGCTAAATGACTCCCGTGGGTCGGGTCCGTGGTATTCCGGGAAGGCACTGGCCACTTGCTGGATGACCCCAGCTGCCTCTTCAGCCTCGCCACTTTTTTCCTCAGCCTCCATCAAGGTCCTCGTGAAAACCTGGGGTCCTGTCTCCATAACCTGGGGGAATCCTTGCTGCCTTATGGTGCCACTCTGGGGAGAGACATGCACCCTGAGTGGGAGCCAAGCACTCCACGACTCCCCTGGGAAGGGCCTCGGGCATGCCAGGAAGGCACTGGCCTCTGCCGAATGACCCCAGCTGCCTCTTCGGCCTCATCACTTTTTTCCTTGGCTTGCCTCAATATCCCCCTGAAATCCTGGGGGCCTGTCCTTGTCCCCCAGGGGACGTCTTGCCACCTTAAGGTGCCACTCTAAGAAGAGACACGCACCCTGGGCAGGAGGCTGGGATTTCACGACCCTCCTGGTTGTGTCTGAGGCATGCTGCAAAGGCACTGGCCTTTGTTGGATGACCCCAACCGCCTCTTCGGCCTTGCTGCTTTTTACCTTGGTCTGCCTCAATGTCTCCCTGAAACCCTGGGGGCCTATCACCATCCCCCAGGGGACTTCCTGCCACCTTGGGGTGTCCCCTTGGGAAGAGACATCGGGTCTGTCCCCATTTCCCCAGGAATTTCTCACCGCCTGGGGATGCCCCCGCTAAGAAAAGACACACACCCTGGGTGAAAGCCCGGGACTCCACGACCACCATAGGTCATGCTTGAGAAATGCCGGGATGGCACTGGCTTCTGCTGGATGACCCCAGCCGCCTCTTCGGCCTTGCCACTTTTTTTCTCTGCCTGCCTCAACGTCCCCCTGAAACCCTTGAGGCCTGTCCCCTTCTTCACGGAGACTTCTTGCTCCCTTGGTGTGCCCCTCCCTGGCTAGAGACATGCACCCTGGATGGGAGCCTGGGAATCCATGACCTTCCTGGGTCAGGCCTGGGGCATGCCAGGAAAGCACTGGCCTTTAATGGACAATCCCAGAAGCCTCTTTGGCCTCCCTGCTTTTTTCCCTCAGCCTACCTCACCGTTTCCCTAAAACCCTGAGGGTCTGTGCCCATGCCCAGGAAGACTTCTTGCTGCATTGGGGTGCCCCCCTGGGGGAGACACGCAACTTGGGTGCGAACTCGGGACTCCACATCCCGTCAGGGTCAGGTCTGGGGCATGCCGGGAAGGCACTGGCCTCCGATGGATGACCACAGCCACCTCTGTGGCCTAGCTGCTTTTTACCTTTGTCTGCCTCAACCTCCCCCTGAAACCCTGGACACCCGTCTCTGTCCCTAGTGGGACTTTTTGCCGCCTTGGGGTACCCCCCTGAAAGAGACATGCAACCTGGATGGGAGCCCGGGATTCCACGACTACTCAGGCTTGGCCCTTGGCTATGCCAGGAAGGCACTGGCCTCCGATGGATGACCCCAGCGGCCTCTTTGACCTCACCACTTTTTTCCTCCGCCTGCCTCAATATCCTCCTGAAATCCTTGGGGCCTGCCCCCGTCTTCAGGGGGACTTCTTGCCGCCTTGGGGTGCCCTCCTAGGGAGAGACACGCACCCTGGGTCAGAGTCCGGGAAACCACGGCTTTCCTGGGTCAGGTCTGGGGCATGCCGTGAAGGCACTGGCCTCTGCTGGATGACCCCAGCCACCTCTTCGGCCTTGCTGCTTTTTTTTCCTCAGCCTGACTCAAAGTCCCCCAGAAACCCTGGATGCCTGCCTCTGTCCCCTGGGGGACTTCTTGCCACCTTGGAATGCCCCCCTGATGAGAGACAAGCACTTTGGGTGGGAACCCAGGACTCCACAATCCCTGCAGTTTGGGTCTGTGGCATTCCAGGAAGGCACTGGCCACTTGCTGGATGACCCCAGCCATATCGTTGGCTTCGCCTCTTTTTTTTCTGGTCCTCCATCATGGTCCCTGTGAAACTTCTGGGGCCTGTCTCTGTAACCTGGGGGACTCCTTGCCGCCTTGTGGTACCCCGTCAGGCAGAGACATGCACCCTGGTTGGGAGCCCAGGACTCTAGAATCCCCCTGGGATAGGCCTTGGGCACGGCAGGAAGGCAGTGGCCTCCGTTGGATGACCCCAGTCACCTCTTTGGCCTCACCACTTTTTTCCTCAACCTGCCTCAGCATCCCCTTGAAACCCTGAGGGCCTGTCCCTGTCTCCTGGGGGACATCTTGCTGCCTTAAGGTGCCCCCCAAGAAGAGACACGCACCCTAGATGGGAGCCTGAGACTCTATAACACTCCTGAATCATGCCTCAGGCATGCTGGGAAGGCACTGGCCTTTGCTGGATGACCCCAGCTGCCTCTTTGACCTCACCGCTTTTTACCTCGGCCTGTCTCAACATCTCTCTGAAACCCTGGGACGTTTCCCCATTCCCAGGGGGTTTCTTGCCACCTTGGGGTGACCCCCTGGGAAGAGACACATACCGTGGGTGAGAGCCCAGCACTCCACGTCCCCCCAGGGTGATGCCTGGGGTATGCCAGGAATGCACTGGGCTCCGCTGGATGACCCCAGCTGCCTCTTCGGTCTCAACGCTTTTTTCCTTGGCCTGCCTCAAAGTCGCCCTGATACCCTGGGGTCCTGTCCCCATTTCCCGGAGGATTTCTTTCCAACTTGAGGTGGCCCCCTAATAAGAGAGATGTACACTGGGTGAAAGCCCAGGGCTCCATGACCACCCTGGGTCAGGTCTGAGAAATGCCGGGAAGGCATGGCCTCCGCTGGATGACCCCAGCCTTCTCTTTGGCCTCACCGCTTCTTACCTTGGTCTGCCTCAAGGACCCACTGAAAACTAGGGGCCTATTCTTGTCTGCAGGGAGACTTCTTGCCACCTTGGGGTGCCTTCCTGGGAAGAGACACGCACCCTGAGTGGGAGCTCGGGACTCCACGACTCCCCACTTTCAGGCCTGGGACTTGCCAGGAATGCATTGGTGTCCACTGGAGGACCCCAGTTGCCTCTTCAACCTTGTTGTTTTTTTCCTACTCCTGCCTCAAAGTCACCCTAAAATCCTTGGGGTCAGTCTCCATTTACCGGGGGACTTTTTGCCACCTTGGTGTGCCCCCCTAAGAAGAGACACGCTCCCCAGTTGGGAGCCCAGGACTCCATGACCCCCCTGGGTTGGGCGTGGGGCATGCCGGAAAGACATTGGCCTCCACTGGATGACAGCAGCCGCCTATGCTGCCTCCCTGCTTTTTACCTCAGCCTGCCTTAACATTCCCCCTGAAATTCTGGGAGCCTCTCCCCATCCCCAGGAAAACTTCTTGTAGCCTTAATTGCCCCCCTGGGAAGAGACACGCTCCCTGGATGGGAACCTGGGACTCCACGACCCACCAGGGTTGGGCCTAGGGCATGCCAGAAAGGCACTGGCCTCCACAGGATGACCCCAGCCGTCTCTTCAGCCTCACAGCTTTTTTCCTCCACCTGCCTCATACATCTTCCTCAAACCCTTGGGGCCTGTCCCCTTCTTCATGGAGACTTCATGTTCCCTTGGGGTGCCCACTTGTCTAGAGACATGCACCCTGGGTGGTAGCCTGGGAATCCACGACCCGCCTGGTTCGAGCCTGGAGCATGCCTTGAAGGCACTGGCCTTCGATGGACGATCCCAGCAGCCTCTTTGGCCTCGCCACTTTTTTCCTCGGCCTGTCTAAATGTCTCCCTGAAACCCTGAAGGCCTGTCCCCATCCCCTGTGGGACTCCTTGCCACTTTGTGGTGCCCCCCTAAGAAGAGACACACAGCCTGGGTGGGAGCCCGGGACTCCATGACCCCCCTGGGTCCAGCCTGGAGCATGCCGGGAAAGCACTAGCCTCTGCTGTATGACCCCAGCCACCTCTTTGGCCTCACTGCTTTTTTCCTCAACCTGCTTCAAAGTCCCCCTGTACCCTTGGGTCCTGTCCCCATTTCCCGGAAGACTTCTAGCTGCCTTTGGGTGCCCCTCTTAAAAGAAACATGAACCTTGGGTGGGAACCCAGGACTCCACGACCACCCTGTGTTGGGCCTGTGGCATGCCGGGAAGTCACTGGACTCCACTGGAATACCCCAGCCACCTCTTCTACCTTGCTGCTTTTAATCTTGGCCTGCCTCACTGTCCCCCTGAAACTCTGGGGGCCTGTACCCGTCGCCAGGAAGACTTCTTGATGCCTTGGGGTGCCCCGCTGGGGGAGACACATACCTTGGGTGGGAGCCCATGACTCCACAACCTTTCAGGGTTGGGTCTGGGGCATACTTCGAAGGCAATTGAATCATTCAGCTGCCTCTTTGATGTGTACGCTTTTTACCTCTGCCTGCCTCAACGTCCCCCTGAAACCCTGAATGCATGTCTCCATCCCGAGGGGGACTTCTTGTGCCTTTGGGTGCCCCACTGAAAGAGATAAACACACCCAGGACTCCATGACCCCCCATGCTTGGGGCTGGGCCATGCCAGAAAAGCACTGGCCTCAGCTGGATGACCCCAGCCGCCTCTTCAGCCTTGCCACTTTTTTCCTCAGCCTGCCTCAACTTCCTTTGAAAACCTGGTGGCCTGTCCCCGTCCCCTGGGGGACTTTTTGCCACCTTGTAATACCCCCCAATGGGAGACAAGCACCTTGGGTGAGAGCTCGGGACTCGAAGACTCCCCTGGGTTGAGCCTGGGGCATGCCAGGAAGGCACTGGCCTCTGCTGGATGATCCCAGCTGCCACTTTGGCCTCGCCGCTTTTTTCCTCAGCCAGCCTCAAAATTCACCTGAAGCTTTGGGGGTCTGTACTCATCCCCCAGGGTACTTATTGCTGCTTTGGGGTTCCCCCTGGGGAGGGACACACACCCTGGGTGGGAGCACGAGACTCCACGACCTCCCTTGGTCAGGCCTGTGGCATGTGGTGAAGGCTCTGACTCCTGATGGATGACCCCAGCCACCTCTTTGGCTTTGCCTGTTTTTTCCTCGGCCTGCCTCAACGTCCCCCTGAAACCACGGAGGCCTGTCCCCATCTTTCGAGAAACTTCTTGCCTCCTTGGTGTGACCCCCTAAGGAGAGACACTCACCTTGGCTGAAAGTCCAGTTCTTCACAGGCCTGGGGCATGTCGGGAAGGCACTTTCCTCCGCTGGGTGACTGCAGCCACCCTTTTGGCCTCTGCTTTTTTCCTCGGCCTGCCTCAACATCTCCTTGATACCCTGGGGCCCTGTCCTCATCCCTGGGGACTTCTTGCTGCCTTAAGATCCCCCCCAAAATGAGAGACAAGCACCATGGGTGGGACCCTGCACCTGCACCACCCCCCAGAATTGAGCCTGGGAAATATCAGGAAGGCACTGGCCTCTGCTAGATGAGCCCAGCAGTCTCTCCGGCCTTGCCGGTTTTTTCTTGGCCTACCTCAAAGTTCCCCTGAAACCCTGGAGGCCATTCCCTTCCCCCGGGGGACTCCTTGACACTTGGGATGCCCCACTGATGAGAGACAAGCACCTTGAGTGGAAGCCCGGTACTCCGTGATGCCCCCTGGGTCGGGCCTAGGCCATGCAGGGAAGACACTGGTTTCTGCTGGATGACCCCATCCAACAGCAGGCCGAGGAGGTGGCTGGAGTCCCTGGCTAGCACCCAGTGTATGTGTCTCTTCCAGGGGTGGCACCCCAAAGTGGCAAGAAGTCCCCCAGGGGATAGAGATAGAAAGACAGTCTTTCATGGGGACGTTGAGGCAGTCCAAAGAAAAAAAGCAGTGAAGCCGAGCAGGAGGCTGGGGTGTACCCTTGGATGCCAGTGCCTTCCCAGCAGATCCTGCACCTGGCCAGGGGTGTCCCGGAGTCCCTGGCTTACACCCAGGAGGTGTGTCTTTCCCATGAGGGGCACTCCAAAGCAGCAAGAAGGACCCTGGGGGACCGGGAAGGGATGCCAGGCTTTAAGGGAAACATTGAGGCAGCACAGGGGGAAAAGCGTTGAGGCCAAGGAGGCTGGAATCACCCGCCAGAAGCCTGTGCCTTCCCAGCAGCCCCTTTGCCAGGCCCAAGGGCTCATGGAGTCCTTGTCTTTCACCAGGGTGCATGTCTCCTCCCTGGGAAGCAACTCAAATTGTCAAGAAGTCCCCAGGGAGATGGGGACAGGACACCAGACTTTCTGGGGACACACAGGCAGCCCAGGGAAAAAAAGTGGCTAGGGCGTGGAGGAGGCTGGGATCATACACCAGAAGTCCATGCCTTCCTGGCAGCCCCTGTGGCGGGCTGAGGGGGTCATGGAGTCCCTCGGTTGAACCCATGGTGCATGTCTCCTCCACAGGGGGGCACCACAAAGCGTCAAGAAGGTCCACGAGGGATGGTGACAGGATGCCAGGCTTTCAGGAGGACATTGAGGCAGCCTGGGGATAAAAAGCAATGAGGCCGAGGAGGCAGCTTGGGTCCTTTTCCAGAAGCCAGTGCCTTCCTAGCAGACCCTGCGCCGGGCCAGGGAGTGTCGTGGGGTCCCTGGCTTTCACCCAGGATTTGTGTCTCCCCAAAGGGGGACACCCCATAGTGGCAAAAAGGCCCCTGGAAGATGGGGGCAGGATGACAGGCTTTCAAGGAAACGTTCAGGCAACCCGGGGAAGAAAGATGTGAGGCCAAGGAGAAGGCTGGGGTCGTCCCCCGGAGGCCAGTGGCTTCCTGGCAGCCCTTGCACAGAGACTGGGGTGTCGTGTGGTCCCTGTTTTTCACCAAGGGTGCATGTCTACCCCATGGGGGGCACCCCAAATCGGTAAGAAATCCCCCAGGGGACGCCAGGCTTTCAGGGTGAATTTGAGTCAGCCCAGGAGTACAAAAAGGCTAGGCCGAGGAGAAGGCTAAGGGTATCCCC